>NC_064641.1:2512500-3762500 GCF_023864345.2 Schistocerca serialis cubense | reverse complement strand
GCTACCTCTATGCTATCCTTGTCTTCAACCTCCAACGTGTTATTGGCACTTTGAAAAAACCTGTCCTTTAGCGAACCCCACAGCGAGAAACCACTTGAATACAAATATTATCACCTTCGAGGCCACTCATTTTGGAACGATTGGTGAATGATTCTGTTTTCTCCTTATGTGTTACGGAGTAATCGAGTGACCTCACGAGCATTTTGAGGTGGAGCTCCGTCGCACGTCAAAACAGTCGAGTCCAAAGTACCTCTCCCCCGCAGAGCAGGGATCGCATGTTCTGGGAGCAGATCAGAGTAACGTGTGCCATTTACGCTGTGAAGTCACAACACACAGTGACACATTCGCAATATAAGGAAAGTTCGTGAACGTTCGTTGGCGGTGACGATCCCCAAATGGGACCATTGTGAGTGTTCACTGTTCCATTGAGCGTAAAGTGGGCTTGACCATTCCACAAAATGTTGCAAGGCCACACATCGTCAGCTTCAACCCTTACAAGAAACCTAACAGCCGAGTCTACTCGAATGTCTGAATGAAGTGGCAAGCGGTGGTGAGTAATGTGAAGCTTGTACGAATATCATTTACAACTCTTCGCAGCACTTTTCGAACAGTGGACCGTGGAATGTTCAGTTGTCGCGACACAACTCGTACACTGTTTGAAGTTCGCACATTATGCCCAGCACTCTCAGCCATGAAAACAGCGACTTCTTCAACAATCTCCGGCCCAATTGGCTGTTGGTCTCTCCCGGGAGCAATTCCCAAATGTTGGGAGTTAATTCGAACTTCCGATCGTGTCCTTCAAGCCTGGTACGGAAAGAGGACCTCTCCGTATTCCTTTAATGTGTCGATGCTCGTAAAGAACAGTAGCACTGTCGCCGTTGTTTTGTTAAAACAGCTTTACGAGAAATCCCGTTTCGCCCTGTCGAGACCCATGTTGACGGTCTGCAGCTGTCGCCGCACACTGGTGCCTGTGTTTCAGCCCTACGTCGCCGCGTCAGCACGGGCGCCTAACGGCATGTCATGACACTGACACTACCAACAACGCAAATCCTGCAGAGCACAGTCTGAGCATCATTCCTATAAGGTTGGGCACGCACACGGTAAACAGTTTTCCGTCTATGCTGGTTCAGGTAGCCAAATGTTACTTGTAATCGCCCGGTATATTCCTCAGTGTACTGTGGGAGACGTGTTTTCTGTCGAATATTGGATGCATCACTCATAAGAAACGAAGACATGGGCGTGTGCTGTGAACTACACTCATGCTCATAAATTAAGTATAATTGCAGAATGTGGTGCCACACAACGTGGCACTACACAAAATTGGCGCTAATAGCATGGGCACATAGGGGAACACACACGACAAAAATCTGTAAGGCCACGGTATTGGTGACAAGTTGAGAAAACCATCCAGAAACACATGTGCTACGAAACGCCACTTTTCCCTGTGCATGTACCCCGACACCAGTATGAGGTATGATCACCATGCACACGTACACAGGCCGCACAACGGGTTCGCATACTCTGTATCAGGTGGTCGAGCAGCTGCTGGGGTATAGCCTCCCACTGTCGCACCAGTGCCTGTCGAAGCTCCTGAAGTGCCCTAGAGGTTTTAAGACGTGCAGCGATACGTCGACCGAGAACACCCCAGGCGTGCTCGATGGGGTTTAGGTCTGGAGAACAGGCAGGCCGCTCCATTCGCCTGATATCTTCAGTTTCAAGGTACTCCTCCACGATGGCAGATCGGTGGGGCTGTGCGTTATCATCCGTCAGGAGGAAGGTGCGACCCACTGCACCCCTGAAAGGCTTGGTGCCAAATGACGTCTCGATACACCTGACCTGTTACAGTTCCTCTGTCAAAGACATGCAGGGGTGTACGTGCACCAATCATAATCCCACCCCACACCATCAAACCACGACCTCCATACAGGTCCCTTCCAAGGACATTAAGGGGTTGATATCTGGTTCCTGGTTCACGCCAGATGAAAACCAGGCGACAATCACTATTCAGACTACACCTGGATTCGTCCGTCAACATAACCTAGAACCACTGTTCCAATGACCATGTACCGTGTTTTGACACCAGGCTTTACGGGCTCTCCTGTAATCAGTGGTCAGTGGAATGCACTTTGCAGGTCTCCTGGTGAATAAACCATGTCTGTTCAGTCGTCTGTAGACTGTGTGTCTGGAGACAACGGTTCCAGTGGCTGCGGTAAGGTCCCAAGTAAGCCTACCTGCAGTACTCCGTGGCCGTCTGCGGGCACTGATGGTAAGACATCGGTCTTCTTGTGGTATTGTACGCTGTGGAGGTCCCGTACTGTAGCGCCTGGACACGTTTCCTGTCTGATGGAATCGTTGCCATAATCTCAGGATCACACTTTGTGGCACACGGAGGACCCGTGGTAGGGCCTGCTGTGTTTGACCAGCCTCCAGTTGCCCTAGTATTCTACCCCTCATAACGTCATCAATATGTGTTTTTTCAGCCATTTTCAACACACAGTCACGATTAGCACGTCTGAAAACGTCTGCACACTTACTCGCTGCACTGTACTCTGACATGCACCAACACACCTCTGCGTATGTGGACTGCTGCCAGCGCCACCGTGAGATGACCGCGGGTCAAATGCACCGCATGGTCATACCCCGAGGTGATTTAAGCTCGCAAACCGCTCACCAGAGCGTTGTTTCACCATGTATCAGCATTATCCTTAATTTATGGGCATGAGTGTAGTTGCCGAGGGCTGATGCTGCCTTTGAACGTCTGACGTGTGCCTTAGCGACCTCGGTTACGTGAGTGCTTAAGAAGACACACGACATTTACAAATTTAGATTTCAAATTAATGTAACTAATGGCTATGAAGGCATTAGTGAAGACTGATGTACAGACCGCACCAGAGAGGTTCAAATGGTTCAAATGGCTCTGAGCACTATGGGACTTAACATCTGAGGTCATCAGTCCCCTACAACTTATAACTACTTAAACCTAACTAACCTAAGGACATCACACACATCCATGCCCGAGGCAGGATTCGAACCTGCAACCGTAGCGGTCGCGCAGATCCTGACTGAAGCGCCTAGCACCGCTCGGCCACACCGGCCGGCGCACCAGAGAGGATTAAATATTGTCTTCCACAAGGGCGCTACTGAATGCTTACCGAGATATAAGCGGTGTCGTTAGATCTCTGCACTGCAACAGAAACCGATTCTCTGTTGTGGCGAATAAAAAACACCTTCTATAGCCGAAAAGCGAGAGTGCACAACTGAATATTCGTTTGTAACAGGTAAACAAATCCCTCTGTGAAGATAATCCGCTGCAATGAAATACACGTGGCTTTATTCCGAAAGAGGGGAAGGTAGCGTGAAACCGGCGGCGAGAAATATTCTGCAAACATATCGGTTCGGCTATCGCATTATACAACTGTGCCGCGGGTTCGGCGCGAAAGGCCCTATCCGCCACAAAGGAGTGCTGCCGCCTCTGTTATCTGCAGTGTGATTTTGCGCTTTATTAAAGGAATTCATCTCTGCGCGCAAAAAGGGTTCGCACCACTGTTTGCTCGGTCGCATAGTTCACTGAATAGTCACAGAGCGGGGGCTGTGTACTGTGAATCGGTGCGTACACCTGCTTTAATCGAGAAACTTGCGCTTGTACTCAAATCTTGCGAGCAATGTTGAGAACGACTCGAGTAAATGTAACAAATGGTGAAGATTATCTACGGCAGGTGGAAGCTGACTGTAAGCCATCTGAGGTAGCCAGTTTTCATAAGAATGAAAGAACTAGTGAACATGAGCGCACGCAATACCTTCGCGCGAACTTTTGCTGAAAGTTGGTGCAGTGTTTGCAAGATGATATTAGGTTCTTACCGGTACGTTGAGTTTTAAGTCTTACAGAAATGTCGAAGCAATGCTGCTGTCTAGATGACAGCTCTCCTAAAGACAATAATAATAAAGACGAGACTGGAAAGCCGGCCGGAGTGGACGTGCGGTTCTAAGCGCTACAGCCTGGAGCCGAACGACCGCTACGGTCGCAGGTTCGAATCCTGCCTCTGGCATGGATGTGTGTGATGTCCTTAGGTTAGCTAGGTTTAATTAGTTCTAAGTTCTAGGCGACTGATGCCCTCAGAAGTTAAGTCGCATAGTGCTCAGAGCCATTTTCTTTTTCTTTTAGACTGGAAATCAAGATGCATGTCAGTAAAGCAAACAAAGTGGAGAATGAACATGAAGAAGGTTGCGTTGGTAAAAACTAACTTGCAGCTGCGTACAAAGTACACGGTCTAACCCAGAAAAGAAAGTCGGATGTCAATGATACTTTGTACACGCATGGACCATCGGTGGGCAGGTAAATCATTAGGATAGCAGTTTTCTGTGACAGGTAAACGATCACCAGAGAGCATAGAAATTTTTCGTGTTTTAACGTTGTTACCAGGCCTGAAAGTATGGAGGGTGCCCTGTCATAAGTTTGTGTGTGTGTGTGTGTGTGTTTGTGTGTGTGTGTGTGTGTGTGTGGTTTGTCCTTAGCGTAAGTTTATGTTAGATTAAGTAATGTGTAAGCTTAGGGTCCGATGACCTCTTTGGTCCCATAGGTTCTTACCACAAATTTCCAAATTTTCTAAACGTCCGTCCTTTATGCCTCACCTTGTACTACACCCCAAAATATGGAAAGCAAAGAGCTCGCGGTAGAAGAGACTTGTATGATCAATATTCAGGGAGATGACAGGAACGATCAATCGAAATAAAAAAGTCCAGTAAACATGGGCCTTAAAATGTACACCTTAAGATCTGCGATCACTTCTTCATCTTCGATACTGTGAAACAAATCTCTTCTACCGCAAGTTCTTTGCTTTCCATATTTTGGGGTGTAGTACAAGGTGAGGGATAAAGGACGGACGTTTAGAAAATTTGGAAATTTGTGGTAAGAACCTATGGGACCAAATTGCTGAGGTCATCGGTCGCTAAGCTTACACATTACTTAATGTAACATAAACTAGATTACGCTAAGGACAACACACACAAACACACGCACACACACACACACACACACACACACACACACTTGCCTGAGGGAGGACTCTAGTCTCTGACGGGGGTGTGGGGGCACCCAAGGCCGCGCGGCTAGCGGACGTTCAGAAAAAAAAACAATATATCGATACTTTTGCTTCAAAAGAATGTTTATTTACAGAATAATACTCAAGTTCTGTTGCCATTTTACAAAATTAATGCTTGAAAACATATCTCTCAGGTGACGGACCTTTTGAGCGATGCACCCCTCAAGCCATTCTCGGAAGTTGGTTTCCACCCTCTCCAATATTGCTCTGCCAACCTGAACGACTTCCACACGAATTGCTTCCTTCGGTTCTTCAAGTGTACGTTGTTTACGCTCGTGTACACGTGACTTGAGGTAACCCCACAAACAGTAGTCGGACAAGTCTGGGGAACGAGCAGGCCAACTAATGCCACGAAGCCGGGAAATGCGCGACCACGAAAAACCATCCGAATAGCCTCCATTGACATTCTTCGTCGGTGAACTGAAGCCTCGTTCTGTTGAAACCATGGAACACGATGTCTTGTTAGTTCAGGTAGGAAGAGTTCAGTGATCATCTTTCTATAACGTTCCGATGTTACGGTTTCAGTGTTCCCGTTATTGTCTTGGAAATAGTATGGACCAATAACATCTGAACCAATTACAGTACACCAAAGAGTCAAATGGTTCAAATGGCTCTGAGCACTATGGGACTTAACTTCTGAGGTCATCAGTCCCCTAGACTTAGAACTACTTAAACCTAACTAACCTAAGGACATCACACACATCCATACCCGAGGCAGGATTCGAACCTGCGACCGTAGCGGTCGTGCGGTTCCAAACTGTAGCACCTAGAACCGCTCGGCTACGCCGGCCGGCAGCAGAATCACCTTGGGACTATGTATTGGTCTCTCATGCATTAATGTGCGGCTGGTCCCGGCGGAGGTTCGAGCCCTCCCTCGGGCATGGGTGTGTTTGTCCTTAGGATAATTTAGGTTAAGTAGTGTGTAAGCATACGGACTGATGACCTTAACAGTTAAGTCCCATAAGATTTCACACACATTTGAACATTCTCATGCATTAATTTTGGATTTTCACTGGCCCAATAACAACAGTTCTGCTGATTTACCACGCCGTTCAAGCGAAAATGAGCTTCATCACTCACAAACAAAATAATGTTGTCATTCTGCTCAAGTATGGCCTCCATTTCTCGAGCAAAATATAGCCGTTGTCCATAATCTATAGGGATCAATTGTTGCACCATGAAAATTTTGTCGCGATGAAACCCCAGATCGGTGTGCCACGCTCAGCGACTACCGAGGCGCACTTCAGCAGAACGTCAGCCAGTAGATCGGCCAGGACTACGGAGTGTGGCTTGCCGAGCTCTTTCGACATTTTCTGCAGTGCGTACTGAACGGGGGGCCCCTGGCGGTTTTCTGTTCATCACTGTTCTTCGTAAACGAAATGATTCAGCTCAAAGCAAAATGGTGTTACGAGTGTGAACACTAACCTGTCTCGCAAGATTGAAATGGCGACCAAACTCACTCTGAGCTGCAACTACAGGCTCATTATTAAGCACAAAACTATCGTAGGCAAACACACGATGTCTCAGAGTCCACGGCTCCATGACCTCGACTAAACAAAATGGCAGGACCGACCAAACACATGACGACGCCAATGCCCCCACTTTTACTACCTGAGTGCCTATGGAATATCGCCTCAGCTGAGCGACTGGATTCGTGATTTCCTATCAGAAAGGTCACAGTTCGTAATAATAGACGGAAAGTCACCGAGTAAAACAGAAGTAATATCCGGCGTTCCCCAAGGAAGTGTCATAGGCGATTTATTGTTCCTGATCTATATTAACGACATAGGAGACAATCTGAATAGCCCTATTAGATTGTTTGCAGATGATGCTGTCACTTACCGTCTTGTAAAGTCATCAGATGACCAAAACGAATTGCAAAATGATTTAGATAAGATATCTGTGCGGTGCGAAACGTGGTAGTTGACCCTTAATAAAGAAAAATGTGATATAATTCACATGAGTACTAAAAGAAATCCGCTAAATTTCGATTACGTGGTAAGCCACACAAATCTGAAGGCTGTAAATTTAACTAAATACTTAGGGATTACAATTACATATAACCTAAATTGGAACGATCACATAGATGATATTGTGGGGAGATCAATCAAAAGACTGCGATTCATTGGCAGAACACTTATAAGGTGCAACAGGTCTACTAAAGAGACTGCTTACACCACGCTTGTCCGCGCAGTTCTGGAGTACTGCTGTGCGGTGTGGGATCCGCATCAGGTGAGACTGACGGTTGACATCGCAAAAGTACAAAGAAGGGCAGCTAGTTTTGTATTATCGCGAGATAGGGGAGACAGTGCCACAGACATGATAGGTGATGGCGAGTGGCAATCATTAAAACAAAGGAGTTTTTCGTTGCGAAGGAATCAGGAAATTTCAATCACCAGTTTGCTCCTCCGATTGCGAAAAAACATTCTGTTGGCACCCAGATTTGTTTTTAATCTTGCTTCCGTTATCAACTGCAACGTCAGAAGTTCCTAAAGCCAAACAAATGGTCATGTAGCTCATCCCCAATTTTTCTTTCCATTCTTCAGTACATTATTCTTGTAAGCAACTTGGATGCATGAGCTGTTAAGTTGACTGGACTGTAATTCTGGCGCTTGTCAGCTCCTGCAGTCTTCGGAATTGCGTGGAAGATATTTTTCCGAAAGTCAGATGCTACGTCGCCAGACTCGAACATTCTCCACACCAATGTGAATAGTCCTTTGTGTGGTGTCACCGCCAGACACCACACTTGCTAGGTGGTAGCCTTTAAATCGGCGGCGGTCCGTTAGTATACGTCGGACCCGCGTGTCGCCACTATCAGTGATTGCAGACCGAGCGCCGCCACACGACAGGTCTAGAGAGACTTCCTAGCACTCGCCCCAGTTGTACAGCCGACTTTGCTAGCGATGGTTCACTGACAAAATACGCTCTCATTTGCCGAGACGATAGTTAGCATAGCCTTCGGCTACGTCATTTGCTACGACCTAGCAAGGCGCCATTACCAGTTACTATTGATGCTGTAAAACATGTAGCGTCAAGAGCGATGTTCACCAATTATGGATTAAAGTTAAGTATTCCAGCAGCTACGTACGTTTTTTGTTAGTCTCATTTCCTTGACCTGTTCCAGACCTCACGCCAGCCTGCGTGAGCTAATACGCGTGCCTTTCGGCTTCCTCTCATAGTGGGTTGGCTGTCTTGCCAATCCACAACACTTTTGTTGCCACTTCCCCCAACGATTTTAGAAATTCTGTTGAAATGTTATTTATCTCTTCTGCCTTACTTGATCTTAAGTCTTCCAAAGCTCTCTTTAATTCTGACTCTAATACTGGATTCCCTATCTCTTCTACATCGACTCCTATTTCATCTTCTATCAAATCAGAGAAATCTTCCATCACCGCAGAGACCTTCAATGTACCCTTCCTACCTATCTACTCTGCATTTAACGGTGGAATTCCCCTTGCACTCTTAATGTTACCACCCTTGCTTTCAGTTTCACCGAAGGTTATGAATTTTCTGTATGCTGAGTCATTCCTTTGAACAATCATTTTTTTTATTTTTTCACATTTTTCACGCAGCCATTTCGTGTTAGTTACAGTGAAATGAGTACCCCTAGCTGGATACAGGCGTCGATATAAGTCAAAGGGGACAGTTGAAAACGTCTGTCCCGACCGGGATCTCCTGCTTACATGGCAGACGCTCTATCCATCTGAGTCACCGAGGACACAGAGGATAGTGCGACTGCAGGGACTTATCTCGGGCACGCCTCCCGTGAGAGCCGCATTCCCAACTTGTGGTCCCACACTATATTTACAGTGCCCCTACCCATTATATACATTACTCGCGGCTTTTTGCCGATTCCCGTAAGAGTTCGGAGACTGTTGGTGTATACGCACAGAAGAACCTCTTCATATATATTTTGTGTTAGCTTCCCTGCTGGAGAGGAAGCAATGGTTTTATGACACAGTTGTCGGCCGCATCATTGCATACATTCAGGGCACAGCGGGTGGAACGTCATACTGATCTCGTTAAAGCTGACTTAATTTTATAATCCACTGATATAACGTCACGTAGTCTATCAACTCACGAAATTTCATTTTGTTTCCTCCTCTCCTTGTGGGGGCTTCACTTTATTTACCAGGCAGGGTATTAACAGGTATACGGAATCCAAATAAGGCCGTGTGGCTACGGTGTGATAGCAGACCTCATTGCCCGGTCAGCCAGTGTGGGGCTGGGCTGGCTCTGCAGCGACGCGGCAGTCCGCCTCGGCTCGGCTCGCTGGGAGCCTCGGTGTTACACGGCCGGGGCGGGAGGAGAGGGCGCGCCGTTTCTGGGCCGGCAATCCGTCTTCGTTACGACCCGGAATGGCAGGAAGCCGAAGAAAGGACCGGCCATCGCGACAGCGCCAGCAGCACGTCTGCCCGCTCTCCAGGGCAGCGCCGACGCCGCCGCATGCGCGGTTATCTGTCGCCGCACTGCTTGCCTGCCTGCCGGCTTGACAGGTGGTGGGTGTGGATGGGGGGGGGGGGGGGTGTTTACCCCCGAAAACACTTGCAGTAGGAGGTTTGAGCAGGCCTGATTGGATGCACATTGCGTTCAGCCTAATGTTAATTTCCTTATGGAGTTATACAGCTACGGAATAGGACTACGTTATTTTCTACATCTACATCTGCATCTACATAGATACTTTGCAAATCACATTGAAGTGCCTGGCAGAGGGTTCATTGAACCACCTCCACAATTCTCTATTATTCCAATCTCGTATAGCGCGCGGAAAGAAAGAACACCTATATCTTTCCGTACGGGCTCTGATTTCCCTCATTTTATCGTGGTAATCGTTCCGCCCTATGTAGGTGGGTGTCAACAAAATATTTTCGCATTCGGAAGAGAAAGTTGCTGATTGGAATTTCGTGAGAAGATTCCGTCGCAACGAAAAACGCCTTTCTTTTAATGATGTCCAGCCTAAATCCTGTATCATTTCTGTGACACTCTCTCCCATATTTCGCGATAATACAAAACGTGCTGCCCTTCTTTGAACTTTTTCGGTGTACTCCGTCAGTCCTATCTGGTAAGGATCCCACACCGCGCAGCAGTATTCTAAAAGAGGACGGACAAGCGTAGTGTAGGCAGTCTCCTTAGTAGGTCTGTTACATTTTCTAAGTGTCCTGTCAATAAAACGCAGCCTTTGGTTACCCTTCCACACAACATTTTCTGTGTGTTATTTTTAATTTAAGTTGTTCGTAATTGTAATACCTAGGATATTTAGTTGAATTTACGGCTTTTAGATTAGATTGATTTATCGTGTAACCGAAGTTTAACGAGTTCCTTTTAGCACTCATGGGGAAGACTTCACACTTTTTGTTATTTAGGGTCAACTGCCACTTTTCGCACCATTCAGATATTTTTTCTAAGTCGTTTTGCAGTTTGTTTTGATCTTCTGATGACTTTATTAGTCGATAAACGACAGCGTCATGTGCAAACACCCGAAGACGGCTGCTCAGATTGTCTCCCAAATCGTTCATATGGATAAGGAAAAGCAGAGGCCCTATAACACTACCTTGGGAACGCCTGAAATCACTACTGTTTTACTCGATGACTCTCCGTCAATTACTACGAACTGTGACCTCTCTGACAGGAAATTACGAATCCAGTCACATAACTGAGACGATATTCCATAACCACGCAATTTCACTATGAGCCGCCTGTGTGGTACAGTGTCAAAAGCATTCCGGAAATCCAGAAATACGGAATCGATCTGAAATCCCTTGTCAATAGCACTCAACACTTCATGTAAATAAAGAGCTCCGTAAGACAGCTTTAGCGACTTTGGAGAGTCAGTGGAACACTTGAAGAAGTCGACACTTGAAGTATATACGAGGTCTGTTCAAAAAATTCCTGAATTTCGGGCCATTGGCGTGTTGGAGCGAAATGTGGTTGGCAGAGCTGCACACGCCTGTGTTAATGTGTAGTTGCCGGGAGTTTCATTATTGTATCTCAGTTACTGTTTTCAGTGGTGTTTTGAGTAGAACGTTGTGTTGTACAGTTTGCGAAATTCCAGATGACGAAACGTGTCTGCATGAAATTTTGCGTGAAACTCAAGAAAACCTTTACAGAGACACACCAAATAATGCGGAAAGCCTACGGTAATGAGTGCTGAAACCGTACTCGGCGTTACAAATGGTTGACACGGTGTAAAAATTGCCAGACGGAAGTTACAGATGACACTCGTTCACGACGCCCTTCGACATCTACCGACGACACTCATGTCAGGAAATTCAACGAAACTGTACGTGGCAATCGAATACAGACTGTCTGAGAGATAGCAGAAGACTGTAACATTACAGCTGGATCATGTCATGAAACCCTGATGCAGAATCTTGGAATGTATCGTTCATCACACGGCTCACCATTGAAGACCAGAAAGATCTTCTCCTCGCAATCTGTGAAGAGCTTTGGGATCGCAGAAACGAAAAAACATTCCTTAAGAGAATCATAACTGGTGATAAAACGTGAGTCTACGGATATGATTTGAGACCAAGGTTTAATCTTCACAATGGGTCGGGAAAGGTTCTTCAAGACCAAAGAAAGCTCGTCAGGTCAGGTCAAATGTCAAAGCCATTCTTTTATCTGAATTCGAAGGATTAGTTCGTCATGAATTCGTATCGATGATACTATGGGGACGTGTTGCGATGCCAGCGAGAAAATGTGGGAAGGAAAGTGCCTGAAATGTGACGAGACAATTCGTGACTCTTCCATCATGATAACGCACCGGCACATTCATCCCTGTTGGTGCGGGACTATTGCATAAAAAACGAAATTGCTACGCTGCCTCGTCCTCCAGATCTGGCTCCTGAGAACTTTTTTAGTTTCCAGTGTTGGAAAATCCCGTTGAAAGGACGAACGCTTGCAACAATAGACACGATAAAAGAAAATTCGTGTGATCCAGGAAGAGGCGTACCAAGAATGCATCCGGAAGTGGAAAAGGCGTTAAGTGTGGAGTATGAATTGTGGAGAGAGTATTTCGGAGACCGTGCACAAAAAGTAAAAGGTAAGTGTAGAAAAAATTTTGTGTAGTTACGATGTCCTTATTCTCTTGTGGTCTTTAGCCCGAACAGTGGTTTGACACAGCTGTGCACGCTACTCTGTCCTGTGAAAGGCTCTTCATCTCTGAATAACTACTGCATCGTACAGCCATTTGAACCTGCTTACTATACTCGTCTCTTGGTCTCCTTCTGCTATCTACATTTCTGTGATGCGAAACTCGTTAAGTAATCCAACCAAGCATGTCATCCAGATTTTGTAAGATCTTGGTAGGAATTACTGAATGCTACAATAATATTATTTGAGTTAAAAAGTTTTTCTCGGTTATTCCAAACAAATATTACTATTATTCGAATTTGCTGACTGTACTGGAAGAGCTCGGCTGTTAACAATGCAAAGGGACAAGGTGGTTGTTTTGAGAAGTTGCACAGCAAAGTTTCAATAAAACCTCATAAATAAGATATTTCATGTGCATCCATTGTAATTATTTTATTCACATAAGTCATTCTTTTCCAATATTTCTAGAGTAACGACACATTTTTAAAGGGAGAATGTCAAATCAAAAACCTGTCAACCGTCTAATTTCCATACTGTTATTTTATTTGGCTACCAGTTTCTGCGATTTACTACGCTGTCTCCAGGTCCCCTGACCGACGTGTAGGAAGGTTTCAAAGACTGGTGTGTAGATTTTTAATTGATACAGCCATCACTTCAACAATCCTCTAAGGCATCGTAGTAAATCGCCGAAACTGGTAGTCAAATAAAATATCAGTATGGAAATTAGAGGGTTGATAGGTGTTTGATTTGACGTTATGACTGAGCATACGAGTCCCACAAGTATCTCTGAAAAGATGGACGTACAGAAATATTTATAAAGGCGTAAATTCTCTCCAAAATTTTAATTTTTAAAAATACGTCAACGGGTACTTACAGTAGTTTACTTGCAGACTGAGTGCTCTTAACATCGGTTAGCACCGACGAAACATTGCTTATTTTCTGTGCGAGTTAACAAAACGTAATTGTGAAACCTCCAAAAAATACAAATTTAAAAGGTCCAAATTATTTCAGTTTGTGATAGTAAGATTTGAATTACCAATTTTGGAAATAATGAAGTGTAACAGCCGGCCGGAGTGGCCGAGCGGTTCTAGGCGCTACAGTCTGGAACCGCGCGACCGCTACGGTCGCAGGTTCGAATCCTGCCTCTGGCATGGATGTGTGTGATGCCCTTAGGTTAGTTAGGTTTAAGTAGTTCTAAGTTCTAGGGGACTGATGACCTCAGAAGTTAAGTCTCATAGTGCTCAGAGCCATTTGAACCATCCTTGGATTTGTGAGTCAATAAATACGTCGTAAACACGAGAATACCGCCTATACATATCCAGAAGCACCTGTAGCTTGGAAGGTAGACGATACACAGTATTCCGCAGCCAATATTTAATGATCTGCAGTCAGACCAAGATGGCAGGTGTGCTATGATTGTGTACCCAACTAGAACAACGCGATTTCTGTGAGCCAAGGGACTACCCGTCGAGGACTTCCATAGTGAAAGTTTGAACTGTACACAGGAATTCAGCAAAGTACCAAAAAGGTCACAAACAAGGAGCGTGCTGACCGCCCTGTCTTTTTCAGTGACGGCACAGTTTCCGTGTCTAGGGGTATTTCGCTACCCCGTGCACATGTAGGTCATATGGGTTGCAGAAATTTAAGAAACCAAATAAATTTCTACCCAGAGAGGTCACTCAGATGCGAACGACGCCACAAGAATTCTACGCCGCGGGCTTTTAACGCTTTGTCTGACAATGGGATGAAGGTTTAAGTTCTTCAAGGGGTGTATGTTGAAAGGAAAATATATTTCAGGCTCGTACACGTGGCTCTGGCGTCTCTCTCCTAGTTTCCGATTTATTTACTGACTCACTTTCGTACAGATAGTTTGTGACAAGAATTATCCTGGCACGACCCCCCACGCGTTGTTACTATTTGTAGCCATGTTCTGGGACTTATCACGGTTTGCATGAGCAAATCCTGACAAAGTTACCATTGCTCAGAATCTGAAATTGTAGACAGAGCTGCCCTCTCTCGATTCATCGTCGAACTGTCAACTAATATGCGTGAAGCGCACCACGTACAATGTTTTACACGCAATACCTCTTTTTCTCATAGACTGTCACTTACCATTTACATCTACATCTACATGGATACTCTGCAAATCACATTTAAGTTCCTGGCAGAGGGTTCATCGAACCACCTTCACAATTCTCTATTATTCCAATCTCGTATAGCCCGCGCAAAGAATGAACACCTATATCTTTCCGTACGAACTCTGATTTCCCATATTTTATCGTGGTGATCGTTCCGCCCTATGTAGGTCGGTGTCAACAAAATATTTTCGCATTCGGAGGAGAAAGCTGGTGATTGGAATTACGTGAGTAGATTCCGTCGCAACGAAAAACGCCTTTCTTACAATGATGTCCAGCCCAAATCCTGTATCATTTCTGTGACTCTCTCTCCCATATTTCGCGATAATACAAAACGTGCTGCCTTTCTTTGAACTTTTTCGATGTACTACGTCAGTCCTATCTGGTAAGGATCCCACACCGCGCAGCAGTATTCTAAAAGAGGACGGACAAGCGTAGTGTAGGCAGTCTCCTTAGCAGATCTCTTAAATTTTCTAAGTGTCCTGTCAATAAAACGCAGTCTTTGGTTAGCCTTCCCCACAACATTTTCTGTGTGTTGCTTCCAGTTTAAGCTGTTCGTAATTGTAATACCTAGGTATTTAGTTGAATTTACGGCTTTTAGATTAGACTGATTTATCGTGTAACAGAAGTCTAACGAGTTCCTTTTAGCACTCATGTGGAGGACCTCACAGTTTTCGTTATTTAGGGTCAACTGACACTTTTCGCACCATTCAGATATCTTTTCTAAATCGTTTTGCAGTTTGTTTTGGTCTTCTGGTTACTTTATTAGTCGATAAACGACAGCGTCGTCTGCAAACAACCGAAGACGGCTGCTCAGATTGTCTCCAAAATCATTTATATGAATATGGAACAGCAAAGGGCCTGTAACACTACCTTGGGGAACGCCAGAAATCACTTTTGTTTTACTCGATGACTCTCCGTCAATTACTACGAACTGTGACCTCTCTGACAGGAAATCACAAATCCAGTCACGTAACTGAGACGATATTCCATAAGCACGCAATTTCACTACGAGCCGCTTGTGTGGTACCAAGTCAAAAGCCTTCCGGAAATCCAGAAATACGGAATAGATCTGAAATCCCTTGTCAATAGCACTCAACTCTTCGTTTGAATAAAGAGATAGTAGTGTTACACAGGAACGATCTTTTCTAAACCTATGGTGACTGTGTGTCAATAGACCGTTCTCTTCGAGGTAATTCATAATGTTCGAACACAATATATGTTCTAAAATCCTGCTGCATATCGGCGTTAATATTATGGGCCTGTAATTTAGTGGATTACTCCTACTACCTTTCTTGAATATTGGTGTGACCTGTGCAACTTTCCAGTCTTTGGGTACGGATCTTTCGTCGACCAAACGGCTGTATATGATTGTTAAGTATGGAGCTAAACGAGTGTTCAGAACCGCGGTCTTCATACTGAACAGGGACATAGGCGTGCACGATTCCCCCTCCCCCCTCTCCGCATCTTCCAGGTATTTGTAGCGGGCCATCGATTACAATGGGTCGTGTTACACCCACATCTCATTGACATACACAGATAAATATTAATTCGTGGTTGAACTTTTCAGCAGGCTGCATCTCGTTGGCTGAAGGGAGTCGTTGGTCACCCAGTCTGCCTTTGGCAACGGGTTTAACCTCGCTAAACTGGCCACCCACAGCCTACTTCAGCGATTTAATTGATGAATTCTTCACTTCTAGTCAATAGGTATCGTGAATTTCATATCATTTTATCTGATGCGTAAACCCATTCAGCCTATGAAATATAAATTCTTACTTTCATCAACAAATAGTTTTTCTGCGCGTAAGACGCTACTACCGGTTTAAAACCACTGTCGTTACGTAACTACATGTTTATTTACTCTCTTATTATTATTGCTTCTGCTTTTTTTTGTCGACAATTCGCAAATGTTTCTTTATTCTCTTATTATTACTGAATTTCCAGAATTAGCAAATGATTAATAAAAGATGAGTTCATATGGTTGGATATACGGTAGTAATGTGCGACTACTTAGTTTTTATTCTCAGTTACAAGATGTTTATCAGCTGATGTCTCCAGTTCTTCCTACACTGTCGAAGCAAAAAGATAAACACAGTTAGTGGCGCCCGCAGATCAGACCATGGAGGGATTTCCCATTCACAGAGTTAAATGGATTATCGGCTGTCTCCTTGTAGTTAGCACGTCAAGGTTGTAATCAACAGAGAAAAAAACTAACTGGGAATTCCACACTTCGTCATTTGTAATGCCCACCGGCTAACACCAACCAACGTCAGACACAGTTGATTATTTTTGTGAGAACCTGAAAGTGCGAGTAACACTGATAATATTAGACATGGAGCACTTCGTTAGGTGTGAAGGGGCTGGAATTGGCAGAGAGGCTTGTGCAACGGCCTTCCTACACAATAAAAGCTCTTCTTCAATCAGTGTCGAAAATCCGTGCTCACAAGATCTGTAGAATGCAAAAAATAAATTACCTCATGTGTGTGGTATAACAGCAGGCCTGTAATATACCCATCATTTCATAGAAGCCTAAATCTGAACTAATACTCTTTATTCCATTGCATTCGCTAATGAAGTGCATGTGTTCTACCCTTACCACACGCCCCACCATATTCTCTCAAAAAATGAGCACATGCAGCTTAATCTAGCCACAATCGCTCACGCACTATACAGACGTAACAATATTCACTGTGATTACGTCAGCGCGTTTTACATTCGTAGAAAGCAGTACCCTAAAAAGGGACGTGGAGTTGACACTCTGTCTTCATCCCCTTGCCTCACGTGGCTGTAATGCGAGATACGATATATGCAGGGTATAGTTATTTTTAATACTTTTGTTCCTTTTACAAGAAGTAAAAATAGGCATTTGTATCATTATCGGCTTGCTTAGTTGGTTCAAATGGCTCTGAGCACTATGGGACTTAACTTCTAAGGTCATCAGTCCCCTAGAACTGCGACGGCAGCGGTCGCGCGGTTCCAGACGGTCACTTGCTTAGTGCAGTGACTTGTGTCAGATTTGATGGTTATAGGTTGCGTAGTTAGAAGTACATCTGGTGACCAAGATGTATGAAACAGGCGAAATACCCTCAGACTTCAAGAAGAATATAATAATTCCAATCCCAAAGAAAGCAGGTGTTGACAGATGTGAAAATTACCGAACAATCAGTTTAATAAGCCACAGCTGCAAAGTACTAACACGAATTCTTTACAGACGAATGGAAAAACTAGTAGAAGCCGACCTCGGGGAAGATCAGTTTGGATTCCGTAGAAACACTGGAACACGTGAGGCAATACTGACCTTACGACTTATCTTAGAAGAAAGATTAAGGAAAGGCAAACCTACGTTTCTAGCATTTGTAGACTTAGAGAAAGCTTTTGACAATGTTGACTGGAATATTCTCTTTCAAATTCTAAAGAAGGCAGGGGTAAAATACAGGGAGCGAAAGGCTATTAACAATTTGTACAGAAACCAGATGGCAGTTACAAGAGTCGAGGGACATGAAAGGGAAGCAGTGGTTGGGAAGGGAGTAAGACAGGGTTGTAGCCTCTCCCCGATGTTATTCAATCTGTATATTGAGGAAGCAGTAAAGGAAACAAAAGAAAAATTCGGAGTAGGTATTAAAATCCACGGAGAAGAAATAAAAACTTTGAGGTTCGCCGATGACATTGTAATTCTGTCAGAGACAGCAAAGGACTTGGAAGAGCAGTTGAACGGAATGGATGGTGTCTTGAAGGGAGGATATAAGATGAACATCAACAAAAGCAAAACGAGGATAATGGAATGTAGTCGAATTAAGTCGGGTGATGCTGAGGGTATTAGATTAGGAAATGAGACACTTAAAGTAGTAAAGGAGTTTTGCTATTTGGGGAGCAAAATAACTGATGATGGTCGAAGTAGAGAGGATATAAAATGTAGACTGGCAATGGCAAGGAAAGCGTTTCTGAAGAAGAGAAATTTGTTAACATCGAGTATAGATTTAAGTGTCAGGAAGTCATTTCTGAAAGTATTTGTATGGAGTGTAGCCATGCATGGAAGTGAAACATGGACCGTAAATAGTTTGGACAAGAAGAGAATAGAAGCTCTTGAAATGTGGTGCTACAGAAGAATGCTGAAGATTAGATGGGTAGATCACATAATTAATGAGGAAGTATTGAATAGGATTGGGGAGAAGAGAAGTTTGTGGCTCAACTTGACCAGAAGAAGGGATCGCCTGGTAGGACATGTTCTGAGGCATCAAGGGATCACCAATTTAGTATTGGAGGGCAGCGTTGAGGGTAAAAATCATGGGGGGAGACCAAGAGATGAATACACTAAGCAGATTCAGAAGGATGTAGGCTGCAGTAGGTACTGGGAGATGAAGAAGCTTGCACAGGATAGAGTAGCATGGAGAGCCGCATCAAACCAGTCTCAGGACTGAAGACCACAACAACAACAACAACAGTTAGAAGTAACACCATTGTTCGGAAGCAACGTCAGGCACTGCTCTAAAGAGGAAACCGACTTCATATGTCAGGAAGAGGTATATTTTCTGGAGGTCGTTCGTACTCAGTCACAAGTCACACGCCAACCCCGGCCCGTCCTCAGTGCGTTTAATGGAGGTGCCAAAGCCACAGAAGTTGATCGAGAGATTTGTGAAGAGTATGGCGAAGAAGGAATGCCTCTGAGGACTGGTCAAAATTGGTTTAAGTGATTTAAAGACGGCAGTTTCTACCTCAAAGACATGCTTGATCGACCAAGAATTGCTTTATGGGTATACGGAATGGCTTCAAAGGCGATGAGATGGCGTTTCCATATACCGGAAGAACGCCATGTCGCCGATCAGGACGTTATTGCTGGATAGCGTTGTTCAGTCCTTGCATTCGTTGGGCCTTATAACATCGCGTTGTATGGACAGTATTTCCTATTAGTGAGAATGTCGTGCAAGAGTGGATGAACACCTCTGAGATTCATATCGAACATGGCGTTCTTCTGGAATATGGAAACGCCATCTCATCGCCTTTGAAGCCATTCAAACGCTTGTCTGCGAAGTGCTCCGATATCGTCTGCGTTCTCCCGACTTGGCGCCTTCGGGTTTACATTCGCTGCGATCCCTCTCGAATGCGCCACGTGGCATTTCGTTGATTAACGAAGTGAACGATTTCCTCGAGTGGAAACCAGATGATTTCTACCGACGAGTCATTGAACAGCTTGTTGGAACGTTAAGAATAAGCTACAAACAACAACGGAGAATACATTATTCATCGATTTGTTGTACATTTCTTATTTATTTTTCTGGAAACCTAGAATTAAGAAAAATCCGCCTGAACTTACATGCGAAACTAATAGATTTCCTATTTTGTCCCTTTTTCGTTTTCGTTTCAGATCCCCATTTAGTGTTACTTTTCAAATTCATCAAATTTCTTTATTCCAATCGTAACGCTGTCCAAATTTCACTCCAGTATAATCCCTTACTCCAGACCCAAATTTTCAGGAAAGCCTTTCAGTAGAAATGTAGCAAATGAATCTTACATATGTGATTTATTAAACCAACTGATTTCACCTTCTACTAGTCCACGTCATATGTCTTCCTTGATGCAGCTCTTAAATCTTACTGTTAGCTGGCTGAATGTGGGTAAGTTTTTCATGTACTGCCCAGCCTCAATATAAAACATCTGAACATCGCGTTGTATGGATAGTATTTCCTATTAGTGACAATGTCAGATAAGTACTGTGTCGTGCAAGAGTGGATAATCACCTCTGAGATTCATATCGAATTTCCGGATAAAAGTGTGCGGATTAACTGCTGCAGAAGCTGTTCACTTTATTACAGAGCTGCACAGTTAAACAGCCACGAGGGATGCGTGAGCACTCGCCCGTGTGATTGGAGTGAGCTAATCGCTGATACGAAACAGAGTGACTATTATTGGACTACATAGCATAAATGATGAACCTGTGGAGCTCTCACACGCGTGATTGGCAGCAATGGCTTTGGAGAGCTGGACGTGAATGAAGTTACGTCAACTCAGTGACTCGGGAAACAGCCTCGTAGGCCGAACGTAATTAATAAAGGGTAATCAAGCGGGAAGTACAATACGGTGACGTGTTTTACCGCTCTCTCTACATAAAAAACTGTCACCAGTAGCCCCTCATCCCATACCCGAATCCTTTAAAGAATTATATTCTCACGTACAAAACAGCTGTAAGTTGTAAATGAGAAAAAAGTTTAGAAAAGGTTTGAAATTATGTTTGAATTTTGCTGGAAGTCGTAAAGTGCTCTCATTGTCAAACACTAGATGAATTTAGTTTGGGTAATTTGCACCCAGTGACTCAACTCTGCCACAAATCATACACGCAGTTTCTAACTTTATTATTTGACTTGCTGTGTTAAATTTTTTGTGTAAGATTATGCCCTATGATGGGAAGATTATGCAAGAAGGTTATAAATTCTGTCAGTAATCGGATGAAATAAAAATGACGCCCTCCGAACCGACCGGCCGCCGCGTCATCCTCACCCTTAAGCTCACCGGATGCGGATACGGAGGGATATGTGGTCAGTACACTACCCTCTCATCTGCTGTCGGTTTTCGTGACTGCTGTCGCTACTTCTTACTCAAGTAGCTCCTCAATTGGCCTCACAAGGGCTGAGCACAGCCCGCTTGCCAACAGCACTCGGCAGACCTGGATGGTGACCAATCAGAGTACTATCCAAGCCGGACAGCGCTTAACTTCGCTGCTCTGGCGGGGACCAGTGTTACCACTGCGGCAAGGCAATCAGATGAAATACTGAAAATAAAATATTTGTTGCCCCTTGGACCCGTGACATAGGCAATAAGCCTGCAACATGAACCTGGTGATAGGTTGACACTTTCAGCCGGTAACTAATTAATAATATACAGGGTGATTATAATTAAAGTTAAACTTTCAAAACACTGGAGAAATAACGCCACTGGTCAGAGTGACGTCAAATTGCAACGGAATATTATCGGAGAAGGGGGAGAACAAATGGCAGAAGAAAAAAAAGTAGTGTCAAATTGATCAATAGATGGCGCTGTATGTGTCAGAATACGTAAATGAAAAAACCTGTTGGACTGAGTGGCTAATCCCGGCGAAGGTTCGAGTCCTCCCTCGCGCATGAGTGTGTGTGTGTGTTTGTTCTTAGGATAATTTAGGTTAAGTAGTGTGTAAGCTGATGACCTTCGCAGTTAAGTCCCATAAGATTTCACACACATTTGAACATTTTTTGAAAAAACCTGTCATGCGCACGACCCATTGAAGTTGGTATAAACACTCCGGGTACACGGCTTTTCTTCCTTTCACGTCTGCGACTTTCGCCAGGACTGTCTAACTCCAGAATAGCGCTCTGCTTGTAAAGCTGTATTACAAGACATATGACTGTGCACACGTCGCTCTGCAGAAGTTCCGGACACTGAACGGTTTGAAAAAAAAAAAAAAAAAAAAAAAAAGGCTTTGGTCCGATGACTGCCGTGGGTCTGGAGAAAATGATTTGGAAATTCGAAAACATGGATTTTTTTGGTATCTATCCTGGTAGAGGCAGGAAACGAATTGATTCGACGTCAATGGAAGCAGTGGCCATAGCAATGCAGGAGGAGACGAGTGGTGGTGTGTAAAGGTGGAGTGCCCGAACATTGGAGAAATAAGGATCCTTTATTATATGATTATATGATAACGGAACAAACACTGGTAGCAGTTACTTCTGTAAAATATCTAGGAGTATGCGTACGGAACGATTTGAAGTGGAATGATCATATAAAACTAATTGTTGGTAAGGCGGGTACCAGGTTGAGATTCATTGGGAGAGTGCTTAGAAAATGTAGTCCATCAACAAAGGAGGTGGCTTACAAAACACTCGTTCGACCTATACTTGAGTATTGCTCATCAGTGTGGGATCCGTACCAGGTCGGGTTGACGGAGGAGATAGAGAAGATCCAAAGAAGAGCGGCGCGTTTCGTCACTGGGTTATTTGGTAACCGTGATAGCGTTACGGAGATGTTTAATAAATTCAAGTGGCAGACTCTGCAAGAGAGGCGCTCTGCATCGCGGTGTAGCTTGCTCGCCAGGTTTCGAGAGGATGCGTTTCTGGATGAGGTATCGATTATATTGCTTCCCCCTACTTATACTTCCCGAGGAGATCACGAATGTAAAATTAGAGAGATTAGAGCGCGCACGGAGGCTTTCAGACAGTCGTTCTTCCCGCGAACCATACGCGACTGGAACAGGAAAGGGAGGTAATGACAGTGGCACGTAAGGTGCCCTCCGCCATACACCGTTGGGTGGCTTGCGGAGTATCAATGTAGATGTAGATGTAGATTGGACATACCCGTGAGTACGGTGCGTAAAATCCTACCAAACATCCTTCTGTGCTATCCATTCAAAGCTATCCATGTGCAAGGGTTGCTTCCTGTTGACCTGCGAGCTAGGGAGACCTTTGCTTTAGAATTTCTTGCTCGCATGGAACTGGACAATGATTGTCCGTGGAAGGTTCTGTGGACAGACGAAACCCACTTCCATCTGGCAGGATATGTCAATGCACTGAATTGTCGAATATGGGCAACGGAAAATCCACACGCTAATCAACCAGCTCCACTTCATCCTGAAAAGGTCTCTGTGTGGTGCGGGTTTACGTCATCATTGATCAAAAGGCCGTATTTTTCGAAGAGACGAGTGTTTCCGGTCCTGTTACCTGCACCGTCACTGGTAGCCGCTACGAGTGTCTTTTGCACAACCGCGTCATTCCAGCTCTCCAACAGCGTGGATGTGTGGTTGGGATCATTTATATGCAAGATGGCGCACATCCGCACGTTGAAAATCTAGTTAAGCAGCTCCTGAAGCGCCATTTCGAAAATGCTAGAGTTATCAGCCCCCATTTCCCTACAGTCTGGCCGTCCCGATCAAGTGATCTTAATCCGTGTGACTTCTGGCTATGGGGCTATCTGAAACATGTTGTGTTCAGTGTTCCGATTGCAAACTTAGCTGCATCGAAGGCACGCACTGCGCAACACATTCTGAACGTGACCCCGGAAACACTTCGATCAGCTACAGAACATGCTGTTTCTCGATTACGCTGCAGAAAACGGTGGATAGCATATTGAACATGTTTTGAGCCAGTCACACGGAAATTAATAATCCGATTTCATTTTGATTGATGCTTTTTATGCGGTTTCTGGCCTCAGAACAATTAAAGACCCATGTGATTGATGCTTTTTATGCGGTTTTTAGCCTCAGGACAATTAAAAACCAATTTTTTCCATCCGATGTGATATGGAAACGAGCGTTTGGCGTCATTGGCTGGGAGGCCCCTTTGGGGGCAGGTCCGGCCGCCTTGGTGCAGCTCTTATTACATTCGACGCCACGTTGGGCGACCTGAGCGCCGGATAGGGATGAAATGATGATGAAGAAAACACAACACCCAGTCCCTGAACGGAGAAAATCCCCGACCGAGTCGGGAATCGAAACCGGGCCCTTTAGGACGGCAGTCCGTCATGCTGACCACTCAGCTATAGGTGCGGAGTGTCCATTGTGATAGGACCTTGCCGTGGTGGATGGGCTTACGAAACTAACAGTATCACACTGAATAGAACAGTTTTTTTTTAATGTCAGACGTTCACCTTAGGCATTGTTGTGTGATTCATTTGTCGTTTTTAGTCGACCACTATTAAATTATGATGCTTACAGAGCCATCTATTGCTACATTTTGTAACTATTTAGTTTTCTTCTGCCATACGTTTTCTCCTTTCTCCGATAGTATTCCGTTCCAATTTGACGTCATTCTTACCAGTGGTGCTATTTCTACAGCTGTTATAATCACGCTGTAGATTCGTTCAACGATGTCGATTTGTCCAAAAGGCACACCTCGGTAATAACAATTCAGTATTACTAATTAAACCTACTTCTCCAATGACAGGAGATACCAGCTAAAATTTCCCCGAAACGTTTAAATAACAGAACGGAACTACACAGTCCAGTCACATTGGTGTGACCACCGCCTTTGTTAGACGCCAGCGTGCAATCACCACTTACAGACAGCAGATGGCAGCACTAGCAGTGTAGGAGATATGAAACGTATCGGAGAACAGTGAATTCGTTGTAATGTGGGGACAGAGTGAGTTATCTGATGTCCGGAAGGAGGTGATCATAGGCTTTCGGACCAACAAGGGTGGAAGCATTTTGGAAAGGACCAAGTTAGGAAACCGTTCGCGTGTCGCCATGGTTAAAGTATACCGTGCATGACAAAATGGCGCTATCCGAAACAGCTGCCGAGTCAAGTGCCGTGCACCACGGGTCATAAATGTCTGGTGTGCAGGTCGGCTGCGGAGGATGTGTGTAGGGGCGAACAGACGTGCAGCTGTTGAGCAAGTGACCGTCCAGGTGAACCGAGGGGCTGTCAACAGTGTCTGCTCGACGACTGTTCAGCGAACGGGCCTCCCCAGCCTGGTTCACGCACCCATACTGGCCGCTGTTCGTCGGTGACGAAAGCTGGAACTCCAGCCAATACCGCAGCCTGACGTCCACTGTGTGGTGGCAGGTGGTCATTTCAGGTGAATCAGGTTCTGTGCTTTCAAGTCTGCCCGCCCCTAAAATGTGTTTTCATGTCCGCGACCATAATGTCTGTTGTTGCTGTACTATTGTTATTGGCGTTTTAAATCCGAAACAACTAAAACAATATTTTACCATGCACGTTTCCTTTTATTCGTTTAATCGTCAGGAATGACACATATTTACAAGTTTGATTTCCTTGGTGATCTCAAACCAAATTTCAAAAGATGTTGAGCTGTGATTTTAAGTTACTGTTTATGTCTGATTTCCGATTACATCTAGCAGTGCCTTCTTGCCTTGCCTAATCATCTACCCGAAATTCTTACATTTGAAGCTGACTTTTGTGACCTAGTTTCTCTTCAACCTTATACCTCTTTTTTATTTTTTCAGTCGTCGGTCTTCTGACTAGTTTCATGAGATTTCCTCTTCTGTGCCTATCTCTTGACTTCAGAGTAACACTTGTACCCTAGTTCCCTCCTAATTTGTTGAATGTATTCCGATCTTTGTCTTCATCTACACTTTTGACATTCTGCAGCTTCTTCTAGAACCGTGGAAGTTACTCCACGACTTACGTCCTGTCGTCTTGTCCCTTCGTCATGAAACTGTTCTGTAAATGTTGCTTTTTTCGACAGTTCCGCAGACAACTTCCTCATTTCTTATCAAACCATCTAATTTTCAACATCCGTCCTTCTATTGCACCACACGTCAAACGCTTGTTTCTCCCTTTTTCCGGCTTTCGCACAGTCCATGATTTTCTACTATACAGCGCTGTACTCTAAACGTATATTCTCAGACATTTCTTCCTCAGATTTAGGCCGACTGTTGGTAGTAACAGACTACTCACGAGCGGTAATTCCCTCTTTGCCTATACTAAATCTGCTTTTTATGTTCTCCTTCAGCTGTCGTATGTTTCTTGCTTCCGAGGTAGCAGAACTCGTCTACTTCGGGAACCCCGATACTGATGTTAAGTTTTTGATAATCTCAGTTCTACTGTTCTTCATTACTTTCACCTTTCTTTCGTTTACACTCAATCTATATACTGTACTCATTAGACTGTTCGTTTCAATCAACACGTCTTGCAGTTCTTCAGTTTTGCTGAACATAGCTATATCACCAGCGAATCTTTATACTGATACCCTCCCATCCTCAATCTTAATCCCCCTTTCGAGACTTATTTTACTTACGCCATTGCTTCTTCGATATAGACATAGACTGAACTGTAGGGGCCAAAGGCTACACCCCTGTCTTACATTCTTTCTGAATCGAACACCTCGTTTTTCGTCTTCCATTTTTATTGTTCCCTATTTGTACTTGCACATATTGTATATTATCCACCATCTCATACAGCTTATTCCCATTTCTTCAGAATTTTCATTTTTTTGTAACATCTTACATTCTCTAACACTGTTTTCAGGTACACACACCCGAAGAGTATTTTTAATTTTTCTTGTCTTGTTTCCATTATCAATCGCAACATCCTTTCCTAAAGAAATTCGTCCAGTCCATATGTGGCATGAATCAGCAAACCAGTGTTTAGTAGTATTAGTTGAAAACAGTCTTGGTTGCAGTTTTAGTTTTTTTTATTTATCAACTACGCCTTTCACCTTACTTAGGCATCTTCAGGCTGATGTTAGTTTGGTATTTCTTAGGACGATCCTTCTGACAGTGTAGCTAAGGGGCATCGTCGAGTACATCAGGCCAAGATAATAGAATTATTTGTTCCTGTGAACGTGAACGCGCTATCCAGGTCTTGTAGTCACTCATGACCATGTAGAAAGTATTTACTGAGGTGAACGAAGGCGATGTTGGCCTGATGTACTCGACGTTGCCCCTTAGCTACACTGTCAAATGGATCGTCCTAAGAAATACCAAACTAACATCAGCCTGAAGATGCCTAAATAAGGTGAAACGTGTAGTTGATAAATTAAAAGAAACTAAAATTGCAACCAAGACTGTTTTCAACTAATACTCCTTTCCTAAGGCCAAATTGATCGTTTTCTACCAGGTCTGCAATTTCCTTAATATGTAAGTTTTTTTAAAACTGAAGACATTGAAATACCTTGAAAACTACACAATAATTCCAGTTTGTTTGTCTCGGAGGAAGGCAACCAATGATTCAACACTCGACCCGCCAACCCACCCAGTGCGTGTCGGGGGCAACTTTGAAATTTGCAATGGGAACGCCATTTTTTTATTGCAGATTGCGATTCTACGGCAGAGTCTACATACGTTTTGTCTGGAGCGTTTTCTTCGTTTCGCCACAGATGGTGCTGTACTCGTAGCAATATAAATGGGTTCACAATCATAATTTATGACATTCTAGTCGATGGCTCTCGAATATTCACGTTGGACCCCCACCTCCATGCTGCGAGGGTAGGACAGACCAGTTCTTCACAACTTCTAGTTGGGAAACCCATTCGCAGCGTTGTATTCCTTCGACATATCGAACAGGTGACTACTCGACGCGCCACTGCGCTCGTGGCCCGAGGCGAACGCTACTCTGCTTTTCCAAATAGAGTAAGTGTTCAAACGCAATTCGCACACTTCAATACTCTCATTGATCTGCTTTTCACATGGCCTTTCATATGGTTCAAATGGCTCTGAGCACTATGAGACGTAACATCTGAGGTCATCAGTCCCCTAGAACTTAGAACTACTTAAACCTAACTAACCTAAGGACATCACACACAGCGATGCCCGAGGCAGGATTCGAACCTGTGACCGTAGCAGCAGCGCGGTTCCGGACTGAAGTGCCTAGAACCGCTCGGCCACAACGGCCATCTCAAATGGCCGTACACAGGACAGAAGCATATCTGTGGGAGTGTCAGCACAATCGTTTCTGATACAGTCGACCATGTCTTCACGGCCTATTGCCACACCTTCTCTTTTAAATAGCCCCACAGAAAGAAATCCGACGACGTCTAATCCGGAGATATAGCGGGCCAATTAATACGGCCACCACTGGTGATCTACCGCCCAGGTTCTAATACCTGCAGTGCTACAATTACGTAATGCACTGGCCAATCATGCTGATACACCATATGTTGTCGAATGTCCAGGACAACATCGTGCGGTAGTACTGTTAGTTCCTGTTGCAAAAGCATTCGATATTTGCGTTCATTCAACGTGCCGTGGATAAAAACCGGACCAATGTGTTTGTTCCCCATGATGCCACACCATGCGTTAACCGACCAAGGACGTCTACACTCCATTGCTGCATGTTATGCCGGTTAACGCTGTCATGGTTTGTGAATGTAGACTCGTAGAAATACAGTACCTCCCCAAAGAACGTGGGGATCAGTTGCATTTGTCCGTTCACAAAACACTACCCGATTATGGAAATCGGGGCCACGAAGTTCTTAGCGCAGTGACACGTAGTATGGATGATACTTACGACGATACAGTATTGTGGAAATGCTGCCTGCGAACATACCGGAACCGCGGTGTAATTGCCGGGCACTTGTCCGTGAGCTGTCGTGCATTGCCGCCAGCACAGTGATTTCATTAGCTTCTCCTGTGCCGTTTCCTTTCGCCGGTCTGCACGCTGCCATCAGACATAAAGGGGTTCACAACCCCGTGAACTGACGGGCTAGAGCGAGCTTACTCCGGTAAACGCTCGGTTTACGAGGCAATAGCAGCCTCAATATTTCTCCTACATTCTCCGTAAATAAGGATAATTTCAGTTTTTGCTTCCGTGGTTGCAACATTCGTCGTCTACTTGCACGTCTGTTCTCCAGATGATGCGTAGGCAATAAAAGCTGCGAATGTATTGTAATGTTTAGAGCCGCTGTCTGTCCTACGTCTGCACTTTAAGCGAGCTCCGCAGGCAGTGTACTGTTGCGCGGACACAGTGGGGCATCGAGTACTGGCCTGTTCGATTTTGTTGTTGTTGTGGTCTTCAGTCCTGAGACTGGTTTGATGCAGCTCTCCATGTTACTCTATCCTGTGCAAGCTTCTTCATCTCCCACTACCTACTGCAACCTACATCCTTCTGAATCTGCTTAGTGTATTCATCTCTTGGTCTCTCTCTACGATTTTTACCCTCAACGCTGCCCTCCAATGCTAAATTTGTGACCCCTTGATGCCTCAGAACATGTCCTACCAACCGATCCCCTCTTCTAGTCAAGTTGTGCCACAGACTCCTCTTCTACCCAGTTCTATTCAATACCTCCTCATTAGTTATGTGATCTACCCATCTAATCTTCAGCATTCTTCTGTAGCACCACATTCCGAAAGCTTCTATTGGTTCAAATGGCTCTGAGCACTGTGGGACTTAACATCTATGGTCACCAGTCCCCTAGAACGTAGGACTACTTAAACCTAACTAACCTAAGCACAGCACACAACATCCAGTCATCACGAGGCAGAGAAAATCCCTGACCCCGCCGGGAATCGAACCCGGGAACCCGGGCGCGGGAAGCGAGAACGCTACCGCACGACCACGAGCTGCGGACAAAAGCTTATATTCTCTTCTTGTCCAAACTATTTATCGTCCATCATTCACTTCCATACATGGCTACACTCCATACAAATACTTTCAGAAACGACTTCCTGACATTTAAATCTATACTCGATGTTAAGAAATTTCTCTTCTTCAGAAACACTTTCCTTGCCATTGCACTGTTCCATATGTCGAAGGAATACAACGTTGCGAATGGGGTTTCCAATTGGAAGTTGCGAAGTACCGGTCTGTCCTACCCTCTCAGCTCGGAGGCGGGATCCCATGTGGGTATTTAAGGGCCATTGAGTAGAATGTCGTAAATTATGTTAGTGTACTCATTTGTATTCCTAAGAGCATAGCCCCATCTGTGGTGAAGCGAGGAATACTCTTCAGATATAATGCTTGTCTATTTTACCACAGAATCGTAATCTGCAATAAAAAACGGGGGTTCCAATTGAAGGCTTCCAAGTTCCCGCGCCCCGCCCCCCTCTTCCCCCCCCCCCCCACCCCCCACCCCCCACCCACGCACGAGGTGGGTTATCGTTGGATGTACCCCTACGAGAAAAACAAATTAGAATTATAACTTTTATTGATCGGATAGGTAGTTTTAGAGATTTTTCAATGTCTTCAATTAAAATGGACACCCTATATATCGTCTCTAGTTTGATGCAAAAGAGCCACCGTGGTACAACAACCGAGTTAGAAAACTGCTGCGGAAGCAAAGGGGACTTCACAGCAAACATAAACATAGCAAAAGCCTTGCAGACAAACAAAAATTACGCGAAGCGAAATGTAGTGTGAGGAGGGCTATGCGAGAGGCGTTCAATGAATTCGAAAGTAAAGTTCTATGTACTGACTTGGCAGAAAAACCTAAGAAATTTTGGTCTTATGTCAAAGCGGTAGGTGGATCAAAACAAAATGTCGAGACACTCTATGACCAAAATGGTACTGAAACAGAGGATGAGAGACTAAAGGCCGAAATACTAAATGTCTTTTTCCTAAGTTGTTTCACAGAGGAAGATTGCACTGTAGTTCCTTCTCTAGATTGTCGCACAGATGACAAAATGGTAGATATCGAAATAGACGACAGAGGGATAGAGAAACAACTAAAATCGCTCAAAATAGGAAAGGCCGCTGGACCTGATGGGATACCAGTTCGGTTTTACACAGAGTACGCGAAGAAACTTGTTCCCCTTCTTGCAGCGGTGTACCGTAGGTCTCTAGAAGAGCGTAGCGTTCCAAAGGATTCGAAAAGGTCACAGGTCATCCCCGTTTTCAAGGAAGGGACGTCGAACAGATGTGCAGAACTATAGACCTATATCTCTAACGTCGATCAGTTGTAGAATTTTGGAACACGTATTATGTTCGAGTATAATGACTTTTCTGGAGACTAGAAATCTACTCTGTAGGAATCAGCATGGGTTTCGAAAAAGACGATAGTGTGAAACCCAGCTCGCGCTATTCGTCCACGAGACTCAGAGGGCCATAGACACGGGTTCCCAGGTAGATGCCGTGTTTCTTGACTTCCGCAAGGCGTTCGATACAGTTCCCCACAGTCGTTTAATGAACAAAGTAAGAGCATATGGACTATCAGACCAATTGTGTGATTAGATTGAAGAGTTCCTAGATAACAGAACGCAGCATGTCATTCTCAATGGAGAGAAGTCTTCCGAAGTAAGAGTGATTTCAGGTGTGCCGCAGGGGAGTGTCATAGGACCGTTGCTATTCACAAGATACATAAATGACCTTGTGGATGACATCGGAAGTTCACTGAGGCTTTTTGCGGATGATGCTGTGGTGTATCGAGAGGTTGTAACAATGGAAAATTGTACTGAAATGCAGGAGGATCTGCAGCGAATTGACGCATGGTGCAGGGAATGGCAATTGAATCTCAATGTAGACAAGTGTAATGTGCTGCAAATACATAGAAAGAAAGATCCCTTATCATTTAGCTGCAAAATAGCAGGTCAGCAACTGGAAGCAGTTAATTCGATAAATTATCTGGGAGTACGCATTAGGAGTGATTTAAAATGGAATGATCATATAAAGTTGATCGTCGGTAAAGCAGACGCTAGACTGAGATTCATTGGAAGAATCCTAAGGAAATGCAATCCGAAAACAAAGAAAGTAGGTTACAGTACGCTTGTTCGCCCACTGCTTGAATACTGCTCAGCAGTGTGGGATCCGTACCAGATAGGGTTGATAGAAGAGATAGAGAAGATCCAATGTAAAGCAGCGCGTTTCGTTACAGGATCATTTAGTAATCGCGAAAGCGTTACGGAGATGATAGATAAACTCCAGTGGAAGACTCTGCAGGAGAGACGCTCAGTAGCTCGGTACGGGCTTTTATCAAAGTTTCGAGAACATACCTTCACCGAAGAGTCAAGCAGTATATTGCTCCCTCCTACGTATATCTCGCGAAGAGATCATGAGGATAAAATCAGAGAGATTAGAGCCCACACAGAAGCATACCGACAATCCTTCTTTCCACGAACAATACGAGACTAGAATAGAAGGGAAAACCGATAGAGGTACTCGAGGTACCCTCCGCCACACACCGTCAGGTGGCTTGCGGAGTATGGATGTAGATATAGATAGATAGATAGAATACTAACCATAGATTGCAGGAATTTTACATTTTAGAAATGTACTATAGAACGTCACGGTTTTGGCTCTGAGCGCTATGCGACTTAACATCGGAGGTCATCAGTCCCCTAGAACTTAGAACTGCTTAAACTTAACTAACCTAAGGATATCACACACAGCCATGCCCGAGGCAGGATTTGAACTCGCGACCGTAGCAGTCGCGCGGTTCCGGACTGTGGCGCCTAGAACCGCTCGGTCACCGCGGCCGGCCGTCACGGTTTTGGCAGCGCTAATGCATAACATATTACAAGCGTCATATTGGAATACACGCTAATATTACTGATCCGGACAAAGCCGTTTCCATTCTTCCGCTGCTGGTATTTTGAGTGCGGCGTAACTGAGGCGGAGTTCCGCCGGCGCCTCCGGCAGCCGTGACGGACAGCCGGCTCGCAGCTTGTCGCCCCGGCCAGGGCGGCCGTCATAAATAAAAAAAGCGAACGTCAATTAGTCGGCCCGTTGTGCGTCCCGCGCGCAAGTCCAGTGACCTGTTGAAACAAGTGAGCGCGATCCGCCGCCGGCAGGCACGCGGCGTCAGCGGACGCAGTTGCGCGGTCGCTTCGCTACGGGCGCACTTCCGCACTGTTCTCCAGCGAACGAAACACCTGCTTACCGAGTATCGAACCGCTAGTGTTACTCGATCAAGGCTTCCCTTCAGGTACAGGCGGCCGGTGTGGCCGTGCGGTTCTAGGCGCTTAAGCCTGGAACCGCGTCACCGCTACGGTCGCAAGTTAGAATCCTGCCTTGGGCATGGATGTGTGTGACGTCCTTAGGTTAGTTAGGTTTAAGTAGCTCTAAGTTCTAGGGGACTGATGACCTCAGAAGTTAAGTCCCATAGTGCTCAGAGCCATTTGAACCATTTTTGAACCTTCATTTTTATGTCCACATATTTTATAAAAGTCTATTTTCAGACGCTCGTTTTGCCATATGAAGTAATTTCAATTAATAACTATACATACTGTATCTTAACTATTGAATTTAGAGTATCGGTTACCCATGCGCCGTAGCAATAGCGTCCTCTAATCACCTCTGTTTCTTCTCTGTGCAGTCCGCCCCGGTAGCTGAGTGGTCAGCGTGACAGACTGTCAATCCTAAGGGCACAGTCTGCTTTCGGCTGCGGTGGGGCGAGGACGTCCGCTGCGCCTCGCCGTGCGCGACCGTGAGCGCTTGCTTGTGTTTACCTTCTCGCGGCGCGAGTTGTATTTGTTCCAAGTTCAGTGCGATTATGGCACACACATGGCGCCACGATACGATCAAAATTACTTTCCAACCAGATCACGCGCGTCCTCGAGCCTATGAAATAGAACAGTTCATACGCGACGATCTAAGTTTAGATCCGGCGACTGTCGTCGGAATACATTTTTCTATAACGGCGAGCGTGGTTTATGTTAAAATGACCAGTGCAGAGGTCTGCGCGACAGTGGTTTCTAAATACTCGAACTCTCTCCGATTCAAACATTCTGACGGGCATATCGGTGCAGTGACGGTGGATCATGCTGGCATGGGCCTAAGGACTGTAAGAGTTTTTGAGCTCCCCTTCGAGGTCCCAGAGGAAGTGGTCAAGGACGCCTTCCGACCATATGGCAATGTTATCAGCCACGTTGCAGAAAAGTGGCAAACTTTCTCGACGTATAAGGTCTACAATGGTGTGCGCCAAATTAAACTTGAGCTCAAGATACACGTGCCGTCCTATTTGAACATCGGTGGCTGTCGTGCAATCATCATGTACGACGGTCAACCGCGTACCTATTCCGGATGTGGGCAGGAAGGCCATGTTCGATCGAGCTGCTTACAACGTAGAATTACGCAGATACCAGTGGGAGACTCCGTTTCCCCGACGGGGACGACAATCCTGCCCCTCACGTACGCTCAGACGACGATGCGCACCATAGTTGAGAACGAAACGGGCGATAAGACACATCCATCGACGCCAGAAGTACCACGGGAGGACGAGGAAGGACCCTCGGTGCCAACCCATATGTCGCCCCCTCCACAGCAACAACAGCAGCAACAGTCCCACGGACTCCAGACGCAACATAACATTCAGAACGCGACGGACGTGGACGCGAACATTGTCCCGACCGCGGCTTTCCTAGCGGAAGGTGATACGACGCTGGATTGCCTCCCACATTCGGATACGGATGTCCACGTTCGAAAGCAACGTTCGCCCCGACGACGCAAGCGACGTCGGCGGACCCCTTCTGACGATTGCCTCCTACACACGGCCGGTCAAGAAGGTGACATCTCATCAGACAGCATGGATGCTGCGCCTGCTGAGGATATAAGTGGTGTAGACGGTTCACTTGCCCATACTACGAGTGCCCCGTTACTTCTTGCACCACAAACGCGGCAGGTCGCGTCGATGGATGGCGATCCGTCTACCTCTACCAAAGACGACGTACGTGAGAGAGATTTAGGTGCCGATCAGCCACACAGCATCGTGTTGCACCCACTGTGGTCGGACGATGTTGAGGGACTTCCTGAAGAGGGCACGGGTGACAGGGGAGGGGGCGGCATTGGGGATGCCACTACCAGCGTGAACGACTCATAATTTGTAACAGGTTTGGTGGGTCCGGCATCTCTTGCGGTTAGCTTTTATTGCCGTGGCGTCTACCCTAGGTGAAGAGGCTAGGCAGCACACCTTTCGCCTTGCCACAATCAATATCAACGCGATAAGGGCACCACACAAACTGACAATGCTACAACGCATGCTTGATGCGGCGGACATCGACGTGGCCCTCTTACAGGAAGTATGTGTCGCTAGTTTCCCTGACTTCTACGGATATACCGCCCACATCTCCCACGCCTCTTCTACCGATTGTGGTGTGGCTGTTCTGTTACGGGACGGTTTGGCGGCTACGGACGTACTGTACTTACCGAGTGCAAGAGCCATGGCAGTAACTGTCAACGGTGTACGACTCATCAATGTATATGCCCCTTCAGGATCAGGGAGACGGAGAGATCGGGCCCGCTTTTTTTCGGAAGATATTACGCGTCTATTTATGGGCCACATAGACGATATGGTGATCGGAGGAGATTTTAACTGTACATTATCTCCATCTGATCAGCAGCCACATCACGTCCCGTGTGCGGAATTGGAAATGCTGGTGCGTGACCTCCACCTGATTGACACGTGGCGCCACATCCATGGCCCAGCTCCTGGTTACACCCATTATACAAGCCATTCATCAAGTCGGTTGGACAGGATTTACGTCACAAGCACCCTTTCGACGGCGACGAGAGGAGCAGAGCTCTGGCCCACTGCATTCACCGACCACACAGCCTATATTTGCACCATTGCCCTCCAACCTGCACGTGTGTGGCGCAGTAGGCCCCCCTGGAAACTGAACGTCGCCCATCTGGACGAGCCGGCATGTAAAGGTGCTGTCGAAGAGTCGTGGACCGCGTCCTTACGGAGTCGTGGTCGGTACCGATCGACCCTCAGTTGGTGGATTGAATGTGCGAAGCCTGCTCTTAGACGCACCTTCATGGCTTACGGCCGGGAAGCAGCGGCATGGAGGAGGAGCACGGAAAACTTTTATTACACCGTCCTACGGGAATGTCTTGCTATGGAGCCCTCACCTGACAGGCAGATCACAGTCAATCGCGCGAAAGCGCAGCTCGTCTCCTTAGCACGCCATCATTTACAAGGCGCTATTATACGGTCGCGTGCTCCAGACATGATACAATCAGAAAGGCCATCTACGCACCACGTGCTCATAGAACGCAGGAGGCGCCGCAGGGCACTGGTAACCGACATGATAACCGACGACGGTCGACACGTGGTAGAACAAGCAGATATAGCAGAAGCCTTCTATGGGCATTACGCTCAACTTTATTCAGCAGTGCCCCCTGATATGGCGACGGTAGACACCGTTTCCGCACATGTCCACGGTACAGTTCCACCAGACATGGTACCGAATTTACTGGGAGAAGTGACAGAAGAGGAAGTGCTCGACGCCATTGGTAAAGGTGCTCCCCATAAATCACCAGGAATCGATGGGTTACCATTAGAGTTCTATCGTGCCTTTACACAACTGTTGCTACCGTGTTTGATCGAAATTTGCCAGGAATTGATGTCCCCGGATATAACATTGCCTGCACCATTCTTGGAAGGTCTGATTGTCCCCATCCATAAGCCGAAGGGACGGAATCATGTCCGCGACTATCGTCCCTTAACGTTATTGAACAGCGACTTCAAGATCTTTTCGAGGCTGCTATCAGAACGTATTCGCGGCACACTATTGCACGTCTTGTCCGGCGATCAGACGTCCTTGGGGGGACCCAACAACATCAGAACTGCGTTATGTCGTTACCGAGATCTCATCTCCCTTGCACGGGTGAGACGTTTGCCGGCAGCCCTCGCGTCTATCGACTTTAGCCAGGCTTTTGACCGTGTGGGCCACACTTTCCTCACGGTCGTTCTACGGCGCATGGAATACCCCGACCCCTTTATCACAGTGCTGACACGCCTACTACATGGTGCAACTTCTCGACTTCTTGTCAATGGAAGACTGACGGCACCCATGCCGATCCGCCGATCAGTACGACAGGGATGTCCATTATCAACATTGTTATTTGCATTGGCCATAGAACCCTTGTTGTGTGGTCTCCGAGACAGGCTCACTGGGATACAGATCGGCGGCTCCATCTATCGCTGCACCGCATATGCGGATGATTTGATGATCGTCATACGAGGAGCTGACGATATGGCCGCGGCTTTGGACTGGATTGCAACCTACGGTACAGCTTCAGGTAGCCAAATCAACGTTGACAAGTCCGTCGTCTTGAGCATCGGGATTGGGCTACCGCAGGAACACATTGCCCCCTTACGCTTCAGTGATACTGTACGCTGCTTGGGCTTAGATTTCATGAACGACATGCGACGCGCGACGACGCTCAATTATCGACGCCTTCTTAACCAAATTAGGGCCGGAATTGCAAATCAGCGCTTGCGATCCCTCAAAATCGTCCAGCGGGCGTATTATGCCAATGTATACCTTGCGTCCCGCATACCGCATGTCGCCCAAACGCTACCCATTCCGAAGCCCTTGGCTCGTAGCATTATGGCAGCGCTGGGATACTTCGTCACCGCTGGTATGTTACTGAAGATCAGATACGTATCTCTTACCCTCCCCAAGGAAAAAGGTGGTCTCGGCCTAGTTGACGTCCATGATAGGGCCATTGCCCTCTATGTTAGCTCACATTTAAGTCTGCTGCGCCGTTGTCCTACGAGCCTCACGAGTCTGCTTCTGACGGCGCTACGACCTGCTTCACTAAGGGCGCCGGTGCCACTACGGGACATCCCGGCGCCCCTCTTTTATATAGGACGTTTCTATTTAGAACAGAGTTATAGCAGTGTCGCGCTCACGACACCACAAATGGCCACAACTCGACGCCTCTATCATGACATGCTGCAACGCCGCCCCCTAAATGTGGTCGAACTAAAATATCCTGACGTACGGTGGCGCGTGGTGTGGAAAACTGTACACGATGCCATGCTTGATTCCGATGTTGTTTCTCAATGGTACGTCGTCGTTAATGGGAAGCTGGTGACGCAAGAACGTCTCTACAATATCCACATGACAGAATCTCCCAATTGTGTGGGTTGTAATACAGTAGATTCTGACGAGCACCGCCTCAGCTGTGGAGAGGCGGAACCGGTTTGGCACCTACTGCGGCAGATGTTGGCTTATCTCTTGCGAGTTAGGCCGGAGCATATATCTGCACGCACGTTATTGTTTCCGGATGAGACATTTTACCCCAAGACTCGAACCAACTCTGTCACCTGGATACGTGGACATGCCGTCCATTACCTCTGTCGTGACGGACAGAAGGATTTCCTTGACTTCTGGCTCTCTTTGCAAGAAAGACATCATGCTATTTCCGGGCATACCAGATATCGACAGTGCTTCGCAAACTACCTATGGAGTGCCTTTCACAGCCCGCCGTGTAGCTGGAATGTTCCAGGCAGTGGCAGATGAGGTCAGAACGAACTGCAAACGACCATATATTGAACAATCTTATCAGTGGGCGCAGTCGCTGGGAAGCCTCACTACGACGTGGTAGCTTTCTTTTCATGCTATTTATGTCTCATATCTTCGATGGCGTCTTCATTCTGTTTTAGTTTTCCAGGCTTGGTTAACTGTGACTGTTCGCACATTGAAAAAAAAAAAAAAAAACGTGGGCAGGAGACCTGCTTTCAAATCCAAATAAATACACAAGAACAAAATAAGAACAAAATGAACAAGAAATAAAATTTAATAAAGTATTATACCCTTTCCTTTCTTCTTTTATTTTATTTTTTTTGTACAAAGTTCAGAGGCATATTTAATTTTTGTTCGTTGGCGGAACCTGAAGTGGTGGCGAACGGCCGTCCTAGTTAGCTTCAGGATGAAAGTGGCGGTGGCACTAGCTTTGTTTTTGTTTTTAGGCTAGATAGGTTTTTGGGGGTAGTATGGGTGATAGGGGCCAACGCCTGAAGTGTAAGAGGTAATTTTCTAAAAAAAAAAAAAAAAAAAAAAAAAAGAGGGGCCGGGTTCGATTCCTGGTTGGGTCGGAGATTTTCTCCGGTCAGGGACTGGGTGTTGTGTTGTCCTAATCATCATCATTTCATCCCCATCGACGCGCAGGTCGCCGAAGTGGCGTCAAATCGAAAGACCTGCATCTCAGGCGAACGGTCTACCCGACGGGAGGCCCTAGACACACGACATTTCCATTTTTTCTGTGTGCAGGGTGAACATTAGTGAAACCGAGCAACCCCAGGGATGGATTCCTTACTGGAAATGGAGGAAAAAAGGTCCTATGAACATGTGTCCGGAAACGCATGGTTGCCACGGTAGATGGCGTTGACGAATGAAAGTTGCTCTTAGCATGTACCGTGTTTTTCTTGTCTATTTCTGGCTGTTTGATTGACGCAGCTTACTGTAAGTACCAGAATGGTCCGGTATCATGCCGGCAACAAGCCTATATTTTGTTTGTGTACAGCAAAGTAGATGGAAACAGTCGAGAAGAAGCGCAGTTATACCAAAACAAGTCCCTCAATATCACCAATCATATCACACAACATTTCAAGCCCTTTTTGGGTGCTTGGGTGATCATGAGTCCTTTCAGACAGACGAAGGTGCAGGGAGGCGGCGGACTGTGCGTACATCAAATTTGGGGGACCAGGTTCTAGGCCTCCACTGTTTCCATCTGCTTGGCCGTACACAAACGATCATCTCGGCTTGTTCCCGACGTGAATAACGGACCATTCTGCTGCTTACAGTACGCTGCGTCAACCACACAGCCTGCAGCACACAAGAAACACACGGCACCTGGTCAGAGGTACTGTCATTCGTCAGCGCCATCTACCGTGGCAACGACGTACTTTCGGACAAATGGTTCAAATGGCTCTGAGCACTATGGGATTTAACTTCTGAGGTCATCAGTCCCCTAGAACTGAGAACTACTTAAACCTAACTAACCTAAGAACATCACACAACACCCAGTCATCACGAGGCGCAGGAAAATCCCCGACCCCGCCGGGAATAGAACCCGGGATTCGGACAAATGTTCATCGCACCTTTTCTCCTCTATTTCCAGTCAGGAATCAGTCCCTGCAGTTCGTCGGTTTCTTTAATGTTCACCTTCCATACTGGACGTATCCAAACCATCACTAGCAGTCACCATGTACTTACATATCTAGGTTTTCACATTGATACCGATGTCAAAATATTTTATGGTATGTGTTGTGACTTGGCAAGACAGCCAAGCCACTAGGAGATAGCCGAAAGGCACGCGTTTAAGCTCACGCAGGCTGGTGTGAGGTCTGGAACAGGTCAGGGATATGAGGCTAGCAAAAATAGCAGGTATCTGTTGGAAGACTTAACTTTAATCCACAATTGGTGAACATCGGTCTGACGGTACATGCATCACAAGATAAATAGCAAATGATAATGGCGCCTTGCTAGGTCGTAGCAAATGACGTAGCTGAAGGCTATGCTAACTATAGTCTCGGCAAATGAGAGCGTAATTTGTCAGTGAACCATCGCTAACAAAGTCGGCTTTACAACTGGGGCGAGTGCTAGGAAGTCTTTCTAGACCTGCCGTGTGGCGGCGCTCCGTCTGCAATCACTGATAGTGGCGACACGCGGGTCCGACGTATACTACCGGACCGCGGCCGATTTAAAGGCTACCACCTAGCAAGTGTGGTGTCTGGCGGTGACAGCACAGTATGCATGGCTGTTAATCATGTCAACATTCTGTGTGTGTCACTAAGCCTGTTGTAGATATCGCTTCAACTAATTGAACTTAGTTAATCCACTGCTTTCCGTTTGCTGTTTGTAACAGATCTGAAAATGACATCGGCAGAAACCGGCAATTGTGAGGTGTACAATTTATGTGATTGAGACGGACTTCCCCAAGGCTTCATAACATGATCACGGACACGTTTACAAACTTTGTGTTCAGTTGATCAACTCCTTCATCTTCTTCTCATGTTGTATTTTCTTCTCCTCTGTCCATGTGCCTCCAATTTTGTTTTTGTTTTTTTTTTCTGCCGTCAAATCCTCCTAAATCTGGTACTTTGTTATTAAAGGACAGGTTAAACGTTTAAAAAAAAAACATGTAATATGTCGGAAGATAAGAACGCAATTTTCGCCGAGGCCGGGACAATTTTCCGGCGGAAGCAGCTGGTGACGGCGGGCGCGCCGTAGCGGCTCGTTGCGTCATCAGCAGTCGTGTCGCGTGCGAGGCTCGGGTATTGTTCCGATCACCTTGGGCGCAGGGCCGCTGCCCGCCGGCCGCGGCCGTGAAGGCGCGCTCGCCCGGGGTGCGGGCACAGCCAGCCGTGCCGTCCCGTCTGCCGAGGCCCGCTCCCAAGTCCAGGGCGACTCTCCGGCCGAAACCGACTTCTCGTTTTGGGCGCGCGTCTCGTGCTCGAGTGGAAATCAGCCGCCAACCACGTCGCGAATGGGCTAGGGACATCACGGAGCAAGTAACTGTCCCGAGTGTAGACTTCTAGCTCTTGCACGTGCTGCATACTGCGCATGCGCAGTGACAGGGCTGTGTGGTGGTGTCGTTTGCTCAAGATCGGAAACAGCTGCTGTGTGCCGCGCGTTTCAAATATGGTAGTTCCGTACCACACTTCCCTGGGGCGCTCCTGACGATAAACTTGTCTCTGATGGACACTCGCCGACAGGGTAGCGCACTGTGTTGCATTACTTAAGAAGTCTTCGAGCCACTCACATGGTGCGATCGTATTTTAAAGTTCTCACTTTTATTTTCTCTATTATTACTATTATACAAATTTGGACGTTAAAGACCGTGAAAACAGTTATTTCTTGCGCTTCTGGGAAGTCTTCTTTCTCTCAGTCCACACTGCTTTCATTCTAGCGCTGAAGGCGGCTTTTCTCTCTTCAGACCATTTAGTTCCACAAGTCTTCTTAATTTTCACACCGAAACCCGTGAATGAATTCAGTTTTTTTCTAAAAAGGTTTCTGTTAAATATTGTTTCCTGCTCTACGTCCATTTCGTTTATATCTCTTTCTGTGTTGATAAACCATGAATTTTTATTTTTTAGATTTGCGATGTACGAAAATATTTGTTTTGTAAGCCTATTCGGGTTCATCCTCATGATGTGAGCATAAAAGGAGCATCTCCTTTTTCCAATTTCGTCTGTAATTTTGATGCACTTCGTATACACTTCTTTGTTACTTTTTAGTCCGTATACAGGCTTGCCTTGATCATCTGTTATTTTCCTGTGTCCAAGTCTGGTAGTGTCTGAGTTTAATGTTTTTGGATATACATTTTTTTGAATTCATTTGTCTGCAGTAGTGAGTTGCTGTCTCTAGTTTTTGTATTCTAGCCCTGCAGGCTGGATGACCTTTTGCCACAGGCTGAATTAGTTCACCAAGATATTTAAAATGTTTAGATACCTGTATTTTCCCGTATGTCGCAGTTATTTTCTTTCGTGGATTTTTGATATTTGTAATGATTTCTGTCTTTTCAAATGAAATTTGCAAGCCTGCTTTTTCAGCAGTTTCTTTAAGTAATTCTATTTGTTTTATTGTGTCTTTTTGTGTGTAAGCTAAACAGGCGAGATCGTCAGCGAAGGCAAAACAGTTGGTTTCAATGGCTTTGTAGCACTTCCCTCCAATTTATTTTCTCTATTATTTAATGAGCGTTTTATTAACGCGACTGCGTATTATTATGAACTGATTTTTATTTATGGTTAGGTCTAGCGAATCCTTTTTACTGTTTGCTCCTTTCATTTAAGTTGAGTCCTTTTAATTATGTTCGCGGTAGTTATGAAGTCTACATTGCTTACTGTTCTCCGTAAGTTAAAGAATACGGTAATACCATAAGCGTTTCGCAGCAGCAGATCTCCTGGGGCCTCCTTGCTGTAACTTCTCCACCTTGAATCGCTAAAGATAATTTATCGCTCTGCGGAAAATCGATCGGTACAGCCAAGTGCTATGCTGTGTCATGTGTATGGAATGTGGCGTCCAACTTCATTTCGTGAAATTTTTTAGGTCTTCGGAGTAATATTCTCGACGGATCTCAAAACCGGGTAAAACTGCGGGTTCGCATCATCAAACCACACAACACTTCCGAACGACTTGCGTCTTTATAATCACTGAATATTTCTTTTGAAATGCTTAATTGTTAAGAACTCTACACATCTGATACTCCTTTTGTGCTTTTATATGCATTTATTTTCTTCAATACCATAAAACATCGATTACTGCCTTAATGGCGGCGTCCAACAATCTCCTCTCAATCTGACATAGAACATCTATGTTCCAATGTACAACATAAAATAATTATCTCTTTGCCGTAGCTTAATACAGTCTATCTTTGTTATCGAGTTCGCATGGCGATGCTTAAATTCCCCAGAGTATTTATCTCTCGCGCAGGTATTTTATATTTATTGTCTTATTAATAGCCCGTCGCCTGTACGGTAGGGTTTAGAATTGAATACACTCATACCTTCGTCACATTAATCGGGGCCTTAGTGTCGATTGCTGTCAAGAATAGTGGAAACATGGAATGTGCTTGATTCACTTCAACCATAGCTCGCAGTATATCGTGTCTTGTATATTGTCTTATTAATAGCCCGTCGCCTATACGGTAGGGTTTAGAATTGAATACACTCATACCTTCGTCACATTAATCGGGGACTTAGTGTCGATTGCTGTCAAGAATAGTGGAAACATGGAATGTGCTTGATTCTCTTCAACCATAGCTCGCAGTATATCGTGTCTTGTATATTGTCTTATTAATAGCCCGTCGCCTATACGGTAGGGTTTAGAATTGAATACACTCATACCTTCGTCACATTAATCGGGGACTTAGTGTCGATTGCTGTCAAGAATAGTGGAAACATGGAATGTGCTTGATTCTCTTCAACCATAGCTCGCAGTATATCGTGTGAGAAAAGGGAGAGCTGAGTTTCGCATAAGCGATACTTTCTAAAACCGTGATGATTCGCGGTCAGTAGCTTATCTGTCTCAAGAAAAATTATTATATTCAAACTGAGCAAGAAAATTTATTATATTCGAACCGAGAATATGTTCGATTTTGCAGAAAACCGTTGTTAAGGTTATTGGTCTGTAACTTTGAGGGTCAGATGTCTTCCGTTAGTGTTGATACATGTATTATCCGGCCGTCACATTGAATCCCAGATGAGCTGATGTAACTCTGGAGTATCGCATACGCCTTCGTAATCTCCAACAATACAGACAAGAAGGCTCTTTTTCCTCGATCCAAAAAAACTTTACCAACAGCCGTATATTTTGGGTTATTTTATATATCCTTGTGAGTTTCAGGCTGAGTCACTGACGAACCGTACTTTAAGCTCGGGAACGAGTCGATACGGTGTTTGTGAACGGCCAGGGAGACGGAAACGGTCGAGAGGCAGCACAGCTATACCAAAACAAGTCCCCGACAAACGCCAAATACATCACACAACATTTCAAGCCCTTTGTGGGCTTTTTGAGATCATGGGGTCTTTCTGACAGACACATAGTCGTACTTTGGCTCACACCATGTTGGAGGACAACTTGTCTGTAGCTTGTACTACGGTTCGTCTCAATAGCACGTAGAACCCGCCCCTCCAAATCTGGTGTACCCACAGTCCACCGCCTCCTTGCACGTTCATCTGTATGAAAGGATCCATGATGACACAAACACCCAAAAACGCCTTGAATTGTTGTGTGATGTGGATGGTGTCTGTGAGGGAGTTGTTTTGGTACAGCCGTGCTGCCTCCCGACCGTTTCGATCCGAGTGGCCGTACACAACCACCATCTCGGCTTGAAGCCGACATGAATGCCGGACTATTCCGCTACTTACAGTACGCTGGTCAGTCACACAGCCCGTAAGCAACACACGGCACGTGGTCAGAGGAACGGTCATTCGTCAGCGCCATCTGCCGCGGCAACGATGCATTTCCGGACTCAAGTTCCTAGGACCTTTTTCCCTCCATTTCTAATCAGGGATCCGTCCCTGCAGTTTGTCGGTTTTATTAATGTTCAACTGTATGCGACTTCACTGAATAAAGTACCGCATCATGCAGTCTTATTACAAAAAAACTTTTAATGGTGGCATTTTTAACGTAATTAGCGTACTTTAACCAGCTTTCTTTATTGTAATGAGGAGTCTCTCAGCAGCAGAAAAGTTTGCAGTAAAAAGTGTAATCGCTGGTTAGTTTGCGTTTGGTGCATTTTATGGCATAGATTGCTGCGTAAGAAATGTAAGGAACGTATCTAAACATTTTTTAACGCAAGAAGTAACGGCACACCTCAGGCCACGTGATAAATTTTGACGCCTGGCTGTGACAAGATAGGACGCACCACACTCGGCGCTATGACCATCGCCGCGCTATGCGCAGCTGTCTCGTGTTTCCGCCAATACGAGCCTGTGAGCTGCTTTGTCAGAATAGCTGATGCTAGTTGCTCCAAAAAGTGGAAACAGTCTGCACTCATGCCGTGTTCATGCTGAGAGAGCCCAAGAGAAACCACAACCGTGGTGATATTTGATTACGCAATACGCGTACTTCTAGTACTTCCTTACCTTTCCAAGTTGTTTGAGCTTTAGATATTGATAAGCCACAATAACATCCTATCCAGAAGAGCTCGTGATTACAACTGAGCCAGAAACGTGAGTCTTGCTCTCTTGTTGTTTGTCGGAACACAGGTCGTAGCGCCTACTGTATCGCATACCATATCGCTTCAGTGTGAAGCGAGCCTAAGCGTTTCCTTCTGAGGTACAGCTATGAGCAGAAGACCACCTCTTGTATGTCCTATGCCGCCAATGTCAAATTATCGAACTTTGTGACCCATTATCTTGGAAACTTTTTAAGACACCATATTACGATGTTCTACGATTATTGAATCCACCTTTTTAGATACACTGAACTAGAATTATTTCTAAAATTGTATTGTGGGGCATGCTATCTTTTTTTTCAAATACTCAATTTTTTGACAGAATTTTGTAAATAAATGAACATAAAAACAAAACAACTCAGGATATTTTAATTAATCTAGTTCCATATGTGTTGAATCTCACACTTGGAACCCTGTGAAAATTTCATGTGTCTACCATCAGTACTTTCTTTAGAAAATGGGTCATTTATTGCAAAAAAATGTAGTTCAGAGATATTCAGGTTTGCAACTTTTTTATTACAAATTCTTATATAGACTTACATTCCTGCCTCTTTTATGCACTAGAATTGCCCTAGCCCATAGTCTGTGTCTTCTTCAGTGTCACAATAGCCCAGTGCTTGCCTCCTCCTTTTCTTTCTTGATTCTTTCGTCATTTGCTGAGCAGCTAACTCTGCTTCACATACACGAAGCTCATCCAGTTCCCGCAGTCCTTTAGCTGTGTTCTGTCCAAATCTTACCCCTAACTTCTCCTGAACCTTAAGTCTATCATAGTTCCCACCATTAAAAGTTATTACAGCATCAGACACTGCTAACTTTAGAGTCACAAGGCCAACAAATACATTTTTAGGTACACGGCACCACACAACATTATTGAAGGAGTCATTGACACTCTGGGTCTTCCATTTAAACACCTCTTTAGAAGGTCAGGATTTGCCAAATCTCTGTAAATAGGTTTCATTGCCATAATATCATTACTTTTACCACTGTCATCCGTTTCTAAAGTTACTTTCCTTTTCGATGCACTAGGGGCCGCGGTCACTTCAGGAACATTATCGTGTTTCCGTCACTGCTAATACACGTGTCTTCAAGTACTTCAGAAGAAAATGCAGGTCTCACACATCTGTTACCCGCAAATCTGCGTTTCTTGACGTTACTTTAACGCTTAGTCATTTTATTTACGTATAAAAAGCAATAGGAGTTAGCTTACTACACAAATGGCCGATAATCACACTACTTTCAGCGAAAACTAGTATCAGAAACTGTTTATTGGTAATGCCAACTTCTGAGACGTAGCAGTAGGCACAAAACAAAGCAATTCACGGCCTTCTAGACTGTGTAGTTCCCAAGATATGACTGTTTAACTGTGGCAGTGTCTGCATAGCCACGAAATTTGAGTCACATGTCAGCATTGAAAATATTATTTGAAGGTCTCACAATTATCTGATTTTAATGTATTATGTACCAAAACGTTCAGGAAAGTCCAAAGTACATTATGGAGTAGAAAACAGAAAATGTCAACGAATTTCACGTACAATGTCCCCTTAACAGATTGTGTTATATTATTTTGTTTGTTGTGGAGTTTTATGTTGTCTTAGAATATTATTTGGACGAGATTTTGGTTTGTTCAGTTGGCTTTCAAGCGATGTACTGTTACGTAAATTCGGCGTTTACGTAAGATGTTGAGTGCCGAAATCTTGGTAAAGCGCTGTTAACGGTATTTAAACGCGAGTTCTTGAATCTGTAAAAATCGCCGTGTGTTTGCAAGTTCATTCGCCGCGTCTCCAGCCTCTCTCCAAATGCACGTCAACGTAGATGTCTGGAACTCTCTGGATATTTATGAGAATGTAATAGTAGAAGAGTAATTAATTTCGGGTCTCACCTATTAATCATTTGAGATGAGCTATTTTATTTCGTCTGACACAATACAATCAGTCCTGAGACTGGTTTGATGCAGGGTTAGTTTCAACACAATCTTAACGAGAACAACAGTCTGGAGAACAATAGTCAGAATAATTAACATTGCAGATAACAAAAAAATTATATAAAATCAGAGATGATAGTATTGTTCATGCCTCTGTAAGATTATAGCGTCTTTGACAGCTACATACATAGCACAGCGTCAAACAGTCACTGAACTAATAAAATTGTTCATATTAAATAGTAGCATTACAGTTGACTGCGGGACGCTTTGTGGTGGATATTGCGCCGTACCCGCAGTCAAATCCCAAACTTCGTGTTGTCAACACTATAATGCCCAACTAACGTCAATTTCGCAGCCAAATAACTTGGACCGCGACAGACACAGCGCGCTTACATTCGGAATAACTTTTGAACAGTGGAAGTAATACAGCACAAGATGGCTTTATTTGGGTCCTTCAGTATTACAGGTTTTCCGCTTAATTCACAATAAATAATATTAGATCAGTATTTTTTTCTTTCGTTGTACGTCACGGGACGTAAATGAAGTGCAGTGTTCAGACAGCGGAACGTGCTGCGCTAATTTTTGCTCACTTCGGAGTTTCGAAGCGAGCAGCGGCACCGCCTGGTTTCACTTGAAGCGAGATCGCCAGAGGAGCGTAATTAACGACGGTGACCGCATTCCGCGGCGAGTAGCAAGTGGCACAGACGAGGGGGATTCGTCAGGAAGCGCCGGCGGTGCTACACGACGGGCGAGAGACGTTAAAACAGGGAAACGAGTCCCAGGTCGGGCTTCTCAGGGGGCGCGGGTGGAACTTGCGTTCTGAATAGACTGTCAGACGCCCTGCGACAACGGTTGTTCAGTCTTGAACACTGTCTCTGATTTCCAGTTTGTTGTTGTTGTTGTCCTCAGTCCTGAGACTGGTTTGATGCAGCTCTCCATGCTACTCTATCCTGTGCAAGCTTCTTCATCCCCCAGTACCTACTGCAACCTACATCCTTCTCAATCTGCTTAGTGTATTCATTTTTACCCTCCACGCTGCCCTCCAATGCTAAATTTGTGATCCCTTGATTCCTCAGAACATGTCCTACCAACCGGTCCCTTCTTCTTGTCAAGTTGTGCCACAAACTCCTCTTCTCCCCAATCCTATTCAATACCTCCTCATTAGTTATGTGATCTACCTATCTAATCTTCAGCATTCCTCTGTAGCACCACATTTCGAAAACTTCTATTCTCTTCTTGTCCAAACTATTTATCGTCCATGTTTCACTTCCATACATGGCTACACTCCATACAAATACTTTCAGAAATGACTTCCTGACACTTAAATCTATACTCGATGTTAACAAATTGCTCTTCTTCAGAAACGCTTTCCTTGCCATTGCCAGTCTACATTTTATATCCTCTCTACTTCGAGAATCATCAGTTATTTTGCTCCCCAAATAGAAAAACTCCTTTACTACTTTAAATGTCTCATTTCCTAATCTAATTCCCTCAGCATCACCCGACTTAATTCGACTACAATCCATTATCCTCGTTTTGCTTTTGTTGATGTTAATCTTATATCCTCCTTTCAAGACACTGTCCATTCCATTCAACTGCTCTTGCAAGTCCTTTGCTGTCTCTGACAAAATTACAATGTCATCGGCGAACCTCAAAGTTTTTATTTCTTCTCCATGGATTTAAAAACCTACTCCGAATTTTTCTTTTGTTTCCTTTACTGCTTGCTCAATACACAGATTGAATAGCAACGGGGATAGGCTACAACCCTATCTCACTCCCTTCCCAACCACTGCTTCCCTTTCATGTCCCTCGACTGTTATAACTGCCATCTGGTTTCTGTACAAATTGTAAATAGCTTTTCGCTCCCTGTATTTTATTCCTGCCACCTTTAGAATTTGAAAGAGAGTATTCCAGTCAACGTTGTCAAAAGCTTTCTCTAAGTCTACAAGAGGGAAATCCGAAATTGCTAATTTGTAGTTACATTACATGAAAACTTTTTTTGTCATTTTTTTATCTGACCGTCTGTTAAGACACCTTTTTCCTCAGGAAGGAGAACACATACCCCGTTTAAATTTATGTCACATACTGAGGTCTGCAGTACTCTGGTCGTGTAAAAATGTTAACCTTCTAAGTCTGTGTAATCAAAAGATACGGACATTTATGTCACATTAGTTTGACAGTCGCAGGCTCGCTCATTACAACATATGTGGTACTTTCCACTGACAACGGATCATGACATTCGGCAAGAAGAAAGGTTTCACAGTACAAGTAAAGGAAAAGAATGAGAACATTGTCAATTTGTAATTACATCAGAAGAAAGATTTCGTCATTTGATATCCGATTTAAAACTTGAAATTAAAACATTGTCGAAAGTCTTTGAGTCCCTGGGACCGATATCTTGCTGACTGAAGGTGTCTCTGGCGCCTACCATGGTATCGACAGACTGGTATTCAGTGACTTGACCAAGTTACGTGGCAGGTATCTGATTGTCTACATCTTCATTTTTAGAAGCGAGTATAGTGCTATCTCGGAACCACTTCAAACTTTGATAGGTTTCGGAAATAGTCTGCATCTGTTAGCTCAGTGATGGATGCCACCGCGTTGAAACAAATCTGAAGACATTCCTCAAGTTGACTCGACTGTAGGAGAAACTCAGTAGTAAGGAATAAACGTATTAAGACGTCACGCATAATAATACATTTTTCGACGCATCTCAGTGTTTATGACGTCATATCTCTTAATCTGTGTCTCATGCTATGATATATTGGTGTTGGTACACTCAGAGGCGTAGGGGTACTGTCTGCAGAATATGTTACGAATACAGATATTAGCAAAGAAGTTATAAATTTAAATGTCATGCACAATTGCGGCACGTTTTCAAGCATCTCATTTTTTATAAGTATGGGTGGTACCATGATATAATTTTGACGGTGCATTTAGAGGAATACGTAAGCACGGTCTGCAAATTTATTGCGAATACCGCTTGTAGCACAAAAGTGATACATTTAAACGTCATGTATGATGCGGCAGTTTTTCAGGCTTCTCATTGATTATGACGTCATATCTCCTGAACCGTGATAGGTAAGTGGTTCTTACCCCCATAGCGATTGTTATTTGACAGTAAGACATATGTGTACCAAGTTTGTTTGAAATCGGTTCAGTCGTTTATGAGGAGATGTCGAACGCACACACCTACATACACACATTCTTATAATATGTATGGATTTTCTGTGCCAGCTCTATTTTTTCAACCCTGTATGGCAATCTGCCTTTACTTAGTCACTCGTGTCAGTCGTTTTCGTCATTTGCCGCCCATATCACCGCTAGAATGATTTTCCCCTCGCCTCTGTTCCGCTTACTTTTCTTACCACGTAATGGAACCGCGACCCCAACAGGTGCCATTCATTCTCGCGGTGAGCAGTGGTCATGATGTTCTGCGGTCTGGGCGCCTTGTTACGGTTCGCACGGCTCTCCCCCACCCCCCCCCCACCCCCCACCCCCCGTCGGAGGTTAGAATCCTCGGGCATGGGTGTGTGTGTTCTCCTTAGTGAAAGTTTAAGTTAGATTAAGTAGTGTGTAAGCCTAGGGACCAATGACCTGAGCAGTTTCGTCCCATACATTAAGACGCCAACCTTTCGGCGAAAATTTTTTCCCCATGTCAGCCACGTGAAAGGAACAAACACATTGGCAAAGCTTCGAGGCAGTGTAAGAGGCGTGTCATGGACGTTCAAGCGAAAGTGCACAGCAATCGAAATGTCGTGTTCAATGCTTCGAACTCCTGTTCGTCACTCAGTTTTATTTTGTCTGTTATAATCATCACAATCTCAGAGAAAAGTACAAGGAATTGACCGTAGGTATACTTTTGGTTCAGTAATACCAGAACGACAGCTGTTGGTGTAACTTATTAAAGCCTGTAAAACAAAAAACAAAAAAATTGTAGTCGATATGGCTTTGTCTCTCAAATCTTGTGAACAATGCTTATTCTAACTTTTATAGTGAAATCTTTTGTAATATCTCTCTAAAATTCGTGAGACTTACTGCCTATAAATTAAGAGAAACTTTGTAACAGTCGTATCAGAGATACGTAAGCACATGTGTTGTGGACGCAGAACAGATTAATCTGATTATAAAACGTGTGAGCTGCATGAAATAGCAGCTCGCACAAAACGTAGGTAATTCGTTGCAGTCAGCGCTCGGTGTGCAAATTCGGGCGGCTCTTGATGCTGTTAGCGGCTAAAGGTGCTGTGATTAAGACGGCTCCTGTAGGGGATTACCGTTCTGCTGATATACGTTACGAGATACTTAGCTGTTTCCCTTCCATGAGGAAACGTGCTGTTCTCTTCGTACTGGCTTAAGTGTTTGCTTCCGTTCCTCGCGCGCAGCCTCGGCATTTTCTGACGGCATCAGAGCTTTTGTCACCGACTATTCGGGATGGAGAGCTCGACGAGTTCTTAAGTAGCGTAAAATCCCTCTCCGTTCCCTCCCTGCCCCGCTCCACCCACTCTGCAGCTGCCCCACAGAGTTGCGTCTAGCAGTGAATATTCTCCCGCGTCTGTCACAGTTACTATAGCGCACATCGCAATCTTACTTCTCATTTGGTATCATCCCGATCCCAATACCACCGGGTAGTTAACACTGTAGACTGTATTAACTAAGAATATGTATACTGAAACATACGTGCATTCACACAATTATGTTTTACGAAAACATTCTTCTTACAAATGCGGACTTTCCTCTAAACCAGTTGTAGTCCAACTCTTTTTCTCAAGAACCCATACTGATACTGTGGGGCGACGCCTGGGCCAGAAAACGTTCCGATCTTATTACCAACTGGTAAACTGCATAGACTGGTATGTTGTGAGCTCCTACTAGAGTAGCTATGGTAAGGGAGCAATAAGGTGACTGCCGACTCCCAGTTAAACGTCAGCGTTATTCGGAACACTTGGTGTCGATTGCTCTCTGTTTCAGGTTGTTGCCACCCTCAGCGGCGCCAAAATTGTGATTCTTAATTGCTTGACAATGTATTGTTGTGGCGTTTGTGTGAGCAGTCACTCACGTGAAGTGCAGTTGTATGCTACATGCAGTACGCATTTGTAGATATCGTAGCTAGCACCGTCGCAACGGTCTGAACAGTCAATATTGGCCCACTCAGCACGCTATCAGTGAGTCAGTGGGCTGGTGTCTGCTGCTGGACTTGGCTGGGCCGCCTGTGTTGCGCATAAGCCCAGGGCGCTTTCCACTCGCCTTGCCTGCCACCTCTGTGACTGTGGGCTTCTAGTGGCGTGACTGTGGTACGAGTATAAGGAAAGTTCTGGAGGAGACCTCTGCTCAGACTGAAGATGACAGACACACGTGCACAGGTACATCAAAGAGTTCTACCTAGTGCCTTGTAGTTTCGCCTTTCACCCGGATGAAGCGGGCAACGAGATCCATGACCAATCCGTCACCACCAGTCCTCACAGGGACTGTTGTTGAAATGGGTAAGGGATTCGCGCATCTCAATAGCATTTAGGTCAGATGACAAAGAAAGCACGCAGGCACATCTTTGGAAATTATTCCTCAAAACCTTCTGACACAACTCAGGACCGATGGGTGCCGCATTATCTTGCTGAAGATATACACTCCTGGAAATGGAAAAAAGAACACATTGACACCGGTGTGTCAGACCCACCATACTTGCTCCGGACACTGCGAGAGGGCTGTACAAGCAATGATCACACGCACGGCACAGCGGACACACCAGGAACCGCGGTGTTGGCCGTCGAATGGCGCTAGCTGCGCAGAATTTGTGCACCGCCGCCGTCAGTGTCAGCCAGTTTGCCGTGGAATACGGAGCTCCATCGCAGTCTTTAACACTGGTAGCATGCCGCGACAGCGTGGACGTGAACCGTATGTGCAGTTGACGGACTTTGAGCGAGGGCGTATTGTGGGCATGCGGTAGGCCGGGTGGACGTACCGCCGAATTGCTCAACACGTGGGGCGTGAGGTCTCCACAGTACATCGATGTTGTCGCCAGTGGTCGGCGGAAGGTGCACGTGCCCGTCGACCTGGGACCGGACCGCAGCGACGCACGGATGCACGCCAAGACCGTAGGATCCTACGCAGTGCCGTAGGGGACCGCACCGCCACTTCCCAGCAAATTAGGGACACTGTTGCTCCTGGGGTATCGGCGAGGACCATTCGCAATCGTCTCCACGAAGCTGGGCTACGGTCCCGCACACCGTTAGGCCGTCTTCCGCTCACGCCCCAACATCGTGCAGCCCGCCTCCAGTGGTGTCGCGACAGGCGTGAATGGAGGGACGAATGGAGACGTGTCGTCTTCAGCGATGAGAGGCGCTTCTCCCTTGGTGCCAATGATGGTCGTATGCGTGTTTGGCGCCGTGCAGGTGAGCGCCACAATCAGGACTGCATACGACCGAGGCACACAGGGCCAACACCCGGCATCATGGTGTGGTGAGCGATCTCCTACACTGGCCGTACACCACTGGTGATCGTCGAGGGGACACTGAATAGTGCACGGTACATCCAAACCGTCATCGAACCCATCGTTCTACCATTCCTAGACCGGCAAGGGAACTTGCTGTTCCAACAGGACAATGCACGTACGCATGTATCCCGTGCCACCCAACGTGCTCTAGAAGGTGTAAGTCAACTACCCTGGCCAGCAAGATCTCCGGATCTGTCCCCCATTGAGCATGTTTGGGACTGGATGAAGCGTCGTCTCACGCGGTCTGCACGTCCAGCACGAACGCTGGTCCAACTGAGTCGCCAGGTGGAAAAGGCATGGCAAGCCGTTCCACAGGACTACATCCAGCATCTCTACGATCGTCTCCATGGGAGAATAGCAGCCTGCATTGCTGCGAAAGGTGGATATACACTGCACTAGTGCCGACATTGTGCATGCTCTGTTGCCTGTGTCTATGTGCCTGTGGTTCTGTCAGTGTGATCATGTGATGTATCTGACCCCAGGAATGTGTAAATAAAGTTTCCCCTTCCTGGGACAATGAATTCACGGTGTTCTTATTTCAATTTCCAGGAGTGTAGATCGCCAGCGGGACTTCGTAAGCGAAGAGTGTAATTTTATTCATCGGGTGTGTGTAATGGTATACTTATCTGACACCATCTGCGTTGAAGAGAGAGTTTTGTATTACATCGTGTGATTCTGGATGGACTTGGTCCGTCCTACATCTGCATCTATACTCCATATGCTGCCTTATGGTGTGTGGTCAAGGGAACATAGTGCCGCTTCCGCTCTTTCCCGTTCCTGACGACGAATGATGAGAGGGAAGAAACACTGTTGGCAAGCAATCTAATTTTTCTTTCGTGTTCTTTTCGCGAGACATGCGTACGAGGAAGCATGTTGATTCACTCTTTTCATCGCATACGAACTTCGAATTTTAACATTACAGTATTCCGATATGCATAACGCCTCTGTTATAGCGTCTGCCCTTGCCGTTCATTGACCATCTCCGTGACGTTTCTAAATGAATCTGTGACAGTAAAAGCTGCTCTTCTTTGTATCTTTTCTATTTCTCCGTCAGTCCTAGATGTTTGTTTATAAATAATAATTACCTTGATAAGGCTCGGTTAATTTCCTTTCCTATCCTCCTAGTTTGTCTATTTCTAACGACGACGTCCTCCTCCACTTTACACCCTAAGGTCAATTGGAAGAAAGGAGAGCACAATGAAAAACGGAAAAAAATATCCTGGAAACACACCTGCGAATCATTACTGTTGTCTTCAAAGGCTACACCCCATTTCATGACCCTTACGAAATGTCCCATTTCTGTATGTATTTTATGGCCCGAGAGGCAGATATCGCATATGAACGAGCAAATAAAGGAATAAATGCTACCGTTAGTGACTTAATGTAACTCAGGAATAACACGCCAAATCAGTTGGCTATTTTCACTATGGTTGAGGCTACCGTCGCATTGTATTGGTGAATTAACGTTTTCTTTAGACTGCTGTAAGAGGTACTATGTTCCTTAATTTTTTCGTTTATGCATTTATTTATGGCAAGTTAAGGCCTATAGGGTACCTCTTACATCTAAACAGTATTTCCTACTACGTTAACATTACAATACGTGTAGCACATAATAATGACAATAACAGAAAGATAGACGTCAAGTGGAAAAAATTATACGCTTTACAGCCATCATAAATTCGAAGATGCAATTCTTCGAAGTAATCACGCCATAACAGCGGTCCCTGTCGGAACATACCTACACGACAAAGGCAATAACTCATCGACTTTGCCGTTTCGGCGCCTGTAATCTGACTCACTAATTACTTGGCCCGTTAAGTCTTTCACACGCCTCTGACGCAACTGCTGCTAGTGGAACGAAACACCCGTTTCTTGGTCAAGCAGTTCATTTTCGGGAAACAGTTGCAACATGTCCGTAAACGACGAAGGAGCTTAGAATGCTTCCGGAAAGTACGCATTAAAAGTCTTGTGGAAGAGAAGCAACCAAGTACAATAGGATGAGTAATGAGGATCATGACGCATAATAAAAGAACTGGATAACTAACTGGGAGTAATTTTGTTATTTTTACTATGGTAAAGTTGATAGTGACTTTGCTTTACGGGACTTAGATTCAAAGGTATCGATACTACATATGAAGTTTGTTATCCAGCAGTGGTAAGTACATGGTAAGTGTGAAGAAAGACGATTTTTATTGAAGCTTATTACTAAAGGTTGTTTAAGCTGTTACTATCCATACTGACAACCGATTCAACCTTAAGTGCAGCCTATCACAGATTTAGCAGATTTATGACGTCAGAAGTATGAAGCGTCAGTAGAATACCTTGCCGTAGCAGAGAACCGGTGCGGAACGAATATCCCAAGCTAGAATTAGTATCAGGAAAAAGGCAGCATCTTCCTTTGCTATCTTGGTTCACCGTTTCTTTCACTTGACTCGTTACAAATAGTCACTTGGTAACTTCCATAGCGTTAATGACGGTGATAATTGATTTTTTCTTTTTTGTGGAGGGGTACAAGAAAGATAGTAGAAAACAGTAAAGGGACATAGCCTACGCGTCTTGAATCGCATCAAGGAAATCAGGTACAGAATGAAGCAGCTGCAAATGTGTTCTACAAAGTCGTAACCGAAAAAATCTAGAAGCTGTGGGCTGATAAAACTGCTCATAGATAGTTACAAAAAAGGAACGTATGTGAGTGTATCTACACAGGCATAGGACGTTTGAGTTTTTATTTCATTCTTTTCTTCTTCTTTTACTGTGTACCAAAATGTTAGACTTTCAGTTCTGGTAATGATGGTGGAAGGTAAATATTAAGACAGCATACGAAGTTCGATGTGGCATCGGTGTTTCGTCAAACGTATACAGCGGGTTCGAGTCTCAACCCAAGCGTAGATGAGGGTTTCAAATACGCCATTCTCTAGGTGTGGATGTTTAAGGGAAAAGAAATAATGTGACATGTAGTACAGAAATCATAGTTTTGAAAACGAACGACAAACCTCTGTCGTCTATAAGCTAACGCTATTACGTGAGTACCGTGATGGAGCTGTATGGGCGTTAATATAAATACTTCACAGAAGACTGCACGACGTGTGGTGGATGGTACTTCATGTTGTTAATACTGACACTTTTACTTTCTTCTGGTAATTACGACGGAGCTGTTAAACTGATTTACGTTGTGTCTGGAGTATTCATCTTCCACAGCATTTCTCATAAAGACGTCACACCTCTTCCTCGGATCGACGTCTAATATTCCCAAGCCCTTCAGTAACACTGTTCAAAAAATAGTTCAAATGGCTCTGAGCACTACGGGACTCAACTGCTGAGGTCATAAGTCCCCTAGAGCTTAGAACTACTTAAACCTAACTAACCTAAGGACATCACACACATCCATGCCCGAGGCAGGATTCGAACCTGCGACCGTAGCGGTAGCTCTGCTTCAGACTGTAGCGCCTAGAACCGCACGGCCACCACGGCCGGCAGTAACACTGTCATGTTTAGTGTACAAGAGCGACCACAGCTGCAGCATCAACTGAACCACTACACTGACATCCTTCACTTAAATATCTTAATATAAGCTTACTGCAATAGTAGTTACGAACATGTCAAATGAATACTACATTATTCTTTGCATCGTCAAATCTGGTGGTTCACAGAACATTATGACCAGCGACCTAATATCGATACCGTCCAGGAGGCAGCAGCGCCACCTGGCGATCAATGGCCACTACTCAGACAGACTCACGGACCGAGCGACGTGGCGGAGTGGTTAACACGCTGGACTCGCATTCGAGAGAGCAACGGTTCAAGCCCGCATCCGGCCACCCTGATTTACGTTTACCGTGATTTCCCTAAATCGCTTCAGGCAAATACCGAGATGGTTTGAAAGGACACGGCCGAATTCCTTTCCCATCCTTCCCTCATACGATGGGACCGATGAACCCGCTGTTTGGTCCCCTCCCCGCGAATCAACCAACCAACACACGCACGATGCATGTAGTAACAGTGAGCAAGCTGTCCGTGTGTAGAGTGGGCAAGACGGGCCACGTATCTGACTTTGACCGAGGGCAGGCTGTGATGGTCCGGAGGCTCGGCACGAGCATTTCGGGAACTGCCCGACTTTTCGGGTGTTCGAGGAATGCTGTCGTGTCTTCAACACAAGCCGCAACCAAGGTGAAACCACGTGCAGACGTCTTGGGCGTGGGCGGACATCCCTCATTACGGGTGTTGTCGGACGTCACAGGATGGGAAGGCTGGTAAAAGAGGACAGGCGGCGAACTGTAGCCGAACTGGACAGAGTACAAGTGTGCCTGAACACACAGTGCACCGACGACCGATCCACGTGCTAATGTTAGCACCATGATATCGGCAACTACAGCTGAAATGGGCACGTGACCATCGCCACTGTACGTTGGCGCAGTGACAGAGCGTTGTATACTCTGATGAATCCCGATACCTGCTTCATCATGCCAATGGGAGGGTGCAAATCCGTCGTCTTCCCGGGGAACAACTTCCTGACACCTGTACTGAGAAATGGAGACAAGGTGGTGGCAGCTCCATTATGCTCTGGGGAACATTCACGTGGATATCCATGGGTCCAGTGGGGATCGTGCTAGGCACTGTGACGGCCATGGAGTATCGCTCAGTGACTGCAGGCCACGTACACCAATTCATGAGGATCCTGTTTCCCAATGGCAGTGGCATTTTTCAACAAGATTACGCGCTATGTCTCAAGAGCAGGAGTGTGATGGAACGGTACGAGGAACACAATGACGAGTTCCAATTGATGTGCTGCTCCTCCTCCCCCCCCCTCCCCCAACTCGCCCGATCTGTGCAGATGTGGTGCCAACTCCCTCCAGCGACCTACGAAGGCCTCCTTGCCTCCGTGCAACGACGCGCTGCCGCTGTTATCCGTGCCAAAGGTGGACATACCGGCTATTAGGTGGATGGTTATAACATTCTGGCAGATCAGTGTATGTATTACGTATATATGTACAGTATGTGTGGCTATGATGAATGTCTATGTAGTCTGACTGCCGCTTTCGTTTTGTTGATGATGACAGAGAGAAGGGAGAGGTAGAAACCAAATGCAGGTGGATAGACTACTCTTATCCAACAACATCAAGCCATTGTAACACCGGAAATGCATATCCTCCTATTTCCATCTATTGTACTATAAATTTTTTCCTTATTTTGTTACCTGAACATATGACATTTCTGTGTCTTTATGTATTGTAATTTTTTGAAAAAAAAAACGAAAATATATATATATATATATATATATATATATATATATATATATATATATATATATATATATATAGGGTGGTCCAAAAGTACGGAAACACCCTGATAAAATCTAAAAGGAGTAAAAAATGGTTCAAATGGCTCTGGGCACTATGGGACTCAACTGCTGAGGTCATTAGTCCCCTGGAACTTAGAACTAGTTAAACCTAACTAACCTAAGGACATCACAAACATCCATGCCCGAGGCAGGATTCGAACCTGCGACCGTAGCGGTCTTGCGGTTCCAGACTGCAGCGCCTTTAACAGCACGGCCACTTCGGCCGGCCCAAATGGAGTAGCAAACAAGGAAACAGAGTCCCTACACACGAGGAACGGGAAGGGGGAAACTTTATAGCCTATGCCACCAACATGGCGGCCATCTTGAAAGCTGCCATCTTGGATTCAACTCCAATATTTCAAATGGGAATGTGGTCATGTGACATATCAAACAGATAGAGAATTTCACCTCGTGTGTAGAGACTCTGTTTCCTTGTTTGCTACTCCATTTGGATTTTATCGGGGTGTTTCCGGACTTTTGGACCACCCTATATATGTCGATGTATAATTGGTTTGTTTTGTAAATATTATTTGTACTTTTACGCTGGGTCTTGCCTAGGGAAAACTATGCTATCGAACGATTACATCGATAGGTCGTGTGGAGAACCAAAGTGATTAGGATCTTGGGTAGTGTTAACTCTGCCGCATGGAGCGCGGGCAGGGCAGAGAGAGTCTGGCTGGAGTAGGGCGGTGGAGCAGGTGTGTTGTGTGACGCGCCCGCGAGTTGCCGCGCTTTCGGGGTTTGGCGGCATGTAATTGCGCTCGACTTGCTATGATAGCTTCTAGCACGGTGTCGCGGACGGGAAACATTAGCTGGCACACATCAAGAGCCCGTTTTGCCACTTGACCGTGTCGAGAAGAAGGCGCGCCAACATCCAGCTTCTGCAACAGCGACGGCCGACAATGAGTGACTGTCGCCACCTCCTCGACCGACGACTTCAAACCTTCAATCAACCAACAAGGAAGACTGGAAGCACGTAAAGTTTTAGAACTGTATGGCAGACCTCAGTTTTTAAAATTGTTCCATTTGCCTCACAAAATTACAGCACCTTGGCATGAATCTTTGTTGTTCATTCTTCCAATTGCATTACCAAGCAGGGTCCCTTCCTTTTCCGGAATGAAACCGAGTGTCATTGAAATTCAAACGCCAGCATTAAAGTAATATCATTCCATTTCACTGCTTTAATTTCAAAGTTCAGCTAAAGTATTCATAGCTGGCTACAATATTTAGATTACAAATTAAGAGTGCGAGTTTTGTTACCATATTTTAGCTTACCTGTGACTGCAGCTCAGCTTGGTACGTACTAAATTTTACTATTGTTAATTGTTCTGAATCATTTAATTCAAGTTCAAAGTTAAATCTCTTATTTCTAAATTGCGTAGATTCAAGGAGCTTTTGAAATGATTGTTGTGGTAGCCCAAGACTAACCTTATTTTATTGAATTTCGTAGTGCTTCAGAAACAAAGTTCACTATTAATTTCAGTCACTAAATTAACTTTCAATTTTCCGGTTTTATTAATTAAGTCAGAGTGTAGCGAAATTTATTATTTCTGAGAAACATTCAGTTTTCACACAACACGTGTCAACCTTCAGTTGCCACGATTTTGGTGCTAATTGTATGTGCATTAACCTTTCTTTTTCAGTTATTATATTAGTTGTCCATAGGACTGTCGACAGTAATTTTCCCCAAATCTCAAATATCTAATGAACGGCAGTTAACTGTTAACGTAACGACCGCACATTTACTTTCTTTGTTAACTTAACCCTTTTTCAAAATTAATTTACACCAACTTCATTTGCATTTTTCCTTTCATTTAGATTCAACCCTTCCTCCCTCTTTATCGACAGATTAACTTCGGCGACAATTGCTTTTCCCAAATTTCCATTAGATACCCGCGGTTTAATTTTTCACTGTCATTAAGGTCGATAAGTGAGGGGGAGGTTACAGCATCCGTCGAGGTCATCCTTCTCGTCAGAAGGATAAGTCGCCATCAGAAGTGTCATATGACACAAGACACTGACGAAAAAATTAGAATTCAATCCTCGACGTTTATACAAAATACTGTAGCAAAGAAGTTGGCAATACCTGTACACCCTCTCTCCCGCTCCAAGTACTGGAGGTGATATTTCCTTTCACTACTACGAACCAAACCTGCTGTCTCCGAGTCAGACAACGTCGCATAAGCGTGAGTTAGCGATATTTGCTTTGGAAGCTTTCATAAACTAAAAAAATACGAACTCGTAGCTTTTTACAAGTGAAAATTATATTCAGATTATGAGTCTCGCACATTTCGCATTTCAAGGCTATCCTCGGTTTGCTTGATGTAAGTTGTTAAAATGTTGTTAAAGTCTGAAAAAAGTATTTCTGCAAGAGCCGTTTGTGTTTCCCACTCAGCTAATTTTGAAGACGAAATGACTGCCTACAACGCTGAAACTGCTGTCTCATCCGCGCAGGTTGCGTAAATAAAACTGGATTTGCGCCACTTAACTTGAGTCGGAGCAGGTGACGAAACACAGACGTCGAGTTCATCTGCTGACAGGCGAACGTGTGTCACACGAGATACTGTTTAACGTCGAGTGGGAAGTCAACATTTTGCGCGGCAAGTGCTTTAATTTTCCTGTTGTTTACGTGCCAGCTGACGCAGGGGCAATAGTTCTGTGGAATATCACCGGCATTCCGCTGACATGACACGCAGGGACAGAGATAATGAAACACAGCAACTGTTCAAGTCTTATACTGTTCCCTAAGTGAATCTTTTACGCAAAGTATTAACAGATGGAACGTGGTTGCGATTTTCGCGATTTCCTTCCATTACACATCCATATGGAGGGTGAAGCGAAATTCGAGCTTCGCAGCGCGACTCCACATATGGCAGCGACAAAAATATGTCTGTCACAAAAATTTGTCCGGCGAGTGCATTCGGCAGAAAAAGGACGTTAGAGAGTGGCAATCTGGCAACACTGTAACCACATGTATAGTAACTAGCTCCGTCAACATATTACAGCTGGGCTTTACAGATGTTGCAGTGGTTGGAGTTTTTTGGTTAGCATGCAGTAGGTCGAGGGTTCGATCCTGGGTTCAAGAATATGTTTTTTATGTGGTAAATGTAGTCAAAGTGGTACCGTATCTGGTATCTTAATCGTCAACTGCGATTGCAGCGGGTCCTCTGGAAAACATTTGCCCTTACATACGACAATCGTAGAATTGGAACATTGGTCAGCTTTGAAAATACCCTTTCCACGTCGTGGGCTCGAATTTATTCGCACCACTTCCTCTACTAGAAGCGTAACCTGTTTTCTTTGTCCTCTTCTCTAATGGTCACATAGATTAGTGCCAACTATTATTCTTGCCTCGTTCAGGATCATTACATTCCGTTAGGGCCTTACGTTACCAGTCGGACTAGCAACGTGCTTTGCGAATAATGTCGAAACTCGGTTACTATTTCTATGTGTTATCACTATGGTCCCATTAATTGTTTCAACAATCTATTTCTTATTTGTCTAACCACATGTTTGTCGTGTTCAGCGTTACAAAATGTTGTAAATTTAGGGTACATGTCACATAAGAAACGGTGTATATTACAGTACGAAATGTCAGAATGAAATTAGCAAATGAAAGAATGCAACTCAACCCAGGATTGAACCCTCGCCCTTCCGCATGGTAATCCAGACCTCTGTCCACTGCGCAAACTGTGCGGCACGATTAAAAAAGTTTTGTCAGAGGTAGTTAGCATGCTTGTTGTGACAGTGTTGCCAGATTGCCACTCTTTAACCTCCTTTTTCTGCCCGATATACTCGCCATACGAAATTTTGGGACACATTTTTTTATCGCTGGCATGTGAGGAGTCGCCCTACGGTATACGGCGGATGGTACCATAATCATTCCCTTTCGTGTTTCACTCCCAGATGGAGTAAGGGAAAAACGACTACCTATATGCCTCTGCACAAGCGTTTATTTCTTTCATCTTGTCTTCTCGTATCTTACTCAAGTTTTACGCGTGTAGTAGGAGAATCGCTCTGCAATCAGCCACAAATACCGGTTTCCTGAACTTTCTCAAGAGTGTTTGGCAAAAAGAACGTCATCTTCCCTCCGGGGATTCCCTTCTGAATCCACCGAGTATTTCCGTAATGCTCGCGTGTTGATAGAACCTACCGGTCAAATCTAACAGTATGCCTCTGTCAGAGACTTGTGGGAATCCCAAAGACACGGGCAATACCGAGTCACGATAGTGTTATAGCCGCGGTCTTCTTCATAAAAAAACTACATTTTCCTAGAGATCTCCCAATAAAAGAAGTTAACCATTTGCCTTGTCTACAACCGGTCTTATGTGTTAGTTTAATGTCGTACCGCTTTGGAACGTTACAGTTAGATATTTAGTCGACGTGACTGCGTGAAGCAGCACACCTTTAATATTGCCATTACAGGACTGTTTTCCTACTCATCAGAATTAACTTGTGTTTTTCTACATTTAGAGCATACTGCCATTTACCATATCAAATAGAAATTCTGTCGGAGTCATCCTGCGTGCTCTTACAGTCACTCAATGATCACATTTTCCCGATCACTACAGCGTCATCAGCAAACAGTGGCAAATTGCTGCTCATCCTAACCATCGGCTCTTTTATGTACACAGGGAACCAGAGCGGACCAATCACACTTCTCCAGCCACTCCTGATGATGCCCACGTCTCTAATGAACACTCACCGTCCGGAACAACATAGCTTTGTATTCTTTACAAGGTCACATATAAGGTGAGAATCTATTCCGTATTCTCGTACCTTCGTTGATACTCTAAAGTGGGCCACTGTGTCAAACCCTTCACGGAAATCTTGAAATATGTAACCTAATCTTTGCCTTTCATCAGTGGCTCGCAGAATATCTTGTGAGAAAAGGGCAAGCTGAATTTCGTCCGCCCGAGCGATGATTTCTAAGTCAGTACCGACTTGGGGACAAAAGCTTGTCTCAAGAAAATGTATTCGGACGTAGAATCTCAAACATTCTCCGGCGAAGCAACATTAAGAATATTAGTATGTAGTTTTGCGGATCCGTTCTGTTACGCTTCTTATATACGGGAGACACGTGCTCTTTTTCCCAGTCGCTTGGCACTTTCCACTGTGCGAGAGATTCGTGATAAATGCAAGCTAAGTAAAGGGCAAATGCTGTACAGCATCTTCTGTCAAACCCAACTGACATTCCATCCGGCCGTGGCGACTTATTTGTTTTCGACTCTTTCAGTTGCTTATCTACGTCAGGGATGGTATTACTTTGTCCTCCATTCAGCAGTCCATGCGGCGGTCAAACAATGGCGTGTTTCTGTGGTTCTCCTGCGTCAGTGGTTTTCAAACGGATTTTAAAACTTTATCCGTCATTTTTTATTGCCACACCAGATTCAGCGATGTTTGACTGAATGGTGGCTTTCGACCACTTTAGCGATTTTACGTGGGACCAGTATTTTCTCCTTTTCTCGGCAAGAACTTTCGCTAACATATAACGGTTGAACTTTCTGTATGACTCGCTCATCGATCATTCTTTATGACGTCTACCAACTTTGGCATGTGGACGTTTCTGCCTTTCTTTTTTGAACATCCGTTCGTATGATTAAGCAAAGTACAGGCACGATGACACGAATGGCCAACGGAACTACGATTCAGAAAGTGATTCATTAATAATTTATCATGATGTTTAAAATGAGTGTTCATCTGGACAGTGAGTAAAATCGTAACAGTATTTGACTTAGCTCTTTCACAATTTTTTTTCTTTTGGCTATTCACTTGCCTTGTTCATAACTTACATAGTAAAAGGAAAACGTCTATGCAGAGAAGTCATTACTTTCAGCGTAGCATTAATATACTATTGTAATTGTGTATTCAGAGATACCCATGACCTCCTATTAGACCCGAAAATGAATAATGATTGATCAAAACTGACAGAATGCTGTGAAACGATGCAGTATTTGCGCCAGTCAAACCTTTTTTGCAAATCAGACACCCACTTTGTAATGTAAAGAGACTCATATACAGCTAATCTAAATACAGCGCAGTGATACTCGAAAATACAAACCGATTGACTTGAATTATAAAACAGTGGGACCACTCTACGGCTCTCTTAGCAGAATCTTGTTATGCATCCTATCGAGAATTGTACTGAGTTTCGTCTTAATGTCGATTGTCTCTTGTTGGCACTATAACGACTGATCAATAGTTCACTAATTGCTACTTTTATACTCAAGTAGCTTTCGAAATGTTCTGAGCGCGCTCGTCGCTATACATATAAAAATTAGAATCCACTCTCACCGTCTAATTGTAGCAGTACTTCATGTAACTCCTGTAGCAATTGTTAAACCGAGTACTGTCAGAGGACTGGGGAGCATCATGATCTGATGTGTGAGAAACTGAAAACCACTTTCAGTTATATCTCACAGAAATACAGGCAGCTACGTTTGTGTCCGACAGAAGCAAGGACGTGCTAGTGCGATGGCACCCAATCTGAAGGAACCCGGTTCGAATTGTTGTTATTATCATCATTATTATTACGAGAAAACTTCAAAACCTAAATTGCGTATTATTAGGGCAGGTTTATTAACTTTTATTGGTTGTTGCAGTACACTTCAAAGTGACATTATTTTTCAGCTTTGTCACCAAGTCTTTGTAAACAACGGTCGAAACGATTTATCAACTGTTCAATTTCTCGCCGACAGAAATCCTCTCCTACATCACGGAGCCATTCGGAAAGAGTCGTGTGAACATTCTAGTCTTTCGAAAATCTGCGACTGCTGCGAATCAGTTCCTCGACTGGCTGGGCATTGTGGTTTGTAGTCGATATCGATGCCTTTCCTTCCCGGTCAGTGATAACCACGCCTGTGCGGCCTTGATTAAATTGTTGACACCGTTTCATTATATCTGGACGCGACACTGCATTTGGGCCATGTATCTCCAGATTTCACGGTAAATCTGCGTACAATTTAGATGTTTTTCCCACACAAGAATCGTACTGTCCCCCATACTTGACTTTGGAGTACTTTTTCAGTTGCCGAGCCGCTTCACTCCCATACGCCGATGCACCTGCTGCCCGTACCGCAGCAGAACTGTCTCCGTTGGAAATCCGGAACATGTCCGTCACTCTTTTCTGACAGTGCACCACTCTTATTACATAACGGTCTTAACGTGGGACATGTGTAACTTACTTTCTCAAGACTTATTATTGCATTATTATTATTATTATTATTATTATTATTATTATTAATACTTTGATCTCTTACCTACGTTTCCTCTTTCTGACTTCAAAATATTTTGTACCAGTCTTCAGAATTACCCTATCTTGGAAACCTTCCATTTTCAATATTTTTTCTCACGAAAGGCTTCTCTGTGGTTTATATTTTCTGTTTTTATATTGTTTCCTTTTAAATCTTTTTTAATTCGCAGATCCAACTTATTCTGGACTTCTTAGCCCACAAATATTTCAAAACCTTTTTAGTTAATCTACTGTCTTGCATTCGAAACAAATGTCCAAAAAGCCACAAGTCTTCTTTTTATCATTACATTTTAAATATTTTCTATAGTTTGGTATATTTCAGCACTACTTCGTAATTTTCAACTTTATGCTGTGTTTTGTGGTCCTAATATTTTCCATATAATTCTGGTTTATCTAAATTACAGTTTAATGCCAGTCATTCGCTTGCATATAAGCATTCTTGCTTCCCTGCTGTGTTCTAATGACTTATTTTTGCATTTTTGGTCGGGAACTTTTAATTGTAGAGGTCTTTGGTGATACTATATGCTCTCCCCATTTTATGCAACCTTTACTCTATTGCAGATTTTCCAAAGCACCTTGTTAGATTATAGCCCCTAGATATTTCTTTTTTTTTCCCTTTACATTTCACCAACATCTGTTTACAGGAATTTTCGAGCATCCTTAAAGTTTGTTGCCTATTTCTTCCAGGAGATTTATTTATATTATATTTATTTATATTATATTTATTTATATTATAGCAGATACCACATTTTTGAAAAGTGTAGCAAAATCATCTGCAAATGCAAGGCAGCTGATTTAGGTCTTTTTGCTCCCTCTTCCTATCCTTATCGGCGAAATGTTCAATTCAATAACTTTTCGTTCCGCAAATTCTCACTGGTTTTTTTTCTAGCATAATATTACGAAGAGTTGGGGATACGCCGTCATCTTGTCGTACACCTGTTTTTATTTTGAAAGGCTGTCAAATTTCTCCCATAAATTTCACTTTACAGACTGTATCTGCAAGTGAAACTTCCTGGCAGATTAAAACTGTGTGCCCGAGCGAGACTCGAACTCGGGACCTTTGCCTTTCGCGGGCAAGTGCTCTACCAACTGAGCTACCGAAGCACGACTCACGCCCGGTACTCACAGCTTTAATTCTGCCAGTACCTCGTCTCCTACCTTCCAAACTTCACAGAAGCTCTCCTGCTCTGTGAAGTTTGGAAGGTAGGAGACGAGGTACTGGCAGAAGTAAAGCTGTGAGTAGCGGCCATGAGTCGTGCTTCGGTAGCTCAGTTGGTAGAGCACTTGCCCGCGAAAGGCAAAGGTCCCGAGTTCGAGTCTCGGTCGGGCACACAGTTTTAATCTGCCAGGAAGTTTCATATCAGCGCACACTCCGCTGCAGAGTGAAAATCTCATTCTGTATCTGCAAGTGTTTCACGAATTAGGTTCTCCAGTTTAGACTTCACGCCAAATTCTCTAATTATTTTACCTACAATTTCTCTGTCAACAGAATCAAAAGCCTGTTTGAAATCCACAAATATAACTAAACGTTCTTTGAATCAGTGGCGAATTACCAAAATTAAATACTCGTTCTGAGCATGACCTTCTCTTACCAAAACTGCCTTGGTGTTCACCTAAATGACCAACTAGTGTTGTTCTTGTTCCGCATAATAAAATCTTGGAAAATATTTTATATGCTATTGGCACTAAAGAGATTCCTCTACAGTTGAATACGCCCTATTTATTAGCTTTTTTTCGTGTGGATGTATCAACGCAACTTTCCATTCCTCTTAGATTTTCTCTGTTTTCCAGATTTCTTAAAAGAGTAAATTTTATTGTTATTATTATCATTACTATTACGATCATTTACGTAAGTTAACTGGATATGTAAGTAAAAGTTGATCAAGATGTGTCCTGGACAAACAACCATACAGATAGGTGTAAAAGTTACTTCAGACATGGTGAGGTATCAGCAAATGTGGCAAGTCCCTCTCCTGAAATGAGCACAGCCATTACGGAATAAAGCAAGAATGTTGTGTCTAACTATACTCAGTAGCATAGCTCTGGAGGTCACATTTTCAGGCAAGACGACGCAACTCAAAACTTCATTATTTCCTTTCGCAGCTGACTTCAGACAGACTTCCCAGGATGGCTGGTCTGAATCCATGACGTCATGATTTTGTGGTGAATATCGAGGCTCAAGTATCGAAACCCCGCTGCTTGTTTTATGTTCATTTCATGTTGGTAGTTACATTTCCGCAGTTGTTTTCCCCAAAATGAAATTCTTCTCTAATACCTTTCTGTTCATGATGTATTTGTAAATAAGTAATGATTTATCAGATATGGATCATGATAAAGGTATGTTGGCGGGTAAGTTAAAAGTATATGAGGGGTTGAGAGGATATGCTTCTGTGTGTAGGCAGAGCTGTGCTGGGGATGTACACCAGAATATGCACAACCTTTTAATGAAGCACAAATGAAAACTTTTAACATTGCAATCTCGTCAGCAATCGTGAATAATTTAATGATTATAAAGAATCCGCCTCGGTTGCAAATAGAAACCGGATGTTGACCTAGGTTTCGGCGCGGATAACCACGCCTTCTTCCGAACACACTAAAACTACAAAGTCCTTAGGCAGTTTGTAGTTTTAGTGCGTTCCGAAACAGGCGTGGTTATCCGCGCCGAAACCTTGGTCAACATCCGGTTTCTATTTGCAACCGAGGCGGATTCTTTATAATCATTAGAAATGAAAACCAAGAGCTGCCATCTTAAGTGGGCGTTGCTGTATGTCGTCCAAGAGTGATGACGATGAGGACCGCAGGGAACGATAATAATAATAATAATAATTTTATTGTCGTTCAGCTGATTACAGCAATAGGCAAAGTCAAGAGCATATATTTCTACATAAACTACTATATCGATGTAAATTGGTTTACATAAAATAGGTACAGTATTTTCATCTTCAAAGAATTCATCAATGGTGTAAAACGGAATGTTCACTAGTAGCTTCAAATGACTGCTTGTACTTTAGGATCAAGGCCCGGAGGAAACTGGAACATCAAACAACGAGGCCCGAATTGTTTTAATTATCGCAGTCGGTTCGCATTGCGTCATCGTCTACCCTAATGACCCCACTCAACGCTTCAATGGCCCTCTGGCCCAGACTTCACGATGCTACAGTGGTCTGATGCAAGCCGCGAGAGAGATACAGCTGCGCAAAACGCGGAAGGGTTCTGCCACGGTTGTGACATTAATATTAGGTCAGGGGTGGCTGTGGACTGATGAAATTCTCGAGTAATATCCATCCTGGCATAATACTGAGCCGTACACTAAAATGTAAATGGCCTGTTAGTACGGGTTGTCGTCCACGTTCCTGGACTTGGAAGTGAGCTAGCCGGCCGGAGTGGCCGTGCGGTTCTAGGCGCTTCAGTCTGGAACCGAGCGACCGCTACGGTCGCAGGTTCGAATCCTGCCTCGGGCATGGATGTGTGTGATGTGCTTCGGTTAGTTAGGTTTAATTAGTTCTAAGTTCTAGGCGACTGATGACCTCAGAAGTTAAGTCGCATAGTGCTCAGAGCCATTTTAAGTGAGCTAGGTCGTGGTCGAATCCGCTTGACAGATTAACGAATGTTGTTCTAGAACCTCTGCCAACTGTATGCGACGTTAAGGTGCTTTGCCATACTGGTCTAACCAAGTATCGAACATCTGTCCCATCTTCACCGCAAAAAAAGCACAACCGACAAAGAAATTAAAACACAGAAATATACGGAACAGTGTTTGCACGACTCACAGACAGATGGTGATTAAGGCGGACTGGACATAAACATGGAAGCACGGCGAGAAGTGCTTGCTTTAACGTAGAAGCCTGCAGGTGGCGCTGTTGTATTTGACCACGAACGGCACCTGCGTGCAGCGCCGTCAGTACGTTGGTCAGGACAGTGTCCTACATGGATGTGGGTGCATTATGTCGCACGCAAGTGAATTCGAACAGCGGAGAGAATGTTGGCATTCCTATGGCAGATGCTTCCGCAGTCAAAGTAGTCGAAGTTTTTGGTGCTTCAAGAGGTATAGTATCGAAGATTTATGGGGCGTACACGAAAAGTGGGAAAACATCATCCCCTAAGTCACAATGCGGACGATAGTATGTTTTGAGTGTCGTGACGGAAGGCTATTGCCGGTCCAAGTGGCCGTGCGGTTCTAGGCGCTACAGTCTGGATCCGAGAGACCGCTACGGTCGCAGCTTCGAATCCTGCCTCGGGCATGGATGTGTGTGATGTCCTTAGGTTAGTTAGGTTTAATTACTTCTAGGTTCTAGGCGACTGATGACCTCAGAAGTTAAGTCGCGTAGTGCTCAGGGGCATTTGAACCATTTTGAAGGCTATTGAAGAGGATTGTAACGAGAAATAAGAGGACGATGGCCACAAATGTCACTGGTGAACTCAATGTCAGCAACCAAACAACACGAAGGGAGCTCTATAAGCTGCGAACTGTATTGCGACATGGGATTCGAAAATCTCACATCAGTATAGCAAACGTCCGTAAAACGAAAACATGGTGGTCAAGCCATGAAACCTGGACTAGGGAGCAATAGAAGAAAGTAATTTTTTTGAGCAATACTGAGGATATTCAGCCCAGTGGCCAATCGTGTGATTACTGCCACAACATGTTCCGAGACAACATTATCCCATTTTCAAGTGCTAAAAACAAGGAAATCGGGTAAAACAATCCTCCTTATACCGACAGACATATGAAGGGCTTATTTAAATAGTGGTACAAGTCCATTAGCTCCACTTTTCTGCCTATAATGCTTCTGAAATTAATGATCCAAACAAACAGAAAGGAGAGATCATCTCTAGCAAGAAGCCATATGCTTGAATATTTCCGGTATCTCAACTGCAGATTTTTCAGCGCTCATTTAACTTTAGGACTGTGTGTCTCAAAATGAACAAAAATGGCCTTGTACCACTATTGAAATAAGCCCTTCATATAAATGTTACATACATCCTGAGTTTCCATCCACCTAACTCAAGGTACAGTTGCAAACAGAAATTCTCTGTCGTCGCCTATCGACGATGATATTTACTTAAAGCTGAGTGCTCAGCACCAACGATACACTGTCTGTCATAAAATCTTTGAGAAATGCCTGTCTAGTCCTAGCACATTCTAACTTAAAAATACCACTACGCTGCAATCTGAACGGAAATACGGGGTAAGTCTATTATCCGCAATGTAGTTATAAAGTTTTATTGTAATCAAACAGGGAACCTACAAGGACATCATTATTCGACATAGCATCCTTGCATTTTAACGCACTTGGTCCATCGTTGTACAAGCTTCCTGGTGCCCTCGTAAAAGAAGGTTCTCGGTTGAGCTACTAGCCAGGAATGCACCGCTTCTTTCACTGCTTCGTCCGAGGCAAATCGACGGCCCCTTAATGCCTGTTTGAGTGGACCAAACAAGTGATAGTCAGGAGGAGCAAGATAGAGACTTTGTGAACGATGATCCAGCACTTCAAATTTGAGTTTATGGAGCGCTTCAGCAGTGTGGGTAGCAGTATGCGGACGGGCATTGTCGTGCAACAACACAACACCTTTTAGCAGCAATCCTCGGCGTTTGCTTCGAATTGCAGGCTTTAGCCTGGCAGTAAGCTTCTCTCTGTAACGTACAGTGTTTATTGTTGTGCCCGTTTCCCCATAATGTTCCCGTACTGGACCTCGTGCATCCAAAAAAACAGTAAGCATCAGTTTTCCCGCGGACGGTTGGGTCTTGAACTTTTTCTTGCACGGCGAATTTGGATGTTTCCATTCCAAACTCTGCCGTTTACTTTCCGGCTCCTAATGATGCATCCATGTTTCGTCACCAGTAATGATCCTGTCTAAGAAGTTGTATCCTTGGTTCCATACCGATGCAAATGTTTTTTGCAGATGTCCAAGCGCGTTTGTTTATGCAACTGTGCGAGTTGTTTTGGGACCCATCTTGCACAAACTTTATGAAACCCAAGTCTGTTGTGGATGATTTCGCAGGCAGAACCGTGACTAATTTGCAGACGATGTGCGACTTCCTCAATAGTTAATCATCTGTCTAAGAGAATCATTTCACGTCAACGCTCAATGGTTTTTTCATTTGTGGCGGTAAACGGTCGTCCGGCTCCTTCATCGTGTGTAACACTCGTGCGAGCATTTCGGAATTTTTCGATCCATTCGTAGACACTCCGTTGTGCCAAAACATTTTTCCCATATTGTACCGAAAGTCTTCGATGAGTTTCGGCTCCTGATACGTCTTGTGACCACAAAATACGGATCACTGAACTTTACTCTCCTTTGGTGCAAATAGACAGCGGATCAGCCACGATTAACAGCACGGCAGCGATAACGAAACTAACCTAGCAGCTTGAAAACTGCAAAGATATAACAACAAATAAGTAAAGCATGCGTCATCAACATAAAACGACAGTACTGCCAAAATAAACAAAAACATAACTAAATGGCGGATAATAATTGACTCACCCTCGTAGCATGGGTAAATCCTGTCTACTAGGTAAAATATGTTGGCGGCTGCGTCTTAAGGATGTCGCTAAAGTGTACCCGAAATGTCCCTTAGACACTTCCGTCCTCTCATTTAAAACGCCGACGCACCCCTCTTTCAAGGCACAATAAATCTCTACCTTCTCTGAATTTGACAGCGACCATCCTTTTTCTTCAAAGTGCAGCGCCCCCATGTTTTCCGTCATATCCTCCAACGAATGTTGCTCACTCTTGAGACGCTCTGCTATGATATATATTGGGAGTGTTGTACTTTCAAGAATGAAGAAAAAGTGTGGTAGCTATCAAATTCAGAGAAGGTAGAGATTTATTGCGCCTTCAAAGAGGAGTCCGTCGGCGTTTTAAATGAGGGGACGAGAAGTGTCCAACGGGCATTTCTGGGCTCTCTTTACCCATACATAATGGTTACGTTTCACGAAATACAGTGAAGCATCAGAAATTTTCATTTGTTGTTGTTGTTGTACAAGGATCTTGTCACCCATTCCCCAAGTGACAAGGCAAATACATGTAGTGCTACATAACGTATCGTGTTGTCTAGAAACGTTTCAGTATCGTGCAACTTAGTGTTGCGTTTTGAGTTTTGTGAAGCCGAAACAGTACAATTAACAGTAAATTGTTACGCCAGTTTTGAATAGAAAGTAGGGTTCTATAAGCAGTGCTTCAGCCGTAATTTTCCGCCTTAATACCGTGTTGCAATTAAGACGAACAATCCATATAATGAGGCAAAACATTATGATCACATGTTTAGGTGTTTTGGTCCACATTTAGAACGCAATACAGCAGCGATTCTGCGTTGCTTGGAATCGGAAACTCCTTTGTTCGTCTCGTGAAGCATGAAGCGTCGGATGTCCACCGCACAGGTTACGAAGTTCCCGTAAATTAAGGGTCGCTGGTTTCTCGGCGCAGAGTTGTCAATGAGAGCGTTTCAGATGTATTCCATCGTATTCATATGAGGCGAAATTGTTGGCTAAGACATCAGTGTGGGTTCGCTATCATACTGCTCAATTCACTGTTGCGAGATTCTAGTCTTCTGACACGCGCAGTTTATAACAGAGCAGTGTGACGTCACATCATTCGTAGTGTGTTATAAAAACGTGTGTTGAATGTCTTAAGAACGTTGACTGATTCTCATTTAGAGTTAAATGTAATCAACACCTTATTAAACTATAACTTGACTTCATATTACGCATTTATCTATTGTTCTAGCCTCAAGTGTATAAATGAACACTAAAAGTAATTGGTCTGAACCCATCCTAAGGATAATTTAAATAATTGTTAAGCAGTGCACAGTATTCTGCAAAAACACTGTGACAGCCATCAGGCATGAGGACCACCAAGTCGTTGCCCCCTTCCGTTGCGGAAACACCTTCTCTACAAGGGGAAATGCACTGAAGGTTGACGCGGGGGACACGGTCGAGTACGGACCTTATCGTTCTCCATTTTGGTAACACTTTTTAGCCAGTAAGAGGTATACTGAATACAGACTGGGCTCGATAGGGTAGCCTGCTCCCAATGATAGTTGGAGGTCGTTTTGTGGTGCGATTACAAGACACTGAGTACTTGTCCGAAATTTCGTACGCCCGACGGCAACAAGTAATAAGTAGCACTTCTGAAAATGAAAGCCATCTATATTGTTTCGTTGTGGTTTATATGCAAGAGTTTTCCTGTCATTATTAGGTATTTCAATTATTACACCATAATATTTGAAGTATGCTGCTCAAGGGTAGCCGCTATCGTACTTCGGTCTGCCCACTGACCTGAAGAATGTGTAGGAGTACGTTAGCAGAACGTCCTCATCTGCACTGCATCACGAAAGGCAAGCTTCAGGCATTTTCAAAAAGGGTTCAAATGGCTCTGAGCACTATGGGACTTAACATCTGAGGTAATCAGTCCCATAGAACTTACAACTACTAAAACCTAACTAACCTAAGGACATCACACACATCCATGCCCGAGGCAGGATTCGAACCTGCGACCGTAGCAGCCGCGCGGTTCCGGACTAAAGCGCCTAGAACCGCTCGGCCACCGTGGCCGGCTACAGGCGTTTTGTTCTTTAGTATTGTGTAAGAGAAAACACCTTCAGTTCATTAGGAATGTGTAAGAAGAGATTTTGATTCAGTATACAGACAATTAACGAGTGTTAGATTTGAAGCACCTACTTCATTTTGGCTTAAATTATGTCTTAAAGTTACTAAATTTTTGTTGGAACGTTGCACGAGGTAAAGTATTGGTATTGTGATGTATTAATGTAAGTCGCGCAGCTTTGACGGATCGCATTTCTTCTGTTTTTCCTTGAATTTTATTCACTTAAATTCTTTCACTCGAAATGCAAGATTAAAGTAACTGATGTCTAAAGACTAATGTTACATTAAAGTTTGTTTACAAGTTGCTTAAGTATTACTTGAATACAAAGTACTTTAAAGTCTGTAAGTTTCATTCTGGTCTAACAACCATTAATGTCATTCATGAAACAATAAATAAGGTCACTTCTCCAAAACATCGTCCCTTCAGAAAGCGGCGACCGTTTTTAGCAAAGATTATAGACAAGGTAAGTCAATATTGACCCTGACCTACTGAAGCGTGATGTCACTGCACTTAAGCGGAAAACATCTACTATCAGAAATACAGTTGAAGGTTAGGAGTGAAGTTCATAACGCTGTTTCGCAACGACCGCCTAGTTCGTCCACTAGACGATTCGGACGAAGTAAGACTGCCTGGTTGACTTTCAAAGAGGTACAAACGAGGTTAATTATAGTAAAAGCACGCGGGATGCGGAAAAGTAGTGTTCAAAGTCTTTACATAGTCGGTTTAGTTGGGAGTCGACAGCTATGATTTGCGTAATGTAGTTAAAGTGGTGGCAAGGGCACGCCGCCTTGCAGACGAGACCGAAAACTCATGACATAAGACGATCATAGAACACTGTATTGTGAAATACAGGAGTAGGAAATAGGAAAGAATGTGGATAGGATCGTTACAAGTTATCCTGCTGAAATATACCATCGCAGTCTGGGAAGAGATTAAGCACCTATTAGTGTCCATGTAGTTCACAGCTCCCATAGTGCCTTTGCTTACTGCTAGCAGTCCCACGGAAGCCCCCATCGCATAGTACGGTCTCCACGGCGCCCATGTCGCTCTGACTGTGCCGAGCGGCTGTGTGCTTGGATGACGGCGTATCTGGGCTCGACCATACACCAGGTTCAACATGAAACCTGATTCATCCGACCAGGCGACGTGTTCCCGTCGATCCGCGGTCCAATCTCAAAGATACCGCTCCCACTGCAGTCGTAATTGACGACGTCTGTAACACTTTCATGCCGAAGTGCTCTTTGACCATTTATTATTCTATATATACAGGAATTAAAATAGCTGGAATAAATGTAAACAACCTCAGGTACGCGGATGATACGATCCTATTGGCAGAAAGTGAAGAAGATTTGAGAACACTCTTACTAAAGGTGAAAGACGAAAGTGAAAAGGCTGGTCTTATGCTGAATGTGAAGAAAACGAAAATTATGGCAACTACACCTACCAATTCGTGGGATATAGCAGGAGAAACCATGGAGGTAGTGACCACATTCAGTTATCTCGGTTCCCAGATCTCTGCTGACGGTGACTGCAGCCATAAAATCCGGAGACGCCTGTTGCTCGGTAGACAGGCGATGTCAAACCCTGACAAGGTTATAAGGTCCCGAGATATAACACTAGCAACAAAGATCCGTATTGTGAGGGCTATGGTCTTTCCAGTTGTGATGTATGGGTGTGAGACCTGGACCATTAGAAAGGCTGAACGGCGAAGAATTGACTCCTTCGAATTGTGGTGTTGGAGGAAACTTCTTAGAGTTCCATGGACTGCAAAGAGAACCAACAGGTCAATATTGGAGCAAATTAAACCAGATTTCTCCCTGGAAGGTCTAATCTTAAAACAAAAGCTGACCTACTTTGGACACACAATGCGAAGGCATGCCTCGCTGGAAAAAACATTAATGCTGGGGAAGATTGAAGGAACTAGAAGAAGAGGACGTCAGAGGATGAGATGGATCGATGGCATCACACAAGCAATGTGTTCCAACCTGGAAGGTCTACGGGAGAAAGTGCAAGACAGGAAAAAGTGGCGTGATTTGGTTCATGGGGTCACGAAGAGTCGGAACCGACTAAACGAATGGAGAGAGAGATATACTTGCTTTTATCTTTATATAAATTTATATGTACACGATGTATGAATTAATTTGTTTATTTTGCCGTATAATCAATATGGATATTATGTAAATGTTAGGGAAACGTTAGGTTTTTGTCAACGAAAGAGTATCTTTGGAGTAGCGGCGTCTCTGGACGCGGGAGGAAGTTACGTCAGAGCGCGCGCTACACAGAGAGAGAACTCTGGTGTGAGACTTGGTGAAGTACGGACGCATGGATGGCGTGCACTGTACTGGAGGAGTGATTGTTTAGCGGCACGTGGCAAGTGATGAGCGTGGGCGGTGGAAATATTGGCTGCAGCAACATCAAGAACCCGCCACCACAATATCATTGCCAATAACTCCCGTGCTCGCTAATTATCATGGAAAGGAGCCAGCAGCAGTATCGTCGTAAAGCTGCATCACAGCTTATTGTCAACTAGTTCTGTAACGGCGTTACTCAGCTTTGTGGCGTTCTGCGAGTGAGTAATTACCATAGTTTAATCAAAACTGTCTACCCGTGATTCTCCTAAAATCATTCACCAAGTAAGTTCCTATTGTTACAATAATCCGAGTACCGTTTATGAAAAATGAAAATTGCAGTGCCAGTTAATTTTTCTTATGAACTAAATGATTCACTCAGATTAAAGATTTGAACTTAAAGCATTCAGTAATTTCAGTCTCACTAACTTTAAATTTGAACTTTAATCTGAGGCGATCGTTGCAAATAGTAAATCAATTAATAAAATTAAAATGATTCCTGGCACTATGAACAAAAGCTCTAACTAGAATTAATGAGTGGGTGCAAGTATCAGTGATTATTGTAATTTGTTGTTAGTGAAGTTCTGGTTCACATCTTGACTTGCAGTCGTGCTAAAGTATAATAATTACCTTATGATACAGTAATTACCAATTTCTACTTCCCTGTTCAGAAGTCAATAGAGTTTCTTTTAATTATGTTTTGCCATTTTCCAAAATTCATATGAAAATAGTAGACGTTATTGTGAGGAAGCGCCATTGTAACTTACAACAGTAAGTAACCATTAATCTAAGTGTTATCTTGTATGTTTTCAAAATTTCAGCTCTATTAGTTAATGATATTTCGAGCGCAAACTATTTTCTTTCTCGCATTATTACGTAAATGTTTCAATTGTTTTTGCTAACGTGCGTGCAGCCCTCTGTTGCCGCGCGTGTTCGAGTAATTGTTGACATTGACTGATCGGCTCATTAATTCACCTACCGATCAGAAACTTTGCCCAATTGGGCTGGCGACCGTATTTCTTTTAGCTATAATTTTTCAGTTCTTTTAGCAATAATTATTTCAGTAACTCTTATTATTCTGTTCCGATCCACGTGGTACCCCTTCTCGTTGGCACAGTACGTGAATGATAGCAAAAACCTTTCGAACAACCATACTACATTTTACAGTAATTAAGTAGGCGGAGTAAGTTGTCCTAGAAGGCATCTCGTTGTTATCGACTTTATATTGAATCTTCGGAACGATAGCCTTTTCAAAATTTTATTCCAATTGTTTAGGCACATGGTTACACGTTCATATATTTCTAACATTGTCGATAGAAGGGAAGGGGGACATTACACGTCGTTGTCTTACAAAAGTCGGAACACGTAGGGATTGCCTGATTCGTAACCCACTCTCCGACGATGTACGCTGAGTAGTGTTATCTGAGACACCTGTGTCTGCTTCAGGACTGTACTCTGTCGTCCAGTTTGGTACAGACCTCCTCTTACACCGCTTTACAGGGTGAGCAAGCATTCGACACACGTGGCGAGATGTGGACGTTCAACGCCATGTAGCATACTAATGGTTTCACCGTCCTTCAAGCGCATCCCATACATGCCCATGAGAGAAGCACACGAACACCTAACCGTTTTGCCGTTTCACAGGTACCAGCTCCCAGGCGCCGGGCTGCCCTTTGCCAAAGATTTTCTCTTTTGTGTTACGTACATCTACATTTATACTCCGTAAGCCACCCAACGGTGTGTGGTGGAGTGCACTTTACGTGCCACTGTCATTACCTCCCTTTCTTGTTCCAGTCGCTCATGGTTCGCGCGAAGAACGACTGCCGGAAAGCCTCCGTGCGCGCTCGAATCTCTCTAATTTTACATTCGTGATCTCCTCGGGAGGTATAAGCAGGGGGAAGCAATATATTCGATACCTCATCCAGAAACGCACCCTCTCGAAACCTGGCGAGCAAGCTACACCGCGATGCAGAGCGCCTCTCTTGCAGAGTCTGCCACTTGAGTTTGCTAAACATCTCCGTAACGCCATCACGGTTACCAAATAACCCTCTGACGAAACGCGCCGCGCTTCTTTGGATCTTCTCTATCTCCCCCGTCAACCCGATCTGGTACGGATCCCACACTGATGAGCAATACTCAAGTATAGGTCGAACGAGTGTTTTGTAAGCCACCTCCTTTTTGATGGACTACATTTTCTAAGGACTCCCCCAATGAATCTCAACCTGGTACCCGCCTTACCAACAATTAATTTCATATCATCATTCCAAAAATGGCTCTGAGCACTATGGGACTCAACTGCTGTGGTCATAAGTCCCCTAGAACTTAGAACTACTTAAACCTAACTAACCTAAGGACATCACACACATCCATGCCCGAGGCAGGATTCGAACCTGCTACCGTAGCGGTCGTGCGGTTCCAGACTGTAGCTCCTTTAACCGCTCGGCCACTCCGGCCGGCTGATCATTCCACTTCAAATCGTTCCGCACGCATACTCCCAGATATTTTACAGAAGTAACTGCTGCCAGTGTTTGTTCCGCTATCATATAATCATACAATAAAGGATCCTTCTTTCTATGTATTCGCAATACATTACATTTATCTATGTTAAGGGTCAGTTGCCACTCCCTGCACCAAGTGCCTATCCGCTGCAGATCTTCCTGCATTTCGGTGCAATTTTCTAATGGTGCAACTTCTCTGTATACTACAGCATTATCCGCGAAAAGCCGCATGGAACTTCCGACACTATCTACTAGGTCATTTATATATATTGTGAAAAGCAATGGTCCCATAACACTACCCTGTGGCACGCCAGAGATTACTTTAACGACTGTAGACGTCTCTTCATTGATAACAACATGCTGTGTTCTGTTTGCTAAGAACTCTTCAATCCAGCCACACAGCTGGTCTGATATTCCGTAGGCTCTTACTTTGTTTATCAGGCGACAGTGCGGAACTGTATCGAACGCCTTCCGGAAGTCAAGGAAAATGTCATCTACCTGGGATGCCTGTATCTGATATTTTCTGGGTCTCGTGAACAAATAAAGCGAGTTGGGTCTCACACGATCGCTGTTTCCAGAATCCATGTTGATTGCTACAGAGTAGATTCTGGGTTTCCAGAAATGACATGATACGCGAGCAAAAAACATGTTCTAAAATTCTACAACAGATCGATGTCAGAGATATAGGCCTATAGTTTTGCGCATCTGCTCGGCGACCATTCTTGAAAACTGGAACTACCTGTGCTCTTTTCCAATCATTTGGAACCTTCCGTTCCTCTAGAGACTTGCGGTACACGACTGTTAGAAGGGGGGCAAGTTCTTTCGCGTACTCTGTGTACAATCGAATTGGTATCCCGTCAGGTCCAGTGGACTTTCCTCTGTTGAGTGATTTCAGTTGCGTTTCTGTTCCTTGGACACTTATTTCGATGTCAGCCATTTTTTCGTTCGGCGCTAGGTTGGTTCCACATTCGTCTCGCTTATATACTTCCCTTACCGCGTGACGTGCCAGCAACTGCAGCAGATGGCATTCAGTCCTCCGCTGTGCGGAGATCGTAACACTTTACTTCATCTGTGTAATGTGGCAACAAGGGACGTAATGCCTCTCACGAAAACGCGCGTGGTGCATCTGCCGGCAGTGGGTACAGCTCTACACCTACAAGATTATATCAGAAGCTCGCACTGGCACGCATTACGCACATATCTGCGCTGGAGCCGGAATGTCGGAGACGGGCTGTTTCCTCCACAGGTCGGCGACGGTGACACGTGGCCGGAGTCCAGAGCGGTAAGCAGACACGTTTGCATTCAGCGTGTGCCACGGCGTGCAGCGCTGACTCAACACGGGCCCAAGGCTCGTCTTAATGACACGCCTCGTTGCCTCAACACGAGACGGCCGAGAAGACGTTTCTGCCCGACTCGCGCACAGCCGACACAGTACGTCGGCCGACGAGCGAAACGGCTAGATATAAGCGGAGTATTCAGCTGTCTCCACAGCCGTCGCAGGATCAAAGACCTTGTAAAAAATAACTAGACTCACTGATGGCGCTGCAGTCGCGGGATAATTTGAACCTTCGGCTGGACGCCATTATAGTGGTTGTAGTCTGATGTGTTGTGTAGTACTGTTGTTTATGACGACCCTGATTCAACGCTGTATATTTGTTGGGGCGTTCATACAGTATTTGTTACTCGTAATTCTACTGTCTGTACGTTCCAATCAAAAGAGGTACAATGGCGAAGAGTTGTGCAGCGATTAATTGTACAAATAAATTCGAGAAAGGAACGAATATTACATTTCACAGGTATGTGAATATTTTAAGTTGTTTTGTATGTCAGTGCACTTGCTTAATAAATGTTTTTGTAACACGGTGTTACCATAATGTCTGTGCATCTATTTTCAGGTTCCCTTTCTCAAAACCACAGCTGTTACAAAAATGGTTACACGCTGTCAGGAGGCAAGATTTCCGACCGATAGAATACCATTTTATATGTTCTGATCATTTTGAAGAACGTTGGCTGATCGGTAGAGAAACTTGATAACTTGGACGTGAGTTGCCAAAGCACTATGCCGTATATAACGCACTTCTCGTCGTAAAATGTAAAGCAATGTAGAGTTAGAAAATATCTATTAACATAGGGGGCAAATCTTCGAGTATTTTGATGCATTTTGCGAACATCTATCGTAAATGAACTACGAAAAATGTAGGGGTCCAGTACATAACTTTTAGTTATGGTAGATTCCATGTAGTACGTAAGATAAATTCATAAACAATGACTAGTTGCTGTTTGTTCATAAATTAAAAAGCATATTGTAGTAACGTATTTAAATGAGGCATTATGTTGGAGACCTAACTCAGGGGAAGGCGTTTTATAACCAAAAGCGATGTATAAACATTCGAACTCCGCGCGTCAGTTTACCACTCTAATGGCCGCCGCCCAGCTATTCAATTTGTCCGCTCTTCACAGTCGACCACTCGTGCGGGTGCGGTTGTGGGGGCCTGCGCAGGATCTACAAGGGTAATTTTTCGGGGTTACGTCAACACCTCCGACATTATATTGCATTATTTCGTGCGTAAGAGATACACATCATCTAACTGGACAGTAAAAAGTGAGATTTTCAAGGGAAAGGTTAAAAGCGAACATCGTAGCATTTATTGACATATATGTTGTCACAGCCGATGTTTAAAGTTTGCCTCGAGTGAACTTATATTGTATCTAAAGGCTACTAAGCAAATGACTAATCATCATTGACATTGGAAACTACCTTCTATTTAAATCTGTACTCATCACACTATAAATAGGCTGATTTAGTGACACTAGGGGAGTTGCATCTGAGACAAAAAAAAAAAAAAAAAGAAATAAAAAAGAAAATGCTTGAAATGGCTCTGAGCACTATGGGACTTAACATCTGAGGTAATCAGTCCCGTAGAACTTAGAACTACTTAAACGTAACTAACCTAAGGACATCACACACATCCATGCCCGAGACACGATTCGAACCTGCGACCGTAGCAGCAGCGCGGTTCCGGACTGAAGGGCCTAGAACCGCTCGGCCACAGCGGCCGACCATATGAGACAGAACCGACCAGATTTCTTTCAATGATTCGCTATACGCACACACTTCTTACCATTTGGTACTAGCTTCGTTGCTCCCAGTGACCGAGCTCATGACAAAAAATTAACAACTAGGGGCTTTGGCTACGGGAGCGGAAAGCAATCAGACGAATGACGTCAGTCGATCAGTATTTATTCACCATCGCGTTGCGTGCGAGTGTTTGAAAATTCAAACACTGGCGTAAACATTCCGCCTAAAACACTTAATCTTCGTAGTCATCGTTAATCAACAGTACATTTGCGACCTGATACTGATATTTCACTTGTCAACTGACTTGTCATTGGTACCACTGCACGGAAGGGTTGTCATGATCGTGTCTGAGCAACGTTGATCAGGCTCGGTTGACCTAGTCAGCATTTCAAATAATGAGTAACTTTCGTATACGTTCGTTTGCATATGGAATTTTTGCAATGTTATTAGTGACGTATTAATGTTGATGCAGTATTGTCGCAAGGCAGTGGATCGCTTCACTATAGACCTAAACACAATTTCCTTGAGATCTGTACCTTCTATAGTTATTGACTTTGCTAATAATCATTCTAGACGTCTTGAAGACTGCTTAGTCAACCCATTCCCACTGTAGCTTGGTTAACGTTTTTTGTCGTACCGTCAGTTGTACGACCCACTTTTGAGTCAGTTATGGAAAAAGACTAATTCCGTACTGATAACAACCTGTCTTCGTCATATTTGTTAATTATGTTGTATTCTGTTCATCATAATCGACGTTTCTGGAAGCCTGCGATTGTATTATTTATGATTTAAGTAAGAAAACAGTGTACCACTTACGTATTTTTTCGTGCTTAGCACGGCGTGGTCCGAGGATTTATTCTCATTCCAAAGCGAAAATATTTAGATAATTACTTCGTGCTATGCGTGATTGTATATTGTACTGCTTCTCTTGCGCTGTAATCTTTTTATTCTTTTTCTTTTTTTATTTTTGTTTTGAGATTATACTAAAATCGGAAAAATGGGAGGAATAAATACTGAGATTCTTTTACGTGTTTATGTTAGCTCAAATACTCTTTCCCATCAGGGTTAGCAGGTAAAAAACCCTCAACATTCATTTTGTCCGATTTTTCGATGCAACGTAATATAAAAAGGACAGCAACAGGGCAAACGAGACAAAATATACGTGCAAACTTCACACAAATAATTACGCAAACAAATGCACTTTACAATGGGACTAAATTCTCGAAAAGCTTCGTGATAGTTAAAAAATTCGTGATTAGCACAGTGTTTCATTATTTAAATCATGGATGTTGCATTTACTGCGCTTAAATTAACTCCTTCTGTTTTTAATCCTACAAAGGAAAAAATCGAAAAATATGTTATTTCATAACATCCAACATCCACAGCTGAGTAGGGGCCTCTTCAAGACTTCTGTGGTGTCCTCACATCGAAACCCCACCCCCACTAAGCTGTTCCCCGCCCATGACGTGCCTCTCATTTAAGCGAATACTGCTTCCCCTCCCGACGAATGTGAGATGAGAATCGTATGGAAAATGAATCCTGATTCGTTTACGAAGAGCACCTCTCCGCCTTTATTCCTGATATAGTACTACTGTTGCTGAATGAACAGCCACTGCACTCTGCTCTACTTCTCTACGTAAGTAGGAAACAGTCACTACCGTAGTCTGGAATACAGACAAACTGCGTCAAGCCTGTGTTGTATAGTTATAAGCGTCGGAGGTCATGACCAGTAGTGGTAGAGGGTACCTTTCGCCACGCACCGCACGGTGGCTTGAGCAGTATCGATGTAGATGTAGATGTAGAAAAGGAAGCAGTAGTCGAGAAGGAAACGGGACTGTTCGCCATATTATTCAATCTGTGCATTTGTACACTGAGCAGGCAACAATGGAAACTAAGGGAAAGTTTGGGAAGGCAAATAAAGTTCAGGGAGAATAAATGAAAACTTCGGGGCTTACCAACGTAATTGTTAAGTCTGCCAGAGACGGTAATGGACTTGGAACGTCAGTGGAACCAAATGAAAATATAGAATGAATATCAACAAAAGTAAAACAAGGGTTATAAAATATATATGAATTAAATCAGATGATGCTGAGGTATTTAGATTAGGAAATGAGACGATAGAAGTGGTAAATGAGTTTTGTTACTTGTACAGCAAAATAATTGGCGATGACTGCGGTACAGAGGATGTAAAACGCAGATTGACAACAGCAAGAAAAGCGTTTCTGACAAAGAGAAATTTCCTAGCAGCGAACATAAATCTAAGGAAGTGTTTTCGAAGATAAATCTGGAGTAGAGCGTTGTAAAGAAGTAAAATTTGGACGATAAACAGCGCTGTGGAGCTATGGAAGAGCGATGAAAATTGGATGTGTATTTCAGATAGTTAATGAGTTACTGAATCCATGGGAGAATAGAAGTTCATGACACATCTCGATTAAAGGAATGAATCGATAGGTAGGTCACATCCTGGGCCATCAAGGAATTGTCAGTTTGGCAACGGAGAAAAGTGTGTGGGACAGGAGAGAAGGTAAGAATTGTAGAGGTAGGGACACAAAGGCTTGATACACCGTAAGCCGGTTAGAATGAATGAAGCCTTCAGTAGTTATGCAAGGATATAGGGCCTTCGGTGGGGTACTCCAGCATGGATAGGTACACTAAATCAGTATTCGGAATGAAGACCACAACAACAATAACGCCTGGGTCATAAGAAATGTATTCTAAACTGATGAAATATACTTTTACAGAGTCCGAAAATTTAGAACCAGATCCTTCATCGTAAGGCGAGGAAGTGTAACACCTACGAAATCGGCTACACTAGCGGGGTCGCTGCTTTTTCACCTTCTCCCTGGCAAACTTCTAAATCTGTGATCGGCGACAGTTCCAGCACTTCTGCATCAGGCCATTATTTTATCGTACATTAACAGCACCAAACCAGGTTATGTGTCTGCACGCATGAATTGCTTCCAGTCTTGCCCGTAATGATTCATCAAAGTTACGCGATTGGTTTGAAAGAAATATGGAAAGACACAGATGGATTATTTTACTGGTTGTCTTATTCTTTACGACCATTGTTGCGTAATTCGCAGTTTTAACTAAAAGAAGTCGAATTCGGTGAGTGCAGTGCAATCAGTTAACCGATACAATTTTTTCGAAAAAGTTACTTATCTCAGTAAAAGAAACTTTCTAATATTTTGAAAGTAGCAGCTGAAAATTTTCGGCTTCCGTCCTCTGTTATCGGCATCTTCCTCAGAACTGCCGGTGGGATTCCACCATTGGCGTTCGATAATTTTATTAATTAACATTGTCTTAGTACGATTTACTTTGATGAACGTCGGCAGGGATTCTGTGCTGTAATTATTTTGAGAAGAGTCAAAATAATTTCGTACATTAACTAGCCGCAGACTGCGGGTGATCGGAGCGCTTCCAATAGGTCACCGAACCGAACTTGAGTGAAGATCCAACGGCGGTTATCAGCTGATACAGGTTAAAGGTCGCACGATTTACGTTGTCAGCCACATTTCCTGTCCAGAGCCTGTGACGCACACAGACAAGTACTTATATTAGGTGCGAGATATAACTGTAGTCTAGTCCATCAAATAAGACAGCAGCACAGAGCACATAATCGTTATTTTATAAATTACACTCGTGCACTAAAGAGAAACTATGACAACTATGACATTTTATTCAGCATCGTTGCAGGCGAATGTCAACGCTAAAACCGCAATAATAATTATTTAATCTGTGTGATTCAGTGATTCGCAACATTTGTGACCATTACTCCTGAACGAGATTGGATGTCAGCCAGTAGGCCCAACGAAATTCAGCACAAAACTAAACTTCATATATATATATATGAGTCGTGCTCATGACCCATCTTCACAGCTTCACTTCAGCCAGTACCTCGTCTCCAACCTTCCAAATTTCACAGAAGCTCTCCTGCGAACCATACAGAACTAGCACTCCTGAAAGAAAAGATATCGCGGAGACATGGCTTAGCCACAGCTTGGGGATGTTTTCAGAACGAAATTTTCACTCTGCAGCGGAGTGTGCGCTGATATGAAACTTCCTGGTAGATTAAAACTGTGGGCTGGACCGAGACTCGAGCTCGGGACCTTTGCCTCTCGCGGACCTAGGTTCACAGGGGAGCTTCATCTCAATGCTGTATTTCCTCGTCGCTTGAAGAGGAGGTCCTATTCCACGGCCTGTGAGGTCACATGATCTGAATCCCCATGATTATTTCCTAAGGGGATATCTAAAGTCACTTGTATGAGCCGTCATTGTATATGGAGACAGATTTAGTTGCCAGAATTGTAGCTGTCTGTGATATGATTCGAAGCACACCAGGGATATTTCCCGCGCGGGCTTAGCCGAGCGGTCTTAGGCGCTGCAGTCATGGACTGTGCGGCTGGTCCCGGCGGAGGTTCGAGTCCTCCCTTGGGCATGGGTGTGTGTGTGTGTTTGTTTGTCCTTAGGATAATTTAGGTTTAGTAGTGTGTAAGCTTAGGGACTGATAACCTTAGCAGTTAAGTCCCATAAGATTTCACACATACTCTTTTCGGGATATTTGTCAGGGTGAGTCAGAACCTTGTTGGTCTATAACATGCTAGCATAGAGGATGATGACAGTTTCAGCTTCTTTTGTAAGATACAGTACCAGTGGTACGTTCATTGTGTCAGTGATGGTATCTGCAGTTAACAATGTAGATAAGAAGTATACAGTAATGTGATTTTATACCTATTATCTCCTTAAGCTGGCTTCTCTGACCCCACGTTACCTACCTCAAATTATTCAGTCCTGTCCAGTTAACTTTTCGCACGCTCTTACGAACACGGTGTATTTATAATTATTGTGTGTCTTTATGTCTTCCTCATCTTCCTTACCTTTGCTTCTGCTGTAAAGTGTGTTTCGTCTGCAGTCTTCCTCTAACCGCGTCTTTGCGTTCGTAATACGGTAAAATTACTGGATACGTGTTTTCAGCTCTTTGATTTGTGTGGTGGAAGACGGTCATTGCGTTGTCAATAACATTCGTCGCTTTCGCAATGTCAGGACTTCGAAGGTAATCTCCAGCTACAATTCTGATCACCGAATCGCGCAACAACAGCGCTCTAGATATGGAATGAAGGAGCTAGTGGTAAAGTTTACGAACCGGTATGTGACAGACGTCTTCCCGTGGTGAATGTAACCTTTCACATATTTCTACTTTTATCCTTGGCTGAAATGCGTTGCAAAGACTACACATCGTACTAATAAAATTAACAAGCAATATGAGTGACTTGGAGACTAAATTAGTATGGTGGAGGTTAGAGAGTGTGGTAAATGTGAGTCTAAGCATTGTGACAACGGTTTCCGATCTTCCTGAAAAATGTTTGGTTTAATTATGTGACAGTTCCTGCAAGAAGGTCACAGCGAATTCGTGACCCTACCCTTGACCGGTTGGATTACACCTCATATTACGATGATATCGTTTTCCAAGGTGCTCAAGTACTTATAATACACAATACGTTTTCTCGTTTATTTATTTATCGTATGGCTTTTCTAGTGCAAGTGTGGTATTGACATCGTAAATTTACATAACATAACATATAAATACAAATATATATATACACACATACATAATAATATAAGCAGAACAAACACCAGTCATTATTAAATCTGAGCAAAGTTGAAATATAATCACAGCTACAATTCGTCAAAAAGTTATGTCCAAATGTGATAGCCATTTAATGGCAGTAGGGCTTGCCTCCACGAAGTCTTTCCAGTCACCACACAATCTTCGCAGTGGGCAATCCTGCACTAGATGTTGTAATGTTTGTTCATCAGTTTCACAGTCACACACTGGGCTATCATTGGGGCCCCATTTGTACAGCATGGATTTAGTTCTCGCGTGTCCAGTTCTCACACGGTTAAGCTGGCACAAGATTTTACGAGGAAGCTGCATTCCTGGGAGTTGTTGGCTGGGATAATCTATATTGTGTCGGTTAATGTGACTATTGTTCCACTTGGTTTTCCAGGATTTGTGGCAGTCATAGGTATTTCCTTGGGCAAGTGTTCTGTCTTCCCATATTGGCGGTCTTGATTTAAGGCGATATCGAGAGCGGTCATGAAGTACTTGGTGTATCGGTAGCACTCTTGCCTTGTCTGCATGATTTATTTTTTTGCCATTCCTGAATTGTTGCCAGCTCTCTACGGATTTCAGGCAGAGTGATGTTCGAGAGGACATGAAGCCATTCGAGAGGTGTTGACTTTAGTGTCTCTGTGATTGTCCTCATGGCTTCATTGATCTGAGCGCCAATCTTCTTTACATGGGCCCTCCTACTCCACACAGGGGCACAGTACTCTCTGCCACGGAACAGACGTGTGATATGGCTGCAACACGTAGTATATTTGCATCCGCTCCCCATGTGGTACCTGCTAATCTCTGGATGATGTTATTTCGGGTTTTCAATTTCTGGCTAGTTACTTCCAGGTGTTTCTTGAAGGTAAGTGACCTGTCAAGAGTTATGCCTAAATATTTGGGAAATTTTGTTATGTTTAATTCGTTTTCCGCAGAAAGTAATATTTAGTTCTCTGTCTGCTAGTCTGTTATTTAAATGAAAGGCGCACGTCTCTGTTTTATTTGGGTTTGGGCACAGTCTCCATTTTTTGTAGTACTGGTTTAGTACTTCTAGGTCAGCAGTTAAAGTTCTTTCACCATCTTATTTGCTTTGAGTAGCTATAGCCATGTCATCAGCGTAGCAAAACTTACTTGACTCAGTGTCTATCATGTCACTGATGTAAACACTGAAAAGCAGTGGAGCCAATACGGATCCTTGGGGAGTCAATTTTTTATTCTTTTTGACTTGCGAACCCACGCGAATTGTAAATGGTTGCGAAAACACACTTGACCTCTTAGCCACAAACAATCCAGAGCTAATAGCTAGCATGATGACTGATACAGGGATTAGTGATCACAAGGTCGTTGTAGCTAGGCTCAACACCGTTTCTTCCAAATCCACCAGAAACAAACACAAAATAATTTTATTTAGAAAAGCGGATAAAGTGTCACTAGAAGCCTTCCTACGAGACAATCTCCATTCCTTCCGAACTGACTATGCAAATGTAGACGAGATGAGGCTCAAATTCAAAGATATAGTAGCAACAGCAATTGAGAGATTCATACCTCATAAATTGGTAAGAGATGGAACTAATCCCCCATGGTACACAAAACAGGTCCGAGCGCTGTTGCAAAGGCAACGGAAAAAGCATGCGAAGTTCAGAAGAAAGCGAAATCCCGAAGGTTGGCTAAAATTTACAGATGCGCGAAATTTGGCATGGACTTCAATGCGAGATGCCTTTAATAGGTTCCACAACGAAACACTGTCTCGAAATATCGGAGAAAATCCGAAGAAATTCTGGTCGTATGTAAAGTACACAAGCGGCAAGACGCAGTCAATGCCTTCGCTGCGCAGTGCCGATGGTACTGTTACCGACGACTGTGCCGCTAAAGCGGAGTTATTGAACGCAGTTTTCCGAAATTCCTTCACCAGGGAAGATGAATGGAATATTCCATAAATTGAAACACGAACAGCTGCTAGCATGAGTTTCTTAGAAGTAGATACCTTAGGGGTTTCGAAGCAACTCAAATCGCTTGATACGGACAAGTCTTCAGGTCCAGATTGTATACCGATTAGATTCCTTTCAGATTACGCTGATACAATAGCTCCCTACTTAGCAATCATATACAACCGCTAGCTCACCGATAGATCTGTATCTGCAGATTGGAAAATTGCGCAGGTCGCACCAGTGTTTAAGAAGGGTAGTAGGTTTTTTTTTTTTTTTTTTTTTTTTTTTTTTTTTTTTTTTGTGGTTTTAGGGCGCAAAACTTCTATGGTCATTAGCGCCCAGCCCGTGACGTAGAAAACAGGAAAAAAACGAAATTTAAAATCAGCAGCAATGGAAACAAAGTCAGAAAATTTGAGAAACTAAAGGCAGAAGGAATGCTTAAAGGTCCACTATAGAAAGGGGTTGGTTGTCCCCCAAAAAAAGGCTTCAAATGACTGACGTCATTTCACTGTCACTAATAAACTGTAGAACGCGGTCAGCTGAGCGCGTGTCATCTGCTAAAATCGACGATAGATCAGGCGATAGCTGTAGACGGGAGCGTAACGGATTAAAATAGGGGCATTCAATTAAAAGGTGTCTGACCGTCCACAGCTGAGAGCAGTGGGGACAGAGTGGGGGAGGATCACCGCTTAAAAGATGTCGATGACTAAAAAGACAGTGCCCTATCCGGAGTCGAGCTAAAATTACCTCCTCCCGACGACGCGTTCGGGAGGAAGAGGTCCAAGCGCAAGGAAGGGCTTTCACTTCCCGCAATTTATTGTGGGGAAGTGTTGACCAATGCGCATGCCATAAATGAGTGACCTGGCGACATAAACCGCTCCGTAGATCGGTAGACGGAAGAGACTGAAGAGCTGGCCGAGGAAGAGAGACTGCAGCCTTGGCCGCTATATCGGCCGCCTCATTTCCACAGATACCAGCGTGTCCCGGGAGCCAGAGGAACGCCACTGAGACGCCCCCCAGGTGGAGCAAGCGCAGACAGTCCTGAATCCGGTGGACCAGAGGGTGCACAGGGTAAAGAGCTTGGAGACTTAGGAGAGAGCTGAGAGAATCGGAGCAGATTACGTACTGTATCCGCTGATGGCGGCGGATGTAGTGGACAGCCTGGAGAACAGCGTAAAGCTCCGCAGTATAGACCGAACACTGGTCGGGAAGCCGAAAGTGATGTGGGGTGTCGCCAACAATATAGGCACTCCCTACACCTAACGATGTTTTCGAGCCATCGGTGTAAATAAATGTGGCTTCCGTCATTTGTGCACATAGAGCAGCAAATGCCCGACGGTAAACAAGTGTAGGGGTACCATCCTTGGGAAATTGACATAGGTCTCTGAGCAAGTCGATCCGGGGACGGAGCCAAGGCGGTGCTGTACCCCAAGTTGTCAAGAAGGTTTTAGGAAAGCGGAAGGAAAGAGAATGGAGCAGTTGACGGAAGCGGACTCCCGGGGGTAGTAGGGAGGAGGAGCGGCCTGAATACCAGACATCAAAGGAGGCGTCGAAAAAAAGGTTATGGGCTGGATTAGCAGGCATGGAAGACAGATGGCTAGCATAACGACTCAGAAGGATTGCCCGCCGATTGGACAGCGGAGGTTCAGCAGTCTCAGCATAAAGGCTTTCCACAGGGCTGGTGTAAAAAGCTCCAGACACTAAACGTAATCCACGGTGGTGGATAGAGTCGAGTCGCCGAAGAATAGACGGCCGAGCAGAGGAGTAGACTATGCTTCCATAATCCAATTTCGAGCGCACTAAGGCGCGATAGAGGCGGAGAAGGACCACTCGGTCCGCTCCCCAAGAGGTACCATTCAGGACACGGAGGGTGTTAAGGGAACGCAGACAGCGAGCCGAAAGATAGGAAACGTGGGAGGACCAGCACAGTTTTCTGTCAAACATAAGACCCAAGAATTTAGCGACGTCGGAAAACGGAAGGTTGACAGGGCCTAGATGTAAGGAGGGCGGAAGAAACTCCTTACGTCGCCAAAAATTAACACAAACGGTCTTACTGGGTGAGAAACGGAAGCCGGTTTCGATGCTCCACGAGTGGAGGCGATCGAGACATCCTTGAAGACGTCTTTCAAGAAGGCTGGTCCGTTGAGAGCTGTAGTACATCGCAAAATCGTCCACAAAGAGGGAGCCCGAGACATCAGGAAGGAGACAATCCATAATTGGATTAATGGCGATGGCAAACAGTACAACACTCAGCACGGAGCCCTGGGGTACCCCGTTTTCTTGGGAGAAAGTACGGGAGAGAGTAGTGTTCACCCGCACCCTAAATGTGCGCTCTGCCATAAATTCGCGAAGAAAAAGGGGCAGCCGGCCTCTAAAGCCCCAAGAGAACAGTGTACGGAGGATGCCTGTCCTCCAACAGGTATCGTACGCTCTCTCCAGATCAAAGAATATTGCTACCGTTTGGCGTTTCCGGAGAAAATTGTTCATGATATAAGTGGAGAGAGCAACAAGATGGTCAACAGCAGAACGATGCTTTCGGAATCCGCATTGGGCAGGTGTTAAAAGACTGCGGGACTCCAGCCACCAAGCTAAACGGTAATTCACCATACGCTCCAAAACCTTACAGACACTACTCGTGAGAGAAATGGGGCGATAGCTAGAGGGGAGATGTTTGTCCTTTCCAGGTTTCGGAACGGGAACGACAATAGCTTCCCGCCATCGCCTGGGAAAGGTACTGTCGGTCCAAATTCGATTATAAAGGCGAAGGAGGTAACGCAGGCTATGGGTTGATAAATGCAGCAACATTTGGACATGGATACCATCCGGTCCTGGGGCGGAGGAGCGAGAAGAAGAGAGTGCATGTTGGAGTTCGCGCATGGAGAAAACAGTATTGTAGCTTTCGCGATTTTGAGAGGAGAAAGCAAGATGTCGCACTTCCGCTGCACGTTTCTTCGGGAGAAACGCCGGCGGGTAATTTGAAGAGCTCGAAATCTCAGCAAAGTGCTGACCCAATGAGTTAGAAATTGCGACGGGGTCCACTAAGGTATCATGCGCGACAGTGAGCCCAGAGACCGGGGAGAAACTAGGCGCGCCTGAGAACCGTCGAAGCCGACTCCAAACTTCCGAGGAGGGAGTGAAGTTGTTAAATGAGCTAGTAAAGAATTTCCAGCTTGCCTTCTTGCTATCGCGGATGACGCGACGGCATCGCGCACGGAGCTGCTTATATCGGATACAGTTGGACAAAGTGGGATGGTGACGGAAAATGCGAAGAGCACGTCGCCGCTCACGTATTGCGTCACGGCATGCCTCGTTCCACCAAGGGACTGGAGGGCGCCGGGGCAATTCGGAGGTGCGTGGTATTGAACGTTCCGCAGCTGTGAGAATAACGTCGGTAAAATGTGTGACCTCATCGTCGACGCTGGGAAAGCGACGGTCATCGAATGTCGCTAGAGACGAAAAAAGTGTCCAATCGGCTTGGGCAAACTTCCAGCGTCGCGAGCGCATATATGGCAGTTGAGGCTGCAGTCTAAGAACACATGGAAAGTGGTCACTCGAGTGTGTATCATCAAGGGCGAACCATTCGAAGCGCTGAGCTAGCGGAACAGTACCGACCGCAAGGTCCAAATGGGATAAATTTGCCGTGGAGGCAGACAAAAATGTGGGGACCCCAGTGTTGAGGCAGACTAGATCCGCTTGGTGGAAGACGTCTAGCAATAGTGAGCCACGTGGACAAGGATGTGGAGATCCCCAAAGCGGGTGGTGGGCATTGAAGTCCCCAACCAGCAAATAGGGGGGTGGAAGCTGATCAAGAAGAGGAAGGAGATCAGCTCGTGCCATTGGTGTAGACGATGGAATGTATACCGTACAAAGAGAGAACGTGTATCCAGAAAGGGAAAGACGGACGGCGACAGCTTGGAAGGAAGTGTTTAAGGGGAGTGGGTGATAATGGAGAGTATCATGGAGCAGAATCATGAGTCCTCCATGGGCTGGAGTGCCTTCAACAGAGGGGAGGTCATATCGGACGGACTGAAAATGAGGGAGAACAAAGCGGTCATGGGGACGCAGCTTTGTTTCCTGAAGACAGAAGATGACCGGCGAGTAGGATCGTAAGAGGATCGACAATTCCTCCCGATTGGCGCGAATGCCGCGGATATTCCAGTGGATAATGGACATAGGGTGAACAGAAATGGAGGAACGTCACCAAGGGTGCTGTCAACTCAACGACTGCTCAGAGCTTGCGACCGACGGGATGGAATGGCATTCAGTCGAAGGCAGAAGATCCTGATCCATAGGTTGGTCAGGAGCAGCTCCTGCCACCAACGATCGGCCAGTTGACCGGCCACCAACAGTGCGCCTCGGCGACACAGAAGATGGCCGAGGGCGATTTCCGCCAGGTGGTGCTGTAGATGGGACACGCCTTGGCGGAGAAGGAGAGGAACTGTGTTTCTTCGTAGCCTTCTTGGAGGTATGTTTAGATGAAGGAGGAACCGATGGTTGTGAAGTTGCAGTACGTAAAAACTCTTCACGAGAATGCTCTTTTTTGGAAGACTTGGCGTCTGACTTTTGGGCTCGAAATTTAGCAGAACCCGACGAAGGGTGAGCCATAGAGTGGGCAGGCGAAAGAGGTGAGGTTGAACGGGCGATCTTTGCGCTGGCCGATCTGACGACCGTGGTACTAAATGTGAGATCGCAAGTCTGCGTGGCCGCCTCCTTTGTTGGCCGAGGAGAAGCAAGGACAGCGCTGTATTTTCCTTTCTGAGGCACGGTGGGCTGTCGACTGGCGAGTAACTTTCGAGCAGCAAAGGTCGACACCTTTTCCTTCACTCTTATTTCCTGGATCAGCTTTTCGTCCTTAAAGACAGGGCAATCTCGAGAGGAAGCAGCGTGGTCACCCATACAGTTGATGCAGCGAGGGGATGGAGGTGGACAAGCACCCTCATGGGCATCCCTGCCACACGTAACACATTTGGCCGGATTGGAACAGGACTGGCTGGTGTGATTGAACCGCTGACATCGATAGCAACGCGTAGGGTTCGGGACATAAGGGCGAACGGAAATTATCTCATAGCCTGCTTTGATTTTTGATGGGAGTTGAACTTTGTCAAATGTCAAGAAGACAGTGCGGGTAGGAATGATGTTCGAGTCAACCCTTTTCATAACCCGATGAACAGCGGTGACGCCCTGGTCAGACAGGTAGTGCTGAATTTCTTCGTCAGACAATCCATCGAGGGAGCGTGTATAAACGACTCCACGCGAGGAATTTAAGGTACGGTGCGGTTCCACCCGGACAGGGAAGGTGTGGAGCAGAGAAGTACGCAGCAATTTTTGAGCCTGGAGGGCACTGTGTGTTTCCAACAACAGGGTGCCATTCCGTAGTCTGGAACAAGACTTTACAGGACCCGCAATTGCGTCGACACCTTTCTGAATAATGAAAGGGTTGACCGTGGAAAAGTCGTGACCTTCGTCAGACCGAGAAACAACAAGGAACTGTGGCAACGATGGAAGAACCGTCTGTGGCTGAGACTCAGTGAACTTACGTTTGTGAGCAGACATAGTGGAAGGTGAGGAAACCATTGCGGAAGAATCCCCCATGATTACCGGCGTCTCCGATGGCGCGCTCCTCCCTTGTGGGGGCCCTCACCGAGGGCACACCCGCCTTAGGTGATTGTTCACACCTCAGGTCACACCTCCCGACAAACGGACGGAGGGACCAATCGGCACTTTCGGAAGGTATCAGCTCGGGTAATCACCCCTCCCTGGGCCTGGCCTTTACCAGGGGGTACGTACGTGTCCTACCTGTCTACCCGGGGCGGGGAATTACGCGTTACCCCGTCACCGGCTACGCATGGAAGTGCGTGGGTCGGCCTTCAGACACGCACAGGGAGGAAGAAAGAGAAAGGGAAAGGAAAGAAGAGGGGGTCTCAAACGCCGCAGCGGAGAAAAGGGTAAAGAGAAGAGATAAGGAAAGGAGAAGGACAAAGGAAGGAAGAAGACATACAAGCAAGGAAGAAGAAGAATGCGGAACATTTACAAGCGTCCGTCTCCGGACGTAGGCGCAAACCATACTCCCAGAGGGGGAGAAAGTGAAGGAAACAGCCAGAGGTGAGGGGGGGGGTGAAGATAGGGGATGGGGAAGGATGCGGAAAGGGAAGGTATGCAGCCCGGAAAGGAAGGAAGGCCACATTAGCTCGGGGCCCCGTGCTCGCTACGCACGTATCCACAAAAGAGTTGTGGATCCCCTGGGGGGAGGGTAGTAGGTGTAATCCATCGAACTATAGACCTATATCATTGACGTCGGTTTGCAGTAGGGTTTTGGAGCATATATTGTATTCAAACATTATGAATCACCTCGAAGGGAACGATCTATTGACACGTAATCAGCATGGTTTCAGAAAACATCGTCCGCACGAAGTAATGGCCGCTATCGACAGGGGATCTCAAGTTGATTCCGAATTTCTAGATTTCCGGAAAGCTTTTGACACCATTCCTCACAAGCGACTTCTAATCAAGCTGCGGGCCTATGGGGTATCGTCTCAGTCTTGCGACTGGATTCGCGATTTCCTGTCAGGAAGGTCACAGTTCGTAGTAATATACGGCAAATCATAGAGTAAAACTGAAGTGATTTCAGGTGTTCCCCAGGGAAGCGTCCTGGGACCTCTGCTGTTCCTGATCTATATAAATAACCTGGGTGACAATCTGAGCAGTTCTCTTAGGTTGTTCGCAGATGATGCTGTAATTTACCGTCTAGTAAGGTCATCCGAAGACCAGTATCAGTTGCAAAGCCATTTAGAAGAGATTGCTGTATGGTGTGGCAGGTGGCAGTTGACGCTAAATAACGAAAAGTGTGAGGTGATCCACATGAGTTCCAAAAGAAATCCGTCGGAATTCGATTACTCGATAAATAGTACAATTCTCAAGGCTGTCAATTCAACTAAGTACCTGGGTGTTAAAATTATGAACAACTTCAGTTGGAAAGACCACATAGATAATATTGTGGGGAAGGTGAGCCAAAGGTTGCGTTTCATTGGCAGGACACTTAGAAGATGCAACAAGTCCACTAAAGAGACAGCTTACACTACACTGGTTCGTCCTCTGTTAGAATATTGCTGCGCGGTGTGGGATCCTTACCAGGTGGGATTGACGGAGGACATCGAAAGGGTGCCAAAAAGGGCCAGCTCGTTTTGTATTATCACGTAATAGGGGAGAGAGTGTAGCAGATATGACACGCGAGTTGGGATGGAAGTCATTAAAGCAAATACGTTTTTCGTCGCGGCGAGATCTATTTACGAAATTTCAGTCACCAACTTTCTCTTCCGAATGCGAAAATATTTTGTTGAGCCCAACCTATATAGGTAGGAATGATCATCAAAATAAAATAAGAGAAATCAGAGCTCGAACAGAAAGGTTTAGGTGTTCGTTTTTCCCGCGCGCTGTTCGGGAGTGGGATGGTAGGGAGATAGTATGATTGTGGTTCGATGAACCCTCTGCCAAGCACTTAAATGTGAATTGCAGAGTAATCGTGTAGATGTAGATGAAGATGCTGCTTTGTGACCCCAGGTTTACTTTCAAATATCGGACTTGCAGAATTTTTGCCAACAGGTTTGTCAATTTCAAGCATGGAATCATGTTGGCAAACTTCAGGATAAGACCATCTATCCATACCGTATCATAAGTTGCACTGAGGTCGACAAAGACTGCTGATGTTTTCAATCCTTTTTGGAATCCCGATTCTATGTATGATATGAAGTTCGCAGCAACTTCGATTAGTTCTGAATCCGGCTTGTTCGCGAGGCAGGTGTTTGTCTACCGTTGGGTGTATCCTATTGTAGATCAGTCTCTCCAGCAACTTGTAGCGAATGCTCAATAATGCTATTGGGCGGAAGTTTGCAGGGTTTTCACCAGATTTCCCTGGTTTAAGGATGTTCAGAGCAAGTTTTCTCGTAATTTCACTCTTATCGGATTTAGAAGAAAAGAAGACCTCTGCAGAACATACATATTTAGCCTTTTAGGTGTAGTCCCCCAGCAAGTGTGTGTTTGCACCGGTAATCAATCGTAAGGCCGTTCGGCTACTGTGACTTTGGGGAATTTTCTAAATTAGTGCCACTAGCAAGTACAACTGCCGGCGTTGGCCGGGTGACTTGCAGGCGGCCGTGCGTCAGCACTTACGCGACCTGCGTCTCGCTCCCCAGCAGGTAAACACGGTGTGGCTGCGAGTAGTGGAGCAGGAGAAAAAGAAGAACGCGAGCGGTGGGCGGTGCGCGGAGCAGGAAATTCCTGTTGCGGCCGGCAGCCAGCAGCTGGCTGCTGGGTGCTCTGACTGCGTCAGCTGACTACCACGGTTCTCTCGGTCAAGGCCAAGTACCGCCGAGCTGACCGCCTCTACTCGCCGGAGCGAGGCGAACGCTGAAGGCTGCCTGCGCTCGTAACACGGGAGAGCGAGCCAGAGGCACTCGCGCTGCTGACGGATGGAGTCGAGCGATGAACGAGAAGAAGAGGGAAAAGGCAAGCTGTAGCCTGATGCGCCAAAGAAACTCGTATAGGCTTGCTTACTCAAATACAGACTTATGTAAACAGGCAGAATATGGCGCTGCGGTCGGTAACGTCTGTATAATACAACAAGTATCTGGCGCAGTTGTTAGATCGGTTACTGCTGCTACAATTGCAGATTATCAATATTTATATTTACGGGGGGGGGGGGGGGGGGTAGGACATCAAAGGGCCGACTTGGAGCTGGACAGGCACCACAGGACGCTTTGATTTCCACTGTCTATTCTCTTACAAATAAATTCATAAAACTTTGAAAGCATGATCAGGAAGGATTCAGGATTCATACTCATGGCAGTGGAAGCTCAAAAACGTAACAAAATACATTTTTTTACATGTGAAATTTCATATTTTTTCACTTAATACTGGCTGCATTTGTTGCTATAGGTACACTTTTCTTCCTAAGTAAGAGATTCTTCGATGAATTTTGCACAGCATACAAACTGTAGTTACATGTGTATGAAACTCTAGAGTTTATTTAATTTATGAAAAAAATTAATGAACTGTTACATTCTAAACTTCTTGTTTAGAAAAAACTAAAATTTTATAGTTAATTATCTCAATTTCTACCACAGTTTTTAATAGATTTGTAAAATTCTAGAGTTTCATACACCTGTAAGTACTGCTTGTATGCTGTGCAAAATTCATCGAAGAATCTCTCTTAATGAGGAAGAAAAGTGTACCTACAGAAACAAATGCAGCCAGTAGTAAGTGAAAAAAAGGATGAAATTTCACATGTAAAAAAAAAAAAAAGGTATTTTGCTACGTTTTTGAGCTTCCACTGCTATGAGTGTGAGTCCTCAATCCTTCCTGGTGATTCTGACAAAGTATTATGAATTTATTTGTTAAAGTGTAGACATTAGAAATTAAAATGTCCTGTGGTGCCTCTCCTGCTCCAAGTCGGCCCGTTTGACGTCCTACCCCCCTTAAGTGAGTTTCAACGTGGTGCTATTGTCGGCGCACGAACGATGGGACACAGCGTCAGCAGTTCGTGGTCTCGCGGTCGCGCTCTCCCTTCCCGAGCACGGGGTCCCGGGTTCGATTCCCGGCGGTGTCAGGGATTTTCCCCTCCCTCGACATGACTCGGTGTTTGTGTTGTCCTCATCAGTTCATCATAATTCATGAATGGCGCGTGTTTGGACTTAGCAGAGGTTGTGAATTTGAACGGGCGCTGATAACCGCTCAGTTGAGCGCCCCACAAACCAAACATCATCATCATCATCATCATCATGGGACACAGCACCACAAAGGCAGCGATGAAGTGGGGATTTTTCCGTACTACCTTTCCACGAGTGTACCGTGAGTATCAGAAATATTTCGATATGAGTAGCTGTCCCACGACTAACATCATCGGAGTGTAAATTTACATATTCCTCCCAACACTATCACGACAGTCCATTGAGGTGATGTTCCTAATTTGCATATCTGATTTCTAACGTAGAAGGAATCACTTCTTTCTTTAACCTGAGACATCGCCATTCTCTCCGATGGCAATGAATTTACGATGTGATATCAAATGCATAAGGTATCTTCAAATTTTGGGGGAGATGGTTGATCTTAATTCGTCTGAATCTTCAGTAATCTACTTATGTTGCTATTAGTTTTACGTGCCAAAAAGTTCAGGGTCCATTGGTTAACGGCGCGAAGTGCTGCAGTAGTTAGCACACTGGACTCACATTCGGACGGAGTGGGTTTGAAACCCCCGATTGGGCATTCAGTTTTCAGTTTTGTGTGGTTCCCCTAAACTATTTAAAGAGAATGTCGATTCCTGTAAGAAGAAACAAAACAAAAAAAGGCACGCCCTATTTCAATTTACGCCCTGTCCCTTTCCGTGATTTCGCTCCGTTGTCGACGGGAAATAGGAATGTCGGAATGTTAAACGTCCTTTTATTATTCTGTTCTTTCGCTGATTTCCTTATGATGTCACAAACAATACTTGCCACGAACAATTAAAACTGCAGCAACAGCTGTATTTTTCTCTGCCTCGTGATGACTGGGTGTTGTGTGATGTCCTTATGGACAGTAGAAATTAAAACGTCCTGTGGTGCCTCTCCTGCTCCAAGTCGGCCCGTTTAGGTTTAAGTAGTTCTAAGTTCTAGGGGACTGATGACCATAGATGTTAAGTCCCATAGTGCTCAGAGCCATTTGAACTATTTGAACAGCTGTATTGTAATTCAAACGTCGTTTATTGAAAACACGCTACCAGTTTTGACGCGAAAAAGTCGTCTTCAAGTTCTTGTATGTGGAAACACACACAGCATGACAGTAAACTATAGCGAGAGTACTAACCTCAAAATGCACAGATTGTGACTTAAACGAGGATAAATTACGTCATAAATACGAATATACTGTCGGTACCTATAACAAAACAAAATTCAGCATCTAATTTATACTGCTTAAAATTTTTTAAAAATATATAATAAATTTTTGGAAATTTGTGGTAAGATCTTATTTGACCAAACTGCAGAGGTAATCGGTCCCTAAGTCTACACACTACTCAATCCAACTTAAACTAACTTACGCTAAGGACAGCACACACACACACCCATGCCCGAGGGAGGACTCGAATCTCCGACGCGGGATAAAATATACAATAACTACATAATCCAGTGACGTAATTTATCCGAGGGGAGGCCACGTGTACAACGAATAACACCAGAAAAGCAACCGAAGTTATGTATATCCCTAACTGGAATACCTACTAAAACAGGATATAAACATAATAAAACGAAACAGCCTACTAAGATAAAACGAAATAGCTGGAGTAAACAAATACAACAAAAAAACTAGTGAACAAATGATTATTGGATACTGCAAACTCACCGAAATAAAATATCACACATTCTCTAATGACCCGCAATACATAATTTGTATATTAGGTTTTAGACTGATTTATGTGGTTCATGTATCGGAGATCATTATTTTACATTGTTAATACTCTCATTACACTTTACTATGATATTAGGAATGTTTACATGTACAGAGGGCTCAAACAACGCATTTTCGCAACGAAACTGATAGCATGTTTTGAATTACAACTGTTCGTTTCAATTGCTCAGGTACTTCATGTCCGGCTGCTGCCTCTCTGTCCTCAGTATATTACCAGACAATTCTTGCCGTGGTTCGACAAAAGTGGGACTGTAGAACTCCTTTCACATTTCAAGTAACACATTTATGTTCTTTGCCCCCATTAGTTCTTGTGTCTCCCCGAGGAAAACAAAGCATCCACTAAAGGTTTCCATTCTCCCCCTGCCCCTACCCTTCCTACAAATTTCGTTTTTAATCTGGCATTTCTGAGTGGCTTTTCGTCTTCCACGCTTTCTCCTACCCTTACAGTGCACTTCAGCTCCGCTCTCTCAACAAATTAAGTACTTACAGGCGTTCTGTGTATGAGGAGCCCGAACAAGTTGGTCAGTCTCCCTAACGCTTGGGTTCTAATCTTTAGATCACTGTCTTATACTGTGGAATCTGCATCATCGAGGGTGGACCATGAACGGTTGAAAACAGGAATTTATTCTCCATAGACGAATCCTACTTCAGTACACACAGTAATTCTCGTAGCACATTCGATTGTCGGGAGAAAGGCTATCTCGTTTCCCAGTTGTCGAGAAAGAGACCAGACTGTTGGTGGTGAGGTCTTACTGTGCAGAAGCAACATGATGGCTAGGTGTAGTATTGTTCACATTATTCTTCGTCACCATCCCGGATGACCTGCGATCAAATATATTCCAGACCTCCTCACCACAGTCAACAGAGCCTGTCCACATCGAACTGAACCCCTGGATCAGTTTTTGCGAGTACAGACATCCACCTCGAGGTCAGCAACGTCACTAAATCGGAATCCTACGGAGCATGGCTGTGTCCCTACAAAAGGCTGGGCTGTCAAGATACCTCATGAAACACTTGAAACATCTCATAGAGAGCATTCCACTGACTGGTGTGTCGAGCCTGTACAGGTAACCATTATCCTCTGTCTACTACTTTGAAGGGAAAGAGATTCTCCGACTTGTTATTTTTCGAAGTTTCTTACTTCGATTTCAGATCATTTCCATTTACCTAGTTTATACCTTTTATGTGCCAAATGTAAACAATTTTAACCTTGTTCTGCACTTCCTCGAAAATCCTGTTCTGGAAGTGTTCTTTCATTTCTTGCTTATGCTGTACTTTTGGATGCGTATAAATTACATATTCGCAGACAAATTACATATTCGCAGACAAAAAAATTTCCACAACCAAACTCTGTCTCGAAATCTTGCAGAAAACCCAAAGAGATTCTGGTCATACATAAAGCACACCAGTGGCAAGACACAATCAATACCTTCACTGCGCGATCACAACGGTGAAGTCACTGATGACAGTGCCACTAAAGCAGAGTTATGAAACACGGTTTTCTGAAACTCCTTCACCAAAGCAAATGAAGTAAATATTCCTGAATACGAATCAAGAATAACTGCCAAGTTGAAAAACATAGAAACAGATATCCTCGGCGTAACAAAGGAGCTTAAATCAATAACCTCCGGTCCAGATTGTACAGCAGTCAGGTTCCTCTCAGAGTATGCTGATAAAATAGCTCAATATTTAGCAATTATATACAACTACTGGCTCACAGAAAGATCCGTAGCCGGCCGGTGTGGCCATGCGGGTCTAGGCGCTACAGTCTGGAACCGAGCGACCGCTGCGGTCGCAGGTTCGAATCCTGCCTCGGGCATGGATGTGTGTGATGTCCTTAGGTTAGTTAGGTTTCATTTGTTCTAAGTTCTAGGCGACTAATGACCTCAGAAGTTAAGTCGCATAGTGCTCAGAGCCATTGGAACCAAAGATCCGTACCTAAAGACTGGAAAATTGCTCAAGTCACACCAATACCCAAAAAGGGAAGTAGGAGTAATTCGCTGAATTACGATTTATTGACATATAGTCAGCACGGATTCAGAAAATATAGTTCTTGTGAAACACAACTAGCTCTTTATACTCATGAAGTAATAGGTGCTATCGACAGGGGATGTCAAATTGATTCCATATTTTTAGATTTCCAGAAGGCTTTCGACACCGTTCCTCACAAGCGTCTTCTAACCAAACTGCGTGCCTATGGAATATGGCCGCAATTGTGCGACTGGATGCGTGATTTCCTGCCAGAGTGGTCACAGTTCGTAGTAAGAGACGGAAAAACATCGAATAAAACAGAAGTAATATTAGGCTTTCCCCAAGGAAGTGTTATAGGCCCTCTGTTGTTCCTGATCTATATTAACGGTATAGGAGACAATCTGAATAGCCGTCTTAGATTGTTTGTAGATGATTCTGTCATTTACCGTCTTGTAAAGTCATCAGATGATCAAAACAACTTGCAAAATGATTTAGACAGGATATCTGTATGGTGCGGAAAGTGGCAATTGACCCTGAATTAAGAAAAGTGTGAAGTTATTCACATGAGTACTAAAAGAAATCCGCTAAATTTCGATTAAGTGATAAGTCACACAAATCTGAGGGCTGTAAATTCACCTAAATACTTAGGGATTACAATTACAAATAACCTAAAGTGGAACAATCACATAGATAATATTGTGGGTAGAGCAAACCAGAGGCTGCGATTTATTGGCAGAACACTTAGAAGGTGCAACAGGCCTACCAAAGAGACTGCTTACACTACGCTTGTCCGCCCTATTCTGGAGTACTGCTGTGCGGTGTGGGATCCGCATCAGGTGGGACTGACGGTTGACATCGAAAAAGTACAAAGAAGGGCAGCTGGTTTCGTATTATCGCGAAATAGGGGAGATTGTGTCACAGACATGATACGTGAATTGGAGTGGCAATCATTAAAACAAAGGCGTTTTTCGTTGCGACGGGATCTTCTCATGAAATTTCAGTCCCGGTTTTCTCCTCTGATTGCGAAAACGTTCTGTTGGCACCCACCTACATAGGGAGAAATGATCATCACGATAAAATAAGAGAAATCACGGCTCGGACAGGAAAATTTAAGTGCTCGTTTTTCCCGGGTGCCGTTCAACAGTGGAACGGTATAGAGACAGCATGAAGGTGGTTCATTGAACCCTCTGGCAGGCACTTTATTGTGAATAGCAGAGTAATCACGTAGATGTAGATATAGATGTAGATGAAAACGCTAGTCAGTGGCTACTGTGGGTTTTGATGTAACGGTCACGAGACTGACTTGTTAAGAAGGGCTCAGGTTGCAGTCTAGCCATTCCATTTCAAGATTTCTGACGTTTCTCTCCATCAGTAGACATAAATGGGATGGTTTCACAGTCACCTTTTGATTTCTTTCTTGCTCTGATTCTTTCAAATTCAAGTTTTCTAACGTTTCTCCCATCAGTAGACATAAATGGGATGGTTTCACCTTTTGATTTCTTTCTTGCTCTGGTTCTTTCCCAACTGAAACAGCGCTACGCTTCTAACGCTCTCGACTTGGAACAGAAGCCGACGGATGAGACCTTCCCTGCCCTGTGCAGCTGTCCTCTTGGATCGCGAGTCACGCTGCGGTCTGCAGCGGCCAAGGGCAGCCCTCCAGGGCCACGGCACGCCCTGGCACGCCGCCGCCGTGCGCTGCCGCGGTGGCGCTCTGCACGAGTAAACAAACAGGAGACCAGGGCGCCTCCCCACCCATCACTGAAACACGGAAACTTCTGACTCCCCAAACAGCTATGCCATAGGTATGCCAATGTTTCAAGTCATCCTACACCTCCTCATTCAACCAGACTCAAAAAGAAAAACTTTTCCTTACTGCTTCTGTCAGACAGAAGCATGAACCGTTTGTAAACTATCGAACTGAAGGGAGGAAACCCTTCTCAGGCACGCGCGATATTCCTTTCCGAATACTAAACGAGGCTTATAGATATCTGGAATTGCTAACGCTGAAGAGCCCGAAACAGATGCCTCCAGGTAGCGCGTTAACTTTTCAGTATTTTCATAGGTCCCTCTTATCAGTTTCCTTCATCCGCTCATGCACGCCAAATTTCTATGCCATCGATTTCAGTGAAACTTCCTGGCAGATTAAAACTGCGTGGCGGACCGAGACTCTAACTCGGGACCTTTGCCTTTCGCGGGCAAGAGCTCTACCAACTGAGCTACCCAAGCGCGACTCACGCCCCGTCCTCACAGCTTTACTTCTGCCAGTACCTCGTCTCCTACCTTCCAAACTTCACAGAAGCTCTCCTGCGAACCTTGCAGAACTAGCACTCCTGGAAGAGATGATATTTCGGAGGCAGAGACATGGCTTAGCCACAGCCTGGAGGTTGTTTCTCTCGATTTCAGTGTCATTTCAGTCCCATATTTAGAACCTTACAAAGACCTGCAAAAGTCTAAATCCTCAGCCTATGTCATCTACTGACAGTGTGTTGGCTCTGAGCACTATGGGACTTAACATCTATGGTCATCAGTCCCCTAGAACTTAGAACTACTTAAACCTAACTAACCTAAGGACATCACACAACACCCAGTCATCACGAGGCAGAGAAAATCCCTGACCCCGCCGGGAATCGAACCCTGAAACCCGGGCGTGGGAAGCGAGAACGCTACCGCACGACCACGAGCTGCGGACGACAGTGTGTTACTAATGTGTATTTAATACGTCAATTCTGAAGACACCTCAGTTTTACTGACTCCAGAAGTCATAGCAAGGTACTGGAAGTGATGTTCATACTGAGTCGATTATTCTTGAGTGCTCAAAACTGCAGCAACGCAGTGAGGTATGCACTATACGAGGTGCTGGAATAGTTCTGGAGAGATACCCACATATCTTGCAGTGCTACCGTCAATTGTTCTTTTGCAATTGGTGCTGAGTGCATCGAGAGTACGCAGGTATTGAGAGCATCCCACCAATGCTCGAGCTGGGTTAAGACCGGGTAATCTGGAGGACCTAGACATGGTCGTGAATTTAATGCACTCAAAGAGGTGAATAATGGTTGGTCCCGGCTGCTTTTTCACGCTAATCGGATTTCAGACGTGGTTAATTGTACTGTTATTCAGCCGGGATTCCATCACTCTTCCACTTAGACCTCCTCCGTAGCTATAGAAGGTACGGAGATCTAAACGTGGAATTGTATGAACCCTATCGATTCTTTAACCGACTGGGTTTCGAAAGTTTATTGGTATTAGAGATTTTGTACTCCTTTGGGATGTCTACGTTAGCTGTTACAGCCGGTAAAAGGCTGGGAATGGTTTCGTCGTTCCTGCACGCATTTCCAAGGTTACCCACGGCTTGACCGACCTGTGCAGAGTTTAACGGCCCCTCCATCCGGGTCACAACACGTAAGGCTTTTCGTTTTCGATACAAGGCGACGACTTTGTAACCATACTGTGTTTGCAGCACCGTTCAAACCTTCGCCCAGTCGGCGGGAACGCCTTACCAAATAACTGTTTAACTGACGAAAACTAATTACCAACATGGACTGTACGGCCTGGTCCCGGCCGAGGTTCGAGTCCTCCCTCGGGCATGGGTATGTGCATTTGTCCTTAAGATAGTTTCGGTTAAGTAGTGTGTAAGCTTAGGGACTGATGACCTTGGCAGTTGAGTCCCATAAGATTTCATACACACATTCGAACATTCTAATTACCAACAGTAATTTTTGGAACAGTATTGGCACCATGTACTTCAATTGCCGGAAAATTGACGACGTCGACCGTATAAACACAGGCAGTAGCGATACCGGAAGACCATCTCCAAACTTCAAAAAGTCTCGAAACTCTACAAAAAACGTGCTCCGGTGGTACGGCTATTTGAAATAGTGGTAGTTAAATCAGTCCTTGTAGTTACTGAGACCTCCATAGCACTAAAATGAGGTTTATTCAGATCGTGCTCTTTTATAGAAACTGGTCTTTGTCAGCTTTTGAGCCAGTTATGGAGCGTTAACTGAATAACTGATGCACTAAACGCTGATTAACTGGGCGCTAGTCACATTTTTCCACATCTGACGGAGGTTACTCACTCCTTGGTAACCTCGGCAGCGAACTGGGCGTAGCACCCCCGGCACCAGCATGCTGTCCTCAACTTTCGACATCTGGTGCTTTAAAATGAATTGCGAGGCTGATAAGCAAGTGGGATAAGCGGGAGCGAATTGATATTGCTGTTTGTAATCGTTCAAAACTGCTCTCGATGTCCAATCAACAGTCGTATTAACTCATTTGGGTAGTCCAAATGGTTCAAATGGCTCTAAGCATAGATGGGACTTAACATCTGAGGTAATCAGTCCCGTAGACTTAGAACTACTTAAACCTAACTAACCTAATGACACAACACACATCCATGCCCGAGGAAGGATTCGAACCTGCGACCGTAGTAGGTGCGCGGTTCGGGACTGAAGCGCCTAGAACCGCTCTGACACAGAGGCCGGCCATTTGGGTAGTCCCTCATGGATACAGAAAAAAGTACCTATGGAACGAAATGTTGAAGCCAACCGCACATAATTTTCGCTGCGTACCTTAGCGTATTACGGGTTTCAGTTAGTTAACGATGTCGTGTACCAAGGACGTAAACACTATTCTTGCTGCGTAAATTCCATACGAACAAACAGCTTACTAGAACATAGCTGGGTAACGTCATCAACAGCCGCCGATATTTCGATAGGTGCACATCTCATCATTCAACGCAAATGACACAACACAACCAAAGAAGAACAATTTCTTACTTTGTCAATAGTGAATACTGGTTGCCGACGGGGGACTTGGCGTTAACTCTGCCCTTTTTCGTTTTACAAGGCAGAGAGCAGAATTCAAATAGAATTGAACTAAAAACCCCGTCTCTGTTTACAAGACTGTTTGGTAATTTAATTTCAACTGCTTCCTTAACATCCCAGTAGTTGGAGCTGCATGCCAGAATCTCCGAGTTGTTCTATTCTGCAGGATGGCTGGTGTCAACGCAATGTCCTGCCAGAGCTGATTTTCTCGGCTGTTGTAGGCGTGTGTCTCACGCGCAATTTCCTTCGCTACTGTGGGCGTGTGTGACACACACTTAATAACAGCCGAGGAAATCTGCTATTGCACAACACTTTCCTGGAACTGGTCATCGTATGCAGTATAACAACACACAGATTCTGTCAAGCACTCCCAGCTATTCGGATAATATTATTAACAAAACAGTTGAGATTAAAGCAGCAGATTTTGTAATTCTCAAATATACAGTGTATCTAACATGGAGCTCGCAGGATAGAACGCAAATCGAATGCAAATGAGAGAGGAACGTTTGTTTCAACAATTGCAACTGCTGCAACAATGCAACGGGAGACTGGGGTTAATCAAAGAAGTTTCCCATGTGTTCTTTGTTGGCATTAATATCACATTTCCTGTGTCTCACAAAAGTACTTGGCAGTGATTTTAATGTTACTTCGAGAACTGTAAACAAGTTCTCCTGTAGGGTGCATATTTTGTGGGGAAAATACCACAAATGGATTTCACCATACATCACATCAAACTACATGTACGAGGATAGTACATCTTCTCTAACAGAATAAAATCCTCTAAAGGAAAGGTGTTTATGTTGTTGGTTTGCTGCGCTCATCATTCCAAACATTGGTCGATGGAGCTGTCCACGATAGTCTACCCTCAGCAAAACTCTTCATCTCATCGTAATAACTGCAACTTACATCGATATGAACCCGCTTACTGTATCAGAGCCTTGGTCTCTACGATTTTTACCCTCAGCACTCTCTTCCACAACCAGATTGATGTTCCTTGCTGCATTAGAATGTGTCAACCGATACCTTCGCTTAATCAAGTTATTTCACAAATTTCTTTCTTTCCTCAGTTCGATTCATTACCTCCTCATTAATTACTCGACCTACCTATTTCTTTTTTTTTTTGACATTTTTCAGTAGCACCGCATTTCAAAAGCATCTATTCTATTCTGGTCTGAACTGCTTATCGTCCACGTTTGTTTCGTACGACGCTCCATCCGAGGAAAATACCTAGACAAAAGACTTCGTAATACTTAAATTTATATTCGGCAACAAGAGATTTCTCTTTTTCCAGAAATTCTTTTATTGCTATTGGCAGCTTGCTTTGTACTTCGACTATCGTCAGCATTCGTATTCTAGGCACTCTCTTGACACAATGGATCTCGGAATACTGAATTCGGTAAGTATTTCCGATATGCAATGCCCCATGCCTGTAGGAGCAACTACCATTCCGCGTTCAGAGTCTGTGAATTCTCGTCGAGCGGCCATAATCACGTCGGAAACCTTTTCACATGAACCACCTGAGTACAGAAGATAGCTCCGCCAATGTACCAATGTACTTTTATATGTTATACAAGTGATAATACCGCCTACTGTATATCTGAAAATCGCTATCCCATGAATATTGTCAACTCACTGTAATCAGCTGTCTTGTCATTCTATCCAGTTTAAACTCATAGAGTGTGCTTAACAGTTTACATCTATGTGTCGAATCATATCCTCTTTTGAAGCGTGCAAATGTGACCACCGTTCGTCTGTCCTTACGGATTTGTAACACCGTCTTGAAATTGAGAATTCGTTCCACTCAGTATGAACCTTTCCTAAAACCTGCTTGATATTCACGAATAAATGGTCTGATTGTGCTCCAGTGCTTGAGTATGATTTCTGAAACAATTTTGTAAGTAACTAGTGGCAATGAAATACCCCTTAAGTGAAATTTTATCAGTTTTGCGACATCGCAGCGCTCCGTCCCCACCGTACGTGTTCGCACGCCTTTGGAGTGAAATGCGGACCGCAAGTTTTGGTCTGATGTACAGGGTGGAACACTAGGGACCATTCAAGCCCTACACACCTGCAGGTAGGCAGCCCTTTGACACTTCACTGATCCCGCATGCCTACTAGCAGGCGTGCAGGACTCTCTCAAGTGTTTTCTCTGTACATACACATTTTTAAAGTGCTCACTAAACGTGGATGGGTGGTACTGACAGTGTTGCCAAACTTGTGGGTCTTAGAGGAACTCTTTGTTGTTTTATTCAGACTTGTGCCAGTGTTGCCCCCTCAATAAGGACATGGTGAAACATAACAGCTGAAGAAATATAAACACCCTTTACTGCTTCAGATCAGGTTCAGATTTCGTCTCATTCTTTTGAATGGTCCCTAATGGATCCAACCTGCGTACCAGACCAACAATTCCGGTCTCACTTCAAAGGCGTGTGGTCATGTTCAGTGGGGACCTTTGTGGTCTTCAGTCGAGAGACAGGTTTGATGCAGCTCTCCATGCTACTCTATCCTGTGCAAGCTTCTCCATCTCCCAGTAACTACTGTAACCAACATCCTTCTGAATCTGGCTAGTGTATTCATCTCTTGGTATCCCTCAACGATTTTTACTCTCCACACTTCCCTACAAAACTAAATTGGTGATCCCTTGATGCCTCAGAACGTGTCCTACCAACCGATCCCTTCTTCTAGTCAAGTTGTGCCACAAATTCCTCTTTTCCCCTATTCTATTCAGTACTTTCTCATTAGTGATGTGACCACCCATCCAATCTTCAGCGTTCTTCTGTAGCACCAGTCTATTCTCTTCTTGTCCAAAGTTTTTATCGTCCATGTTTCACTTCCATACATGGCTACACTACATGCAAATACCTTCAGAAACGACTTCCTGACACTTAAATCTATACTCGATATTAACAAATTTCGCTTCTTCAGAAACATTTTCCTTGCCAAAGCCAGTCTACATTTTGTATCCTCTCTACTTCGACCATTGTCAGTTACTTTGCTCCCCAGATAGCAAAACTCATCTATTGCTTTAAGTGTCTCATTTCCAACTCTAATTCCCTCAACAACAATCCTCCTCGTTTTACTTTTGTTGATGTTCATCTTATATCCTCTTTTCGATACATTGTCAGTTCCGTTCAACTTCTCTTCCAGGTCCTTTGCTGTCTCTGAAAGAATTACAATGTCGTTAGCAAGCTTCAAACTTTTTGTTTCTTTTCAATGGATTTTAATTCCTATTCCAAATTTTTGTTTTGTTTCCTTTACTGCTTGCTCAGTATATAGAGATTGACTAACATTGGGGATAGGCTACAACCTTGTCTCACATCCTATTGAACCATTGCTTCTCTTTCGTACCCTTCGACTCTTATAATTGCCATCTGGTTTCTGTAGAAATTGTAACTAGTCTTTCGCTCCCTGTATTTCACCCCTGCTACCTACAGAATTTGAAAGATAGTATTACAGTCAACATTTTCAAAACTTTCTCTAAGTCTACAAATGCTAGAAATGTAGGTTTGCCTCTCTTTAATCTTCTAGGATAAGTCTTAGGGTCAGTAACGCCTGGCGTGTTCCAACATTTCTACGGAATCCAAACTGATCTTCTCCGAGGTCGGCTTGTATAAACATTTCGAGTCGTCTCTAAAGAGTTCGTGTTTGTATTTTGCAGCCGTGACTTGTTAACTCATAGTTCGGTAATTTTCACACCTGTCAACACCTGCTTTCTTTGGAGTTGGAATTACTATATTCTTCTTGAAGTCTACATCTACATCTACATCTACATCTATACTCCGCGAGCCACCTTACGGTGTGTGGCGGAGGGTACTTATTGTACCACTATCTGATCCCCCCCTTCCCTGTTCCATTCACGAATTGTGCGTGGAAAGAACGACTGCTTGTAAGTCTCCGTATTTGCTCTAATTTCTCGGATCTTTTCGTTGTGATCATTACGCGAGATATATGTGGGCGGTAGTAATATGTTGCCCATCTCTTCCCGAAATGTGCTGTCTCGTAATTTCGATAATAAACCTCTCCGTATTGCGTAACGCCTTTCTTGAAGTGTCCGCCACTGGAGCTTGTTCAGCATCTCCGTAACGCTCTCGCGCTGACTAAATGTCCCCATGACGAATCGCGCTGCTTTTCGCTGGATCATGTCTATCTCTTCTATTAATCCAACCTGGTAAGGGTCCCATACTGATGAGCAATACTCAAGAATCGGACGAACAAGCGTTTTGTAAGCTACTTCTTTCGTCGATGAGTCACATTTTCTTAGAATTCTTCCTATGAATCTCAACCTGGCGCCTGCTTTTCCCACTATTTGTTTTATGTGATCATTCCACTTCAGATCGCTCCGGATAGTAACTCCTAGGTATTTTACGGTCGTTACCGCTTCCAATGATTTACCACCTATGGCATAATCGTACTGGAATGGATTTCTGCCCCTATGTATGCGCATTATATTACATTTATCTACGTTTAGGGAAAGCTGCCAGCTGTCGCACCATGCATTAATCCTCTGCAGGTCCTCCTGGAGTACGTACGAGTCTTCTGATGTTGCTACTTTCTTGTAGACAACCGTGTCATCTGCAAATAGCCTCACGGAGTTACCGATGTTGTCAACTAAGTCATTTATGTATATTGTAAACAATAAAGGTCCTATCACGCTTCCCTGCGGTACTCCCGAAATTACCTCTACATCTGCAGATTTTGAACCGTTAAGAATGACATGTTGTGTTCTTTCTTCTAGGAAATCCTGAATCCAATCACAAACCTGGTCCGATATTCCGTAAGCTCGTATTTTTTTCACTAAACGTAAGTGCGGAACCGTATCAAATGCCTTCCTGAAGTCCAGGAATACGGCATCAATCTGCTCGCCAGTGTCTACGGCACTGTGAATTTCTTGGGCAAATAGGGCGAGCTGAGTTTCACATGATCTCTGTTTGCGGAATCCATGTTGGTTATGATGAAGGAGACTTGTATTATCTAAGAACGTCATAATACGAGAACACAAAACATGTTCCATTATTCTACAACAGATTGACGTAAGCGAAATAGGCCTATAATTATTCGCATCTGATTTATGACCCTTCTTGAAAATGGGAACGACCTGCGCTTTCTTCCAGTCGCTAGGTACTTTACGTTCTTCCAGCGATCTACGATAAATTGCTGATAGAAAGGGGGCAAGTTCTTTAGCATAATCACTGTAGAATCTTAAGGGTATCTCGTCTGGTCCGGATGCTTTTCCGCTACTTCAGTCTCAGGGTATTTCGCCTGTCTCATACATCTTGCTCACCAGATGGTAGAGTTTTGTCAGGACTGGCTCTCCCAAAGCTGTCAGTAGCTCTAATGGAATGTTGTCTACTCCCGGGGCCTTGTTTCGACTTAAGTGTTTCCGTGCTCTGTCAAATTCTTCACTCAGTATCATATCTTCCATTTCATCTCCACTTCATCATCTTCCATTTCCATAATACTGCCCTGAAGTACTTCGCCTTTATATGGACCCTCTATATACTCCTTCCACCTTTCTGCTTTCCCTTCTTTGCTTAGAACTGGTTTTCCATCTTAGCTCTTGATACTCATACAGGAGTTTCTCTCTTCTCCAAAGGTCTCCTTACTTATCCTGTAGGCAGTATCTATCTTACCCCTAGTGAGATAGGCCTCTACATCCTTACATTTGTTCTCTAGCCATCCCTGCTTAGCCACTTTGAACTTCCTGTTGATCTCATTTTTGAGACGTTTGTGTTCTTTTTCACCTGCTTCATTTACTGCATTTTTATATTTCCTCCATTCATCAATTAATATCTGTGGTGGTACCCACGGATTTCTACTAGCCCTCTTCTTTTTACCTCCTTGATCCTCTGCTGTCTTCACTATTTCGTCTCTCAAAGCTATCCATTCTTCTTCTAGTATATTTCTTTCCCATGTTCTTGTCAATCATTCCCAAATGCTCTGCCTGAAGAACCTCAAGTCCTTTCAGTTTATCCAGGTCCCATTTTCTTAAATTCCTACCTTTTTCCAGTTTCTTCAGTTTTATTCTACTGTTCATAACCAATAAATTGTGGTCAGAGTCCACATCTGCCCCTGGAAATGTCTTAAAGTTTAAAACCTGTTTCTTAAATCTCTGTCTTACCATTATATAATCTATCTGAATGCTTAGCGATAGGAAAAAATTACGGGGTTTCAAAATGTGATGCTTTAATTGTATTGCTCAGTGTAGTTACAACTCTTGTGACAGACAGGGAATAAAAATTATCACTCGCCACGGAGAGCACCTAGAACTGGAATCGCTGTGCTGGACTTGTGACGTGCGCCTGCCACCGGCAGTAGTTTTCCCGCCTCACGGTGGCGGAGCTGTCGGATTCGGGTGGGTTCTCCCCGCTCGGTCCGTGGCGTTCGGCGCCGGAGAGCCACCGCGAAAGCGTAGCTGAGCGACCGAGGAAGGCAGGGCTAGGCTGCAGGCCGGGCTGCACGGCGGGATTACTGGAGCAGAAACGGGAAGGCGCCGCAGCTATCGGGAGCCGCTTCCCCGCCGCGCCTCTCACCTGTTCCGTCTTCCCATTCGGCGGGCCTCCCAGCGAGAGTGTCTCGAAACGGCGGAAAACGGCCTCGGCGGCGGCGGCGGCGGCGGCGCTTTCTACCTACGTCTTCCTTTCAGACCAAACCACTACCGCCAGCAGCGAACGGTTTGTCTGGCGAATTGGATAACGGGCAGCGTTTAGCCACACTTCCGTGAAACTGTTACAGCGAAAACGTCCATCATTTGCCTACGATCAATCGACTGTGTAATGGCTATCCTCCACAGGCCAATAGCAATTGGTGACCCTCAAGGTTACTTGCGAATACGCTTTGCGTTTCTGAGAACTGTGTCGGTGAATGATTTCTTTTCACAGCGCATCTTCTACACCTCAGGCCTATATCACTGACGTAGATCTGTTGTACAATTATGAAAATGTTTCGTGTTCACGCATTAGTGTTTTTCGATAACGAAGTACTCATCTATATACACTACTGGCCATTACTACACGAAGAACAAATGCAGATGATAAACGAGAATTCATTCGACAAATATATTATACTAGAACTGACATGTGATTACATTTTCACGCCATTTCGGTGCATAGAGCCTGAGAAATCAGTACCTAGAACAACGACCTCTGGCCATAATAACGGCCTTGATACGTCTGGGCATTGAGTCAACCAGAGCTTGGATGGCGTGTACAGGTACAGCTGCCCATGCAGCTTCAACACGATACCACAGTTCATCAAGAGTAGTGACTGGCGTATTGTGGCGAGCCAGTTGCTCGGCCACCATTGACCAGGCGTTTTCAGTTGGTGAGAGATCTGGAGAATGTGCTGGCCAGGGCAGCATCGAACATTTTCTGTATCCAGAAAGGCCCATAGAGGACCTGCAACATGCGGTCGTCCATTATCCTGCTGAAATGTATGGTTTCACAGGGATCGAATGAAGGTTAGAGCCACGGGTCGTAACACATCTGAAATGTAACGTCCACTGTTCAAAGTGCCGTCAATGCGAACCAGAGGTGACCGAGACGTGTAACCAGTGGCACCCCATACCATCACGCCGGGTGATACGCCAGTATGGCGATGATGAATACACGCTTCCAATGTGCGTTCACCGCGACGTCACCAAACATGGATGTGACCATCATGATGCTCTAAACTGAACCTGAATTCATCCGACGTTTTGCCATTCGTGCACCCAGGTTCGTCGTTGAGTACACCACCGCAGGCGCTCCTGTCTGTGATGCAGCGTCAATGGTAGCCGCAGCCATGGTCTCCGAGCTGATAGTCCACGCTGCTGCAAACGTCGTCGAACAGTTCGTGCAGATGGTTGTCGTCTTGCAAACGTCCCGATCTGTTGACTCAGGGATCGAGACGTGGCTGCGCGGTCCGTTACAGCCATGCAGATAAGATGCCTGTCATCTCGACTGGTAGTGATACGAGGCCTTTGGGATCCAGCACTGCGTTCCGTATTACCCTCCTGAACGCACCGATTCCATATTCTGCTAACAGTCATTGGATCTCGACCAACGCGAGCAGCAATGTCGCGATACGATAAACCGCCATCGCGGTAGGCTACAATCCGACCTTTATCAAAGTCGGGAACGTGATGGTACGTATTTCTCTTCCTTACACGAGGCATCAAAGCAACGTTTCACCAGGCAACGCCGGTCAACTGCTGTTTGTGTATGAGAAATCGGTTGGAAACGTTCCTCATGTCAGCACGTTGTAGGTGTCGTCACCGGCGCCAACCTTGTGTGAATGCACTGAAAAGCTAATCATTTGCATATCACAGCATCTTCTTCCTGTGGGTTAAATTTCGCGTCTGTAGCACGTCATCTTCGTGATGTAGCAATTTTAATGGCCAGTAGTGTAAAAATCAACATGGATCCCGCCAACATCGATCCTGCGAAACTCAGCTCGCTCTTTTTTTCCGTGATATCCATAGCGTCATTGACAAATGTGCTGAGACTGATAGAGTGCATCTTCACTTCAGGAAGGTATTCGATACAGTTACAACCGATCGTTCACCGTAAAAAGAAAAAAAAATTGGGAGCTTACCGTGTACTGGACCAGATTTGAGATCGGGAACGGCACTTACTTAGAACTCAACATGTTGTTCTTATTCCAACAAAATCGACAGATGTGGAGATATTTCCAGAATGAGATTTTCACTCTGCAGCGGAAGTTTCATATCAGCGCACACTCCGCTGCAGAGTGAAAATCTCATTCTGGAAACATCCCCCAGGCTGTGGCTAAGCCATGTCTCCGCTATATCCTTTCTTTCTGGAGTGCTAGTTCTGCAAGGTTCGCAGGAGAGCTTCTGTATAAGTTTGGAAGATAGGAGACGAGGTACTGGCAGAAGTAAAGCTGTGAGGACGGGGCGTGAGTCGTGCTTGGGTAGCCCAGTTGGTAGAGCATTTGCTCGCGAAAGGCAAAGGTCCCGAATTGGAGTCTCAGTCCGGCACACAGTTTTAAACTGCCAGGAAGTTTCAATGTGAAGATAATTTCAGGCGTGTTCTAAAGACGTATTATACGGCCACTACTACTTAATTGTATGTCGACGATCATCGTCATCATAATACCCTTCCAAGGATTATTTGTTATTAGTTCCGGTTCAAATGGCTCTGAGCACCATGGGACTTAACTGCTGTGGTCATCAGTCCCCTAGAACTTAGAACAACTTAAACCTAACTAACCTAAGGACATCACACACATCCACGCCCGAGGCAGGATTTGAACCTGCGACCGTAGCGGTCGCGCGGTTCCAGACTGAAGCGCCTAGAACTGCTCGGCCACTCCGGCCGGCTATTAGTTCCGGCCTCTGTCATCCATCCATCTCTCTGCCCTTGTGAGGTCTACCTGCTTCTCTCTTTCCAGTTGCTCCAGCGTAAAGTCAGGCGCCGGCACGGCTGTCTGGAACGAGAGAGCAGACAGGGTTGTGAAGAAGACGTCAGCCAGTTGCACGCAGACCCGCCCCTCTCCACGATGACAACGCGATAGCAGCGGCCCCTAAGTGAAAAGGACACAAACGCGGCGCCCGACTGGTCGCGGTCGAATGTAACTGAAAAAGGACTCGAGCTGATAAAAGAGTTGAACCCAATGTTCACCATCAGGGGGCTGAAACTCGACACCAAGCTCCGGCTGTACCGGATGGCTGTACAAACTTCCCTCACCTATGGCTCCACTGCGTCGGCTGCGATTAATGCCTCCAGGATGCAGACTCTCCAGTGCCTGCAGAATAAGGTGCTTCGGTGGAGTCTCCATGCCCCTCCCTTCACCAGGGTAGTTACCCTCCACGAGAGAAACCGTCAGGCCTCTCTCAAGAGGTCCATGCGAGAGAAGGCAAGGCGTCTCTATGCCAAAGTAGAAGCCGTACTCGATACGGACGCTGGCTTACAAAACATTGGCACAACGCCTTCCCGGCACTGCCAGCGACACCCTGTTCCCCACACCATCCTTGAGGACTCCGATTCTGACCATGTCTATCGATGGCGCTGTTAAGGCCAGTAATAAAGTGTTAGTGTTCACTTGACAATCCCATGGGTATCGACCATCTTCAGCCACCACTGCTCATACGTAATGTAGTTCGTAGTTAGTTAATATTTGCCTGCGAGCTGAACTTCCGCTGTCGGAGGGTGGTATGGAAGATCAGTCCCACCGCCACGCCTTCAACGTTCACTCAAGTGCTGTCTTTGGAATGACATCACTGTCGAATGGAAGAGTTTTACTGTCCACAAGACTATTTCAATCTCTCGCAAAAAAAAAAAAAAAGAATGGTCGTGGCATAGTCGGAGAGAAGCATCAAGACAGGCGACCTGAATAGAAGTGCCAAAGCTCGTTATTTGCTTCTACATTCTATGTAGCTCAATCTTTGAGTTGTTATTCTCAGGAACATTAGCCGGCCGGAGTGGCCCAGCGGTTCTAGGCGCTACAATCTGGAACATCCCGACCGCTACGGTCGCAGGTTCGAATCCTGCCGCGGGCATGGATGTGTGTGATGTCCTTAGGTTAGTCAGGTTTAAGTAGTTCTAAGTTCTAGGGGGACTGATGACCACAGCAGTTAAGTCCCATAGTGCTCAGAGCCATTTTTTCAGGAACATTGTTTGTTTCGGATGTCTCCCTTTGCTTGCGACACATATATTTAATTATGAAAGGTAAGTATTGTCCCTTACTTTTTGTAATAAAACTCATTAATACGATTTGTTTTAGTTGTTTGGCTAGCGATCCGAGAAAGCAGGTTTCCTAGACACCCCACATTCGACGAGGAGGCAAGATTCAACACCAGTCGCCTATTTATTCATTAGTTTTTTGGCCAATCTATTTTCTTTCATTCTGCCAACATGATCTTTCCATTTCATTCTATTTTCGTCTGTCTTATCATTAACTCAAAAGATGTTTCAATTTGATCTTACTGTTTCATTCCTTAACTTGTCCACTTTTTGCAGCTCGTTAATATCTCACTAACTTCATCACTGCTGCCTGTACGTGGGATTTTTCGTTTTCTGTTCCTGTTCATGATTCAGAAACAGATACAAGAGTAGGTACAGCCGTAATTTTATAGAATTTCATCTGTGTTTCCTTTCTTGTTTTTATTCGCAAAGATTGTACAATTGTTCCGCAGACAGCTTAAAATTTACTAACTTTCTTATGAATGTCACTGGCACAGTTAAATCAAACATAAAGTCATAGATAAATTAAGTGGGATACTTGTTCTAAAATTTTCTCTTTAATTATTATTTTAGATCTGAGCGGTTTCTTCCACTTGAAACCATTCCCTTTAACTTACATACAGATATAATTAAATTGTACTATATTGTGTTTTAGCTCAAAATTTACTGCTATTTGTAAGTTATCTTCTGTCTTGGAAAAACAGGTATGTGTGTTTCCGTCGGACGACCAATGTGAGTTATGAGTGTTGACGATACTGTTACGAGTGAAAATGGCTTCATCAATAAGCAGTATTATTTCAGATCTACATATTATCCTCATCTACGTATTATCCTCATATCCTTCATGAATGTGCAGCATCACCTGGAACTGATAAAGATAGAAGCATACCTGATTTCTTCCATATTGCCGTATGTGGAACGTCGATAAGTGTTGATATTCCTCGTTTACTTACTGAAGGCTACGTGATAACATCTGAAGCTGTACCTTACTTCATCCGCACTTTGCTAGTTTGCACCTTCAGAGTTAATATCGTGCAGGACACCGCACCAGTCTCAAGCAGTTTAGTGTAAACACTCTTGAATCTGGTGTTGCGCTGTTAGTAAATATTCTCCATCGTGTTCTCTACAAACAACGTTTCCATTACAAAATGTGAGCACAAATTTTATATAGCCGTACTCAAGATTTGTAAATATGTACTGCATGCGTAGTCGATACAAAAGCATTGGCCAACAAATCCCAATCACAGTTGAAAAATTCAGTTATGTATACTCAAGCACAACGTCGTAACTTGAACTTCAAACCAAAAATGACAATCGAAAAATAAATCCATAGCAGCTGGAATACCAACATGTGAAATGAAATCTTGTCTCTGTAACCAACTGTATACCTCAAACCAGTAAAAACTGCCCACATGTTATATTAATGTTCTACTCGATTTATCTATTCTACCACCTCGTAAACTATTTGCTATTCCTCCTGAAAACCCAGTACAATATAACAGTATTGAATAGTTGAACTTTAATATCCACCTCCGAAAACAGCACACTACCAGCCTTCCTTGCGGTTGCATGAACGATGGTGGCTTTAAATAGCGCGGGAAAACTCATCAAGACCTTCAAGTCCTTGTGGTCGCGGCGTGTCCTTGCAACACCGAAGCTATTGCGGAACAAATAAAGGGAAAATTACTTGGAGGCAGCTACTACTCGCAGATGCAAATGTCAAGCTTGAAAAACACAGTAGCAGCTTATTAACAAAATACTGCATTACGTTACCTCTGTTAGCACTATACAACTAACGAATATCAGCGAAAATTTTCGTAGATCGCTTGAGCAACGAAAGGTACGTGACGACTGGAAAAAAGCGCAGGTGGTTCCCGTTTTTAAGAAAGGCCGTAAGACAGATTCACACAATTATAGACCCATATCGTTGACGTCAGTCTGCTGTAGAATTATGGAACATGTTTTATGCCCAAGAATTATGAAGTTTTTTGAAAATTAACATCTGCTCTACATAAATCAACATGGCTTCCGCAAACAGAGATCCTGTGAAACTCAGCTGGCTCTGTTCCTCCATGAGATCCACAGCACAGTGGACAACGGCGCCCAGCTTGATGCCGTGTTCGTTGATTTCAGTAAGGCGTTTGACACCGTCTCGCATTGCTGTTGAACGAAAAAAATAGGAGATTACTGAGAAACGGAGAAGATTTGCGATTGTATTCAAGACTTTCTTGCAGATAGAACTCAACACATCGCTCCTAACGGAACTAAATCGACACATGTAAAGGTAATATCCGCAATGCCACAGGGAAGTGTGATAGGACTGTTGCTGTGTACAATATATATATATATATATATATATATATATATATATATATATATATATATATATAAACGATCTAGTAGAAAGCGACGGATGCTGTTTAAGGCTATTCGCAGATGATGCTGTTGTTTATACCAAAGTAGCAACGTCACAATATAGTAAGAATTTGCAGAACGACCTGCAGAGAACTGATGAATGGTGCAGGCTCTGGCAGTTGACCCTGAACGTAAATAAATGTAAAATACTGCTCATACACAGGAAAAGAAATCCACTACTGCACAGCTACACTATTGATAACAAACAGCTGGAGACAGCGTCTGCCGCAAAATATCTGGCGTAACTATCCAGAGTGACCTTAAGTCGAATGTCCACATAAAACAGATAGAGGGAAAAGCAGACACAAGACTCAGATTCATAGGGAGAATCTTAAGGAAATGTAACTCATGCGCGAAATAAATGGCTTATAAGACGCTTGTTCGCCCGATTCTTTAGTATTGTTCATCTATCTGGGTTCCCTATCAGGTAGGACCGATAGAAGGGAGAGAGGAGATGCAATGAAGAGCGGCGCTTTTCGTCACGGGATCGTTTAGCTGGCGAGAGAGCGTTACGGAGATGTTAAGCAAACTCCACTGGCAGACGTTACAAGAGAGGCGGTGTGCAACACGGAGATATTTACTACTGAAACTTCGGGACAGCCCTTTCCAGGAGGAGTCAGTCAACATATTACTTCCCCCCACATACATCTCGCGTATTGAGTACGAGGAGAAAATTCGAGCAATTGGAACCAATACAGAGGCTTATCGACAATCATTCTTCCCATGCACTATTCGCGAGTGGACCAGGGTTGTAGGGGTCAAATAGTGGTACCCAAAGTACCCTCCGCCACACACCATTAGGTGGCTTGCGGAATGTGACGTAGATGTAGATGAAAACCGCATTGTCTTTAAAATATTTTTTCATTTTTACCCTTTAATAAATATAGACAGGACTCAGCGGAACGGTGCATTTCGAGGAAACTTCTAGAGATGTTAAATATCTTCAACATTTCGCGGCCCTGTCAGCAATTGTGTAAATATTAATTTTAATTTCAATAATCAACAGCCTCAGTTGCACCGTTTACCTAGAATTTACCTAGGTTTCAGTCGCGATTACACAACCTTTTTGAGAATAACAGTAACTACCGTTTGTCCATAGTGGACATCGTCAAGCTAAAGCTACAGATCCATAAATTGTCGTCAGACTATAAAACTTTTCTGGAACTGCCTCAGCCCCGCTTCGCGACCGCGATGCTGCAGCCACGAATGTTATACTGGAACTGGACTACAGCACTCGTGGCTGCCGCATCGCGGTCGCGAAGCGGGACCGAGGCAGTTCCAGATAAGTTTTATAGTCTGACGACAATTTATGGATCTGCAGTTTTAGCTTGACGATGTCCACTACGGACAAACGGTAGTACTGTTATTCTGAAAAAAGGTTGTGCAATCGCGACTGAAACCTAGGTAAATTCTAGGTAAACGGTGCAACTGAGGCTGTTGGTTATTAAAATTAAAATTAATTCTAGTGATGTCTTGTTCTAAATGGATGCACATTCGATGCTTCAAAAATCCTCATTTATCTGTGATAAATAATAAATGTCCGAATAGATCCAACGCATTCATATAAATGGTAAACCTTCTTCGATGCGGATGCACAAATAGGTCCGGCCTCCTGTGGGAATATCAGAGCAGCGAATGGGAGTAAAATATACAAGAACTGCGTATAGCTGGCGCTCGGCGGAAGTGTGGATCGGCCCTAAGGCTCTGTCCCGGAAGCCGCATTGGTTAACGCACCTACCTTGTGAGCAGGAGATCCCGTGTTCGAACCCTGGTCCGGCACACATTTTCACTCGTCCCCGCTGATTCCGCGTAATGTTTCGCTGCAGTTGACGGCAGCCATGGCCTTTAACTTGCATTTAATGTTTCAGAGCTTTTTTTTTTTTGTTTTTGGACATATTCATACAGCCACTGACTGATTGTTTCTACAGTCATGTAAAAAAAAAAAAAAAATCGGGCATGCGCGCTACTTATGCCTACAAACGTAGAGAGCGCGCACTCCGATACCATTGTTGGTTTCAACAAAAGACTATCAGACACGTTTTGAACACCCTCGTGCAAAGTTACCGCCCAGATCTCTGGAGGAACACCGTGTGTAACGTGTTCGGCGACATTTGTCGGTTAGCTGCCAGCGTGTTGCCATCGTGTCCTGGCACTGTCGCCACTCACCCCTGTGCCGGCGCTGCGGCAGAAGTGGGACAACGCGCCGAACCGACGCGGCCGACTGCTCGTTACGCAAGAGACGCGGCCGGCCTTTATCTGCGGCAGGCTCGCCGCCCCCTTCAGTTCCGCGGGACGCCCTCTCATCCGCCGCGCCGGACACACTTTGCGGTCCGATTCTGCTTGTGCAACAACTTGTCACTCAGTACCGGTTACTTAACACAGTGGTGATTTCCCTAAATCGCTCCAGGCAAATGCAGGGGTGGTTCCTTTCAAAGGGCACGGCCGACTTCCTTCCCCGTCCTTCCCTAATCCGATGAGACCGATGACCTCGCTGTCTGGTCTCCTTCCCCAAACCAACCAACCAACCTAACACAGTGGCATCGCTGCTAAAGTGAATGAAATGCTGATAAATCGGAATTTGAAGGAACCATTTTATAGAGTCAGAGAAAACCGGATAAGAAGACAACTAGAGTGCTTGAGATGTGATGCTATAGAAGGGTGATGAAAATCAGGTGGATTTATAACATCAGAAATGAGCATCTCTGCAGATTCGGCGAGGTGAGGAACATCTGACAAACACTGACAAGAAGTAGGGACAGAGTGTCAGGACATGTGTTAAGACATCAAGGAGCTACTTTCGTGACACCTCAGGGAGATACAGGGAGTAAAAACTATAGGGAAAGACTGAGACTGGAATGTATCCAACAACTAATTCAGGACGTTGGCTGCAATTCTTACTCTCGAGACGAAGAGGTTAGCGCATCGAACCTGTCAGAAAACTGATGACCCAAAAGAAGGGGAAGGGACTGGCCTCAACAGCCAATTCTGAAAGAATGCAGGACGAAAACTGTGTTTATTGTTGAGTTTCTGCTCCAAAGGAATTATAAACACAGAGACTTGTCCCTGCTGCAGAAAAACAACCCTACATGTTCCGAGTCTTCGTAAAGGGAAAGGAATAATACACTCGGATTGGGACACGAAGCACAGGTTGTCAACGACACGAGAATAGTTTACTGGAATAGCGTAAGTCATAAGTCCAGAGAAGTACAGGTCAACGACGAGATAAGAAGCACGCTCAACGTTTACAGCTAACAGAATGTACATAACTACGTCTGTTACACAGTATTGCTTCTTCAGCAACTTGTTCTTTTGTAGTGTTTAAATTCGGTTAACTTCATAAATTGTAAACAAATACAGTCCAACAGATAAATGGAGTGGTGACAGAATAAACATTCCTGTTAACTAGCTTATATTGACTGATAAGGGACGATCTTTAAATATCCATCTTGAAGGAACACGACTTCTCAGCAAAAATCGCATTTGTGAAACCTTTATCTATCATGACGGGTTTCGGTAAACAGAGTTACTATCATCTGATCTGTGAATGGTGTAAAAGTATAAAACATATTAGATTATAAAAATTAGCGTACACTGTCATACGTATAATACGTGGAATGAATTATTATTCCACATGCCTCGGTGAAGGTTAATACAGTACCCAATTAGAGTTATAAATGTACTCCATTTATTAATTAGCTGGCTAGTTGACATTAGATACATTGGTACGCCGAAGTTAAAAACAGTGTTTCACGAAGTTCATCTGTCGCATATTACAAATCACAGAGAACATCACTGGTACAAGAACGCCGGGAACTAACACACAGCAAAAGTTACTGGACAACATTGTCACATAGTGCCGCTAGAGGTCGCTTGAGTATTCATGTCCTTGTTAGTTGAAATTTTACTCACGTCATTTTAATGACACTTTCGTAATTGGTTATAGAAAAATAAAATTTTTCTAACAGGTGGAAGCTAAAATATTTTCTACACCAGAACGAGCATATAATTGCTTTACCTCTACATAGTTACGTATGCACTTTGTGTGTCTAGAAAATACTCTAGCTTCTACCTACTACAAAAATAAATTATAATTGTACTCCAGTTACCACATTTTCATTGAATTTATTTTATAACTGCAGTTGATTTAACGACATGTGTTCTTTTATACTTCAGACACTGTGTGCAGTTTTTCATAACGTAATAAGCATTTCACCTTTTGTACGCGGTTTTCTTCCTTCGAGTTGAATACATTTCTATATTTTTAATTTTTTTAGACAGCTTTAGCCGTCCTAGCTGTTCACTTACAATACCAATTTTCTCCGTGAAGATGGTTCAAATGGCTCTGAGCACTATGCGACTTAACTTCTGAGGTCATCAGTCGCCTAGAACTTAGATCTAATTAAACCTAACTAACCTAAGGACATCACACACATCGCTCGGTTCCAGACTGTAGCGCCCAGAATCGCACGGCCACTCCGGCCGGCTCTCCGTGAAGAAAACCAGTTATTTGTCTGAGGGTTGGGGTTGTTTGGGGGAAAGAGACCAAACAGCAAGGTCATCGGTCTCACTGGATTGTGGGAAGGGTGGGGAAGGAAGTCAGCCGTGCCCTTTCAAAGGAACCATCCCGGCATTTGCCTGGAGCGATTTAGCAAAATCACGGAAAACGTAAATCACGATGGCCGGACGCGGAATTGAACCGTCGTCCTCCCGAATGCGTGTCAGTTATTTGTCTGAATATATTGGTAGCGCTAAAAACTAGTTGGACTTTTCCGCCTTTGGAAGAAAGGAAGATGTCTTTTTCTCTGTCGCTTTTGGTGATACGATGCTGATAACACTTGACTAGTATATGGGAGAGAATGTGGACATTTCAGTCCTTCCTCTGTTCATATCGACTGGTTCGTAGATAGTATGAAGTGCAATGTGAGAACCGAAAGGACATTCGTAGATCTGCCGGTCTTGAACCGTCCAGTTTCTGCCTTCAGCAGAGTTGTACGTCTGACTCGCGTTCTGTTAAGCGAAACTCGCAAAGGGACGCAGGACTCCATCGGGAAAGTCCCACGCGGCCTCTTGATCCGTGTCTTAATATGACGCCATCCACTGGACGATGGAGGAAAGATGAGCGGCCCGCTCCATGAAAAAGTGGAGCTATACTCTCGGAGCGGGGATTCCTGGAAGGTTCCGGAGGCTTACCAAGCTGGAGCAGTTTCCGCGAGACGAGGAAGACGTGGGGCGGCCCCCTCGCAAAGAGAGCCTAACCGTTAACACTGTTACGATGAGCACGATACGATATACTGTAGTGGCTGTTTTATCCCGAATTACGATGCAAAGTTCCTTTGGACTTGCATGCATAACCCAGAAACTGCAACATCGTATTTACCCGCCGACACGGGGCGAGTGCCTTTCAAGTAAACTCTCTCCTGTACGAGAATATACGTAATGGATGTACGACTACAGGTTGTACGCACGTGGCTGTGGACGTAAGGAAGCTAGGGGCCGGCAGTGAATCGTGCTCGGATAACCAAATGGTTAGGCGACCGCTCGAGATAAGCGAGAAATCTAGGTTCGAGCCCCGCCCCGGTAGAAATTTTGATTGTCGTTATTCCGTTGTACAGCTCATGGTTCTCCACATTCGCAGTTGCGAATACATTTAATGGTTGACCACGAGTTGTCACATGTACATCAGACAGAGATCGTTTATTTACAGATGTAAGTGTAATATCGTAATACCATATGAATCTTGAACGAAGGAACGTAGTTTTTTGTGAGCAATATCCCAACGAACGGTCAGTATAAAAAACCTTGACTGCCTTTAAAGCAACGGGGAGTATAGATAAAACACATCTAAACGACTTTAATTCATTCATGTGCGGTTGAATATTTTCATCCAATTCGTCCACCTCATTAAGTAAATATTGCAGCATTTCTCCGTCTCAGCACAGCAGTTCGATGGGGCGTCGATTAAACAAACCAAGCGGAATGGCGCTGCAGCTTGCCGCTCTGGGGGTTGAATTCTGGAGGAGCCGACTTCAGATCCACGTCTGGCGACCTACAGATCAAGGCGAAAGCCGGGATGATTCCTTTGAAAACAACACGGCTTATTTTCTTCTCCATATTTGTCCTTTCCGTTCTTGACCTCCGTTTCTAACTAGATAATCGTCAACAGCACTTTATGCCTAGTCTTTATTTCCGCATGAACAGGCATATGGTGATGAGACATTAGTCAATGTCGCGCTCCGTTTATATTCACACGCAGCGTCCATCACCGCTTTCCACAGAGCGTACATGTTGACCAGACGGCTGATTTAGATTTGCCTACGGGCCTGCTGACAATGCATATCTGATCAATGACTCAGAGTAGAGACATGTTTCCGATGCCTGTACTTTCTCTTTGCCAAAGTCTGGTTTCTGTGAGAGAGACAGAGTACTATGAAAAGGCTATACATTATCTTATCAAAAGTACCCACAACAGGAGGACCCGCCAGTTTAAAAGGAAGCGGAGAGTTGTCTGTAGAGGATTGGTTCAAATGGCTCTGAGCACTATGGGACTTAACATCTGAGGTCATCAGTCCCTTAGAACTTAGAACTACTTAAACCTAACTAACCTAAGGACATCACACACATGCATGCCCGAGGCAGGATTCGAACCTGCGACCGGAGCAGTCGCGCGGTTTCGGACTGAAGCGCCTAGAACCGCTCGGCCACAGCGGCCGGAGTAAAGCAGCACATCAAAGGCACACTCGACTGAAATATCCAAATAAGTCGGCAATAGCAGAGCACTGTTTGTCCGAGAAAAAGGAGATGGATTATGAGCGTACCAAGATCCTGGCTCAGACCTCTAAATATTGGGACAGCGTTATAAGGGAAGCTATCGAAATTCGCACCAGGGAATCTTATCAACCGAGATTGCGGCTACAATCCCAGCAAGGCCTGGGACCCGACATTGAATGTAATTAAGAAGACTCTCAGCAGGGGATTTAAGACGGGCGCAAGCCCTCAGGAGCTCAGTTCGCCAGCGCACCTGAAGATGGCGACATGTTTGATCGCCGAAATATTGTGCCCGTTGGACACCATGAACCGGCAGTATACCCGTGGACAGTTCGAGCAACAAATACGCCGGGAGAAACTGAAGAATCACAATTTCAGTTAAGCATGATTTCCGGTTTCGACCGGACACATTATCCTCACCTCTTCACTACTACCTTAGTATCTGTGTCGGTTGTTCAAACTTCGGCTGTTTCCATTCGCTAGAGCTATATAATACCTTCTTGTTAGGAATAATTATTATACCGTTGCAATTCAACAAAAGGAGTGTGTTTTGAGAAAAGACACTCAAATGAAATACTGGACAGTTTATCGAATGCACGGAATAGATACTAACGAATTAGGAACCATGTGTTACGAAACTTGTACTGATAGGCGATTGTTACAGTATGGTGACAATTTATGCCGTATAGAGGACATCAAAAATAATATCCCTCAAGATTCAGCGCAAGATATTAAAGGACTTTTCTAAAGATGGATGTATCTTCTAAGCGCCACAAGTGAACCACTAAATTCACAGCGTAATTAATTTCTTGATTCACTTCCAACTGGTTAACAACATTAAGCTTAACCGACACTATGAGAGCCACTCGTATCACGTAAATCCAATCGAATAACAACACTCTCAACTAAAAATTCTCACGTAAACCGAGCAAGAAAACGGAGCGGCCGTATTGACAAAGCAACCAAAAGAATCCTCTTTTGGCCTTAATTGCAGTATGACATAACTCTCGATGTTTTAACATGGAAAGAAAAATTCATAAGTGTCTAACACACTTTCACTCGCTACTGATTTACATGATGGTTCTCTGAGCGGATGCAACTGGGGCCACAGTGACTTGTTTGCTCAGCACGACTAATGGGAGTCGTGTGTAATGGCTGCAAAAATTATCATCCAGAAGCTTCACCGAGGATTTTGGAGGTGTTACACTTACAGGCTCTTTATTGATATTTCCAGAATGAGAATTTTCACTCTGCAGCGGAGTGTGCGCTGATATGAAACTTCCTGGCAGATTAAAACTGTGTGCCGGACCGAGACTCGAACTCGGGACGTTTGCCTTTCGCGGGCAAGTGCTCTACCATCTGAGCTACCCAAGCACGACTCAATCTGCCAGGAAGTTTCATATCAGCGCACGCTGCGCTGCAGAGTGAAAATTCTCGTTCTCGAAACATCCCCCAGGCTGTGGCTAAGTCATGTCTCCGCAATATCCTTTCTTCCAGGAGTGCTAATTCTTGCAAGGTTCGCAGGAGAGCTCCTGTGAAGTTTGGATTGTAGGAGACGAGGTACTGGCAGAAGTAAAGCTGTGAGGACGGGGCGTGAGTCGTGCTTGGGTAGCTCATTTGTTTATTGATAGCTGTCATTTTTTACCAGTACTAAATATTCGTTTTAATGTGACCGGTAATGCGAACCACGTCAACATACAGTTCAAAAATTGTATCTACGTGGACTTTGGTAGATTTTGCATCTTGTGTGAGTATGAATTCTTGCGCAAGGGTGTACCAGAACGCCTGAAGACATATGACAGAAAATTGGGAAGCTCTAGAATACAAAAAAATTAATAAATCTAAAAATCTACGTCATTAGCCAGTAACAAAAAACTGTCAACACTATTATGAAGTATAAAGACCGTTTACTCTCTTACTATTTCGCCTCCACATAGCTTTCTTTATAGTTTAGCATGTGAAAAAAAAATCGGCAGAGCCATGTGGGGACAGTATCGACCACCTGGTCAAAAATATCAGGACACCTGTGCTTACTGCGGAAACGACCTCTACTAAGTATTACGAGAGCAGACCAACCAGTACGAGAAGATGCGGTGACTGTGCTGTTGTCAGTAGAGAAGGAGTAACGGAAGAATGCAGCGACTTACACGTCCGAAGGAACACTGCATAGTATTTCTTTATAAGACGGACACTGGTATTTCGTATTTATTCGCTAACACTCGGCCCTCGATTCTCAATAAATCAGTATGTCTTTCCTGCACGGGAAATATACTTAAGGCGCGAGTTCAGATTGTGACACATGGACCACATAGGGAAGTTTGGGGCTGCCATTAAGTCGTGTACGGATTGCGAAATGTGAAGGCGGCCGCTCGCGATAAGCTGGAAGTCTGGATTCGAGTCCCTACCCGCCACAAATTTTGATTGTCGTCATTCCATTCTACAGGTGATGGTTGTCCATATGTAATATAACTTTCAACGCTCTTCTGCAGAACAATGCTCATCCACACATGTTTCTACGGACTGTGTGCGTGATGAAGTACTGCTGTGGCCAGCAAGTTCCCTAGATCTCTCCCCGACAGAACATGTGTGGGACCAGTTCGGGTGTCAACACCACATGAGAGCCAGCATCCCAGCATCTAGGATACCGTTGTGGATCACCTAGGAGAGGATACAAACGCTTTATAACACCATTCCCAACAGAATCAGTGCATAAATCCAGGCCAGAGGGGGTACAACCTCATACTGATACGTGGCTTCGAACGATCAAGTTGTTTTTAAAATTGCTTCGGTACCTGCGACGAAGCCGAGAAGTCATTGGTCCCATCGGATTAGCGAAGGATGACATCACGCACCTTACTCTCTTAAGTAATAAGGTATCATCTCGTTTCTTCTTCGCCTTATGGATGCTTCACCTTTTTTGTCAGGCAATTCAGGTAGCGAGAAATTAGGTTAAAGCGTTAACTACAAAAAGTTGAAGGAAACTATATAGTCCCAAGGACATTCCAAGTCTGAAACATCTGTAGTGTATATTCGCAGACTGAAGCAACGAATAAAAATTTTACCAAGACTGGGATTAGAACCCTGGTCTCCTGCTCACTAGACAGTCGGTTCAGTCTGCATTTGCAGGTCCATACTTATTAATGTTTAATAAAACCCCGAGGCGATGTGGATGACGCTGAGACAAGTAATTTAATATGAGACACATGGGGCCGGAAATGTCGGGAAATATTCCAAAAGTGCATGACAAGTGTTGAACACGTGAAATCGCCAAACGACGTACCTCGCCGCACGTGCAGCGGTTGGTCTTGTCTATCCTATGCTAGCCGATTGGCGGCTGTGTTTTTGGACGTAGCTCCACTAGGGTACATTGTTTTCGTTCTTGCTGGTTCGTTGGTTGGTTGATTTGGAGGAGGGGACCACACAGAGAAGTCATTGGTCCCATCGGATTAGCGAAGGACGGGGAAGGAAGTCAGCCGTGCCAAGTAATCATTAAGGCATTTGCCTGAAGCGATTTACAGAAATCACGGAAACCTAAATCAGGACGTGGGTTCGAACCTTCGTCCTCCCGAATGCGAGACCAGTGTGCTAACCGCTGCGCCACCGCACTCGGTTTCGTTGTTGCGTTATCCCATCTCATACGGTAGACTGCGATGAATGGGTATACATCTGCGAAAACAGTGTTGCCTATCGGAGCGGATTGCTACACTGCTCCCTATCAGCCGTGCGGCGAAGTACGTCATTCCGTCACATCACGTGTTCAGTATTTGTCATCCGATTTTGGGCTACTTCCCTGCACTTGCTGCTCCGTGTGCCTTATATTGAATTACTTGTCTCAACATCATCTGCGTCGTTTCGGCGGTTTTTAAAGGTCAAAAATAATCACCGTGTGTACATCGTGAATGTTTGAGACTTGGAAAAGGTCTCCAGAATCATATAGTTTCATTTGATTACAGCAGATATGCTGGATTTGAGGCAAGCTCTTCTATTTCGTTCAGTGCTGAACTGCCATTCCAATACAGCTGCAGTGCTGTTGAAGTTTAGGAGGGTTCCAAGTGGGCTAAGGAGTAAATGGGAATTTGGACTGAGGATGGAGGCGTACTATAGTCTGGGAGACGAGTCTTTGGTATTGACAGCTCGGTAGCGTCTTTCCGTTGCCTAGCGACCGCAGGCAGGCAGCCTATGACGGCCTGACTTTGAGCGGGTAGCAAGGGCCACGTTGCCGCTCTGAAACCCGGTCGCGCGCTTATGGAACTTACCAGTGTCTCGCGTGCAGGCGGTGCGGTCGTTCGTCGTTTGTCTGAAGTCGAATTCGCAGTTTATTTCGTTTTTGTTGTTTTTAGTGTTTCTTTGATTATGTTTCGTTGTAAACAATGTCTAGTGCGGCGGGTAGTACCAGCCCAACACAAGAAGTGAAACGGAGGAAGAAAAGTGTGCTACACACCCAGGCCCGTGAATTCGTGTGCTCTGCGAGGGATTACTTTGAGAAAGAAAAGGACAAAGGTGGGCCCTTAATTCCTGTTGTTCAGATTGTGAAGAGAACTGCAGCAGCATTGAAAATAAGTAAGAACACTGTTGTAAAGATAGGGAAAGAACAGTTTAGAGTAGATTGTGACGAGAGTGGCACAACAAAGCTGCACACACCAGGAGAGAAGCGACCGAGAAATAAGCAGGTGACAGCTTTGGACGATTTTCAGAAAGACGCTATTCGTCGTGATATATACAGCTATTATAAGAGAAGGGAACATCCCACTCTATCTAAACTACAGGTGTCGCTTCAGAAAGACGATCTTTTTAAAGGGAGCAAATTTTCATTGCGTACAGTGTTGAAAGACATAGGCTTCAGCTATTCATTGTTTAACGGACGCAAAATATTAATGGAAAGGACAGATGTAGTTGCATGGCGGTGCAGATTTCTGCGCAGGATCATGGGTGTGGAATTCGAAAGTATAGTGTGGTTAGATGAAACTTGGGTCAATGCCAGCCATTCTTTACGTAGAGGCTGGAATGATGGAACGCCAGAGGGGACAATGGCAGTGCCTGTTGGCAAAGGAGGGCGTATTATTGTCTTACATGCAGGAACATCGAAAGGTTTTGTGCCAAACTGCTTGAAAATGTTTCGGTAAAAAGGCGGGAGATTACCATGAAGAAGTGAACAGTGTAGTATTTCAAGAATGGTTCGAGATATCGCTTATGACGAATCTGACAAGTCCATCAGTGATTTTTATGGACAATGCGCCTTATCATTCCGTTGTTCACGATAAGGCACCAACCTTGGCAACAAAAAAAAAGACGATATCATTCAGTGGTTGAAACGGTGAAAAGTAGATTTCAGAGAAGATTTAAGGAAGGCGGAACTGCTCGAAATTGTGGCACAAAAGAAACCCCAATTTCCAACATATGTAATTGACGAGATTGCTAAAAGGCACGGGCATGAAATCGTTCGGCTTCCTCCATACCACTGTCACTTCAGTGCAATTGAAGGAGTGTGGGCGCAGATAAAAAATTACATTGCTGCAAACAATAAAAAATTCACGATCTCTGAAGTGGAAACTCTCCTTCCAGCAGCTATCAATAAAGTGACAAGCGAAGACGTGGGCTAAAATTGTAAACAGCACTGCAAGTGCCATCAGAGAGGCGGCCAAAACCGAAGGGGTTGTGGAAGATTGCATCGAAAATTTAATTATACATCTGGGAGAGAGCAGTGATAGTTCGAGTAGTGCTGAGGGAGACAATGTCAAATCAGATTCTGACAGTGATGTGAGTGGTGTTTTTGCATTACAGTAACTACAACGTATTCAGGAATGTAAGGAGGGAGTTTGCTATCGATCTACAACCAGATCATCATATTGTGAGTACTTTCTTCAGATTATAACTCTTAATACACTGACCAATTATTCTGTAGCTTGTAGTAGAACAAATTAATAATGCTAATACTTAACAATGGAAACCAAAACTGCTAATGTTCAACAACTTGCGAAAATAATTTCAGTTGTGAAGTTTAACAAATAACTTTATTATGTTTCAGCATCTTAGATACTTGTACTAAATAGCTCTTATCAGTTTTAGAGTTAATATATTTCAAGCATCAACTTTAAATAAATTCGCGCGTACCAATACGACTTGTATTTTGTCTGGCTTTTATTTCTGCTGCTAGAGAATGCGTGTAGCAGACAGGGCGCCGCGTGCTGTGAGCCACGTTCGGCAACAGCGCCGTCTGCCCGCCGGAACTGTCACTACCAATCACTCGTCTCACGGACTATAGTGTAGACCGCGCAATTGTGCAAAGCCAATGTGTCAGTCTGGCGTCATGGTCAGCGCATCTGCCTCCTGAGCGAGGGACCCGGGTTTGAATCACAGACTCGGTGCAAAGTTCCAGTCTTCACTTCAGGCCGCACATACACTTGTAAAAAAAAAATGTTTTGATGACCTTTGCACTCTGCAGTTCATGTTGCAGCATACTATCTTCCTGATTAATCACACCGTTTAACTGCGACCGTCAATCCTTTCCGCCACTATTTTATTTCTGCTATGCACACTGCTGCAATGTACCGTGTGCGGCGAGGCACGTCCAGCGTGAGTCACCCCGGTGCCAGAGGTCGCACCGGGAAACGCGGCGCAGCCGGCAGCCGGGACGCGCGCCTCAGTGCATCGGCAGCTTTCTCCCCGTGCGTGGGAGCCGCTGTGGCGGCGCAGCTGCCCGGCCGGCCTGCACGCTGCCTCAATTGTGGCTGACCTGACCCCGGCCACCGGCGACCTTGCGATCAGCTGCGACGTCGGCCAGCGGCGTTCCGCCTCCTTCCCACACAAGCCGCGCGCTGTATCTCCCTCCCAGTCTTACAGTCCACAGTTCAACGTAGCTCGATCGTACCAATAGATTACAGCGTGCAACTGACCCCTCATTTTGAGATCACAACAATTTACTCCTCATTCTCGAATTACTGTAATTTACTGCCGTGCTGTTGTTTTGGTCTTTCACTTGGAAGGCCGGCCGCAGTGGCCGAGCGGTTCTAGGCGCTTCAGTCTGGAACCGCGCGATCGCTACGGTCGCAGGTTCGAATCCTGCCTCGGGCATGGATGTGTGTGGTGTCCTTAGGTTAGTTAGGCTTGAGTAGTTCTAAGTTCTAGGGGACTGATGACCGCAGAAGTTAAGTCCCATAGTGCTCAGAGCCATTTGAACCATTTCACTTGGACGAATTGCTTGGTACTGCTCTCCATGCTAGTCTACCGTATTCATCTCTTTCAAGGGGGGAGTCGCATGACAAAACACACACGTACATATAATCTGATGCATCTTTCACAGTTTGAGAAGTAATTGAACCAAATTTTTGCACGCGTTGTCATTATGTTATTGGCTACAATCTGAATTGTTTTTTAACTCTTTTTTGTTTCAAATAATTTGAACAGGACGTTGCCGGATACTTCTGGAACACATACCATCGCATGAGAAACATTTTCTCAAGGGTTAGTGCACTTATCAGTTTCAAAATGTGATAAGTCATTCTTAGTTTTTGTTTTTTTCTTTTGTCGGTCACCTCTGACTTGATAGTACACATAGATTGTATTTATTCGGCCGCGAGACAGCTTTATTATTATTATTATTATTTTTATGAATCTCATTTTGTTCGTTTTATCTGCTCGGGAAGGACGTCGCTAGACACCCGTTGAAGTTCGTTGTTGATCCAATAACTCAGTATTTTTATTACAGAGTGTAGCCAACCCTCTGACCGACAAGCTGAGTTACCGTGCCGGCGAGTAAACTGTGTACCACTTCTCAATACCGGTCCTACAACTCTCACAACAGTGTTTTTTATTTTAATTTGCGTGTATGATACGTAACAATTTTTATTTCAGAAAAATTAAATAAACTTCACAATAATGCACTTTGAAAAACCTTGTACCACACGAAATTGTGTTATAGTACGTACAAAGTCTGCAGCAAATTTCAGCTTTTTACCTGCGGTTGTTCAGCAGAAAACGTTCGTTATATACGAAAAATGAAAATTCCGGGATATGTAGAAAGAACGTTTTATCAGCCTTTATGCTAGAAACAAGTACCTTAGTGTTGACCAGAACAATATATTAGGTTTTTTTGGTCTTCTTATAGCTCTTTTATTCTACTCTGATCCCTCTGCCACGTCCTTTTGGCAACATGCTTCACTGACTTTTCAGAACTGTCAATATGCATATCATCAGTCTTCTTCAACAGGTTTTCAGTCAAGCAACCTCTATCAAATACTAGACTCATAAGTGTTCTGATTCTTCCATTGTTACCATAAATGAAGCCTACAAAGCATCAAATGAGGAAATTTTAAGAATTGTAGATGAGCAAAATGTTGTCTTCGGGCATCTCTTATAAATGGGGTTGTCAAAGCTTTAGTTCAGGTTTTTTGTTCCACCATGTGTGCATTTCTTTCATAAATCCATCGTAAATGGACTCCCAACCTCTTATACTCTACAGATGTCTTCTCTGATGGCAAGAAATAGTCAAATAACGCAAACAAGGGCAGATTCGTGTAGAAAAAGGGGCGTGGCACCGCTCATTGATCGAAACAACATGGATTTTACATCATTTGCAGCACGAATTAAACTGTGAAAATTGAAAACGGTATTTCTAACATGTTACAAAACTATCTAGTGGCAAAAAATTTCATCATTTTTGATAAATTTTACATACATCCCTCTTACATACATCCCTTCCAACACGAAATAGACTCCATTACCAACTGAAGATTCCTTGATACCTCAAGCTGTGCCTTAAATTTCTTCTTTCGCCAGTTTCACTCAGCGCCTCACCATTAATTGCCTATCTGCCCATCTAGTACTCAACACTCTTCTGTGACATCTCATTTCAACATTTTATGTTCCCTTTTCGCCTGAACCATTTACCATCCACATTTTACCACCGTATATGGCTGCATTCGAGACAAATGCCTTCAGAAAATTTCTAACATTTAAATTTATATTCGATGTTAACAAATTCCTGTTTTTCAGAAATGCTTTTGTTTCTGTTTTTTGTCTACATAATACATCGTCTCTACTTCGACCATCGACTACATTTCATTAACCAACTTTTGTTTTTGCTGATGTTAATCTTAGAACCTACGAGAGTCGTTCAGTAACTAACGAAACACTTTTTTTCCTCATAGCGGGTTGGTTCTATTCAGGATTCCAATACACCACTCTGTTGACCATAAAACTCTGTTTTTCAAAATAATCTCCATTCAGTGCGACGGCCGTACGCCACCTGATAGGAGGGTCTGTATACCCGCATGGTTCCATTCCACTGCTGGACGTCGGAGTACCCACGAAAATGCATTCTTTATTGGTCCAAACAGATGGAAGCCGGAAGACGGGAGGTCAGGGTTGTATGGTGGATGTGGAAGAACAGTCCCTTAAAGTTTTACGAGATCCTCTCAGGTGCGGCAGACTTGCATTAGGCTTTGTGTTGTCATGGAGAGTGTCTTCAATTGCCTGAGGGTAGCACAGTAGACTTCAGAGCCAATCGCTGCACCATGACGGAGGACATCAAACAGAATAACCCTTATAGAGTCCCAGTAGTCCGTAGTCCGGACTTCACCAGCTGAGGGTGTGGCTTTCAACTTTTTCTTAAGAGGAAATGTGGTGTTGCGCCACTCCATGGACTGTCGTTTTGCTTCCGGTTCTAAGTGATGGATCCATGTTTGATGGCCTGTGAAGATGTTTGACAAAAAACTATCATCAGCCTCGTAATGCTCTAGCAACTCCGGACAGATAATTCTTCGTTGCTGTTTAGGGTCTTCTGTTAGGCGGCGAGAAACTCAGCGGTCCCATACCTTTGAGTACCCCAACTGGTGGACGAGGGTGTCAGCACTGACGACAGACACGTCCAGTTGTGCAGTGTGGTGTTTGACTGTGATCCGTCTGTCACCCCGAACGAGGGTGTCCCCACGTTCCAGCATTGCAGGAGTCAAAGCTATGGGGGGTCGGCCGGCACGCGGGGGATCGGACAGATTAGCGCACACTTGTTGCGATGATAACACACGGCTCGCCCAACGGCTCGCCGTGCTTTTGTTCACTGCCAGGTCTCCGTAGACATTCTGCAAGCGCCTACGCGTGTCTGCGATGCTCTGGTTCCCCCTAATAAATAAACTCTATGACAGCTTTGTGCTCGGAACTCACTTCTGTTACAGATGCCGTTTCGAAGCATACTCGTACATATAGCGCGGACAACTCATGGAACTTAGTGAAACTGTAGAGGCGGAAGTGGAATATTTCACGATATCCCTCAATAAATTCTGCATTTTCTTCACTTCTAATTGACCGAGAAAAAGAGTGTTACATTACTTATTTAACTCCACTCATATTTTCAAGAGACTATTCATTCTTTAAACTTTTTATTTCTTCTCGATGAAATTTCATTCGGTTGCCAAATATCTCCGTGCTTTCCTTTGCTGGCTGCTCAAAGCACAGAGTGAATGTTAGCGGCATAGGCTACAATCCTGTGTGAGTTCCTTCAAAACTTCTACTTTCCTTTCACGCCCTTCGACTTTTATATCTGCAGTCTGATTTCTGAACAGCTCCTAGGCAACTTTTCGTTCCATGTATTTTATCGCTGCTCTAATCAGACGTTCAAGAAGCGTAGTCCAGTGAATGTTCTCGAGAAATTTCTCTAAATCTGCATTTGCTATAAACGAAGGTTTGCCTTCTTCCAGTCTCTCTTCTAAGTAAGTAGCAAAGTCAATATTGCCTCCCATGTCCCTGCATTTCTCCTGCACCCAAACTCGCCTTTCCCGTGGTTAGATTCTACCGATGTCTGCAATTTTCGGCAAATAATTCTTGTCAGTAATTTACAACCATGGTTTATTAAACTGATGGGTGTAAAACATTCTGTGGTGCAGGAACATGCTTTCTTTGGAATTGGAATTACTACGTTCTTTTTGAAATATGGAGCTATAAGTAATACAAAATGTAGAGTTTTGTATAATAAAGCATTGATTTCGACTAATTTCTCCCGGTTTTCGTTGTCCCTTAGTTTTAAACCATAATTGAAGATTTGACGCGGAGCTATGGCTCAGTTTTCACACTGCTGGCCATTAAAATTGCTGCACCAAGAAGAAATGCGGATGATAAACGGGTATTCATTGGACAAATATACTATACTAGAACTGACAAGTGATTGCATTTTGACGCAATTTGGGTGCATACATCCTGAGAAATCAGGACCCAGAACAACCACTTCTGGCCGTAATAACGGCCTTGATACGACTGGGCGTTCAGTCAAGCAGAGCTTGGATGGCGTGTATAGGTACAGCTGCCCATGCAGCTTCAACACGATACCACAGTTCATCAAGAGTAGTGACTGACATATTGTGACGAGTCAGTTGCTCGGCCACCATTGACCAGACGATTTAGATTGGTGAGAGATCTGGAGAATGAGCTGGCCAGGGCAGCAGTCGAACATTTTCTGTATCCAGAAAGGCCCGTACACGACCTGCAACATGTGGTCGTGCATAATCCTGCTGAAAAGTAGGGTGTCGCAGGGATCGAGTGAAGGGTAGAGCCACGGGTCGTAACACATCTGAAATGTAACGTCCACTGTTCAAAGTGCCGTCAATGCGAACAAGAGGTGACCGAGACGTGTAACCAATGGCACCCCATACCATCACGCAGGGTGATACGCCAGTATGGCGATGACGAATACACGCTTCCAACGTGCGTTCACCGCTATGTCGCCAAACAGGGATGCTACCATCATGATGCTGTAAACTGAACCTGGATTCATCCGAAAAAATTACGTTTTGCCATTCGTGCACCCAGGTTCGTCGTTGAGTGCACCATCGCAGGCGCTCCTGTCTGTGATGCAGCGTCAAAGGTAACCGCAGCCACGGTGTCCGAGCTGATAGTCCATGCTGCTGCAAACGTCTTCGAACTGTTCGTGCACATGGTTGTTGTCTTGCAAACGTCCCGATCTGTTGACTCAGGGATCGAGACGTGGCTACACGATCCGTTACAACCATGCGGATAAGATGCCTGTTATCTCGACTGCTAGTGATACGAGGCCATTGGGATCCAGCAACGTGTTCCGTATTACCCTCCTAAACCCATCGATTCCATATTCTGCTAACAGTGATTGGATCTCGACCAAGACGAGCAGCAATGTCGCGATACGATAAACCGCAATCGCGATAGGCTACACAATCCGACCTTTATCAAAGTCGGAAACGTGATGGTACCCATTTCTCCTCCTTACAAGAGGCATCACAAGAACGTTTCACCAGGCAACGCCGGTCAACTGCTGTTAGTATATGAGAAATCGGTTGGAAACTTTCCTCGTGTCAGCACGTTGTAGGTGTTGCCACCGGCGCCAACCTTGTGTGAATGCTCTGAAAAGATAATCATTTGCATATCACAGCATCTTTTTTCCTGTCGGTTAAATTTGGCGTCTGTAGCACGTCTTATTCGTGGTGTAGCAATTTTAATGGCCAGTAGTGTAGCTTTCTGGATTCGCATTCGGAAGGTTTACATCCCTCTTCAGCCTTCCACATTTTTCGTAGTTTCCACAGATCATTAAAGGTAGACGCCTTGTTGGTACCTTTCCAGTGTCCTTCTCCATCTCAGTCTGTGCTTAGTCTCAGAACTCGTCGGTGTGTCCTTAAGCTCATGTCTTCTGTTTTTCGTGTTCAAGACTACTTTCTGCGTTACGTCATCATGGTCAGAGGCGCAATGTGATAACTGATGATGTGGTGGTGTCGAATTATTTGGTGCTGACGTCATTCAAAAGCCAAGCAGTTTATGCGTATATCATGTAAACCAAACCCAGCTCCGTAGCTGGGGCAGCTAGCGTACACAGTTGCACGAGTCACGGATAACAGGGATTAACAGTTACCGCAAGCTTCAAACGACGGACCGTGTGAGAGAAGCTGTGCAGAAAAGCAAACGTGGGAAGACTTTATCGAAAGCCACGTCCGGTGCGAGCGTGATCGGGAGAAAGCCACGGAGGATCGGAGGTGTTCAGGGCGTGACCGCCCGCTCCGAGACTTCCCCGTTCCCGCATTACCTCGCTGAACATGACACTGCAGTAATTATCGGGTAGCGGCCGCAGCGTCGGATTACCGCTGGCCACGTCCTGCGACACGGCGGTTCACTGCACGTGAGGACGTCCACTCTGGATGCACGATCTCGCTAAATACGGCAGGCAGTGAAAGCGGACTGCCGAAGCTAATCTCTTCTTGGGACACGCTGCTTCGTTTTTGGGAAAAACTGACATTCCGTCTGCGGAGAGGACACTCCAAGCGTAAATGGTTGCGAAAGCAGGGATTAGCGACCACAAGTCAGTAGCTGCCAGGCTGAATACCGTAACTCTTACAACCATCAAAAAGAAACGCAAAGTATATCTATTTATAAAAGCTGATAAAAATGCTCTTAATGCCTTTTCAAGAGACAGTCTGCACCTCGTCCAATCTGATCGTGTAAGCGTGGAAAAGTTGTGGAATGAATTCAAAGGGATATTATTAACAGCAATTGAGAGGTGTATACCACAAAAGTTCATAAGTGATGGTACTGATCCCCCATGGTACACAAAACGGGTCAGATCGCTGTTGCAGAAGTAGCGAAAAAAGCATGGCAAATTTAAAAGACTGGAAAAGTTTTGCAGAAGTTCGAAATATAGTGCTTACTTGAATGAGAGATGCTTTCAATAATTTCCACAACCAAATTCTGTCTCGAAATCTGGCAGAAAACCCAAAGAGATTCTGGTCATACATAAAGCACACCAGTAGCAAGACGCAATCAATACCTTCACTGCGCGATAACAACGGTAAAGTTACTGATGACAGTGCCACTAAAGCAGAGTTATTAAACACGATTTTCCGAAACTCCTTCAGCAAAGAAGACGAAGTAAATATTCCTGAATTGCAATCAAGAAGCTCTGCCAAGATGAGAAACATAGAAACAGATATACCCGATGTCACAAAGCAGCTTAAGTCACTTAATAAAAGCAAGGCCTCCTTTCCAGATTCTATACCAGTCAGGTTGCTGATGAAATAGCTCCATATGTAGCAATTACATACAACCACTCGCTCACAGAAAGATCCGTACCTAAAGACTGGAAAATTGCTCAAGTCACACCAATACCCAAAAAGGGAAGTAGGAGTAATCCGCTGAATTACAGGCCTATAACACTAACGTCGATTTTCAGTAGGGTTTTGGAACATACGCTGTATTCGAACATAATGAAGTACCTCGAAGAAAACGATTTATTGACACGTAATGAGCACGAATTCAGAAAATATCGTTCTTGCGAAACACAACTAGCTCTTTATACTCATGAAGTACTGAGTACTATCGTCAGAGGATGTCAAATTGATTCCATATTTTTAGATTTCCAGAAAGCCTTCGACACCGTTCCTTACAAGCGTCTTCTAACCAAACTGAGTGCCTACGGAATATCGCCTCAGTTGTGGGACTGGTTTCGTGATTTCCTGTCAGGCACGTCACAGTTCGTAGAAATAGACGGAAAGTCATCGAGTAAAACAGAAATAATATCCGGCGATCCCCAAGAAAGTGTTATAGGCCCTCTATTGTTCCTGATCTGTATTAATGACATAGGAGACAATCAGAGTAGCCGTCTTAGATTGTTTGCAATGATGCTGTCATTTACCATCTTGTAAAGTCATCAGATGACTAAAATGAATTGGAAAATGATTTAGATAAGATATATGTATGGTGCGAAAAATGGCAATTGACCCTGAATAAAGAGAGCGTACACTGTCGAAATTATTCTGCAGCTGCCTCAGACTGAAAACTAGTACGTTTACTGCTCTTTCACTTTTAGGCATATATTTTACGTGGCCTTATGTGTCTTCGTGCTATATTGGCCTGAAGAATGTGCTTTAGTTTGCTGTTCTTGCCTCATCCTACGTGGGCAATTACCACATAACTCGAAGAAATACAGATGAAAACTACACGGAGTTTGAAATGGTTCAAATGGCTCTGAGCACTATGGGACTTAACGTCTGAGGCCATCAGTCCCCTAGAACTTAGAACTACTTAAACCTAACTAACCTAAGGACATCACACATATCCATGCCCGAGGCAGGATTCGAACCTGCGACCGTAGCGGTGGCGCGGTTAGAGACTGTAGCGCCTAGAACCGCTCGGTCACCCCGGCCGGCCTACACGGAGGGAAATATCTATGACGAAAATATAACAGTTGTGCACGGTGTCATACACATTAATTATAAAACGGTAAATAGTGACCGTAGTAAGCCCGGCCTGCAGACATGAAGGTCAAGTCACGTATTCGATGAGTCTGAAGAAATAAAGTACTGACAACAACAACAAGAACAGAAATACAGGGTGTTCCAGAAATAGAATGAATGCTTTCTCGACCGGATGACGTAGATGCTGGTAAACCTTTCGGGATGAGAGGTCGTGATCCAAGAAACCCTTCTGTTCTTGACGTTTCGATCAGGACTGCGCTGGGCATCTTCAGAGGCGCTCCTCCCCTGAGTCTTGCCGACTGACTGGTCGGACGCCCGAGAGCGACATAAAGACTGTAGTAAATGAAGAAGTGTTCAAAGTAACACGTGATGAGCAGACATCAGAGATAAAACCTGAAACTACCAAGAGGGGCGTAAGAGCACAAAAGTCTTGTCCGACTAGGAAAAACAGAGAAATCAACTGTAGCAGAGCGTGCTCTTCAGTCACGAAACCACGAAGTGAAGTTTTCTGAAACATATTTTATCTACAACGTCAAATTATTATCCATGACTACATAGAGAAGCCATTGATATTTATAAGCAAGAGGATAATTTTAATACTAAGGAGGAAGCAATGAAACTTAGCGACATATGAACAGTAGCTCTGCAGAATCTCTAGACGGTTTCATCTTCGACAAGACGACAATCGATAGTTAAGTTTTACCTCTGACAAGGATTATCTCTGCTCATCGTATGTTACTTTGACCACGCCCCCCTTTCCGACTATTTATGTCGCTCTCGGGCATCCGGCCGGTCAGTCGGCAAGACTCAGCGGAGGAGCTCCTCTGAAGATGCCCAGCGCAGTCCTGAACGAAACTCATGTACAGAAGAGTTTCTAGGAGGACGACCACACATCCCAAAAGGCTTACCAGCAACTGTCCCAGAAATGTTGCGACAAGCTTGTAGGCGTTGTAGACTGTGTCCTGAGGAACACATAGAGGTTGGCACCCATGTCCAGAAACGTCATCTAGCGACACTACGGAGCCTCGAAGTTACAGCCTCTGGCGTCTGCCAATAGGCCACACCTCTGGCAGCAAACGTGACTTTTACGGTGACGGACCGTAGGCGAAACGTCTCGCAATGTTGTTTGTCATTCAGTGATAGCGACTGATTGCCACGATCGCCGGTGAAGAAGGTAGAGAGCTAGCTGCCGCATAGAAAGGCCCTGTCTCCTACGAATTCGACAGTCACCCCTATAGGGCTCCTGGCGGACGCGACCGCCAGAGATATCCTTTCTACCGAGTATCAGTCTCGCATCAAATAACTTAAGACTTACCACGCCAAGAATCTACAACTTAGTGTGCCAAAAATCCACTCGCTAAGCTCAGAGTGGGAGAAATGTATCAAGCTGCGAATTGCATTTCATAGAAGGTTATAAGAGATGATGAAGGGAGTAAAGATAAAATACCAGTGGCTCATCTTATCACGGTTATGGAAAGGTATGCTGTCAGATCGACTCGTCTGCTACGTTTGGGCGAGGCACAACTTCCGAAACAGCAAAGCCGAATTTCCGAAACCGTGTTTTGCTGCCGTGTTTCCGTGTTAAGGCAGGAAGTATTTTTACTAGACCCGTCAAATATCGGTTTCCTGATGGTCAGTTATTTTACATTAATGGACTCTAGAAATCAGCTGTTCCGCTTTCCGATTTAGCCAGCTCATTGGCTGTTTCTCTTCAATAAAACACTAAAATCAGAAACGCTATTACTTCTACAGGATGATCCAAAAGTCCGTTAACATTTGAAAATTGAATATTTCACAGAACAATGTAGGTACAGAGGGAAAAATTGACACACATGCTTGAAATGATGTGGGTTTTTATTGAAACCAAAAACAGTTCACAAAACGACCAACATATGGAGCTTCATATGATACAAAAACAATAATTAGTATATAAGTTGATCCTCAGCTAAGACGAAGTTCTTTCTAAGAAATGTCATTCATCAATATACCTGAAGTCGAGGCAAAATGTTGTAAATAGCCCGCGTATCAACGTATCACTAGGTGTTGTGAGAACTCGCCGTCGGATGTTGTCTTTTAGTATACATTATGAGGTCAGACAATCGCAGTAGACTTGCGACTTCAGGTAAGCCCACAACCAAGAATCATACGGAGGGTGGTCTGGGCAGCTGCGAGGCCAAGCATGACAAAAGTGGCGGCTCGGTACGCGATCCCCAGTAAACGATGTGCCTCAAAGATTTTTCACACGTGTAACAGTATGGGGTGGAGGACAATCCCGCACAAAAGTCGTACCTTCCAGTAGTTGTTGATCAGCCAGGTTAGGGATGATGCGATTCTGTGACAAATCAGGATACCTCTGACCTGTCGGAAGCAGCGGCACTGGCGTGTCCCTGTCCAGAGCCATCTGTTGGCCTGTTTTTGCACTAGTTTTCGTTTCAGTAAAAACCCATATCATTTTAGGCATGTATGTCAAGTTTTACCTCTCTACGTACAATGCAGTTTCAAATGTTAAAGAACTTTTGTTTGTAGTGTTCGAATACTCCTCCTGAACAGCATCAAGGTGGTGGCCAAAGCGAAATCTACATTCGGCGGAGGGGAAGTATCTACACTGTCAATTCTGCAACGTCACATTCGCGCCTTATTACCGCCTAGATGCCAATACCGGATGTTTCTTCCATCTTCAGCCTTTGAAGTGCCTACCATCGTTTCACTACACTATCGGATGCATTAGGGATATCTAGTATTGTGGCGTGCTCACCTTTCCAGTACTTAGGAGCTTTTCGCAAAATGGAAATGGAAATGAGCGTACGGCATCGTTGGCCGGGAGGCCCCTATTCGGGGAAGTTCGGCAGCCAAGTGCAAGACTTCTTTCAGTCGACGCCACATTAGGCGACTTGTGCGCCGGTGATGAGGATGAGAAGATGATGAGGACAACACAACAGCCAGTCCCCAAGCGGAGAAAATCTCCAATGCCGCCGGGAATCGAACCCGGGCCCGTTTGCATGGGAGGCGAGCACGTCACCATCCAGCTAAGCAGGCGAATTTTCTCAAAATAACTTGCAAAGGTTCATTTTTAACGATGTTAATGTGAACTCGACGGATTAAATGTCGTAATAGCCAAATGCCTGTGTGATGTAGCATACATAATTATTGATACCTGCTGATCCAGCGTCAAATGAGAAATAGCAAATAGCTAGCAAGGTGGTGTCTAAAATAATTAAGGATTTTGCGAAAGTACGAAGTTTGACCGATCATATCTACTCTAGAATATAAAAAAATTGATCAGATTTCTTCAGGTTATTCTTCCGCACATAAACGAGCGAGCATATGGAGCTGAGATTGTTCATGAACATACACATACACAGGTCTGCTACAGTATAGGAATGTGTCCCACTTCCTGAGGTGCCCATGTATACGACGACAATACAGATATTTCCTAAACTTACACGATTTAGTGGCTAAGGGTTTATTCGATCTAACTTAATTTTTGAGACTTTATTGCAAATTCCCAAGGCAGTACGCTACTGCAATGCGTCTTTAGTGCTTTTAGATATCTAGCACCATATTTAAAAATGCCATTTCTCAAGCCAATAGTTTACAGTCTCACTTAAACATATAGTGTACGGATGGTCCAGAACGGTTGGCGCACCGGCTCGGCGTGCAGGCGTACCAATCAACGATCATCTAGCTGTCACGTGTCGTTTAGGGACGTGCCGGGCATCACAGGCAGGAACCCACGTCCCATACTGTCGGCTAACCGTCAGGCCGTGCATCGCAGGCTGCACCTTCTAAACAACAACTCCCATACAGTGGCACCCACCGCGTGTTTATGGATCACAAGGTGAGTCAGTTCCCTCTGCTCTGACAACAGTTGTTTAGGAAGGGCCGTAAGGTGTGACCGAGCGGTTCTAGGCGCTTCAGCCTGGAACCACGCGACCGCTACGGTCGCAGGTTCGAATCCTGCCTCGGGCATGGTTAGTTAGGTTTAAGTAGTTTTAAGTTCTAGGGGACTGATGACCTCACATGTTAAGTCCCATAGAGCTCAGAGCCATTTGAACCATTTGAACCGAGAGGTAAGGCGAAGGAGTGGGCATCAAGTGAGGATATTTTAACTGAGAACAGGGAGTTTTCTTAAAAATCCATGCGTATTTTATAGCTCGGAGCACAAAGGGCACGTGTAGGGAAGGTGCCATTACGGCTAACAGGGCGAGGCCACGACGTTGGATCATGGATTTACTTCAAACTTTACACAACTTTAGTAGCTCATTAAGAAAACGTAACGTGCAAGTTGTACAGTACAACTACTCTGGAAATTCCGAGGAAATCAGAAGTTTCACGCGTCTATTATGTAACTGGTGTATCCTTGCATGGTGCTGGAAGTTAGAGTTGATGGTAGTCAAGTCGTTGGCGTTCGAGCTACATAAGACGACCGTGTATGAGGCGACTGTTCGACTGCCGCTCAAACCTTCCTTTTTGTAATACAAATGTAAGTTCTGTGACATACAAAGAATTTGGACTTACGCTATTCGCTCTTGTTACATTATCACCATCTCACCGCTGCGCAGGCTTTGTGTCTGCAGCTCGAAGCCTCGAGGTGCAAAGTAGGTATGGGCACCTTAGCAGATTGCATGTATAAGGGATTTCGCAAATCACGACAGCATACATTTTCAGGAAAACTCTATGCGTTTATTCATTTACGTGTTGATAATTATAAATATGTTTGTTCTAATAATTAAATTTCATTAAAAATAGTAAGTACTCAAATAACATAAAACCACAAAAACTTTATGCAAATACATATGGTTTTTTAAAATTATATTGCCGAACTAAACCTTGTACAGAGTCATACATATTGCATATTGAAGGAAAACTGAAAGTTTTTTTTTTTCAAGCATTCGATTTCGATATGCGAACCATGAGTGAGCCGGCAGACGTCAATATGGTAATCGAATTCTTGCCACACCCGTCACCCGTCCCAGCATGGCATCGTCGCCTGTGGCAGTCGCTTCCCGTATTCTCTTCCGGAGCTCTGCAACATCACGTGGTAGAGGCGGTACATATGCCGGATCTTTAATGTGTCATCACAGAAAAAAGTCACACCGACGTTGGAGATCTGGTGATCCTCGATCCGCACCTTAACACGCCATGCTTGCGACTAGTGCTGACTATCGGCATATTACCAAACTATGCTGTGGCGGTATAGATGGAAAAAAAACTTTCAGGGTTTCTTTTCAAAATTACACACGTTTGATATCTGTACAATGTTTGGTTCTTGAGCAATAAATAACTGAAAGTGTTCCCGGACTTTATGTCCACCCTGTAGATTAAGAGTTAAGTTTGAGCGGGAGTCGAACCGAAGCTTCATACACGTTCGTTCTGCGACGCTCGAAAGCTAACCATTCGACCACCATAAACTCTATCGTCCGGCACCAACGCACAGATATGGCAGTTACGAGTACTTACTAGACGAGTAAATCTTCCCCGCGATTGTCTCGGAATTGCGAAAGTAGTGCACTTTAATACTTGCCCATTACGTTGTCTTAATGGCCCACTAAAGGTGTACAATGTTTGAAGTAAATTTGTGATATCATTGTTGTGGCCTACCATTGTAAGTTGCGGAGTGAGCAAATAGAAGGCGTGGCGGAGTGAGCAAATAGAAGGCGTGTTGTCACGTGGGAGCACTTTTTCTGAAACGGCCGCTCTACTCCCGTGTACCGGGACTCCACGTGATCATTTTCCCACAGTTCTCATTGGCCGAGGGCTGTAGGAGGCGCCCTCAAAGTGTCTCTTGTCGGCATTCCTCAACTACGTGAGCCATGTTTGACCTGCAACATAGGCAGGTGCTGGAGCGTGATCCGAGGGAGTTTGAGCCGGCAGCGGTGGCCGAGCGGTTCTAGGAGCTACAGTCCGGAACCGCGCGATTGCTACGGACGCAGGTTCGAATCCTGCCTCGGGCACGGATGTGTGTGTTGTCCTTAGGTTGGTTAGGTTTAAGTAGTTCTAAGTTCTAGGGGACTGATGACCTCAGATGTTGAGACCCATACTGCTCAGAGCCATTTGAACCAATTTTCTTCTTTTTTAATCCGAGGGAGCAGTCCTGCGGGCGGACGGCAACTCTTGACACGAGAGAAAGAAAATTTTCCGATCCGACGGTTACGATAAAAAATTTTCGAATAAAATATTTCCGAACCCCTTCAAACAGGTGGCCATCCGCACAACAGCCTTTCAACGGCTTGCCCCTTATTCCTTTGAGGTTACCTTCATGTTATACTGCTGACATGTCAAGTCCACATTCTCCTTGTGTTTAATATTTCACTAGTGATTAGAAAATAGGATGTTCTAACGAACATTGTACGTGAGGTGTATGCTACAGTTGGACGTAGCCAACATTTCCACAACTATCATATGCGTGTCTCGAAAGTCCCGAAGAAGACAATCCAGTTTCGGCATCCTGTCGATTTCGTGAGAGACGGGGCAGAACCTCGGATAAGACAAGGATTTGGAAAGAAATAATCTGTGTCCTTCCCAAACGAATCATTCCACAGTTCACAATAATCAATTAGGGAAACCATGGGGAACGTATATCTGGGATGCCGGAGAGGTGTTTCAACGCCGCATCTCCTAAAGTAAAAGTGCACTGTGTTCAACAGTCGGGACAAAAGAAAACTCGAAGGAAAACGGCCACAACTATTACAGCTGAACGCTGTGAGGCGCTGAATACCGTACAATTTATTTTTTAACCCGTACTGCAGACGAATAACCAAGACTTGGCTAAAATTAAAAAGAACATTATAGAAGCAAAAGGTTCTGAAAATACTCTCGTGATTCGTCTGCAGACAATAAGAGTTTTGTAGTTGCAACTATTAGTGGCAGCGCAATCTGGCCTTCAGCGGGATGAACTAGTCACGCGAGGCAAGTCCTTAGTGAGCTGGTGGCGCGGTGCCGGAAAACGTTCGTGGCGTCACTGACAGGGAGAATGGCAGCTAGGCGAGACTTCCGTAAAACCGGCCTACGGCTTCCATCTCGTAATTATATCCTCAGAATGACAGAAACTTGTCTAGCTGGCACGCTTAGTAATGCAGTCTTAAAGCAACTAATGTGAACCTTATGCGACGCATTGTATTCTTTGTTAAAAGTGCCATGAAGGCCAGAAATATTGTGTGGAAGGAATTAACTGATTATGACGTACTCCATTTGAATTGCAGTCCAACATATCCATTTCATCCTGGAGGATACCTTATAATCCTTTACATTTTAACTGACGTTATTCGCGACAATACTAAATTTTCTACAAGGACGGGTTGTGTGAGTATTCACATTAAAAAAGATAAGGCAGACAGAGAGAGAAAGAGAGAGAGAGAGAGAGAGAGAGACAGTAGTTCATTACGAAAATTATAATAAATGGCAAAATAGAAGTGTGAACGATACGTATGGCATAAACACCTCTTCGACACGTTATTTCCTGATGTTTGGAGAACGAAATACTTTTGTTAAACTTAAGAAGTCAGAATTATTAGACCACGGAAGGGCACCTGGAACACAGACGTAATAGTGCCATCTGGATACTAGACTGAATCCAACAAACGTGTAAATCAAATAACGTACCAGAGGCATTGGGCAAGTATACAAACAATGAACAATGAAAGCTGATGAAAGGAAGAGATAAGAAGATAAGCGAACGCCGCTTAAACGATAGCACGAAGTAAACTATCGACTTCACATACAACGAAACAGCCGAGACAGACTGCGCAGATTAATAAGTGTTGTTCCATCAGGCGAAAACTGAAACGGTTCCTCCATAAAGTGTGCAACCAATTTCTGGCAGCATCCTTGCGTAAGTGATACTGTTTTCGGTCCCTAATGATATCCATGTAAACTCGAACGTTCCTTCCTGTTTTCAGAAAACTGTCTCAGAGTTCACAAATTCTATTCGTGTGGAAATGTAGACGGCAAATCAGATTAAATTTATTACATGTAGTTTGGTTGACTTGAGTGTGTCCACAAATTTCTGCTGATGTGAATAGAAAAAGTTTTCATACAGATATTTAGCAAGAAGTAGAAATTAAAACAATATATTTAGATACATGATAGGCAGTGAAATACTGCAACTTGTAGAAGAGACCTGAGGGGTCTACGCATTTGATCGCAAGCCAAGAATATTTTTAGATGATGCTTTCCTCTCGTAATATGCGTCAGTTGTCTTGATATCCTGTTCGCTACGTCGCAAGTATTTATCTTACCTTCAGAACACTGAAAGTGCCTTTCGCGTTGTTAGTATCATTGACAGCTCCATACATATTATCTTTACTTTTCCACGAAACATTAACTTAAAAATTAACATTATTGTGACTATGGACAAAAGTATCTGATTACATAAATAAAACTAGCCAAAACTAGTAATTAACAAATGTTTTTGTAACAATATCGTTTATCAATGGTCTCCTTCAACTGTCATCCACTTTAACCGGAGACAGTCCATCCTATCGGAGAAGTAGTTTCTGTTAAACTCCGCAAAATTCTCACGATTTCACCACATGGTTTGGAAATTTTCTTTCAGATTTTTGAATTGCGGACGATGGTTGGATCTCGAGAATGAACTGGTAACTTCCGTTAACATGTGACGATGTTTTTTCAGTGGACAGCTGTGTGTGATGGTCTCAACTGTCGAGTAAGGCCGCGGTGCAAATTGTGTGCTTCTCAGACCTGAGTAATCTAAGCACAAGATAAATCTGTCCTCAAACTGAAGATTGGTTTGAATATCTGAGTTGTAAGTGATATGACCTAGTATTCCTCCACCCTCTGAACTGACGTACCAAACCTGTTGTTTGACGAGGATACAGCATCTCGATGCAGCTCGGCAGTTTTCATATTAACAAGCCTATGCAGGAGGTGAAAGAAGTGATACGTACGAAAAACAAGGTACTAAGAGTAACTGAGAATTGAACCCTGAGTCATTGCAATTATAATTTGACGCTTCCACTCACCTACAGCCACACAATCCAGCGGTGCCGTCCGCACGAACTTAACCAAATTCATATTCGATGTGTAGCGCAGGAAAAAACTTTTAAGCGAAGAGTTTTACTAACAGCGGGCAACTCGCTTTTCTGTTATCTTCAAGCCTCCACATTACTCACTACAGATGACTGCCAACACACGCCTCTGTAATGTGGGTGAGCTGGACATAGAAACTGCGCCGAATCACAACTAAAGCTGAAACTTGCAGAAAAATTTTATTTTCCTCCTCACCTAAAGTTTTGGAAATATTTCTCATGACACTATTACCAAATAATTACTGCAAAGAGGTCGTCGTTATTTATTCCTCACATCCTTATGACACTGATGGATGCACAGAATCACAGACGCATCACGATTCGCTTGCAGTCTGGGGAAAGTAATAACCTGACCTTAGAGTCAAGAATTAGCACAACTCAGTAAAAACGTGACTCAAGTTACAGTGTGATAAATCGAAATTTGATACGCACGTTACAAAATAAGAGTGCTCAGCCGATGTCGGAATTCGACCCAGGGAAAGTATACATTAGTGCTGAGAGCTGTAAAGACTATAGATGTGAGCAAGGAGCAGTGATTACGTTAGCATAATGTATACTTTACTGTCAAAATATTGCCCTTCACCTGCCAAAAACAGAAAGAAAACTCTTTCGCTATATTTGACACTCATTTTCGGTGGATGTGATCGTCATGTAGCTTAGAAAATAACTAACTGCAGAAGAGCGACGTCCACCTTGGTAGCTGACTGGTCACAGAGCAGTTGACTGCCAGGTGGAGGACCCGTGTTCGATTCTCGGCACTGCCAGAGATTTTCCATTGGCACGGGGTGCACTGACTTTCGTTGTACCAGCTGAGGATCTACTTGACCGAATAGTAGTGGCTTCAGGTAACGAAAACTGACAACGGGCGGGAGAACAGTTTACTGACCTCGCGCACCTCCGTACCGCATCCAGTGTCGCCAGTGGGGGAGGGGGTGACTCGGCGGTCGGTCGGTTGGAATGCGCCCGCTAGGGCTTGTTGACGGAGTATGTTTTTCATGTCCGATATTAAAAGAGGAAATCATGGTTAACGAAGATTGAAGGGGCATGCAAAAGTATTTTCCCCAAGGCACAGAAGTAAGCGGAAAGCCACACAAAATCTGCAGAATTTCTTGTATGGTATTACATAAATTTTTCCATGATCTGCTTGGAAATGTGTTAGAGCGAATTATATATATATATATATATATATATATATATATATATATATATATATATATACAAAGGAGAGCTTTCAAAGCCGTTTCTGCCCTTCTGTAGTAGAGGCTTCTTTAGTTTTGCTAACATTCTATTCAGTAGAGTCTGCAGATATTGCGGAATACTAAGATGATGATAATGATGATGAATGTCATCATTCGTTTGAGACTTTATTACATTTTTTGCTACTAGTCTCAGTTTTTATTTAATCAACAAGTCTCTCGAAAAACAGCTCTCTGCTTCTTAAAATGCCATGAAGCGAAGGGATTACGTTGCAGTGAAAGATGCACAGAGGACGTGTTTTAAATGATAGTATGGTAATAATGTAGGCCAAAGCAACAAATTAAAGTTTATACCAGAACCGGGATACGAACCTTGGTCTCCTGCTTACAAGGTGCTTTGGCTTACATCATTCTTATAAATGAAGGTGAGACTCAATACGTCTTAGGAACACCAGCTATATATGACTGAATGATATTTGTAGAATGAATACTTTGCGGTCTACTTACATTTCTGTAGTTTTCATCACTGGCATAATATTTTCACCAGTTATTAAGGTTGCTTTTTGTAAATTATCAGTTGCTTGCGATCCTATGCCACAATACTCTTTTCAAAAACGAGACGGATAACTAAAAAGTGACTTTTTACTAGAGAAAGTATGCAGAGTTGTTTTAAATTCCACACCGTAAATGCTACTGACCTTTTCAACAGCATATGCTCCAATTAACACAATGTGGTCTGACACACGTGGAAATAATTATGCGAACGAAATTCATTTCATTAGCTTTGAAGCATTTTATTCATTGGACATTGTGGTGAGCGTTACTAATACAGTTTCTCACTCTAATTGTTTCGTTTTATGCTGATAAAAAACGAAAATTTGGGAGTTCATTTGCTGTATTTGCTCTTCGTTTCTGAAATCATAAGAGTGATGATGTTTTGTAAATTTCTTTATGGGTTATCGACAAGGACGATTTTATTAAGTGTAACATAAAATTTGGCCAACATTTGTAAGCGTATCGTGAATTAACTGGTTTCTGCAGCATACCTCATAAGTATTGTTTCGACAGTTAGAATTTCAAAGCCTGTGGATACACTAACTTCGTGATACGGTACATAGCAGTAGAAACAATTTAGCATTATCTATAAACGTTATTTGCAACTGGTGTTTTCTTTCTTTTATCCTACGTTTTCAGCATCATGCTAAGCATCGTCGTTTTCATCGTATTAGTTTCTGCCTTTCTCTACCTTCTTCTCTCTCGCGGTATCTTGCTCGTTCACAGTGTTCAGTTCTTCTCAGTATCAGTTGTGGTTCTAGTGTCGTATTCATTATGTAAGTACTGTTTCGCATTCACAACCACTACGTTCGCATTTTTCGGCGGTCAAACGGTGAGATACGCTTCGTAATTTCTTGGCGTTCACCCGTCATCTAGAAGTCAACAGGAAATAATGGATGACTGCCAAAGGAGGTTATCAGAGCCAAAGCTACTCGTCTGCATGACCGACTGAGATAAATTCTGGTGACGCCTTAGCGTTCAACACAGAGATAGGCGCATAGAATATCAGTATTTGAAAGAATGTCCATCGGCGCAATTCGACGAGCAAGGAGAAGGCCGGGAGGTGCTGTTAAATACCCGTGAATGAGTAAACACTGCGGAAAGATCGTGTCTCACGTTTATCTAGAGCCAATCTCACACATTACCTATAGTGTAGACACACTCATCTAGTCATCTAGTTATCTGTAATGGGCAGCTCCTGATAAAACACCAAACATACGGCTCGCGAGGAGAGATGCCAAAACTCTTCACATAGAAGGCTTTACAATTTAGGTGTTCAAAATACCTTTCGAACTCTCTGGGCTGAAAATATCAGACACTTTTCTACGCCAACTGTAAAGAGATTCAGGTGTATACAGGGTGTATGAGCTGTCTGCGTGAGGCTGGTACCGAGGAAAAATTTAGATAATCTCAATTGCAGAATTTAATTGTATTAATTTTCTTTCCAATTGATATGTTAACAAACATGACAGTATGAGATACTTCAGAGGTACATACTGACCACTTTTCAATTTATTTGCATTGGTTTTCGAGATTTCCGGGTCTATCTTTAAGTGATCATGAGCAGACATATAAATATGTTTGTTTGATTTGTAGCCAGTGTCTGAAAAGGCAAGTAAATGACTCTAAGAACTTTTCCCAGCGAGCAAATAGGACATTTATTTGACAGAAGGTAACGTTCGTCTCTCACTGAATGGTAACTTCGTCTGTAATAATGCTCCATTTTCAATGACTATACCTCAAGACCCCGATGAAGTATTTAGAATTGTCGCTAAATTTCGTAGATGTACTTTGTTTATGTACCACATAGGCACAGCCTTTTGTAGATTATTTTCTTGGTATTACGTGGGGACCCAGTACTTACAACTCTGATCAAGTGTAACACTCTGTCGTACGAAACATGGACAATATTTTGTTGTTTTGTAATTACAGTGTATTAACAAGAGACTTAGATCAAGCTAATGAAAACAATAATACATTTTGATGTCAGATTCAGCCACAATTACTTATACGCGTATTTCGTGTATTGTTTATTGAGTGAAATGTTACTACAAAAATCGCGACGGAATAATGTAAGTCGCTAAATTTCATCTTTTATCAATACCACTCAACTGTCAAACAAACTGAACAGATGCTGTGTGCAGTAATGTAGCAACGTAATTTTTCATGTTGGCTTAGTGTGGTCGGTAGAAGCCTTATCAGGTTAACTATCTCACTTTTATGCACAATGTGTGGACGACTAATCTGACATTCATTGTCTCATGCTTCGAAAGATGGTCTTAAACCGACTGGTGTCTTTTGTGCCCAGGCAGCGAACAGTTTTAAATCGGTCATCCATGACACCTGACGAAGGCAGACATCTCATTCACTGAAATATTATGCGCGTAACAATAAATCGTTGGGCTGGTGGTCAGTGCGAACTGTATCACTTTTTCGGCCAATGGAAATACAGACGTGAAAATGTTTCTTTTGTTTCTGAAATGACACAGACAAGCACTGCTTTGCTTAATACGGCAGTTGGCTAAATGTAGCGATATTTGCTTCTTTCACTTCATTTTTATATCAAATTGGGCTATTCTGAGAAATGGAACACATTCCACGAATAACAGAGAAATAAGTTCACGACGTTATGTACACTGCACGATGAGAAGTATTCTCTAAACGGGCGACACTGACACCCAACTTGAGGTCTACCACCTGCCAAGCGCCTTGCATGTCAACTTTCAACGCTTTTTTTTTTCCAGGGCGATTACCATTTGACATCATACGGCAGAGTAATCCAACGTGGTCATATGGAATCGCCCCAGGTCCTTCGCATAGACAGCGGTGGCAACCACTAGATGACGGACAATGGACGTATTGTGTAGGTTAACACCATGACTGCGGCGGCAGCAGCGGCAGAGAGGACGATGGTGCCTACCTTGTACCGCATGTCGACGGTGCAGACTTCCGGTTCACCCTTTTCGGTGGTCAGGCGGCTGGAGCCAGTGGTCGACGTCGTCGTCTTCGGCGCTGGCTGGCCCGTGCCTCGGGGCTACCGCACTGCCAGTACCGCGATCACGACCACGACCACGCGCGCGACCAGTGGAGAGGGCGGGAGAGGACCGTCGCGGTGCAGCGCCGGCCGCGCAATGAGTGCGCCTGGGCGGCGGTGCTTTCTTCCGCTGGCGGGCCTGGCTGGCGGCAAGCCCCACCACTCTGCCACGCGGCGGCCCATCCGTCCGTGGCGGCAGCGGCAGCGGCGGCGGCGGCAGCCTTCAGCCTTGACGCATCTGCCGCCTCCACTGGCCCACATAGCCGGTAACGCTCTCCTCCTGCTCCTCGTGATGCTGCTAGAGCCTTTCATCGCGCAGAGGGTTGGCAAGGTCTCGGACTCGCCGCGGACCGCCAGAGGCTGAGGACTGCTGCTGCGCGGATTCTCAAGGAACCACTGTGCGTTCAAGTTTTAACGTCTCTTCGACGACGATGTCAGAGCTAGGATTGGGGGAGGGTGGAGAAAGAAATCGACCATGTCCTTAAGCGTGTAGGGAACCCAAGGACAGTTCCAGGCGCTTCAGTCCGGAACCGCGTTGCTGCTACGGTCGCAGATTCGAATCCTGCCCCAGGCATGGATGTGTGTGATGTCCTTAGGTTAGTTAGGTTTAATTAGTTCTAAGTCCAGGGGACTGATGACCTCAATTGTTAAGCCCCATAGTGCTCAGAGCCATCTGAGCCATTTTTGAACCCAAGGAATGCGTATACAGGGCGTCCGAAAATTCCCGTTAGAAACTTCTAGGACTTTTAAAGGGGAGTGAGCACATAATATTTTGAATACGACCCCTTTTCCGGAAACGTAATATTTCCGTTCTGAGACGGTTTAAATTAAGATGTATAAGGCGTCCACGTCTGCTGAGGGAAATAGAGAAGCCTCAGAGCTGCTTGTCCTGGTTTGTAGTGGTGTAGACCGGATGACAAGTACTACGCCAGACGGTTACCTCATATCAACGTCTGCGTTTATGCTGGACGGTCTTGTGATTGAGCCATACGTCCTTTCACTCATACTAACTCGTCTTACTTGCTCACAGAACCTATTGGACCCGTTCTGGGACAAAGCTGGCCACTGAATGCCCTCCCCAGGATTCTTCCATCAGACTCCGTTTGGCGCGACTGCACACCTGCCTCACAGATTACCATCCCCGACCCACTTCGTGGTACCTGTGGTTGACAATCCTCCCGCTCTGTTTATATTATACAAGAAGTTTATAATGGGGAATAATCGGCAACACTTCACGCAGTAACTCTTAGGTTGATTCCCTTTGAGGTGTCCGATTTTATTTAATCTTCCCTTATCCAGACGCACATATGCTTCAGTAAGGACCCCCACTTTTTCCATCCCATCACCCGCCTTTCCCCTACACAATACAAGGATTATCAGTAGAATATTACATCTACTAATCTACTAATACCTTTACAATAACTACTGATAAGGCTACTAAGCTGTGGTGATCTTTCTGGATTTAATCACGACAATTATCCATAATCCTTCAATTTGGACTACTTGAAACTTTCACGCAGTTACTCTGCTCACTCATTTTCACCCACAGCGTAGCATCCGGAACTTGCAAGTACAGTACCCTGTAGTGTCTTCTGATCCCTCCAGCTCGTTGACATCAACAATTGTCAGTTCTGAGTAACTATGACCAGCGAAATTCTCTGCCTCAGTGCGACTGCCGATGCTCCTGTGGACCTCTTGTGTACTCCACGACTTGTACCCAAGCAATGTACCAGGTGGTGAAGGACTCAGGTTAACTCTCAAGTAACATTCACTGGGACCGCTATTTGGGGTAAACACTGATTTAATTCTCTTTCACTAGTAGCACAACAGATATATATATATACACATATACTTCTTTTACACTGGAAAAACAAATACCTTTTTGTTTGTTTTTGGTCTTTGTTCTACGGTGCGGTTTCGCACTTACAATCGCTCACGGTGCTGGGAGCGTCTTATATTCACGAGCTTGCCCCAACACAGAGCAGTTAATAACTTTATTCTTTACTGTTGCCTTTGTATATCCCATACTGGAGTCCAAAGCCGTGGGTATACCTGGTTGCCATGGTCATTGCCGCATTGCACAAGAACGCCCTTTTCAGTGAAATATACTTCTCCTCGTTCTGTAGCCCTTTTTAACGTGTATATGCCACTGCTCCCCTCCACACGACCTCGTCTCGGCGCTGTCTTTTATAATAATTAACAAAAGTTAGTGGACTGCGTACTGAGGGCTCGCCAGCTCTCGTGCGAAACGTCCGCTGCCGTGAGCCGCCTCGACTTGACTCTTCTCTTTGCTCTTTTTCCTACGCTGTTCCATCCGCATAACCTACCTGTTTGGGGGGGGGGGGGGCGGAGAAACTCCCCTTGTTATTCTTGTGAAATTACTGGTTCATTTACTAATACTCTATTTACCCTTACCTATTCTTCTTCCATCAGTACAACTTAATTCTTATTTTTACTTGTTTACTTACTATATATTTTCTTTGCACACTATTTACATTTTCAAAGGGGGAGTAGTGAGTCCGGGTAAGGCTAGCAGTATCTTTTCTCTTTTAAGGCGCTAGATGCCTCTCACTGGCTGTATCCATGTCCTGCTGCCCGGTCTCGACTTTATTTTATGTTAATACTACCGCTCAGCGCCACCTTTTTGCTACTAGATGGCTCGCGCTGGCTGCCTCCAGCTATATCGTATTGTAGCGCCACGAGCTGTGGTTTCAGCATGATGGTGCACCACCTCACTTCTGACGTGCGGTTCGGAGACTACCCACCTGACGATGTGGTGAAACATGGACAGTTCGAGGTGGTCCAGCCCCGTGTCCGCCGCGATCCCCAGACGTAACTCCTATGGAACACATCTGGTGGGGTCGTATTCAAAGACAGAGAAGAGCTACTGGCACGAGTTCTGGCCGATGCACTAGAAGCTGAAGAGACAGCAGGTGGGGTGGAGAGTGCGTGCCACAACATGCTTCACAGGTACAATGTTTGTAACGACGTTGGTGTCCGCCACATGGAGCTACTGTTGTGACGCACCAGTGCTGTTCTGTACGTACAGTATCTACGCCTACATCTACATGGTTACTCCGCAATTCACGCTTCAGTGGCTGGCAGAGGTTTCGTGACTACTCTGCAGTTCACAAATAAATGGCTGGCAGAGGGTCGAGAAACACCTTCAAGCTATTTTTCTAACTTTACAGTCATGAAGAGCGTGCGGGAAAAACAAACACTTAAATCTTACCGAGCGAGCTCTGATTTCTCTTATTTTATTATGATCATCATATCTCCCTATGTACATGGGCGTCAACAAAAGATTTTTACACTCTGAGCAGAAAGTTGGTGATTGAAATTTCATGAGAAGATTCTGCAGCAACGAAAAACGCCTTTGTCTAAATAACCGCCACCCCAATTATCCGCATTATTTCGTGATAATACAAAACGAGCTGGATTCTTTTTTGTTTTGGAATAATGTAAACACGTATTGTTTAAGTGCTAGTATAACAAATGTGCTTAAGTGATAAATGAACGTTTCGTTATTTACTTCCCAATTTTTACCTGATAATTGTGCTGCGTCACGCCTAATTCAGTTCCTCAAGCAGAAATGGGTGACTTAAATATCTGAACCGAAACCGTCGTAGAACGGAAACTGTTCGTTTCCGGACATGGGTTCCTGCCCAAAATATCATGTACTCACTCCCCTCTACAGTTCTTAGAAATCTGTAGCGGGTATTTACGAAAACCCAGTATCTGGACGACCAGATGGTAGCTTGAACCACTATCGTCCCAAACACGAATACAGTATGTTAGCAGTACACCATCTCGTTCGGTCTCGGCGTAGAGCTCGGAGTTTGAGCGGAGTGACGCTTCTGCGGAGCTGCAATGTAGTGACGTTCCTGCAGAATGTAAGCCACTTCGTGTGTTGCTTTCGCTTCCGTTGGTTTCGCCAAATCTCGAGCACACTGTCACATTACACCCTAACCTAGACCTCGGACTAAGCTACAGGTCCGTCACCACAATCAGGTTTTTCCCTTTCACATTCGCTGGCTTCGCCAACAGAGTGTCACATTCCAACCTTGGAAAATCTAAATTTTTTGGCATACGTAAATTTCCAAATTACTTGAGTGACTCTCGGAGAATAAAATAACTGTTTGCCTGCGTTATCGGCTTTCGGACCTTATCGGCTGCAGACAGTATTGCAGTTAGGCAAAGGACCCAATTCAGTGTGACCATACCTGCTACTAACAACAAACAGGACGTGACTCGTGAGCCCACAAGTCGAACCGGCAAACTGCAGCCAACTGAGTAAGGCAAGAGAGAGAGAGGGAATGACCCACCACTAATTTAACACGGAAGCAGTAGTAGCATTTCACCCACATAGACGATCTCATAGAGATCGTCTCCAGACTTGTGTTGAAAATCGTATCGCCTAGTGAAATATTAATAATGACTACTCCGTACTTTGGGTTTCTACCATATAAATTGTGACGTTGTCAAAGCTATCACATTTTGCTCCTATTACAGTTTTTAAACTAGTTGATTTATCCATGTAGTTATCGAATTTTTGGGTAAATATTATTAAATGGTGTATTTCTATGACACGGGAAGCTGCGAAGATGAGATAAGAAAACGGGTCACGTTAGGGAGAGTAGCTATCGAGAAACTCACCAAGATCTGGCAGATCAGAACGATCCCAAGTAGCACAAAGATGCGGCTTGTTGAAACAGCTGTCTGTTAAAGCCAGCGTTTCGATGCCTTTGATGTGCTGGAGCAGGCTGCTGCGCATGAAATGGACGGAAAGAACAACATATGTATCAATTATTAAGCGACTGAGTATCTCCAGATGCCTTTCTTCTCGTGTCAGCCAAAAAGTACTGCAGTTCTTTGGCCATATTGTGAGAAGAGATGGAGAGAATATAGAGAAAATAATCATGAAAGGGAAGATGGAGAGCGCGTGGTCGAGGGGAGAGAAGAGGATCAAACCGAGACCTCTCGTCTACCTGTTCAGCACTCTCTGTGAGAAGCTGGTAACCGTTCGGGGTGGAGACGTTTGGTTCCTATAGTCACGGCACTCAGCGATGAACATAAAGACTTGTCATGATGATTTCTCTCAATTGCCATTTGTCGGAGATTAAATACTTTATCTTTTTCATTGTTATTATTCTTGAAATTCTAAAGATGAATTACAAGTTAAAATGAAAGTGACGGCAGGTTACATTGCAGAAGGGTGGGGGACGAATGTAGTTGCAAACTGTGAGAATATCCATGCATACGTTGCGAGCTACGCATCAGCACATCGTCAAAGTCAGCAGATGTCACGAACTGCGAGGATAACTACAGTGTCCAATAGGAACAGGAAGGCGAAAGGGTAGTATTAAAGTGCCATACGTAAGGACCTTCATTGTAAAAACATCTTCGTCTGATGGGAATTCTGCCGTCTGCCAGATAAACAACAGTGCAAAGGTCTTTATTAACACAGCTGACCATTAATTAGTTGTACTTTCTGTACAATATCTGCTGCGGTTATTGTATGTGACAAGTTAAAATTATGACGGACCGGCATTAGAACCCAGAGTCCCGCCTTTCGCCATCCGACTCACGGACCGACTGAACTTGACACACAGCTTTCTCCCTTGCCTCCTCCAAGCTCGTGACAACTTAAAGCTCTTAGCAGCACGGGAAAGCGCACTTGGATATCGTAATTATTTGCGCAATGCTTGCGATGGGTAGGGGTTTGTGTACATACCCCAATCCCGCAGGTTTGTCCTCTCATATACGTTCTGGACTGAAACTGCCAGTTACCTAAGGAGCTCATAATTAACCAGTCTGATACTGGCGACATTAGCACGCATATTTATGCCTTTTGGTCACATTTTGACGTGTCCAGTTATCCCTACATAATCACTTCTTTTTTCAAATGCTGTCGAGTACGTTATATTGACAACATAGCAGTACTTATTATTACGATAGTGTGACTCTACAGTAGATATGACAGCTGGTAAGACAACAGTGAGTACTTTTCCAAGTACTGCGACTTTTAACAGTAAATTGCATTCATTGCTTTGGTTAAGAAAGTGACAAAGGTGACACTTAACGGACCAGATTAAACGATTACTCCAAGATTTGCCCCTAGATGGAAACCGTTGTGACTATGTCTGTAAGCAGAAGCAAGGTGAGCCAGATTTAAACAAGAAAAACAACTTTTTGTTTGGATACAATAAAAATAACGTATGAAAATGTATCGGATCAATAATGTTCTCAAGAGGACAGAGATTGTTATTAGCAATAACTACGAAAAATTGTATGCAACGAATAAATTTTCTAGTTAATCATTTTTTTCTTTGTCTGGCTCAGTGTGTTCCACGCTTTGATATAATTCAGTTTCCGAAATACTGCTTATAGCTAACTTAGGGATATGGACGTAATGAATTGTTTAAGGCACTGTGAGTAATTATAATGTATTTTTTTTACGGGGAAGAACGATTTTTCGGTGTTTTTTTCGCGATTTTCTGTAATTATTCTGAAATACGTATTTGGTACAGTGAGCCTAGGTTTGCATTAAATAGCTTAGACGCATAAAACCATAGCCAAATTTTCACTCTGTTCAAGGGAGCAATGAATGTCCATGTTTGTTAATTAAATGTCATGTTGGCAACGGTATTTAAAGTGTGCTCGTAAGTAATTCATTTTTTTTCTTCATAACGCTGGACATATTCTGTTGTTCTACTTGTGTCACAACAAACAGTTGTCATTATGTTGCGACAAATTTTCATGCACACAAGAAAAATGAGTAACAAACACTAATCGGTTAATTTCATGAGCGTAAAGTTTTTATTTAATGATTTTGAGTTGATATTGTACGTAAAGTATAGTCCATGTGTGCAGCACATTCAGTTTCGGTCTATTTTACTATTAACGCGTTTTGGACTTGTAAAACATAGGTAATTGGGGGTGATAAGCAGGAAAGAACTTCTTCATAATAACTTTCTAATTGGAACATTATATTTACTTGTTTCATTTTAGAAAATTGGAAATTTGTGGTAAGTTCCTATGGCACCAAACTGCTGAGGTCATCGGTCCCTAGGGTCACACACTAGTTAATCTAACTTAAACTATATTACGCTTAGGACCACACAAACACCCACGCCCGAGGGAGGACTCGAACCTCCTACGGGAGAAGCCGCGCGAACCGTGGCAAGGCGCCCGAGACCGCACGGCTGCCCGGCGCGGCTTTGTTTCACTTGAAAAAACCTTCATCAGGGGATAAAATTTTGTTCCAGATTTGACTTTTCCGATTGTTTGAAAGTTGAGGTTATCTGAGCTCGTTACACTGAGATCATTGAGCTTCACTATCTGTTTCGGTAAGCTTCCAGTCAGTGTTTACATTAACTAATGAAACATACGATGTAACTATAGCTGATCAGAAATTGAGAACTTCATCCGGCAATTTATTGTTCTAGGTTCACTGCATTTACTGATGTTGATAACAGTAGGAATGGCTGCAAGCAGATTCATTTTAACGCCGAATGGAAACAGAATTGCCACGAAACATCAGATTTACAATACAACAGGTGAACCTGTGAGTACTCAGAATTTCGTACTATGGAATTCACAACATGCAAACCGGTGGAGGAGAATTAAGGCCGGCCGTAGTGGCCGAGCGGTTCTAGGCGCTACAGTCTGGAACCACGCGACCGCTACGCTCGCAGGTTCGAATCCTGCCTCGGGCATGGATGTGTGTGATGTCCTTATGTCCTTAGGTTAGTTAGGTTTAAGTAGTTCTAAGTTCTAGGGGACTGATGACCACAGCAGTTAAGTCCCATAGTGCTCAGAGCCATTCGAACCATTTGAGAATGAAGGGTATACGGGTACCTCGTTAGACAATTAGCTTCTGTTTCATTATTATAGGAAAGAATTAAGATTGGAAATGAGAAACCGTGCTAGGCTCGCTGTTTGTTATCACAAAGAGCTGTTTCAAGCAGTGGTGAGGTATTCTATGACTTGGTGAATTAGTTCTACTAAAGTATACATCGTGTGGTATCTTTCTGCGAGAGATTCAGAGAAGAACAGAAATATTTTGTAAGTTGGGAATAGTAAATTGCCTGAGAGTGCAATTAAGCAGTCTTCATTTTATTACGCAACGATCGATTTCGAAGCTTGTAGCCTCGCCGTCAGATGTACCTCATACATGTACAGTGAATTTAGGTGTGATATGTTTTTCTTAACACCATGTCTTACTGACATGAGTCGTCCTTCAGTACTCTGCACTGTGAGTCCAGGGGCCCTCAGCGCGTCATTCACAAAGCGACATCCCTGCGGCTGATTGCAGAACAACCGCTGGAAAGCTTTCATGTAGAAATAATTTGCTTTGCATAGCTTTATCTCGAAAGCAAAAGAAAACCAATTATAATTTTATTTTTAGATTTTTCTCGGTGTTATAGTAAGTCTTCCAACAGGCGGCGGGATTTATTTCTTTTTAAAAATTGCTCTGAGCACTAAGGGACTTAATTCCTGAGGTCATCAGTCTCCTAGAACTTAGAACCACTTAGACCTAAGGAGATCACACACATCCATGCCCGAGGCAGGATTCGAACCTGCGACGGTAGCGGTCGCGCGGTTCCAGACTGTAGCGCCTAGAACCGCTCGGCCACTTCGACCGCCTTTATTTCTGTATTTGGTTAATATTACAGTGCTGCAAATGAACCTGTCACGTTTTATGGAACGACAACTTGTTTTTCCAGTGGAGCAAAGTTTATTTTCCTATTTTGTTACGTTCAGTAAGCCACAAAAATGTGTTTCACATCCTTCCGTAGCTGCTTCAACGTTTGATTTGCGTTTAAGGTGTTTTAATCGCATGCATGTGCCGGAAAAAATTAGTACATCTGGATAGACGACGTCGATTTTGATCAGATTACGGCATACGTCAGCTAGACGTTAGTAGATGTGCCGATAATGGTTTCAACGTCGTCCGCCAACACATAGTGTAGTGGCGTAGCTTCCAAAGCGCTATCTGTATCTAGCCTTGAATAGGGATTGCTCACAGCCAGAAAGTGTGGTGCAAACGTACCAAGCAAGCAGGCAGGCATGCCACGGAGGCGCAGCCGCGCTCCCTGCAGCCAACTGAGGGAGTTTGAAAGGGGTCGTACTGTCTCGGGTGGCGGGATGGTCCTTTCGGAGAATTGGCACACAGGTTGGACGTGGTGCGCCAGCTGTGCAACGATGCTGGTATGACTGGCCACGTGAAGAGTCTCCCAGCCGTGGACGAGTTTGTGGACGTCCACGCAGCACAGACGCCCGCCAGGATCGTTGAACCGTAAATTTAGTTTCAAAACTTTTTCTTAAGAATGTACTTTATTTACTAGCGATTCATCAAGAACATTCACACATTTAATCACAATTTGTGAGCGCGGAAGTAGTTGCCAGCGGGTAACTGGTGAAAACAAATGGTTCAAATGGCTCTGAGCACTATGGGACTTGACTTCTGAGGTCATCAGTCCGCTAGAACTTAGAAGTACTTAATCCTAAGTAACCTAAGGACACCACACACATCCATGCCCGAGGCAGGATTCGAACCTGCGACCGTAGCGGTCGCGCGGTTCCAGAGTGTAGCGCCTATAACCGCTCGGCCACTCCGGCCGACCGAAAACAAATCAATTTTCTTTCAACAAATAGAAATTTTATTCCTGAAAGCCTTTTTTTTAAAAATAGATTTAACATTATAATCAGAAAGCACCTTCTAAATATCAAGTTACAATTTATTCAGAGGTAGAAAGAACAATTTTTGACAGTATGAGCTTTCGGGCTCAGAACCTTGCCGTTCCCTTTTGACACGGCCGTAGTGACGACCGCTCACAACAACCTCTGAGAGACTACGCTCGTGCAAATCTGCAACACCAGATTACTTTAAACTAAAAATTTTAACAACCCACACAAGCACATAATTTATGCACCTCGTAGGAGGGATGGAAATGGTATGAAACACTAACATTAAAAGATTAACTTGCCAAAGAAGGTGCAACTTGATTTAAAAAGAAACAAAAAAAACTCTTACGGTGGAATAACCATTTAAATAAAAACCCATGAAATGCAGTCATACATAATGCTCTACATTACACATGTACCGCCTCTGAAGATGATAGCCAAGATAGAAAACATATTTCAGGAATTCGGCCGTTACACTTCAAGCAATAAATTCGGTAACACCGAATCCGACAAACATGACAGTGGCAGCTATTAACGTACGGCAGACCGACAGACAAACACTAGCTGTCTAACAAATGTTGACGAGAGACAGACGAGCAAGCAGAATTTAACAAGTAAATGAAAAAACATATCACGAATCACTTTACGTCTAATAAAGTGCGACGTCTGGCGAAGACCTGGCGCAGCACCCCCAAAACGCTCTCCCAGAGCGTCCGCTGCCAGCCGCTTCAACGGACGCAGGAAGGCGCGCCGATCTCCCGTCTCACGGCGTCGCAGCTCGCACCTGCCAGCCCGCTGTCGTGGTTTGACTCCTGTTGCTCTCGTGTCGGCCGCGAACCCACTACCCCTCGCTATACGCCGCGGCCCACTGGACTCACGTGGCGACCTCACATGCGCCGACGCTCAAGGCGGACCAGTCATCTCGTGTCTCAGTGCGCGACCGACCAACCGACCGATCCAACCGCCAATGACCGTTGCCCGAGCAACTCGAGCGGACTGGCGGCATAACACATACTAGCACTCCGGACGACAGACAGACACTGACTGCCCCACACTGACCCGGCTGACCAACTGACCGACTGGCGAGCTCATAGCGCCCCTTAAATGCACGTGAACACTCTACCTTTCCCCTTTCCCACCAGAGGGAGACACCAAAGCTGCGATTGCTACAGCGGCGCCACCGCCAGAAACGGAGGGCGACTGCTTCACACTACGCGCTGCGGCGCGCTCTTCAAAACAGCAGTTTTTACCACGGCTCAATCGTAATGTAGGAGAAGCAGTGGCAGATCGTACAGCTACGACAGAACGGATAAGAAGGCGTGTGACCCCAGAGTGCCAACACGAACTGTTGCGAACCGGTTATTAGCAGTGGTGCTACGGGCATACACACTTCTAGCCCGTCTTCCGCTCACGCCACAGCATCTACGTGCACAGCTCGACTGGCGCCGTCACAGAATCACTTGGAAGTCGTAATGGCCGCTGTACACTTCAGTGATGAAAGCAGATTCTGCTTGCACACAGAAGATGGTCGGTTTTGCGTGTGACTTAGACCTGCCGAGTGCTGTCTCGCAGAGTGCATTCCTTCAACACACGCTGGCCCCACTCCAGGTTAACTCGAAGGGACACGAACCATCGCTCGGTACTTGCAGAATGTCGTTAGACCCATTCCTTTGCCGTTCTTGCAACAGGGAGTTGACGTATTGTTCAGAGAGGATAATGGTCGCCCACACACTGCGCGGGAAGCTCAACGTGCTCTGCAGGACGTGAAGCAATTCGCTGGCCAGCACGATCTCCGGACGGTGTCCAGTCGAGCACGTGTGCGATGTGGTGGGACGAGAAGCGACCCGTCCAACTCGTCAACCAACAAGTCTTGCAGAACTACGTGAACAGGTCGAGCAGGCGTGGCATGGCGTATCCCAGGACAGTGTTCGCCACCTGTGCCAGCAACTGGATCCCAGAAACAGTGTTTGCATTGCCACCCGTAGTGGCAACACCTCCTACTGATGTTGGTGTTTCAGCATGAGTCGATACCTGACACCGCAGAAACGCTACTGCTATTAGTCTCTAAATGTGATAATTTCATGTATTCTGTGTGCACTGGGGAGAACAGAAGTTTGTGGCACAACTTGACTAGAAGAAGGGACCGGTTGGTAGGACATGTTCTGAGGCATCAAGGGATCACCAATTTAGTATTGTAGGGCAGCGTGGAGGTTAAAAATCGTAGAGGGATATCAAGAGATGAATAAGCAGATTCAGAAGGTACTGGGAGATGAAGAACCTTGCACAGGATAGAGTAGCATGGAGAGCTGCACCAAACCAGTCTCAGGACTGAAGACCACACAACAACAACATGTGCACTGTTGCAACAATAAACCTTGAGTGAATCGGAAAACTCGAAAAGGGTGTACTAATTCATTTTCGGGCAGTGTATACGCACTGCCAAAAATGACAGTGGATCAATTTATACACAATTGTGCTTGTTTCAGTTAACTTTTATTTTAAGTTCTTTTTGTTCTAATTGCACTATTGGCAACACTGATCATTTAAAAATAAACGTTAGGTTCAGTTGACAAGCTGCAGACATTTACTTAGCGAAAATGGTCCCCTATGAAGAAAATACGAAAGCAATTTAAAAAAAATGTTACAAGAGGTATTAGGTGCAAATTCAGATGATGGTTGTGATAGGAATATCTTTCGTGATCATAATGATGATAATAAGGATGTACTCAGCGAACAATCAGATGTACAAGAAGTGAATCATGTATCTGAAAATGAAGATAATTCTGATACAGATCACGGAAATGAAGGAAATGCAGACTTTGCTAACAACGAAATGAGCAAAACTTAGACAGGGAAAACTGGCAAATTACGAAAAAGTTACCTCCTCCTCGAAGTCGCCTCAGACAACATAACATTGGAGCAGGTAAGCCAGAGTTGACAGCTAACGGGAGAAACAATTCAGAATAATGTGACACCAAGAAACTTTTTTGTACTAATGAAATATTGTACGAAATTTGCATACACACTAACTCTGAGGACGCTTCTCAAATTCCAAATTTATGGGACGATATTACTGCAGGAGAATTGCTAGCACTTATTGGCTCGTGTAAGCTTGCGGGTATTCTGAGGTTGAAGAAAACATCAGTAGTAAATTTGTTTCAAAAACCCTGCACTTTCAAGACCAGTATTTACTGAAATAGTGGGAATTTTACTGTCATTCGTTATGACGATAAAACCATCAGATGTACACGTAGAATGTCAGACAAATTAGATCCAACTAAAGCAGTTTTTGACACTGTAATCGGCAGTTTTCAAATGGCTTGTACACAAAATCACTGTGTCACAGTGAACGAGCAATTGGTTATATTGGGGGGAAGATACCCATTTCATCTGTGAATGTAAACAAAAGCAAGAAAATGTGGAATAAATGTTTCGGGTTGGAGCTGCCGCCCAAACTCTCTATGCACACAGAATGCATGTATATACTGGAAAAAATAAGCCAGAGATTCCAGGATTATTTTTGAAAAATAAACAAAAGGCGATACATTCTTCCACTTTTGGTTTTACCAGTGAACTAACGGAGGCGTCTTACGCGCCAGCAAAGAAAAGAGTGGTAGTACGTCTTTCATCCTAACGCCATGATGAATAATGTACTAACCAAGCAAGTGAAATCAAGCCGGAAATTATCATGCACTACAATGCTAACAAAAGCGGTATTGGTTTGGTGGACAAGTTAACGATGGAATATACACCGATGGGCCAAAGTGTTATGACTTCCTGCTTAATAGCGTGTCATTCCAGTTTTCAAACACAATACTACAGAGATTCTCCTTGGCATGGCTTCTACAAGTCCAGAAGTATGTGGCACCAGATGCCTGCTCACAGGTCAACCAATTCCCGCAAATTCCGGGATGGTGGTTTACGGGCACGCAGCTGGCGCCAGATATGTGTTTCTGTGGGTACAGATCAAGTTCATTTGCTGCCCACGATATCAATGTGAGTTCATTATGACGCGCCTCAAACCACTGTAGCACGATTCTGACCTTGCAACGCGGACAGTTGTCCTACTGGAAGATGTCATCCTGCAGGGGGAGACTTCAAGCATGAAGCGGCGCAGGCGGTCCGCAATAATGTTGACACACAACACTGCTGTCATGACGATTGATTGCCACCACAGATCCCACGGAAGCTCAACTCGATATACTCCATAGCATAATTCCGCCCTCACCGGCCTGCACCTGTGCCTGCGTGCATGTTTCGTGCAGCCATCCGCATGGCTGACGACGTGTAAGGAACCAACCATCGATCTGGTGTAACACGAAATGCGATTCATTCGACAGGCTGTACGTTTCTATTGAACTCAGTGACGCTGTCCCCACAGCATTAATACTTGATTACGTCATTGGGTAAACACAGGAGGACGTACGGGTCGTGTGATGCGGAGCTCCGTGTTCAACAACGGCCTTTGAACGGTGTGCTCCAAAGAACTTGTGTCTGACCCACATCGTACCCTGTCGTCAGCTGGATTGCACTGTGGGAGATCCTCCGACTTCCACGTTTTGTGATGAGACGTGGTCATCCAGTACCATACGGCCTACTCGTCACTTCGCCATCCCTACAACCGCTTTCCATAGGTCCTTACGACAGTAGTACGCCAACAGTCGACCAGTTCCGCCGTTTCAGAGATTCTCTTTTCCAGCCGCAGCGCAACAACAATGTGCCCTTTGCAGCACCGCTTATGTCAGAGCATTTCCCCATTTGCGGCCCGTATCTTCGCTATAATGACTGCCCATTCGTCTTTCTTGCGCGTACATTCTTTCCTCACTGCGTTACGTGCCCAAAACACCACCAGGAGGTACTCAACCCCGCGGTGGGCAGTGGTCATACTGTTTTGGCTCATCAGCGTAAATATCAAGATCCAACTCACCACAGCCTATGAAACGCTTCTTCAATTTAATTCATGCTGCCTGTGTCAAAGCTTTCGTTCTCTGGTTGACGAAAAATGTAACCTGGCAGCAAAAGCTTGCTTTGGAAAAAGAAATGGTGAAACCTCAGATTGAACAAAGAGCAAAAAATCGAACGCAACTGAGCAAACATGTCCTCAGTGCGACGAATTTGGTGGGTGCATCTACGGAAACTCAACAAACCGGAACTGTAGAAAGAAGCACAAGGAAGATCCTTGATACGTGGACCAAGAAAACACTTGAGAACAGACTGAAAGTGTGACGAATGTAATGAATGGTCTTTCAAGGATCACTCTGATAAGGTATTTCGTGTAGTTAGCAAAAATTGTTCCAAGTGATGTTGCTGTTTTCTATTAAATTTTTTCTTTGGCAACAAAAGAAGTAGACTGACACCACATTGCAACACTTAAATAAAATTTTTATTTTAAAATACTCTAGTTGGAATACATCTAAATAAAAATGTAACTTAATGTATCTTTAAGTACATCCAAAACTATGACAGAATGTTATCTCGTAATCATAATAAAGTTTAGGTAGTATTTTACAGTATAAAATACGCCTAGTTTAAAAAACCTAATGGGTCGTATCCGTTAATGTGATTCCGTAGCAGAGTGTGGTCGCCTTATCACTTTAAATAAAAGTAAATTCTACCCTCGTTTTGCATTTGTTTGTTGTTAGATTACTGCTTTAACGACCTGCTTTTAAAACGTCTGCAGGTAAACACTGCGTGTTGTCAACTGAACTCGTATCGCGTTCGTGACAGTGACATTCCGAAGAGCAGCGGTCGGTTGTGTGTGTGTGTGTGTGTGTGTGTGTGTGTGTGTGTGGGTGTTCCCGATCTGGGTGACCCTGACGGACGTGTGCGATGTCGTGTAACACAGTGTCACGCTTCTTGCATGAGTGGCAACCATCTTCCCTGATCGAGCCTCTATTCGCTGGTAAACAGCTAAGGCCTTGCAGGAAATCTTCTACGCGGCTGCCTCCGTCAGAGATATGAAATCGCCAAGTATTTTGAGCTACTCTCGGTGGATATAAGTTGCAAATCAGTATTCAGAAATAATTCTCTCGGTAGCGAAAGGTGTCTGATAAAGTACTGTTTACTTTAAATTACTACAACATTACTATTAGTTAAGTGACCACAATAAAGCAGTTATTTGTTGTTTAATTTGACGTGCCGTTCCTTTATTCTATGTAAACTACAATAAACGTGGAACAGAGAGTTGAGATAACAGCGGTGTTGTGACTTTGCGAGCAGTGAACCGCAGGCGAAGGTGACAGGTAGGATTCATGTGTTTCTAGCAATAATATCAAATTGAAATTTGCATCAAAATTTGCTAACAGCAGGCACCATAACCGACGCGAGAAGATTAGGAAGACGCACAACCTCGGAAAAGGACGGTGTTAATCAAATGTTTGCCATAAATCCACAGAAGTCATTGTATCAGGCCTCTGGCGTAAATGGCTTAACAATGTATGCGCTTAAATTCGTCCTGAAAGTGGATCTCACTTTTGTCTCTTTCGATGGTTGCTAGCTGGAAAGGTCTCTTACAGCCACCACTGTTAAACTGATAGCTAATAACGTAACTGACCCAAGTAATCAATCAATTTCACACAACGCTGTATGCGCTTCGTTATTAAAAAAGGATGTCCAAGTAGACTGGAACGTGCGTAGGGTGTATAGACAGTCAGCAGAGGACTCTTGAGCTTCAAAAAAATTGTCAGGTAATTTGTGGATTCAAATCTATAAATACAACCTTCGCCACGCGCACAGACTGGGCACAGTGTAAGGCTGATGCAGTGCAGATGTTTCTTATTTGTACCTAACAGCTCCTCTGGTTCAAGGTGACTACTTTCACTCTATGTTACTGAAGTGCCTGCCTGAAGCTCGAACACTTTGTGGGAAATCAGTGAATAGCTTTCCACAGTCAGTAATTTCTCCATCTTGAGTGGTCACTTTAGTTAAAACATCAACTATTCCGTTTGTTTTATCAAAGTTAGTAATGACGATTTCACTATCACCTCGAACAAATGAAGCTTCGACCATTAAATGTGATGACAGTGTTGATCCTTCTGTAGGGGCAGCCCTCTCCCAGGGTGGAAACCCTTCCTACTTCGTAAGGATGCAGACCGAGGACCTGGGCGACCTCGTTAGATTCAGTAAAACAGTATTCAAAAGTTTTCCATTTATTACTGGAACCCCCCCATGAACCATGGACCTTGCCGTTGGTGGGGAGGCTTGCGTGCCTCAGCGATACAGATAGCCGTACCGTAGGTGCAGCCACAACGGAGGGGTACCTGTTGAGAGGCCAGACAAACATGTGGTTCCTGAAGAGGGGCAGCAGCCTTTTCAGTAGTTGCAAGGGCAACAGTCTGGATGATTGACTGATCTGGCCTTGTAACATTAATCAAAACGGCCTTGCTGTGCTGGTACTGCGAACGGCTGAAAGCAAGGGGAAACTACAGCCGTAATTTTTCCCGAGGGCATGCAGCTTTACTGTATGATTAAATGATGATGGCATCCTCTTGGGTAAAATATTCCGGAGGTAAAATAGTCCCCCATTTGGATCTCCCGGCGGGGACTACTCAAGAGGACGTCGTTATCAGGAGAAAGAAAACTGCCGTTCTACGGATCGGAGCGTGGAATGTCACATCCCTTAATCGGGCAGGTAGTTTAGAAAATTTAAAAAGGGAAATGGATAGGTTAAAGTTAGATATAGTGGGAATTAGTGAAGTTCGGTGGCAGGAGGAACAAGACTTTTGGTCAGGTGATTACAGGGTTATAAATACAAAATCAAATAGGGGTAATGCAGGAGTAGGTTTAATAATGAATAAAAAAATAGGAGTGCCGGTTAGCTACTACAAACAGCATAGTGAACGCATTATTGTGGCCAAGATAGACACAAAGCCCACGCCTACTACAGTAGTACAAGTTTATATGCCAACTAGCTCTGCAAATGATGAAGAAATTGATGAAATGTATGACGAGATAAAATAAATTATTCAGGTAGTGAAGGGAGACGAAAATTTAATAGTCATGGGTGACTGGAATTCGTCAGTAGGAAAAGGGAGAGAAGGAAACATAGTAGGTGACTATGGATTGGGGGGAAGAAATGAAAGAGGAAGTTGCCTTGTAGAATTTTGCACAGAGCATAACTTAATCATAGCTAACACTTGGTTCAAGAATCATAAAAGAAGGTTGTATACCTGGAAGAATCCTGGAGATACTAAAAGGTATCAGATAGATTATATAATGGAAAGACAGAGATTTAGGAACCAGGTTTTAAATTGTAAGACATTTCCAGGGGCAGATGTGGATTCTGACCACAATCTATTGGTTCTGAACTGCAGATTGAAACTGAAGAAACTGCAAAAAGGTGGGAATTTAAGGAGATGGGACCTGGATAAACTGAAAGAACCAGAGGTTGTAGAGAGTTTCAGGGAGAGCATAAGGGAACAATTGACAGGAATGGGGGAAAGAAATACAGTAGAAGAAGAATGGGTAGCTCTGAGGGATGAAGTAGTGAAAGCAGCAGACGATCAAGTAGGTAAAAAGACGAGGGCTAATAGAAATCGTTGGGTAACAGAATAAATATTGAACTTAATTGATGAAAGGAGAAAATATAAAATTGCAGTAAATTAAGCAGGCAAAAAGGAATACAAACGTCTCAAAAATGAGATCGACAGGAAGTGCAAAATGGCTAAGCAGGGATGGCTAGAGGACAAATGTAGGGACGTAGAGCCGGCCGAAGTGGCCGTGCGGTTAAAGGCGCTGCAGTCTGGAACCGCAAGACCGCTACGGTCGCAGGTTCGAATCCTGCCTCGGGCATGGGTGTTTGTGATGTCCTTAGGTTAGGTTTAACTAGTTATAAGTTCTAGGGGACTAATGACCTCAGCAGTTGAGTCCCATAGTGCTCAGAGCCATTTGAACCATTTGTAGGGACGTAGAGGCTTGTCTCACTAGGGGTAAGATAGATGCCGCCTACAGGAAAATTAAAGAGACCTTTGGAGAGAAGAGGACCACTTGTATGAATATCAAGAGCTCAGATGGCAACCCAGTTCTAAGCAAAGAAGGGAAGGCAGAAAGGTGGAAGGAGTATATAGAGGGTTTATACAAGGGCGATGTACTTGAGGACAATTTTATGGAAATGGAAGAGGATGTAGATGAAGATGAAATGGGAGATACGATACTGCGTGAAGAGTTTGATAGAGCACTGAAAGGCCTGAGTCGAAACAAGGCCCCGGGAGTAGACAACATTCCATTAGAACTACTGACAGCCTTGGGAGAGCCAGTCCTGACAAAACTCTACCATCTGGTGAGCAAGATGTATGAGACAGGCGAAATACCCTCACACTTCAATAAGAATATAATAATTCCAATCCCAAAGAATGCAGGTGTTGACAGATGTGAAAATTACCGAACTATCATTTTAATAAGTAACAGCTGCAAAATACTAACGCGAATTCTTTACAGACGAATGGAAAAACTAGTAGAAGCCGACCTCGGGGAAGATCAGTTTGGATTCCGTAGAAATGTTGGAACACGTGAGGCAATACTGACCCTACGACTTATCTTAGAAGCTAGATTAAGGAAGGGCAAACCTACGTTTCTAGCATTTGTAGACTTAGAGAAAGCTTTTGACAATGTTAACTGGAATACTCTCTTTCAAATTCTGAAGGTGGCAGGGGTAAAATACAGGGAGCGAAAGGCTATTTACAATTTGTACAGAAACCAGATGGCAGTTAAAAGAGTCGAGGGGCATGAAAGGGAAGCAGTGGTTGGGATAGGAGTGAGACAGGGTTGTAGCCTCTCCCCGATGTTATTCAATCTGTATATTGAGCAAGCAGTAAAGGAAACAAAAGAAAAATTCGGAGTAGGTATTAAAATTCATGGAGAAGAAGTAAAAACTTTGAGGTTCGCCGATGACATTGTAATTCTGTCAGAGACAGCAAAGGACTTGGAAGAGCAGTTCAACGGAATCGACAGTGTCTTGAAAGGAGGATATAAGATGAACATCAACAAAATCAAAACGAGGATAATGGAATGTAGTCGAATTAAGTCTGGTGATGCTGAGGGAATTGGATTAGGAAATGAGACACTTAAAGTAGTAAAGGAGTTTTGCTATTTAGGGAATAAAATAACTGATGATGGTCGAAGTAGAGAGGATATAAAATGTAGACTGGCAATGGCAAGGAAATCGTTTCTGAAGAAGAGGAAGTTGTTAACATCGAGTATAGATTTAAGTGTCAGGAAGTCGTTTCTGAAAGTATTTGTGTGGAGTGTAGCCATGTATGGAAGTGAAACATGGACGATAACTAGTTTGGGCAAGAAGAGAATAGAAGCTTTCGAAATGTGGTGCTACAGAAGAATGCTGAAGATAAGGTGGGTAGATCACGTAACTAATGAGGAGGTATTGAATAAGATTGGGGAGAAGAGAAGTTTGTGGCACAACTTGACTAGAATAAGGGATCGGTTGGTAGGACATGTTCTGAGGCATCAAGGGATCACAAATTTAGCATTGGAGGGCAGCGTGGAGGGTAAAAATCGTAGAGGGAGACCAAGAGATGAATACACTAAGCAGATTCAGAAGGATGTAGGTCGCAGTAGGTACTGGGAGATGAAGAAGCTTGCACAGGGTATAGTAGCATGGAGAGCTGCATCAAACCAGTCTCAGGACTGAAGACCACAACAACAACAACAACAACAACAACTGGAAATGCAAGTCGTTGCTGCTGGCGACTACGTAATTCGGAGAAGAATGCGCTGACTACAACAGTGGATCGATGACTGCCAAGGGCTCTGCATCGGCCCAGAGTGGAAGTTGACTCCGCCTACTGGCAAGGTGGGCACGCCACGCGGTAGCTCTGCTTGTGGTGGCGGTGTTCACAACGTGTGTATTTCGCCTCACACGCCGATTCGGGGAGAATTCAATTCACTCAGACAGCTGCCCACCTTGTCCCCTCACATGGACCATGATGTCGCATGCCGTGTTGTTGTGCTGAATGCTGAACCTGACCCGCTGGTACGGCAGACCGGGACAGACCTGTGCGACACTGGAGTTTAGGGCAGACTGGAGTCGTGTTGGCAGACCCTCGTACTACACATCAGCGCCAGCTGCTGTGCTGGGGTCACAGTTGGCTGCTGGAGTGCCTCTTCCATGGCTTCGGATCGTCTTTTATCTCGTAGGGCAGCAAGTGCAAGACCGACTCTAGAAAAATCTCTCACCAGATATTACCATAACGTAATCAGAGAATCGCGTGCTAACTACATGAAAGTAGAACCACTAGGGCCCTTCAAAACCATTCAACAAAATCTGATCATGACCTGAAGCAGCAAACTGTGTTCACACTTTTTCAGCTCTCCTGTTTTGCGCCATTCTGTGACACTGACACATATGTGAATAAAACAGCAGGGGGTCCCTCTAAGACCCGTAGTACGCCAACAACCTTGGTGCCATTGGTGCATCCCTGTTGAGCTCTTTAAAAATGTACCTGTGGAGAGACAACCATTCACTGATTTCTAGGCGCCTGCAGATAGGCAACCCCTTCGACACAACTCACATTTCGCATGTCTGCAAACACGCACTAGAGTAGCAGTGCAGTGCCACTCAACTGAAGGGTGTTGAGGGGTTGCTGGTCAGCAGGTGCCAAGGAACGAGTCAAGGGTGCTCTCTGTACACGTACCAATTTAAAGAGTTCAACAACGGTGTGCTAGTGGCACCGAGTGTGTTGCGTAGCTGGGTCACCTTAGCGGATCCTTTGATGTTTTATTCACATACGACACACATGTCAATGTTGGCCCCTTCCCCTTTCCCCCCTCCTCCGCTTCCCCCCCCCCTCCTCCAATGTTCATGGCAGTGGGGGGTGCGAAACAGGAGCTGCTTCGGATCGTGTTCAGATGTCGTCAAATGGTTTTTAACTGTCCCTAATGGCTTCACTCCTTATACCCGAATAAAAATTGCCGTGGCGCTACACTGCAAAGAGTCAGATCTTGTTCAGAGGGCTTGCCGCCCCAGGATGTTCGTAGAGAAGGGTTCTATCATTCAGAGGTTGTAGCTGTGACAAGGGTTATCAAACACGTCGTTCCGTTGCACATCGCACAGCAAACTGTCGTTTTCGATTGCGAAATGTGTGCAAATGAACTCTGCAGGTGAAGGAGTGGTTTAATTTGTGCCATTATGCCACCTGTTGAGGTCTTTTAGTGTGAATTATGAGCGGCAGAGTGCATAAAACGCTTTCCTTGGCCGTCATAGAAAACCGCGTGATTTAAAAGCTGGGCATCACGGGTCTGACCTCAATCGCAGAGGCGTCAAAAGAAGAGGTGAAATGTGAATAAGAGAGGGTGTGACGACTTTCCAAACGTGTGAAAGGTCCACGATGGCATTGGTCAGAATTGTGGTGAAATTTGGAGCCGGTGTGGTTCAAATCGCTCTGGGACTTAACATCTGAGGTCATCAGTCCCCTAGAACTTGGAACTACTTAAACCTAACTAACCTAAGGACATCACACACATCCATGGCCGAGGCAGGATTCAAACCCGCGACCGTAGCGGTCGCGCGGTTCCAGACTGAAGTGCCTAGAACCGCTCGGCCACTCCGGCCGGCGAGCTGGTTTGACATCACTAACCCATCTTACATCTCACTTCTGACCTCCGGCCTTTATTTAGCCTGTGTCGAAAACTTGCTATTTGAAGCGCCGCCGATCCTGACGTCGCATTGCGTCACGCTTTTGCGACGTTGCAGAGGATTTTGTAGGTATCCCTGAGCCAAATTTTAAACTTCTTCGTCGCAATGAACGAAAATGACGGTACCTTCAAAAGTGACCTTTTAATTATTTCGAGCAGTGGACAACGTTCATCTTCCATTGTCACATATCGATAAAAGAAAGCCGGCCGCCGCCGTCGAACGGTTCTAGGGGTTTCAGTACGGAACCACGCGACCGCTACAGTCGCAGGTTCGAATCCTGCCTCGGGCATGGATGTGTGTGATTTCCTTAGGTTAGTTAGGTTTAAGTAGATCTAAGTTCTAAGGGACTGATGACCTCAGAAGTTAAGTCCCATAGTGCCCAGAGCCATTTGAAAAATTTTGATAAAGGAAATACAGGTTTCTGACTTACTGTATAGTAATGACTACCATGTTCGCAACCATCTACATCTAAATACATGTCCTGCGAAGCAATTCAATTTGAACTGAGACTTATTTCGTTTGGTCAATGACCGTGTCATGTGCAAAAAAAAACGACAAGTCAACCAAACAGTTAAGAAATAAAAATTAACCCATAATCTCATAAAATAGTGAACGTCAAATTTTACGTATTTTTAAAAAGTTATTTCCATTTGATAATTTATATCTCAGTGAAAAGCTTAAAGAACAGAGTAAATACCATACATATTAGATTGTGTCAAAACATTCTGAGACGGAATAAAATTTGAGGATTAATTTCGTCTCAAGTCAGAATTCCGATGCAATCTTCATTCACTCAAATAGCGGCACTAACGTCATATTTGGATTTCTGTAACAACTAAACTATATTTTAATTTAAAAGAGTCATGTTCATAAAAAAAAGAAAAAAATAGATTGTAATTTGGTCCTTACCAGTATCAAAAATATCCACCGATAGCAATTTTCTTGAACTTTTGCAAAAAGCAACGATAAGTTGCAGTTTTAGTAAAACATGTTCATTAAACAGAAGTGTATATATTACGTTAAAATTACGAACACCTGTTCAATATTCAACCTGAATTTGAACAATAATCAGAAGTTAATATTGAGAATTATGTTCACTTCAGAGAGATGCAGTTTGTTTACCACTGAAAAACTGTGGGAGGAATTGATTGTCAGATGTGTTAGACGAGTTTTGTAAATTCTACTTACAGCCTTTTGCAATGTTAAAGCATACCTTACAACTTTAATGGTTTAAAATAAAAGCGGAGCAAGAAGCACCAATAAACTGTGAAGTATACTGAAACTATCGTTATTTTATTTGTTAAAGTTAACCTCACAAGAATCCATCACAGAATCTCCTGCCGGCCGGAGTGGCCGAGCGGTTCTAGGCGCTTCAGTCTGGAACCGCGTGACCGCTACGGTCGCAGGTCCGAATCCTGCCTCGGGCATGAATGTGTGTGATGTCCTTAGGTTAGTTAGGTTTAAGTAGTTCTAAGTTCTAGGGGACTGATGACTTGAGAAGTTAAGTCCCATAGTGCTCAGAGCCATTTGAACCATTTTTGAACAGAATCTCCTGCAAAGCTACGACTACGAACCTGGAGATACTAACAGTGCGATTTCGACTTCTAGGAGATCGTCAGTAAAGGAGCTAAGTATTTTGTGCTTCCTCATATTCTTGTACACAAGCGGAGTTTGTACTGCTGCACTGACGTCACGTGTGACGACTCATGTGAATTCCAGCCGAGAATTAAGGGGGGAGGCCACAAGTCACAAATTTCTCCTTTGATGTCGTGAGTGACTGCATGATAGTTTAGCAGGTCGATGAGCTGGTAAACATCTCACAGGTGTGTACGTCTCTCACGTCACATCTAACGCTTTTCTGTGACGTTCAGTGGCATCGTTGTTGGAGGACAGCACGTACAAATACCTAAAACTGGATCCAACTCCGTCATATTGCAGAAATTTGGTGGAGTTCTTGACGAATTCTGGTATACTAGAGGATGTCACGAAAACTCTTAGAGCTCGAACTCCTAGATCTCCCAGGCTGTACGGATTACCTGAAATCCGCAAGGAAGGTATTCCACTGAGACCAATTGTTTGCGCTATTCGCTCTCCTACCAATAGGCTAGCGAAATATTTAACTGAGCTGATGACTCCAGTAGCTGGTCTCTGCGAACGTCACATAAAAACCTCTCAGATGTTTATTGAGACGATTAAACAAATCAGAATATGCTCAAAAGAAACTTTAGTCGCCCTGGATGTGGTTTCACTATTCACAAAAGTTCCTGTAGAGAAGACATTCAGCTGTTGTCAGAGCATTTTCCTCCTGAAGTTAAAAGTTTTTCCGACATGTTATAACAACCATCTACTTCTTGTATGGTGATAATTGTTCTGAAACGACGGACGGAATGGTTATGGGTTCTCCGTTGTCTCCAGCAGTGACCAACGTCTTTATGGAACACTTTGAGCAGCGTGCATTAAATTTGCCTCGCTTCCCTCAGTCTTTGTTTTATCGCTACGCTGACGACGCGTTTATGGTCTGACTACGCGGCGTAGAAGCTCTGGGGCAGTTCCTCGAACATATGAACAGCATGCTTCGGATCATCACTGTCGAGACAGAGAAAGGACAGTTGCCATTTTGAGATGTTTTCGTACAACGGAAGTCGGGTGGATGTCTCGGCCGATCAGTATAGCGCAAGCCGACGCGCACAGATTTATATCTTAGCGCCCAGAGTTTTCATCACGCAGTCCAGAAGAGAGCAGTTTGAAATACACTGGTACACAGAGCAAAAACTGTTACTGGCGGGAACCACTTGGATCCCGAGACTAATCATCTGAAGTAGTGTTCCGAAAGAAAGGCTATGGTCCATCTGCTATGAAGTTAGCGTTCTCCAAGAAAAAAAGGAAAAAAAAACGTGAAAATGTTGAACATTCGCGTCATGAGCCACCGACTATATTTCTTTCTTTCTGCGGCGCTACATCGAGAAAAACAGGCACTCTCCTGGGAAGACAAGGTATAAGACGTACTTTTCCACCTCCTAACAAGGTAAAAAAAGATACGAGGGCATTTAGAAAAGTAAAGATACAATGGTTCGCAGTCCTTAAATAGAACATTTAATTAGAAAACGTCAGTTACACCTTATTAACTGGATAATTTGTTATTTTTCGACATAATCACCCCCGTTATCCAAACATTTGTTAAGTCGGTGCACAAACTATTGTATCCCAGAGTCATAGGAGGTTGCCGTCTGTTGTTGGAACCACATTTCAAATTCACCTTTTATCTCTTCATCGTCGTGGAATGATTTTCCACCAAGATGTGACTTCAGGTAACGACAGACATGGAGGTCGGTGGGCGCAAGGTCCGGGCTGTACGGCAGATGGTCCAATACGTCCCATTTGAATTGTCTGAGTAGTGCTTTGGTTACGAGCGCTGTGTGAGGCCGAGCGTTGTCACGAAGCAAGCGGACTCCACTAGTCAGCATTTCCCTGCGTTTATTTTGAATTGCCCTTCGAAGACGTTTTAAAGTCTGCCAATATGCAGCAGCATTAATAGTAGTTACAGGAGGCATAAATTCCAACAGAAGAATGCCTTGTCTGTCCCAAAAAACAGAAGCCATGATTTTCTTCGCTGCAATCGACATTTTGCATTTCTTGGCTTTTGGGGAATTCGAATGGCGCCATTGCATTGATTGTTTATTGGATTCACGTGTATGGTGATAAACCCATGTCTCATCACCTGTCACAGTGTGATCAAGGAACTCATCTCCTGCTTCAGCGTAGCATATGAGGAAGTCGAGTGCAAAGCCCATCCTTTTCTTTTTGTTGTCTTCCGTTAACAGCTTTGGAACCCAGCGCACACATAATTTCATGTACCCTAACAAGACAGTCACAACGTCATAAAGAGTTGTCATTCACACGTCCGGTACGATCTGAAGCAATTCGTTCAATGTGAGACGTCTATTCACACGAATTGCTTCCTCCTTTCTCCGAAGAAGGGCATCAGAGATCACAGATAGCCGATCTGTTCTTTGTTCGTCATGAACATCGGTCCTACCTGCAGAGAACTGACGACACCATTTCGTTACATTTTGTCGATTCATAATGTTCCCATAAACAGAAACAATTTCTTTGTGAATATTCGCTGGTCGCTGACCTTTTGCATGAAGAAAACTTATGACGGAGCGCACTTCGCATTTGGAGGGGTTCTGAATCGGCGCAGCCATTTTAAACACGACCTACTCCAACCAGAAGCAACGTTCAACTGCCGAACGATCCCGAGGAGAAAGCTAACGGTTCAAGGTTAACACCAGTGTTGCTAACTTGCTCGCCAAAACTCTTCTGTTCCTCTGGCGTACGGTGTATCTTTACTTTCCGAAATACCGTCGTACTTCGCCATGTTAAGGACAGTCTCGGCCTCAGGATCACTGGGATTTATAACGTCCCTTTGATTGTGGAAGCAATTACATCGATCAGTCCATTCCATCCACACCGTTTCCGACCACTGTGTAAAACGTCAGCGGCATATAAAAAACGGAGAACTGGAGACGTCTGCCGTTATATGAGAAAAAGTACCACCACACCTGTTTGGCATTGGAGACAACAAGGTATAGACTCATAATGAGGGTTAGGCTCGTGTGCTAGTAACAAGGATCGCAGAGTAAAGGCGCCAAGAACATCAAATACTCTTTTGGCAGTGATGGGGCCTGAGGATGGTGGTAACTGCAGCCGAAACTAGTCGTGTGGCAGAATAAAGACATTCCCAAGATACAGCTGAGGTGACACTTTTTGTCACACATATCATCAGCTGAAGTCCTTCGTCCATGCTGTAAGATGGACACCTATAAATCTGCAGCTGCTGAGCACAGCCTCACGAACAAACACAAAATGTTGTTTGGCGAAACAAAAGTTTCGATCCAGAATCCTACTTACTGGGATTCTGTAATTAAGGAGGCTGTAGAAATAAGAATGTATGAGAATAACTTCAACCATGACGGCATATATGAAAAGCTTATTTCAATAGTGGTACAAGTACATTTTTTTTTTCATTTTGAGATACAGAGTCCTAAAGTTTAATGAGCGCTGAAAAATTTGCAGTTGAGAGACCAGAGATATTCAAGCATATGGCTTATTGCTAGAGATGAACCTTTCTTTCTGTTTACTTGGATCATTAATTTCAGAAGCATTATAGGCAGAAAAGTGGGGGTATTGGACTTTTACCAGTATTGAAATAAGCCCTTCGTATACTCTTAGCGGTGCATGGAAGTTAGCCCTCGGTGCAGAGAGGAAGCAGAGATGTGGGTCGCAGTGTTTACGCTACTACGAAAGCGGTGGCACGACCAGCGCAGACGTTGACACCACCTGCGACAACATTACGTAACTACTGACCAATCACAAGCTGTCTATGGAGTATATAAGGCCATCACAGCAGCAATTTGGTCAGGTTGCTCCACATGAAGACGATGGCGATATCGCCGGAAGCTCGAGGTTTTACCCTGGAGCCGGCCGGTGTGGCCGTGCGGTTAAAGGCGCTTCAGTCTGGAACCGCGTGACCGCTACGGTCGCAGGTTCGAATCCTGCCTCGGGCATGGATGTGTGTGATGTCCTTAGGTTAGTTAGGTTTAATTAGTTCTAAGTTCTAGGCGACTGATGACCTCAGAAGTTAAGTCGCATAGTGCTCAGAGCCATTTATTTTTTTTTTACCCTGGACTGAGGGGGGGGGGGGGGCAGAAGTCCGAGAATGTTTTATGCAACAGTGCCGTCGTGAAGAGCTTCGTTCTCACGTTTAAAGTTTGTTGGAAGTCGTTAAGTGCTCTCATTATCGAGTATTGGATGTGAATAGTCTGAGTACTTTAAGCTCCGTTTCAAGAAAATGAAATTATTCATGTATCTCATCATCTATAACGTCTGCATCTCCTGTACCACGTGCCGTAGCATTATAAGCGTTTTCAGGTACATTCAGTGGTGTATCTGGTTACCGTCTGTCTGCAAAGTGCGATCCGAATAGAGTTGGTAGGAAAGAAGGAATAAATTAAAACGTCATGCCTGATAATGAAGTTTTATAGCGAGAACAGCGAGAATGTAATAAGAGATGAACTTCTTTCATTATTTTGTAGTGGATGTTAACGAAAAGAAGTTTCAAAAAGGTTTGAAACTGTGTTTAAAGTTTATTGGAAGTCGCTAAGTGTTCTCACTCTCAAATACTGGATGAACAGAGTCTGCGTAATTTTCGTGCCGAAAACGCCTCAAAACATTTACAAAGTATCTAACTTTAATACTTGACTTATTGTGTTAAACCCTTAAAATTATACATGTTAATGCGTAGATTACGAGAGCATTTAAAATTTCTTAACTAGTTAAATTATTGAAAATCAAATTTTTGTTTTCCTTGGTAGACGTTGCAACCTGCAACTAGATTTGGAAGTCAGTTTTTGCCGTTTAATATTCCACTGTTGACCAATTTCAGCTGTTATACCAGTATACCGAAGTTGGTCGATAGTAGAAAATAACTAACAGGTGCAGTCATAGACAGAAAATGTTATCATTTCAGAAATTTCGTGCTCCTGTGGTTCCTACCTCAGGAAAAGTAGTTACTGGAACGTATACAGCACAAAATTAAGCAACATGAAAAGGACGATATTAGAAGAGAGAAAATGCTGTATCAGCACTAATATCCCGTTGAATGGACGTATTCTAAATTACACTGACGAAGTCGTCTCCCCACGGTTCATGATTAAGCCAGATGAGAATAGTAGAGGTGACTACGTTACTCTCGATTTCTACGAATGCGGTAGTTACGAAGGAATAGACGAAGCCATTATTCATCCAGTGCAAAAATCGCGATTGTAACCTGTGAGGATACCGTTATCTTGTCCGTGTTCAGAATAAATCAGTGACTGTTATGAATTAGAGTTGTAATTTAATTTTATCCATTGCTGTCAGTATTGCTTCCATGACTGTATTACTCTCGTAAAATAAAAAATTAACCGCCTTCACTTGCAACTCGCGGTTTTTATTTCGACGTACGATGCGTTTCAAACCGTGGCGGATGATCTTCAGTTGCTTAATCAGTCTGCATCACTTTTAACTTTAGGTTAATACTGGTCCTGTTAAGACTAGGTTGGTATATTACAAAGTGGCCCATTGTCAGTTTGTGACCACAATTTTTACAAAACTAACTGTTGAAAGCAACAGTTAACATACCACAAACGTTATTGACAATAGAGAAGCTTTACCAGCAGTCTAGCTTAACCTGCAGTCGCTATTGACCACTGGTAAAGAGACTCATTCAATCTGCGTGGTGTATTTTGTTGCTACCAAAGTGTTTACATTTGTTTATGTACGTTGTCCCTGTGTAACAATGGTTCAGTAGTAGAATGACGAATGACGTTGGTGTTTTTTATTGGTGTGAAAGTAAGATGAAAATGAAGTAAGAGTTACGTTTATTAACTGCGATTTAGTAGTTTCATCATCCCCGATAACGACAAGAAGAATATAATATTCCGCCTCATACCCTCCACGAACATCGTGGTCTAGTAATAAATAGCAACAGGTCAGGGGATTGAATCCAACCAGACCACGGGAATTTTAACTCTGCCTTTAATCTAGCTCTCAAAAAATGGCTCTGAGCACTATGGGACTTAACATCTATGGTCATCAGTCCCCTAGAGCTTAGAACTACTTAAACCTAACTAACCTAAGGACATCATACTCATCCATGCCCGAGGCAGGATTCGAACCTGCGACCGTAGCGGTCACGCGGTTCCAGACTGTAGCGGCCAGAACCGTTCGGCCACTCCGGCCGGCTCTAGCTCTCACTTCGCAATGAAGCCGGAAGTCGCTAGGAATGACATGTGGTTCGGATTCGACGTTAAACTGTAGGTCCCCTTTCCTCGGTTGGAGAACTGGTGGTAAAGTAGGGAAACGCAAGTCGCCGAAGGCGTTCGATTGAAAGACTTGCATTTCCTCATTGAGCCACACGAAATTATTACAACAAGAAGGATGTGTGGAGCTTACAAATCGAAAAGAGGAAAGTAATAGCGAAACAAAAAGTGCTCTCCTCCACACATCTTACGGTAGTTTACATAGTACACAAATATGCTAACTTTTCGTACGCCTTGCTTGCTCTACGTGTGATCTGCGGCATCATGTCTGCAGGAGTGCAGAGGTAACCTTACGTATTGCGTAGACTGGATCCATTATGCACACTAAAAAAAGATCACTCTGCCTTCGCGAGGCGTAGCAGTGAATAGTGGCAGAATTCATTTAGAAAGCTCACCAGTCAGCCGAATACCTGTACAGCCAAATTTTAGAGCTGAATGAGCTGATGTAGGTTGCAACCAAAGGTCAAAGGTATCCCTGCACCGTTAAGCTGTGACTCTTCAGAAAAATCAGTGCCACTCCAATAGCCAAATTAGTTGTACAGCACGATTTAAAAATAACAAAAATCTTTCTCTTGTTTTCACTTCCTGTTTCTCTTTTATGTTAGCCACGTAACGAAATCCCTATAACACAACAAATTGGCTCAATTGAAGGATTTCTTTTGTTTTGGGATGAATTGTTAGGGGTCTGAATTAGCATCACTTTGGTATCTGATTGTCTTCCGAGTCTTCGATAAAAGTACAAAGAATGCCTATCGCTCCACGTTACACTTCGACAACGCGTGTGGATCATCATTTACATTAAGATAAATTCAGTATCCGTTCAACTCGTGCTACATACCTCCACAGCTGAGACGTACTTTTACTCTTAAGAAGAGTTTTAACTTAATACAAATGGTCATCGTATCGTATTCTTCATTAGAATGAAAAACATATTATCTCACAAGAATCACTGGGCCTGCAAGTAGGTGGAGCTGTTACGTGTTCTATCGCTAGGGAAGTTAGAAGAATCTGTGGAGGGGAGTCAGTAGCAAGTTCAGGCCCTCATTCAGTCTCTGTGGTAAGTTCAGATTTTGTAACTGATAGCCACTGTCCCCGAACATAAGAGATCTGACACCGTATCCTCGTCCAGATCAATACGACAAATCGTACCGAAGGTTTTGACGCCACTTTTGCCTTATGGACGGGTATCTGATTTTTGCGTTTTTCGAGCTCGTCTACCATGTCGCTGATCAATATCTTCATCACTGACGTCCATATTCTCAATCAACATATTAAGACTATGGAAGCATTAGCAAGAAGAAAACACGAATCTACATTAAAATTGTACGATCTGATTTGCAGGAGTGCGTTTCTGTTCCGTTACTTGTTCAATGTACACACATCATTCCCCCAGTTCCCAGAACTCCTGAAGACTGACGTTGACTGTGGATATTGTATCACAGACACAGTCCCTCTGACTGTTCAGAAATGTCACTAAACGCGCCCAAAGATGTAAACAACCATGCATGAGCAGCGCCTACTAGATGGAGGGGGTCCGACAGTCGATTAGTTCCAGTCTTTCCACCAGGAAGGAGGTGCACGGCTCGTGTTGTCTGTAGTTCAATCATGCCTATACGGCCAGTACCACGGTTCGATCGCGTCCACATTGTTACTTTGTGCCAGGAAGGGCTCTCAACAAAGGAAGTGTCCAGGCGTCTAAGAGCGAGCCAAAGCGATATTGTTCGAACATGGAGAAGATACGGATGAGAGATTGCAGGGCACTCTCACTTCTGTTTGTCTGTTTTTTTACAAATGTGTGTGAAATCTTATGGGTCTTAACTGCTAAGGTCATCAGTCCCTAAGCTTACAGCCGGCCTGAGTGGCCGTGAGGTTCTAGACGCTACAGTCTGGAGCCGAGTGACCGCTACGTTCGCAGGTTCGAATCCTGCCTCGGGCATGGATGTGTGTGATGTCCTTAGGTTAGTTAGGTTTAATTAGTTCTAAGTTCTAGGGGACTGATGACCTCAGAAGTTAAGTTGCATAGTGCTCAGAGCCATTTGAACCTAAGCTTACACAGTACTTAAACTAAATTATCCTAAGGACAAACACATACACACTCATGCCCCAGGGAGGACTCGAACCTCCGCCGGGACCAGCCGCACAGTCTATGACTGCAGCGCCCAGACCGCTCGGCTAATCCCGCGCGGCCTCTCACTTCTGATTCGGTGTTATACCGCTTCATGTTCTTAGGGAAAATGATCTTTATTACGATTTGACTTCATGATGTAATGGTGGATAGTAGTTAATGCTCTTGCTTGCATGCTCTAGGTAAGGAATAACAGTAAGCTTTACCTGCTTTCAAAGGAATAGAGTGCCGATTTAAACGACTGCAGTAAAAGCACGGCGACTGTGGGACAAGAAAAGCGGGTTTTTTCTGCGGAACCTGGGTGGAAACGTTTCCGGACGGCCGAGTTCTGTGGTCTCGTTGTGCAGACACGTTGGTTGGCACCGGTCGGTAGGCATCTGCGTCCAGGTAGATTGACCAGCGCCGAGAAGTCGCCGCTGCAATAGCCAGCACATTGTAGACTGGCAGTAAGTCAGAGGATGGGCCCCTGTTAGTCGGGAAGCCGATGAGACAACTGCGAGCGTTCTACGAATTTCCGTGGGACAGGTCACTGGCGCCCAAACGTCCAGAATGTGTTAGAACACGTATTTGGGAAGGCACGAGGCTTGCAGCGAGTTTATGGATGTTCTTTGGAAACTTCGAAATGGACGCAGCAGGGGAGACAAAAAGCTTTTAATGGACGGGTGTGCTTCCATCCTGGTCATGTTACTAGCAAAAGAGACAGCGTAAACGCGTGGGAAAGAGGACGCGAAACTGAATCTTTTTTCCTTTTCTCCCAATTAACTTTAAAGTCTGTGATTGGTCAAATCGGTGTACGCAGAGCAAGAGTAACTCTCCGAGCTTCGAATGCCGTTCTCCAGCTCGTGACTGGCTTGTGCTAAAGTGGGGGAAGTCTAAGATGTAAATGGGCTTTTGCTACCAAGCTGAGGAGGAGAGCGGACAGAAAGAGAAGATCACTCTTGTACTGGCACTTCGCTAGTAAAGAATTGCAGGTCTCTACCTAAATGGTGAGACTTGTGTCCTTGGCTAGTGTGCCACTTGCAGTCTGTGCCAGACACATTCTGAACCGTCAGGCGTACTGCTTCTAGCATCACGCACACAACGGGTGATGTGTGGGCGTACTTATTTGTCTTGAGTCGGCCGTCTAAACATGTGACATATTCCGTCACGCGTAGTCGTGGGACGGAGTCAAATTGGTTTGGCAGACTAGCAAACGGGTCCACCTGCACACTGGAATCCACCGGGGTTTCAGAGGCTCATGGGAAAGTAACTGCTTTCCGAATTGACCAAAGGTGAGACCGCGTACTTGCAGTTTAAGGGCGCGCACCATTAATAAGAGATTGCGGACGTCCATGACTTCAGTCGCCGAACGCATCGTGGTGTGCCTCCCTGACCAGCAGGAGGGTAAGGTATTCGCTGCTACGGCGTAGGACTCCAATATATGTTTCTCAGCACCCTGTTCTTTCGAACCATATTTTTCTTTTTGGAATGGTAGAATACAGATGCTTGATGGTGGTGTAGTTTTTGCGCCATAACCCGGATTCACGTGTATGGAGTCAGATAAAGCAATTAGTGTTCTGGTCAGTATCGTGTGTCGATCCCCAGCTGATCACTTTGTCCACCATAAACCCCATGTTAGTGAAAGCGTTTGTCAAATAAAAAATGTTTCTGTGACGTTTCTTTAGTCATTTTTGTTGTCTTGTGTTGTTAGAGATGAATAAATCTATTGTCATTTAGATTACAGCTTCTCCCTGTGTTCTGATTAACAGTACCCTGCCATTTTTATTAAAGTCCAGATTCTAAAAGAGAGTAGTAAGCTTGCACAGAGAGACAGGAACTGTCGATGAAATGCCTCGCTCAGGCCGCCCAAGGGCTACTACTGCAGTGGATGACAGCTACCTACGGCACAGGACGTCGTGTTATGACTCAAACTGTGCCCAAGAGGCTGGACGATGCGCAACTTCACTCTCGACGTCCACGGCGAGGTCCATCTTTGCAACCACGACACCATGCAGCGCGGTACAGATGGGACCAACAACATGCCGAATGGACCGCTCAGGATTGGCATTACGTTCTCTTCACCGATGAGTGTCCCATATACCCTGAACCAGACAATCGTCGGAGACGCCATTGGAGGCAAGCCAGTCAGGCTGAACGCCTTAGACACTGTCCAGCGAGTGCAGCAAGGTGGAGGTTCCCTGATGTTTTGGGGTGACACTATGTGGTGCCGACGTACGCCACTGGTGGTCATGGATGGCGCCGTAAGGGCTGTACGGTACGTGAATGCCATCCTCCGACAGACAGTGCAACCATATCGGCAGCATACTGGCGAGGCATTCGTCTTCATGGACGACAATTAGCGCCCCCATCGTGCACATGTTGTTAATGACTTCCTTCAGGATAACGACATCGCTCGACTAGAGTGGCCAGTATGTTCTCCAGACATGAACCCTATCGAACACGCCTGCGATAGATTGAAAAGGACTGTTTATGGAAGACGTGACCCACCAACCACTCTGAAGGATCTACGCCGAATCGTCGTCGATGAGTGGGACAATTTGGATCATCAGTGCTTTGATGAACTTGTGGACAGTACGCCACGTCGAATACAGGCAAGCATCAATGCAAGAGGGCGTGCTAGTGGGTATTAGAGGTACCGCTGTGTACAGCAGTCTGGACCATCACCTCTGAAGGTCTTGCTGTATGGTGGTACAACATGCAACATGTGGTTTTCATGAGCAATAAAAAGGGCGGGAATGATGTTTATGTTGATCTCTATTCTCAATTTTCTGTACAGGTTCCGGAACTGAGGTGATGCAAAACTTTTTTTGATGTGTGTATTTTCACCGACAATGAATATGTAGCCATCCATCATGTTTATTCTAACTTGCCGCACATGTCATCCCAAGTTTTCTTAATATGCGACAATCGGAAATGTTTGTCGTTCTTTGCATATTTTGTAGTCTCAAACTCCTCGTTATCTTGCGTTATACATGTCTCTTTGGGGTGTTTTCAGACGATAATATTTATGCAAAAATTGAAAGGTGAATTTGTATGGACGTAATTGGAGTATAAGATGTCCACACATTCCGTTTGAGGTATCAAGGGATCACTAAAAGTTAAAAATATCAGTACTGAAATTTACACTAATAGGTTGATTTAATATATTAGGTAATGCTAGCACGAACGTAAGGTCTCACATCAGAATCTGGGTAGAAAAGACACCAGGGACACGACCTTCGGTAAATAAAGTGCGGTGTGATGGTTGCAGTGCATGTCACAGTTACAGTTTAAAAGCGTAGTATCACAACTTCTTGTGTGCTGTGCACTACGATATCTGTAACTATTTGGAAGCTGTTCGAAAGAGTTTTGTAGGAAAGCGAAGAAAGGTTTTTCGACGTTGTCCTGTGATATTCTATTAATCTTTCAACAACTTAGTGCTTTATTCAGTACCGAATCGTTCTCCACGCGTTTACTGTATCATTCCCGAACTGATGGACGTGCAGTAGCTTTCTTCCACATTCGTTCCTTTACTTTCCCTCAGTATATCTCCTATTTCGATAAACCGCAGCATACGTCATTGATCTGTGACGTGCTGAACTAAGAGCCCTTATGGTTGGTTATACCACACGTCAGTATGGACAGTAAATTTTTTCCTCGAGATAAAAATAAGGAGAAATAAATTATTCATCTAAAAATACTGCTGCTGGTTACAAATTCTTCATCACTGACTTTAGTGAGACAAGGTTATCAGCATCTAACAGATTTTGAATGGGGCCTCATTATAGGTGTCCATTTGTCCATATTCCCTCTTGAGCTCATCATATGTATGAAATCTTTGTTCCAGTTTATTTAACCTACCTAAAATGGAAAGATTTATATTGTGCTGCAAACCACCCATCCGTAGCTTTTATGACTTCCTCAGTGTTCAGAAATCGTCTTTCGTTGAGATATTTCTTGAAGTTTGGGAACACAAAATAGTAAGAATGGGCCAAGTCAGGTGACGAGGGTGAATGTTTGGGGATTTCAAATTGAAGATCTACCAGTTTTCGCTGCGTGATGGCCGCCTTGTGGGGAGGGGGTATTGTCTTTCAGAAACGAGATTCCTTTTCTCAGCTTTTCTCGATGTTTCGAGTGCAACTGTTGCTTTAGTTAATCGATGTGGTCAAAATAGAACTTTGCCGTGAAGGTTTCATTATGTTGTAAGTACTCCGTCTTTATCCCGAAAGAAGGATGCTGGCAACTTGTCGGATGATCTTTATGTTTTGAACTTCTTTGGACTTGGAGACCACCGATGTCTCCATTCTTTTGACTGTTGTTTGGTCTCTGGATCATAAGGACATATGAATGTTTCATTTCCATGGGATCCCGGCAAAACTGAATCAAAATGCACTGCGAAGCAATGACTCTTTCACGTTTTTGGTCTGTATTGAGGCATGTGGGAATCCATTTGACTGAGTTTTCAAGGTGCAAAGTCTTATGAATAACATACGCCACATGGTCCTAGGATATACACATGGTTTCTACTATCGTTTTAGCAGTTATGCTCCGATCATCCAGGGTCATGGAATGAACAGCCTCCACGGCTTCCGAAACTGTGACTTGAGTTGGCCTTCCAGAACGCTCTGCACCTCCAGCGCTGAAATCTCCTGTTTTAAATACAGCTCCCAATTCTTGATAGTGGAGTAGGAAGGGCAGTTACCACCCTCTGTACCAGAGATACAATCATTAATTTTTTCGGCCGTCTTTCCTTTATAAAAAAAAAAAAAGCTGCTTAATCACAACACGACTCTTTAATTGTGAATTCTGTGTTTTTTGCACTATTTTCAATTCAGATCTGCACCAAACCTACTGCTACGGAATTAAATCAAATAATGAAATAATGTAATGAACAAGGTTTAGTGGCAAAACATTAGAATTAACCTACATCTATTTTAACTTGGAAAAGCTAAGTACCTATCAGCAGCCTCTCGTACGATACAGCAACAGTTAAAATGCATAGAAGAAAGATTACACAGTTGACAGTTGCTTACGTGACTGACGCCTGTTATGACAGGAAGGGCATGAGGTCACAAATAAATTTGTCAGTTCATGAAAACAGCGGGACGTGATAAACTCTGTGCATGGGGGGGAAGGGGCGGGGGGGGGGAGGGGGAGAGAGACGAGGGTAGGGAGAGGGGGAGGGGGAGAGAGAGTGAGAGAGAGAGAAAGATAGATAGATAGAGAGTGAGAGAGAGAGAGACAGAGACTTAGAGAGAGAGAGAGAGAGAGATAGATAGATAGATAGATAGAGAGAGAGAGAGAGAGAGAGAGAGAGTCAGAGTATAGACCACAACAATGAAGAGAAAGTTAAACAGTCGAAGAGAGATACGAAGGAGCAGATTGATACAGAGCAACTCGTATCTCATCCAATCAACGTACGACTGAAGGGGGGTCTTTGGTGATCTGTCGGACTGCGTCATTCACTTGATCACGGGAGATGAAACGTAAGGCCCCAAAGTCCGCCAGCGAAAGCGGCAAGATCTGAAAAATCGCAGAGCGCGAAATTCGTTCAGAGTGAAGTGCGCGAAATGGCATTGATTTTCAATTTCGCGGCACCAATCTCGAACGGATTTCGGAGTAACTCCATAATATCGGCCACTCGTTCCATCTGTGCGTTCCGCCCGTGCAGACGGCGATACACTGGTGCTTGCTGCAACGAGCGGTCCGAATTCAGCCACCCTCCGGTTTAGACGCTTCTCGTCGTTCGTCGCAATTGGACGATTCAGTCAAACATTAAATCAAATTCGAATTATTTCAACGAAACATAGTATTTAACGGGAAAGTTACAGTTTTCAGCACTAGTAGTTCATTAGTTTCAAAGAGGTTTGTATTAACAGTCCACCTACTATAAATGATTGATTATTTGCGTGTTATACACAATATAGCCACTATACTTCACTATGATTCGGAATGACTCAGTCGGTTTATTAAAACAGCGTGAGTTCTAAGTGTAGACAATCCCGCTGGACAAAATATTAGTAACCTTCCTTGCAGTCATGTGACCTTTCAGGGCTAGCGTGAGATATGGAAGTGAAATGGTGCGTATGTTATGAAGCTGTCTTTTAAAATCGAGAAAATATGACTCGCTATATACTACTCAATTACACAGTGCTAAGAAAATGCAATGCCAGAGATTCATTACTCCGTTCTAAGATGCTGCTTCCATGTCTTTTCATTTGTCTTTCAAACAAGAAAACGTTTGAATCCTTCTTTTGTCTGAACAAACTCACTCATTCTCTTAACTGTTTTTACTTCAGCTCGAAGCGTATTGTAAGTGTCTCTCGTGTAAACAATTCTCTGAATAATTAAAGAGTTGATTTTTGGTATAGTGTTTTATTTGGTAGAAGTATTCGAACTACCTATTTTGTATATCATTCATTAATCAAAAATTGTACGTTAACATGTTCACAGGACGCCGTTTTCAATAGGATTCCAACCGCATTGTTCAATGAGGAAACGATTTGATTTTCATGTTCGCTCTTCCCTTAATCATTCTGTCATTAGAGAAAGAACTTATCTTTGTAAGAGGCGAAATCTGGTCATATCAATTTTTCTCTTTACGCTTTCACAATTTAAGAATTTCGTTGGAGTTTTACGGTCAAAGGCCATTGAACAATGTCTCGTGTCATCCATCATCCACTGGTCTGAACATCCAGCAATGGAAGAACAGTAATTGCAGTTCTTTAACATCCAAATAATTACGTTTTCTTACAGCAACCACTTAGATAATAAGAAATAATTCCATTGCTGTCGGAATGTGCTTTCCTGACGCGGCAGAATTCGCGTCTTATGTCTCGCGTAACTGGCGGATCTTTCCTTTGTGTAATTATTACTCACCTGAATACACATTTCAATGAGCTACTCAACTGCACATCACCATCACACTAAAATGAGTCGACGCGCAGGCGTGAAAGAATGATGGAAAGGAACTGTCGTGTTAGAATGTGCCCATAACTACATTGTTAATAATGCTGCTGATTTATTGGAGTATGAATATGGACGGCCCAAAGTGTCTACAAGGAATCATGTACCACTGACAGCCATGTATCAGTGTGTAAGAACAGTGGTCACAAATAGTGGTGATCTACATGCACCAGAGGCGAGCGTCAACCTTTCCGTATCTCAGTTAGGTTAAAACATGACTGGAATTGCTTCTTTCGCTGAATGAAGTTCCATCTCAACCAGTTTGCGAGCGAATTTTGCGAATGGAATTGCGTACGGTGGACATTTGGATTCGGGCAAGTCGCAAAAGGTCATAGCTCATAGCGGCACTTACACTATGTGATCAAAAGTATCCGGACACCCCAAAAAACATACGTTTTTCATATTATGTGCATTGTGCTGCCACCTACTGCCAGTTACTCCATATCAGCGACCTCAGTAGTCATTAGACATCGTGAGAGAGCAGAATGGGGCGCTCCGCGGAACTCACGGGCTTCGAACGTGGTCAGGTGATTGGGTGTCACTTGTGTCGTACGACTGTACGCGAGATTTCCACACTCCTAAACATCCCTAGGTCCACTGTTCCCGATGCAGTAGTGAAGTGGAAACGTGAAGCGGCACGTACAGCACAAAAGCGTACAGGCCGACCTCGTCTGTTGACTGACAGAGACCGCCGACAGTTGAAGAGGGTCGTAATGTGTAGCAGGCAGACATGTATCCAGACCATCACACAGGAATTCCAAACTGCATCAGGATCCACTATGACAGTTAGGCGAGAGGTGGGAAAACATGGATTTTATGGTCCAGCGGCTGCTCAAAATCCAAACGACGCCTCGCTTGGTGTAAGGAGCATAAACATTGGACGATTGAGCTGTCGAAAAACGTTGTGTGGAGTAATGAATCACGGTACACAATGTGGCGATCCGATGGCAGGGTGTGGGTATGGCGAATGCCCGGTAAACGTCATCTGCCAGCATGTGTAGTGCCAACAATAAATTTCGGAGGTGGTGATGTTAAGGTGTGGTCGTGATTTTCATGGAGGGGGCTTCTACCCCTTGTTGTTTTGCGTGGCACTATCACAGCACAGGCCTGCATTGATCTTTTAACCACCTTTTAGCTTCCCACTGTTGACGAGCAATTCGGGGATATCGATGGCATCTTTCAACACGATCGAGCAGCTGTTCACAATGCACGACCTGTGGCGGAGTGCTTACACGACAGTAACATCCCTGTGATGGACTGGCCTGCACAGAGTCCTGACCTGAATCCTATGGAACACCTTTGGGATGTTTTGGAACGGCGACTTCGTGCCAGGCCTCATCGAGCGACATAGAGACACCTCTCCTCAGTATAGCACTCCGTGAAGAATGGGATGCCATTCCGCAAAAAACCTTCCAGCACCTGATTGAACGTATGCTTGCGAGAGTGGAAGCTGTTATCAAGGCTAAGGGTGGGCCAACACCATATTGAATTCCAGCATTATCGATGGAGGGCGCCACGAGCTTGTAAGTCATTTTTAGCCAGGTGTCCGGATACTTTTGGTCACACAGTGTTGTTGCGCACGTTACTGTTAACATAAGCCAGGATACTTAATTCAAATTCCGTGGTTACCAAAAGTTGCTCTTTCTTCTATATCTTCATGATGAATGTACTTCGCATACTTCGTCTTCCGAGATGCCAATAATCGTGTCCACATGCTTTTACATGTCTGTTCACTGTGTGAGGTGCCCATATCTTCGGAAGCCTTCGATGTCGCCTCACAGTTTGATTAATTGTATGGTAAATAAACTGTTGTACTTGAGATGGTAGAAGCGGGAGGGGAATGATAAGGTGCCAAACCACTTTGCAAACATACTTCCAGTCAAAGACCCTCATGCCGGTGTCTGGTCGGAAGACTAAACCACGGAAGACCATCGATAACCAAGAGGCATTACTCTGGCCACGAAGCCGTAGCGCACGCCTGAGAATTGTTAAAGAAATTCACCCTGAACTCAGCCCTTGTTATTTATAGAAGTTTGATAGGAAAAAGCATCTGTAAGAAAACGAAATTGTTTGTAAGAATATTGTATTCATTGGTAAATCATGTGATGTAAGTCGGTACAAAGTGTATCGTGCGACGCCAGGGCGCTAAACGTGCCACAGTAGCGTCAGCAGCGCCAAAACAGGACGGAGAGGCGAGAGCCGTACACGTGAGAGTGGCAGCGGTGAATTACACGGGTGTGAAGTGTGAGTATTGAGATAATTAACCGTTTCAGACAGAATACTGAGAGCATTAGATCAGCGTGACTGTTGAATAAGAAAATTATAGAGCAAGATTTAACTTAGCCAACGGCCTTGCCGCAGTGGTAACAGCGGTTCCCGTCAAATCACCCAAGTTAAGCGCTCACGTGCTGCCTAGCGCTGTTGGCAAGCGGGATACACTCAGCCCCTGTGAGCGGAACTGAAAAGCTACTTGATTGGGAAGTAGCGGCTCCGGTCTCGTAAACTGACAAAACGGCCGGGAGAGCGGTGTGCTGAGCACATGCCACTCCATATCCGCATCCCGTGTCGCCTTGTGGGCTCAGGATGACACGGTGGCCGGTCGGTACCGTTGAGCCTTCATGGGCTGTTCAGGCGGAGTTTGGTTGTTTAAGTTTTAGTTTAACAAAGTGATCAACACAGTGAAATATTGTGGCGTAACCAATGGTAAGGTTCTACGATAACAGTTTATACAGATACAAATTGGAAATACTAAGTGATAACTCAAAAAGAACAATATTAAAAATATTACAAACGAAAAGACTTCCTAACGCTCTGCAAACTTATATTTATTTACCGGCTTTCAGCTTCTCAGGCCATCTTCAGGTGACAATGAATGTCGCTAACACAGATAAATATGATTTTAGTATCTTCTGTACAAATAATATCACTTAGATGTCAGATGGCCTAAAGAAGCCGAAAGCCTGTTCGTGACCAAATAAACATAATTCTGCAGACCATCAGGAAGTGTTTTTCTTTTTAATATTTTCATGTTCTACCAAGCACTGACGAAAAACACAGTTAATGTCAAAAAGAATAATTCTAGTTCTATTATTTCATTTAGTCGCTTTTCTACAATTCAACATCGAGGAAAGGTCGATGCTGCCAAGCTGTGCTCACAGTAACACAGAGCAGATTACACGCGTGTGTAACGAAATACTGTTTCAACTAAGTACTCGGGAATTTCAGTAAACAAAATTAAAGTTTGCAAGTAACACATTCTTTCACGAACATTGCATAATAGTCACATTTTATCTTGTGAATAGACTTAAAATCAGTTGCGCAAATAAGTATTTAACACGTAAAGGTTCAAAAACCGCAAATATCCAGTATCAGGAACGTTAGACTCGACTTCCCGTGCCTGAATTTTAACAGACAGAAATAGCATAAACAGTTCACAAAGGAAGTCCACACTCAGGCAGCCCACTCCAGCTCGATTAGCCTAATAAACCATGCGACCATAATCTCACCAACAAAAATGAAAAATGCTCATTTCGCGTTATCTGGCAGCTTCAAAGACATTAAAAACAAAACATATTTACATATTCGCGCTTTTTTATTTGTTAGTTGTTGCTATCAGTACCCGTGACATATGATATAATGCATCGTGTCAAGTAAAGTAACATGATACATGATTCCATGTCCTGTAACATGACACAATCCATCATGTCATCCAAAATGGCATTTGTGTAGTCGTGCAATATGAGACAGCGTGTCATTAAAGTGTACGATGCATGCATCCCCAATCCGGTACATTACCTTTTACACATGCATTACTACTTTCGGATACTTCCTGTTGTAGCTGCATCCCATTCTATAGAGGCACATAAATTTGTGTTTGTTTGTATTTACACCCCACGCCATACAGCGGGTGGGTCTAAGAGGGCTCACTCTGCTGGGAAAGTTATACGACATGAGATCAGGTACCATGTCACTCTGCTTGGCACGATCCATGATATCACATGATATGGGTACAAATATTCACAAGTAAAAAAGCCCGAATATATCAATATGTTTTTATTTAAATGTCTCTGAAGTTGCCAGCAAAGCCGTAAAAGTTGTTTTTCCCTTTACCTTCCTAACTTTGCCCAGAACATATTCGTCTTCTTTTCTGCCACGGTAGGAGTATTTTTCATCCTGGTAACCATAATTTTGACAGGTCGCCATAGCCTGGCAACCGATGTAGATTTTTGTTGACTCGGGTGACGTCTGATCCGGCATAAGCTTTTTTAAATGTCTTTCGAATCATGTTGCCTATATTGTAAGACAGAGATTTAGGAACCAGGTTTTAAATTGTAAGACATTTCCAGGGGCAGATGTGAACTCTGACCACAATCTATTGGTTATGACCTGTAGATTAAAACTGAAGAAACTGCAAAAAGGTGGGAATTTAAGGAGATGGGACCTGGATAAACTAAAAGAACCAGAGGTTGTACACAGATTCAGGGAGAGCATAAGGGAGCAATTGGGAGGAATGGGGGAAATAAATACAGTAGAAGAAGAATGGGTAGCTTTGAGGGATGAAGTAGTGAAGGCAGCAGAGGATCAAGTAGGTAAAAAGACGGGGGCTAGTAGAAATCCTTGGGTAACAGAAGAAATATTGAATTTAATTGATGAAAGGAGAAAATATAAAAATGCAGTAAGTGAAACAGGCAAAACGGAATACAAACGTCTCAAAAATGAGATCGACAGGAAGTGCAAAATGGCTAAGCAGGGATGGCTAGAGGACAAATGTAAGGATGTAGAGGCCTATCTCACTAGGGGTAAGATAGATACCGCCTACAGGAAAATTAAAGAGACCTTTGGAGATAAGAGAACAACTTGTATGAATGTCAAGAGCTCAGATGGAAACCCAGTTCTAAGCAAAGAAGGGAAAGCAGAAAGGTGGAAGGAGTATATAGAGGGTCTATACAAGGGCGATGTACTTGAGGACAATATTATGGAAATGGAAGAGGATGTAGATGAAGATGAAATGGGAGATATGATACTGCGTGAAGAGTTTGACAGAGCACTGAAAGACCTGAGTCGAAACAAGGCCCCCGGAGTAGACAATATTCCACTGGAACTACTGACGGCCGTGGGAGAGCCAGTCCTGACAAAACTCTACCATCTGGTGAGCAAGATGTATGAGACAGGCGAAATACCCTCAGACTTCAAGAAGAATATAATAATTCCAATCCCAAAGAAAGCAGGTGTTGACAGATGTGAAAATTACCGAACTATCAGCTTAATAAGTCACAGCTGCAAAATACTAACACGAATTCTTTACAGACGAATGGAAAAACTAGTAGAAGCCAACCTCGGGGAAGATCAGTTTGGATTCCGTAGAAACACTGGAACACGTGAGGCAGTACTGACCTTATGACTTATCTTAGAAGAAAGATTAATGAAAGGCAAACCTACGTTTCTAGCATTTGTAGACTTAGAGAAAGCTTTTGACAATGTTGACTGGAATACTCTCTTTCAAATTCTAAAGGTGGCAGGGGTAAAATACAGGGAGCGAAAGGCTATTTACAATTTGTACAGAAACCAGATGGCAGTTATAAGAGTCGAGGGACATGAAAGGGAAGCAGTGGTTGGGAAGGGAGTAAGACAGGGTTGTAGCCTCTCCCCGATGTTGTTCAATCTGTATATTGAGCAAGCAGTAAAGGAAACAAAAGAAAAATTCGGAGTAGGTATTAAAATTCATGGAGAAGAAATAAAAACTTTGAGGTTCGCCGATGACATTGTAATTCTGTCAGAGACAGCAAAGGACTTGCAAGAGCAGTTGAATGGAATGGACAGTGTCTTGAAAGGAGGATATAAGATGAACATCAACAAAAGCAAAACAAGGATAATGGAATGTAGTCTAATTAAGTCGGGTGATGCTGAGGGAATTAGATTAGGAAATGAGACACTTAAAGTAGTAAAGGAGGTTTGCTATTTGGGGAGCAAAATAACTGATGATGGTCGAAGTAGAGAGGATATAAAATGTAGGCTGGCAATGGCAAGGAAAGCGTTTCTGAAGAGGAGAAATTTGTTAACATCCAGTATTGATTTAAGTGTCAGGAAGTCGTTTCTGAAAGTATTCGTATGCAGTGTATCCATGTATGGAAGTGAAACATGGACGATAAATAGTTTGGACAAGAAGAGAATAGAAGCTTTCGAAATGTGGTGCTACAGAAGAATGCTGAAGATTAGATGGGTAGATCACATAACTAATGAGGAAGTATTGAATAGGATTGGGGAGAAGAGAAGTTTGTGGCACAACTTGACCAGAAGAGGGATCGGTTGGTAGGACATGTTCTGAGGCATCAAGGGATCACCAATTTAGTATTGGAGGGCAGCGTGGAGGGTAAAAATCGTAGAGGGAGACCAAGAGATGAATACACTAAACAGATTCAGGAGGATGTAGGTTGCAGTAGGTACTGGGAGATGAAAAAGCTTGCACAGGATAGAGTAGCATGGAGAGCTGCATCAAACCAGTCTCAGGACTGAAGACCACAACAACAACAACATATTGTAACCACGAATAAAACTTACACAAAATTGCAAGACAACCATCAGTTACATGTATTTTTCTATCTTCTAACGAAACCATTTTGAACAAGTTTAAAACATGGAAGTGGCACGTGGAAAAAAAACCTCACAAAAACATGGTTTTTGCAAGTAAAATCCGAATGAAGCTACATTTTTGAATGCTATTTTTCAGTTTTATCATAAGAATGCATGATTTATTTATTTCATTCTTTAATTCACTTTAAATAGTTTCGACCCATTCAGTTCACATAAGAACAAACTCTACGCACTAATTTAACTTGATTTTAAACCATCGTATCTCGACAAGGGTTAAACATTATTTGATAAAAAAATTTCATTTCGTCTTTATTCATGTATCTACCTTCGCGCATAGTTTGAACCCATTCGTACAGGTTTAAAATAAAATAGTAGCCCGACTCAGAAACCTCCAAGAAAAATATATTTTTTTCGCGTAAAATCCGAATGAAGCAAGATTTTTTCACATTGTTTAAACTAATCTTAGATCAAGGTTCGATACATTGGAGGACCAAATTTGAACCATCAGTATCGCTCCAGTCGGGATTAATTTAGGGACGACTGTAAAATCCGATCGACAGTGACTGTTTCCGGAACCGAAATCCGAACGGTGCACATACAAATGGTACAGTTATCTGAGCATTAACTTCACCCGAATTAAAATCTTTTCGAAAAGGAATTGATCAATTCGCACTCTTTGCCTGGTCGCCAACTCCGTTTCGTTGTTCAGACCTTGCCTAATACACTGCAACACTAAGACAGGTGAAACTTCCTGGCAGATTAAAACTGTGTGCCCGACCGAGACTCGAACTCGGGACCTCTGCCTTTCGCGGGCAAGTGCTCTACCATCTGAGCTACCGAAGCACGACTCACGCCCGGTACTCACAGCTTCACTTCTGCCAGTATCTCGTCTCCTACCTTCCAAACTTTACAGAAGCTCTCCTGCGAACCTTGCAGGACTATCACTCCTGAAGGAAAGGATACTGCGGAGACATGGCTTAGCCACATCCCAGGATTTTCATATACGTATATTTATCACTGCACGGTAAGGATATTTGGAACACCAGATTCATCGCAACAAAAAAATGGTTGAAATGTCTGAGCACTATGAGACTTAACATCTCAGGTCATCAGTCCCCTAGAACTTAGAACTACTTAACCCTAACTAACCTAAGGACATCACACACATCCGTGCCCGAGGCAGGATGCGAACCTGCGACTGTAGCGGTCATGCGGTTCCAGACTGAAGCGCCTAGAACCGCACGGCCACAACGGCCGACTTCATCGCAACAATTAGTACCCTGCACTTTGGCAGCTCTGCGGCTTCTAATCATCGATGAGTCGCTTGAATTCGTTATGACATATCTCGTTGTTGTTGTTGTTGTTGTTGTTGTTGTTGTTGTGGTCTTCAGTCCAGAAACTGGTTTGATGCAGCTCTCCATGCTACTCTATACTGTGCAAGCTTCTTCATCTCCCAGTACCTACTGCAATCTACAACCTTCTGAATTTGCTTAGTGTATTCATCTCTTGGTCTCCCTCTACGATTTTCACCCTACACCCTGCCCGCCAATACTAAATTGGTGATCCCTTGATGCCTCAGAATATGCCCTACCAAGCGATCCGTTCTTCTAGTCGAGTTGTGCCACAACTTTCTCTTCTCCTCAATCCTATTCAATACCTCCTCATTAGTTATGTGATCTACCCATCCAATCTTCAGCATTCTTCTATAGCACCACATTTCGAAAGCTTCTATTCTCTTCTTGTCCAAACTATTTATCGTGCACGTTTCACTTCCATACATGGCTACACTCCATACAAATACTTTCAGAAACGACTTCCTGACACTTAAATCTATACTCGCTGTTAACAAATTTCTCTTCCTCAGAAACGCTTTCCTTGACATTGCCAGTCTACATTTTATATCCTCTCTACTTCGACCATCATCAGTTATTTTGCCCCCCAAATAGCAAAACTCATTTATTACTTTAAGCGTCTCATTTCCTAATCTAATTCCCGCAGCATCACCCGATTTAATTCGACTACATTCTATTATCCTCGTTTTGCTTTTGTTGATGTTCATCTTATATCCCCCTTTCAAGACACTGTCCATTCCGTTCAACTGCTCTTCCAAGTCCTTTGCTGTCTCTGACAGAATTACAATGTCATCGGCGAACCTCAAAGTTTTTATTTCTTCTCCATGGATTTTAATTTCTACTCCGAATACTTCTTTTGTTTCCTTTACTGCTTGCTCAGTACACAGATTGAATAACATCGGGGATAGGCTACAACCCTGTCTCACTCCCTTCCCAACGACTGCTTCCCTTTCAAGCCCCTCGACTCTTATAACTGCCATATGGTTTCTGTACAAATTGTAAACAGCCTTTCGCTCCCTTAATTTTGCCCCTGCCACCGTCAGAATTTTAAAGAGAATATGCCAGTCAACACCGTCAATAGCTTTCTCTAAGTCCACAAATGCTAGAAACGTAGATTTGCCTTTCCTTAATCTATTTTCTAAGATAAGTCGTAGGGTCAGTATTGCCTCACGTGTTCCAACATTTCCACATAGCTTGAGAGATATTTATGTACTGTCTTCCTCGCTGAACTGAGGCGTTTCGCGGTACAAGCTTTATGCGTCCTGGAGTCGTAATTTCTTGTCGATGTCCTCAAGATTAAATGTTGGCATGCATTTAAATTACTATTAACATTTACATCTACATCTACCCAATGGTGTGTGGTGGAGGGCACTTTTCGTGCCACTGTCATTACCTCCCTTTCCTGTTCCAGTCGAGTATGGTTCGCGGGAAGAACGACTACCGGAAAGCCTCAGTGCGCGCTCGAATCTCTCTGATTATACATTCGTGATCTCTTCGGGAGGTATACGTAGGCGGAAGCAATATATTCGATACCTCATCCAGAAACGCACCCTCTTGAAACCTGGCGAGCAAGCTACACCGCGATTAAGAGCGCCTCTCATGCAGAGTCTGCCAATTGAGTTTGCTAAACATCTCCGTAACGCTATCACGGTTACCAAATAACTCTGTGACGAAACGCGCCGCTCTTCTCTGGATCTTCTCTATCTCCTCCGTCAACCCGATCTTGTACGGATCCCACACTGAGCAATACTCAAGTATAGGTGGAACGAGTGTTTTGTAAGCCACCTCCTTTGTTGATGGACTACATTTTCTAAGGACTCTCCCAATGAATCCCAACCTGGTACCCGCCTTACCAACAATTAATTTTATATGATCATTCCACTTCAAATATTTCCGCACGCATACTCCCAGATGTTTTACAGAAGTAACTGCTACCAGTGTTCGTTCCGATATCATATAATCATACAGTAAAGGATCCTTCTTTCTATGTATTCGCAATACATTACATTTGTCTATGTTAAGGGTCAGTTGTCACACTCTGCACAAAGTGCCTATCCGCTGCAGATCTTCCTGCATCTCGCTGCAATTTTCTAATGCTGCAACTTCTCTGTATACTACAGCATTATCCGCGAAAAGCCGCATGGAACTTCCGACACTATCTACTAGGTCGTTTATATATATTGTGAAAAGCAATGGTCCCATAATACTCCCCTATGGTACGCTAGAGGTTACTTTAATGTCTGTAGACGTCTCTCTATTGATAACAACATGCTGTGTTCTGTTTGCTAAAAACTCTTCAATCCAGCCACACAGCTGGTCTGATATTCCGTAGGCTCTTACTTTGTTTATCAGGCGACAGTGCGAAACTGTATCGAACGCCTTGCGGAAGTCAAGAAAAATGGCATCTACCTGGGAGCCTGTATCTAATATTTTCTGGGTCTCATGAACAAATAAAGCGTGTTGGGTCTCACACGATCGCTGTTTCCGGAATCCATGTTGATTCCTACAGAGTGGATTCTGGGTTTCCAGAAACGACATGATACGCGAGCAAAAAACATGTTCTAAAATTCTACAACAAATCGACGTCAGAGATATAAGTCTATAGTTTTGCGCATCTGCTCGGCGACCCTTCTTGAAGACTGGGATTACCTGTGCTCTTTTCCAATCATTTGGAACCTTCCGTTCCTCTAGAGACTTGCGGTACACGACTGTTAGAAGGGGGGCAAGTTCTTTCGCATACTCTGAGTGGAATCGAATTGGTATCCCGTCAGGTACAGTGGACTTTCCTCTATTGAGTGATTTCAGTTGCATTTCTATTCCTTGGACACTTATTTCGATGTCAGCCATTTTTCGTTTGTGCGAGGATTTAGGGAAGGAAATGCAGTGCGGTCTTCCTCTGTGAAACAGCTTTGGAAAAAGGTTTGCCTTGAAAATGGCGGGGTGTTCTCCCGCCGAAATATCGACGGTCGCTGAAAGTGTTACCTAGCTGAATTCCCGGAAGTTATTTGAAAGTTGGAAAAAGCTGTTTAGTATTTCAGCTTTACGCGTGTCATCCTCTGTTTCAATGCCTTCATCATCCCGGAGTGTCTGGATATGCTGTTTCGAGCCACTTACTGATTTAACGTAAGACCAGAACTTCCTAGGATTTTCTGTCAAGTCGGTACATAGAATTTTGCTTTCGAATTCACTGAACGCTTCACGGATAGCCCTCCTTACGCTAACTTTGACATCGTTTAGCTTCTGTTTGTCTGAGAGGTTTTGGCTGCGTTTACACTTGCAGTGAAGCTCTCTTTGCTTTCGCAGTAGTTTCCTAACTTTGTTGTTGAACCACGGTGGGTTTTTCCCGTCCCTCACAGTTTTACTCGGCACGTACCTATCTAAAACGCATTTTACGATTGCCTTGAACTTTTTCCATAAACACTCAACATTGTCAGTGACGGAACAGAAATTTTCGTTTTGATGTGTTAGGTAGTCTGAAATCTGCCTTCTATTACTATTGCTAAACAGATAAACCTTCCTCCCTTTTTTATATTCCTATTTACTTCCATAAATCCATTAAATGATCGTACTGTATACAAGAGAACAATTAAATTGGAGATAGTCACTGTGTTGAAGAGAATGTCCTCCTTTCGCTGCAGTGAATAAAATAGGTTGAGGCTTTTGTAATAGCAGTTGCCATGAATGTCCCGCACAAGGTGGAAAAGACACAATATCAGCCCATTTGACTGCGACCAGATCATCGAAGCCCACCTCCTGGGTCACTCAAACTTCTAGGTGCTTCAAGAATGGTGCTTTTCACCTGCAAGGACTTATGAACACCTGATGACGCCAGGTGTCATTGTTTTCTAACAGGGATTACAACAGGGTTTGTAACAGTGAATCACTGGCTGTTTCATTACTGGACACCAATATGCAGCCGAATCGTCTATAACTACGTCCTTGGTGCAGCGTGCAGAAACCACGTGAGGCGATGGTTCCCACTAGCGAAGGGCGTCGTACGGGAAGATCACCTGGTGGACGTTTGCAATGGATGAAATGGACCCCTAGATAGGCTCCACCTCCGACACCGAGAAAAACTGCCTCCTGAGCCAACTTTCGTGGTGGTATTTGTAGTTGTCATCCACTGTCACGGATTGTAAAAGAGAATAGAGAGGTCACAAGACCGCAGATCTTCTGCGAGTTGAGAGCTCCGTAAAGATAACAATTAGTCAGTGCCCATACCATACAGATCGACCTCGTCGCTGTGAGGTATAAATACCTCCGCCTAACATAGGGGGTCTTTAAGTGGGCTACAATGGGGACGCTCTACTGCCTGTTAGTGGCAAGCGATGAAGATCGTGGGCACCGACTGCGCCACACTGAAGACCTGTGTATTACCAGCAAGGCCACGGACAGTCGCCCTTGAGCCGTGTCAGAACAGTTTCAGGAATGCTTTAGAAAGAGTGCACTCGTGTGGCCCTACAGGTCCCATAATCCTATTCATTAGATCTTGGAAGTCGCCGAGCGTCTATTGCGCACCTTACTTCCAGCCCTACTCACCTTCGTGAGTTGTGGACGACAAGTGGACTGTCTTGGGTGGATAGGGCTCCCCAAGGATCTGTGTTCCCTGGAGTATATACCACGTTGTGTCATCACTCTCATGCGTCTGAAAGGGTTTGATAGATGCAGTTAGGTAGGTGTCTCTATTGCAGGTGCTCGCAAGTACACAGGGTGAATATTAATAAAACCGACAAACTTCAGGGATGGATTCCTGATTGAAAATGGAGGAGAAAGGTCCTATGAACATGTGCCCGGAAAGGCATTGTTGCCACGGTTGATGGCTCTGACGAATGACAGTTCTTCTGACCACGTGCCGTGTGTTCTTTGTGCGTTACAGGCTGTCTGATTGACATAGCGTACTGTAAGCAGCAGAATGGACGAGTATTCATGTTCTGAAGGAGCCAAGATGATGTTTGTGTACGGGCAAGCAGAAGGAAACGGTCGAGAGGCAGATTGCCTATACCAAACCAAGAACCAAACACCAACCGCATCACACAACATTTCAAGCTCTTTTTGGTCGTTTGTGTGATCGTGGGTACTTTCAGACGAACGTGCAGTGAGGCGGCAAACTTTGCGTTCACGTGGTTCTGAGGATATTAAGACGAATCCTAGTACAAGCTGCAGACAAGAGATCCACCAACAATGTGTAAGCAAAGTAATATTCTGGATGACATTACATCCCATGGAGGCCGCTTTGAACATCTGTGGTGACGTGGGTGCGATGAAGCGCTGTACTGTGTTCTGGGACGATTTGTTACCGTTGCACGCACACCGTCCATTTCTGGACGCGTGTTCATAGTACCTTTCTTCCTCCATTTCCAGTCGGGAAACTATCCCGGCAGTTTGTCGGTTTTATTAATGTTCACCCTGCATACATCCATGACTATCCCTGTGTATAAACATCAATACAACGTAATGATTCCATTTCGCTTTATTTTTGATTATTATTATTATTTTTCTGTTCGTGTAATTCATTAAAGATGTGATGAAAGATTAATGTGCGCGTTGCTTTCCACCTATATGTTTGACATCTCTAAGCGGTAATTACTATGTTCAGATGTTATATGCTGAATACAAGAATCAATTTTTTTCGACTATTGTAAACAGCAAAATAAAAAAATGTTTTCACCACGTAATAATTTTGCTAGCGTGTGTGGTCTTAGATTCGCCGGCCGGTGTCGCCGAGCGGTTCTAGGCGCTACAGTCTGAAACCGCGCGACCGCTACGGTCGCAGTTTCGAATCCTGCCTCGGGCATGGGTGTGTGTGACGTCCTTAGGTTAGTTAGGTTTAAGTAGTTCTAAGTTCTAGGGGACTGACGACCTCAGAAGTTAAGTCCCATAGTGCTCAGAGCCTTTAGAACCATTTTTTTCGTGGTCTTAGATTGAAGGGAAGCAGAGAGTAAAAGAATAAGCCACCTGAAACTAAAAACCTAGCATTTTTGAAACAAATGCAAAGCATTACCAAAATGAAGCCAGTCTGCTCAAAAGAGCGCAGTTTGTAACGTGTACGAATATAATCGTTTGATGCTGTGAACTGAAACTGGAGTCAACTGAACGATTTTCTTCTTTTAACTCCATGTGTGTCTGTGTTGTAATACTGAACAATGCAAGTTACATAATACAGAAAGGCTATCTGATAGAATATGCTGCCAAACTATCTGAAATTGTATAATTGCACTTGAATAAACCTTTGCCAAAAGACTCAGAAAACCTAAAACTGTATGCTAAAGAAACAGTCCTGTGAAAATAGTATTGTGCAGTGAACAGGGCTACAGTTTGTGACGTCACAATATGTGACTTACAATTCTAACCCACGAAGATAACAGAATAAAAATGATGCATAAAATTACAAATCGTATTTTGAAAGAATAAATAACCAAAAATGTTTTCCCGAACAAATGCCCTTTGATTCTACGTAAGCAACTGACTAAATAAAATCCCAAACGCTACGTAATATACACGCAAATGTAACACTGCGCTGTAAGAATAAGTCTATGCGCATAAGAAAATAAATCTTAACTGATATTTACCTACATTGAACCTGGTAACAGTTTTGAAATACAAAGCTAACTGTAAATGATGTTGCAGTGTTCTGACTGTGATGTTAAAACCGTCGCTAACTTTCATGGCTGACCTGTGGTAACAGAAGTTCGTTACGGCTGTAACTGATAAACATAAAAAAATTGCAGCGCGGCTGCAAACAAGCTAAAAGGAACAAAATCCTTGCACATTGCAACGCAAGGGCACGCGACTATTCAAAGCACATTAAGCTTCAGCTTTACTTTTGCGCGCCTGTGTTCCGCTCAGTGCAACGCGGTAACACGCAGAATCAAAGAATAAATTTCATGAGGAGACGTTGAGGATATTGCATTTACTGAATGATGTAAAGAGACTAGCATTCAAAAACTATATTGACACTCTAATACCTCCCTTACACATTACAATGATCTTTATAGAACTTAGTTCATAATACAAATATCACATTTCCATGAAATTAGTTACTGAAATGGTAAAGGAGTGGAAAATCCATAACTTCTGAGTGCAAGCCATGTGAACTGATAACTTCACTTAATCACACCTCAGTACTCGAACTAACTAACGCGACCCAAGAAAGAAAAATCCCACTAAAACTTACCGTTTTCCAAACACGCCATAAATTACGCGCAAGCGAGCATTGTAGCGACAACATTACATGAAAATCTTCACACTTCTGAAATTAATTTATAGATGCCGTTCCTACTGCATGGGCGACGGACTTCAGCTGATGATATATATATAAGAAAAAGTGCCACGACAGCTCTGTGTTGAGGATGTCTTTATTGTCTCACACGACTAGTTTCGGCGGCACATTACTGCCATCCTCAGGCCTCTGGATCGCCACCATCAAAGAATGAGACGGAGATATCTTGGCCATTTTGTGGACACCGTTCCAAAGAGGATGTAAACGTCTCCCAAATCAAGGGGTAGAGCAACGCGTTGTAGTTACCTAACAGCAGATTGTGACCTCATTGATGTGCAAACCTTGCAATGTTTCTAGTTTATATTTGGTATTCAAGGAATGTGATATGCACCCTGTATTTGCATTCGATGTGTCATAACTCATATTTGTACACTAGGCATTTTTCAAACAGCAGTAGAGACCGCCATAAGCAGCTTTCGGCATGTTTTGCGTTCTTTGTTGATGTGAGACACGATGATGTGTTTTGTGTAGGATTTGTAAGTACTACGAGCTCTACAAACGTAGGTGCTATACAGTATTTTAAAGCTATTTTGAGAACTCTGTTAATTATTCAGTTACAGAGGTTTATCGTGATTAAAACACTGTACATTTTTTAAAAAATGTCACACTTCGTCGGTTGTGCACCATCTTGTACCTTCAAACAGAAGAAATTAATCAACCATAGAACACGTGATATTGACAAAACAGCTGAGTTTCTGTAATGTATTAACACTTTTCCCAATCTGAAAAATGGAAAGTTGTGTTAGTTACCAATAGCATCCATTTTAAACTGGTTTTTACATGTAACATTTTTCATTATACTTCTTAATTTTATTTTACTTACTGATTACTGACGTGTAGCACATTTATAATGAAACGCACAGATTATTACATACAGTTCCGCGGGATTAGCCGAGCGGTCTAGGGCGCTGCAATCATGGACTGCTGATACCGGCGGAGGTTCGAGTCCTCCCTCGGGCATGGTTGTGTGTGTTTATCCTTAGGTTCAAATGGCTCTGAGCACTATGGGACTTAACATCTGTGGTCATCAGTCCCCTAGAACTTAGAACTACTTAAACCTAACTAACCTAAGGACAGCACACACATCCATGCCCGAGGCAGGATTCGAACCTGCGACCGTTGCGGTCACGCGGTTCCAGACTGAAGCGCCTAGAACCGCACGGCCACACCGGCCGGCTTTATCCTTAGGATAATTTAGGTTAAGTAGTGTGTAAGCTTAGGGACTGATGACCTTAGCAGTTAAGTCGCATAAGATTTCACACACATTTGAACATTTTTTTGTTACATAGAGTGTTGACAAGATTTTATCGATTGTAATACGTCTAAATTTGAATAGAATAATTGTTCCTGGTTATACTACCATGTTTCACCTTGGAAAGATTTTTCGTATTTGGAAAAATTGTACTTTTCCGGAGTAATTTTTGAAATTTCAGACAAAATTACAGCGCACATGAACTGATTGTTGTCATTTCAGAATGAAATAAGAAAATATATTAAACATCTATGAGAGGCCATAGTCTGAAAAGTGTTGCAAGGTACAATACTCTTCACTAAAGCATTTTCATGTGAAAATTGTGAATGATCAGTAGAGCAAAAGTACAAAGAGTTATGACTTGAGAAGAGATGCTATCAACGAGAACATCGAAATGTTTTGAATTGTTTCTTTTCTCGTTTATTAATCTCATCCATTTATCATAGTATGAAAGTAGTTTGCACTTCAAAAATGGCAGTTTGTTGAAAAGAGTATATTTACGTTGACAGATGTTGTTGTTGTGATCTTCAGTCCTGAGACTGGTTTGATGCAGCTCTCCATGCTACTCTATCCTGTGCAAGCTCCTTCATCTCCCAGTACCTACTGCAACCTACATCCTTCTGAATCTGCTTAGTGTATTCATCTCTTGGTCTCCCTCTACGATTGTTACCCTCCACGCTGCCCTCCAATACTAAATTGGTGATCCCTTGATGCCTCAGAACATGTCCTACCAACCGATCCCTTCTTCTGGTCAAGTTCTGCCACAAACTTCTCTTTTCCGCAATTCTATTCAATACCTCCTCACTAGTTATGTGATCTACCCACCTTATCTTCAGCATTCTTCTGTAGCACCACATTTCGAAAGCTTCTATTCTCTTCTTGTCCAAACTATTTATTGTCCATGTTTCACTTCCATACATGGCTACACTCCATACAAATACTTTCAGAAACGACTTCCTGACACTTAAATATATACTGGATGTTAACAAATTTCTCTTCTTCAGAAACACTTTCCTTGCCATTGCCAGACTACATTTTATATCCTCTCTACTTCGAGCATCATCAGTTATTTTGCTCGCCAAATAGCAAAACTCCTTTACTACTTTAAGTGTCTCATTTCCTAACCTAATTCCCTCAGCATCACCCGACTTAATTCGACTACATTCCATTATCCTCGTTTTGCTTTTGTTGATGTTCATCTTATATCCTCCTTTCAAGACACTGTCCATTCCATTCAACTGCTCTTCCAAGTCCTTTGCTGTTTCTGACATAATTGCAATGTCAGCGGCGAACCTGAAAGTTTTTATTTCTTCTCCCTGAATTTTAATTCCTACTCCAAATTTTTCTTTTGTTTCCTTTACAGCTTGCTCAATGTACAGATTGAATAACATCGGGGAGAGCCTACAACCCTGTCTCACTCCCTTCCCAACCACTGCTTCCCTTTCATGCCCCTCGACTCTTATAACTGCCATCTGGTTTCTGTACAAATTGTAAATAGTCTTTCGCTCCCCGTATTTTACCCCTGCCACCTTTAGAATTTGAAAGAGAGTATTCCAGTCAACATTGTCAAAAGCTTTCTCTAAATCTACAAATGCTAGAAACGTAGGTTTGCCTTTCCTTAACCTTTCTTCTAAGATAAGTCGTAAGGTCAGTATTGCCTCACGTGTTCCAACATTTCTACGGAATCCAAACTGATCTTCCCCGAGGTCGGCTTCTACCAGTTTTTCAATTCGTCTGTAAATAATTCGCGTTATTATTTTGCAGCTGTGACTTATTAAACCGATAGTTCGGTAATTTTCACATCTGACGTTGACAGATGATACGTTAGAATTAATTAAACAGAAAACGCCGAAACGTAAAACAAGAGATCTTGCCATTTCTAAAGCAAACCTATAAACACCATTTGTGAATGTATTAATTTGAATCCATAATTCGATCTGAATATCTGAAACTATGCTCCATTGTTCTGTAGTTGTGATCAGCAACGCCATCTATTAGTAGCGTAAGAAACTGTTTATGTCTGAGCACTTCATTATTCGCGGGTATTACTTACGTTATCAATTACTTCCAAAGTTGAGTTATATTGAAAAGCAGTATGTGTGTTAAAAAGAAACCAAATATGTAAAATATTTACTATCCTTCTATAAGAAGCTGCAACTGTCAGGCAAAGTCTTTATTTATTGTAACAACTTTGAGAGTGGTAGTCTGTGGCAGTTCGGTTTGTTGTGGAATTGTGTGTACTTTGTATGTAACAGTGATGATTGCTACAGTATATATGGAGTAATATTTAGCCCGTGGTCTTGCGGTAGCGTTCTCGCTTCCTGCGCACGGGGTCCCGGGTTCGATTCCCGGCGGGGTCAGGGATTTTCTCTGCCTCGTGATGACTGGGTGTTGTGTGTTCATCATCATTTCATCTTCATTGACTCGCAAGTTGCCGAAGTGGCGTCAACTAAAAAGGACTTGCAATACGGCGGCCGAACTTCCCCGCATGGGGCGGCCTGGCCAACAGTGTCATACTATCATTTCATTTCAATATTTATATGGTTCAAATGGCTCTGAGCACTATGCGATTTAGCTTCTGAGGTCATCAGTCGCCTAGAACTTAGAACTACTCAAACCTAACTAACCTAAGAACATCACACACATCCATGCTCGAGGCAGGATTCGAACCTGCGGTCGCTCGGTTTCAGACTGTAGTGCCTAGAACCGCACGGCCACTCCGGCCGGCTAATATCTATACCTTGGCTGTATATGGAGATACTACGAGAAGAGATGTGCCACTATGTAACAATTAACATAAGATGGCAGTAAAAGGAACGATGGAGGGTGTATTATTTATCTGGCAGTGTACAGCGAAGTCAAAGCAGCAATTCAGCTACGCAATATTTACTTAACAATGTGCAGTTTCTCACTACCAATTACAGTTCACATTCTGAAACTAATGGATTAAATACAGAGCAAACAACTGATTTCATTTATTAAATATTTTCACAACCCTTCACTACATATTACTTTGCCACTCGGAAGTTGCATTACGAGCGCACTGTTTCCGCCATTGCAGTAACTTACTGTATAGTACTTGCACTACTCTTTCTGTATGAGTAGGTAAATTGTTTAGGCCATGAATAGTATTTTAATGAATGTGCATGACGGTTTGAATCATTACTGTAGTCATTACGTCACTAGATTATTATGCGAAGTAGTGATTTAGTGCGACAAGTCGTTAGCTACTCCATGTTATCTTTCATTTGTCATAGCTGTTTTGTTTTATGACAATTACGTAAAAGTGGGCCGGCCGTTGTGGCCGGGCGGTTCTAGGCGCTTCAGTCTGGAACCGCGCGACCGCTACGGTCGCAGGTTCGAATCCTGCCTCGGGCATGGATGTGTGTGATGTCCTTAGGTTAGTTAGGTTTAAGTAGTTCTAAGTTCTAGGGGACTGATGACCTCAGATGTTGAGTCCCATAGTGCTCAGAGCCATTTGAACCATAAAAGTGGAATAGTATTATCGAGCGTAATGAAATTTATTTATAACTCAGCGTCATACTTTCTATAAATTAACATATTTTATAGTAAATACCGAACCTCGCGTTATACGTAATACCCTTATTTATAAGCTGAGGTATTATTTAGTGATAGATGCAGATGATTTACGGTTTTTATCTTATCTGAATGACTGAAACCGGTGTGTATCAATATGATAACTCTTGGTTTCTGGATATGACTGATTAATGGTGTGCTTTCGTTTGTTTATTGTCTGTACCGAATATTCTGTTACTAACTGGGGTACACGGCTTCGCTCACGGAGTTGATATGAGACTGTGTGGTGGTTGCGATAAAAGGATAAAATTTAAAGTATAAGAGGTAAAAAGATGATTGAAAACTTATTCTAACTATTTGCAGTACTTATTCTCCATTTTGTTTTCCTGCGGAGGTGCTTTCAGTGATGTAATCGAATTTTTCGATTTATGCAATAGAATCCTGGTCTTTCTCTACCGAATTTTTTCGTTTTGCCAAATTGGCAAATGATACCCATTTTTCCGATTACGACGTGTTTGTTATATTCGTTCACCGGGTCGTACTGGAATGCTTCGATTCTTAGGTTGTACTGTTTACTTCATCTCGTCTGTGCTTCTCGTAGAGTGATAATTTTCATGGCTGGCTGTAGTTCGCAGTCATAAGTGTGCGTCACAGTTCTTGATTCTTCAGTCCGTTCACTTCGTTGTTCTTCGGTTTCTCTCTTCTCACGCTGCTCATTGTCATTCGTTCGGAACTTAAACGCGCATCGCGCCCTTCATCTGTTTCGTTTTTACGCTGATGTTTTTGTTTTAGCAGTTTTGCTTCAGAACTGGCAAGATCCCTCCTCTGTTACGTTTGAGCATTGTCTAAAATATAAATCAAATTTACTTTTTATTAACAACTTTTATTATTTTCCACAACAAATTTTCGGTTTACATTTAGTCACTGCATCACACTGACTACTCACACTTCCCTGTTTGTTTCTATTCACCCACTGCATTACTTTTTTGTAATCCCTGATTCTTCAGTCCGTTCATTTCGGTGTACTTCAGTTTCTCTGCTTCTCAGGATGCTCATTCTTGTTCGTTGTAAATTAAACATGCCCCTCGCTCTTCGCCTATTTCGGTTTTCCGCTGTTCTTTTGTTTTCGCCGTCTTGCAATAGAAATGCAAGATCTCCTGTTTTACGTTTCGGCGTTGTGTCTAAAATATAAATCAAATCAACATTTTATTAACAAATAAACTAAGTACACTTTACACACTTTATTTTCGGTTTATATTCAGTCATTATATCATTTCGACTACTCATACTTCACTGTTTTTATTCAACCACTGCACTACTTTTTCGAATCCTCCCTTCGTTACTGATACGAAACTGACGTTCGAAACTACGACGGGTCATTACCAATGGGTAACCCACCCAGTGACGAATTCGAGAAATACCAAAAAGGCTCAGAATGCTCCACAATTTCCAGAACATTCCACAACATTCTAGAGTGTTGTGGAATGTTCCACAATGATCTTGGATGTTATGGGATGTTCTCGAACGTTATGGAATCTTCCCGACGTTCCATACTATTCCCGAACATTCCAAAACATCCCCGATCATTGTGCAACATTCCGAAACATTCTGGAATGTTGTGCAATGCTCTCGAATTCCCTAGTTTCTTGATTAGTCTGCAATATCCTGGAAAGTTCTACAAATTTTTAGAGGTCGAAACTTTCCAGCCCTTATATCTTAAAAAGCACGTCCTTCTCGTAAAAAACGGGAACCTTCCTTATGCTTGGGGGACAGAGGGCTACCACTCGACATAACTGCCTTGATCCTACCGGGACTCGTTTCTGAGTTTTGTAAACTGCAGAGTTCGAACTCCCACGCTCCTCTGCCCCCCTCCCCCCTCCCCCCCCCCCCCCCCCCCGCGGCTTCTACGCCCTTTGATGGATATTTTTTTTTCGAATTTGAAATGTTATTCCGCGAAACGAACATTTTCTCACTATATTTATTTAGACGGTATTATTTTCCCTCTTCCCACTGGAAATCATGACATTTGTTTTCACTTTGTTCAATGTAACAACGAATTCCCTTGTTTTCTCATTGTCGGTTGATGTTACCAGCAAAGAAAATTTTTCTCCATGACTATCACTACTAATAAAGCAACTGATGCATATCAGGAATAGCGTTGGTACTAATAGGCTACCCAAGTTCACCTTTACATCAGTTTTATGTCATATCTACTCTTTGTACCTCATCTACTACGTGTCATCTGAACCAGTCATTAGCAACAGCACTCATACCTAAGGATTTTAGTTTATTTGGCAGGATATTATGGTCAATAGTATCAAAACACTTAGAAAGTTCCAAGAATACGCCTGTCTCACATTGATCTATGTGGAAAGACGAAGTACCACTTCTGTAAATTCTGGTAAGGCTGATCCTATACATCTACCACTTCACTTAGAAGATTTTATATATTGAAGTAATTTATTATTTTGTCTTTCATAATTTGTCCTATTATTTTTGAAAATGATGGCAGCAAAGAAATAGGTATGTAGTTTTCTGTGTCACCTGCATTACCTTTCTTTAGCAGAGGCACAATTCTTCCCTGTTTTAAATACTCTAGAAAGTTCCCTGATGCATATCAGTGGAGAGAAGTTGTGTGCTCCGCATGAATTGTTTCAGTATGCAGACTGGTACTGCATCTAAGACTATTGCCATTCCCTTTTTAGGTTTTGTGCAGTTTTACTGACCTCATGCTCTGTGGTCGATAATAAGATCATTGTACTTCACAATTATTTACAGGTGTCATATTTGTTTTTGGGAATTTTTACTGTAATTACTACTTAGTATTTGAAAAATGCTCGTTCACTGGCTGGTATGGATAATTTATTACTCGTACTTGATCCTCCTACCTTCTCTGTACGTTACTATGTTTTTGTTTCTCTCCCTCTGTTTACCTTGGCGAGAACATGCTTTCATTTTTGGATACATCGTTGAATATAAAAAAGTTGCGTTCAATGTAAGAAACTTTTGAAAATAACTAGCTATGGAGAAAAGAAAATAAATAAACGAAACCACACCAGTAATCAATCACACCAAGAAAGCCTAAAAGACCATAGTGATTCATTTCGCTTTCAGTCATTAAGATGATAAAATGTACCATAGATGGTTCGCAAACTGTTTTCAGAGTATGGTGACTGACGGAGATAAGCAGATTTCCTTGGGAGTATGCAAAATAATGCAAAAATTGTAACGATTACAGGTCCGTACTGTACGAAAATATACTCGGAATGCTCACTATTTTTCACAAGTAATTCAGGAAACCCGACGTGACAGACTACACCGAAGGTACGCCAAAGGTATTCTAAAAATAAAACAGAAAAAAGATTTCTTTGCTCGAACTACTGCGGCGAGCAATATGTCAAGGAAGGAACAGCGTGCTACGTAAGACTTTTGTTTGCCTCTTTGTTTGCCGGGACTCTGACAATACTGTTTATCACCGCAGCTGGGCGGAAGTTTGATTTGGCTGTGACTTCGAAATGTGTTGTCCTAGAGCGAGACCGGAATCTTCACCACTCACGGCTGTCATTAATGGAATGTAGGTATTTAAAGTGGAATTTTAATTAGGATTGTAATAACAAAGTGAGTTTATACAAACTGAGTAGTTCCATTACACACAAACATCTCCATAGGCAATGGCCATTGCGGTCATGTGGATGTCACTGGATGATGAAGGGGGGAATGTGCTGCCTTGGTTGCGTGCTAATTGGCATTAGACTGTTGTGGTATCTAGTCGAGGGGGGGGGGGGGGGTCAGCCTTTTAGGGTATGTGACAGAGAATAAATTAGTGCCACAAGTCTCCTCCTAGCTAGCCGCCCGTCCGAAGAAAGGGGGATGGTTAGAGTTCAAAGTCCTGTCGTCGATGCCATTACAGAAGCATACAAGCCTGGATATGACAAGGACGGGGAATTAAATAAGCTGTGTTACTTCCATCAGTGTAGAAGGTCAGACGGGAATACGAACCGCGGTCATGCTGCATGCAAGTACAGTACACTAACCAGAGCATATAGTCGCTCAGACATTTACGCATATAGCTATATAAATTTTACCGACATCTCTACTTGAAAACGGGAATGAGGTTTATTTACATTCACTTGAACGCTTCGCTGCTCCATTGAACTGCGAGAAACTACCCTTACGAAAGGAGGAAGTCCATTAATATAATTACATAGAATAAAACTGAGACTTCATTGTGTCTAGTGGTCACTTCTGTCCTGAGAGCCGACGACGTATGCAAGGGGTGACAATATTCCGGACACGTGTCGAGAAGAAATATTCACTTTGCCTTCATGGCAGTAGATCACCAACACAAGAGTAATTCCTAATTGTATTGGAAGTGATTGTGTTCACTCGTGGAATAAATTTTTAGGCAAGGTGACTCTGCATGCCCCTGTGAATAAATGCAATGTGACTCCTGCTTTCACTCAAATGTGTATAACATGCGTGTAGAAATGAATGCTTTGAGAAATGTGGTAGCAGTGTAACGTATAGCAAACAGGGTAGTGTGTATTTCGATGTGGCGCTCGAGATTTAATCAGTAAGGGCCTCTGTGGTAGCCTGAAATCATGCAGTACAAATGAATAGCTGGTAATTTACGGTTGTGCTGTGTGTCCGCGTATCTCATTCGTGACACCAATGGCAGTAGCTGAAGACGTGGCGATGTATTTCATTTCCGGCGTCCACTCCACAGCCAAATGAAAGCCATTTCATTAGCAGAGAGACCTACGCCACGTTTAAATGACTGAGGCTGTAACTGCTTCGCAGCCACGGTAGCAGAAACCGGTTATAATGGCGTAGCATGGCTGAAGTACGTGTTACACATAACGAACACCGCCGTGACTGTTTAGGAAGGACTGAGATAAATTCACGTAGTGCCACAGGTTGGTACAATGCAACTCGAAAGTACTGCGTCATAATGGTCGCAGCTTTTAAATTTTTAATTTTTATGGAGGCGAAAATTTATGTCTTGTTCAGCTGCAAGAAAGCTATGGATCAGATTCTGACAAAGGCGGCCGCAGGACAATTTCTCTCAGTGTATTAAAAAGGTGCGTCGTGTTACAATATTTATATGACGTTTAGAGCACCATCACATTACCTAATTTATCGAAACTTGGCTTAAATCTTTCGAACGTCTTCTATAAATTAGTGATTAGCAGTTAAGAGACACCCATCTCAGTTTCATGGACTACTGAAAGAGTCCTAGAGTCGAACGGATCTGTAGGGTGCAGAAACTAACAAAAAAATGTAAGAGAGGACTGTCCGCAGAAAAGAAATGTGCATCAGTTTTTTTTTATTTTTTTACCTTACTATTGAACAACGCCTAGAATTTCGTGACGTATCGGGGTTGCAGCTGTATGACGTCGACTTTTGCCACGACATTTCGGCTGACAAACATTTAACACGCTTCAGATAACATTGCAGTGCAAAACTCACTGGCGTATGGCTGAATGTTTATCAGCTAAAACATCGTGGCAAAATGTCCAGGTGGGATCTTGAAGAGAATGCAAACCATGTGCTTTCAAAAATGCAGACATGCGCACAAGCAACAATATAACTACAAATAAAACTAGATGTGTTATTCTGAAGTGAGTATCACCCCAGAACGAAATCCCGACATTAAGCTAGATAATAACGCAACTAGGCGTTACACTGTTTGTACGTACTCAGCGCTAACAGAAGAAACTTTTCGACGCACGTGGACACAGTAAGTCAAAATGCGGTGAAGCTTTTCTTGTATTACCTTGAAATATATTTTAAGCTGAAACTTAAGAGGTATCTCCAAGAGAATTACTTCCTCCGTGCCAAGCACTATGGGTTCCGACATCCAACTCGCGTTTTTCTCACATGACGTATGAAAGCCATGGATCAAGGTAGTCAGATGAATGTGTGTTTTTTTTTTTTTTTTTACTTCCGGAACGCAATTAACTCTGTGCCACACCACCGCTTACTAACGAAATTTCGATCATACAGGGTACCAAAAGACATTTGTAACAGCAGAATTGACGATTCCTTGGTAACGAGGACGTAGATCGTTATCTTGGACGCTGAGGCATCGACAGATCTACAAGTAACGTCAGGCGTACCCCAGGAAATTGCATTGGGACCTCTGCTGTTTATCTTGTATACTATTTAAATGGCAGATAACATTAATAGTAACCTAAGAGTTTTTGGAGTTGATGCAGTTACCTTTAACTAAGAATTGTCTGAAGAATTCAACATAAATTTGCAATTAGATCTTGATAAGATTTCAAGGTAGTGTAAAGCTGGGAAACGTTCTGCAACAGCTTAGAACTGTTAAATTTTTCATTTCACAAAACGAAAAAACTCCATATCCTGTCACTAAAATATTAATGCGTCACAACTCGAATCAGTAAATTTTATACAAGTACCTGGGTGTGGAAATTAGTACCAATATGAAATGGAAGGAGCATATAAGCTCAATTATAGATAATAGACGGCACATTTTTGTTCATTAATGGGGTACAGGAAAAAATGCAATGTCTACAAAGGAGACTGCTTACAAAACACTTGTGCGACACGTCCTAGAATATTGCTTAGCTGTATGAGACCTATAGCAAAAAGGACGAACAGGGAATATTGGAAAGTATGCAAAGAAGTTCAATACAAATGGCCATAGATTTCTTCTAACCAAGAGGGAGCCTCGTGGAGATGCTGAAAAGCATGAATTGTCAGACTCTTGAAGATCTGTCCGAGAAAGCCTACTTACAATTTTTCAAAACTCAGCTATAAGAAAGGACTGGAGGAGTGTGTTAGAACGACTACTTATCTCTCCCATAGGGATTGCAAACGAAAGATTAGACTAACGAAGCATATTTACACTTACTTTAAAAATTCTCACTGCTCTCAATTTGCTGAAAGTATCCAAGTATCACGTTGGAGCCCAGATAACAGGCACCGTTTGTTCAAACGTGCGCCAAAATCTACAGCTGGTTCCACCCGGTTCACTCTAGGTTTGCCGGAGTATACCCATTAACATGCTCGTACTTAACGAGGCTCCTAGGCACACGAATTGAGTGGAAAAGGTGATCCTTCGTATCGCGTGACACCTTTTCCGCAAATGGTATCATTATTCGCCACACTTTCGAGCTGTCGGCTGTTAACATCCCCCCATATTTACGTTTCCATCGGCGTTTCCTGAGTTTCTCTATACAACCCTGCATTTGTGGCTTTCTTACATACAGTAGCATCATTCACAAACAATATCAGAGGACTTCCGACGTTTACTGTCAAATAATTTACAGGACAGGGCCTACAGCACTTCCTTGGGGGTGCACTAATCCTGTTGTTACTTTTACATCTTACTATTTCTCTCCGTAAAGAACGGCGTGTTGACTTTTACCTCTTTGTAAGTCCTGAGTCCAGTCACAAAACTGGTCCAGCGGCCCGAAAAGTAGTAGTTTATTGTAGACGATAATATGGAACTGTATCGATCATCTTCTTGAAATCACTAAATGTAGCTCTGTTGCCTATTGTCTTTATTTTCTCATGAAGAAACACACCGAGCTGAATTGTGCACACAGGAAATTTACATTACACAGAAATGTCACAATACTCTAGCATAAATTCTGTTCTACAATTCTACAACAGTTTGGTCTGCAATCACAAGTCCGAACATTTCTCATGAAAATGAGAATGACGTGCTCCTTTTTCCAACCTCTATTATGCAAGGCCAATGATCTTGTAATAAACTCCATTGTAAAACATAATAATTATCGCATATGGATGTCATTTGGTGCTGCTGCACTATCGATCATTTACAATTTTCAGACAACTGAGGTCACACCAGTCAGCGGTTGTATAAATGGGTCAGAAAAGATGTTTCACACAAAAATCTGGCAACTTCAGTGGACAGTACTTACATACGATAAAGGATAATACACAGTGTCGAGCCAAAACATTACTGCCACCGGCCACCGCAAGATTTAGTGCTGCTTGATGGCGGTGGGGGGACGTGAGGCTGTAAGGAACATGTATAGCGAAGATATTGGCTGCAAAGTGGGAAATCAGGTGACAAAAGCGACTTTGACAAAGGACAGGTTATCGTTGCCGGGCGCCTGGAAACGAGCGTTTCGGAAACGGCGAATTTCGCCGGCAGTTCACATGCTGTTGACGTCAGCATCTATAGAAAGCAGTTGAATGACGATGAAGCCACGAGTAGGCAGCAATGTGTTGGGAGTGCACGCCCCAGGGTAGGATGTGGAGTTCTGAATCTTTCTCTCTCTATTAAGCAGTTTAGGTATCGATCTGCGGCGGATTTACCGACAGCATACAATTCTGAAGCAGGCGAAAGCGTTCCAGAGCACACCGTTCGTCGCGCATTGTTGAACATGGGGCTCTGCAGTAGCGACCGCTACGTGTTCCCATGCTGACCTAACAACATCGTCAATTACGATTGCAGTGGGTATTGGGGCCATTGAGTTTGAGTCGTGGAGGAGCGAAATCGTGTCGCCTGGTCGGACGACTCCCGTTTCTTGTTACACTAGCTCCATGTTCGCCATGATGGGGCCTGGGCAGGAACCGAAAGCAATATGACAGCTGTGGAGGTCGTGAACATTATTACCAACTCTTACATTACTTCATGTTTGATGTTTTCTCCCAAGTGCGTGGCATTTTCCAGCAGGATAACTGTCGACGTAACGAGGCTAGAATCATACTGCAGTGATTTGAAGAACATGACAGTGAATTACGTTAATGTCTCGTCCAACAAATTCCGTTGATCTGAACCCGATGCAACGCAACGCAACTGCTGTGTTCGGATGCAGGCTGAGTTGGCATCCCTTCGCTCCCAGCTTCAGGCAGTGTTGGCTTCGGTCACACAGCTTGAGGCTGTTGCCAATGGGCATCACTGTGGGGGTCCAGATGGGGGTTTGTCGGGGACTACGACTGTGGCTGCCCGGGATATTGCCCACATTGAGGCTGATCCCTCACCTGTGGTAGAGTGGGAGGTCATCTCGAGGTGTGGCAGGGGACGAAAGACATTCCAGAGGGCTGAACGGAAGGCCTCTCCAGTTTGTCTGACGAACCGGTTTCAGGCTCTGTCTCAGGCTGATACTGATCTTCAGCCGGACATGGCTGCTTGTCCTGTTCCAGAGGTTGCCCCTCAGTCTGCAAGATCCGGGCAGTCACAGAGGGTGGGCTTATTGGTAGTTGGGAGCTCCAACGTCAGGCGCGTAATGGGATATGGCAGCAAGAGAGGGGAAGATAACCAATGTGCACTCCGTGTGCATACCGGGGGGAGTCATTCCAGATGTGGAAAGGGTCCTTCCGGATGCCATGAAGGGTACAGGGTGCACCCATCTGCAGGTGGTCGCTCATGTCGGCACCAATGATGTGTGTCGCTATGGATCGGAGGAAATCCTCTCTGGCTTCCGGCGGCTATCTGATTTGGTGAAGACTGCCAGTCTCGCTAGCGGGATGAAAGCAGAGCTCACCATCTGCAGCATCGTCGACAGGACTGACTGCGGACCTTTGGTACAGAGCCGAGTGGAGGGTCTGAATCAGAGGCTGAGACGGTTCTGCGACCGTGTGGGCCGCAGATTCCTCGACTTGCGCCATAGGGTGGTGGGGTTTCGGGTTCCGCTGGATAGGTCAGGAGTCCACTACACGCAACAAGCGGCTACACGGGTAGCAGGGGTTGTGTGGCGTGGACTGGGCGGTTTTTTAGGTTAGATGGCCTCGGGCAAGTACAGAAAGGGCAGCAGCCTCAAAGGGTGCGGGGCAAAGTCAGGACATGCGGGGACCAAGCAGCAATCGGTATTGTAATTGTCAACTGTCGAAGCTGCATCGGTAAAGTACCGGAACTTCAAGCGCTGATAGAAAGCACCGAAGCTGAAATCGTTATAGGTACGGAAAGCTAGCTGAATCCAGAGACAAATTCTTCCGAAATTTTTACAAAGGCACAGACGGTGTTTAGAAAGGTAGATTGCATGCAACCGGTGGTGGCGTGTTTGTCGCTGTTAGTAGTAGTTTATCCTGTAGTGAAATAGAAGTGGATAGTTCCTGTGAATTATTATGGGTGGAGGTTACACTCAACAACAGATCTAGGTTATAATTGGCTCCTTTTACCGACCTCCCGACTCAGCAGCATTAGTGGCAGAACAACTGAGAGAAAATTTGGAATACATTGCACATAAATTTTCTCAGTATATTATAGTCTTAGGTGGAGATTTCAATTTACCAGATATAGACTGGGACACTCAGATGTTTAGGACGGGTGGTAGGGACAGAGAATCGAGTGACATTATACTGAGTGCACTATCCAAAAATTACCTCGAGCAATTACACAGAGAACCGACTCGTGGAGATAACATCTTGGACCTACTGATAACAAACAGACCCGAACTTTTCGACTCTGTAAGTGCAGAACAGGGAATCAGTGATCATAAGGCCGTTGCAGCATCCCTGAATATGGAAGTTAATAGGAATATAAAAAAAAGGAGGAAGGTTTATCTGTTTAGCAAGAGTAATAGAAGGCAGATTTCAGACTACCTAACAGATCAAAACGAAAGTTTCTGTTGCGACACTGACAATTGAGTGTTTATGGAAAAAGTTTAAGGCAATTGTAAAATGCGGTTTAGACAGGTACGTGCCGAGTAAAACTGTGAGGGACAGGAAAAACCCACCGTGGTTCAACAACAAAGTTAGGAAACTACTGCGAAAGCAAAGAGGGCTTCACTCCAAGTTTAAAAGCAGCCAAAACCTCTCAGACAAACAGAACCTAAACGATGTCAAAGTTAGCGTAAGGAGGGCTATGCGTGAAGCGTTCAGTGAATTCTAAAGTAAAATTCTATGTACCGACTTGACAGAAAATCCTAGGAAGTTCTGCTCTTACGTTAAATCAGTAAGTGGCTCGAAACAGCATATCCGGACACTCCGGGATGATGATGGCATTGAAACAGAGGATGACACGCGTAAAGCTGAAATACTAAACACCTTTTTCAAAAGCTGTTTCACAGAGGAAGACCGCACTGCAGTTCCTTCTCTAAATCCTCGCACAAACGAAAAAATGACTGACATTGAAATAAGTGTCCAAGGAATAGAAAAGCAACTGGAATCACTCAACAGAGGAAAGTCCACTGGACCTGACGGGATACCAATTCGTTTCTACACAGAGTACGCGAAAGAACTTGCCCCCCTTCTGACAGCCGTGTACCGCAAGTCTCTAGAGGAACGGAGGGTTCCAAATGATTGGAAAAGAGCACAGGTAGTCTCAGTCTTCAAGAAGGGTCGTCGAGCAGATGCGCAAAACTATAGACCTATATATCTGACGTCGATCCATTGTAGAATTTTAGAACATGTTTTTTGCTCGAGTATCATGTCGTTTTTGGAAACCCAGAATCTACTCTGTAGGAATCAAAATGGATTCCGGAAACAACGATCGTGTGAGAACCAACTCGCTTTATTTGTTCATGAGACCCAGAAAATATTAGATACAGGCTCCCAGGTAGATGCCATTTTTCTTGACTTCCGGAAGGCGTTCGATCCAGTTCCGCACTGTCGCCTGATAAACAAAGTAAGAGCCTACGGAATATCAGACCAGCTGTGTGGCTGGATCGAAGAGTTTTTAGCAAACAGAACACAGCATGTTGTTATCAATGGAGAGACGTCTACAGACGTTAAAGTAACCTCTGGCGTGCCACAGGGGAGTGTTATGGGACCATTGCTTAATGCAGGAAGATCTGCAGCGGATGGGCACTTGGTGCAGGGAGTGGCAACTGACCCTTCACATAGACAAATGTAATGTATTGCGAATACATAGAAAGAAGGATCCTTTATTGTATGATTATATGATAGCGGAACAAACACTGGTAGCAGTTACTTCTGTAAAATATCTGGGAGTATGCGTGCGGAACGAATGAAGTGTAATGATCATACAAAATTAATTGTTGGTAAGGCGGGTACCAGGTTGAGATTCATTGGGAGAGTCCTTAGAAAATGTAGTCCATCAACAAAGGAGGTGGCTTACAAAACACTCGTTCGACCTATACTTGAGTATTGCTCATCAGTGTGGGATCCGTACCAGATCGGGTTGACGGAGGAGATAGAGAAGATCCAAAGAAGAGCGGCGCGTTTCGTCACAGGGTTATTTGGTAACCGTGATAGCGTTACGGAGATGTTTAGCAAACTCAAGTGGCAGACTCTGCAAGAGAGGCGCTCTGCATCGCGGTGTAGCTTGCTGGCCAGGTTTCGAGAGGGTGCGTTTCTGGATGAGGTTGAGGTATCGAATATATTGCTTCCCCCTACTTATACCTCCTGAGGAGATCACGAATGTAAAATTAGAGAGATTCGCGCGCACACGGAGGCTTTCAGACAGTCGTTCTTCCCGCGAACCATACACGACTGGAACAGAAAATGGAGGTAATGACAGTAGCACGTAAAGTGCCCTCCGCCACACACCGTTGGGTGGCTTGCGGAGTATAAATGTAGATGTAGATGTAGATCAGGGACGCTATCGAAAGTCAGCTCCGCAGCTATGAACCACTGGTCTGTAATTTACGGGAATTGCGTGACCTGTGTCTAGACATCTAATACTACATACCTCCGAAACCCACTAAGGACTTTTCGAGTCCATTCCACACACAACCGTTGCTGTGTTAAGTTCCAGAAATGGACCAACACTATTAAGCAGGTGGTCATAATGTTTTGCCTCTTCAGTGTATATACAGAGGTGTAAACACAGCCTCTATTTGGAACTTCAAATGATCACAAGTGTTACCACTCCATGCAGTAGACAGCTTGTAACACCGAAAATGCATGATGCATGTCACCTGCTACCGATAAATAACTTTTTTTGAATTGTATGTAAATATAATTTAGATGCTTTCTTTTAATAAGTAAGGACAAAGCTTGACAGTATGTGTACATTTAGGTAGAAGTCTGCTGACGTTTCATTGTATTTATTTCTGTTTTACTGTGAAACTTACAAGCTCTAGGAAAAAGCCATAGAAATTGTTATTTGCATCGACTAGCAACGATAATAGCAGTGCTTGTGCGTTGTAAAATCTTTGGGAAGGGAGTTGTTGCTCAGAGCGGGCGGAGAGAGCGGGAGACGGGTTCCAGCGCTTGTAGTGTGCGGAAGTGTGGTGTTATCGCTCTCGCAGTAGAGAGTACCATTTCGGCGGCATCATGTACGCGCGCCGGGCAGATGACTAGAGCAGGAGTAAGGACAGTGGACGGGCGGAAGGGGCTGTATTAGTTACGATTTCCCGTTCCTATAATTAGCCATGGCTCCACAATATGCTACCATCTTCAACAACAGCAGCAGTTCCAGCAACACAGTTTCGTCGTCGGCTCAGAGTTTCGTCGTACGCACAGCATTGAAGTAAGACTGTTCATTAGTAGAAAGTATTAATGGCTAACCATGCAGTACAGCTGAATGTGATTTGATTGATAATATTTATTTAAATAATAATCAGTTAAACTCAGGGTGACTGTGTCCTCATTGCCCCCAGACATTGTCACCAAGCAGGGTCCTTGTTCCTTTTTTTCCCTAATATGCTAACTGAGTGTCATAAGAAACACATTGAATAGTTACAGCCAGTTTATGAATGAATAGTTTCTCTTTTAAGAATTTTACTTTCAATTAACTGTTTTACAACAGAGGCTTCAGTATATGACTAAAGTAGAGCAATATCATTTATTTAGATTGAGAATCAATCACTGAAAAAAATCCAAATCTATAAAAATGCACAAGTTAAGAGTGCGGAAGTTTTATTTATTTTACATATAGCTTGGAGCACATGGCTGTTTCGTCTGTTATGTATTCTACTATTTATTTCTGTTCAAGTTAGTAAAAAAAAAAGGGCTCAGTTATTCAGACAATAATATGAAATCCAATTTGCAAAATAAGTAACGGCAAAGTAAAAAGTGCTTGCTTTTTTTCTAAATTTCTTTGATGACGTTATGCTGAGGTCACTGAAAGTCATTGTTCATGTAACGAAGCTCAGTACTAACATACAGTTGAATTGAATATTTTCAAATGATTACTCGATTGCCTTCTTCAAAATTTAATGCCCAAGAGTGATTTCTCAGTTTTCTTTATCATTACATACTCACTTAAAATTAGTGTAAAAAAAAAAAAGAAAAAGAAAAAGAAAAACGTGGCAGCCTTTAGTTGCCACATCAGTGTTTAATAATACGTGTTTTTCTTTCCCGTCATCCTGAGCATCTTGTACAGGATTTTGGATGTAAATTGCCGTAGTCGACTGGCGACCGTTAATTACTTCCTTTTCGTTCATTAGTGTAACTTTTGGATTCATGCTCAGTGGTACCCCTCTCTGTCCACTGTTGTTCGTGAGTGAATGAATGCACAAAATAACTTTTATTTTCCAAATTATAGCCCTGTTCTGTTTAATTACTTTTATTTTTAGAAGACTTTCTATGAGAAGGGTCGGTTGTACACTTTTCTCCTACTTATCGGTATCACTTCTTCGGGAAAGACAGACTTATACAATTAGAAAAAACCCATTCGGCATACACGCGATCGACGGTCATATTTTATGTCGCAAGCAGGATAGGCCGATTAGTAAGAGGGAGGTTACAACCTATCAATTAAATTACGATATTAAAATTTTTCAGTGTGTCACTCGTGGATATTACAATATTATGAATAACCTGAAGCCTCATGAAACTAAATTATATCACGTTTGCTGTAAAGTGCTTACAAGGGAAATTCCCCGTCGCATCCTCCTCAGATTTAGCGGTAAGATGGCCGAGTGGATGGTCCGTCAGAAACTGAACACAGATCAAACGTGTGAAAAAAGAAGCAAAATCGAAACAGTGAAAGGTCCAAGTTGAAGATGTGCAACATCGACCTGATGTGAATAGTCACGGCGATGTGATTATATGGTCACGGTATTGACTGCGAAGGGGGAGATCTGTGTTCAAATCTCCCTCGTGCCCCCCTTTTTTCACAAACTTTTTTGAGTTCTCCGTCTGGTCATTGACGTGTCTGTTCGCTGTATTCAACTTTGTGTCTTTCTCGTTGTGTGAAGTCCGTTTGCGACAGTGAGGTGTAAGGAAGGGACCTCCAGACGTACGTACCTCCTATTTGTTCTTCACAATTACCACATGTTATGACTCTTACGTTCCGTATTGCAAGTTCTGACTTTTGAATTCCTTTCTTGTATCGTAGTTCACACTGTTTATTTGTTGTTTTCATTTCTGCGGGAGGTCTATGCGACATCTCGCCTGCTCTCACTATTCATCACTTTTACTCGTGACGGTAAAATATTCTTACCACGTGACTTACTTTCTACAACCAATGCATAGTACGACAATTGCCAAGATTGCAGAAGGAGAACAGACACGTCAAAGACACGACAGAAAATTCATAATTTTGTAAAAAAATGGGGTACGAGGAAGGTTTTAACACGGATCTCCCTCCATGCAATCTAGCACAGTGACCACACAACCACTGCTCCGTGAGTCTTGCAACTGGCTAGCTGCAGCACATCTTGAGCTTGGACGGTTGACTGTTACGATTTTGTTGCTTTTTTTCACAGTTTAGTATCCCTTCTTCTGATTTTCATGCTCGATCTGTGTTCTGAAAAAATGGCTCTGAGCACTATGGGACTTAACATCTATGGTCATCAGTCCCCTAGAACTTAGAACTACTTAAACCTAACTAACCTAAGGACATCACACAACACCCAGCCATCACGAGGCAGAGAAAATCCCTGACCCCGCCGGGAATCGAACCCGGGAACCCGGGCGTGGGAAGCGAGAACGCTACGGCACGACCACGAGATGCGGGCGATCTGTGTTCTGTTTTCGGCTGGGTACCCACTGGGCCCTTGTAGGCAAAATAGTTTTTGTTTTAATTTAGAAATGAACACAGCATCTCATCAAAACTCTTTTGCATCATCTACTTTATTGTTTACCACTGTGGAAACAACAGATCAACCGCACGTTTTCCTTGGGAATTATTTGTGACAGCAGTTTCGAGCGATCCGCCCCGTGCACGGAAGGGGTGATATTATTGAATATCTTTCTGTCAGTATTCATTAATAATGATGTTTCTTTGAACCAGAGCGTTTAGAGGCAAACGCATTTTCTCCGATTGGGGTCAGGCTCGGAAGAAATGTGTGCCGAGTTGCTAGATGCTAGAGTACAAAGCCGTGTTGAGCCGTCACTTATCGGTCGACAAACGTCTGCCTCGGTTGCTGTCAGTCGGGATGATCTTCCTGGAACTGTTGCGACACAGCGATCGACCTGTGAGTCAGTGCCTTAGAGCAGTCGGTGCGGTGACTACGTGGATACTGAGGGCAACCGGACGGAGATAAATGCGCAGTCTCACCGACTGTGACGGAGATTTTATTTTTATACCCTCTCGAAATGGTAGCTTTATGGCAGAACGGAGATAGTTCTCCGCTTAAAAAGGTGTGGTACAGTGCAAATAAAATAATGCACATCCAAATACTTCTGATTCGTAGAATACTTCTTAATGCCGCCGGCTTGTAAGTTAATTATGCGGAAAACAGAAACAACCCAGTCCGACAGCCTCTCCTATTATTATCCACTCGCCTAAATGCAGAAGAAAACAGCCTTACTTGACCATGATGGTCGTCGGGACGGAGAGCTACAAAGTACTATTTTTTAACTTTCAGGTATTTAAGTTTGAACAGTGGTCATCAACGGCATAAAAAATTAATCATCTTGAGAGGGTTCAGTGTTCTACAATTTCGAAAATGAGCTTCCTCTATTACATTTCCCTATCGCTTTATCGGGCATTCTTTCAACATGAGTTAGGCGTTTTGTGTGGTGTGCTACAGTTTCTCCCACTGCACTCTTTGCGCCTAATATAAGACATAAGTACATTTAGATGTGGTCAATTCTTTTATATCCTAAATTTCAGAGTAGAAACCTCATTTCTGCTATGAGATTCTGCGATTTTGTTTTTCTGTTAGTGCCGGACACTCTGCTGCATGAAGGATTATAAGGACTGCCACGTTTGTATAAAATTTATCCCCGAAACGGCACTGAATTTGCTACGTAAGGTTCTTTAAATTTTGCCACGTAAGCAAAAGGACGATTTAATTTTGGAGTGAATATTTCTGGAATAATATACAGGACGAATCATCTAAAGCTTGCATCGCAAGTAATTGTGGAAATGGAAAGTGGTATTGACGTGCAGTTTTCACAGAATCGATTGGCAGTCACGGGCTCGTATTGTTAAACAATCAATAGATTATAATAATAATTAGGAAGAGAATTTTTTTGTGCAAACACGCAGATTTGTAAATAGAACAACGCCTGTGGACGTTAGGAAACTAAAGGCGGTGTAAATTAGAATGTCAGTGGTGTTTGTTTCAGGAATCTAGTGCGAGCTGTTTACGAGATACCGTATTTTGAAAAGTTCTGATATCAACACTCGTACAATACTTACGGTAGCACATGCTACAGAACAATACAAGTGCACACACTAGTTATGTGGATTCTAATCAGCAACGAGACAACGGGGCATCACAGCTTGCGTTCAAACTGACCACCGGCAGCAATACAACGCTTCCAGTCTGTTACAGAACGACTGCTGCACACTTACTAGCGTTTCAGCGCAGGTGTCAGAACAGGTTGCAGTAATATGTCGTTGTATATCATTGGGCCTGTTGTATATCGTTGTAAAGAGCGTCTTCCAGCTTTCCCCACAAAATAAATCTACAGGCGTCTAATTCTGGGAACTGGCCGACCGAGGTAAAGGTCCTCTGCGTCCAGTCCAACGACTTGGAAACAGAATGAGATTTTCACTCTGCAGTGGAGTGTGCGCTGATATGAAACTCCCTGGCAGATTAAAACTGTGAGCCGGACCGAGACTCGAACTGGGGACCTTTGCCCGAGTTCGAGTCTCGGTCCGACTCACAGTTTTAATCTGCCAGGAAGTTTCGACTGTGAAACAGTTCGTGAAGACTTCCTGCAGTACTTCGAACACCATGGGCTGGACAGCCATCATGTTGGTACCACAGGTTGCTCCTACTCTACAGAGGAACGTCTTCTAGCATATGTAGAAGACTGTGTGTCAAGAGGCTGCAGTCCTTGTGCGCAGTGAGTATTCCGTCCATGAGAAACAGTCTTATGAGCTGATGATTCACTGTCCCAGGCTCCACGGACGCTGACGTTCTGCCTGACGAAGCCAACGGCGATTGTCAACAGATCACTAGTGCAGGTTTGGGAGGTTTACCTGCCCATGACTGATAGACGTAAGTTCATCACTACGTGAACATCTGGGGTATCTTGTCTTAATGGCCATGTTCGGAAGTTAACACAATTCTCATAGTGGTTGCCATGGAACTGTTGATGGAGAGAGATATGAGAGAGATGTAACCTATGTCGATGGAGAGCGCGTACGACATTTGGCTGACTCATCGCAGTTTATTGTGCGATTGTGCTGGAGCTATCGTACGGCTCAACTGCAGCATCAGTAGGGACACTAATTTCCTCCTCTTCCGATACGTTGCGTGGGTGTAATTGTTTGAAGAGGTTGATAAATATCTCCGGGAGTAGTTGACGACTGTAAGGACGTCTTACCGCATACAGTCTACAAGAACGGAATGTATTCTTCTTACACTCATCATACACCTTGAGCATGTCGGCTTTTTCTGGATTCATAAATCCCATTGTCTACCCAAGTACTAGCGGTAGCACTGTCACACACCGACTCACTAGCAAGTCGCAGTACACTCAAGGAACACACAAGCACACTGTAAGCAAACATAACAACGTCGTACCTAGCAACTACGGAGGTTGAATGCCACAAACAAGTGACGGTGTGGAAACGTTTCAAACTACGATCTCTCGTAAACGACTCGCACCAGACCCCTGCAAGAAACGCCGCTTGCATTCTGATTCACACTACCTTTAGTTTGTTAATGTCAATAGCTATTGTTCCATTGACAAAAGTGTATGTTTGCACAAAAAATAAACTTTCCAAGTACTTTTACAATCTGTTGAATGGCTAACAATACGAGGCCCTTACTGCCAATAGAGTGTGTGAAGACCGCACATCAATACCACTTTCCATTTCCGTAATATCTGCTGTGCAAGTTTCAGGTGATTCGTCATGTATATGCTCTCGTCAACCATTTCCTAGTAAAGATTTATATCTTAGTTTAGTGTGCAGATATTTCAAAACTGTCTGTTTTCTTGGTAAGTACAAGTCAACAGGCTAATCTAAATCATGATATAATTCTGTTGATATTACTTAGTAGTTTGCTAAGAATAACTTCATTTGTGATAGTACTTCTTGAAACAGTAATTGAAACGTTTTTTACGTCTTTGAGTCGGAGACCGCAGTGTCGCGCTAAATCACAATCCTCGCCACGGCGAGAATCCTCGCTCTCTGCCAATACTTGACGCGTGAGACGAACATAACGCGACGTACTGCTCTGCAGGTTTACTCCGAAACAATTTATTGGTGCGAGCTCGGAATAATTACCTGCATTGCTACACCGTTAAAAGAACTTTAAATACACAGTCCGTCCAAAAAGTTCCGAATTTGATTTTCTTTCGTGGCGTATAAGCGACCACAGCGCATTAAGTACAGCTTCGCAACTTGAAGTAACAACTGTAAACAACAGATGAGCAATCGACCAGTCAGTTGTGAGCAGGCAGTGTTAAGGAGTGGACGTACGACCATAGTGCGTCATTGTGTCACAGGTAAAGCGGTGGAACCGTCTCTAAATCAAGTTGGCTGGTTGGTTTGGGGGAGGGGACCAAACAGTGGGGCCATCGGTTCCGGCGGATTAAGGAAGGATGGGGAAAGAAGTGGGCCGTGTGCTTTCGAAAGAACCACCCTGCCATTCGCCTGGAGTGATGTGGTGTCACCGCCAGACACCACACTTGCTAGGTGGTAGCCTTTAAATCGGCCGCGGTCCGTTAGTATACATCGGACCCGCGTGTCGCCACTATCAGTGATTGCAGACCGAGCGGCGCCACACGGCAGGTCTAGAGAGACGTCCTAGCACTCGCCCCAGTTGTACAGCCGACTTTGCTAGCGATGGTTCACTGACGAAATACGCTCTCATTTGCCGAGACGATAGTTTAGCATAGGCTTTAGCTACGTCATTTGCTACGACCTAGCAAGGCGCCATATTCAGTTACTATTGATATTGTAAATCATGTACCGTCAAGAGCGACGTTCATCATTAATGGATTAAAGTTAAGTATTCCACCAGCTACGTCCGTTTTTCTAAATTCTAATTTCCTTGTCCTGTTCCAGACCTCACGCCAGCCTGCGTCAGCTAAAACGCATGCCTTTCGGCCTCTTGTAGTAACATGGTGTTGGCTCTCCTGCCAACGACAACAAGTGATTTAGGGAAATCATGGAAAAAAGGATGGTCTAAATAAAGTGTTCAAGACATTCTTCAGAATGTTTTGGAGAAGAGAAACGTTTGTGCAAAGCAAAGACTGTCCCGAACACCTTGACTCACCAATAAAAAACAACGGCGCATGGACGCCTGCCGGGACTTGGTGACATAAAAAGCAATGAAAACACTTTTTTCTAAAAATACATCAAGGGTGACGAGACTTGGTGTTATCAATACGAACCTACCACGGAACGACAAAGAGCGGTATGGTTCTCTGATCGTTAGGCGAAGCCCGATGAAGGTGCGAATGTGAGGCACGTTGAACCCATCATAAAGGAGGCTCTTATGGCAGTTTGGCGTGGCTGTACTCAAGTGAGGGAGACTATGTAGAACACCTGAATCATTAAAATCACCTATTTCTCTACTTTTTATTAATTCAGCTTCGAAAATTTTTCAACTGACGCAGTAATGGCCATTGCCTCGCTTTGAGCCGCGGCACGGTTAATCTTGCCACTACTGACAAATCAATAATTAAAGCCGTGTCGCTAATTATCAAAATTTAGCAAGACTTCTAGTGACAAGTATCCGATTGTAGAATGTACGTTGCCAACTGCCAATACGCCGCTGTCTCCCTGTTTCTAGTGCCTCGGGCCGCTATTGGTAGAGGGAGACAAGTGGCGCCACTCGTGACGTCATGAACGCCACTGCCAGCTGCCAGAGGGTTCGGTGCCGCCTTGTGTCTTACTGGCGGTGGCGGGAGCTCGTTAGCCAACGGCAACTAGCGGAGCCACGGATCCACCAGATGCCGCGCCTGCCAACAGATCAGTCCACTTGGGAGCTGCCTAAGTGGCCACTGGTGAACGTGAAGCCACTTCTCCCTGAAGCACCCGTGATCGCGTACATCACTCCAGCACGCGCCCTCAGTCCGTGTGAGGCGTAGCGCCGTACACCGATCCTGCCTTGGAGGCGGTTAAGTGGGAGATGTGTCTCAGAGCTGGGGAGTGACAGATGGTGACGCGAGACTGGACGCACACACGTAGTTTATGTATCAGCCGATAGAGGACAGTATTGGATAGGGGGACCGTAATTTTAGTTTCGATTGTGCCCACTAGAGTGCACTAAAGTAATAGACTGTTTTTCATAAACTGTTCTAATATTTTCATAAAGTGTTATTATGTCTTTTTGTGTATGTAAAATGTTATAAATGTGTTTTAGCAGAATGAATGATGCGTGAGTGTTGTTTAAGGTTAATATGAAGATAATTGTTTAACGAGTTATGTAGTAAGATTTAGTGTGGGAACATTTGGAAGAAGTATGGATATGGACAAAGGGGATTTTTGTAGAATAGTATCGTAAAGTAAGATTATGGTAAAGGGAAAGTTAATTCAGGTATAAATAACAATAGTAAATAACTTTAAGCGTAAACAAAACTTCAGAATATTAGATAGTTACGTCGGTAAAAAGTGCAGTCGTTAGGTTTACTATTTTGCGATTGGTTATTGATGAAAAGCGCGGATTGGCGCGGGAGAATGTTGTTTTGCTATTGGCTGTTGAGTAAATTGACCAATGGTAACGCAGTATTCTTCGCGCGCCTTTCTCTGCTGGTAGAGAAGACTCAGAGTATTCTGGAGAGAAGTCGTAGCCTAGCCATGAAACAGTTCGGACGTGTGTAGTAGTAGTTCCGATGGAAACGATAAGTTGCCGGATCTAGCAGTGTTTCATACATCAAAAGTGTTGGAAAGTGACGGCATAATTATTCCGATGTGTGTGTAGAAATTTCGGAATTTTTAAGTGAATTTTGTGACGAGATAAGACATATATTCCACGTGGGGTATTGAGCAGGTCGGTGGCTAAAAACTGTGACTGCATTTGGTACCGACAGACTTAATATTTGGCGAGCATTCTCAATCAAAAACAATCAGTATTTTTGTAGCTGTTAAGTTTTTCGCGAAATGCAACACCATGAACTTGCTAACCTGAGTGAAAGGGATTGTGAGTGACTGTGTTAAGACTAGCACGAGCTTGGCAGTAATACTTGTTCACCTAAGTTTCAGAATATATTGATTGAGGACAAAATTTCCAACCTTTCATTTCGTGTGAAAACTTTCTCCTGAAACGTTGATTAGTGACTTAAATTGCAGCCTGGTTCACGTCGAAGTGCAGTAGGTTTCACTCGGCTTCCTTACTGATCATCTGCTGAGACAATGTTCACGGGTAGGTGCAGGTCCGTCGTAAAGGGACGGGAAGAACCTGGCTCTTCAATAACTTGTTGCTACAATACAGTGAACGTCGTCTTTGTTGGAAGGCGTTACACATTTTGTAATTAAGTAAATAAGGAAACACGAAATAAGGTTGACCGAAAAGTGAGGGAAGTGATAAGTACTTTGAAAATAGAACGACATACAGAATACCTAATTTTTGAGAAGTAAAAGAGAAATGCAATTTGAGATGACGTGATAGAAGGATATTCTGAAGTTCAGCAGGTTCAGAAACAAATAAAAAAAAAATGTGGTATCACGTATCACTACCATACCACGAGTGATGCAACGAAATTGCAAGTTTTCGTCTGACGCCAATAACGGTCATGCGGGATCAGGCAGACCAAATGGTGTATGCCCGATGAGCCACACCTGGGGCAGCTCTGATTCTGAAGCTTTTAACAAAAAAACGACATTGTATATTCTGATCAACTGAGCTTCATTGTAGCTCTATCCAGGGAAACAATAAGCTATGTGGAAGCTGACAACAGTATCCATGTTCATGAACATAAAAGTTGACCCAGACAGGTGTAAAAATTTATCCGGATTTTGGAAAACACGGAAACAGAATAATGAAGACACGTAAAAGTAAAGACGGCAAACTTATTGCAGTTAAAATGAAAGATTGCCCCAAAAGCACATTCCAACCAAGAAGCGAATGATGAAGAAAGGAACTTCTTTATCTCCCACCTGTTTGAGATTTGCAAAGTGAGTCCTGTTCCCACATAATTTCAGTTATAGCAGAAGCAGAAACCACAGGTAACTAAAAGTCGCCGTATCATGTCGGGCCACACAATTTCCTCCATCCACTGTTCATCAGGTATTCCCTTTGCAAGTGCTCTCACTAACACATTATCCGTCAGGTAATAATTTATCACAAACAGGTAACTATGTACATTTTCAGTGAGGCTGTTAGCACATAAATGTTTACTGTTCCTGTCTACCTTTATTTACCACACGTCTACTGTTGTTATTAGTCACGAAAAGCATTTTGCAAAATTATAGAAATTTGTGAAGATATATTACGAAAAATAAAGTAACGACTACATCATTACTTACCTCAGTGTGAGGATCAATTTCTTTTTTCGCTGAAAACCACTTGTTTAGTACTCTGTCGATACCAGTTACATCTCCTGTATCGCCAAGCAACGCGTAAAACGGCAGTTTACACATTCGAAGACAGTTGAAAAATTTACGAAATTCCACACTATGATCGCCAGAGTGTAGTACAATCCTCTGGCGAATCGAGGGACTTGCTCTATCGTGTCGCACCTTCTTTTGTCTGGCGTGGTGCAGCACATTGACGTGGCACGGACGCAGCAAGTCTTTGGAAGTCCCCCGCAGGTATTTTTAAGCCATAGTGCTTCTATAGCCGTCCATAATTGCTAGAGTGTGAGCGGTGCAGGATTTTGTGCACGCACTGACCTCTCGATTGTATCCCATATACGCATCGCATTTGTTTCTCCAACAATTCTTTATTGAACTTAATGAGAATTACACACGCGAAAGAGTGGTGTTTTATGTACACACCCTATTTTTCCACGTATTTTAATCCCGTTCTATGGCCTCCCTACAGCCCGAAACAAGGGCGTGTATGCCCTGTCAGTACACACACGTTTGAGTATCCAAGAGTGCGGATAATCGCATCCACACTTGACAGATGCAGCGCCAACAGCCGAGTCGTAACGCGTCTGTACTCTCGAATGTCAACATCAGCTCGCTGCAACATGTCAGGTGTGACAGCCGTGGATGGTCTGCCCGACCGGTGCAAATTGTGGAGCTCCACCGAACCGCCTTCTGTTGACCTCACCCTCCGTGCCCAGAGACTAACTGTACTTCTGTCGACACCAGGTGCCTCATAGATTTTGCATAAGCGTTTGTGAATGTTCCTCCCAGTTTCTTTGTCTTCAGTGAGAAATTCAACGACGGCACGTTGCTCGTAACTTAAATGACCTACAGACGCCATTTTGAAATTGTCCTGCAGCTACGGTATCTGTCGGAAGTGACGGAAACTCAACTCCAAATAACTTAACTCCAAATAATACATAATGTTTCGTATTCGTAGCATTGCTTTCGGATGAGAACAAAAAAATGCAGTTCATTACTTTCTAGGCAACCCTAGCATGTTGGATGGATGGCCAAATGATTAGCTCGAATTGTCCACTGTGTTCTTCAAACCAATCGCGAATAATTGTGGCCCGGTGAAATGGCGCATTGTCATCCATAAAAATTGCATTGTTGTTTGTGTACACGAAGTCCGAAAATAGCTGCAGAAGGTCTCCAAGAAGCCGAACATAACGATTTCCAGTCAGCGATCGGTTCAGTTGGACCAGAGGGCTAAATGACCACTCTGTGGAAACAGAGGCCACACTATTATGGAGCCTGTGCCAGCTTGCACAATGCGTTGTTGACAACTTGGGTCGATGACTTCGTGGGAATCTGTGCCACAATCGAACCCCACCAGTTAGATCCTACCAACTGAAGTCTGGGCTCATGTGATCAGCCTACGGTGTTCCACTCGTCTAGGGTCCAATCGATATGGTCACAAGCCGAGGGGAGGCACTGCAGGCGACGTCTCGCTGTTTGTGAAATCGCTCGCGTCGGTCGTCTGCTGCCGTAGGACATCAAAGGCAGATTTCGCCGCACTGTCCTAGCGGATAGGTTCGCCGTACGTCCCACATTGACTTGTGCGGCTATTTCAAGCAGTGTTGTTTGTTACCCACAGCTTTGTCCGTGGTGAGAGCTAATGCCTGAAATTGGTATTCTCGGCACACTCTTGACTTCGTGGATCTCAGAATACTGAATTCTCCAACAACTGCCCAAGTGGAATGTCACATGCGTCTTGCTCCAGCTAGCATTCCATGTTCAAAGTCTGTTAATTTCCGTCATGCGGTGATAGTTACGTTGGAAACCTTTTCACGTGAATCTCCTGAGACCAAAGACAGCTCCGTCATAGCAGTGCACTTTTCCACCTTGTATATGCGACACTATCGCCATCTGTACGTGTGAATATCGCTATCCCATGACTTGTCAACTCATTTTCATCTCATTTTTTCTAACCTTTCGGATTTTCTTTTTTAATAGAAGTGTGAGGAGAAGTAGTTTTTCATACGGCGTCGTTTTCTCAACTGACTGTGAAACGTCCCCTTTTTAACAATTATACATGACTGTGCTTAAACTGACACACAATATTTTTAGCGCAACGCAATCTGACTTTCAAAAATCCCTACAAAAGAATGGCCCTGACTAACATTAACCTATACCTTTCACAAATCACTTACCTCACAAAAATCTTGGTTACTCGAGCTACTGAAATACAGCGAGCGCCACTACTACCAGATAAATAAAGGATTCAAACTACGGAAGGCACTAACTACTGATAGGCATAGTTAGCAAATGAAAGATTTTGATAGAGAACAAACAATGTATTTACCTTAATAGTCATTAAAAGTCATAATATATATAGGAGTTCATAACACCCATTCTTACAAATATCAAAACTCCGCCATTTCTCTCCCCACATCCACCACTGCTGGCGGCTCACCTCCAACTGCGCTACGCTACGCGCTGTTCACATCCAGCTGCCGCTGCCCAACACTACAATGGCAGACAACAATGCAAACTAGCCACAGACTGCACACAGCACAGCCATTGATTTTCATACAGAGCGCTACGTGGCGTTACCAATAAAAAAACCTAAACAGCCTACTTACAACTGTTCCCCGATGGCAATTGAGCTATTATTAAAAAGTGGCACCACAGGTTTTCTGGTTCACAAAACCTCTGGCAGCTGGCTGCGACATTCGTAACGTCAAGCGCGGCGGCAGATTGCGGCCGTACTCCAATCATCTCGAAAGGACAAAAGACGATAACAGAGGAAAGTTTTCGCAGAAACAAAAGGAAGTTATTGTATTCAGTTGAACCTCACCAAAAACTCCCCCGATGGTTGTACTATGTGCTATGAGACCTCTACATAATGAGCCCATGTACCTGGGAAACCACAAAAATGATTAAACTGCATTCCATAACCGCACACAGAAATGCACTTTGAATTATTGTAGTCTTTCTGCACTTGAGAAGTATGCTGGCTGATCACGAAGATTCACTAACTCTGGGCTTCACAAGTTAAACGGTTTAAGTCACCAGCTTCGTCCCAAAGGATACATGAATTGTGTCCCACACCAGTCAGACATGCCAGCAGATTCATGATTTCCTCCATTCCCAGCTGTTCCAGGAAATTGCTTCAACATCCACGCCTTTCAGCCATTCAGCCTTACGACCAATACTGTCGTCAGCCGTTTGCTGATCCCACCAGTAACATTTGTCTGCAAACTGCTGCATTTAGCCAGAAAGTTTCAGTAGTTTGTTTCCAATAGTTGTTGGAGAACACCAGTCATCATGGGAAGATCACTGTCTCTTGAGCAAAGGATAGCAGGCACCGACCACAACCCATGTAGAAGGGTTACGGAAAGACCAAACCGTCATCTTCAGGCCATACAAAGCCCCATTCTTCAGGAGAGTGGACATTGGCTCTATCGACCGCAGTAGCCAAGAAGAAGATGCGATGGTGCTGTCAGCAGTGATATGTTACATAATGTCTATCACTTCGATTTGCTCTTTACCTTTCAGATTAACCTTTAGCATTGCTCCGTACTACCGTCTTACTCTCTGAACAATTCTTGCTAGTTGAAAACCAACAGCCAGCTCTTATGTGAGACATGGTATGCACGAGGTAAAAGGGGACGTGTCTACGTAAGGCCAGAGGCGGAGCTAACTGGATGGCTCTCAGCCCGTAGGGCCTTCGACAGTTGAGTACAGGGTGCTGCTGTTCTGGCAGCAGAGCACACCATGCTTGAAGAAGACTGACAAACCGGTTTCAACGCAGAAGTTTCAACGGAGCGCTGTAGGCGTCTAAGAAAATGAAAGCCGTTGTATTCGGGAGGAACTTGAATTCTATTAGTTCTAATACACCTGTCAAACAACTGAGTGTACTGTTTTCTTTGTTTACATCAGCCAAACCCGTCGAAGCTCTACAGTACTTCCTACGACCAAATTAACAAACGAAAATCCATCTATTTTATAAATTGCTGGACACGCATACAGGAGGACAATGGTTCGACTCACCGTCTGTTATACAGATTTAGTTTACGTTAAACGGTGAATTTTCTTCGTTCTTTCCTTTTCCTACTTTATAAATTTATGTAAATCACTCAGTGCTAATGACACGAAGGCATATACAGATACACGTACGATACGTCACATTGAAAGTACAGTCCAAAGTTGCCCTTCATCAGTGTCTCCATAGAATTCTATGGTACAGGAGAAACTAACATTGCATGACAAGTAAAATTGGGACAGTTAATTGGAAATTTGTGGCAAGGTCTTATGGAACCAAAATGTTGAGGTCATCGGCCTCTAAGCTTACACACTACTTAATCTAATGGGAAGGGAGTAAGACAGGGTTGTAGCCTCTCCCCGATGTTATTCAATCTTTATATTGAGCAAGCAGTAAAGGAAACAAAAGAAAAATTCGGAGTAGGTATTAAAATCCATGGAGCAGAAATAAAAACTTTGAGGTTCGCCGATGACATTGTAATTCTGTCAGAGACAGCAAAGGACTTGGAAGAGGAGTTGAACGGAATGGATGGTGTCTTGAAGGGAGGATATAAGATGAACATCAACAAAAGTAAAACGAGGATAATGGAATGTAGTCGAATTAAGTCGGGTGATGTTGAGGGTATTAGATTAGGAAATGAGACACTTAAAGTAGTAAAGGAGTTTTGCTATTTGGGAAGCAAAATAACTGATGATGGTCGAAGTAGAGAGGATATAAAATGTAGACTGGCAATGGCAAGGAAAGCGTTTCTGAAGAAGAGAAATTTGTTAACATCGAGTATAGATTTAAGTGTCAGGAAGTCATTTCTGAAAGTATTTGTATGGAGTGTAGCCATGTATGGAAGTGAAACATGGACGATAAATAGTTTGGACAAGAAGAGAATAGAAGCTTTCGAAATGTGGTGCTACAGAAGAATGCTGAAGATTCGATGGGTAGATCACATAACTAATGAGGAAGTATTGAATAGGATTGGGGAGAAGAGAAGTTTGTGGCACAACTTGACCAGAAGAAGGGATCGGTTGGTAGGACATGTCCTGAGGCATCAAGGGATCACCAATTTAGTATTGGAGGGCATCGTGGAGGGTAAAAATCGTAGGGGGAGACCAAGAGATGAATACACTAAGCAGATTCAGAAGGATGTAGGTTGCAGTAGGTACTGGGAGATGAAGAAGCTTGCACAGGATAGAGTAGCATGGAGAGCTGCATCAAACCAGTCTCAGGACTGAAAACCACAACAACAACAACAACAATCTAAATTACACTAACTTACTCTAAGGAACAGACACACACAGCCATGCCCGAGGGAGGACTCGAACCTCCGACGGAGGGAGCCGCGCGAACCGTGACAAGACGCCCTAGACTGCTCGGCTACATTTAATAAAATCTGTATACCAACATGTAGCACCGTACCACTGAGGCCTTTACACTATGGTATGCTTCTCATTCCACTTTTGCGATATCTCGTTGTAATACCTGTTTACTGCATGAAAATTGAAATTAACATGACACTTAATAAGACTACCTAGCAAGTCACGGCTCTAGATACGTGACATTTTAAGTGACCATTGGAAAGCTCATAAAAAGGCGTTTTGTTTCCGCCCACCTTCGAAGTTAGTGAGAAAACATTTATGAATGATATTTTTTCAAGCAGCTGCGCTCATGATTACTGATTCTGCTTTTTATTCTTTAAGAAAGAACAGTGACACGTAGATTAGATTACAAGCTTTCAGAATGACCAGCGTGAAACTGCGCTTCATTTGACAGTTTCGAATCATCAACTAGTTTTAGCCTAAACGGCTTGTAATCCGTCCAGCACCCTCGGGTATTTTAACGACACATGTGACCTAAGGTCCTATAAGTTCCAGAAAAGGCATCAATTCCGAAGAATAATTTGATCAAAAGAATGGCAGTGGTCATACTCTTGATCGCTAAGGCACGAATAATATATTGCCAACAACGACCGAAAACAAAGTGTGCAATCAAGGAGGACGTCGGAAAAGTGCAAGGAAGGGCAGCTCGTTTCGTGTTATCGCGCAATATGTGTGAGAGTGTCACAGATACGATACACGAGTTGGGGTGGCAGTCACTGAAGCAAAGGCGGTTTTCTTTGCGGCGAAATCTATTTAAAAAATTTCAATCACCAACTTTTTCCTCCGAATGCGAAAATACAGGGTGATTCAAAAAGAATACCACAACTTAAAAAATATGTATTTAATGAAAGAAACATAATATAACCTTCTGTTATACGTCATTACAAAGAGTATTTAAAAAGGTTTTTTTTTCACTCAAAAACAAGTTCAGAGATGTTCAATATGGCCCCCTCCAGACACTCGAGCAATATCAACCCGATACTCCAACTCGTTCCACACTCTCTGTAGCATATCAGGCGTAACAGTTTGGATAGCTGCTGTTATTTCTCGTTTCAAATCATCAATGGTGGCTGGGAGAGGTGGCCGAAACACCATATCCTTAACATACCCCCATAAGAAAAAATCGCCGGGGGTAAGATCAGGGCTTCTTGGAGGCCACTGATGAAGTGCTCTGTCACGGGCTGCCTGGCGGCCGATCCATCGCCTCGGGTAGTTGACGTTCAGGTTTCATAACTAACCATTTTCGTAGGACTCTCCACACAGTTGATTGTGGAATTTGCAGCTCTCTGCTAGCTCTGCGAGTCGATTTTCCTGGGCTGCGAACAAATGCTTGCTGGATGCGTGCTACATTTTCATCACTCGTTCTCGGCCGTCCACAACTTTTCCCTTTGCATAAACACCCATTCTCTGTAAACTGTTTATACCAACGTTTAATACACCACCTATCAGGAGGTTTAACACCATACTTCGTTCGAAATGCACGCTGAACAACTGTCGTCGATTCACTTCTGCCGTACTCAATAACACAAAAAGCTTTCTGTTGAGCGGTCGCCATCTTAGCATCAACTGACGCTGACGCCTAGTCAACAGCGCCTCAAGCGAACAAATGTACAACTAAATGAAACTTTATAGCTCCCTTAATTCACCGACAGATAGTGCTTAGCTCTGCCTTTTGTCGTTGCAGAGTTTTAAATTCCTAAAGTTGTGGTATTCTTTTTGAATCACCCTGTATTTTGTTGACACTCACCTACTCAGGGAAAAATGATCATCATAATAAAATAAGAGAAATCAGAGCTCGAACGGAAAGATTTATGTGTTCCTTTTTCCCACGCGCCATTCGAGAGTGGAATGGTAGAGAAATAGTATGAAAATGGTTCGATGAACCCTCTGCCAGGCACTTAAGTGTGAATTGCAGAGTAGCCATGCATATGTTAAAGTAGATGTAGAAGTTCATTAATTTAGTGTCGCGCTAGTTAGCTAAGTTTGTGGTTACTTACGCCACTGAAATTTACTGAAATATTAATTACTGAGTGGTATTATAGGGTCGACAGCTCATGCTTAAGCAAAAGTTATGAAATTAAACACGTTTGATTGCAGCTGATATTACTCGTACATAACAACTACTACCATGCGTTTAGGCAGTTTCAGTAAATACACACTTGGAGGATCAAATGATAATGTCACTAAAATAACATAAATGAAAATTAGCCATTACTGAAATGAAAACTTTATGAACATGGAAAACCAATTCTTACTTAATAGATAATGTGACACACATTGAGCAACTTCATTTGCGATAATTCTGAACGTTGTCAGATTTTGTGAAGCAATACCTACGAATACTCAATATTCCATGGCATTTTTATAACAATTAGGTTCAACATTATTTCATTAAATAGAAGCAATCAATTTAGACAACGCCAAAATCACGGTAGTCAAGTCCACATAATAAATTTCTAGAACATACAAAAAATATAAACACTTTCTGTAAATCATAATAAATAACTTCATTTTGCCAATATTTTTAGCTACATATAAACTGCACTAAATTTCTTTCTAAAATAGTTGTAGAAAGCAATTAACGTAGTGCAGTGAAATAATGACTTCAGTTACTTATTACTATCTCTCTTTCCATGAAATGGCAAAATTTAAGTTTTAATTGCAAGAACATTTAGATCGTTTTTAGTCAAATAATACGTCTTTTGCTAATGTGTCACTGGTAATAATGATTGTAGGAAAGGGTCTCACTGACGTTGATCACTTGAGACAATCATTAACTCTAAGAAACTTGCTGGCAGATTAAAACTTTGTGCCGGCCCGAGACTCGAACTCTGGACCCGAAGTAGAGTCTCTGTCCGGCACACAGTTCTGATCTGCCAGGAAGTTTCATATCAGTGCACACTCCGCTGCAGAGTGAAAGTTTCATTCTGAAATCATTAACACTAAATCCTTTTTGTAGTTTACGCGAAAGCACTACAGTGTTCGGAAGTACTGAATCTACGACCCAGGCAAGTGTTTTACAATACTACGCCACTAAATGGCACGGTCTTACAGTACGATTAGTAACGAGAACTCTGTATTAACTTTGGCCACACTGAGCTCTTCATCCAGCCATCCATTTTAGCAGTTCCTCTTGATTAAACCTTGTGTTGTGACCCATATAAATGCCCGCTCATCAGTTTACAAAGCCTTGCCGCACTTTGTGTACAACATCGCCAATGGACTTAATTGTGCATGGTAGCACAGCCAGCTTGCGTATTTTCTCGACTGCTATAAGCTTGCAGCTCATTGTACTCTCTGCCTGCATGAGTCCACATCCCACAGATATTAGTGACCTGCTCCTAATAACGTCTTTGTATTCTCGCATGGAGTATAAATATATATAGAGTGAACATTCGGATGACCGGAATGAGAATTCTGTCCGAAACATCTGCTGCAGCTCAAATCACGTGATTTTGGGACGGCGCTTTTTTTCCCGACTAGCGTATTTTGAATCTTATTACTTCGCTGCTACATATACATCACTGTCAGAAGTACCCCGAAACTTTGCATATGCGTTTTACAGACATGTTAACAATTTGATAGCAAGAACTGAAGCTGGCTTAAAAACGTGAAGAGCAGTAGTATTGGGTTTTCTCGCTGCACTAAATTTCAGATTCCTCTTTATTTACGTTTTTTCTGTAACGTGATAGGAAGTGAGAACCAAAAATATTTTTGACGTTCACTATTGCTCTGATTCATGTTTTCAAGTCTCTTCTGATTAATTAGGTAGTTTAGAAAGCAATATTTTAGGAAACTACTCATGCAGAAATAGTTTTACACGCAAGGGTTTGAGAGACTGTATAAACTGGAGGAAATTAATCACTGTCATGTATAAATTTTACCTGCATATGAACACAGCAGCAATATGTGTACACATACTGAAAGTTTACTCAAACTCATCTGCAAATTTATCTAGTGTTTGTCTTTAAACACAAGACTATAAAATCATAGAACTATACTTGCAGTACTAGACTTTATAGTACCGTGTCTCGATATATTTCAACAAACAAAGTGCCACAAATCAGTATGAAATCTGCAATTACACTTTTGTTGTAGATGCCTATGAAAAGTAATAGGCCGTTTCACATAGTTCTCTTTACATCCGTAGCAACGCCAATACTGTACCATAGCTGTTAGTAAACCTCACACGTGCAGAAACGTATATAAAACCAGGTGAATGCATCTAATCTTAAAGTTTCACTATTACCGCAAATTGTAGAGGAGCAGCTTCGTCCCAAAATCACGTGACTAGCCCGGTATGGTGTTGAGAACATGCGCAGTAGGTTTTGGTCACTCCATATGTATACATACTCTATAGATTCTATCAGAGTACATGGATTCTACATAATTCAAGGTCCTTATATCGCCAGAGTGTCTACTACATTCATTTATAATACTGATTTTCCATACTGTACGTATTTTACATTCCTACAACTAATGATCATTGACAAGCAGGTAATAAAATACATACATCTGTATTGAGAAAATGTCATCAAGGTTGTAAAATTAAATTAAACACGGCTTTTATTATGAGGTACTGTGTAGTAGTGCTGTAGGGTGAAATTGAAAATGTAGCGGGGAAAAACGAGCGTACAGTATTCAAATACGTCTCATATTTCCATAGGAGGTAGTACTAGTCAACACTAAAAACGCTATAAACACGACGCGAGTTGCGAAAAGTATCTCAGAAAATCCGTTCCAACTTTTCGGGTACGACATTCAATTTGTCTGCAAGATCCTGCGTCGAGTTATACTCCAGTTTCGACAGTCAGTTGTGAACAATGGTGAATTCCACCGTGGAAACGTAGCAGGGCTAACGTCCATGAGGCAGGCGATTGAATTCCGACCAGTGGTTCGGTGTTTGCTCAGTTTAGCATACTATGCCGTCTGTGTGATTTTGACTATAAAAGTTTGATGTAGGTTTTTCACATTAACGCAATGATGGGAATTCGATAAAACCACAGAAGACTATATTTTTTTAGTAAGATTGCGGTTTCGGTCAGTTTTACAGGTGAAATGATGTGATGTCTGTAGCTGTTTAAGAACAACAACAATGCGAGGTATTATTCATGTATGCGTAGTGCTGCAGAAGGAAGACATCGTTAAGGTTATGTAATGTAGCTTCGTAAATACGAGCTGGTGAATTTCCAACTACGTGACTGAGGTGTGAACCGTGGTGCTGGTTCACAGACGTTCTTCCACGAAACGGTAGTATCAAGACAGGAAACATTATGAGCCATTTAACTATTCTTCCTGCAGTATTCGTCAACCTGATGATGGTGATAGTAAAAGAAATGCAGATAAGACAGGGCTACAAAAACATACGCAGAGCGAGTAAATATATCGAGTTTCGGTTTTCTCTAAACTTTTACTGACAACGTGGCGAATTTTGTAAAGTACGCATATTCACTACCTGAAAAATGTTAATCGTGTAGAAAGTGAGGGGGGAAACGAAATAAAACTTTACAGCTTGTAACGTGCGCGTGGGCACACGATACTCATTAAAGCCTGTACTATGGTAAGCTGGCGGGCTTCACCTTATGAGAAAGGATTTTTGTATAGAAATTGACCGCGAGTACCTGAATGGAGGCAAATCAGACTTACACCCACTCTGTAATAACAATGATACGTCAAGCAAGTCCGAAATGCAACTACACGTCAGGATGGACAAGAAACAACACAGAATATGCTACCAATTTGCTAATAATACGGTCGCCAGCCTAATTAGGCATTAACTGAGTTTCTTCCCTGTACAAGTTGATGCACGTTCATACAAAACAACACGTAATAACACTGCATAATATGGTAAATTTTAGAACCAGAAAATCTGCTGAACTGATAATTTAACTTTCTGTACTAATATGGATAAACCATAAATACATAACATTACAATATAATGTTTACTACAAAACTTCGTACTGTCTATTGATCTGATTAAAATCGGGCATAGGTTACCCTAGAAATAGCACTTTCGAATCACACACACAATGTCAATTTTGATAAAGGTAAAACACTGATAAATTTTGGTTTCTATTTTGGCTTTGACTTTGCTGTTCAAATCAGTTTAGAACACTTCAGAATTCAAATGAATAAAAAAAGGGGGGGGGACCCTGAAACTGTTATGATCACTGTATTAAAACAATTAATTACTGAAATCATTATGCCCTCAAGATTTCCAATATATGATTTACTACTCTTTTTGTCTTATTTCCTGCTCATTTAAATACCATTATACCGGTCTCGAAATAATTAAGTTTCATTACTAAATCAATATCAAAATTATCTTCCCACTTTGTCAGACCTTTGTTATTCGTCTATTAGTTCATCAACAAAAAAATTCTTTAAACATCATTCTAACATAGATAGGTCTGCAGGTAATTATTATTAACACAAACTTTAATTTTTCATCTTGGGACACTCGGATTGCACAACATTTGGAAAGGACCCTGTCTAGGTTAGTTGTGAAGATAATTAAATGATAGGACAGTTCTGGTAAAATTTAAGTTGTTATTGAATAGTATGGAACAAAAGTAACACTGGTCCACACGAATACAGTACTAAAAGTTTCAACCTGTTTGTATCGATGTGGCGGTTGGCAGGTGGCGAGATGGCGAGGCACAGAGCGCACATACAACCACAGCAATGGCTCTTGATGTATCGGCACTTTACTTCTTCATAGCGTCGCAATACTTTTCCATTTAGTGCCTATGGAATTTTGCCATGCTGTATAGGCGTCGGAACGGCATATCCGAGGCCCAACGAAATTACGTTTCCCAGGAGAGCCTCCTCGATCCAGAACGTGTTTCTCAGACCGATGCCCAACTCCGACTACTTCTGCTGAGCCCGTTGTGCCGTGCCGCGCCCGCGCGCATTTTCCCGCGCTCCCTGCCATCCACCTTTTACCACTCCCTTACAAGCCGGGTATTCACCCGAGGTTTTGCATTCTACATATCCTAATACATTGCCTACATATGGACCAGACGCACAGTTGCAATTTTAAACATCTTACAACAGTTACAACATTTGTTACACTTCAATTCTATTACAATATTGCTTGAAATTTGACAAACATTAATATTCACATCGAAAATTGTTTACAGTTTCTTTAACATGATGGCATGAAAAAAGAAAAAAAAGAAATGAAATCAGAACAGCGATTAGACTAATTTATCGAAAAATCAGAAAAAAATTATTATATGTACAATAGTACAGCGTTGTTGTTGTTACAAGCTTGAGAGAATATATGAAGCTTCTCAATGTTTACAAAATCGGGTGAAATATACAAAGGAGTTGGTAGAAAGAGCCCTCTAACCAGTATGCTGTTGCGCCCCCTTCAGTCTGGATGCATGCTCCGATTCCATTGGGAAACGGGTTATGAAGCCATTGCAAAGCACTCCTGAGGCAACCGTTGTAAATGATCCTTGACATACTAGGTACGTTCACGAGGTGGGAGCTCTCGTCCAAACTAGTCCCACAAATGGTCTATGGGGGAAGAGTCTGGAGATCTTGCTGACTACGGAAGTACCTCAGCACCACGCAGACAGTGTGTGGACGAGCATTGTTCTGTTGAAAAGTGGCAGCACGCTACTGCCGAGTGACAGGCAACACACGGCGACGCAGGATGTCCGCGATGTAACGTTTCGCCGTCAGTTCCCTCAATCGCTACCAGCCGTAGCCTGAAGACATCCCCATGACACCAGGATTCACACTGCTGTGCCCCACCAACACACTGGAAGAATGGGACCTCTATCCAGGTCGCCGCCATACTCGCCGACTATCAAATGGTTCAAATGGCTCTGAGCACTATGGGACTCAACATCAGAGGTCATCAGTCCCCTAGAACGTAGAACTACTTAAACCTAATTAACCTAAGGACATCACACACATCCATGCCCGAGGCAGGAGTCGAACCTGCGACCGTTGTGGTCGCGTGGTTCCAGACTGAAGCGCCTATAACCGCTCGGTCACACCGGCCGGCTGCCGACTATCATCATCTGGGCAGTGCAGAATCTCGGTTCATTACTGAACAGAGTGCGAAGCCATCCATCAGCAGTCCATGCTTCCCGGTCAAGGCACCGCGCCAAACGCAGCTGTCTGTAGCCAACACGTCAGATGGTAATTTCCTCTTCCAGCTACTGCTGGCCTCCAGTCAATGGTACAGGAAGGTACAGAGTGAGGCGGTGAGTCCACCACTTGTTTTAAGATGGCTGGTGCAGATGTGACGGGGGCACGGTGTGCTCGGTGTACAATAAGGAGATGCTGTGTTGTGGTGGAATACCGGGTCGCTGTCACGCGCGAATGCCACAGATCTGGATATTGCATGATTCAACCAGCCAGCCAAATAGAGATGGCCAAAGAGGTCCCTTCCACACTCTAGCAGGTGCTCCAGATGGAGATGTGCAATGAGGCCCCCTTATACACTCTGGCAGGTTCTCCAAATGGAGATGCGGAATGAGGTTCCTTTCACACTCTAGCAGGTGCTCCAAATGGAGATGTGCAAAGAGGCCCTCTTATACACTCTGGGAGGTTCTCCAAATGGAAACGCCCAATGAGGTTCCTTTCACACACACTCTAGCAGGTGCTCCAAATGGAGATGTGCAATGAGGCCCTCTTATACACTCTGGCAAGTTCTCCAAATGGAGACGCGGAATGAGGTTCCTTTCACACTCTAGCAGGTGCTCCAAATGGAGATGTGCAATGAGGCCCTCTTATACACTGTGGCAGGCTCTCCAAATGGAGATGCGGAATGAGGTTCCTTTCACACTCTAGCAGGTGCTCCAAATGGAGATGTGCAATGAGGCCCTCTTATACACTCTGGCAGGTTCTCCAAATGGAGATGCGGAATGAGGTTCCTTTCACACTCTAGCAGGTGCTCCAAATGGAGATGTGCAATGAGGCCCTCTTATACACTCTGGCAGGTTCTCCAAATGGAGACGCCCAATGAGGTTCCTTTCACACACACTCTAGCAGGTGCTCCAAATGGAGGTGTGCAATGAGGTTCCTTTCACACTCTAGCAGGTGCTCCAAATGGAGATGTGCAATGAGGCCCTCTTATACACTCTGGCAGGTTCTCCAAATGGAGATGCGGAATGAGGTTCCTTTCACACTCTAGCAGGTGCTCCAAATGGAGATGTGCAATGAGGTTCCTTTCACACTCTAGCAGGTGCTCCATATGGAAATGTGCAATGAGGCCCTCTTATACACTCTGGCAGCTTCTCCAAATGGAGATGCGGAACGAGGTTCGTTTCACACTCTAGCAGGTGCTCCAAATGGAGATGCCCAATGAGGTCTCTTTCACACTCTGGCAGGTGATGATGACGGTGTCTCAAACAAATATTCTTCACAGTGATCATGCAACATCTGACGTTGTTCACACCACTTTCGTTCAAACTACCAGGTGTTGTAACAACAGAGACAACAGTGACACACTTCGATGGCTATTTTACCTGTCACTGAGAACTACAGCTCTAATCACTACATACCCGGTGTTTGCACTTACATCCAACCATGCCCTGTGTGCTTCACTTTTTTCGTCAGGCGGCGTACTTTACCATTTGTTGCTACCGAGTTATGACAGCAATTTTTATTGGAAGTTGTACTCTTCTGAGTGAATTTGAAAAGCTTTTTATTTGTAATGGAAATCAAACTTCTTTTCGTGGTACTGAAAAGACATCTCGAAGAGGACGTCAGCTTCATATAATGTGTGCAAGTTATCCTAAGAGAAACGAGATGAGAGCGCCGCAAACCACTGGTCCGCCGCCAGGAGAAGAGGTCAGAGGACAGGCTTCCCCACCGTACCAAATGAAATGTAAGCACTTGCGTTGCTGAGAGAGTAGTTTGCTACTTAAAGCATGAACTGTAGACACGTGACGGCTGCGGCAACGAGCACAATTGGTCTAATTAGCTAAACTTCAGAGTGGTCGTATTGTGGGTAGCTGCACGTTGGATGCTCCTTTTAAGAAGCTTCCACACGTTGGACGAGAAGCGCCACACCTGTGTTTCTGTTGGTTCCGGTGGGCCAAGAAAAGGCCCCTGTGCCTTGTCTTGGTTTCAGAAGCCATTCAATACCGCACTGTGGCCACAGCACAGATTAGGGTCAATGCATCCAGAGTGCTAGCTAGTCATGAGCAACAGTCTTTGGGAAGATGTGCTACAAACAAGTGTGTCACTCACCTGGCTTCTCCACATACCACTGGAGCCTTAAATGCGAGAGTGACGCGGAAGTCGCAGCTAGTGGAATTTTGAGAGTGGGTTCCACCTTGGCGTCAGCGTGTACCGTTTGCAAATTTGGTGCTGATAAGGAGAACGGCGACGGAGTGTATCAGGCTGGGCCTATTCGACGGTTTGGCTCTTCGTATTATTGCAGTAGTAATGGTGCACTATCTGATCAAGAGTATACGGTCACCCCTATGTGGTGCCCCGTAGATCACTAAATGTCACTCGCCAATGTAAAACAAGGAGGGGAATATTGTGTGTCAGTAGAGAAACAATAACAGGGAAACGGGTCGTCCGGGAGAGCTCATTGGCTTAGAACGTGGAGCAGTTACTGGATGTTATCTGAGAAACAAATTCATGAGGGACATTTCAAGCCGGCCGCGGTGGCCGTGCGGTTCTAGGCGCTGCAGTCCGGAACCGCGGGACTGCTACGGTCGCAGGTTCGAATCCTGCCTCGGGCATGGATGTGTGTGATGTCTTTAGGTTAGTAAGGTTTAAGTAGTTATAAGTTCTAGGGGACTGATGATCTAAGATGTTAAGTCCCATAGTGCTCATAGCCATTTAAAACATTTTTGGACATTTCAATGCTTCTAAACTTGCCAATGTCGAATGTTGGTGATGTGATTGTGAATTGGAAACGCAAAGGAACAAGCACAACGAAACTAAGACCAGACACATCTCATGCCCTCACGAACAGGAACCGACGAGTATTGAGCAATGTGGTTGTGATAAATCACATGTCAGCAACGGAGGGAATAATTCGTGAGTTGCAAAGCGTTACCACCAGTCCAGCTAGTACAGTAAATGTACGTAGGCGGTTAAATAAATGCTCGAGCAGCTCCTCACAAGCCACATACACGGTCCAGTCACGTTAACGTGGCCGCCGCCTATGTTCGACGTCAACGTGTAATACACACACACAGACGGCACGTGGCAGCAGTAGTAGTGGAGGGGATATAAAATCGTGTTGGGGAGGACGCCAAAAACAGTCTAGTCGTTGTCGTAATGTCGAATGTTTTCAGAGTGATAGTATCAACAGCGATTGAGAGATATACATCACATAAATTAATAAGTGTTGGAACTGATCCCCCATGGTACACAAAACGGGTCAGATCGTCGATGGAGAAGCAACGAGAAAAGCATACCAAATTTAAAAGAATGCAAATCCAAAAGATTGGCAAAGTTTTACAAAAGTTCGAAATATAGCGCGTACTTCAATGTGAGGTGGTTTCAATAATTTCGGAAACGAAATTCTGTCTCGAAATCTGGCAGAAAACCCAAAGACATTCTGTTCATACATAAAGCACGCCAGTGGCAAGACGCAATCAATACCTTCACTGCGCGATATCAACGGTGAGGTCACTAATGACAGTGCTACTAAGGTAAAGCTATTAAACACGGATTTCCGAAACTCCTTCACCAAAGAAGACGAAGTAAATGTTCTTGAATTCCAACAAGAACAACTAAGAAGATAAGAAATATAGAAGTAGATATTCTCGGTGTAACGAAGCAGCTGAAATCAATAAAGGCAAGGCATCCGGTCCAGACTGTATACCAGAAAGCTTCCTCTCAGAGTATGCTGATAAAATAGTTCCATATTTAGCATTTATATACAAGCAGTCGCTCACACAAAGATCCGTACCTAAAGACTGAAAAATTGCACAAGTCACACCGCTACCCAAAAAGGGAAGTAGGAGTAATCCGCTGAATTACAGGCCTATATCACTAAAGTCGACTTACAGTAGCGTTATGGAACATATACTGTATTCGGACATTATGAAGTACCTCGAAGAAAACGATCTATTGACCTGTAGTCAGCACGGATTCAGAAAATATCGTTCTTGCGAAACACAACTAGCTCTTACTACTCATGAAGTAATGAGTACTATCGACATGGGATGTCAAATTGATTCCATACTTTTAGATTTCCAGAAGGCTTTCGACACCGTTCCTCACAAGCGTCTTCTAACCAAACTGCGTTCCTAGGGAGCGTTCCTAGGGAATATCGCCTCAGTTGTGTGACTGGATTCGTGATTTCCTCTCAGAAAGGTCACAGTTCGTAGTAATACACGGAAGGTCATCGAGTAAAACAGAAGTAATATCCGGCGTTCCCCAAGGAAGCGTTACAGGTCCTCTATTGTTCATCATCTGTACTAACGACATAGGCGACAACCTTAGTAGCCGTCTTAGACTGTTTGCAGATGATGCTGTCATTTACTTGCAAAATGATTTAGATAAGATATCTGTATCGTGCTAAAAGTGACAATTGACCCTGAATAAGGAAAATTGTGAAGTTATTCACATGAGTACTAAAAGAAATCGCTAAATTTCGATTACGTCATGAGTCACACAAATCTGAAGCCTGTAAATTCACCTAAATACTTAGGGATTACAATTTGAAATAACCTAAATTGGAACGATGACATAGATAATATCGTGGGTAGAGCAAATCAAAGACTGCGATTCATTGGCAGTAGACTTAGAAGGTGCAACAGGTCTACTAAAGAGATTGCTTAAACCACGCTTGTACGCCCTATTCTGGAGTATTGCTGTGCGGTGTGGGATCCGCATCAGGTAGAATTAACGGCTGTCATCGAAAAAGTTCAAAGAAGGGGAGCTCGTTTTGTATTATCGCGAAATAGGGGAGATAGCGTCACAGACATGATAGGTGAATTGGAGTCGCAATCATTAAAACAAAGGCGTTTTTCGTTGCGACGGGATCTTCTCATGAAGTTTCAATCACCAGTTTTCTCCTACGATTGCGAAAACATTCTGTTGCCACCCAACTACATAGGGATAAATCATCATCACGATAAAATAAGAGAATTCATGGCTCGCACAGAAAAATTGAAGTGCTCGTTTTTCCCGCTCGCCGGTCGAGAGTGGAACGGTAGAGACACAGCTTGAAGGTCGTTCAATGAACCCTCTGCCGAGCACTTTACCGTGAATAGCAGAGTAATCACGTAGATGTAGATGTAATGCGGACACGAAACGATTTACCTGGCGTGCAGAAGGCCATGATCATTGGCTTTCAAATGGTTCAAATGGCTCTGAGCACTATGGGACTTAACACCTGAGGTCATCAGTCCCCTAGAACTTAGAACTACTTAAACCTAACTAACCTAAGGACATCACACACATCCATGCCCGAGGCAGGATTACAACCTGCGACCCTAGCAGCAGCGCGGTTCCGGACTTAAGCGCCTAGATCCACTCGGCCACCGCGGCCGGCCATTTGGCTTTCACGCCAAGAGTGGTGGCATTACCGAAACGGCTAAGTGTGTAAACCATCAGTGTGCTGTCGGTGGTTGGCAAATTGGCGCTGTACAAAGCCGGTGGCGAAGCGACTATGGTGCATCACGTTCCGTAGACGACATGGGTTAACCACGGCTGCGGAGACGTGTAAAGGAGAACCTACTCGCTGTTGTTGAGCATCCGACCACCCAGATCAACGGAAAGGCTGCTAACAGTTTTTCCTCAACGACCATCCGCCGAATGTCGCTGCGTCTGGGTCTCCACAGGAGGCGCCTAATTCACACACCTGTGGCGACCGCTGTTCGTCGACGACGAAGCCTGGAGTTTACACGCGAATACTGCAGCTAAACGTCCACCGCGTGGCGACATGTGACCTTTGCAGACGAATCACGTTTTATGCTCCCTCGGATAGATGGCCGATGGCGTGTACAGCCCCGCAACAATCACTGGAAATGTCCAGGCCGGAGGAGGCAGTGTTAGTCAGATACTTAGCTAGTTAGTTACATGTCGCATGGATCCTACGTACGATTTTTTACTGGCCAACAGTTCCTCAGTGGAATAGGACGAGGTGTCCTGGAAAAATGATTTTAAATTAGATTTAAAAGTTGCTTCGCTGCCTGTCAGACATTTTATGTTATTGGGCAACAGATCAAAAATTTTTATTGCTGCATACAGAACTCCTCAGCCACTGACGGATTTAACATTGGTTATTAAAGGTCACTTTTTCGTCTGCAATTGTAGGTATAATATATCACTGTTCTTCTCAAATTGTGATGGTTTGCTTGTGAAAACATGTATCGTGAAGGAACAGTTATGGTCTGAGCAATGTTTTCGTGGCATTCTCTTGAGTGGTCTCGTCATTTTGTAAGGCACACTGGATCAACACAAGGCTGCATCTATTCTTGGGGACCACGACCACTCCTACATGCAGTTTGGTTTTCTTCAGCATGATGGCATGTACCAGCAGGACAATGCAAGATGTCACACCGCTCTCAGTGTAGGTGCGTCGTTCGAAGAGCTTTCTTTGTTTCTTTAGTTGGTGCCTTGTCCCGCAGTTCTGCAGGGTAGGCATGGTTAGGACGCATGTGACAAGGTTAGTTTTAAGGGGTGGCTGGATGCCCTTCCTGCCGCCACCCCGTACCCCCCCCCCTCCCTCCATGGATGGAATAAATGTACCCCAGCTCTATGCGTCTAGCGTAAGCCATGGAATAGTGTGAACGGGTTCACATGCCTGCGAGTCTTGTAACTGAAGCGGAACGTGGGGACCAGCCCGGTATTCCGCTTCCGGTATTTGGAAAACCGCCTCAAACCACATCCAGGCTGGCTGGGACACTGGCCGACGTCAGTGATCCACCGGGCGGATTCGATCTGGGGCCGGCGCGCCTACCCGAGTCCAGGAAGCAGAGCATTAGCGCTCTCGGCTAACCTGGCGGAATGTGCGTGGTTTGAAGAGCACCAGGAAGAATTTACTGTACTCTCCTGACCACCAGACTTCCCGAATTGAAACCTACTCGAGAACCTGTGGGATCACCCGTAATTGCTTTACGTTGCTTTTGTACATTTATTCATTTGGTCACTGTTATTAATTATTTTCATTGTTGTATCTGTAGCACCGATGATAGCTGTTTTGCAATTGAAATCGATTTGCAAAAGTGAATAAATAAAACATGATTTTGCGACTGGTTGCTGCATATTTGGCAATTTTATGGACCGTGTATGCATGTGGTCTGTACTAAGCGGCCCTTAAGGGAGAGTAAAGAGCGACGCCACCAGACAGTGGACAACTTGAAGTGAGTCATCTGGAGTGGGGTATCACGCTGTACCCTGTGGTAGTCCGATGGAAGGGTTTGAGTTTGGAAAACGCCTAGAGAACGTTACCTGCCGTGATGTGTAATGCAAAGTGTGAACAATGCAGATGTTATAGTATGGCAATGTTTTTTGGGTTCGGGTGTGGTCCCCTTAGTGCACTTACACGGTGACAATTATAGAATTATACGAAAAAAATAAAGTTAGTTATAAACTTCGACGTGCACGCACTTCATTCAACAGGCAAACATCGCTACAGTTGTTAGGTTTTAGGTTATCACATGTTCGGTATTCCTGCAGTCATTGGTCACGAGGTGGCGCAGAAGAATAGCGAAATTCTGCATGATGCGCTCAAGTGTCAGAACATCGATGGTGGCGATGGCCTCCTGAATGGCTCCAGAATGAGATTTTCACTTTGCAGCGGAGTGTGTGCTGATATGAAACTTCCTGGCAGATTAGAACCGTATGCCGGACCGAGAGTCGAAATCGAGACCTTCACCTTTCGCGGGCAAGTGCTCTACCAACTGAGCTACCTAAGCACGACTCACGCCCCCTCCTCACAGCTTTACTTCTGTCAGTACCTCTTCTCCTACCTTCCAAACTTTACAGAAGCTCTCCTGACCGGCTGTTTTCAGCTCAGCAATAGTTTTGGGTTACTGCTGCGCGCCTTGTCTTCAGTACAGCCACACAAAAGGAAGTCGCACGTGTTCAGATCCGGAAAATATGGCGGCTAATTGAGGCCCATGCCAGTGGCCTCTAACCCCAGAGCCAGATTGCGGTCCCCAAAGTGCTCCTCCAGGACATCAAACACTCTCCTGCTTCGATGGGGCCGAGCTCTGTCTTGCATGAACAACACCTCGTCGAAATCAGGGCCATTTTGGATAATGGGATGGGATCGTCTTCCGAAACCTTCTCGTACCGTACGGTAGTCACCGTGCCATCAAGGAATATCGCGCCGATCATTCCGTGACTGTACACTGCACACCACACAGTGATTCGTTGATAGTCAAAAGATCCTGGATCACAAAATGCGGATGTGCCAATTTTACTTATTGACGAATGCTCCGCGGCCAACCGTGCAGTTTGAACGTCCTAACGCAAAACATTGAGAAGTTATGGCGATTTTATTCCATATAGATCAATAGTTGTCACCCTGTAAGTAAAAGGCTACATTCAGATGGACTTGACCACATTTTACAGGATTGTGTACGTACAGTAGAGGAACAGTTCGGAGCCGATGGCTCACTGTGTCACAATGACAGTGCACCCTGCCACAAGGTAGCGCCTGTGAGACAATGACGCTCCTCAAGTGGACTGGCCTACCCAGAGTCCCGACCTGAACCCACTGTAACTCCTTTGGAATGAGTCGCTCCAGACCACAGCGCCCGTCAACACCACCTTCCCTGATTGGGGTTTTTGAGGTAGAATGGGCTGTGTTCCTCCACAGGCAGTCAGGCATCTCACTGAAAATGTGGTCAGCAGAGGTCAAGCCGTCACAAACGCGAATACTGAACACACACTCTATTGACGTTGAATACTAAGTGTCCACATGCTTTTAATCTGATTGCGTATTATTCCTCTCCCTATTGCTCCAGGTCAAACTGGTGATTATTTTACAGTCAACTGGTTAAAAAAGTTCTAGTAAACGAACACTGGTGTTTCAGACCACCACCATTATTAAATTTTGTTCGTCTGTCATCCAACGGGTGACAAATATTCACATTACACAACAATACACGGTGCACCGTGTTCTGCAACTAAAGCTTTATATACTGAAATACTAGATAGCGTATATGTTCCCAACGAGGATAAATGACTTCATCATTTTGCACTTAGAGTCCGTCATGTTATGTTCAGGTATTAACCTCACAGCTAAATACTGGCAACGCGGGGAGCTCATGCCCCCCCCCCCCCCCCCCCCCAACCATCACACGAACGAGGGACCCCGGCGACATCGCTCGCAATCGGTCTTTCGCTCTGACGCCATCACACAGTTGAAATTTACCAAGCAATGTCAACCAGTGTTTTGAACACTACTCTAGACAATTTGCTATGGAGAATGACCAGAGTGGTCAGAAACAGTCTTGTCAGTCTCGTAAGTGTTGCAGGGGAGGTTGTTAAGAAAAAATTAGATATGCTTTGCGTTTACGAGTTATTTGGCATTGTAATTAGCCAGTCAGGTTGCCGCCCACGGAAAATTAAAGTAGCCTGCCAGAGACACTGTCGCCAAAGTTGTTCTTCCTTTGGTTTCCTCAAATCGAACATACGTAGTTTCTACTCACCTAGCTTGAATTTATCACTGAATAAAACGTTCTCGGGTCAAGAATCGTCTCCCATAGGCACCTACAACACCTATTGCTTTTACTCTACCGAAGATCCACAAAGACGGGACGCCATTCCGCCTTATTGTATCCACCATTGGACCACCAACATACAAGCTCCACATGTGGGCCACTTGGAGCATCAATCAAGAATTCAACAGATCTTATCAACTGAATTAACTGTCTTCGACTTAGTGAGGGCGACATTATGATGAGTTTTGATGTGGTGGCGCTGTTTACGAATGTGCCTGCCAGAGGCTGTTTGGACTCGGTATGCCACTTCTTTGTGGGCGAGCTATTTAGGCACTGTTTGATGTCTTCTTACTTTCTGTACAACGGCCAGTAGCCCGTTAGCTTCTGCTGTTGCAAAACTGTTCACGGAGAATTTCGAGGATATTGCATCAGACGCGGTCCGATTAAAGCCTACTTGTTTATTCCGATGCGTTGACGGCACGTTCCCCGTTTGGCCTCATGGACGTGAGAAACTTGAAGAATTCTTGCAAAACCTCAACGGCATTAACAGTGACATCCAGTTTACCATGGAAGTAGAAAAACACGATGCATTGCCCTTCTTGTCCGCCTCAAACGAAATGGGTGCCCTGGCCACAGCGTGTACAGAAAACCCACCGACACCGATCTGTACTTGCACGCCATCAGCCGGTACCACCGGGCGCAGGAGCGCACTGTTTTTCAAACATCGGTGCATCGTGCAAGCAAGATACCAGGCGCTGATAATCTGCCCCATGGGCTGGGCCACGCACGCAAGGTCTTCAGGTACAGCGGCTATGGCGTTCATCAAATAAATGAAGTGATTTCATGCAAGACTCACAAAGAGACCATTGACGAGGAGCAGGGAAAGAGACTTGCTTTCTTGCCGTTCTGTGGCTCCGTGTCGCGCAAGATAAGCCGCATGCAGAAAAGATGCAAGATGAACTCGATATCCTGGTCTCCGACGAAAATCCGTCAATTACTGAGACCAGTTAAAGAAGTACCAGGTCTAAGAACACCTGGGGTTTACGAGATACCTTGAGGGTGTGGCCAGTCTTACATCGGACAAACAGTGCGCACTGTGGAACGACGCAGGAAGGAGCATGAGAAATTTTATCGCCAAAGCTACCTCGAGAAATCTGCTTTAGCTGAGCATCTGTCGTGGCTCGCACAGACGGCTTGTGGAATTGCGTCATTAAAGAAGCCATTGAAGTATAAATCACCAGTAACACCCTAAACAGTGACGGTTGTCTGCAGCTCAGCACCGCGTGGAATCCGGCGGTCGTGCGGTAGAAGCGGGCGCGTCGAAAGCCCTATAATTATGGCAGTGCAGCGAGCACCAGTGAGGTCAAAGCCGGCAGCGAGTATATATAAGAGGAATAGCAGCAGCCCACTGTCAGCCACTCCGCTTCAGAGTGGCCAAGAGTACTTGGTCGAAAACTTGTGCAACTTTAATTACTTGACGCGGTTGCAAACCCGAAAAGATTTTATTCAGTGTTACCGCCGTGAGACTTTTCATTCTTACATAAACTTATCGTGTCAGAGAAAGGCACATTTTGACTGGTATTGAGCATTTAAACAAGTAGCAACTCGTGGAACCACAAATGCGTGTGTTACTACAGTTTCGCGCGTGCAAGTGCTTGAATTTCCGCGTGGAATGAACTGGCTGGCTAACTGGAGCGCTAAATAATTTGGAAACAGCGCAACGTATAGACCATTTTTCTTAACGATTATTTCTCAGCACAATCTCCCATGCAATACTCTTGCAAGCTTTTCACACTGTATCTGCCCACCCTGAATAATAAGAGTATGTATGTGTGTCTGATGTTCCGTCAAAACTTCGCAAGATAATTTCGTAGCTCCATGAAGCAGGTTTTCGTTTGAAACTGCAGGGGTTAATTATGAAGATATACGTTTTAAAGCTGGGATTTGTTCGCGCCGACATAATAACTTTATGAGTACTGTAATGACACATTCCGACGCAGAGACATACAATACCTGAAAGGCTGCGCCAAAGATTAAATTGAGAGGCATGTAGATTATAATCTTTGTAATGTTCACATTGGATTCTCTTTTGTTTCATACCCCAAGGAGCTAAGAGACACTTTCGATTGTTGCCTTGTGGAGGATGGACGTGATTTTTGGACTGTGCGGAAAGGCAGCCATATTGTTAGTAATTATGGTTTGTGCGACGAGTAGAGCAAGTCTTATTGTGTTGTGAATAAAAAATAGTGAGAACTATCGAAGTGTTACGAAAATTATTTAAAGCGACGTAGCATTCTATTCCTTGATTTCCACCGTCTTCGTGAAGTGAACCGATGCCGACTCAGGAAGATACACACGGTCAACAAAGAGAAGAACACCGATGGCGACTAATGAATTAATATTGTGGCAGAAGGACTAATTCTACGTCTAAGGTCAGAACTCTGATTAAATCAACAATGACGTAGAATTCAAAATGTAATTAATCGGAATGGTAAATTATATTACAGGCATATTTCACGCCGCAACGTATTTGTCCGCATTCAAGCCAGTCAATACAATCCGTAAAAAAGCCTTTCAAAGGTTCTAAAGTTACAGTTCCATGTCCGTAATTTTTCCTCTTTTCAAAAAACCAATAAATTTAATTTTTTTTATTTATTTCGCCACACTTAACTTTATGAGTACCGCTGTAACTCCGCCACATCCTCCTGCAGCCCAAAGTGGGTTACATAGTATGGTAGCCCTCCATTCACCATCTATGAAGAAAGTTTGGTTCGGAACTGCAGGGGTTGCGTTCGAAGATATTGGAGTCAAATGAGGGCGTCCCACTAACGAATGTCTTATGCGAAGGGTTGAAGAAGCTTGAAATCGAGAGCCGAAGTGGGAATGGCCCGATTCCTTCTAGAATGTTGGAGAACGTTCCAAAATGTTATAGAATCTCTCAGAAGATTCGAAAACATTCTAAATCTCCTAGGTAATCCGGAATTAATGGGAAGTACATTATTTACAAATATAGGAATTTTCGGCAAACGCTTCAAGTTACTCCAAAATCAACTCCAGCAGTTGAAATTAATTCATGTTTTAAGATATCATTTCTTATTCTAAAATGAGGATAGCACAGTTAAGAACAAATATGAGAGTTCAGCTTTCCAGTGATGAAGAAGCGAAACACTTCGTCGAAAAGCCCGAACAAATTACTGAAGGCACTCTCCCAGTTGATTGTGTTACACGCTAAACTGAACTTACAAGTGATTTCTGTATCATTGACAACAGCCCAAGTAAAGTAGTAGATAATTTTTTCCCGAACATTGTTCAAAGATTACTTATGTTGGTTACATGAAAGAACCATTACAGCAGTAAGAAATGAAGTATCTGACGCTATTAATTAAAAAATTCAAAGCAAGAAATGTTCGTAAACAGTTAGCAAACATTACAATTGAAGTAAAAATAATACCAGAAAATTCTTCCTTTGTGTGCTCATGTTGTCCGTGATTGCTTTGCAATTCTTGAGGGTGGTTTTGTTCTGACGTTGCAACTACAAAAATGCCTTTTTTTCCCCAGAGGCGTTTCGCTTTACTGAGGTGAAGCGTCATCAATGGTCTGTAATGAAGTTATTTACATTTTCATTAGCTTTAAGATCGAAAAACTCTTCTTTAACAATATGTTGGTTTGTACTTACGGTGATTTTCGCTTGATTTCCCGATGTAAGATTTTTAACGAAATGTTTTTCGATCTTAAAGCAAATCAAAATGTAAATAACTTAATTACAGACCACTGATGATGCTTTACCTCAACAAAGCGAAACGCGTCTTATTTTTGTAATTGCAACGACAGAACAAAAATACCGTCAAGAAAATCAGAAAAGATAAAAGAAAGAATCAACATTTATTCCGAGGACTCCGCTCATGTGTACAGAACTAATTCTTAAATTCGAAAGACTGTAATTTTTAGTAAGATTAGCAGTTAGAGTCACAACAAATGAGACAAAGACAAACGTTAAGACGTTGCGGTATCAATTTCTCATGTTCGCTTATATGTAATTTGTTCTAGGGATGGGAAACTAAAGGACTATATGTATCTATTCACCAAATAACAAGATGTCAAATGCAATTCATCAACAAGTAATGCGACAGAAAAAGTTAATTAAGTATGAAATGTAGTGAAAACGGAGCGAAATTTTCTTTCGCCAAGTCATATACAGCTGTATTGGGAGTATGCTGAGATAGTGCAGCGCTATAATTACTGTGTTTAAAGGTTGATTCTACCTACCGCCTGTCACTGTGTTTTGTTTCTGGTGCTACCTTAGGATCCCATGTCGTGCCTACAGTGATTGTGCGGTCTTAGCTGTTGTGTTTCTGAAGATATAAATGTTTGAAGTGGTCGCTACCACATTGTGGTCACCAAAATATCTTTTATCTCTTTCAGTGGGTATTTTAAGTGAAAAAGTTTGAGATTTAGCCATGTTTTCGAACTTTTATGAATATTTTTAATGTTCAAGATCTTAGAACGTCCTAGAACGTTCCTTTTTTTTAACTTTCTCAAATGTTTTGGAATGTTCTCGGTGTTCTATAAATAAGTGACTGGCGGGGTACTTATTTCAGATTCGAGTACTGTTGATTACTTCGGTGGATGTAATTGTACAGGGCGGTATTTTTGAGTATTCGCGAGTACTTTTTCGGGTGGAATGCTAACGTTTTTACGATTTTTTGAATAATCATTCTTACTGACCGTGACCTGAAACGTTCGCAGGAAGCAAATGAAAATAAAAAACATGCGAAGCGGCGCTTTTTCAGCTCGCAATAAATAATAAATTGAGTTGAACTTTATTATACCTGTATGGAATGCATTTGTTGGGAACTGTACGTTATGTTATATTACATTTTTCATTGAGGCCAATTGTAAGAGGTGCATTCAAGTTCTAAGGCCTCCGATTTTTTTTCTAATTAACTACTCACCCGAAATCGATGAAACTGGCGTTACTTTTCGACGTAATCGCCCTGCAGACGTACTCGTTTTTCACAACGCTGACGCCATGATTCCATGGCAGCGGCGAAGGCTTCTTTAGGAGTCTGTTTTGACCACTGGAAAATCGCTGAGGCAATAGCAGCACGGCTGGTGAATGTGCGGCCACGGAGAGTGTCTTTCATTGTTGGAAAAAGCCGAAAGTCACTAGGAGCTAGGTCAGGTGAGTAGGGAGCATGAGGAATTACTTCAAAGTTGTTATCACGAAGAAACTGTTGCGTAACGTTAGCTCGATGTGCGGGTGCGTTGTCTTGGTGAAACAGCACACGCGCAGCCCTTCCCGGACGTTTTTGTTGCAGTGCAGGAAGGAATTTGTTCATCGAAACATTTTCGTAGGATGCACCTGTTACCGTAGTGCCCTTTGGAACGCAATGGGTAAGGATTACGCCCTCGCTGTCTAGAACATGGACACCATCATTTTTTCAGCACTGGCGGTTACCCGAAATTTTTTTGGTGGCGGTGAATCTGTGTGCTTCCATTGAGCTGACTGGCGCTTTGTTTCTGGATTGAAAAATGGCGTTCACGTCTCATCCATTGTCACAACCGACGAAAAGAAAGTCCCATTCGTGCTGTCGTTGCGCGTCAACATTGCTCGGCAACATGCCACACGGGCAGCCATGTGGTCGTCCGTCAGCATTCCTGGCACCCACGTGGATGACACTTTTCGCATTTTCAGGTCGTCATGCAGGATTGTGTGCACAGAACCCACAGAAATGCCAACTCTGGAGGCGATCTGTTCAACAGTCATTCGGCGATTCCCCCAAAAACAATTCTCTCCACTTTCTCGATCATGTCGTCAGACCGGCTTGTGCGAGCCCGGGGTTGTTTCGGTTTGTTGTCACACGATGTTCTGCCTTCATTAAACTGTCGCACCCATGAATGCACTTTCGACACTTCCGTAACTCCACCACCACATGTCTCCTTCAACTGTCGATGAATTTCAATTGGTTTCACACCACGCAAATTCAGGAAACGAATGATTGCACGCTGTTCAAGTAAGGAAAACGTCGCCATTTTAAGTATTTGAAACAATGTCATTCTCGCCGCTGGCGGTAAAATTCCATCTGGCGTACGGTGCTGCCATCTCTGGGACGTATTGACAATGAACGCAGCCTCATTTTAAAACAATGCGCATGTTTCTATCTCTTTCCAGTCCGGAGAAAAAAAATCGGAGGCCTTAGAACTTGAATGCACCTCGTATTACGTACGTCTTTCGGATATTTATTTCGCAAATAAATTGTATTTTCCTTACTTCTTCTTCCATTTATTAGTATTATAGTCTAAATAAAAGTGGTCGCACAGTGGTTTCACGCTCTAGAGGTGTCTGTAGAAATATTACAGATAGCACTGATGACTTCCACAGCTCTCGTTGTCAGTTGTTTGATGGAGAATTAGATTATTTGAATTCACCAGGTAATTGAGTATGGCTGTAGAATAGGTGTGTCTTAATCATTAAAATTTAAATTTCCACTGGATATTACCTAATTCTATTTAGAAGCTATAAACTTTAATAATGCGTCTAACCGAGTGATAAAAAACTCAAATCACCAGCAGGAGGTGGTGCTTCCATAGCACTCTTTCACCTTATTTTTCGTAGATTTTATGCACTGGATCAATGGATAGACCGACGTGTATCATTATGGTATGAAACCGCTTTAAATATAGTTAAACTACACGTATCTACCAAGGTAAGTGCACACTTTATTTCTAAAATGCATGAAGCTATGTTTTGTTACCTTCTTTTAGTTTAGTTAGCGGGCATTTTAGTGGATAGCATAAGACAGTTGTTGTAGTAAGCGTACGGTCTGCGCTGTGATTATAGTAAATAATGTACAGCTTCCCTTCTAATGCATAACGGGATCTATAACTTTTGTGGGATGATTCTGACTATTCAGTAATATCACAATTTGTGGCACTACCTCCGTTCACTATTTGTCGTACAATTTTTTGATGTACGAAAACGAGTTAAATACTTGGGACTGAAAGATTTAATACCTTTTCAGTATCCGGTAATGGTTCAGACATAGTTACATCTGCCCCTACCTTATAGTTGTGATGTCACACTCATCGTCACAATCTGCGAGGCGGTGGGGGGCCTACGCATCTGTGTGGTTGGCAGTCATCCAATTAAATTAAAAAAATAGCAGAACTGTGGTACAATTTCATGTTTTGAATTCAAATATGTAATGTTTACAGTTCGTCGAAATAGCGCAAAAGCAGATGGCAAAATTGCATTTAAAGTCAATGAGCACGATACAGTTTCAAATACAGTTATACAATTATTTTTTGTAAATAATTATGGAAAAAAGTGACAACGGAGATTTCATTTTATTTGCAGTGTATAATACGTTTATAGATCGGTGAATAACTAAAAACAAAGCGCCGTATTTTTCCTGCGAGCTAAAGTATTGAATGAGTGACTACACTGCATGCAATGAATATTCTGTAATGAAAACAATTCATACGATGTTTCATCACGATTTATATTGATACATGTGCTTCGGGAGAATACATACGTTGTCTAACATCAGGACAAGACAAAGAGCTTACATCAGCTAGGAAGCCAATAAAACAAAGTAAAATACAATATTACAGAGGCTGTGTTATTCCGAATTACGATACAACGTTCCTTTGGTCATACATGTATGTCCGAAGGAGCCGGCACTGCGGAAACTGCATCCATTACCCATGACATCCAGTTTACCAGTTGCCTTTGTTTTTCTATACTCGCACCAAGTATCTGGTGCAAGTGGGCGTAAGTTATTTTCAGGGCTGGTATCTGTGGACAGCCAGCGAAAGCATGTTGCCCACACTGTTCTTATCCTGTGTTCCAAATCATGTGTGCTTTCTCTAATGAATTCACCATAGTGGTCCTAAAATTCACCGCTAATTGTATTAACTGGACTTCCAGTGTATTTCATACTTTACCATATGATAATTTGGCGTCGGCAAGTATCTTTTTCAGCTCCCGAAATCGGAATCCCATGCTTTTCTTTAGACGGCATACACATTAAAGCTTTGTCATAAGTTCATCATAGTGTATGCTTTTTAAAACACTGTTGAAGGATTTACAGCCTCCAGATCCCACATACTCCATATATCGAACTCCTACCTCAGACAGTGAGCGATGAATGAAAAATAGCCATAGCTGCTGTCTTCATACTGCCATTTGACCCCTCATTTTTCTTAGTGCACAATTTTCTAGTCATTATCACTTATTAAGGTGCACACCTGGCAATATCTTACCATGTTTCGCATTTGCTGCAGTAGCAAATCCATTTTCCGTCTTGATACATCAGATCGTGTATCGACGTACGACTGAAACGAAAAACGTAATAGCAATAGAAACTAAATAAAAGTAGACTTGACAGCAGATATTAACAATGGACATTACAATTTTTGGGTGAGAATGTCGATTTTGTGAAAACGTGTTTATTTTCTCCATTCAACGAATCAATGTTTTTGACTACATGTGCAATCATGAAACCAATTTCCGATTTAGCTGACACAAGAGGAATTCGTAGTGGTACTTCGGTTCCCGCGCCCCCGTTAACCATGGACCTTGTCGTTGGTGGGGAGGTTTGCGTGCCTCAACGATACAGATAGCCGTACCGTAGGTGCAACTACAACGGAGCGGTATCTGTTGAGAGGCCAGACAAACGTGTGGTTCCTGAAGAGGGGCAGCAGCCTTTTCAGTAGTTGCAGGGGCAACAGTCTGGATGATTGACTGATCTGGCCTTGTAACACTAACCAAAACGGCCTTGCTGTTGTGGTATAGCGAAGGGCTGAAAGCAAGGGGAAACTACAGCCGTAATTTTTCCCGAGGGAATGCAGCGTTACTGTATGGTTAAATGATGATGGCGTCCTCTTGGGTAAAATATTCCAGAGGTAAAATAGTCCCCATTCGGACCTCCGGGCGGGGACTACTCAAGACGACGTCGTTATCAAGAGAAAGAAAACTGGCGTTCTACGGATCGGAGTGTGGAATGTCAGATCCCTTAATCGGGCAGGTAGGTTAGAAAATTTAAAAATGGAAATGGATAGGTTAAAGTTAGATATAGTGGGAATTAGTGAGGTTCGGTGGCAGGAGGAACAAGACTTTTGGTCAGGTGAATACAGGGTTATAAATACAAAATCAAATAGGGGTAATGCAGGAGTAGGTTTAATAATGAATAAAAAAATAGGAGTGCGGGTAAGCTGCTACAAACGGCATAGTGAACGCATTATTGTCGCCAAGATAGACACGAACCCCACGCCTACTACAGTAGTACAAGTTTATAGGCCAACTAGCTCTGCAGATGAAGAAATTGATGAAATGTATGATGAGATAAAAGAAATAATTCAGGTAGTGAAGGGAGACGAAATTTGATAGTCATGGGTGACTGGAATTCGACAGTAGGAAAAGGAAGAGAAGGAAACTTAGTAGGTGAATATGGATTCGGGCTAAGAAATGAAAGAGGAAGCCGCCTTGTAGAATTTTACACAGAGCATAACTTAATCATAGCTAACACTTGGTTCAAGAATCATGAAAAAAGGGCAGATGTGGACTCTGACCAAATCTATTGGTTATGAACTGTAGATTAAAACTGAAGAAACTGCAAAAAGGTGGGAATTTAAGGAGATGGGACATGGATAAACTGAAAGAACCAGAGGTTGTACAGAGTTTCAGGGAGAGCACAAGAGAACAGTTGACAGGAATGGGGGAAAGAAATACAGTAGAAGAAGAATGGGTAGCTTTGAGAATGAAATAGTGAAGGCAGCAGAGGATCAAGTAGGTAAAAAGACGAAGGCTAGTAGAAATCCTTGCGTAGCAGAAGAGATACTGAATTTAATTGATGAAAGGAGAAAATACAAAAATGCAGTAAGTGAAGCAGGCAAAAAGGAATACAAACGTCTCAAAGATGAGATCGACAGGAAGTGCAAAATGGCTAAGCAGGGATGACTAGAGGACAAATGTAAGGATGTAGAGGCTTATCTCACGAGGGGTAAGATAGATACTGCCTGCAGGAAAATTACAGAGACCTTTGGAGAAAAGAGAACCACTTGCATGAATATTAAGAGCTAAGATAGAAACCCAGTTCTAAGCAAAGAAGGGAAAGCAGAAAGGTGGATGGAGTATATAGAGGGTCTAAACAGGGGCGAAGTTCTTGACGACAATATTATGGAAATGGAAGAGGAGATAGATGAAGATGAAATGGGAGATATGATACTGCATGAAGCGTTTGACAGATCACTGAAAGATCTAAGTCGAAACAAGGCCCCAGGAGTAGACAACATTCCATTAGAACTACTGACAGCCTTGGGAGAGCCAGGCCTAACAAAACTCTACCATCTGGTGAGCAAGATGTATGGGACAGGCGAAATTCCCTCAGACTTCGAGAAGAATGTAGTAATTCCAATCACAAAGAATGCAGGTGTTGACAGATGTGAAAATTACTGAACTATCAGTTTAATACGTCACAGCTGCAAAATACTTACGCGAATTCTCTACAGACGAATGGAAAAACTGGTAGAAGCTGACCTCGGGGAAGATCAGTTTGGATTCCATAGAAATGTTGGAACACGTGAGGCAATACTGACCCTACGGCTTATCTTAGAAGAAAGATTAAGGAAAGGCAAATCTACGTTTCTAGCATTTGTAGACTTAGAGAAATCTTTTGACAGTGTTGACTGGAATACTCTCATTCAAATTCTGAGGTGGCAGGGTAAAATACAGGGAACGAAAGGCTATTTGCAATTTGTACGGAAACCAGATGGCAGTTATAAGAGTCGAGGGACATGAAAGGGAAGCAGTGGTTGTGAAGGGAGTGAGACAGGGTTGTAGCCTCTCCCCGATGCTATTCTATCTGCACATCGAGCAAGCAGTAAGGGATAAATAACTCTCAACACAAAATAACGTGAGCATGAAAATGTCACGCAGTGTAACATCTGAAAAGAAGTTAAACACAAGAGGTAGTGAGTAGAGGTGAGTAATAGATGCAGAAAGAATAATATAGTAGTTGAAAGACAGGGAAGAGCAAAATGTGAGAAAGATGGAAACTAATATAAATGTGACAAGTTGAGTGAGAGAAAGAGATGAGGAAGACAGAAGAGATATGGGTGAAGAGCGAGAAGGGAGAGAGTGAACAAAAGAGAGGGTGAAGCGAGGGAGAGTGACATTTATTCGCCATTAGACGTTTAATGCTGGATAAAAATCCCTTTCAGATTTCTCCATATAATATGATCTTCGTTTATATGGATCCGGTTGTCTATTTTCAGACGTCGTCTACCCACCTTCTTTCACTCGTCTTCTCGATATTTTCTTGTGTTCTGGAATCTAGCAAAGTACTTCCTTGGTCCATCGATCAACTGCTCACCTCACAATATCTCCTGCTCATCTACATTTCATTTTCACACTTACGTCTTCCATTCCAGTGGGTTTCTGGTCCAATTTTTTAATTGGACCTCTCCATTTCTTGCAAAACAACACTCAGTTTTTAAGCGCTTCTTGCACTGAAAGTCCTTGTCTCGTTGACATAACTCGAAACAGATGACATACTGACTCCAGAATTCCTTATTAGACACACTGGAATCTCATAATCTATTTACTTTCTCAAATGTATTCCAAGCCATATTTGCTCTTCTGTTTAATTCATTTGCTGTTTATCGAATCTCTTCGACAACTGTCACCAGCACAAGAATTTCATCAACTGATTCTATTAATTCACTGCTAATTTACGCTATTTTATTTTTGACGCGCACGGTGAACGTTATTTATGTCTTGTATTAACTCATTTTCCGACCATCTCTAAAACTTGCTGCGCAAATCTTCCATTGTTTGTAGCCAGTTTACCTGCATTAAAACAAGCAGAACAATTACATCTGGAAAATGAAATACGTTCACGAGTTTTCATTTCAGACGTATTTTTTCTTCGTGTCTCCGATGTGACAACCAAAAAACTTCCTCATGGACAGCTGAGAATAGTTTCAATGATACAGAGTCTCCTGTTTCAGTTTAAAATCTTCACGATCTTGATAAACTCTAATGGTAGCTGTAGCAGAGACGTATATATTCCTCAGTATACAAGCATACACTGAATTTTTCACAAAATCAGAGAATATAGGACAAAGTAGTAATTAGTTCATTCCTAGTCATCTAGTTGCCACTAATCGACCTTTTGAAATGTTTTTTTCTTTCAAATTCGGTAAGCAGATCTATTTAAGTATCTGTTCTAGATGTCTTTTCGTGATCTTATTACCTTATAGCTTGTTTATAAAAATCTGTAAGTTTTACCACTTTTGGTCTCATAGTTTTCTAGATATACAGGGGCGAAGTCTCCCGAAAACAAATTTGTTGCCAAAGTAAGTTATTTTTGAATTCTTGTATCTCAGAAGATACGCGTGATCCATACTTACGCTTTATACAATTTAAAAAGCATCTTGGTTCTACGAAAAATCAAATTTTCACGAGTGTATTTTTCATTGGAGGTCTACAGTTATATAGTAATGTTCGTCCAGCAAGTCTATGGTTTGGAGTGTCAGAAAACACAGGAATAAAAGAAAGTCATCACAAAATTAGTGTCGGACGAATATCAACAGAAATGTAATGAAAGCTGGATAAAGGTATCTGCTGTTATATCGCACATGTTTCGTTTGACGACAGGTAAACAACGCGCATTCGAGAAACACACAATTCTGATGCGTTATAAAGTATATTGAAAAATCTTAAATGAAAATATATTTATTGACCCACTAGATTTCGGGCACCCAGTCGCAGACACTATGTCTTTGGTTCAATGCTGGTGTACTTCAACAGCTGTGAACCAGTGTGAGTGGACGGTTCGACGCCTCCTGCCGTGAAACAGGCTGTTGTAGAACATAGCGTTATAGCGTTTCCATTGCCCATCAAGCGTAAACAACTGAAGCTGCATACGGCAAGTAAATGAAGTCACTGCTGTGCTGAATGACAAAATTTAATGATCTCAAAATGGTTCAAATGGCTCTGAGCACTATGGGACTTAACATCTGAGGTCATCAGTCCCCTAGACTTAGAACTACTTAAAACTAACTAACCTAAGGACATCACACACATCCATGCCCGAGGCAGGATTCGAACCTGCGACCGTAGCAGCTGTGCGGTTCCAGACTGACTGTGCTTCGACAAGGGCCGAAGTGATAAAAAATATCACTCAATCCATGATAAGAAGATCGCAGCACTGCATTGATACCAATGGTCATCACATCTAACACCTTCAGTAAATGGGCGTTCATGCCACCTTTGTGACCTTCGTTGAACTTCAAAGACCTTACTGTTATACATCATTGGATTCGTTTGGATAGCCACTATCAGAAAATAAGTACCAAACTATAACACCCCATTTAAAAAACAAAGTTGAACATATCTCTGAAGCGACCCCACCTAGCAACAAAAAACTGACGTCATATTATGGACCCCATTGTCCCATGCAACTTTTGTCCCACAAACCTTTCAGCTCGGGACAAACTTTTCAGTTCCTATCATACTTTCGGAGCTATTCTTGGTGGCAATAGTTAGTGTCTCGCCCTGTATATAGGCGTGTTGTCCGCCATTAATTAAAACAGCGCCAGTCTTTTCGGGAGTTTTCCTTTTGTACTAAGGCAAATACTGGAACTGGTAAACCCCTCTCAGACGCTCCCAGTGGCCAACTAATCTGCGCCACAGCTGTTTCGCCTGATGCTTGGCTAAAACGAAGTAGGCTCTAAAATGGATCTCGAACATCTCACTCTAGTATTCGGGCTAAAGAGGGAAACGTATCAAAAACTATGACCTCATCATACGCCACCAGCAGTAACGGCCATCTACGCCCAAAGCCTGGTATTACTGTCATCCGAAACATTGTATCACTGTCTCAGTGTTGATGGGGAACCTTTAGTAGAAACATTTCTGCTGTGGCTCATGTTGTTTCATGGACGCCTTTAAGCTCTGCTGTTGTGAATATAACTATACCTTCTTATGCTGGTGAAATACACTACTGGCCATTAAAATTGCTACACCAAGAGGAAATGCAGATGATAAACGGATATTCATTGGACAAATGTATTATACTAGAACTGACATGTGATTACATTTTCACGCAATTTGGGTGCATAGATCTCGAGAAATCAGTACCCAGAACAACCACCTCTGGCCGTAATAACGGCCTTGATACGCCTGGGCATTGAGTCAAACAGAGCTTGGATGGCGTGTACAGGTAGAGCTGCCCATGCAGCTTCAACACGATACTACACTTCATCAAGAATAGTGACTGGCGTATTGTGACGAACCAGTTGCTCGGCCACCATTGACCAGATGTTTTCAGTTGGTGACAGATCTGGGGAATGTCCTGGCCAGGGCAGCAGTCGAACATTTTCTGTATACAGAAAGGCCCGTACAGGACCTGCAACATGCGGTCGTGCATTATTCTGCTGAAATGTAGGATTTCGCAGGGATCGAATGAAGGGTAGAGCCACGGGTCGTAACACATCTGAAATGTAACGCCCACTGTTCAAAGTGCCGTCAATGCGAACAAGAGGTGACCGAGACGTGTAACCAATGGCACCCCATACCATCTCGCCGGGTGATACGCCAGTATGACGATGACGAATACACGCTTCCAATGTGGGTTCATCGCGACGTCGCCAAACACGGATGCGACCATCATGATAATGTAAAGAGAATCTGTATTAATCCGACGTTTTGCCATTCGTGCATCAAGGTTCGTCGTTGAGTACACCATCGCAGGCGCTCCTGTCTGTGATGCAGCGTCAAGGGTAACCGCAGCCACGGTCTCCGAGCTGAGAGTCCACGCTGCTGCAAACGTCGTCGAACTGTTCGCGCAGATGGTTGTCGTCTTGCAAACGTCCCCATCCGTTGACTCAGGGATCGAGACGTGGCTGCACGATCCGTTACAGCCATGCGGATAAGAGGCCTGTCATCTCGACTGCTAGTGATAAGAGACCGTTGGGATCCAGCACGGCGTTCTGTATTACCCTCCTGAACCCACCGATTCCATATTCTGCTAACAGTCATTGGATCTCGACCAACGCGAGCAGCACGGTCGCGATGCGATAAACCGCAATCGCGATAGGTTGCAATCCGACCTTTATCAAAGTCGGAAACGTGATGATACGCATTTCTCCGCCTTACACGAAGCATCACTACAATGTTTCACCAGGTAACGTCGGTAACTGTTGTTTGTGTATGAGAAATCGGTTGGAAACTTTCCTCATGTCAGCACGTTGTAGGTGTCGCCACCGGCGCCAACCTTGTGTGAATGCTCTGAAAAGCTAATCATTTGCATATCATAGCATCTTCTTCCTGTCGGTTAAATTTAGCGTCTGTAGCACGTCATCTTCGTGGTGTAGCAATTTTAATGGCCAGTAGTGTAGATCGAAATTTTATTCAACAACACACAATTTAATCACGAAGGGCTCATTTCATGAACGAAAGAGAGCATTGATTTCAGTTCATGAACTGGTTGGTCAGCACTCTATCTGAATCCCATTTCTCAAAGACTCATAAGGAAATCTCTTGAAAGAAAACAGAAACCATGTAAACAAACGGTTATACTGTCAGAATTATCACAGGACTCGTGTTAAACATTTTAAAATCATCGACAGATCATCAGTGAAGTGAGTACGGTACAAGGTGTGAACAGGCATAGTAACAAATAATTTCGACATGAACTTGTTTCGAATTTCGTTGGCGAAGTGCGTCTCTCAACCGGTGACTGTATGGGAGATACATAAACACCTCACAACCATCCACTAAAGATCTCTTTCTTATAAAGTCCCCAGTTCGAAAGCTATCGATCACTCATAACAATAGCTGCATACTGTTTTTCAGTGCGTAAATACATCATACAAACTAAATAGATCAACAAAATAAATATTGTCTTTCTTTGTCATTGAGTACAACAAAACGAGGTTCAGATTTTAGCCTTTTCAGAATATTCACTAATTGCCTCAGAAGAGCTGCACAAACTCTTGCCATTTTGGAGATAAGATTCTGTATTGTCTCTGCAGATATTTCAGTGCAACTGTCTGTAAATTATTCTACAGATCTTCAACGTTACATGATCTGCTGTGAAGCTCATCACATAAAAGTTCAGTTGAATTTAAGTCTCCTGCCTGACTTGGCCAAATCACATTCTTCAGGTCTCCACATGTCTCTTTTCTGTTGACATACCCTCTGCAAAAATTTCGAAGCGTGTTCGGCATCGTTGTTCTGCTGCAGAAAAAACGCACACCTAATAGGTCTCTTGCCATTGTTGATCGGTATTCTGTGATATCCTTCCTTCTTTATTCTTCCATTGATTGTCACGAGATCACCGACTTTATCACCCGCAAAATACCCCCGCGCAATGACCGACACCACACCATGCTCCACCGTTGACGTCACACACTGACTCTTCGTACGTTCTCTAAGAAATCGACGAACAAATAACCGACATAGACTTTCAAATATTTCTATCTCACATTCGTCCATGAATATCGTAATATCTTGGACCATTGCTACACGCACGAGTTTTTATGTTCCTGTGCCCAGTGGAATCGATTGACCTTATTTTGTTTGCGCAATAAAGATTTTTTTGACTGCTATGCACACGTTTAAACCTTGTTCACGGAGACGGCATTGCACTGTTGAGACAGAGATTGGAGCTGCTCGCTCACTATTTACTTCTCGCCAATTTTAGATGCAGTACGAGTCCTGTGAGGTTTACTCTGTGCACATATGTACTGATATTCCCTGTATGGTGTCACTCGCGGTCTTCCAGATCGCGAAACACTTGCATTGTCACCAGTCTGCTTGAAGCGCTGCAACGATACGATACTGCAAATTGGACTACTACCACTTTTGTTGTTATTGTCGTACTAGAATAGCCCCCCTGGTGCAGAGCTACAACTACAGCATGTTTTTCTAGTCCACTTTCCTGATTCCGTCTGATTAGGAGGGTAATGATAAATCTGATGAGGTATACGAACCTACCGCTGGGTGCAAGAAAAATCAAATGGCTCTAAGCACTATGGGACTTAACATCTGAGGTCATCAGTCCCCTAACTAATCCAAGTACATCACACACATCCATGCCCCAGGCAGGATTCGAACCTGCGACAGTAGCAGCAGCGCGGTTCCGGACTGAAGCGCCTAGAACCGCTCGGCCACAGAGGCCGGCTAAGCTGGGTGCACACAGGGTAGTGTAAACTATTGGGAACTGATTGCTGCACAGAAAGGAGAGAAATGACGCTTATTAGAGCGGAACCGTCTTAGGTAAGGGCACGTCATTGTTGTTTTGGATACTCACCAGCGCCTCTCTATGCGAAGCAGCACTCAAATATACAGCAGAGGTGCTTCGTCCTTACATGTTTATACTTGTCTTATTATCAGAATGGGGTGTGATAGAATATTCGAAACGAATAATCTGTTTTAACCACAAACCCATAGTTGTGATAAGTGATCGAAAACTCGGTAGTGTAACTTGATAATTATCGTAAGCCAACGAAAATGGGCTTCACGTCTGTAATTTACTCGCTGACAAATACTGACCTATTTGGGTGAAAATATGATTTCTTACGTGTTCGATACTTCAGTGACGATGTCATTTCGACCCAGTTATCTTTGCTTCCACATAAATTCCCTTGCCAGGCTGGAACTTAGATTTTGTCCAGTTTTCCCTACTGTAAGCAGCACATTGCCGCTTTGTATGCTGCCGCCCACCCACCACGAAGCAGAAATTATCATTCGTGGCTTACACACGTTTCAACATCTAAGACGGAAGTATTAGTTTATGGAAAAGCCCCAAAAGCGTTATTCATATTAACTCACACAATTAAAATTCAAGGAGTTGTTCATTACAGCGAAAAACGTGATCAACGCGTCTGAGATCCGAGAAACAATAAATTTCGGAAAAGAGTGACAAAACTAAACAGGGATGGTATTTGACGTCTGCCCCTTCCGACTAAGAACCTAGATCCTTATCAACTCACTCAGCTCCAAGAGATGGTTTTGGTATAAGGCGACATCATTAGCCAAGAATGAGGTTGAGCGTAATAATCACCGTTTTCCGAAAAAGCGGTACGTTTTTTGTCAAAATGCATGTTGAGTAGTCATGGAAAAACCGAAACAGTATGACGGACGAGAGAATGGAACGGTTGGCTGTTACAGCCCTATTCCGGCTCTTGTTAGATAAAAATTTAAATTTGTTTTTATGCGATGTTGAAATACAAGTTTACGTCAAATCTGATTTCAAATTAATTCACAGTCGCCACTTTGTGCTTCATGAAATTTTACATCGATCGTTGACTCTCATTGTTTTTGTACCGAAAATACAAACAGATGGCGAGCACGGTTGGGCGTGAACGCTCCGCTAATGTCTTGTAAAAGCGAGACAAACGGCTGAGCAAGTTTCTCGAGCAGCTCTTTAGCACGAATTCTCTGAGAGTCGGCCATGCGTCTCCTCATTTGCTGCACCGAAAAGCCTTTAATTGCAGGTTTACCAGGGCGTGACGGAAAGGGGAAGTAATCGAGAGCACACCGAGGAAAGAGCAGCTTGAGCGCTGTCCAGAGTTGTTCCCGAGTAGGCTGCTTAGCAGCGGGGAACTGCGCCGGCGAATTTCAGATCCTCTCCCAAGTTTGTGTTTATCGACACCTACGGATCCAGCCCCTCCGCAGTTTTCCTCGCAGCATAAACCATTCACAAGGTTTTGAGAGGTGAATGCAATGCTAATAAAGCGGCAGAGGGCACAGTCCCCCTTTCCTGAAGTTGGAGTAATTTAATACTTCTATTCAAGTAAGAGGTGTAGTCAGATAAGTTTAATTATTACCTCGAAGTAATAGAGTTGGTTAATTCATTTTTTTATTTATTTGCGGGTAGGTGCCTGCAGTTCTGGCGCATACTGAAATCTCCGAGCCGCAGTACCGTAGTATGCTAACAGGGGAACCAAAACAAATTGGCGTCGTCCATGGATAGAGCAAAGTATGTACGAGTATAAACAAGAGCTACAGTGTTTTTCATAGGCTTTTCAAGTGGCGTCAGATAGGACTATGTATAGGTCAACATTGAAACACTGCTACTTACTTTTCTGAAAGTAAAAATGTGTTTTGTTGTCACTAACGATCTTATATTAAAAAGTTCTCAGAGGAAAATGAAAATGATGTTATGATCTCTTCGTGTGAAGTCACTGTAACAAAATGATAAAAAGTAATGTGTAACAGTTTTTATGCTTCTTAACGTGTTCGAAGAACCCTGGCGAGATAGTTCAGAAGGAATGGGAAACCTGAAGGAGAGAAAATAGCCATATTACGGTTCCTCACTGACAGGCGTACTTCTGCTGGAAAGAAAATGTAGGGCGAGTTTGGCTTAACAATGAATATACGTAAGAGAAGTTTTTAGGGAGTCAAAAGAAAAAAATCAAACCCGGATAAAACAGTTATGTCATAGGGGAACTGGGGAAGCAATATCGGAAACTCACGGGACTGAGAGAAATGTAAACAGAAGAGTGACACAATAGAGCAGTTATAAGCCAGTACATGTCTATGTGACTGTAGACTTTCGCGGCATATGTTACTGACGAAAACCTCTCGTGTTCTCAACTTGGTGACAGAGTTAATATATCGCGACATTTGAACGAGTGTCTTACTACGATAACGTTGGAAGCTGTAGGAAGTGAATAAAAATTTGTCCAGCACCTGGAATTCGAACCCAGGTTCTCTTGATTAGTAGGCAGATACGCTGACCATTACACCACCACAGCCTTATGGTCAACATAGCTGCACGAACTACCGAAGTCGAATACCCTCCCCAACACAAATTCCAGTTCATGTAGTACAGAACTTCACCATTACGTCCAATGTTGGGTGCTATTCCAATGTCGGAGAGCCCTGGTAATAGTGACAATATAAGGGGAGATGAGAATTGGAGTTTGTGTTGGGGAGGGTAATTGAGTTGGGTAGTTCGTGCAGCTATACTGACCATAATGCTGACTGGTCAGCATATTTGCCTCGTAAGCAAGAAGGTCTGGGCTCGAGTCCCGGCAGCAACACAAATTTTAATTCACTTCTTCAGCTCCCAACGTTATCGTAGATTAATTAGAGACTTAAACGTCTCAGGGAAAATTTAATTTAAGAATGTCTTACTGATAATCTTCTGGTTAAGTCCAAATATTGTGGTATCATAACTCTACCACCTGGTTGCAGACCCTACAGCTTTCCATCAATAATAAAAGTTGTCTGATTTCATAAATTAGCCAGCTATCTTTTGGCATGCCAAACTGCGTGATTTTTTTGTAGCTTACAGCTTTCTGGAAAGGAAATTTTGATGAACGTGTCTTTCATGGCTTGTCTAGATCACCGCAGGTGGATGCCAATGTAGCCCTACCCAGTGACTATGCAGCCCTTGTACACTCTCCAGTCACATTATGGGGTAAACACCGGTCGGCAGCCAGAATAACCGGCTTTTGCAGCGCGGACCGCTGCGGGACATGCCCAAAGAGAGTCAACAAGATTCTGGAAGATCTCCAGAGGGATGCGAAGCCACGCAGACTCTAGGGCCGTGGCCAGCTGTGCTAGGTTTCTCGTTTGAGCATCCATGGTGCGAACAGCCCGATCTGGGTGGATCCGCCGATTCTCTATTGGGTCTAAATCAGGGGAGTTTGGTGGCCAGGGGAGTATGATAAACTCATCTGCTCTTGGGACCGCACACGTGCAGTGCAAGCCGTGTGACATGTTGCACTGTTCTGCCGCCAGGTGCCATCGTGCCCGAGGAACAAACTTCATGTTGGGGTGGACACGGTTCCCAAGGATAGATGGATACTTATGTTAATCCATTGTGCCTTCCAGAATGACGAAATCGCAGGGGAATCCCACGAAAACATTCCTCAGACGTTTCACGCCGTGCACGCAAACGGGCTTCTGTTCCATGGAGCATAAAACGTGACCCATCTGAAGGGCCACCTGTAGCAACTCAGTGGACGTCCAGTGACGTTCGTTGCAGATGTACAGCGGTCATCGTGGGTGCATGGACGAAACGGCTGCCGCCGAGGCTCATACAAAGCAACGTTCGCGCAACGCTCGTTGAACACTGTTGGCAGACCTTTGGTTCATCTGGGGGATCAGCTGATGCGACCAGACACATCTCCACGGACGTCGTTCACACCAGTACTATAAGGCCCATGGTGCACCACAGTTGTCTTCGGGCCGGTTCTGAACAGCACCATTTTCCCATGCATGGTATACTTTAACCACAGCGGGGGCGCCAACAGTTTACAAAATTATCCGTTTCGGAAATGCTTCCATCTCTGTCCCGGAAGCCAGTGATCATGCATTTCCGCATTACAACAACGACTGCACTGTTTTCCGGATTTTTATTCTTTATTATACGGCGGCGGGCTGGCAGCAGCGTAATACGCCGCTCTGCAGCCTACAGATAAAGTTAAAAAACATAATGAGGAGACATAACAATAGAACGAGATGATGAAACGGTGACTGTTTAAAACTGGCACATGGCGAAAAAGTTGTGAAGAATACATAAAAAACAAAGAGGTCAGTGGGGCTGATTAAAAACACTTACGAAATAGACAGTCAGAATTAAAAAAAAAAAAAAAAACACGGCGACAGTCTGGTTTCTGTTCGCAACACTTTAAAAAGTGGTCGCACAACACTGAACACTCGCGGGAAACACTACACTATAGAGAACGAAGGCATATGGGTATGCAGGGGGGGGGGGGGGGGGCGGGGGACATCTGCGCGACACGGTTTCTATACCCTATAATGCTAGTAAAGCCACCTGCTATCCGTGAGTATTGCACGTTGACGTTGAGCGTAGGCGGTGGCCATGTTAATGTGACTGGAACTTGTTTAAGTGAGCTAGCTCTCCGCCTCTAATGAACAAGAAGTAGACGAGCGTTAATTCGAGCACCAGAGATCTACAGGTGACATTAGAAATGGAAGTACCGGGGAGTACATCACGTGAACAGATTTCTCTCAAAATAACCAGGAATTTCACGAATAATGAGTGCAGCTACATCCAAACGGGCAACTTGCTCTTATGGGAGTGTCTATCAGTGTCTCGTACTGCCGGCCGGGGTGGCCGAGCGGTTCTAGGCGCTACAGTCTGGAACCGTGCGACCGCTCCGGTCGCAGGTTCGAATCCTGCCTCGGGCATGGATGTGTCTGATGTCCTTAGGTTAGTTAGGTTTAATTGGTTCTAAGTTCTAGGGGACTGATGACCTTAGAAGTTAAGTCCCATAGTGCTCAGAGCCATTTGAGCCATTTTTGTCTCGTACCCCCCCCCCTCCCCCCCCCCCCCACACACACACAAAAAGAAATCCATATTACTGACGAAACATATCTAGAACAACATACATCACACGACAGTTTGAAAACCGTCTCTGACGTATCACTAGCGTCAAAACCTTCATAATCTCATAACGGGGAAACATGGCACCTGTAATATTTTGTCTCCTCGAAATGCTAGAAAACGATATATACGTTGTTTTAAATATCCGAAACTTTAAAGAATCAAATAAACCGTCGAAAGAAACAGTCAATTTGAACTTTATGTCCATTGCTGTGACAACGGAAACCGGTTATATAGTATCCACCAACGTTACGTCTGTTTTTCTCTAAGCTGAATAAACGTTTCTACTAAAGAACTAAATTAGAGCGACTTCTCCGCTGGCAGAAACAGGAGGAGCCTACATACTAGTGGCTTAACGTTTCGACTTAGGGAGCCTCACAGTCCTCTTCACACTCTTTCCATTGTATCATATACACACCTTCCTAAACCTTAGAGCCAGTATGACGTTAACAGAGTACAGGAACGGTCGTTCCCTATTCACTTGTGCGACTTTAAAATGTGTGACGAAATTAACAAACCTATCAAGTGTCAAGTTCGTAGTGTAATATGTCTTTGGAATCTCAGAGAAGTCCACCCTATCGAAATTTACAGGTAGATAATCGAAGTTTATTGAAATGTGTGCGAAGCTTCAGTCCGAAAATGGTGCATCATGTTTGACGACGGACGAAAAAATGTTCATAATGAATTACAATCCTGTTGACCTTCAGTTGTGGCTGCGGCCTTCCACTGTTTGTGGACTGAGCTTGTGCTTTCTTGAAGGACAACAATTAGTTCTTTCTCAAGTTGTTGGTGATGATTTAAGCTACAGAAAAACTGTGTGCCACGTTAGTTCCTCGAACTTTCACAGATGAACACAAAAAGCAACGAAAGAAAGCAGCACCGACTTTTCTCACTACGTAAAGGACGGCGAGGAGTTTCTGAATCTCATAGTTACTCATGACGAGACCTCGGCTTCATGATGCGATGAGATTAGTGATTTAGAGAGCTAAACAGCACGGTCATCAGCGCCCATCTGGGTTTCGCGCAAGTCCAGAAACGGTGCCAGTCAATGGAATGGCACCATCTACGATTCCGACGGAAACCAAAAAAGTCTCAACGAATTCTGAGCACCAAAAGGATTACAGACACATTTGAGTTTTCGGGTGTAAATGGCGTCGCAATCATCGATTTTGTGCAGTGGGCTACTGCCAGACCCTTCAGGATTTGCTTCGCGTGTGTGGTGTCATCTTTTGACACATTGTGTGAAAGTCATTTAAAGACAGTAAATACTTGTGCTACAGATGAAAAAAGAAAATGAAATACACTCCTGGAAATGGAAAAAAGAACACATTGACACCGGTGTGTCAGACCCACCATACTTGCTCCGGACACTGCGAGAGGGCTGTACAAGCAATGATCACACGCACGGCACAGCGGACACACCAGGAACCGCGGTGTTGGCCGTCGAATGGCGCTAGCTGCGCAGCACTTGTGCACCGCCGCCGTCAGTGTCAGCCAGTTTGCCGTGGCATACGGAGCTCCATCGCAGTCTTTAACACTGGTAGCATGCCGCGACAGCGTGGACGTGAACCGTATGTGCAGTTGACGGACTTTGAGCGAGGGCGTATAGTGGGCATGCGGGAGGCCGGGTGGACGTACCGCCGAATTGCTCAACACGTGGGGCGTGAGGTCTCCACAGTACATCGATGTTGTCGCCAGTGGTCGGCGGAAGGTGCACGTGCCCGTCGACCTGGGACCGGACCGCAGCGACGCACGGATGCACGCCAAGACCGTAGGATCCTACGCAGTGCCGTAGGGGACCGCACCGCCACTTCCCAGCAAATTAGGGACACTGTTGCTCCTGGGGTATCGGCGAGGACCATTCGCAACCGTCGCCATGAAGCTGGGCTACGGTCCCGCACACCGTTAGGCCGTCTTCCGCTCACGCCTCCGCCTCCAGTGGTGTCGCGACAGGCGTGAATGGAGGGACGAATGGAGACGTGTCGTCTTCAGCGATGAGAGTCGCTTCTGCCTTGGTGCCAATGACGGTCGTATGCGTGTTTGGCGCCGTGCAGGTGAGCGCCACAATCAGGACTGCATACGACCGAGGCACACAGGGCCAACACCCGGCATCATGGTGTGGGGAGCGATCTCCTACACTGGCCGTACACCACTGGTGATCGTCGAGGGGACACTGAATAGTGCACAGTACATCCAAACCGTCATCGAACCCATCGTTCTACCATTCCTAGACCGGCAAGGGAACTTGCTGTTCCAACGGGACAATGCACGTCCGCATGTATCCCGTGCCACCCAACGTGCTCTAGAAGGTGTACGTCAACTACCCTGGCCAGCAAGATCTCCGTATCTGTCCTTCATTGAGCATGTTTGGGACTGGATGAAGCGTCGTCTCACGCGGTCTGCACGTCCAGCACGAACGCTGGTCCAACTGAGGCGCCAGGTGGAAATGGCATGGCAAGCCGTTCCACAGGACTACATCCAGCATCTCTACGATCGTCTCCATGGGAGAATAGCAGCCTGCATTGCTGCGAAAGGTGGATATACACTGTACTAGTGCCGAAATTGTGGATGCTCTGTTGCCTGTGTCTATGTGCCTGTGGTTCTGTCAGTGTGATCATGTGATGTATCTGACCCCAGGAATGTGTCAATAAAGTTTCCCCTTCCTGGGACAATGAATTAACGGTGTTCTTATTTCAATTTCCAGGAGTGTATTTTATGAGCAACAACGGAGATCGGTAAGTAGCATAGGTCAGATCATTTTTCTGAAGTAGTGGCTCTAAATGCCATACCAGAATCTGTTTGCAGTTTGAAAACATAAACACAAAAATTAAAATGGTGAACGTTTGACTGACTTTAATCCTAGATTACGAAAACCTCATAAAATTTACGATTGCAGTTGGCACAAGTTCAGCGGTTCAGTTCAACGTGGTACCATCAGTAAAGGGTGAAAAACTGGACTTTTTGTAGTTATTTCGTATGGGACACACCTTTGGAACCCTTATAATTGCAATTAACTAGTGCATAAGCTGTAAATTATGTCGCCCTTTGAATAAAATATGGAGCAGTGAAATTTACGATGGTTCAGCAACGATGTAACATTTTCCCTCCTTTAGTGTTCTTGGGTTAACTGTCATCATGGAATAAGCATTAATACATTATACAGAAGAATATTGATAACTTCGCAGGAAACAAGATTGTCGGCAGATAATTTATCTCGATTGGTAGGACATGTTCTGAGGCATCAAGGGATCACCAATTTAGTATTGGAGGGCAGGGTGGAGGGTAAAAATCGTAGGGGGAGACCAAGAGATGAATACACTAAGCAGATTCAGAAGGATGTGGGCTGCAGTAGGTACTGGGAGATGAAGAAGCTTGCACAGGATAGAGTAGCATGGAGAGCTGCATCAAACCAGTCTCAGGACTGAAGACCACAACAACAATTTATCTCACAATATGCAATGGACAAAATAGACATGTTAGAGGTACTCATGCTGCTTCTCATGTGTTTAGATGAGTTATTGGACGCCATCTACTGAGAAGTGCAACTGATATTTGCTAACACACACAAATAACAAAAGTGAAAACGGGAGTTTAAGATGAAAAACTAAACTGCACCTTGTTCCATTGGAGGCACAGTCGTTACTTATTGGTAACAGCCGGAGCAGATAACTCTGATACAAACTGGAAAGATAAATCAAAATTCAATTCACAAAGTTGTGAGATACGTGCTATAGAACAATATAACTTGTCCCTTCCTAGGAGTAAGGTATCTGTGGAAGTCGTAAGATTCCGAGCCAGTGCGGAGTGTTTCTGCCCATTGTCAACCTTAACTAGCAAACAATGCAACATACCTTGGCATTGTAGAAGGCACTGTGAATGCAATGTTGACTCTAGCGCGCTGTTTGCCCTGCGAGACAGAGCTCGTGCTTGCTTGCTCTACACCTCTCTTCCACCTGCTGTTGTCCAGAAGCCAGGCGGCGATCGCGTGCATCCGCGTCCAACACCTCTTGCAAATGGGTCAAGTTACATTGTACACACACATGGAGGTAAAAGAAAATCTCAAAAGTTCTGAAGATATACAAATAAATTGTTGTTGTTGTCGTCGTTGTGACGTGATGCAGTTCTCTATGCTACCCTATCCTGTGCAAGTCTCTTCATCTACGAATAACTACTGGAGCCTACATCCTTCTGAATCCGGTTTCAGTATTCACTTCTTGGTGTCCCTTACGATTTCTACCGCCTACCGCCTACCGCCTACCCTTCTCTCTCTATCCTATCAACCGATCGCTTCTCCTAGACAGATCGTGCCACAAACTTCTTTCCTCACCAATTCTATTCAGTACCTCCTAATTACTTACGTGGTCTACCAATCGAATCTTCAGCATTCTTTTGTAGCACTACATTTCAAAACCTTCTGCTCTCTTCTTGTCTAAACTGTTTGTCATCCACGTTTCATTTACATACGTGGCTTCATTCCAACCGAATACTTTCAGAAAAAAATTCGTGACACACTTATATTCAGTGTTAAAAATTTTCTCTTCTTCTGAAACGCTATTTCCACCATTGCCAGTCTGCGTTTTATGTCCTCCCTACTTTGGCCACCATCACTTACTTTGCTGCTTACTTTGCTGCCCAAATATCAAAACTCATCTACTACTAAAAGTGTGTCATTTCCTACACTAATTCCCTCAGCATCATCTGATTTAATTCGACTACTTTCCATTATCCTTGTTTTGCTTTTGTTGATAGTCATCTTATATTCTCCTTTCAAGACACTGTCCATTCCGCTGACTGCTCCAAATTTTTCTCTTGTTTCCTTTAGTGCGTGCTCAATGTAGAGATTGAATAACATCGGCGATATGCTACAACCCTGTACCACTCCCTTCTCAACCACTGGCTCCCATTCACGCCCCTTGACTCATAAATGCCGTCTGGTTTCTGTACACTCTGTAAATAGCCTTTAGCTCCCTGTATTTTACCACTACTACTTCAGATTCTCAACCTGACTTTGGCAAACGCTTTCTCTAAATTTACAAATACTATAAACGTAGGCTTGTCTTTCCGTAACGTATCGTCTCAGATAAATCGCAGGGTTAGTATTTCCTCGCGCGCTACTACATTTCTCCGAAATCCATACTGGACTTCCTCGAGGTCGGCTTCTACTAGTTTTTCCATTTTTCTGTAAGAAATCCGTTGTTGTATTTTACAACCATGACTTGTTAAACTGATAGTTAGGTAATATTCCCAGTTGTCTTCATCTGGTTTCTTTGGAACTGGAATTATATTCTTCTTGAAGTATGAGGGCATTTCGTCTGACTCATACACATTGGTTCCCGGTTTCGATTCCCGGCGGGGTCAGGGATTTTCTCTGCCTCGTGATGACTGGGTGTTGTGTGTTGTCCTTAGGTTAGTTAGGTTTAAGTAGTTCTAAGTTCCGGGGGACTGATGGCCGTAGATGTTAAGTCCCATAGTGCTCAGAGACATTTGAACCATTTCATACACATTGGATAAGACAGATGCAAAGCTTACAAAATCACTTTCCAGTGTAATTCAGTAAGGTGAAAGTTGATTACCGCAAAATAGGATAATAGAAAATAATGTAGTAAGAAGAGCACATGAAATGTCCGGATCAAGTCTTATTCTAAATATGAAGATTATACTCTTGAGAATCAAGTATTTGCATAAAACCGTTGAAACATCTGAAAATAATGAACATAATTGTAATATCATAATTTAAATGAATAAGTCACTACAGACAACTACAGTATGAGGGACATAGAGAATAAAGAAATTAATTTGAAGCACAGATGAAAAAATAGAAAAGATGCCAATGTCAGTAAACTAATACGTAAAATCAACTGAAAAATTTACCACACACCAGAAGAAAGGACGAGATCGTGAATAACGCACTTCGTTAAGGAGATACGTAAGTTACTATATCATCAGTACCATAGAATAAGTTTCTGAAGTCTTGCCTTTAAGAAGCACCTTAAAATCATCAGAAAAAACTGTCTAGAATCTCTGATATAGTTATTTTAAAAGACTATGCATTTTTCGGAAGGGCATAAGCAGAAAAATGTATTTTGTTACAGCACATAGAAGATAAAACAGTTTAATTTAATATAGAGATATTTTTTGTAGTAAACCTGTTCACTAATTTTTTTTAGGGGAGGGGGTCTGGAAGAGAAAGCAGACCTATTGACTGGTTTTGTAGAATGTGAATGAGACATATATCTTTCACCAAAGCCGATAAGCAAATAATTATCTTTACCAATCCACCTTCTATAAATCTATTTTATTGTTATTACCATTGTTACTATTTTAGAAATACTGTGTATAATATCTCATAGCAAAAAAGAAACTCATAATTTCTTCGGACAAGCAGAACGGATTTACGTTAATTGTTTCTAAACTCGAAAAAGAATTACATATACATACTTTCTGATCGTAGTTTTCCTTTACATAGTTCGGGAAACGAGTTTTATGACATTTAAAAGATTAATATTAGTAACCTTGTCTTGATAAGGATGGAGGTGCATTAGGTGAGTAGAGCGCCTCAGTGGGGATCTGTGGCTAGTTTTAAGTCGTCGCTAGGCCCTCAATGATGTCTCAAAGGACCCTGACGATACCAGAAATTTTATAGTCAGAGTGACCACACAAATAATTTCCTGAAAAATAGCTTTACCACGTTCAGCAATAATTTGTCTGTGAATAGACGATACACTACATGGTTTTACACAAGTCGTAAAGATTCACATCATTTCGTGCTGTGGATAACGTCCGTCTCCGTTAAAGTCTGCCGCGTGTACTCCTAGTAGCTTTTCCAAACGTCGTGTTTGTGGAACATTTATTTGTGGGTAAGTAAAAGATATGTTTTGAAAATGGGATAGTCTCTTTAGATATGCTTGATTAAACGTTCGGTCAGTATTATTGAAACAGAGATCCAGAACTTGAAACACAGCTTTTTTAAATTTTCAATCGTGAGACAATTGATCAGGAACAGACGATGTTTCTGTGGGTTTCAATGTCGTTGGAATTTTTCTTCACCCTGACATGTTTGGATATTTCACATTCAGTTTCTTGGAGTAATGTTTGATGTTCTCTAACAGCATAACCCGTCCAGACAGCAGCGCGTGTTAAAACGCAGCTTCTGAAGCCGGGGAGACACCATCCCCGGATCGAATCCGCCCGACTGTTAGTGTGACGGCCAGCTTGGATTTGGTTTTCAGGTGGTTTCCCACACTCCGCTACGTGAATATCGGGTACCCAAGACGCGTCTCAGTTGCAAGATTCTCAAACATATAGAAAACTGCTGCTCACTTTGACATGACTAACATACAGTTAAGGTACGCATATTCCGCCCCATGGGGTAACGGGGACAAGAAGGGTATCCTGCAGCACGTAAACTAATCATGCCTCATCCGTTAGTAACCATATTGATCCAGCGCCAATGCTGGAGAAAGGAACAAGAAAAATATGAAGAAAAAGTTCTCTAACAGCATATCATAAGCTTCAGAAATCTAAAGATTCGAAATAGCTGCTTTTAGAACACCCACATAACGTTTCACTCCGGTTTCATTAAGACTTAGGTTCTCTAGTGATCTGACCAGTTATTTCTACTTATATATATATATATATACACGACAGTCTTCCATCTCTGATTTCTGATTGACCTCCGTGCACCCAATACTTCAGTCACTGTTTTTCTGGGCCCAGACACATTTTAGCCTAAAATGTTCCAAAGCCTTTACCCCCATGGCTCATCGAGTCAGACACATTGATATCAACCGCTGGACTTTCGGATTTGCATCTGTCTTGTCGACGCCAGCTTGTAGCACTACATCTGTGTACACGTTTTGCCTGTTCTTTGAATAGAGATTTATATCTAATAGGTATTTTTTAACGTAACCAAGATCGCACAATGGATCACTGATTTTTGAAACTTTCTGTAATGCATGATCCAAGAAACGATTGCTGTAGTTCTTTGGGTGCTCTTGAAGAAACAGTGTGCGCGTAGAAATTCAGATCCTAATGCGAGCCGTAGAACGACACATGCTGTGGTGGTTGTCGGCATATATGCCCTACAGTCTGGCGGCTACTAAACCCAGAAAAATTCTTTTAGTTAGAGTGTCTCAGAGTCGACGCACTGTACACAAAGAGTGACCTGATTATGGTCAGCCACGTCCGTCGTTGAGTCTGCCATAGCTCTGTACAGTGCCACACACTATCTCGCAGAATCACGTGAGCCACAACTTCCAGGATTTTGTTTTGTATCTTTGATGCCAGCCAAGTGTCACGACGCTGCAGTGAGTTCTTATATTCTGGTACATCGTTATTCTTCTTCCCATCGAGATGTGTCATAATGTTCCCAGTGATTCTTTCACAACATCTCAGTGTGTTTCCTGTTCGGTCCAGGAACCGAACTGAACGGATAATTACTAAAAAAAGCGGCCCTAGCTTTCTGCTGGTCAGCCAGCAGATGTCGCGTGAGTTTGATCGCCATGGGTGCGCTACTTTCACGTCGCTGAATAACTGCGAGAGACCCGCGACGAATAGCAGTCTTTTTGCGTATTTTTAAGTTCTCTGCAAGCTTTCTCCCAGTTACAGAATTCTTGTTTAAGAAAAGCCGTTACTGTCTTCTGTTACTCGCTATGTTTGACAGAACTGTTACAGTCAAAGCAAAGGACAGTATTATTCTTTCACTTATGATGTAACTGGGGATAAGACAAAAATCATACCAATTTACAAGATCTTCCATCCCTCGCAGAAATGTAGGACAGGACGGAATATACTTGCAGTTATAAGACGTTTAACATTGTCTGACATGTAGTAGCTTCAAGGCTGACCAGTTTGATTCAGTTATAAACAGACGTTGATGCCAAAGAAAGTACTAGCAGCGTATTTACAGACATACGGCAAACATTTTATTGCTGCCCCTGCCTGTAGATAACGTACTGCTCTAAGGGAATTTTGAGTTGAGGGTGGAGTGGGGGCGGGAGCAAAATCATACTGCCTCCCCCCTGCAAGATTTGAAGGAGGGTGTGAGTGTCGAGTTGCATATGGCATTCATCCACTACAAAATGTATTCGATAAAACTGACAAAAATTTGCTGAGAGAATCAATGGCTAAAAGATGAGTTCCCTCAAACATTTAATTCCAGTTTGCAGAACAAATGTAAAGCACAGTCAATCAAAATTCATGCTGGCTATAAATAAACAAAATAAATAAATAAATAAATGGGGTTGGAAGAAAAGGATGCTGTCCCTCTTCAGTAACTAAATATGGAAAAGTCTATGTGATCGCCGAAAGCTTATTGACACCAGTGCTTACTAATTTAAGTTATATGTTACAACACTGAAGATGGTCACTAAGTGACCGAAAATCGATTTTGCGATAATAAACAAAAATATACCACCAATGCTGTCTCTCCTTTCAAGTATAAAATTAAAACGAAACCGAACATCAAAAGATTGGTTTGACTAAGGAAATATTTTGTAGATAAATTTAAACGTACCCCTAGAAAAATTATACATGACTGTGCTTAAACTGACACACAATATTTTTGGCGCAACGCAATCTGACTTTCAAAAATCCCTAAAAAAGAATGGCCCTGACTTACATTAACCTATACGTTTCACAAATCACTTACCTCACAAAAATCTGCAATACAGCGAGCGCCACTACTGCCAGCTAAATAAAAGATTCAAACTACTAAAGGCAGTAACTACTGATAGGCATAGTTAGCAAATGAAAGATTTTGATAGAGAACAAACAATGTATTTATCTTAATTGTGTTCAAAAGTCATAATATATATATCAGTTCATGACATCCATTCTTACAAATGTACTGTTTCTGATGGACACACGTCCAGATCATCCGCTCTCAAAACTCCGCCATCTCACTTCCCCACATCCACCACTGCTGGCGGCTCACCTCCAACTGCGCAACGCTACGCGCTGTTGACAGCCAACTGCCCAACACTACAATGGCAGACAACAATGCAAACCAGCCACAGACTGCACACAGCACAGCCAGTGATTTTCATACAGAGCGCTACGTGGCGTTACCAATAAGAAAACCTAAACAGCCTACTTACAAAATGAACATGAAATACAGGACAAACTGCAATGAGCTGTACGTGAACTACGGAAGACGGGGAAAAAAATTGAAAGACTGATTACATTAGAAACTGTGTTCCATGCAGTGCATGCTTTATGACCTAACATTAAAGATGCGGGGGCTGACGCTAACAGAATTCCATAAGCGATTGACGAAGTTCAAAGTGCCAATAGCAATACAATATTCAGTTATGAGACGTCTCCAGACAGTCTCCAGTGAATCCCGTTATTCACTTCCAAAAGTATCGGAGTCAAGTTTAATCACGTTTCAGAGGAAGGGTAATAATTCAGAACAAAGTTCATTATAGTTTTTCCGGCAAGTGAACCACCTCAGTATCGTATTCATAGAATTGCGGGAAGCTCGTCAATTCTACGTCTGACCCTCGTTGGCTTTCAGCTGGATATCCGGAACGAGACTAAAATTGCAATGTTCACACTAACAACTTCCTGGCCGCCTTCGTTTCAAATACTGCAACTTCCCCTCAACTAGCATTATTTAAATGTTTCGTGACCGGCACTTTGCTGATTAGATACGTTGACTATGAACTTGAGGGTCTTCCCAGTAATCAAATGAAACGGAAACATGCCCTTTTACAATTTATGTCTGTCGAGGCTCTCCTGTAGCAACCCGTGCGAAGCTTCACAAGCTAGCCTAAAATCTGCGAAGGATGCGCGCTACTGAGCGACAAACACCTCCTAACCCTCACTCGCGGTAACGTAGGCAGCCTAGTCGTTGTTGCTCAGATGGAAAAAATTACAATACTGGGCGGTTACAATTAAAGTGCAGTTACTCGCTGAGGTATACCCTGGGCTGCAAGTATCGTACGGCAGGGAAGCGTGGTACATATGCTAATGAGTTAATGCGGAACCAATTTACGATGGAAAAAGTACGTCCAGTTTTGGCGATCAGGTGCAGCCCTGCCATTGTACAGCATCTCACTGCGGTGCTCAAATTGAACAAATTGTGTAGGCGAAAGTTAGTAATAAAATGAACACTGTGCCTTTCTCAGTTGCCTGACCTCTTCTGTCCACGTCCCGTTCCAAATCCATTACATATGGAAACATTTCTGTAATGCTTTTCTTACATTCACAGTGCCACATTTGGAACGAATTCTTTTCCAGTGTAAATCGGTTCCGCGTTTGCGCATTAGAATATCTGCAAAGGTTCGCTAGCATACGGTAATTACAGGCCACACTCGACCCCTCTCGGTAGCTGAACTTTTATTACAACCACCGGCTAAGACCAGAAATTTTCGCCGCTGGAACTGAAATAAGTAAATGAGAAAAATAAAACAGTCAGCATATGACGGGACTTATCACAAACGCTAAAGCAACAATCAACTACAAGAAAAATGTACAATTGGAAGATACATGTTTTAAAAAACTAAGACAACTCCTACATTGTCTGAAACCGTACATATAGCTGACGAGACAACTTTCAGGCAGTAGAAATGAGGTTTCTTAGGAATGTCAACATATGCTATTTCTCAGTTCATAAAAAATGACTCAGAGGGAGGACTAAATGTGAAGCCACTAGTAACCGAGACCTCAGCAAGTAAGTCGTTTAGGCTGCATCACATAGAAAGGATACACTGTGATCAACAACACTACTGTACGCTACTTCTCACCATTCCAGCCTGATTCCAGAGATTAGAATTATTTGGCCGTGCGTTGACGACCGTCATAGCTGGAGCCTTCAACACGATTTGGTTTCGAAGCAATATGTGAACTGATTTTCCCCATCTACCTGGGTGATTGAAATCAAATGTTGGATTGTACTAAAAGAAACACTGTTATGTGTGTTTATAGTACTATGTAGCTTCTACCATCTGATCGTAGTAAGTTAAATGTCCTGTCTTACGAATAGCAGTATCAGTGTACAAGTATTTCCCGAAGGCGTCAGAAAGAGAACCTGTGGCCAAAGATAGTGATGAAAAAAAAAATCAACAGAACGGAAAACTACTGAAATTTCCGTGCAGATGGCAGGACCGGTGAAATGCTGCTAAGAAAGAAAAAAATTCACCTGCTGTGAAAGTTCCAAATCTCTCATGAAAATTTATGAATGATGTGAAATACTAGTACAGCCATTTTCATTTTACTTTTCGACTGAATGAAAAACAAAAATGGTGACAAGGCAAAACTGTTCATGACATTGCTGGATGTTCCCTGGAAGCAACATTCACGTGGAGGCCAAAGCAGACACTGCAACACTTTTGCTTCCGTTTCCGTTATGCGTCCATATTGCACTTCCAGATATTCACCCTGAGCGGGAGTTGTTTATCGATACAAACACACACACACACACAGCATTTGTTTTGGTGGATACACACCGCTGCCGAGCCAATGCCAATGGCTGCTTTTCATCTTGGCGCTAATTGTTGAGGCTATTTTGGCCAGGCTTTTGTTGTCTGCTCCGATCGCGGCAGAGCGCTTTCGGTTCGGAGTTTTATTTACCAGATTAGTGTACAGAATGAATGTGCAGCTCCCCCACAGTGTGTGTGATGCAGCGGCCCTTTTTCTGTTTACGCTTTTTCGTCTAATAGGTGAAAGTTTGATTTTATTTTTTACACATTGACTGTCATTGAAGAGTTTTACTTTTATTTAATATTGTCCCGGCTAAGTACAGTTTGATTACTTTTGAAACCCAATGTTATACGTGGGTCACTACACGTATAGTCTTCCCAACTCTGAGAGAAAAAATCTTTAGTAGCTTTATTACCAATATTTACAGATGACCATACTTTAACCTTTCGTCAATTGTTTTCGTTACGAATCGCTAGTTTGTTCTTGGCATAGATCACGTAACCTTAACGTTTATTAATCTAAGTTAAATTAATGTTCAAGACTTGTATTATGTTTCAAATTAACAACGTCAGTTTATTGACAAGAGTTATTAATAAATAGGTTCACTCATATGATCTCATTCAAAGAAGTTCTTTAATTAGATGTCTAAGTAGGATTCCCGCTAGCATCAGAGATGTTAGACAATATCCTGTCACTTTCGGTAAATAAGTTTATTTCTATTTAATTTCCGCAAACTGTCATTAACTATGATTACTAGTCGCGTGAAGTTAAAGTTTCCCACTATCGCAATTCAATGTCTGAATCCGGTTAAAATTCTCAATTCAGTAAAGCGTTTAAATATTCACACGAATTGACATTAAAGCCAAAGAGATTACTATTCTCCTTCCCGTTTATCTAACCTGATAAATGTCCAAATTAAAGTCTTGAAATGACAATCCTCTAAAACAATCTCGTCACGATCTATTCTTGATCCCCATTTAATAAAGTCCCAACTGTTGTCCTCTAAAGCTGTACGTCCTAAATAACTTCCGAACTAGAACAGACTAGAGACTGGAGTATCTTAATTACAACGTATGGCTATTTATACTTTAATAAACACTATCTTTGGTGTCCCAGACCTACGTTCTATGACTAAAATACTGATTTTCTTACGTACTGGAATAACTAATATTTTAATATTTTCTGTTTTTCCCCCTTCCCATGTTTCGAAAAATTATAATTAAATTTTCCTTTTCTCTTGCTTTCTATACTAGATATTTCCCTCTATTTGTTTTTTATTTATTTTTCGTAATTGCTACTTGTGGAGGGACTTGGGTCATTTTGTGAATTGATATTTTAAGGAGCTATTTTTGTTTTTTCAACCCCGAGAGGCGCTGTAGGTGTTACAGTGACCTAATATCGCTTATTGCAAAAATTATAAACTGTGGTTTGATATATCAACAATTTTTTTTACAAGCAGCATCGTTCTATTAAAGACTCATTTTTCTGGCTGTATCAGTTGTGAAGTAACATTTCGTATTTTATAAAAGAGATTTGTAAATGAATATGTAAATGGGAAAGAAAGAGTATGACTGACATACAGGGTGAGTCAGGAGGAAAGGTACATGCTTTGAGACGCCGTAGTATTAGTGATTCTGAACAAAAATCTTCTTATGGACATATGCTCTATTGCCGAGATAGAATGCGTTTAATATCAGTTTTGTACATTTTTCTTTAATAACTCGAAAACCGCGCGCTCCAATGAATCCGTGTCTCAGTACACATTTAAATTAATTAAATTAGCTACAAAGAAAGGTTCTGTTTATTTTTTGTCTAGAACTAACAGCTTGCACGGAGAGATCGCGGGAATATTGAAAATGCCGCGCGACGCGCGTGCGCTGTAACTTGGGTACTTTTACCAGGCCAGTTTGATGTAGTTTTCCTATTTGATAGACCACAAGCGTACTGTATGAAAATGTTCGTCTCACCTTCCTCTGTATTACTGCGGCACGTTGTAAACAGTGACAATGAATAATACAGAAAATAAATAGAAATGTTGTACATTAAAAGTGTTCTATGTCGGAAACCGTTTGGAATAGGGCATAAGTCCACATCAAGTTTTTTGTTCAGAATCAGCAATGCTGTCACCCGTCAAAACAGGTACCTATCCTCCTGACTCACCCTGTATGTACAGGGTTGATCAATAGTACGGATGATGTGATGATAGCGCGGGAGTGAGTCCCTCTGTGATAGGGAGCCGCAATGGCGTCAAAGGGAAAGGTACTAGGCATGAGATTTTCACACGTCAAGACAGTGTAGACACAGTCGAATAGGACCCATCAGGTAGTTATCACACACAGTGCCGGAGAGAGGTAGACTTAGCACAGGCAGAATGATGGAAAAGCTTCGGGTGAACGATGCTTTTGTTGGATAGGCATTAGAACTTGACCTGCTGAGCTCCATAGCACGTTGTGAGGTTGCACTGGGATGAACTGCTGAAATCTATTACGTGTGAGAGAAAAACGGAAACCCGGCCGCTGTGACCGAGTGGTTCCAGGCACTTCAGTCCGGAACCGAGCTGCTGTTACTGTCGCAGGTTCGAATCCTGCCTCGGGCATGGATGTGTGTGATGTCCTTAGGTTAGTTAGGTTTAAGTAGTTCTAAGTCTAAGGGACTGATGACCTTAGATGTTAAGTCCCATAGTGCTTAGAGCCATTTGAACCTTCTTTTATTTTTTTTTAATAAACGGAAAGAGACTTCGTGGACTACATAAACGCTGGTGCCCAACTAAGCGTCTCATCTCAGTGTCCCGTAGTAGGCTATTACTTAGCTTAGCTAATGACAGAATCATTGTTGGTTGTAACAGACAGCACATATTGTATGTGTTACTTCAGATATGTGTGTAGACAGTGATTAACGTGTCTGATAATGTCTGTAACAGGTTCCCACACTACAACTCTAGTTTTGAAACCTAGTTTCGTATTCGTGCGGCCCTTGGTTCTCAGCCGTATTTTATGATAATACGCACCTAGAAAATAACCACCCAATCCAAAAAGTCTGCTAACGTTAAGAGCTTCTTTTATTCCTGCGCAATAAAATACGGAGACAGTATTATTTTGTAATGTACTGAATTTTAATTTATGTTGATGAACTAACTAAAGTTGGTCACTTATCTCCGGGGCAGAGGGGTACCAACGTAATACGACCACTGTGAGGTTAGAGGATGAGAGAATGAGATTGTTTTATTGTCTGTCTTCCAGCACTGAAAACTCTTAGATTATGCCACACAAGTAACATGGATTCGTTAGTGTGCGTTGCAGGGACGGTCATCTTCAAATGCTGCAGGTATTTGCAGTAAGTAACACGATGTTAAATCAAGGTTGTCGTAACACGGTAAGTGGACTGCTTCTGTGTTGGCAGCGCTGTGTAGCGATTCGCATTGGATCTCTGACTGCGCTTTCTTTGTAAGAGACTCTGTGGCTGGTTGGGCTCGTTGTTGGAAGTTAATCGCCAGTAGTGTTGGGCAGCTGGAAGTTAGTCGCCAACAGTGATGGAAGTACTGTTGGGCAGTTGGAGGTGAACAGCCAGCAGTGATGGATGTTAAATGTGAGAAGTTAGCACTAATGAAGGGTAGAGATCTTAAGTGTTAGCGTAGGCTAACGATCTGCACATGTTCGACTTGGAGACTGAATATTATTCATGATTAAATACCTTTGTACTAGTTGTCAATGACGATTTATATTCGTGTCTCAACCGGATGTCACACTATTAAGGTAAAAAAAATTACACTATTTGGTTTGCAACAAAATCTTTCCTTTGCTAACCATATGCCTATTAGTAGTTAGTGGCTTTAGTAGTTACAGTCTTTTATTTAGCTGGCAGTATTGACGCTCGCTGTATTGCAATAGTTCAGGTAAGCAAGATTTTTGTGAGGTAAGTGGTTAATGAAATGTATAGGTTATCGTTAGGATTTCTTTTTAGTCAGGGCCACTCTTTTGAATTAATTATTTGAAGTCAGGTTTTTTTTTTTTTTTTTTTTTTTTTTTTTTTTTTTTTGAGCAGTCAGATTGCATTGTGGGTGTCAGTCATTCAGCAATTTAAGTACAGACTCACACACGTAAATAAAGAAGTTTCAACACAACACAGTGAGAAGAAGGCAAATGGCATTCAAGACTGTTTTCGAACATTAGTGATCGTGTCTCCGTTTAATTCTAAGTACAATTATGTTATTACTCGTTTCATCAACCACAGATACAGACAACACAATACTTCGTCCGGCAGTTACAGTGTCAAAAGTATGGGATCGCTGAGGGTGACAAAATCTGAAACAGAACAGCTGACACGAAGTGTTCCGAATGTTGGTGACTTTTAACGACGAGTGTTGAGCCAACTTACGGAGCCCTTACTACAGCTCGTTTACTGGAAGCTATAATTAATTTACGTAGTTACCAATTAATAATAAGATCGGTACATATGGGGCCCAAGACGCAGCCCCACGACATCAGTATTGGCTCTTGAGCTAAAGGGTTTGATGACCACTGGACTAAATGATGGAAAACTGAGCCTTAAGTTAAATTTTGTCAAATGAGAGTTTTCACAGCAAATTTATGCAAAGTAAATGACAATACTGCTTTTCAGTTTAATATTTTCAGGTTAAAAAAGTGGCTTCTGCTCAAAACAAATTTGTGATGATATAATACAGTATTTAGGGAGATATTCTGACTCTTTGTTCCATTAGATGTTACATGTGCGATTCTGTTAGGTTATTTTATGCGCATTGCATGAGTCTTGTTACAGTTCTATTGCAGTTCCACATCTGGAGTAATGTTGGAACCTATGGGACTAAAGTATTGTTGGGTCAAATTAATACAGGTTATTACGAGGATGTGATTTTATTCATGTTCCAAACCGCTTATCATAGTTTTGTAAGATTTTCACTCTGCAGCGGAGTGTCCGCTGATATGAAACTTTCTTGGCAGATTAAAACTGTGTGCCGGGCCGAGACTCGAACTCGGGATCTTTGCTTTCGCGGGCAAGTGCTTTACCAACTGAGCTACCCAAGCACGACTCACGCCCCGTCCTCACAGCTTTACTTCTCATTCTGGAAACATCCCCCAGGCTGTTGCTAAGCTATGTATCCGCAATATCCTTTCTTTCAGGAGTGCTAGTTCTGCAAGGTTCGCAGGAGAGCTTCTGTAAAGTTTGGAAGGTAGGAGACGAGGTACTGGCAGTGTAAGTAGGCTGTTTAGGTTTTCGTATTGGTAACGCCACGTAGCGCCTTTGTATGAAAATCACTGGCTGTGCTGTGTGCAGTCTGTGGCTAGTTTGCATTGTTGTCTGCCATTGTAGTGTTGGGCAGCTGGATGTTAACAGCGCTTAGCGTTGCGCAGTTGGAGGTGAGCCGCCAGCAGTGGTGGATGTGGGGAGAGAGGTGGCGGAGTTTTGAGAGCGGACGATCTGGACGTGTCTCATTAAGAAAGGGTAAATTTGTAAGACTGGATGTTATGAACAGATATACATAATATGACTTTCGAACAACATTAAGGTAAATAAATTGTTTGTTCTCTATCAAAATCTTTCTTTTGCTAACTGTGCCTATCAGTAGTTAGTGCCTTCAGTAGTTTGAATCTTTTATTTAGCTGGCGGTAGTGGCGCTCGCTGTATTGCAGTAGTTCGAGTAACGAAGATTTTTGTGAGGTAAGTGATTCATGAAAGGTATAGGTTATTGTTGGTCAGGGCCATTCTTTTGTAGGGATTATTAAAAGTCAGATTGCGTTGCGCTAAAAATACAGGGTGATTCAAAAAGAATACCACAACTTTAAAAATGTGTGTTTAATGAAAGAAACATAATATAACCTTCTGTTATACATCATTACAAAGAGTATTTAAAAAGGTTTTTTTTTCACTCACAAACAAGTTCAGAGATGTTCAATATGGCCCCCTCCAGTCACTCGAGCAATATCAACCCGTTCCACACTCTCTGTAGCATATCAGGCGTAACAGTTTGGATAACTGCTGTTATTTCTCGTTTCAAATCATCAATGGTGGCTGTGAGAGGTGGCCGAAACACCATATCCTTAACATACCCCCATAAGAAAAAATCGCAGGGGATAAGATCAGGGCTTCTTGGAGGCCAGTGATGAAGTGCTCTGTCACGGGCTGCCTGGCGGCCGATCCATCGCCTCGGGTAGTTGACGTTCAGGTAGTTACGGACAGAAAAGTGCCAATGTGGTGGCGCTCCATCCTGCTGAAATATGAATTGTTGTGCTTCTTGTTCGAGCTGAGGGAACAGCCAATTCTCTAACATCTCCAGATACTGTAGTCCAGTTACAGTAGCACCTTCGAAGAAAAAGGGACCAAAAACTTTATTGGCTGAAATGGCACAGAAAACGTTCACCTTAGGCGAGTCACGTTCATACTGAGTTGTTTCCCGCGGATTCTCAGTGCCCCATATACAGACATTGTGACGGTTGACTTTCCCGTTAGTGTGGAAAGTTGCTTCATCACTAAACACAATCTTTGAAACGAAAGATTCATCTGTTTCCATTTGAGCAAGGATAAAATCACAGAAATCGATTCTTTTAATCTTATCAGCTGCAGACAGCGCTTCAACCAATTTCAGACGATAAGGTTTCATAACTAACCTCTTTCGTAGGACTCTCCATACAGTTGATTGTGGAATTTGCAGCTCTCTGCTAGCTCTGCGAGTCGATTTTCCTGGGCTGCGAACAAATGCTTGCTGGATGCGTGCTACATTTTCATCACTCGTTCTCGGCCGTCCAGAATTTTTCCCTTTGCACAAACACCCATTCTCTGTAAACTGTTTATACCAACGTTTAATACACCACCTATCAGGAGGTTTAACACCATACTTCGTTCGAAATGCACGCTGAACAACTGTCGTCGATTCACTTCTGCCGTACTCAATAACACAAAAAGCTTTCTGTTGAGCGGTCGCCATCTTAGCATCAACTGACGCTGACGCCTAGTCAACAGTGCCTCAAGTGAACAAATGTACAACTAAATGAAACTTTATAGCCCCCTTAATTCGCCGACAGATAGTGCTTAGCTCTTCCTTTTATCATTGCAGAGTTTTAAATTCCTTAAGTTGTGGTATTCTTTTTGAATCACCCTGTATTGTGTGTCAGTTTAGTGTTGATCAGAATAAGTAAAGAGAGTAATGTCTGAGTACGTTCAGTTTTACTCAGCTGTTTGAAAACTAAATAATGTAAGAGGTTTATCAGCACTGTAATTCATTAATTTTTCAAAGGGGACGTTTCAGCAGAAGTAAAGCTGTGAGGGTTGGGTAGCTCAGTTGGTAGAGCACTTACCCGCGAAAGGCAAAGGTCTCGAGTTCGAGTCTCGGTCCGGCACACGGTTTTAATCTGCCAGGAAAGTTTCATATCAGCGGACACTCCGCAGCAGAGTGCAAATCTCATTCTGGAACCATATGGTTAACGAAAGTCCATAGTGACTGATAACGCTGCCGCAATTTACGTGAGTAGGCCTGCACTGTCGGATGAACCACACTATACTCGCAGTTCTCAGTGTTCCGAATGTTCGGCTGTGATAAATGACTCATGTTGGTAGCCATCTACACTGCGCAACACAGTTAAAGAATCATGTTTCCGATACCTCGCAATGTCTGCCAGCCGAGCGGTCAGGGGCGCTGCAGTCATGGACTGTGCGGCTGGTCCCGGCGGAGGTTCGAGTCCTCCCCCCGGCATGGGTGTGCGTGTTTGTCCTTAGGATGATTTAGGTCAAGTAGTGTGTAAGCTTAGGGACTGATGACCTTAGCAGTTCAGTCCCACAATATTTCACACACATTTGAACAATTGTCTCCCATTGCGATGCAGAAGTTTGAAATTTGTCGCAAAGGTGTTTACAAACTTTCTCTGTTACGGTGCGAAAGGGGCGTCACATCCGAGCTCGACGGTGCCAGCAAGGTGTCGACATATGCGAAAAAAAAATAAATAAAGAAAGGCCAGAGCTCAGGTGTAAGGTGTGTTAACGATGTCACATTGGCAATAAGTTTCACCACAATTCTGCTCAGCACTGCCGTGGATATGTCGCACGATGGGAAGGTCGTCAAACCCCTCCTTACCCAGGTTTCAACCCTTCTTTTGACGCCTTTGCGATGGAGGTCAGAAACGCGACGCCCAACGTTAAAATCATGCGGTTTTCTAATGGAGTGCCGAGGAAAAAATTTCAAATACACCGCCGCTCGGAATCGATACGAGAAGGCCTGAGGGGGTAGCATAAAGGGCGTCAGTGAAACAACCCCTTCCCTTGGGTCTCCGATTCCCACACATTTCGCTGTCGGAAACGACAGTTTGCTGTGCTATGAGCAACAGCACTAGAAGGATACTGTTCGGTTGCAACGCCATCCAAGTGATCACACCTGTTTGGAGTGCGGCGCGAGCTTAATTTTTGCTCTTGGAAAATCGGAAATTTGTGGTAATGACTATGGGACTGTAACCTCCCCCTCACTTATCGACCTTAATGACTGTGAAAAATTAAACCGCGTGTACCTAACGGAAATTTGGAAAAAAGCAATCGTCACCGAAGTTAATCTGTCGGGAAAGAGGGAGGAAAGGGTTACATCTTTATGAAAGGAAAAATGCCAATGAAACTGGTGGAAATTAATTTTGAAAAGGGGTAAAGTTAATAAAGAAAGTAAATGTGCGGCCGTTACGTTAACAATTAACTAGCGGCAATTAGATATTTGAGATCTGGGGGAAATTACAGTCGCCAGTCCTATGGACAATTACTATAGTAACTGAAAATGAAAGGTTATTACACATATAATTAGCACTAGAAGCGTGGCAACTGAAGGTTGACACGTGTAGTGTGAAAACTGAAAGTTTGTCAGAAGTAATAAATTTCGCTACAGTCTGACTTAATTTAGCAAAAGAATTAACAAAACCGGAAAATCGAAAGTTAATTTAGTGACTGAAGTTAATAGTGAGCTTTCTTTCTGAAGCACATCGAAATTCTATAGACTTGGACTACCTCAACAATCATTTCAAAAGCAACTTGAATCTACGCAATTTAGAAATAAGAGATTTAGCTTTGAACTTGAATTAAATGATTCTGAACAATTAACAATAGTAAAATTTAGTACGTACCAAGCTGAGCTCTAGTCACAGGTAAGCTAAAATACGGTAACAAAACTCGCACTCTTAATTTGCGCTTGTGTAATATAAATATTGTAGCCAGCTACGAATACTTAAACTGAACTTTGTAATTGAAGCAGTGAAATGGAATGATTGTACTTTAATGCTGGCGTCTGAATTTCAACGACACTCGGGTTCATTTCGGAAAAGGGAGGGACCCTGCTTGGTAATGCAATTGGGACAATGAGCAACAAAGGTTCATGCTAAGTTGCTGTAATTTTGCGAGGCAAATGGAACAGTTTGAAAAGCTGAGGTCTGCCATACAGTTCTGAAACTTTACGTGCTTTTAGTCTTCCTTGTTGGTTGATTGAAGGTTTGAAGCCGTCGATCGAGGAGGTGGCGACAGTCACTCATTGTCGGCCGTCGCTGTTGCAGAAGCTGGATGTTGGCGCGCCTTCATCTCGACACGGTCTCCAGCCGAAACGGGCTCTTGATGTGCGCCAGCTAATGCTTCCCGTCCGCGACACCGTGCTAGAAGCTATTATAGCCAGTCGAGTGCAATTACATGCTGCCAAACCCCGGAAGCGCGGCAACTCGCGGGAGCGTCACTCAACACACTGTAGGGAAGCAGCCTACTCACGCTGTAGTAAATTCACATCAGTTTCCATTGTGTGCCAGCCAGTCTGCTGTAACTAGCTCTGACGTCATAAATGTTGCGCAATACCTTAAAAAACAAGCAAATGACCTAAAACTTTTCTAGCAGGTCAGGAATAATGCTAAATTAATGTGTGTTAAATATCAGTTCGATAACGTCAGCCGTTTTCGAGATTTGGACGTTTTTCTGAAAAAATCATTGGCGCAACAGAAAAGAGCTAGAGACTTCAAAATTTATATTTAGATTCATCTTTCATAATGATTTAATAAAAACAGTACTTTGGATTTCACAAATTAAGATTTTAGTGGAAATTCATGATTTTCTGGTTTTCATCTTAAAACTGAAGGAAGCAAGATAGATTAAGTAGGCTAATAAATAAGGCTAGGATGTTTAGATTTAAATACGTTGGAGGTCTGCTATGACTATGAAGATGTGTAAAGTTTCTTTTGAATACCTATAAAAATATGGCGATAGCGGATCTCAAAAAGGCCAGTTCAGAGCTCATCTACTGCGTACAGTGTAATTTAATTAATTCTCTCGCCCAGAATATTTAACTTAGCCACGTCAAAATTTTACTATCAACACTTACCTGCGTGCTGAATGCACGTTTAAATTAAGAGCTTCTTCGGCCATCAGCAAAAGAAGCTATAAATTATTATGTAACTTGAAGTGGTGCGTTACTAGCCCAGCGGCTAGTCGAGAGAGCCGAAAAGATCAGGCGTTCCCTTCGCCTTCCGCACCGCGGGTTTATATATAAGGACGCTGCGCGAGGAAGAAAGGCCCCAGTTCTCTCCAAGCGCTGAATGACACGCCATCTGTGTCGGGAGCCGCGTCGCATCAGTGTCACTGCTACAAACAGCCTCGGGTGCCGTATTAAGTTACTAGAGATACGCGGAACCATGAAAACATTTTATGTGAAGTGTTAATTCTGGGATGATTTTTCTTAACTAGCTTCAGTTTGCGTATTGTCGTACTTTCACGTGCCGTCGCGGGACAGACATTCTACCAAATATTTAGCGTGGCGTTTGATGAAGTATTTTCATCAAATTATGGCGAGCATTTTTTTTAACATTTAATTCGGACATTTATAGTTGCATCAGCGCATTAGACTCTGAACTGCTCTGTTAGTTAGGTTGTAGGGATACTTGTGGTTTTTATCAGTGAATTTCAGAATATACTCAACTATTTTGGAAAACCGTTTTTGATTAGAAATCCCGGACAATCTCCTAATTCCTCAGAGCTATAAGCTGCAGCTATAATGGTATCTCAAATGAAGTGGGCACTAGGATCTCTAATTACTGGTTCCATGTTTTATTAAATCACTTTCTGGGTGCCAAAAAGTAAATAGAGAGCCAGTGTTGAGAACGGCGAAAGACAGCATTAACAACATTCTAAAAGCCAGAAACTGATTCTACATGCAAGCATTTATACAGCAATCAGATTTTAGTTTATTTTTCTACCAAACTCATCCGCCGCCCCACATATGGTGCATCGGCCGGGAAACCGACTAAGTGAAAGTGATTTTTAACTATTCGGATTCGCGAGTGAAATGCGACACGCAACTGAGTATATAACAGTGAATGTGTTACGTGTGCATGTGGACGACGCAATTGGATTAACGACGCATCTGGATTGACGGAGCTGGCACTGAGTCTAGCGGTGCTGCCGGCATCGCGAGAAGCCAGTCTCGCCTCACCGCAGTCGTCCGCCGGAGCAGCCGGCGCAGAGCCTGCAATTGCGGGCCACGCAAACACAAAACAGCCGTCGGAGAGCCGTCTGCAGTTCAACGTGCCACGTCGCATCAGGAATCCTGGTACGCCGCGCCGGCAACGCCATACGTCGTGCAGAACTAAGTTAAGTGAAAAGCTGTTAAAAGTTTTACTAACCTGCACTAAAAGACTGTCGGCGATTGAACCTCCAAAAGAAACTGAAGTTAAACTTATATCAGAACCCATGTCTGTTGAAGAACTGTAAATCCAGACAACGGTTCAAGTGTAAATATGATGAAAGTAATAATGTTAAAGTGAAATATGAACTATTGTCTCCTGACAGTAGTGTGGGAAGGGGCAATGATTCAATAATAGAGACCCCTGTAGTAAAGCAGAAAGTAGAAATTGTAAATTTATTGGATGATAGTTTCTCTGATGAATTAAAAATGAAACAGTCATCAGAGATGGTAGAGTTTAAGAAGGAGCAGTTAGATATGGCTAATCAATCAGAAATTTCATTTAGTTTTGATGACTCGGGTGTTGGAGCTAGTTTTTCGTCACCTGAGTGTGATAAAAAGCCAGCTAGTGAGCAACCCAAAGATGCTGGGGCTGTTGATTTAAATGTTATATTACAAGCAATAGCTGCCAGTAATGCAAAAATGACAGCTGATTTAAAATCTGATATAATTGAAGTAAATAACAGGATTGTGGCCAGCCAAACAAATTTTAATAAACGATTTGAGGCAATGGACAATAAATTAGAATCCAATAATGCTGAATTAAAGTCTGAAATTGTGGCCAGCCAAACAAATTTTAATAAACGATTGGAGGTAATGGACAATACCTTCAAGGCTGGTTGCAATAAGTTGGAAGAGGATCTAGACAGTTTGAATTATAAAATTGATTACAACCATGAGGATATTAAGAACAAGGTTGCTCAACAATTTTCTGAAATGTATAAAACAGTAAAATCCGAAGTTGCTGAGGTTCGCAAGGACTTCCAAATGGATGATGCGAAGCTGGAGCACAAGTTAACAGAAAAGATCGAGGCAGAATCTGAACTGTGCTCAGATAGATTTAAAGATGTTAATATAAAAGTAAGCATATGTCAAGCAGAAGTAGACGCAATCAAAACTGATACTACTCATATTGTACAAAGAGTAGAAAATGTTGAAATGAAAGTAGAAAATATCAGTACTAACATTGCTAACATTGAGAGTAAAGTAGCTTCAGTAACTTCTGGTGATGGTAGTATACAACAAGTTGTAGCTGCTAACGCCGCTTTTATCGGGTGTCGGCAGTTCTTGCGGTTTGATCCAGATAAAAATATCCACCCGCTAGATTTCTGGAACGATTTTGAAGATGTGATTCCACCAACTTGGTCTGAACGAGAGAAAATCTCGTTTATTAGAAGCCATTTAGCAGGTGACGCCATGCGTTGGTCAGCTGACGTTATGTTGAAGTGTAAAACATTAGCGGAATTTAAAACAGCTTTTATTAATGAGTATTGGTCTAGCAATAAGCAAAACGAAGTGTTGAGAGAAGTTTGGAGTGGAAAACGCTTCAATGCAGGCAAGGAATCAATTAAAGAGTTTGCTAGGTCATGGATTTCACGTTTGTCACATTTGGCGGAAAAGTTAAAACCAGAAATGATTATACTAGGTCTGGAAGCCAAACTGCCATGGTACTGGCAAACTAGAATTATATCAGCCCCTAGAGACAATCTGGATCGTTTCATTGAATATTTGGAACGTGTAGAACGTGTCGCTGCCAATGAGGAGCAAGCAAGTAATAACCGTAATGCCAATAATAATAATAGTAACTTTAGGAACGAGCAAAATGGCAATGTAAACAACAGTACGGAAAGTAATGCTGTGCCAGTCAACTATAATGAAACTAAAGGAAACAGCAGTAGGCAGAGGCAGGAAAACTAGTTCCCGTCTACGAGGACACTGGCGCTCACCAGGCGGTTACTTTTCCTAAGCCAGTAGTTACGGGAATTGGTAAGACAGATCAGAATACTCAAACTGAACAGGTGGATGAAGGGTCGGTAGCATCTAAGGATACAACAGAAATATTAGATCACTCACAGTATTTGATAGATACCGTGTTAGAGACGCTTTCTAAGTGGGAAGAGAAAGAGAAGGCGCAGCGGTGTAACGATAAGGGGGAGCTACAAAATACTGAATTGACAGGTGAAGAAGCAGAAGAAATTCATGCTTATATTTACGATGAGGATAATGTGCTCTTATCTAAAGTGCCTGTGCAGGATGTTGATAATGTACTAATAGATTTAGGACAGGAGGTAAGTGAGAATGTAGAGGGTAGGCTGTTGAGGGTCGTTGAACCCAGTAGCTGTGACCAGTTGTCACTTGAGAAAGAAACCGACGATAATGGTGAAAGTGGTTTAGCTGTAACTAGTGTTATGCCCGGTCTGGAGACGCAGAATCGCTCAGACTACAGTGATTTGGGTTATGTTCAGCAAACTAAATGTAATGAAGTCGTGCGGTGTTTCGATTTAAAATTAATAGACCGACTGGAAAAGGCAGCTGAAAATGTAATTCAGGAAACCCCTACACACTGTGACCTAAATGTAATGAAGACAGATGTCGATCACTTTAGTTGGAGACAAATCCAAAAGGAACTACTAGATGAATTTGAGGAACCACCTGTACAACCTAGAATAAGCCACCCTATAATAATAGTGAATATGTTGGGTATCAATGTACGTTGTCTCTTAGACAGTGGAAGTGAGGTGAGTGCAATATCTCAGTCCTTCTTTGATGCATTACCTAGTAAAGACAAGCTTACAGTCATGAGGGTATCAGGACTAAGAATAATTGGTGCTACTGGCAAGGTTTCAAAAACGGTAAAGCAAGAAGCTTTACTACCCTTTAACATTAATGGTAATTTAATTGATCATCCATGTTTAATTGTAAACAATATCAGTATTGAGGTTTTAATTGGCATAGATTTCTTGTCAAAATATCAGACTGTTGTTGACTTTGCAAGAAGCCAGTTAAAAATGGTCTTGCCAATAACCGGAGTAATTACAGTCCCTTTTAGTGATAAACATGTAGTAACTGATGATGGAACTTGGGAGCTGCCTATACGAGTTCTGAAAAATAGGAGGTATTGGGACGAAGGTGTTAATCTTAGTAACAGTAAGCTGAACACAGGAGAAGAAGAAGCAATTATTTTAGACAAGATAGAAGCTAAATTGCAGGAAATAGATAAAATTTCCGCCAATGAGAAGGAAGAACTGAGACAGGTTCTAAAAAGGAATCATAAAGTATTTTCAGATCGACGTGGCGTGGTCAAAGGTTATGAATGAATGCTGTAGGGAGGAGGTTGTTCTGTAACCTCTACACAGTGTGGCAGCTGTGCAGTCCCAGCTGTGTGAGATCTTCTTTCCCTTTCAGGTCTCACTCATTCTTCCTCTTTTCTGTCCTCAAAAAAAATTTCTAACTCTTCTTTACAGCATTAAACCAATGAATGCTGTAGGGAGGAGGTTGTTCTGTAACCTCTACACAGTGTGGCAGCTGTGCAGTCCCAGCTGTGTGAGATCTTCTTTCCATTTCAGGTCTCACTCATTCTTCCTCTTTCCTGTCATCAAAAATTTCGACCTCTTCTTTCATACATTAAAATTTTCCGTTATGACTATCAAGCCAGCATTAAGCTAACGAATTCTGTAGGGAGGAGGTTGTTCTGTAACCTCTACACAGTGTGGCAGCTGTGCAGTCCCAGCTGTGTGAGATCTTCTTTCCCTTTCAGGTCTCACTCATTCTTCATCTTTCCTATCCACAAAAATTTCGACCTCTTCTTTCATACATTAAATTTCCCGGTATGGTTATCAATACAGCATTAAACCAATGAATGCTGTAGGGAGGAGGTTGTTCTGTAACCTCTACACAGTGTGGCAGCTGTGCAGTCCCAGCTGTGTGAGATCTTCTTTCCATTTCAGGTCTCACTCATTCTTCCTCTTTTCTGTCCTCAAAAAAAATTTCTAACTCTTCTTTACAGTATTAAACCAATGAATGCTGTAGGGAGGAGGTTGTTCTGTAACCTCTACACAGTGTGGCAGCTGTGCAGTCCCAGCTGTGTGAGATCTTCTTTCCATTTCAGGTCTCACTCATTCTTCCTCTTTCCTGTCATCAAAAATTTCGACCTCTTCTTTCATACATTAAAATTTTCCGTTATGACTATCAAGCCAGCATTAAGTTAATGAATGCTGTAGGGAGGATGTTGTTCTGTAACCTCTACACAGTGTGGCAGCTGTGCAGTCCCAGCTGTGTGAGATCTTCTTTCCCTTTCAGGTCTCACTCATTCTTCATCTTTCCTATCCACAAAAATTTCGACCTCTTCTTTCATACATTAAATTTCCCGGTATGGTTATCAATACAGCATTAAACCAATGAATGCTGTAGGGAGGAGGTTGTTCTGTAACCTCTACACAGTGTGGCAGCTGTGCAGTCCCAGCTGTGTGAGATCTTCTTTCCCTTTCAGGTCTCACTCATTCTTCCTCTTTTCTGTCCTCAAAAAAAATTTCTAACTCTTCTTTACAGCATTAAACCAATGAATGCTGTAGGGAGGAGGTTGTTCTGTAACCTCTACACAGTGTGGCAGCTGTGCAGTCCCAGCTGTGTGAGATCTTCTTTCCATTTCAGGTCTCACTCATTCTTCCTCTTTCCTGTCATCAAAAATTTCGACCTCTTCTTTCATACATTAAAATTTTCCGTTATGACTATCAAGCCAGCATTAAGCTAATGAATGCTGTAGGGAGGAGGTTGTTCTGTAACCTCTACACAGTGTGGCAGCTGTGCAGTCCCAGCTGTGTGAGATCTTCTTTCCCTTTTAGGTCTCACTCATTCTTCATCTTTCCTATCCACAAAAATTTCGACCTCTTCTTTCATACATTAAATTTCCTGGTATGGTTATCAATACAGCATTAAACCAATGAATGCTGTAGGGAGGAGGTTGTTCTGTAACCTCTACACAGTGTGGCAGCTGTGCAGTCCCAGCTGTGTGAGATCTTCTTTCCCTTTCAGGTCTCACTCATTCTTCCTCTTTCCTGTCCTCAAAAATTTCGACCTTTTCTTTCCAAATACTAAAATTTTCCGTTATGTCTATCAAGCCATGAGTTATGTAATCATTCTATCTACCGATTAGTGAAGAAAAATACCTAATGTGACAAACCTAATAGTGACAAACAATAGAGAAGTATGACGTAATTAAGATATAAAATGTATTTGAGTAACAATTATGTATAGTACCCTGGTAATATAGTAAGTACAAAATGTTTTATTGGAAATGGTCCACCAACAGAAATTTAAAAAGATATATGAATTCATGTACAAGCAGGATCTGAAGTGGTAATGAAACCTAGTGTATGCATTAGAGCTAACTAAGAAATAGTAAAAGAGATTGCTTAGTGTTAGGAAAAATATGCAGATAAGTTGTAAGGATGAACTCACCTGGTGTAGCAAGGAAAGGCAGTGTAATAGAATTGAGCAGTGTTTGTGGTTGAGACGTGAAGGACACGTCCCTGAAGTATTTATAAGGTTGGAGCTGGCCATTATTTTAGTGTAGTGTGTGACAGGATACACCTACACGTATTGAGGTTATGAGTTGGAGGCGTGAATGCGACCATAGGCACCCTTATGTTAGTTGAGACAGAGCAGCTCATGGTGTCCTATAGGTTTAAGGAATTTAGCATTACGCTCGTCCATAATTACTTGATGCACTTTAGTGGTAGGTCGAGAGAGAGACTACCTGAGGTTTCAGCGTCCAATCGAGTGGAAATGGATTGCCACGTGAGCAAGCTGATCAGCTGCAATACACTAGAGATATGAAATAAATGTGCTATCCTATGCTATAAATATTAATAGAGTGAGTGTTAAATAAGTACATACACTAGCAAAATAAATAAATAACATACTGACAGACGTGAAACATTATTTTAGCTCAGCATAAATACACTTCAAAGTAAGTAAGTACATAATTGCAGATGTGGAACTGACAACAGCGGAGGACCAATAAGTGGATTTAGTAGTCAACTAAACGTAGAGTGTTTTGAACACTCAGCACTGTACTATTACCAAAAGTTACTCACATGTACAAAGAAACTGAGAAAACAACCACTAATCATACTCATACTACCTCTAAGAATAAGGTAATCAAAGATGAGTCAGTTAAGTGCTTAAAATACAAATGTATCAGGAATGTACCGAGCATTGGTTCAGTGTTCTGGCCCAGAACTAATAAATTCAGATTAAATAGGATTTATGATTATATGCCTTGAGCATAAAATTTTCTCTTGTAAGTGACTAACGGCGTTTTGAGCCAATTGTTGACCAATTTTATGACAGTTAAGTAACCGTGAGAGTAGAATTGAAAAAATTCTGTTAACTTTGTTCCAGTAAGATATTGAAGGATAAAATGTATATATCCCCATTTCATTGTGACCCACCCATAGGTATTAAGTGAACAGAGTCTGAGGCACTCTTTTTGTTTGTTCTACAGGACAAACCAGATAATGGCAGCCTGGTAGCTGCGTGAAAGTGTGGAGTGACTTGGACACAACTCACAGTGACCCCTCCCTTTCCCCCATGTAATTTAGAGAGAACGTGAAGGACGCACACCATAGCAACTTCCCCTCCTCTACCCTTGTGAATGGAAGTGTAGGACGCCAGCCAAAGCGGCTACAACCACGTGTGTAAAAATGATTTGTGAAATTTTCTTTCAGGTTTAGAAAAGACTGCTAAGAGATAATCATCTGTTTATGTATCATGTTATTTTCTTTGAATTTGTGTATGTAAAAATGTATTTAATTTATTTAATGGATCTAAGATTTTCGTAATTTTTCAATTTACATCTACATCTACATCTATACTCCGCGAGCCACCTTACGGTGTGTGGCGGAGGGTACTTATTGTACCACTATCTGATCCCCCCTTCCCTGTTCCATTCACGAATTGTGCGTGGAAAGAACGACTGCTTGTAAGTCTCCGTATTTGCTCTAATTTCTCGGATCTTTTCGTTGTGATCATTACGCGAGATATATGTGGGCGGTAGTAATATGTTGCCCATCTCTTCCCGGAATGTGCTCTCTCGTAATTTCGATAATAAACCTCTCCGTATTGCGTAACGCCTTTCTTGAAGTGTCCGCCACTGGAGCTTGTTCAGCATCTCCGTAACGCTCTCGCGCTGACTAAATGTCCCCATGACGAATCGCGCTGCTTTTCGCTGGATCATGTCTATCTCTTCTATTAATCCAACCTGGTAAGGGTCCCATACTGATGAGCAATACTCAAGAATCGGACGAACAAGCGTTTTGTAAGCTACTTCTTTCGTCGATGAGTCACATTTTCTTAGAATTCTTCCTATGAATCTCAACCTGGCGCCTGCTTTTCCCACTATTTGTTTTATGTGATCATTCCACTTCAGATCGCTCCGGATAGTAACTCCTAAGTATTTTACGGTCGTTACCGCTTCCAATGATTTACCACCTATGGCATAATCGTACTGGAATGGATTTCTGCCCCTATGTATGCGCATTATATTACATTTATCTACGTTTAGGGAAAGCTGCCAGCTGTCGCACCATGCATTAATCCTCTGCAGGTCCTCCTGGAGTACGTACGAGTCTTCTGATGTTGCTACTTTCTTGTAGACAACCGTGTCATCTGCAAATAGCCTCACGGAGCTACCGATGTTGTCAATTCGTATGTGTTCGTTTGTCTAAGGCAATATGTATGCCAAAATATTTCATTGACTTTGCTTAAAATTTTGAGTAATGACATTGGTTAAAAGGCAGTGAACATGCCTACAATTTAAATAATTAATGTAGGTAATCAGCTTTCTTTAATGTTTCTACAGGTTTAAATTTCAATTTTGATTTTTCATAGGGAGTTAAACTGTACTCTTGCTTCCCTTTTTGTAATTAAATTTTTTTTTCATTCATTAACATTCATAAACAAAAAATTTAAGTAGAGGGTGATGTAGGGAAGCAGCCTACTCACGCTGTAGTAAATTCACATCAGTTTCCATTGTGTGCCAGCCAGTCTGCTGTAACTAGCTCTGACGTCATAAATGTTGTGCAATACCTTAAAAATCAAGCAAATGACCTAAAACTTTTCTAGCAGGTCAGGAATAATACTAAATTAATGTGTGTTAAATATCAGTTCGATAACTTCAGCCGTTTTCGAGATTTGGACGTTTTTCTGAAAAAATCATTGGCGCAACAGAAAAGAGCTAGAGACTTCAAAATTTATATTTAGATTCATCTTTCATAATGATTTAATAAAAACAGTACTTTGGATTTCACAAATTAAGATTTTAGTGGAAATTCATGATTTTCTGGTTTTCATCTTAAAACTGAAGGAAGCAAGATAGATTAAGTAGGCTAATAAATAAGGCTAGGATGTTTAGATTTAAATACGTTGGAGGTCCGCTATGACTATGAAGATGTGTAAAGTTTCTTTTGAATACCTATAAAATTATGGCGATAGCGGATCTCAAAAGGGCCAGTTCAGAGCTCATCTGCTGCGTACAGTGTAATTTAATTAATTCTCTCGCCCAGAATATTTAACTTAGCCACGTCAAAATTTTATTATCAATACTTACCTGCGTGCTGAATGCACGTTTAAATTAAGAGCTTCTTCGGCCATCAGCAAAAGAAGCTATAAATTATTATGTAACTTGAAGTGGTGCGTTACTAGCCCAGCGGCTAGTCGAGATAGCCGAAAAGATCAAGCGTTCCCTTCGCCGTCCGCACCGCGGGTTTATATATAAGGACGCTGCGCGAGGAAGAAAGGCCCCAGTTCTCTCCAAGCGCTGAATGACACGCCATCTGTGTCGGGAGCCGCGTCGCATCAGTGTCACTGCTACAAACAGCCTCGGGTGCCGTATTAAGTTACTAGAGATACGCGGAACCATGAAAACATTTCATGTGAAGTGTTAATTCTGGGATGATTTTTCTTAACTAGCTTCAGTTTGCGTATTGTCGTATTTTCACGTGCCGTCGCGGGACAGACATTCTACCAAATATTTAGCGTGGCGTTTGATGAAGTATTTTCATCAAATTATGGCGAGCATTTTTTTTAACATTTAATTCGGACATTTATAGTTGCATCAGCGCATTAGACTCTGAACTGCTCTGTTAGTTAGGTTGTAGGGATACTTGTGGTTTTTATCAGCGAATTTCAGAATATACTCAACTATTTTGGAAAACCGTTTTTGATTAGAAATCCCGGACAATCTCCTAATTCCTCAGAGCTATAAGCTGCAGCTATAATGGTATCTCAAATGAAGTGGGCACTAGGATCTCTAATTACTGGTTCCATGTTTTATTAAATCACTTTCTGGGTGCCAAAAAGTAAATAGAGAGCCAGTGTTGAGAAAGGCGAAAGACAGCATTAACAACATTCTAAAAGCCAGAAACTGATTCTACATGCAAGCATTTATACAGCAATCAGATTTTAGTTTATTTTTCTACCAAACTCATCCGCCGCCCCACAACACCTGCTCCACCGCCCTACTCCAGCCAGACTCTCTCTCTCCCCGCGCTCCACGCGACAGAGTTAACCCTACCAAAGATCCTAAACACTTTGGTTCTCCACACGACCTATCGATGTAATGGTTCGATAGCATAGTTTTCCTAGGCCAGACCCAGCGTAAAAATACAAATAATCTTTACACAACAAACCAATTATACTTCGACATAAATGCATATGTATACAAATAGTAAAACAATTACAATATACAAAGACACAGAAACGTCATATATTCAGGTAACAAAATAAGGAAAAAAAATTATAGTACAACAGATGGAAATACGAGGATATGCATTTCCGGCGTTACAGGACCAAACTGCTGGGTTATCGGTCCCTAAGCTTACACACTAATTAATCTAACTTAACCTAACTTACGCTAAGGACAACACACACACACACACACACCCATGTCCGAGGCAGGACTCGAACCTCCCACAGGGGGAGCAATGTGAACCGTGACAAGACGCCTTTGACCCCGCGGCGTCCCCGCGCGGCCTTCGCTCTTGGAAATCATCATTACGGACTGTTAAAAACCATTCGACGAAGTTTCAACGTGAGTGAAGCAGCAAAGGGTGCTTACCCAGTTTCAGCCCTGCTGTTGCGTGGTCGGAGGAAGGGGGAGCAAGGGGTGCGACATTGACACATGTATGAATAGAACGGCGAAGGATCTCCCTAACACCTCCCAGTTAGGCAACAACCTCGGCGGCGTCCGCCAACCATCACTGAGAACTTTAAAACTGTGATTTTACAGAGACAACCTGCCTGCAGGCCAGCATCTGTAATCGAAGGGGTATCACAGGGTTGCCTGCAGGATCTCAGCGTCGTTTCTCCTGCCTCGTCCAGTCGCTGGGCGACCCCTTTGTTGGTGAAAATGGTCAGTGTTTAGAAAAACGAAACAGGTCACCATTTAAGAAAAGCCATCAGAAGAAGCGGAATGGGTCAGCATTTAATGAAATGGAATCGGTTCACCGTTTAAGAAAACGGAACGCATCACTGGTTAGGAAAACGGAATTTGTTCATCTTTTAAGAAAATTATGGTCAGTGTAGACTGATGGTCACCACACAGATCGGTGGCCAATGGAGAACTATGGTCAGTTCGCAGAGTGAACGCACTTACCTCGCTTACTATTGGGTGTGCCAATGACACAGTCACTCTGGGTAAACCCATGTAAATACTGCACTGTCTCGTCATTTACATTAAAATATTTCCTCTACCTTATCATTAAATTTCATCTTACATAGGCGGGTGACCAAAATGTTTCACATCTTTCCACCCCTATTTCGTCAATGAATGTTATCTCACAGCATTTAAAAAAAATAACGTTTTGTGTCATGTTTAGAAAACGTATAAATATTTGAGTTCTTGAGCTTTTTCCGTCAGTGAAACACACACACACACACACACACACACACACACACACACAATCATGTAAGACACATGTTACCGGCTCCTGTCTGAGTTCACTTGCTCCAATACAGAGAGCACCCGTGCAATGCACTTCTCAGCTGTCGATAAGGCATGCGGTTCAGCCGCTTTTGTTGAGACAGATAGCTGGCATATGTCGCCTCGTTAATGTTATGTTGTGTGAAGGAAACAAATTAGAGACGGACTGAGAACGTAAAAAATACTGAAACAAAATAATAGTTCAGACAGAACATTTATTATAAAAATTACTTATCATACAATGTTTTTGCATGTAATTTTTTAACTATCTGTGCAGTGTATCACTAAATTTTGATCGAAAAGTGTACAACTTACATAATTTCCATTTTTGTGGATGTTCAGATTACAATGAAGTGACAAAAATCATTGGATACCTCCTAATATCTCGTCGGACGTGTGCAGTACATCAACTCAATGTGTCATGGTCTCAACAAGTCGGTGCCTCCATAGCCGTCCATAATTTTCGAAGTTCCAGCAATGCAGAAATTTGCGCACGAACAGATCTCTCAGTTATATCCCGTCAATGCTCAATGGGATTCATATCAGGCGATCTGCGTGGTGAAATCATTCCCTCTAACCGTTCAAAATGTTCTTCAAACCTCATGCGAGACTTGTGGCGGTGATATGGCGCATTGCCGTACATAAAAATTCCATAGTTGTTTGGGAAAATGAAGTCCACGAATAGCTGCAAAATGGTCTCCAAGTAGCCGAACATAGCCATTTCCAGTCAATTATCGGTTCAGTTGGAGCAGAGGACCCAGTCCATTCCACGTAAACACAGCCCACACCACTTACGGAGCCACCATCAGCTTCCAAGGTGCCATCTTGGGTCCATTGCTTCGTGGGGGTCTGCGCTACACTCGAACCCAACCATCGCCTATTATCAACTGAAATCGGGACTCATCTGACCAGCCCACGGTTTTCTAGTCGTCTAGGGTCTGAGAGACAGGGTCACGACCCTTGGACAGGTGCGCAGCCGATGCCGTGCTGATAGCAAAGACACTAGCGTCGGTTGTTTACTGCCATAGCCCATCAAAGGCCAAATTTCGCCGTACTGTCCTAACCGATACTTCGCCGTATATTGCACACTGATTTCTGCTGTTATTTCACGCAGCGTTCCTTGTCTGTTACAACTAACAACTCTACGCAAACGCCGTCGTCCTTGGTCGTTAAGTGAAGACCATTGGCCCATGCGTTGACCGTGGCGAGGTAATGCCTGAAATTTACTATTCTTGGCACACTCTTGACATTGTGGATCGCGGAAAACTACGTGCCCTAACGATTTCCGAAATGGAATGTCCCATGCGTCTAGCTCCAACTACATTTCCGCGTTTAAAGTCTGTTAATGGCATTCGTGCGCTCATAATCAAGTCGGAAACCTTTTTAGATGAATCATACGAGTACAAATGACAGTTCCACCAGTGCACCGCCATTTTATACCTCGTGTACGCGATACCACCGCCATCTGTATATGTAGATATCGCTATCCCGTGATTTTGAAGCTATTAAAATTTATTTCACATTACTTACGTTTTTACAATAAAATCAGACATAGCAGGTATTTACATCATTTACAGGTATCTGAATTGCAACTAATCATTATTTTTCTGCCATAGTGACACTATGCCACTGTTTTTACATTATCCGGAAACGTCTGACGTTGTCATCTTGAGCAGATAAAGAAAGTTTATGTTGTTCGAAAGTCGAAAAAATATGCTGCTTCGACTGAACGACAAACTGCACGAAGGATTTTACCTCCATACCCAAGATTCACTGCCGGTAGTCATCAGTGGTTAGTCTTTTACTTAAGATTGTTTCATGTCGTACGCACTGTGGATATGTGCCCAGATTCAGTCTCAAGAGCATACATTTTTGCTCGCAGGCCAACAAATTCTGCAATAGATTCATAGTTAAGTTCGTATGCCATTAATCCAGTTTCTCTATTATTCGTATCCGTTGTAATGAATCTGCTATTTACTGGGAAAACCAAAGAATCGAACCTTATACGCACATAACTCCCAATATCTTCATAGATGGAGTTTTTAACGTGATACATGAGTTTTCCAGTGCCTGCATCAAAGTTTCACTCGATTCCCGGAAATTTGTTTAATATGTGCCCTTAGTGAAAGTCGCAAAAGAAGTGTCTTGGAAATATCCAGAATTACCAATTCCACCATAAATGGTTTATCGAAGTCTACATTTAGCCTACTTAGTTCGATTGTGACTAGATTTTCGTTAAAAGTGACACCATTTCGAAAATTCTGTTTTTCAGATAATGCAGCTTACTCGTATCGGGCTTCGTAACACACTGCTAATCGTCCTTCAATATCTTTCTCACGTCTTCCTTATTTATTTCAGAAAACGCAATTATTCGTGAGTTTGATGAAATTCTTCTCAAATTCACTGGATGCACTCATGCCTTTCTGGGAGTTAATCTCAGAATATGGCTTCATCCAGGGAACTTGCCTAAACGATATGGTGCGGTGAATCTTCGGAAAACTAATTTATGTAGTGAACCTTATTTCAAAATTCTGTAGTGAGTGGCACAGTTTTTACTCGCATGTAATGTTGAAAGTAATTTCTTTGGTTTATCTGTATCGGATGGAGACGTCGTTTACTTCCAGACATAAAAGTAAATCTGAATTGAACCTTAAATACTCTCGGGTATTCAAGACCTACTCCTAAAATGTACGCTATGTTCTAATCGTCTGGTAAATCTTCCACCACAAAACCTCTGACACGCTCCGGAAGACCTATTCAAAACTGGACACTGGAAGATGTTGCAACATCGCGCAGATGTATAGGCTATTCACATCAAGATATATGATACACGATTTGACAATTTTATCATCATAGAAAGCCACACATCTGTTGATGTCAACAATTGACAGTTCAGCCGCAGATGCCTCGTTCAACGAACTATAGTTGTTTGACATCGGTAATTAATAAGCTGTAATTCCTCTTTAGTAATTTTCAGCAGAGCATCCCATGCTCAATCAGATGAAGCATTATAACACGTAGCATCCAAATCCTATATCTTAAGGCAAAGACTGGGAAAGTTTTCGAACACATTGGCAAGATGTAGCACATCAATTTTCAAATGTAAGTCAGAATATTCTTCAAGTGTTCTACATTTAATGACATTCAATTAAATGCAACCTTTTTGGTACTCATTGTCTGTTGTTGTTTCGTCTGTTCACAAACTTTCAAACTGTTCGATTGGAGCAGGCGATTTTCCAGCATAATCAATTCGTTACTCACATTTCCATGTAGAAAAATTTTCTTTTTATTACTTTATCGAACTCTATATCGCAGGGAAAATACGTTCTCCCCTCGAGGGAGCACTTCAAGTAATATAGCGAACTGATAAATCTTATATTTATGTTACATGTAAATAAGTTATATATAACTGCAACCAGTCACTTTTTTGAACAATTATGTTTTATTCCATGAATCGGTTTTCGAACCTTTTCAGGTTCATCTTCAGATGGTTTCTGGAAGTTAGATCATTATTTCTAGCATAATGCTGACTCTATGACAAATGAATGGAACACGCTTTAATGTATCGCCATGACTATTGCTTATCTGTCGATATGGATGTAAATTTATTCGGTTAGTGTTGATGTCCAGTTGTTATATCACTACGCACACTTCCACACAAACTATATTAATTTACACTCTGACGGCGAGACATTTTCAGCATCCAGCATGAACTTTATGACTGTTGCTTGTAGCAAAGATCTTGACAAAAAGATATAGTATAGGCCTACTTTGCACAGAAATATACTTTGTACTTTTTTGCATATATTAAAGTCGATATAACGTTAAATATTTCAATCAGACTGGCGATAACATGAGAGCACAAAATAAAATAAATAAATAAATAAATAAATTACTACAAGAACAAACTTCAGGTGCTCTGATATCCTATTTCTGTTTGTATATTAATGTATAATGCAGGCAATTTATAGCAAATATTTTAATAATGACTGGCATTAACATAAATGCCCAGGAATCAATTTATGTTATTTACTGAAACTTCCTGGCAGATTAAAACTGTGTGCCGGACCGAGACTCGAACTCGGGACCTTTGCCTTTCGCGGGCAAGTGCTCTACCAACTGAGCTACCCAAGCACGACTCATGCCCCGTTCTCACAGCTTTATTTCTGCCAATATCTCGTCTCCTACCTTCCAAACTTTACAGAAGCTCTCCTGCGAACCTTGCAAAGGTCCCGAGTTCGAGTCTCGGTCCGGCACACAGTTTTAATCTGCCAGGAAGTTTCATATAAGCGCACACTCCGCTGTAGAGTGAAAATCTCATTCTGTGTTATTTACTTATTGAAACTACATTCTGATTGGCTGCCTCCTTTAGTACTTTGCTGTTATTGGCTGTAGAGGTACCGGAGTTTTAAATTTCCCACAACACATCTAGTCTGTTTTCTGATAATGGCTTTTTGATTGGGTGGAGATGGTTGAACTGGTAAACGGGGCGTGGCTTGGTGTCACTGATAGTGATGACGTCACTGACAAAGTTTTGACACCACTGAGAAGGAGGGGATGGGGGCTTGTGATGTCACGGGTGATCATGTGACGATCACAAGATCACCTTCATGTCCCTCAGCAGAAGTCTGAAAGTCAATGTGTGCTGGAGTCCACACAGACATAGTACCGGTTTGGTCTTTTGTTCCCCTCTCCCGGTTGGAATGCTAATGTCTGTAGGCCATTCGCTGTAATTCTATAAAACAGTTTTCCCATTTCATAAGATAGTTAAAGATTTCTGTTTCTTGTTCTTTATTGAACACAGTCCTTAAGCTTCCCATAATCTTTTCACCACTTACTGCATCTTCATATCTTCATAGCATTCTTTTCAGCGTGTTATGTGCAATATTAAATTCCTTTGCTGCTGTAGCAAAAGGCATCTTATCATTCTTCACTGCACCAATCGCACTTACCATCGCAATAGGAACGCATGTTTGTTGTTCTGATTTCCGGACATATTATGCCCTAGTATCTATAACATTACCAAGTGGTAGAAGCTGACCGTTTTCAATAAGATTTTTTTGCCATGCGGAATATAACAGAACAGAAATGAAATATCATTCATTAATTCAGAATCGTCACAAAAGAATAGTGTGGCGGATTGAAGACTTGTATATAAGGATTTACAAGTCAATCTGTTCTATTATGAGTAATGTACGTAAGTACGTCTTAGCCGTAGTGTAACAAACAGATGAGAAATGAACTAAACGCTTTTACCGCGAATAGTTTCGTCACTTTTCCCGATCAGACGCTATTTGGGAATCAGTAGTTAAACCGAAAGAAAGAAAAAGGTAGCCAAATTTGTAAGCCAAAAGATGTTTAAACAGCGATAGTGTAAAAACATGTTACTCTGTTTCTACGGGAAGTAACAAGGATAATGTAAATGACACGCGTTACATCAGACTACTAAATATCACAAAAGATTTTATTAAAAATAACAAAATAAGCTTCCTGTGTCAGATTCACTGATGACAATGACAGTGTATGCTAGAACTAATTTGGTGATTTTTGGCAGGTAGCAGCACTTCTTAAGGCGAAAAAGAGTGCAATGGCCGCTTCTCCCACCCTCGCCACTTTACATCCTAGACTAGAAGCGGGTTTTCTACGTCACTGCAACGCACGAATTTTTTTCATTACACTCTTCTTATAGTCATGCGTATGCCACCATACCCTCCCCTCATGAACCATGGACCTTGCCGTTGGTAGGGAGGCTTGCGTGCCTCAGCGATACAGATAGCCGTACCGTAGGCCAGACAAACGTGTGGTTCCTGAAGAGGGGCAGCAGCCTTTCCTGTAGTTGCAGGGGCAACAGTCTGGAGGGTGGTGGTGGTTAGTGTTTAACGTCCCGTCGACAACGAGGTCATTAGAGACGGAGCGCAAGCTCGGGTTAGGGAAGGATTGGGAAGGAAATCGGCCGTGCCCTTTCAAAGGAACCATCCCGGCATTTGCCTGAAACGATTTAGGGAAATCACGGAAAACCTAAATCAGGATGGCTGGAGACGGGATTGAACCGTCGTCCTCCCGAATGCGAGTCCAGTGTGCTAACCACTGCGCCACCTCGCTCGGTCAACAACAACAGTCTGGATGATTGACTGATCTGGCCTTGTAACACTAACCAAAACAGCCCTGCTGTGCTGGTACTGCGAACGGCTGAAAGCAAGGGGAAACTACAGCCGTAATTTCTCCCGAGGGCATGCAGCTTTACTGCATGGTTAAATGATAATGGCGTCCTCTTGCGTAAAATATTCCGGAGGTAAAATAGTCCCCCATTTGGAACTCCGGGTGGGGACTACGCAGGAGGACGTCGTTATCAGGAGAAAGAAAACTAGCGTTCTACGGATCCGAGCGTGGAATGTCAGATCCCTTAATCGGGCAGGTAGGTTAGAAAATTTAAAAGGGGGAATGGAGAGGTTAAAGTTAGATATAGTGGGAATTAGTGAAGTTCGGTGGCAGGAGGAACAAGACTTTTGGTCAGGTGAATACAAGGTTATAAATACAAAATCAAATAGGGGTAATGCAGGAGTAGGTTTAATAATGAATAAAAAAATAGGAGTGCGGGTAAGCTACTACAAACAGCATAGTGAACGTATTATAGTGGCCAAGATAGACACGAAGCCCATGCCTACTACAGTAGTACAAGTTTATATGCCAACTATCACTGCAGATGAAAAAATTGAAGAAATGTGTGATGAGATAAAAGAAATTATTCAGGTTGTGAAGGGAGACGAAAATTTAATAGCCATGGCTGACTGGAATTCGACAGTAGGAAAAGGGAGAGAAGGAAACATAGTAGGTGAATATGGATTAGGGCTAAGAAATGAAAGAGGAAGCCGTCTGATAGAATTTTGCACAGAGCATGACTTAAACATAGCTTGGTTCAAGAATCATAAAAGAAGGCTGTATACATGGAAGAACCCTGGAGATACTAAAAGGTATCAGATAGATTATATAATGGTAAGACAGAGATTTAGGAACCAAGTTTTAAATTGTAAGACATTTCCAGGAACAGATGTGGACTCTGACCACAATCTATTGGTAATGAACTGTAGATTAAAACTGAAGAAATTGCAAAAAGGTGGGAATTTAAGGAGATGGGACCTGGATAAACTGAAAGAACCAGAGGTTATAGAGAGTTTCAGGGAGAGCATAAGAGAACAAATGACAGGAATGGGGGAAAGAAATACAGTAGAAGAAGAATGGGTAGCTTTGAGGGATGAAGTAGTGAAGGCATCAGAGGATCAATTAGCTAAAAAGACGAGGGCTGGTAGAAATCCTTGGGTAACAGAAGAAATATTGAATTTAATTGATGAAAGGAGAAAATATAAATATGCAGTAAATGACGCAGGAAAAAAGGAACACAAACGTCTCAAAAATGAGATTGACAGGAAGTGCAAAATGGCTAAGCAGGCATGGCTAGAGGACAAATGTAAGGATGTAGAGGCTTATCTCACTAGGGGTAGGATAGATACAACCTACAGGAAAATTAAGGAGACCTTTGGAGAAAAGAGAACCACTTGTATGAATATCAAAAGCTCAGATGGAAACCCAGTTTTAAGCAAAGAAGGGAAATCAGAAAGGTGGAAAGAGTATATAGAGGCTTCCTGGCAGATTAAAACTGTGTGCCCGACCGAGACTCGAACTCGGGACCTTTGCCTTTCGCGGGCAAGTGCTCTACCAACTGAGCTACCGAAGCACGACTCACGGCCGTCACTCACAGCTTTACTTCTGCCAGTACCTCGTCTCCTACCTTCCAAACTTTACAGAAGCTCTCCTGCGAACCTTGCAGAACTAGCACTCCTGAAAGAAAGGATATTGCGGAGACATGGCTTAGCCACAGCCTGGAGGATGTTTCCAGAATGAGATTTTCACTCTGCAGCGGAGTGTGCGCTGATATGAAACTTCCTGGGAGATTAAAACTGTGTGCCCGACCGAGACTCGAACTCGGGACCTTTGCCTTTCGCGGGCAAGTGCTCTACCAACTGAGCTACCGAAGCACGACTCACGCCCGGTACTCACAGCTTTACTTCCGCCAGTACCTCGTCTCCTACCTTCCAAACTTTACAGAAGCTCTCCTGCGAACCTTGCAGAACTAGCACTCCTGAAAGAAAGGATATAGCGGAGACATGGCTTAGCCACAGCCTGGGGGATGTTTCCAGAATGAGATTTTCACTCTGCAGCGGAGTGTGCGCTGATATGAAACTTCCTGGCAGATTAAAACTCTGTGCCCGACCGAGACTCGAACTCGGGACCCTTGCCTTTCGCGGGCAAGTGCTCTACCAACTGAGCTACCGAAGCCAGGTACTGGCAGAAGTAAAGCTGTGAGTACCGGGCGTGAGTCGTGCTTCGGTAGCTCAGTTGGTAGAGCACTTGCCCGCGAAAGGCAAAGGTCCCGAGTTCGAGTCTCGGTCGGGCACACAGTTTTAATCTGCCAGGAAGTTTCATATCAGCGCACACTCCGCTGCAGAGTGAAAATCTCATTCCATTATATAGAGGGTCTATACAAGGGCGATGTACCTGAGGACAATATTATGGAAATGGAAGAGGATGTAGATGAAGATGAAATGGGAGATACGATACTGCGTGAAGAGTTTGACAGTGCACTGAAAGACCTAAGTCGAAACAAGGCCCCGGGAGTAGATAACATTCCATTAGAACTACTGACGGCCTTGGGAGAGCTAGTCCTGACAAAACTCTTCCATCTGGTGAGCAAGATTTATGAGACAGGCGAAATACTCTCAGACTTCAAGAAGAATATAATAATTCCAATCCCAAAAAAGCAGGTGTTGACCGATGTGAAAATTATCGAACTATTAGTTTAATAAGTCACGGCTGCAAAATACTAACGTGAATTCTTTACAGACGAATGGAAAAACTGGTAGAAGCCGACTCGGGGAAGATCAGTTTGGATTCCGTAGAAATATTGGAACACGTGAGGCAATACTGACCCTGCGACTTATCTTAGAAGCTAGATTAAGGAAAGGCAAACCTATGTTTCTAGCATTTGTAGTCTTAGAGAAAGCTTTTGACAATGTTGACTGGAATACTCTCTTTCAAATTCTAAAGGTTGCAGGGTAAAATACAGGGAGCGAAAGGCTATTTACAATTTGTACAGAAACCAGATGGCAGTTATAATAGTCGAGGGACATGACAGGGACGTAGCGGTTGGGAAGGGAGTGAGACAGGGTTGTAGCCTTTCCCCGATGTTAGTCAATCTGTATATTGAGCAAGCAGTAAATGAAACAAAAGATAAATTCGAAGTAGGTATTAAATCCATGGAGAAGAAATAAAAACTTTGAGGTTCGCCGATGACATTGTAATTCTGTCAGAGACAGCAAAGGACTTGTAAGAGCAATTGAACGGAATGGACAGTGTTTTGAAAGGAGGATATAAGATGAACATCAATAAAAGCAAAACGAAGATAATGGAATGTAGTCCAATTAAATCGCGTGATGCTAAGGGAATTAGATTAGGAAATGAGACTCTTAAAGTAGTAAAGGAGTTTTGCTATTTGTGGAGCAAAATAACTGATGATGGTCGAAGTAGAGAGGATATAAAATGTAGACTGGAAATGGCAAGGAAAGCGTTTCTGAAGAAGAGAAATTTGTTAACATCGAGTATAGATTTAAGTGTCAGGAAGTCGTTTCTGAAAGTATTTGTATGGAGTGTAGCCATGTATGGAAGTGAAACATGGACGATAAATAGTTTGGACAAGAAGAGAATATAAGCTTTGGAAATGTGGTGCTACAGAAGAATGTTGGAGTTTAGGTGGGTAGATCACGTAACTAATGAGGAGGTATTGAATAGGATTGTCTTGTGACAGCCAGAGCGAGAGCACCAGCAGCAGCGAGTACTGTTTGTATAAAGCGTTTTTGTACTTATTTGCTGCGCTTAGCTTTTAAATAGTTTTTCTGGGAAAACCTAGCGTAGTTTTCGCGTCTCGTATTTCAGTGAGTGTTTCTTGATTATCAGAGTAGCTCATCAGAAGATTATCTTGGGAATTTGTCACCGTATAGAGTAGGGTAAACATAGTCATGTGTAGGGACTGTGGTTGTTGTGAGCGGACGCAAGGAGAATTGGCCACTCTTCGGGGGCAGGTGGAGGCTTTGTCTGTTAGGCTCATCGAGCTCGAGGCGCAGGCGTCGGCTCGTAGTGGCGTTGGGGCAACTGTGGTGAGACCTATGCCTACTTCGGTGGCCTTGGAATCACATGGAACCCCTGATGTCGCTGCGTCTTCCGGCAGTGAGCATCTTACCGGTCAGCCATCACTCCAGGGTGAATGGCGGACAGTGGTGGGCTCGCGCGTGCCTGGCCGAAAGGCGAAGGTGGGATCTGGCCGCGTGGCAGCTGCCTTACCCCCTTCCAACAGGCACGGGGTGCTTCCTAGTGGTGATGACATCGTTTCCGAGCCACCACAGGATGCCTCGCCTGTTGGGCCAGTGGCCGATTCTCCGGCAAGGTCCCGACAGTCACAGAGGGCGGGCCTATTAGTTATAGGGAGCTCCAACGTTAGGCGGGTTATGGAGCCCCTCAGGAAAATAGCGGGTAGGTCGGGGAAGAATGCCAGTGTGCACTCGGTGTGCTTGCCGGGGGGTCTCGTCCGTAATGTGGAGGAGGCCCTTCCGGCAGCTATTGAACGCACTGGGTGTGACCGGCTGCAGATAGTAGCACATGTCGGAACGAATGACGCCTGCCGCTTGGGTTCTGAGGCCATCCTTGGTTCCTTCCGGCGGCTGGCTGATTTGGTGAAGACAACCAGCATCGCACGCGGAGTGCAAGCTGAGCTTAATATCTGCAGCATAGTGTTCAGAGTCGATCGCGGTCCTCTGGTTTGGAGCCGTGTGGAGGGTCTAAACCAGAGGCTCAGACGACTCTGCGACTATAATGGTTGCAAATTCATCGACCTCCGTTATTGGGTGGAGAACTGTAGGGCCCCCCTAGACAGGTCAGGCGTGCACTACACACCGGAAGCAGCTACTAGGGTAGCAGAGTACGTGTGGCGTGCACACGGGGGTTTTTTAGGTTAGAGGGACCCCCCCTTGGGCGAAACGATAAAATACCTGACGGCTTACCAGAGAGGACATTATCATCGTTGATAAAGAACGTCCGTCCTCAGAGACCAAAAACAGGAAAAGTTAACGTAATATTGGTAAACTGCAGGAGTATCCAGGGCAAGGTTCCTGAATTAGTATCTCTTATTGAAGGAAATAGTGCTCATATAGTATTAGGAACGGAAAGTTGGTTAAAACCGGAAGTGAACAGTAACGAAATCCTAGACACAGAATGGAATATATACCGCAAGGATAGGATAAACGCCAATGGTGGAGGAGTATTTATAGCAGTAAAGAATTCAATAATATCCAGTGAAGTTATTAGCGAATGCGAATGTGAAATAATCTGGGTTAAGTTAAGTATCAAAGGTGGGTCAGATATGATAGTCGGATGCTTCTATAGACCACCTGCATCAGCAACCGTAGTAGTTGAGCGCCTCAGAGAGAACCTGCAGAACGTCGTGAAGAAGTTTCGTGATCATACTATTGTAATAGGGGGAGACTTCAATCTACCAGGTATAGAATGGGATAGTCACACAATCAGAACTGGAGCCAGGGACAGAGACTCTTGTGACATTATCCTGACTGCCTTGTCCGAGAATTACTTCGAGCAGATAGTTAGAGAACCAACTCGTGAAGCTAACGTTTTAGACCTCATAGCAACAAATAGACCGGAACTTTTCGACTCCGTGAATGTAGAAGAGGGTATCAGTGATCATAAGTCAGTGGTTGCATCAATGACTACAAGTGTAATAAGAAATGCCAAGAAAGGAAGGAAAATATATTTGCTTAACAAGAGTGATAGGGCACAAATCGCAGAATATCTGAGTGACCACCATCAAACGTTCATTTTTGAGGAAGAGGATGTGGAACAAAAATGGAAAAAATTCAGAAACATCGTCCAGTACGCCTTAGATAAGTTCGTACCGACTAAGGTCCAAAGCGAGGGGAAAGATCCACCGTGGTATAACAATCATGTACGAAAGCTACTACGGAAACAAAGAAAGCTTCATCATAGGTTTAAGAGTAGTCGAATCATAGCTGATAAGGAAAAGCTGAACGAAGCGAAAAAGAGCGTAAAGAGAGCAATGAGAGAAGCATTCAACGAATTCGAACATAAAACATTGGCAAACAATCTAAACAAGAACCCTAAAAAGTTTTGGTCATATGTAAAATCGGTAAGCGGATCTAAATCCCCTATTCAGTCACTCGTTGACCACGATGGCACCGAAACAGAGGACGACCGAAGAAAGGCAGAAATACTGAATTCAGTGTTCCGAAACTGTTTCACTGCGGAAAATCGTAACACGGTCCCTGACTTCAGCCGTCGCACGGACGCCAAAATGGAAAATATTGAAATAAACGATATCGGAATTGAAAAACAACTGCTATCACTTAGTAGCGGAAAAGCATCCGGACCAGACGAGATACCCTTAAGATTCTACAGTGATTATGCTAAAGAACTTGCCCCCTTTCTATCAGCAATTTATCGTAGATCGCTGGAAGAACGTAAAGTACCTAGCGACTGGTAGAAAGCGCAGGTCGTTACCATTTTCAAGAAGGGTCATAAATCAGATGCGAATAATTATAGGCCTATTTCGCTTACGTCAATCTGTTGTAGAATAATGGAACATGTTTTGTGTTCTCGTATTATGACGTTCTTAGATAATACAAATCTCCTTCATCATAACCAACATGGATTCCGCAAACAGAGATCATGTGAAACTCAGCTCGCCCTATTTGCCCAAGAAATTCCAAGTGCCGTAGACACTGGCGAGCAGATTGATGCCGTATTCCTGGACTTCAGGAAGGTATTTGATACGGTTCCGCACTTACGTTTAGTGAAAAAAATACGAGCTTACGGAATATCGGACCAGGTTTGTGATTGGATTCAGGATTTCCTAGAAGAAAGAACACAACATGTCATTCTTAACGGTTCAAAATCTGCAGATGTAGAGGTAATTTCGGGAGTACCGCAGGGAAGCGTGATAGGACTTTTATTGTTTACAATATACATAAATGACTTAGTTGACAACATCGGTAGCTCCGTGAGGCTATTTGCAGATGACACGGTTGTCTACAAGAAAGTAGCAACATCAGAAGACTCGTACGTACTCCAGGAGGACCTGCAGAGGATTAATGCATGGTGCGACAGCTGGCAGCTTTCCCTAAACGTAGATAAATGTAATATAATGCGCATACATAGGGGCAGAAATCCATTCCAGTACGATTATGCCATAGGTGGTAAATCATTGGAAGCGGTAACGACCGTAAAATACTTAGGAGTTACTATCCGGAGCGATCTGAAGTGGAATGATCACATAAAACAAATAGTGGGAAAAGCAGGCGCCAGGTTGAGATTCATAGGAAGAATTCTAAGAAAATGTGACTCATCGACGAAAGAAGTAGCTTACAAAACGCTTGTTCGTCCGATTCTTGAGTATTGCTCATCAGTATGGGACCCTTACCAGGTTGGATTAATAGAAGAGATAGACATGATCCAGCGAAAAGCAGCGCGATTCGTCATGGGGACATTTAGTCAGCGCGAGAGCGTTACGGAGATGCTGAACAAGCTCCAGTGGCGGACACTTCAAGAAAGGCGTTACGCAATACGGAGAGGTTTATTATCGAAATTACGAGAGAGCACATTCCGGGAAGAGATGGGCAACATATTACTACCGCCCACATATATCTCGCGTAATGATCACAACGAAAAGATCCGAGAAATTAGAGCAAATACGGAGACTTACAAGCAGTCGTTCTTCCCATGCACAATTCGTGAATGGAACAGGGAAGGGGGGATCAGATAGTGGTACAATAAGTACCCTCCGCCACACACCGTAAGGTGGCTCGCGGAGTATAGATGTAGATGTAGATGTTGATTGGGGAGAAAAGTTTGTGGCACAACTTGACTAGAAGAAGGGATCGATTGGTAGGACATGTTCTGAGGCATCATGGGATCACCAGTTTAGTATTGAAGGGTAGCGTGGAGGGTAAAAATCATAGAGGGAGACCAAGACATGAATACACTAAGCAGATTCAAAAGGATGTAGGTTCCAGTAGGTACTGGGAGATGAAGGAGCTTGCACAGGATAGATTAGCATGGAGAGCTGCATCAAACCAGTCTCAGGACTGAAGACCACAACAACAACAACAATGCCACCACATCACAGTCGACACTGTTCAGTGAATTACAATGACGAACATTTAATTTAGAGACATATATAAACTGGAATATACGTGCATGTGACCCGAAAGTGGATGGAATATTTGTGAGCTACACCTGTACTTGACACAGTCTGCTTCGTATTCGATTTATGCTGTCCTGTTGCTCTCGTCAGTGATCATACGTTTGTTTAAGTTCGCTGCACGAGTGCAAAGCGCAGTGCGTTCGCTTCATTTCCTGCACGCCGTTAAACGGGTACGAGGGAAATATTTTGTTCATACTGTGGAGATGTATCTGAAATTTTTAATTTTTAATGACCACCCTACATGGGTTCGCTCTACACGCAAATCAGAATTACAGCCTTCGTTCCTGATACGACTTAAAACACTGTCGACGTCGGTAGCTTTACTCAACAGCTTTACGGTGACTAAGGAATCGTTGCATGTAATTAACTTCTTCATTGAGTTTGTTCGCCAGGTTCTTTGCAGACATCCTCAGTACGCATAGACTCTTCACGTCACACGCCCACAGCTGAACACGTCAAGGGTAAAGACTTATGCAAGACTTCGCACAATATTTACAAAAACTCGGAGGAGAACCAACGTTATATTTACAGAATGGAGCGTTTAGACAGGAAACTGAGGAACAAAGTTGACAATTCGGCGAAGTGAAGCGCAGCGCTTCGCAACACCTGATCGTGAAGGCCTCCGGAAATCCCGGACCGCAGCGAGGTTGCTCGAGGCACGAGGAAGAGCAGCGGCAGGTGGCCGCGACTCGGTCCCGTCAGATCTCGTCTTCGTGTTGAACGTACACAATTAGTGTACCTGGACGAAGGGGGAGTTTTTTGTACTCCGAGTGAGGGAAAACGCGAGAACATACTAGTATTTGGTTGACAGTTGCTGTTTAAGCGGTAAAGTTCCGCATAAAGTTTTCATGACATGCAGCATATTATTTCTAATATATCCTCGCTTAGACCATCATGTGCAGTACGAAGTAGCACCAAGAAGTTTCCGAAATACATCATTTAAAATTATTACGTCTTCTCTTGATCTTCTGTATCGTCACCTTCAAAGTACTTCTTTCGGTGAGAATACGCGTTTTAAGCTCTCCTGCTTCTGTAAAGTTTGGCAGGTAGGAGACGAGGTACTGGCAGAAGTAAAGCTGTGAGGACGGGGCGTGAGTCATGCTTGGGTAGCTCAGGTGGTAGAGCACTTGCCCGCGAAAGGCAAAGGTCCCGAGTTCGAGTCTCGGCCGGCACACAGTTTTAATCTGTCAGGAAGTTTCATGGTCGCAATTGTTTTAATGTTCCACCTTCTGACAGGATAGGTCCAACTGTATGATTCAATAATTTGTCTACGATCTTGCAAGATCAAGTCCATCACTTTCTGAATATTGTTTTTTTGTGACGCCAGTTGTCAACCTAGGGGACGGTCGTCGTTATTAGTCAATGTTCACCTGTTTTTCAAAAGTTATACCAGACTTTGTTTCTGACTTAAAGCTTTCACTCCAAAAACTTGTTTCAACAGTTGGTGCGTTTCTGAAGCAGTTTTCCAAGTTTAAAACAAAACTTTATAGAGACACGCTGCTCTTTTGGGTCAGCTATCGCAAAACCGCAAACTCGCTGAGGTACAACAATGGGAATGCACTCACCAACAGCTAACCAAATTATTCAGCCCGCCTTACTGATTGAAGAAGGACGCGCGTGGGGTATTGCAGTGTACTGGTAACTATTGGCGCAAAACTAAAATTTTTTGTTTTTTCGGAACTACCGCGTATTGCTACTTAAATTTATTTCATTTCTCCTATTGTGTATTTCCCAGTTTGATAGTTCACAAGTAATTCTTTCTGTCGGAACCGCCATGTAATCTGCGAAGCACATTGCTGTTATGTGCTTCACTCGTCCTCTTATTCATGTTTGAATTTTTCTCTAGCTTCTTCGACGCGTTTCTGAAACGAAAATGTTGATAGCATGCTACATTCTAAAGACGAAGTAGGTTAGATTAATTTTTTACTTTTATACTCTCATCTCGTTTGCGTTAATTTGTCGTCTGTCTCTATATTCTATCTCCATTATTATCCGTATAATTTCTTCACCTTCACGATTTTACCTGCTGTCAGGATGCGACAATGACATACAATCAGTGATCAGTGATTTTTTTTTTTTACTATGTAATGTATTTGCAAGCACTGCGTCAATGAACTAAAAATGTGGAAAACCACCTAAAATGCATTCTGGCTGGCCAGTGTACCAGATAAACAGTCGGTAAACCGGCGCATGAATATGATTTGAAGCTGATTTACCAGCATTGTGTTTTAAAGTTACGCGCCCAGTCTGGAACTGCATGAGATGTCTTCTTTTCTCGAGACATCGAATATATTATTCGATATTGTATTTTTGACAACATTCCTCAGGTATGTGGCATGTAAATGCAACAAAGCTGAGCTGAATTAATGTATAGGGTGTCCATAATTAATGTACCAGTTTCAAAACGCTTTAGAAAGAGAACCACTGTTCAGGAAGACATCAAATGTGAACAGCATGTTATAGAGCTAGAGGGAAACCTCATGGAAAAAAACTGACCAATCGATGGCAATGTAAGCGTCAGAATATGCACTCCAACAAACTCGAGGAACGTGGCTATTCATTAGTTTGTGTCCGGGACGCCCAACACTACTACCTCCATGAAAGATCGCGCACTGATGGTTAATCTTTTTACAAGATCGGTGACTGTGCGCCAGTAGTTCTGCAGAGCTTTCGGACACAGGGAATTAAAAAGGCACTGATCCTGTGTCTGCTAAGGGTATGAAGAAAATGATTATAAAATCTGAAAAGAAAGGTTCTTTTGAAGTGCTATCTGCAAAGGAAGGAAAGCTGTTGATACAACGTGTAACCATACTTTATGATTGGAAATTACTGTGTGGTTTTTATGAACATTTTCTTTATTTTTTTTTTAAATTTTCGAACGACTTTTAATATTCTAGTAATGAGAATAGAGAAATCACCAAAACTGAACCGTGCGGAGTGGCTGCGTGGTTTGAGGCGCCCTGTCACGAATTGTGGGGCCCCTCTCGCCGAAGGTTCGAGTCCTCCCTCGGGCATGGGTGTGTGTGTTGTTCTTAGCGTAAGTTAGTTTAAGTAGTGTGTAAGTCTAGGGACCGATGACCTCAGCATTTTGTTCCCTTAAGAATTCACACACATTTCAACATTTTTTGAACCAAAAATGATAAAGCCCAAGGCAACCGAATATTGAATATAAAACTCTTAGGAAGACTATACAAGTCTATGTTAGAGTATTGTTAAGTTACTACTGTTATTACCTTAACTGTTTAGACTACCGGTACAATTATTAGTACTGATCCTTGTCAAATGTACGTTCTCGTGTCAGCTATTTATATCTTGTGAAGTGAAGTTTGTGGAAATATATTGCAGGTATTTCATGGTGTTTTCGCGTTCTGAGTAGCTGTAAAACTTAATCTTTGAAGACAGCGTCTCTGACCAAGCAAGCGCTTAACTACAAAAAGGAATTATTTCAATAAAATCCCAAGCTGAAAGAACTAAAGCAAACGATAAAGACAGTTTCAAATCAGGAAGTTTTTTCTGAATAATAATTCGCAACGAATAGTCAGAAATGTACCAAGCATTCTTGAGAGTTGACTCGCAGCGACTGCAAGGGGATAATATCTCTGGCCGCTACATAAACATTTCTAAATAATTACGAAACAAGCCCATCCAAGTTATTTAGTGTGAAATGCAAGAACTTTTCCAGACTAGACTTTAAATAGAAAATACCTTGTTGCACTACTGTGACTTTAACTAAGCGAAACAACACATGCTCTACCAATACCAACTTTGTTAACATACGTAAATATGTGCTATGATCGGGAAGGAAACGATATAGTTTTCTTATTCAGGTTGTAAACTGATGCTCCATACAGAAGAAAGCGTTAGTATTTTATGAAACTGATTGGTTTACATTGCGTCCGTCAGGTCCCAGTGAAGTCGGAAGGAAGACACAAACATTACGTTCATTTAGCCAAGCAGGGAATGATTTCAGACGTCTGTCCAAAATATGGCCACAGCACTGCAGGAGGGGTGGAGCGGTGGTATGCAGTGCACGGGGAATTTCCCGAGTACTAGATAAGCTTGTGGGCACGGTGCATAAAATCCTACGAAACATCCTGCACTGCTATCGATACAAAATCACCCATCTTCAGGAGCTGCTTGCTGCTGACACGTCAGAAAGAGAAACGTTCGCTCTGTAATTTCTTGCTCGCATGTAAATGAACAATGAACGGCCAAGAACATTCTGTGGACCGACATGGTCCATTTCCATCTTCAAGGTCACGTCAATCCGCAGAACTGCAGATTAGGGGCAACGGAAAATCCGCACCCACAACCACCGATACCACTTCATTCCACAAAGGTGAACGTGTGGTGCGGTTTGACGGCATCGTTTATCTTAGGGTTGTATTTTTTCGAGGACACGAGTCCTGCATGTCCTGTATGTCCTGTTACCTGTACCGTCACTGGTAAACGGTATGAAAGTGTTTTGGGCGCCAACATCATTCTAATCCTTCAACAGCGTGGATGTATGAGTAGGATAGTTTTTATTCAAGATGGTGCTCCTTTGCACACTGCACAGCCAGTGAAGCGGATGCTGCAGAAGCATTTCGGAAATACTAGAATTATCGACCATCTTTTCCCTACAGTCTGGTCGTCCAGATCACTCTATCTTAATCCGTGTCTCTTCTGGCTGTGGGGCTATATGAATGACATTGCGTTCAGTGCTCCCAGTTATGAATGTAGCTGAAGTGAAAGAATGCAGTGCGCAACGCATTCTGAACGTGACCCACGAAGACACTCCGATCCGTTGTTCAAGTGCTTCAAGTGGCTCTGAGCACTACGGGACTTAACTTCTGAGGTCATCAGTCCCCTAGAACTTAGAACTACTTAAACCTAACTAACCTAAGGACATCACACACATCCATGCCCGAGGCAGGATTCGAACCTGAGACCGAGCGGTCGCGCGATTCCAGACTGTAGCGCCTACAACCGCTCGGCCACCCCGGCCGGCAAAGAGATCCGTTGTTGAACATGCCGTTTCTCGGTTTCATCTTATGACAGAAAACTGCGGACAGAGTATCGAACACGTCCTGCGCCAGTCTCACAAGTCAGAAACCGATGTCATTTTGTGTTTCATGCGGTTTTTGGCCCCAGGACCATTACAAGACGAATTTTTCCGTCCGATGAGGTAGAACCTTGCTGTGGTGGTTGAGCAAACCTAACTAATGGTGCCACAACCGCTGACTGCCGAACTCGTGCAGTCATGCACATTGAACAGTACGGGTGGTGTAATGCGCAACTCAGAACAACTGCCAGGAACACCTTCAACTGTTACACCACCAGCCATCTTGTTTTTGCACCTTCAGCTGTTCCACTGTCCGCCATGTTTGTTTCTACAGCTGGTAAATAGTGAAACAGTGGCAGTGACAGCTCAATATATAGTGTTTGACAGTGACGAAGTTGAGGAAAAAGAAAACGTAAGTGAAACATGATGTAGATAGACACACACACACACACACACACACACACACACACACAGAGAGAGAGAGAGAGAGAGAGAGAGAGAGAGAGAGAGAGAGAGAGAGAGAGAGAATTAATTAATTTCAGGCATAGAAATGAAAAATTTCCAAATCGTAATTTTGGATTAAACAATTTATCTAATTGTAACATGCGCTAATGCACACGATACACTTTAAAGCCTGTACTATGGTAAGTTGACGGGCTTCACCTTAAGAGAAAGGATTTTTGTATAGATTTTGACCGCGTGTACCTGAGTGGAGGCAAATCAGACGTCCACCCACTCAGTAATAGCAATTATACGTCAAGCAATTCCGGAGTGCAACCACACGTTAGAACGGACAAGAAACAACACAGCAGATGCTACAAAATTGTTAATAATACGGTCGCCAGCCTAATTAGGCATTAACTGAGTTTCTTCCCTGTACAAGTTGATGTACGTGCATGCAAAACAACATGTAATAATACTGCATAATATGGTAAATTTTAGAACCAGAAAATCTACTGAACAAATAATTTCACTTTCTGTACTAACATGGACAAGCCATAAATACACAACAAAACACTATAACGTTTACTACAAACTTCGTACTGTCTATTGATCTGATTAAAATCGGGCATAGGTTACCCTAGAAATAGCACTTTCGAAACACTCATACAATGTCAATTTTGAAAAAGGTAAAACACTGATAAATTTTGGTTTTATATTGACTTTAACTTTGCTGGTCAAATCAGTTCAGTACACTTCAGAATTAAAATGAATAGAAAAGAAAAGGGGGGGGGGGACCCTGAAACTGTTATGATCACTGTATTGAAAATTTTGATTATTGAAATCATTAAGTACTCAAGATTACCAATATATGAGTTACTACTCTTTTTAGCTTATTTCCTGCTCATTTAACTACCATTATTTTTGTCTCAAATTAATTAAACTTCATTACTAAACCAATTTCAATATTATCTTCCAACTTTGTCAGACCTATATTATTCGTATATTATTTCATTAACAGCAAAGTTCTTTAAACATCATTCTAACATAGATAGGTCTGCAGGTAATTATTATTAACATAAACTTTAAATCTTCGTTTCGGGACACTCGGATTGCACAACATGTGAAAAGGACCCTGTCTAGGTTAGTTGTGAGGATAATTAACTGATAGGACAGTTCTGGTAAAATTTAAGTTGTTATCGAATAGTATGGAACAAAAGTAACACTGGTGCACACGAATACAGTACTAAAAGTTTCAACCTGCTAGTATCGATGTGGCGGTTGGCAGGTGGCGGGATGGCGAGGCGCAGAGCACACATGCAATCACAGCAATGGCTCTTGATGTATCGGCACTTTACTTCTTCATAGCGTCGCAATATTTTTCCATTTAGTGCCTATGGAATTTTGCCATGCTGTATAGGCGTCGGAAACGGCACATCCGGGGCTCAATGAAACTACGTTTTCCAGGAGAGCCTCCTCGATCCAGAGCGTGTTTCTCAGACCAATGCCCAACTCCGACTACTACTGCTGAGCCCGTTACGCCGTGCAGCGCCCGTGTGCATTTTCCCGCGCTCGCCTGCCATCCACCTTTTACCGCTCCCTTACAAGCCGGGTATTCACCCGAGGTTTTGCATTCTACATATCCTAATACATTACCTACGTATGGACCAGGCGCAGAATTACAACTTTAACATCTTACAATAGTTTCAACGTTTCTTACATTTCAATTCTGTTATAATATTGCTTGAAATTTGGCATAAACATTAATATTCACATCGAAAGTTGTTTATAGTTTCTTTAACACAATGGCAAGAAAAGAAAAAGAAATGAAATCAGAACATCGATTACACTAATTTATCGAAAATCAGAAGAAAAAATTATTATATGTACAATAGTATAGCGTTGGTGTTGTTACATACTTTAAGGTATAAGTGGTTGCAGATGACAAACTGTGAAACAAACCAGTCACTGTAGAAACACGATACATCAGAAAAGCCACACCACGTAGTAAAAAGGTATGAGTTCATAATTTTATGTGTTTTTTCATATCTCTCCAATTACGATTTAAAAACTAATAGTTACATGTATACAAACAGTAAAGGACTTTCTTTATCTTTAACAGCCATAAAAAAAGCCCACTGAAGATGCTGCAACTGCACTGAAACATGTTTGGGATAAAAAACAAAATTGTGTTTTGTTAAAGGCTGAATCTACCAAAAAACATATACACTCCTGGAAATGGAAAAAAGAACACATTGACACCGGTGTGTCAGACCCACCATACTTGCTCCGGACACTGCGAGAGGGCTGTACAAGCAATGATCACACGCACGGCACAGCGGACACACCAGGAACCGCGGTGTTGGCCGTCGAATGGCGCTAGCTGCGCAGCATTTGTGCACCGCCGCCGTCAGTGTCAGCCAGTTTGCCGTGGCATACGGAGCTCCATCGCAGTCTTTAACACTGGTAGCATGCCGCGACAGCGTGGACGTGAACCGTATGTGCAGCTGACGGACTTTGAGCGAGGGCGTATAGTGGGCATGCGGGAGGCCGGGTGGACGTACCGCCGAATCGCTCAACTCGTGGGGCGTAAGGTCTCCACAGTACATCGATGTTGTCGCCAGTGGTCGGCGGAAGGTGCACGTGCCCGTCGACCTGGGACCGGACCGCAGCGACGCACGGATGCACGCCAAGACCGTAGGATCCCACGCAGTGCCGTAGGGGACCGCACCGCCACTTCCCAGCAAATTAGGGACACTGTTGCTCCTGGGGTATCGGCGAGGACCATTCGCAACCGTCTCCATGAAGCTGGGCTACGGTCCCGCACACCGTTAGGCCGTCTTCCGCTCACGCCCCAACATCGTGCAGCCCGCCTCCAGTGGTGTCGCGACAGGCGTGAATGGAGGGACGAATGGAGACGTGTCGTCTTCAGCGATGAGAGTCGCTTCTGCCTTGGTGCCAATGATGGTCGTATGCGTGTTTGGCGCCGTGCAGGTGAGCGCCACAATCAGGACTGCATACGACCGAGGCACACAGGGCCAACACCCGGCATCATGGTGTGGGGAACGATCTCCTACACTGGCCATACACCACTGGTGATCGTCGAGGGAACACTGAATAGTGCACGGTACATCCAAACCGTCATCGAACCCATCGTTCTACCATTCCTAGACCGGCAAGGGAACTTGCTGTTCCAACAGGACAATGCACGTCCGCATGTATCCCGTGCCACCCAACGTGCTCTAGAAGGTGTAAGTCAACTACCCTGGCCAGCAAGATCTCCGGATCTGTCCCCCATTGAGCATGTTTGGGACTGGATGAAGCGTCGTCTCACGCGGTCTGCACGTCCAGCACGAACGCTGGTCCAACTGAGGCGCCAGGTGGAAATGGCATGGCAAGCCGTTGCACAGGACTACATCCAGCATCTCTACGATCGTCTCCATGGGAGAATAGCAGCCTGCATTGCTGCGAAAGGTGGATATACACTGTACTAGTGCCGACATTGTGCGTGCTCTGTTGCCTGTGTCTATGTGCCTGTGGTTCTGTCAGTGTGATCATGTGATGTATCTGACCCCAGGAATGTGTCAATAAAGTTTCCCCTTCCTGGGACAATGAATTCACGGTGTTCTTATTTCAATTTCCAGGAGTGTATTTATCAAACCATAGCCTTCGATTTACATCTGTCATTTGTAGCCGAACCCGTTTATGTTAATCTATTGGTAAAATTTTGGTAAATATTTGTATGTTTCATGACGTTTCGCCCTGCACCAATAATATGCACGTGATCTTGTGCAGTGGTTCTCCTTCTACAGCGTTTCGGAACTGGAACATTAGTTATGGACACTCTTTATGTCCGTATGAAACACTGCACGCGTCGCGGTGCCGCAACGAAGAGCTTACTGGCTAAAGCAGCGTGCTCTCTTGCAGTGCAGCAACACAAGATGTGGCGTAATATAAACTTCACCGTGTCTGGACGTTGAATTGCCTCCGTAGTTGCTATGTAGAGCACTGCATCTCGGCACGAAGATGCGAGCGCTCATGCCACATACTTGCGAAATGCCGCAGCAAGTGGGGGCGAGTTTAGGGATATGTATGTGTAGTTCGTCTGATGAGACGGATTCCTAGGAGGACACACACACACACACACACACACACACACACACACAGAGAGAGAGAGAGAGAGAGAGAGAGAGAGAGAGAGAGACGCAACCGTATAACCATGTTCATTACACTGAAATTGAGGAATTTGCGGTTGCTAGGAATCCAGATGTGAGCCAAGTAAGATGAATCTTCGTACATTCGAGTACTACAGTGGGAGCAACCGAGAAAATGACTGTTACTCAGACAAGACACAACGCCGAAGTGGAAAGCAGTGGCGTTTTTTAATTAAATTACAATGAAATGAATACCCCTAGTTGCATACAGGCGTTGATATGCGTCAACGCGGACAGCTGGAAATGTGTGCACCGACCGCGAGTCGAATCCGGGATCTCCTGCTTACATGGCAGACGCTCTATCCATCTGAGCTACCGAGGGCGCATAGTGCGATTGCAGGGACTTATCTCAGGCACGCCTCCCGTTTGACCCACATTCCCAACTTGTGGTCCCGCACTATATTCATAGTGCCCCTGCCCATTATCAGCACAGAAGAAGATGGTCAGATGGTCGGTGATCCTTATATATATATATATATATATATATATATATATATATATATATGTCCGAAAGAACAGATACCATCGGTGATCATGCAGCTTGTTAGAATGAAATTACAATGAAATAAATACGCCTAGCTGCATACAGGCGTTTATATATGTTAATGGGGACAGTTGAAAATGTGTGCCCCGACCAGAACTCGAACCCGGGATCTCCTGCTTACTTGTTATTTTCCGAAACAGATCAGAAAATACTTCGAAAAATCCTTTGTAATAGAAACCACTTTGTTCACTTAATAACTGACCTGGGTATTTTTGTACTCAAAAATTACTACTAATATTTAAATTTTTTGCTTGAAAGTATAATTACATACCTTAAAAATACCCACAGCAGTTAATAAGTGGACAAAGTCATGTCCGTAACAAAGCCTTTCCGAAATGTTCCCTGATATGTTGTGATAGCTTTCCCCCACTGCTTTTTTTCCGTTTCTTCTTTCTGCCCGCTGACACTTATCTACTAGTAGCTCGATCCACCATTTCTTAATTCTGGCTGAATAGCGTATGCTAGCGACCCCCACCTACCTGTTTGTTAGTTGCAGATAAACGGCTGCAGCCTCCCGTCATCTATCCTGCGTCTAATGTATGTCCAAAAGTTGTCTATGCCGGCAGTAGGTACACAATGCTTCACTACTTTCCACAACGGGAAAACTTTTTCTCATAATTTTGTATTGTGAACATTTTAATCTTATATCTTCGATATAAGATTTACCGACTTTATACTATTGTAAAACTGAAACTTTCAGTTTCCAAAATCTGAGTGCAAACATGTTTAAATCGTAAGAAATTCTTCTGGTCTGTTCAGTTAATGAGCTGCTCTGTAATATAATGGTGGAAATGGCTCTTAGCACTATGGGACTTAACATCTGAGGTCATCAGTCCCCTAGAACTTAAAACTACTTAAACCTAACTAATCTAAGGACATGACACACATCCATGCCCGAGGCAGGATTCGAACCTGCGACCGTAGCGGTGGCGCGGTTCAAGACTGAAGTGCCTAGAACTGCTCAGTCACAGCAACCGGCTGTGTGATATATTCAAGTGCTTATAATTGTGTATGGAAATTAGTTTGATTTTTAATTTAGTTTCTTATCATTTTATTACTCTATTTTTCTTTTTTTTTTCAACTGATCCTTTGATAAAAATATCTTAAGATATGGAAGTCGGCAATGAAACTGTCTATGGCTCTGACAACGGAGTAAATGAATTTGGATATGTTTTCTTTCACGCTCAAGTCATCCGACTGGAAGTGAAATACTTTGGAAGTGATAGGAGGTCTGGCATTATCAGCGCTTGATTCTGTTGCCATTTAGTGTAATGGTAATATTTGCGACAAAAAAGTTACTAAAGATATCACCTTATTTATTTATTGCTGATTCTTCTTGTTTGATTAGGTTACTCGAGGTTAGTTGCAATCGGTGCTTCACAGAATCTCCATTAATGATAATGACGTGTAACGCGTCAGTTGTCTCACAAAAAACAAAATTTGTTAGTGAAGCTATTGCTGCAAACTGACGCGAGCGGTTTATATTCATATTTAATTCATGTTTTAGTATTAACCGTCTTATTACTGTTCTCGTATTATGACGTTCTTAGATAATACAAATCTCCTTCATCATAACCAACATGGATTCCGCAAACAGAGATCATGTGAAACTCAGCTCGCCCTATTTGCCCAAGAAATTCACAGTGCCGTAGACACTGGCGAGCAGATTGATGCCGTATTCCTGGACTTCAGGAAGGCATTTGATACGGTTCCGCACTTACGTTTAGTGAAAAAAATACGAGCTTACGGAATATCGGACCAGGTTTGTGATTGGATTCAGGATTTCCTAGAAGAAAGAACACAACATGTCATTCTTAACGGTTCAAAATCTGCAGATGTAGAGGTAATTTCGGGAGTACCGCAGGGAAGCGTGATAGGACCTTTATTGTTTACAATATACATAAATGACTTAGTTGACAACATCGGTAGCTCCGTGAGGCTATTTGCAGATGACACGGTTGTCTACAAGAAAGTAGCAACATCAGAAGACTCGTACGTACTCCAGGAGGACCTGCAGAGGATTAATGCATGGTGCGACAGCTGGCAGCTTTCCCTAAACGTAGATAAATGTAATATAATGCGCATACATAGGGGCAGAAATCCATTCCAGTACGATTATGCCATAGGTGGTAAATCATTGGAAGCGGTAACGACCGTAAAATACTTAGGAGTTACTATCCGGAGCGATCTGAAGTGGAATGATCACATAAAACAAATAGTGGGAAAAGCAGGCGCCAGGTTGAGATTCATAGGAAGAATTCTAAGAAAATGTGACTCATCGACGAAAGAAGTAGCTTACAAAACGCTTGTTCGTCCGATTCTTGAGTATTGCTCATCAGTATGGGACCCTTACCAGGTTGGATTAATAGAAGAGATAGACATGATCCAGCGAAAAGCAGCGCGATTCGTCATGGGGACATTTAGTCAGCGCGAGAGCGTTACGGAGATGCTGAACAAGCTCCAGTGGCGGACACTTCAAGAAAGGCGTTACGCAATACGGAGAGGTTTATTATCGAAATTACGAGAGAGCACATTCCGGGAAGAGATGGGCAACATATTACTACCGCCCACATATATCTCGCGTAATGATCACAACGAAAAGATCCGAGAAATTAGAGCAAATACGGAGACTTACAAGCAGTCGTTCTTTCCACGCACAATTCGTGAATGGAACAGGGAAGGGGGGATCAGATAGTGGTACAATAAGTACCCTCCGCCACACACCGTAAGGTGGCTCGCGGAGTATAGATGTAGATGTAGATGTAGATTACCCTTAGGCAGTGGCCGTTTAGTCAGTCGAAATATTTATTCAGGTTACAATACACAGTAATGCAATGCTAACAAACACCTAAGATTTCTGACCGTCGTGCTTTCATGATATGGCTGTCCTCACTGAAAGTGTGAAACCGAGCTACTTGAACATGCGAAACCGTACTAATAGAAAAAAGACATTTAGACGAAACTTCCTCGCCTTACTTTACAGTTGCCAATTCGTATCCCACAATTCCGCCCCATTACACTCCACTGGTTCGCCAGCGCGCTTTTGTACCTGCAGCAGTTCCTCCGCTCACTTGTCACTACGTAGACAACGAAACTGACCAGCCGGCCGTGAAGGTCTCGCGGTTCTAGGCGCGCAGTCCGGAACCGTGCGACTGCTACGGTCGCAAGTTCGAATCCTGCCTCGAGCATGGATGTGTGTGATGTCCTTAGGTTAGTTAGGTTTAAGTAGTTCTACGTTCTAGGGGACTGATGACCACAGCAGTTGAGTCCCATAGTGCTCAGAGCCATTTGAACCATTTTTTTTTTTAAACTGACCATCTGAACTTCATGTATACATTAACTAAATTTTGTATTAAATACGTTCCTGTGAAACGGCAGGAGACGGGGAGGAAACATTACTTCAATTTCTATTTATAAATGATTTCATTTCGTGCCAGCACCTTTAATGAAATGCGGAAATTGATGCTTTTTGATCATTTCTGAGTCAGGATAAAGTTTTGTCGTGATAGCTGAAGCTGTTTTCAATTTTGGTGTTACACAATTAGTTAGTTTCTTTTTCCATGAATAATTTATATAATTAACTGTAATGATGTAGAACGAGTCTTTTTACATTCGCATTACACATTTGTATGCAAATAAGCCTAAATAGTGACCATTAACAATTGTCTCGTTTTTTCTAATTTTTTAATGCAGTTGTGGAATAGTAATTGCTACCTGCAAACTTTTACACATTACAAAAATGAGTTCTTGTACGGAACAGAAAGAGCTGTTAAGAGGAAATCTTTCAGTTTGTTTTCAAATTTATTTTTGCTGTCTGCCATACATTTTATGTCATTGGTAAGTGATCAAAAACTTTGCTGGCAGTATTTTCCATCCCATTTTGTGCTTCATACTTCCTTAAGGTGAGTAGTAAATGTCATTTTCTCTTCTGGTATTATACAAGTAATTACGTACATCATTGTTCCTTTTGAACTACAGTGGATTATTTACAACAAACTTGATGATGGAATACATGCACTTTGAGGCAGTAGTCAATATGCCTAACTCCTTAACAGATCTCTCACAAATGATCGTGGAAGAGCACCACATATTTTTCTTACGCTATGTTTTTGAACAATGAACACTTCATTTCTTAAAGCTGAGGCACGCCAGAATATTATTTCCAGACGATATTACTGAATGAAAATGCGCAAAATACGTCAACATAATGGTTTGTCTCTCCCCAAGATTTTGAATGATTTGGAGAGCAAATGTGACTGAACAATCATTTTAGGAATTCCAAAATGTGTTTTTCCAGTTTAAATTCTCATGAATGTGAACACTTGAATATTTTTAAGTTTCTACTGTAGATATCATTTTCTCTTCATACGATACACATATCAATGGTCTACTACCTCTAGAGATGCAGAGCTGACTGTTTTAATTTCTGGAAATTGAGAGTGAAACCCTTCGCAGTACCCTTAGAGAACATTATTTTACAATTTCTTCTTCTGGCGTATGTATGTATGGATTGGTTTCAATGCTAATGTCATTCATAAAAAGAGCCAATTCTGCATGTTGTACAGGAAGGTCGTTCACGTATATGGGAAACAAAAGTGGACCTAGGATTTAGCCTTGGGGAACACCATAAGTTAATTTTTTTTTCTTTCTCCTTTCAGATGAATCTCTCCTGCTTACAGTGGTTTATTATTAAGCTGTTTCATGAATGTTTCAAGAATATTCATGCAACATTACCAGAAGCCAAGTTCGTTTTGTTTGCCAATGATACATTGCAATAAATAGCAAATCAAGTGTAGTCTTAGAAAGGTCAGCTAATAAAACATTTGTGGACATTAATCACTGGTTCCTAGCCAATTCTTTGTCACTAAACTTTGAAAAAACACACTACATGCAGTTCAGAACTTGTAAGGGGTGTCCCAAGAGTATTTGCCTAACATACAATGACAAGCAAATAGAAGAAGTGGAAAGTGTTAAATTCTTGGGATTACAACTTGATAATAAATTCAACTGGGAGGAGCACACCACAGAACTGCTGAAGCGTCTTAACAAATCTCTATTTGCAATGCGAATTGTGTCAGACATTGGGGATATAAAAATGAAAAAGCTGGCAAACTATGCTTACTTTCATTCCTTATGGCATATGGGATTATTTTTTGGGGTAATTCATCAAGCCAAGCTAAAGTTTTCTGTGTACAAAAACGTGCAGTAAGAGTTATATGTGGGGTGAACTGAAGAACATCCTGCAGCAGCCTGTTTAGGGAACTAGGCATACTAACTACTGCTTCCCAATATATTTATTCCTTAATGAAATTTGTCATTTAAAATATATCAATTTTTCAAACCAACAGCTCAATTCATGGAATCAATACTAGAAATAAGAATAATCTTCACAAGGATTTAAAGTCACTTAGTCTTGTACAAAAAGGCGTGCATTATTCAGGAACACACATTTTCAATAACTTGCCAGCAGCCATTAAAAGCTTAAAAACCAATGCAATTCAGTTTAAGAAAAGCCTAAAGGATTTATTGGTGGCCAACTCCTTCTACTCCATTGATGAATTTCTCAGTAGAACCAACTGATTTGTGTATACAATATAACTGCTGCACAATTTCAGTGCAGTAATGTGTTCATTGTAAATAAGTGTGTGTGTGTGTGTGTGTGTGTGTGTGTGTGTGTGTGTGTGTGTGTGTAAGTACAATCTAACTTCTGCATCAGTTGAGTGCAGTAATGTGTTCATTGTAAATAAGTATTTAGTAGTTGTATTACATGTTTATTACCTTATGAATAAATAAAAATCTTTATTACTTTAAATTCAGTGCATTAGTATTTGTAAAATGATTCTTTCATATAGCGTTCATTAAAGAATGACGTCCATGGCACTTGGGACCTGTGGGATGGGACATTAGCTTATTTGTTTGAGTTGTAAATATTTGTCATGTATTGTTGTTTTTCTGACATGTTCTACATCCTGGAGAACCTCCTCACTACGGATCAATTGGAATGAAAGTAAATCTGATCTAATCTAATCTAAAACTGCACAAGTCTACATCTTGTACATCAATAACGGTAGAAACCTGGGATGAAATTTAACTGAGGCATCGAAACCGAAAGTTCACCTTGGTGCCTGTTGTTAGCTGCTGGTTCATGGGATTGCCGGCAGGGGTCTCGATGGTTCAGCTGGCTGGCGGGTCCGCCACCCAATGTGTCTCGAGCTGAGATTGCTATAAGACAGCAGTCAAAGTAGTTTTGCGTTACCCATTTCATCACTGCAGTTCAGTTACAACTGTGCGGTGTGGTTTCCGTCGACGGCATGGCACTGGACCTCCTACAATTGTGAACGTTTCACAGAGGTACCAGCAGTCTCAAGACACTGGCTTTTTTGTAAGAGGAAGGTATTTTGTGGAGGTTCCTCTGTCTACGTGCCTCCGCTTCGCTTCGGGTAAAATGCGACGCCGTACAGCCACAGCAGTGAATGCTGCAAGTATAGACATGCATCTGGTAGTCGTCTGTATGTTTTTGAGCATCCGTTTTGGAGGGCACATTGAACATTTATTAAACGTAAATGAGAAACTGGATCCTAAACGTAATTGTAAAAAGCATCCCAAGACTGTCTGTGGATCCATGTAGAAATAATTATAAATGGTAGTCAGAAACAGTCTCAAGAGTTTATAAAGATGTTGCAGGGAAGGATATGCTGAAAAATAACTGTTGAGAAAAAAATTCGATACATTGTGCTGTTTAAGAGTTATTTAGCGTTGAAGTTAGCCAATCAGGTCATAGCGCGCACAAATTCAAGCACTTGCACGAACTAAAATGCTGTCACGCACAGACATCTATGGTTCCGCCAGTTAGCACTTGTCGAAATGCTCATTACCGGTTAAAATGTGTCTTTCTCGGAAGTGGTAAAATAAAGGTAGGTGAGCAAAAGTTACGTTTCTTCGGTTTGAGGAAACCAAACGAAGAACATATTTGGCGACACTGCTTCTGGCAGACTGCATGAATTTGCGCCCGCGACGACCTGATTGGCTAACTTCAATGTTAAATAACACGGTAGCGGTGCAAAGTATAAAATGTTCCGTTAACCATTATTTCGCAGCACAACACCCCCTAAATTACCCTTCAAACGTTTTTCAGACTGTTTCTGACTACGCTGTATACGAGGGCCTGCTAAAAGCAATGCCTCCGAATGTTCTATGTGAATACCCTTAAAGCATTGTAAATAAACCGAACTTTGTTAACGTTATACATCTTTATCATCAATAAACACTTCCGGGCTAAGTTGCCGTGGTCGATCTGTAGAACTTCTTCTCCCTGACGTTTCGTTGTCAACTACGGAGAACATCTTCGGAGGTGAGTCAACGACTGGCTGCTAGGAGCTGGGGCCGCCGCTTATATGGATATCGTAGGGGGCGCCACCGCACGTCACGTGGCGTCGATGTGCAGCTATCTCTGGTTATCGTCTGTTCTCTCGATTGCAGGCAATCGATTGTCACGTGATTGATGCAACGTCGACCGCCATATCTTATCCAATTTTAATCCTTCTTCTTTACGATTAAAATTGTATTGATGTTTGTGGATTTCAATTGCCTCTCTATACATACGTGTATAATAATGCGACGTCCTCGCTAGCACGCTTGTTTCACCAAATTTTATTTCGTGATCTCCATCCTTAAAAACATGTTCCGCTACTGTCGATTTGTCGATATGTCCCAAGCGACAGATTCTTTTGTGCTCCGTCAACCGTGTATTGATGCTTCTTTTTGTAATTCCTATGTAAACCCTGCCACAACTACACGGAATTTTATATACCCCTGGGGTGGCTAGGGGGTGATGAGCATCTTTTGTTGATCTTAGGCATTCACTAATTTTCTTAGTAGGTCTGAAAATAGTCTCCACCTGAAACTTGGCTAGTACTTTTCCAATGCGATCAGTGATGTTATGGATGAACGGAAGAAATACTTTTCCAGCTGATGGTTGTTGCTGTCTCCTATTTTTAAGCATTTTTCTGTTTGGGTGAAGTGCTCGGTTAATCTCGTTTTTCGTATAACCATTTTTCGCAAAGGCCATTTGTAAATGATTTAGTTCTTCTTGTAAGTAGCCTGGTTCACAAATATTATTGGCCCTATCCACTAGTGTTTTTATGACCCCCCTCTTTTGCCTAGGGTGGTGGTTTGAGTTCTTATGGAGGTAGCGATCAGTATGTGTACCTTTCCTGTAGACCTTATGGCCTAAGGTCCCATCCGCCCGTTTGATAACTGATACATCCAAGAAGCTAAGTTGTCCGTTCTTCTCCTTCTCCATAGTAAATTTAATCTTTGGGTTGATGCTATTTAAGTGTACCAGGAAATGATTCAAGTCCTCTTGCTCATGATTCCATATTACAAAGGTATCATCCACATACCGATACCACTTCGAGGGGCTTTTTTTGGCCGACTGCAGTGCTTGATGTTCAAAATACTCGATGAATAAATTCGCAATTACGGGACTTAGGGGGGCTTCCCATGGCTACCCCATCGATCTGTTCATAAAATTCACCATTGTACTGAAAACAGATCGAGGATAGACAGTGTTGGAACAAGGCTACTACATCAGTAGGGAACATATCGACTATATGGGAGAGAGCTTCATCAACTGGAACCATCGTGAACAAAGACACTATATCAAAACTGACAAGTATGTCATTAGGACCGACAGTAATTTCCCTCAATTTCTCAATGAAGTGTAGAGAGTTTTTAATATGACTTTCAGTTTTGCCTATGTAAGGTTGTAACAAAGAGGCAAGGTGTCTGGCTAGTTCTTGGGTAGGAGCTCCAATTGCGCTGACTATTGGTCTCAAAGGAACATCAGGCTTATGTATCTTTGGTAATCCATATAATCTCGGAGGATAAGCCTCCGTTTTACAAAGATACTTTTTAACTTCTGTAGGAATGGAAGACTGTTTTATCAGACGATTGGTGGCGTTCAGCACATTCGTTGTGGGATCCTTTTTCAACTTCTTGTATGTGCTGGGTTCCAGGAGATCACTGATCTTCTTGTGATAATCCTCAGTATTCATTAAAACAGTAGCATTTCCCTTGTCAGCGGCAACTATAATAACATTCCTGTCTGCATTGGTCTCTCGCAATGCCTTCCTTTCCCCTTGAGACAGATTGCTGCTGGGTGGCTTAGCTTTGCGTAATATCCTGGAGGTTTCCATTCTAATTTCGTCAGCAGAATATGATGGTAACTGACGAATTCCTGCCTCTATATTAGCAATAATGTCCTCCTTTAGACAGAGGGTTATACAAAGGGTTATACATCTTTGTTCTTCGTGTCTATATATTTATTTCTCAAAATAGTCATCCTCGCGACGACCACACTTCTAACTAGAGACCAGTGTGCTGATATCGTCGGTGTAGAATGTTTGATGTTTTTGACAGGGTCACAACGTCACCTCTGCTTGGGCCGCTTCATCACTGACAAAGTTAAGTCCTCGGGGGTGGTCTATAAGTTCTGGAAGCTGATGAAAAGCGGATGGGACAAAGCAAGGACTATATCGAGGATGATCGATGACAGCGAAAACAAGGTATCGGATTATTGCAGATGTGGCCAGAATGAGATTTTCACTCTGCAGCAAATGGTAGAGCACTTGCCCGCGAAAGGCAAAGGTCCCGAGTTCGAGTCCCGGTCCGGCACACAGTTTTAATCTGCCAGGAACTTTCATGTTGCAGATGTAACAGCACTCGTGTTGTGTGGCATTGTCATGCTCAAGGAGAGAATGCTCCATGTGTGGTCGAACTCTTTTGCGATTAGAAACTCGATTACAGCATGCTGTTTCTCACCCACCGACGTAGTCGCGTCACACATCACCACGTTACGCACTACAGTTCGGAGCCCTCTGGCGGCAGAGGGTCGTAACTTGCGTCAGCGAAGCGGGAAAGTCTACGATTTTTACCCTCCGCGCTTCCCTCCAATACTGAATTGGTGATCCCTTAATGCCTCAGAATATGTCCTATCAACCGACCCCTTCTTCTAGTCAAGTTGTACCACCAGTTCATATTCTCCCTAATTCTGGTCAGAAAAGACTTCCTGAAATTTAAATCTATATTCGACGTAAAGAAATTTCGCTTCTTCAGAAAAGTTTTTCTTGCCATTGCCAGTCTACATTTTATATCCTCTCTACATCGGCCATCATCAGTTATTTTGCTACCTAAATAACAAAATTAATCTGCTGTAGGTTTGTTTATAAATAAATAAATCTTCTGCTACCAGTCACGATTTTCTTTATTTTACTATTCGCACGACGCGTTTCGAGAAATAATTCCCATTTTCAAGTGCGTTTTTTTATTTATTTATTTTTTATGTGTGTTAAGCCATTTCTTTTGATGTTGTCAGTGTGTGTGAGTCTGCTTCATTTTGTTGACTTTTAAGTTTTCTAATGGTTAGAAAACTTAAAAGTCAACAAAATGAAGCAGACTCACACACACTGACAACATCAAAAGAAATGGCTTAACACACATAAAAAATAAATAAATAAAAAAACGCACTTGAAAATGGGAATTATTTCTCGAAACGCGTCGTGCGAATAGTAAAATAAAGAAAATCGTGACTGGTAGCAGAAGATTTATTTATTTATAAACAGACCTATTGTATCTACAGTCGCAGGCTTTCAAAAACCATTTATAATGCATCAAATCAGATTAATCTGCTGTTTCAAGTGTCTCGTTTCCTAATCTAATTCCCTGGGCATCATTTGATTTAATTCGACTATATTCCATCACACTTGTTTTACTTTTGTTGATGTTCATCTTATATCCTTTTCCAAAGCACTGTCCGTCCCCCAGACTGCCCTCCAAAGCTCTCTGCTGTCTCTGACAGGATGACATACAGAAACTGATGGTACGCTGCTATAGTGAAGCGTATTGGTATAAACACAGTTCCTGAAAAATCAGTACCATCCAGTGCATACGTCCATGGGAATCCGTAGCGGCTTCGATGTGCAACAATGTAGTGTGCATTTTTTGTAATTCTAACTGTTGATAACGGACAATCACACGCGGATATATGAAAGATGGGACATTCCTGGATTTGGTGAAGAAACATCAGTCATACGAATTGGGAAATATGGTGGTACTAGACGGAACCATCTCTTCGTGATAATGATAAAAATGTGGGCTGTACTCCTACATTAACCTCCAAATGGTTGCATAGCCAGTTGCCATAGCACTCGCAACAGCACGCACACTGGCTTAATATATATTATTAAACTTCACTATAATGGTATCGGCACATCTGCGGTACTTTTACACGCCTTCCTCCGCCAAACGCTCACGACAAAATTCCTTGTTTTTCAAAGTCATCAGTAAAATTGTACTGCTCAATCTGATTAGGCCCCTCATTGGTAAATTAATTTCTGTAATGATGGTCCTGTTTAACAGTGAAAACTGATTAATGTTAACTACACTTATTGGCTACGAAGTCTTTCGCGACGTATTTCCTGAGTAAAAATTTTTCTCGGTGTACATGCCGCGTCAAATCAGAATAAATCTCCGAGCTTTCGACCACTACCTCCATGGTCGTCGTCAGGGCTAAAACTGACTGTCGTGAACTAGCGAGGTTCCCACTTTTATATGTAAAGGACGGCTTCTTATTGGCTGGAATACGTCAGCGATATGGCGCGTAGCGAAGTGGTGCCCTCTACTTCCATAGATGTACGAGTAGTTGCTATCCGACGTTGCTTGCAGCGCCATCCCTTAAATCAGGAGGTAAAGTGCGAGAAGTTTTTCTCTGCGATTTTTCTTTATCCAGTGCGCTCTTCCAAGTGTTGCTAAGTGCATAGCCGTTGTCTCTATTAAAGTTATTATCGCTAAGTCTAATTTCGACTGCTTCCCGGATCACAGAGTCCCAGTAATTCGATGTGTGGGCTATTACTCTGGTTTCTTCAAATAAAATCTTATGCTTGTTAAGCAAGCTATGTTCAGCCACCGCTGATTTTTCCAAATATCTGTATTTCAGGTGGCGTTGGTGCTCGATGCAGCGGTCGGCAACGGTTCTTACAGACTGGCCCAAGTAATTCTTGCCGCATTCGCAAGGAATAGTATAAATTCCCGGCACTCTTAAGCCGAGACTATCTTTAACTGGTCTCAACATTTCCTTAATTTTCCTAGGTGGTCGGAAAACTGGTTTTATTCCTTGCCTCTTCAGGACTCTGGCTATCTTGCTCGTTGTAGCACCGCAAAAAGGAAGCCGCGCTATGTGTTGGTCCTCTTCTTGTATGTGGCCGGCATCGTGTCTTACTTTCTTGGACAATACTGATTTAATTTCACCGGCAGAATAACCATTCCTCTTGAAAACAGTCGTCAAATGGTTGATCTCGGGACCGAGGTGGTCCTTGTCGGAAATAGTCCTGGCTCTGTGTACTAAAGTATTCAGCATAGCTCTCTTCTGAGACGGATGATGGAAGCTATGGCTATGCAGATATAAGTCTGTATGGGTTGGCTTCCTGTACACAGAATGGCCCAGTCGTCCATCCGGCTTTCGCTCTACCAACACATCTAAAAAAGGTAACTTCCCTTCCTTCTCGACCTCCAATGTAAATTTTATGTTTGGATGTACACCATTCAGATGTTCGACGAACTGCTGCAGCGTGTCGCTGCCGTGTGGCCAGATTAAAAAAGTATCGTCGACGTATCTGTAGAAGCATGATGGGCGGAGGTGAGCACTGCTCAGGGCTCGTTCTTCAAAGTCCTCCATGAAAAAATTCGCTATTGCTGGTGGCAATGGCGAACCCATGGCTGTTCCATCCGTCATTTCATAATAATTTCCACTGTATAAAAAATAAGTGGTCGTCAAGGTATGCCGGAACAACTTCAAAATTTCTGAGGAGAAATGAGCAGACAACAATTGTAATGTGTCATCCACAGGTACTTTGGTGAACAGAGAAACCACGTCGAGGCTGACCATGATATCACTTGGGCCTATCTTCATCTGTTTTATGATATCAACAAACATTTTTGAATTTTTAATATGATGTGGGCAGTGACCAACTATAGGCGCCAACAATTTAGTTAAGTGCTTTGCAAGCTTGTACGTAGGAGAGCAAATAGCGCTAACAATCGGTCTCAACGGGACGTTCTCCTTATGAACCTTTGGCAAACCGTACAGTCTTGGTGGCCTAGGTGCTCTCGGCCGTAAGTTCTTCACCAGTTCGTCGGAGAGGCCAGAGTTTTTTAGTAGCTCCCTTGTCTTCCTGCTGAGCGCCGATGTGGGATCCCGTCTGAGAACCCGGTATGTGCTGTCCGCCAGTAATAATCCAACTTTCTTATGGTAATCTGTAGCATTGAGGATTACCGTGGCGTTCTCCTTGTCAGCAGGTAAAACAACTAGATCTTCATCCTTCTGCAACAATTTCAGTCCTTGTCTCTCCTCTCTGCTGATGTTTGACTTAGGCGGCTTGGATGTCGCTAAAATCCGGCTAGTAGCAAGCCTTACGTCATCCGCTGCTTCTTGAGGAAGATGACGAACTGCTTGTTCCACTCCACTAATGATCTCAACCACCGGTAACTTACGTGGAGCTGGGGCAAAGTTCAATCCTTTACTGAGAGCCGAGATGGTAGCTTCATCAAGTTCCTTGTCAGAGAAGTTGATAACAGTGCGGTGAATGCCGTTGGACCCAGTAGTTCCTTGATCACGGTTAAGCCGCTCAAATTTATCGGCCTGTTTCGCCGTAGTCCTGCTTAAATTGGCTCGTTGGTGTGCCGCCAAAGTCATATCCACCCATTCCCAGTCCAATGGTGAGAGGACTTCGGCCAGAAATAAATGGCAACTAAATAACAGGCGAGCGTTCATGTCTAGTTCATACCTGGTATGACGTATCCTCTCCTTCACAATAGCATGGCTGGTCTTTCGTAATATTCTGTTTACTGCACCGCTTCTGATGTGGTGTTTGACGACTGCAAACTTCGGTACTACCTCCTTGTCACGACAGCGTTGTAAAAAAGCCAGATTGCTCAGCAACTGAGACTGTTTCAGGCGCAGCTTCTCCAGGTGACGAACGCTGCGCGCTATGTCCTCCCCGTAGAGGAAACTAATATGGCTACGAAGTCTTTCGCGACGTATTTCCTGAGTAAAAATTTCTCGGTGTACATGCCGCGTCAAATCAGAATAAATCTCCGAGCTTTCGACCACTACCTCCATGGTCGTCGTCAGGGCTAAAACTGACTGTCGTGAACTAGCGAGGTTCCCACTTTTATATGTAAAGGACGGCTTCTTATTGGCTGGAATACGTCAGCGATATGGCGCGTAGCGAAGTGGTGCCCTCTACTTCCATAGATGTACGAGTAGTTGCTATCCGACGTTGCTTGCAGCGCCATCCCTTAAATCAGGAGGTAAAGTGCGAGAAGTTTTTCTCTGCGATTTTTCTTTATCCAGTGCGCTCTTCCAAGTGTTGCTAAGTGCATAGCCGTTGTCTCTATTAAAGTTATTATCGCTAAGTCTAATTTCGACTGCTTCCCGGATCACAGAGTCCCAGTAATTCGATGTGTGGGCTATTACTCTGGTTTCTTCAAATAAAATCTTATGCTTGTTAAGCAAGCTATGTTCAGCCACCGCTGATTTTTCCAAATATCTGTATTTCAGGTGGCGTTGGTGCTCGATGCAGCGGTCGGCAACGGTTCTTACAGACTGGCCCAAGTAATTCTTGCCGCATTCGCAAGGAATAGTATAAATTCCCGGCACTCTTAAGCCGAGACTATCTTTAACTGGTCTCAACATTTCCTTAATTTTCCTAGGTGGTCGGAAAACTGGTTTTATTCCTTGCCTCTTCAGGACTCTGGCTATCTTGCTCGTTGTAGCACCGCAAAAAGGAAGCCGCGCTATGTGTTGGTCCTCTTCTTGTATGTGGCCGGCATCGTGTCTTACTTTCTTGGACAATACTGATTTAATTTCACCGGCAGAATAACCATTCCTCTTGAAAACAGTCGTCAAATGGTTGATCTCGGGACCGAGGTGGTCCTTGTCGGAAATAGTCCTGGCTCTGTGTACTAAAGTATTCAGCATAGCTCTCTTCTGAGACGGATGATGGAAGCTATGGCTATGCAGATATAAGTCTGTATGGGTTGGCTTCCTGTACACAGAATGGCCCAGTCGTCCATCCGGCTTTCGCTCTACCAACACATCTAAAAAAGGTAACTTCCCTTCCTTCTCGACCTCCAATGTAAATTTTATGTTTGGATGTACACCATTCAGATGTTCGACGAACTGCTGCAGCGTGTCGCTGCCGTGTGGCCAGATTAAAAAAGTATCGTCGACGTATCTGTAGAAGCATGATGGGCGGAGGTGAGCACTGCTCAGGGCTCGTTCTTCAAAGTCCTCCATGAAAAAATTCGCTATTGCTGGTGGCAATGGCGAACCCATGGCTGTTCCATCCGTCATTTCATAATAATTTCCACTGTATAAAAAATAAGTGGTCGTCAAGGTATGCCGGAACAACTTCAAAATTTCTGAGGAGAAATGAGCAGACAACAACAGAGTAATAGCCCACACATCGAATTACTGGGACTCTGTGATCCGGGAAGCAGTCGAAATTAGACTTAGCGATAATAACTTTAATAGAGACAACGGCTATGCACTTAGCAACACTTGGAAGAGCGCACTGGATAAAGAAAAATCGCAGAGAAAAACTTCTCGCACTTTACCTCCTGATTTAAGGGATGGCGCTGCAAGCAACGTGGGATAGCAACTACTCGTACATCTATGGAAGTAGAGGGCACCACTTCGCTACGCGCCATATCGCTGACGTATTCCAGCCAATAAGAAGCCGTCCTTTACATATAAAAGTGGGAACCTCGCTAGTTCACGACAGTCAGTTTTAGCCCTGACGACGACCATGGAGGTAGTGGTCGAAAGCTCGGAGATTTATTCTGATTTGACGCGGCATGTACACCGAGAAATTTTTACTCAACTACACTTATTAATTATAAAATAATTTACAACTGAGTGCAGTGTTTACAATTAATAATAAATAAAAGAATTAGGTGCGCCAATTGTATGAGTGCAAATAGAATAAATTTCAGTCATTACGTTTCCACAAAATATCCTGTTTTCGGCCACAACTGTACTGATTGTAGCTATCCTTTATTTTGATACAATTAATACTTTTGCATCACACACTATCATTTAGAATAGGGTGCTAATAATTATTTCAGGGTCACTTTCTTGGGATTTACGTTCTACTTTGAGATGAACAGAAAGTTGGTAGGCAAAGTTCTATTGCATTTTATTTAACAAGAAGTATGTTGTGATGAGATGGCGATCCGCGGTACTGCCCACATAGCAGTAACGTATTCTCTGGTAACAGGTATTCAGAAGGCGGATGAGATTGTATGTGGCAGCCAATACATATAATCCTAGTTCGCTGCTTCATTTGAATTCTTTTATTGTGATTGGCGTATTTCGGCTACAGTTACCATTGTCAAGCTATGTTCGAATAATGCGTAGAATTTTACGGTTAATTGCTTAATTTTTGTATTTACATACTATGGCTACATGGTGTGCCTGTACGTTACTACTTATGCCAAGATATTCTAGACCTCCATATCACATAGGTGGGTGCTGTCTCTTATTATATTGCTGTCTATGATTTTGTGATCTATGTATGTATTTTAGCAAATCTGTAACATCGTTGGATACTGTTCAAGGTATTTTAGTTTATGTGTTAACTAATTTCTAACAGCATATTTGACATTTGCACTAACGATGTTATGTGGTCACAAAGTTGCTTTATATAGGCTATGAAGTTAGTTGTTAGTCGTTCAAAATTTTCCGTTAATTTTATCTTTGGCTATGACGTGTTATCGTAATTTAAAATTTCAATAAAATTTTCTGTGTAGTTTCTATGTTTAAAGTCTGTTAGTTTAGTACGTTCTGTGGTTGCTTAAATGTGTGCGTATATATTTCCATTTCTTCAAGGAAGTTTATCGATAGTCCATTTGGAAGTCAAGAATAACCATACTTCATCCACAGATCACGAGTACGATGTTTCATAACGACACATGATACACTCTATTTTCTTAGAATTACTACTTCATATCTAAAAATTCGTCTATTGATTAGAAGGAGTTGTCATACAAAAATTCTTTTAATTTATTTTTAAATGCTGGTTGATTATCTGACAGTTATAATGCTATTTGGTAAATCGCCAAAGATTTTTGCGGCAGCATAATTCACCCTTTCCTGGGCGAAATTCATAGAGTGAAGATCTTCCTTTCTACTAGTGTTGTAGCAATGCACTTTGCTATTATTTTTGAACTGAGATGAGTAATAATAACAAATTTTATAAGTGAATAATGTGTTGTGAAAGTACTGTCAATGTCCAGAGTTTCTTAAATAAATGTCCGCAAGATGATCTCGGCTGAGCTCCAGTTGTTATTCTGATTACACGCTTTTGTGCAGTTAATACTTTTTCTTGTAATGATGAATTACCTTAAAATATGAAGCTACATGAGAGCAGTGGATGAAAATAGGCATAGTAGGCTAATTTATAGATATGTTTATATGTTTATTAACAAAATTTGGAATAACCCTAAAGGCATAAGTAGCTGATCCTAATTGTTTCAGCAGATCATCAGTGTATTTCTTCCAGTTCAATTTCTCATCAGAGTGCACACTTAGAAATTTTGAATACTCTACCTTAGCAACAGACTCCTGCTCAAAGTCTACATATACCAATTGTGCTATGCCACTTACTGTATAGAACCGTATATACTGTGTTTCCTCGAAATTTAGTGAGAGTCTGTTTGTAGACATAATTGTCTAAAAACATGTTATTTGCGATTTCCTCAGCTAATTCTTGTTTGCAGCGTGTGATTACTATACTTTTATCATCAGCAAAAGAACTAGCTTTGGATCTTCGCGAATATAGATTGGCAAATCACTAATATATATTAAGAAAAATAAGGGACCCAAGACTGAAGTCTGTGGGACAACATTCTTGATACCTCGCCAGTAAGAGGACTCTGCTGGTTTTTTAAAACTATCTGTACTATTCGTTTCAACCTTTGCCGCACTGTAACATATAGTTATGTCTGTGAGTTTAAAATTTTCGAATTCTTTGCTGGCATTAGAAAATCTGTGAACAACGACTAGCAACGTACTATGGAGGTTTAGAAGCAGGGAAACAACTAACTACAAGTAGGATACAAGGCTTTGCCGCGCATGACCAATACACTATACTCGTATGGCAGTTTGTCGGTGAGTTCTGAAACACTCTGAGCTAGTATGCATAGTTACTTAAGAATTTTTCTAGAAAACGCTTTAGAATGTAGATGACGTAATATATTCCTTACAGAGAGATTTTGTGAACTACATACTTTTATAGCTTAAGTGTACAATGGCTCATTTGTATTCTACATGGCTTAATGACTACAGCAGAACACCACACTTTCGGTGGTAGTTGTTTTTATTGAGTCCAGTATACGCCACTTACCTCTACAGGCTATTAGTTGTCTCAAGGGTCTCAATCAACTTCCTGATTAACAAATTTAAGAGTCTAAAGCATCCATGCGAATTTGAAAAATGATCCACCTGTGTGCCAAAGGCATAAATTCCTGTCGATTAGCCATCAACATGCCATTTAAAGCAGATAATAATGGGGGTACTCCTGCACTGCAGCGGTCTGCAGCTAATCATGCGCTCATCCCATTCAATAAAAATGGCAGAGAGGACTCGTGCCTTTCGCCTCCCTGTGGCGCTATATCGACTGCATTCATCTTCTCTAAATATTTCATTTGCTGCTGTCATTTCCAGTGGAAGAAAATATGAATACAGTGAATCGCGCTGCCTAATATCGCGGATATAATTAGATGTTATCCGCACTTCTTGCCACAGAATTTACGGTAGGAAGAAGCGACAGGTCAAACAGGTGAAACGGTTTAGCACACGAATTTCTGTCTGTAGTAGTTGTATAATTGTGCAAAATGATGGGGCGAGAGAACTGTCCAACAATGTGACTAGTTTTGCGTTATTGAGCGACACCGAGATAAAATAGAGTCGTGGAGTTACGACTATTGTAATACAATTCTTGTTTATACGAGAAAATATATATTCACGTTTTTGAGACTTCGCTATTCATTGTTTTGTTTGTTCAAAGTTTGAGACTCCTGGCGTTGTTCAATGTTAAGCTACATCCAACAGATATCAGCTACGTCTAATGTTTTACTATTTTCAAGCGTAATGACGCAGACGTGTGACATCTTTGTAGACATCTGCTCCGCAATCCACAGTATCGTGCGAGTCGGGGCGTATCTTTTACCACTGCTAGTCATTTCCTTTTCTGTTCCACTCGCAAATAGAGCGAGGGAAAAACGACGAGGTCTAATCTCTCTATTCTCAAATTCCTGGCCCTCAAGTGAAGTGTACGTTGGCGGCAGTGGAACTGTTTCGCAGTCAGCCTCGAATGCCGGTTCTCTAAAATTTCTCAGTAGTGCACTTCTGAAAGAACGTCGCCTTTCCTGCAATGATTCTCATTCGAGTTCGCGAAGCATCTTCGTAACACTTGCGAGTTACTGTAATCTACCGGCAACAAATCTAGCAGTCCGCCTCTGAATAGCGTCGATGTCTTGCTTTAATCCGACCTGGTGCGGATCCTAAACACTCGAACAGTAATCAACAATGGATCACACTAGCGTCTTATATGCTGTCTCCTTTACAGGTGAACCACACTTCCTAAAATTCTCTCAATAAACCGAAGTCGACCATTCACCTTCCCTACCACATTCCTCACATGCTCATTCCATTTCACATTGCTTTGCAACATTAGGCGTAGATATTTAATCGACATGACTATATCAAGTAGCACAGTACAGTAGTGTATGCGAACATTATCGGTTTACTTTTCCTACTCATCTGCAGTTCTCTAATTTTCAGCTAGCATCTAGAAATTTTGTCCAAGTCATCTTTTATTCTCCTACATCACTCAACTACGGACACGTTTCCACACACCACAGCATCATCAGCAAACACCCGCAGACTGCGGCTTACCCTGTCAACCCGAACATTTATGTATATGGAAAGGAATAACGGTCCTACGACACGTCGTGAGCGAGAGGGCTGGCGCAGTGGTTAGCACACTCGACTCGCATTCGGGAGGACGACGGTTCAATCCCGCGCCCGGCCAACCTGATTTAAGTGTTCCGTGATTTCCCTAAATCGCATCAGGCAAGTGCTGAGATGGTTCCTTTGAAAGGGCACGGCCGACTTCCTTCCCCGTCCTTTCCTAATTCGGTTAGCCGGATGATCTCGCTGTCTGGTCTCTTCCCCCAAAAACAACCCAACAACCAAACGACACATTGGTGCGTCACTTCTGTCCAAATCCTCCTCCTTAAAGAACACATTTTAGTTGAGAAGTGGTGGGACCATGGGCTGATTTGACGCCTACAAACGCTCTCTAAATTTCATGGGAAACTGAATTCTATTCCGCTATCAGTAGAAATATTAAGAAAGAGCCCAGCACTGTGGCTGAGTCGTTTCGTGATCTACATCTACATGGATACTCTGCAAAATCACAATTAAGTGCCTGGCTGAGGGTTCATCGAACCACGTTCACAATTCTCTATTATTCCATTCTGGTGTAGCGCACGGAAGAATGAACACCTATATCTTTCCATACGAGCTCTGATTTCCCTTATTTTATCGTGGTGATTGTTCCTCCCTATGTATGTCGGCAGCAACAAAAATTTTCGCATTCGGAGAAGAAGGATGGTGATTGGAAGTTGGTGATAAGGTTCCATCGCAACGAAAAACGCCTTTCTTTTAATGATTTTCAGCCCAAATCCTGTATCATTTCGGTGACACTCTCTCCCATATTTCGCGATAATACGAAACGTGTTGCGTTTCTTTCAACTTTTTCGATGTACTCCGTCAGTCCTATCTGGTAAGGATCCCACAACGCGCAGCAGTATTCTAAAAAGAGGACGGACAAGCGTAGTGTAGGCAGTCTCCTTAGTAGGTCTGTTACCATTTCTAAGTTTCCTGCCAGTAAAACGCAGTGATAAGCGGGAGAAACGGAGCAGTCTAAAAAATAAGATTTAAGTGTGAATTTACGGGGTTTTCGAGGCCGTTATTGCACATTGAAACATTAATTGCGGTGTGCCTGTTTTTCGAATGTATTACAAATTCGCAGAGGTCTCTTGCTAGTTGCCGTCGTGGGGCGGGGACCTAAATGCTGTAATGCGTTAGAGTGGCTGTTGTGGGCAGGTAAACAGCTGTGTGTGTACCTATGGGATTACGCCCGAGGTGCGTGCCTGTGGGCTGAGGCGAGAGCAGTGCGTTGGACCAATTTGTGGTCCTCACGTGTGATTGTGAAGGGAGACGAAAATTTAATAGTCATGGGTGACTGGAATTTGAGTGTAGGAAAAGGGAGAGAAGGAAACATAGTAGGTGAATATGGATTGGGGGACAGAAATGAAAGAGGAAGCCGCCTGGTAGAATTTTGCACAGAGCACAACATAATCATAACTAACACTTGGTTTAAGAATCATGAAAGAAGGTTGTATACATGGAAGAACCCTGGAGATACTAAAAGGTATCAGATAGATTATATAATGGTAAGACAGAGATTTAGGAACCAGGTTTTAAATTGTAAGACATTTCCAGGGGCAGATGTGGACTCTGACCACAATCTATTGGTTATGACCTGTAGATTAAAACTGAAGAAGCTGCAAAAAGGTGGGAATTTAAGGAGATGGGACCTGGATAAACTAAAAGAACCAGAGGTTGTACAGAGATTCAGGGAGAGCATAAGGGAGCAATTGACAGGAATGGGGGAAATAAATACAGTAGAAGAAGAATGGGTAGCTTTGAGGGATGAAGTAGTGAAGGCAGCAGAGGATCAAGTAGGTAAAAAGACGAGGGCTAGTAGAAATCCTTGGGTAACAGAAGAGATATTGAATTTTATTGATGAAAGGAGAAAATATAAAAATGCAGTAAGTGAAACAGGCAAAAAGGAATACAAACGTCTCAAAAATGAGATCGACAGGAAGTGCAAAATGGCTAAGCAGGGATGGCTAGAGGACAAATGTAAGGATGTAGAGGCCTATCTCACTAGGGGTAAGATAGATACCGCCTACAGGAAAATTAAAGAGACCTTTGGAGATAAGAGAACGACTTGTATGAATATCAAGAGCTCAGTTGGAAACCCAGTTCTAAGCAAAGAAGGGAAAGCAGAAAGGTGGAAGGAGTATATAGAGGGTCTATACAAGGGCGATGTACTTGAGGACAATATTATGGAAATGGAAGAGGATGTAGATGAAGATGAAATGGGAGATACGATATTGCGTGAAGAGTTTGACAGAGCACTGAAAGACCTGAGTCGAAACAAGGCCCCCGGAGCAGACAATATTCCATTGGAACTACTGACGGCCGTGGGAGAGCCAGTCCTGACAAAACTCTACCATCTGGTGAGCAAGATGTATGAAACAGGCGAAATACCCTCAGACTTCAAGAAGAATATAATAATTCCAATCCCAAAGAAAGCAGGTGTTGACAGATGTGAAAATTACCGAACTATCAGCTTAATAAGTCACAGCTGCAAAATACTAACACGAATTCTTTACAGACGAATGGAAAAACTAGCAGAAGCCAACCTCGGGGAAGATCAGTTTGGATTCCGTAGAAACACTGGAACACGTGAGGCAATACTGACCTTACGACTTATCTTAGAAGAAAGATTAAGGAAAGGCAAACCTACGTTTCTAGCATTTGTAGACTTAGAGAAAGCTTTTGACAATGTTGACTGGAATACTCTCTTTCAAATTCTAAAGGTGGCAGGGGTAAAATACAGGGAGCGAAAGGCTATTTACAATTTGTACAGAAAGCAGATGGCAGTTATAAGAGTCGAGGGACATGAAAGGGAAGCAGTGGTTGGGAAGGGAGTGAGACAGGGTTGTAGCCTCTCCCCGATGTTGTTCAATCTGTATATTGAGCAAGCAGTAAAGGAAACAAAAGAAAAATTCGGGGTAGGTATTAAAATTCATGGAGAAGAAATAAAAACTTTGAGGTTCGCCGATGACATTGTAATTCTGTCAGAGACAGCAAAGGACTTGGAAGAGCAGTTGAATGGAATGGACAGTGTCTTGAAAGGAGGATATAAGATGAACATCAACAAAAGCAAAACAAGGATAATGGAATGTAGTCTAATTAAGTCGGGTGATGCTGAGGGAATTAGATTAGGAAATGAGGCACTTAAAGTAGTAAAGGAGTCTTGCTATTTGGGGAGCAAAATAACTGATGATGGTCGAAGTAGAGAGGATATAAAATGTAGGCTGGCAATGGCAAGGAAAGCGTTTCTGAAGAAGAGAAATCTGTTAACATCCAGTATTGATTTAAGTGTCAGGAAGTCATTTCTGAAAGTATTCGTATGGAGTGTAGCCATGTATGGAAGTGAAACATGGACGATAAATAGTTTGGACAAGAAGAGAATAGAAGCTTTCGAAATGTGGTGCTACAGAAGAATGCTGAAGATTAGATGGATAGATCACATAACTAATGAGGAGGTATTGAATAGGATTGGGGAGGAGAGAAGTTTGTGGCACAACTTGACCAGAAGAAGGGATCGGTTGGTAGGACATGTTCTGAGGCATCAAGGGATCACCAATTTAGTATTGGAGGGCAGCGTGGAGGGTAAAAATCGTAGAGGGAGACCAAGAGATGAATACACTAAGCAGATTCAGAAGGATGTAGGTTGCAGTAGGTACTGGGAGATGAAGAAGCTTGCACAGGATAGAGTAGCATGGAGAGCTGCATCAAACCAGTCTCAGGACTGAAGACCACAACAACAACAACAACGTGTGACCTGCTGTTGTCACACAACAATTTTGCATCGAACTCTTTACCCCTAGCTGCTAAACTCCTCGCAGTGAATGTCTCACGCCTTTCTGCTGCAGATTTCAGTAGCCTTGATGACAGGCATTCAGTGTACTGCTACGGCAGCTAATCAGAGCACTACTTACAGATATGGTTTAGACATATTAGAGCGCGCCGAACATATAATTCTTTTGTCAACAAAAAATTTATCATGAAATTATGAATAAAAATCTGGCAATTCACTCTTAATTTTCTACAACCAGCAATGAAAAGGGCTAAACACAGTATGTTTGGGAAACAGTGTACATATTGCTACGGGAGGTAGCATTGCTCAAAACTAGAAGAAAATTTCCTATTACGATACGTGCGGAATTAGTACTTGTTGAAATGTCTCCACTCATGCGCAGAAGTTACTTAGAAGGAGGCGGTATAGGCCCAACTTACAACAAATCAAGTTTTACGGTTACTTTGTGGGTTAGCCAAAGGTCGCAATATCACCTCTCTTAGTAACGCTTATACTGATCTTCGGCAATAAAGTATGAGATCCATGTTTTTCATATAATTGCACAATAAAATGGTGCATTTAAGAAATTTTCAAATTTGTCCAGAATGTAATTATATTTTTGTACGTTTCTCTGAGATAATATTGTGCTGCGAAAATGAGTCATCCTACAAATTTCATTTCAAAATGACCTACATTCAAAACAGAACATGTACGTATGGAAAACGAAATCTGGTTTTTACTTTATGTTATATTATGTTATGTGAACCGGGGACCTAGAAACGACGGAGGGGCTCCTTCCCCGCCGCGGACTCCGTGGTCCGCAACCCCACGACGACTACCGCAGTCCACTTCACCCCTCCGCCGCCCCACACCGAACCCAGGGTTATTGTGCGGTTCGGTCCCCGGTGGACCCCCCAGGGAACGTCTCACACCAGACGAGTGTAGCCCCTACGTTTGCGTGGTAGAGTAATGGTGGTGTACGCACACGTGGAGAACTTATTTGCGCAGCAATAGCCGACACAGTGTAACTGAGGCGGAATAAGGGGAACCAGCCAGCATTTGACGAGGGAGATGGAAAACCGCCTAAAAACCATCCACAGACAGGCCGGCTCGCCGGACCTCGAAGCAAATCCGCCGAGCGGATTCGTGCCGGCGATCGGCGCTCCTTCCCGCCCGGAAAGCCGTGGATTAGACCGCAGGGCCAACTGGGCGCGCCCGGTTTTTACTTTACGTCATTCGTGAATATTTTTCCATATGTAGTTTACTTAATATTTCAGGTAAATCTATTACTTAGTAAAAAAACTGTGATTGTAGTCTAAAAATACACTAAATTGTTTCAGAAATAATTGTTGTTGTTGTTGTTGTTGTGGTCTTCAGTCCTGAGACTGGTTTGATGCAGCTCTCCATGCTACTCTATCCTGTGCAAGCTTCTTCATCTCCCAGTACCTACTGCAACCTACATCCTTCTGAATCTGCTTAGTGTATTGATCTCTTGGTCTCCCTCTACGATTTTTACCCTCCACACTGCCCTCCAATGCTAAATTTGTGATCCCTTGATGCCTCAAAACATGTCCTACCAACCGATCCCTTCTGCTAGTCAAGTTGTGCCACAAACTTATCTTCTCCCCAATCCTGTTCATTACCTCCTCATTAGTTACGTGATCTACCCACCTTATCTTCAGCATTCTTCTGTAGCACCACATTTCGAAAGCTTCTATTCTCTTCTTGTCCAAACTGGTTATCGTCCATGTTTCAGTTCCATACATGGCTACACTCCATACAAATACTTTCAGAAACGACTTCCTGACACTTAAATCTATACTCGATGTTAACAAAACAAATTGTATATTATGTAAAATCTGGCCTTTACACGAGGCATATTTTAAAATCATTGAACTTTTCTTAATAACGTAAATAACTTTTGTTTATATTATGTTTCTCAGAATTTTGCATTCCTAAAAAACGTAATTTCATCTAAATTTGTCTGTATTCTTAAAATCGAAAATTGCTCTAGTTATCAGTTTGACTAACAGAAGCTTCTAGATGTTTCTGTAAGGGACACTCAACTAAAAAGTAAAATGGACGATTCACCACAAAGGAATGGCCCGAACGGGACGGAAATCGGTATCTTTTCTTCAGAAAAAATTGGATGATTTATTGAAGAGAAAGAGATTCACAAACTGAGAAATCAATAACGAGTTGGGCCACCTCTGTCCCGTAAGCAAGCAGTTAGCTGGGATTGATTGGTAGAGTTGCTAGATGTCCTTCTGAGGGGTAGACTGCCCAATTCTGACCAACTGGCACGTTAGGTAGCCAAAATCCTGAGCTCGTTGGAGGATCCTGCCCGTAACGCTCAAAACGTTCTCACCTGGTGAAAGATACAAAGACCCAGCTGGCGAAGGTACGGAAAGCGCTGAAAAAATGTGGCAGAAACTCTTACCGTGTGCGGACGCGCGTTAGTTAGCTGAAGTGTAAACCCAGAATGACTTCCCATGAATGGCAACAAAATGGGGCACAGAATATCGTTGACGTACCGCTGTGCTGTAAGGGTGCAATGGATGACAGCCAGAGGAGTCCTGCTATGAAATGAAGCGGCGCTCCCAGCTGTTGGGATGTATGGCGGGCGACAGCCATATAGGTAGTAGTTATCCGACTACTGACTGTGGCGTTTCCAGACACGTCTTCTTTGGTCAGCTGGAACTGGAATCTCAATGCCTGGAGCAGAGTTGTCTTCTGTGATGAGTTTCGGTTCAAACTGAGCACGGAAGACCAGCAAAGGCGGTCTCGGGACGCCCCAGAAGTGGTGGGACGGGCCGATAGCCAGGGGTGCCGGATGGTCTGGGTCGCCTTTTCATTTCTCAGCGGGACTGCTTTGGCTGTAAGCCGCGGCTCCCTTACAGAACAGCGATATGTCGGCGATCTTCTACGCCCCATTTTGTTGCCCTTCATGGCAAGCCACCCTCGGCTTACATTCCAGCAAGATAATCGCTGCCCACGGCAGAGAGTTTGTACTGCTCTTCTTCGTGCTTGCCATACCTTACCTTGGCCAGCAAGGTCACCGAACCTCTCCCCAATTCAGAAACGTTTAGAGCAGTAAGGGCAGGGTCATCCATTTAGCTCGGGATTACGACGATCTAATGTGCCAGTTAGACACAATGTCCTTTGGGAGGGGATCGAACAACTCTGGCAGTCAGCATCAAGCGGAACAACTGTTTGCATTACGGCCAGAGGTGGGCCAACCAGTTACAATTTGTGAAGCTGTTGCTCTTGAATAAATCATCCAATTTTTCTGAAGTTGTAATAATTTGTTTGTCTGTACATGAACATCACATCTACCGGTTTCCGTCCCATTCTCATAATTCCTTCGTGATGCGCCTTTTCTTTTTTAAGTGTACATCCATTAGATTCATGCCAAAGTGAAAGCTTCAGTTCCTCACTTAGTGCGACACTTCCTGTGAGCTCTTGATCAGACTGCTTAAAGTTGCACATATTGTCTTTGTTTTAGTGCTATGGAAAATTGCCCACGTAAATTCTATTCATTACGTAAAAACTGTTTATGACGTGAGATGTAATACGACGACTGTGAAAAATCTTGTGATGAGTGAACATGAAAACAAAAAAACTGTCAAAATTAAAAGTCGATTTCCAGCTTCAGCCTTTATCTATTAAAACCCTGGAAGACTTTAATCAAGATTTCTAATGGACGCGAACCCCTGACTAATGCCATATACAAGGAAAGTAATCGTATAACTTCTTGCCTTGGAGCATATATTCCAAAAATATTGATGTCCACTAGAAAAGCACGAATGAAATACTACTGGAACATCCAAGACGGAGCTGCGTGTGGTTCCCGCAAATCCTGAAATATAGTTCACCCTTTCTTCGCAGTAATCACGGACTCTTTCAAGTACACCTGGCTCCATTCGGAATGGGTCACGTGCATTGGCCACAACCTCCTGTAACATCTAGAAATTGCCGATGAGTTGGGTGTACATTAGTATCTTTAAATCTCCTCAAAACCCAGATATCCAACGGATTCTGGTCTGGTGAACGGGGAGGCCATGCTACCGTACCTCTTTGATCAACCCATCACCCATGAAACGTTGCTGTGAAGTACTATGGTATGATCTCTACAAAATGGTGTTGAGCCACATCGCAAATAAACCACAGTCGTTGTCTTTCTGCAAGCGTAACGTTTTTTTAACAACTCTGGTTATTCATCGCGCAAGAATCAGTGATACACTGCACTTACTAATGGTCGGTAAGCTGTCACTCGTCACAACTAAAAAGGTCCACATCAACAGCTACTGCTTGCCGGATGAGTAATTATAGGAACTTGTCTTATACACTGAAGCGCCAAAGAAACTGGTATAGGCATGCCTATTCAAATACATTGATATGTAAACAGGCAGAATATGGTGCTGCGGTCGGCAACGCCTATATAAGACGACAAGTGTGTGGCGAAATTGTTAGATCGGTTACTGTTGGTACAAGATTTAGGTGAATTTGAACGTGGTGTTATAGTTGGCGCACGAGCGATGGGACACAGCATGTCCGAGGTAGCGACGAAGTGGGGATTTTCCCGTACGATCCTCTCACAAGTTTACCATGAATATCAAGAATCTGGTAAAACACAAAATCGCCTACATAACTGCGACCGGAAAAAAGATCCTGCAAGAATGGGACCAACGACGACTGAAGAGAATCGGTCAACGTGACAGAAATCCAACCTTTCTGCAAATTGCTGCAGATTTCAATGTTGGTCTGTCAACAAGTGGCTGCGTGCCAACTGTTCACGGAACATCAGCGATATGGGCTCTCGGATCTGAAGGCCCACTCCTGTACACCTGATAACTACACGACAAAAAAGCTTTACACTCTGTCTGGGCCCGTCAACACCGACATTCGACAGTTGATGACTGGAAACGTGTTGTCTGGTCGGATGAGTCTAGTTTCAAATTGTATATAGCGGATGGACGTGTACAGGTATGGAGACAACCTCATGAGTCCGTCGACCCTGCGTGTCAGCAGAGCACTGTTCAAGCTGGTAGTGGGTCTGTAATGGTGTGGGGCGTGTGCAGTTGGATTGATATGGGACCTCTGATATGTCTAGATACGATTATGATAGGTGACACGTACGTAGGGATCCCGTCAGATGCTTATTGAGCATACGTGGGATGCTTTTCAACATGCTGTTCAGAAGATGTGGTGTCACCGCCAGACACCACACTTGCTAGGTGGTAGCCTTTAAATCGGCCGCGGTCCGCTAGTATACGTCGGACCCGCGTGTCGCCACTATCAGTGATTGCAGACCGAGCGCCGCCATACGGCAGGTCTAGAGAGACTTCCTAGCACTCGCCCCAGTTGTACAGACGACTTTGCTAGCGATGGTTCACTGACAAAATACGCTCTCATTTGCCGAGACGATAGTTAGCATAGCCTTCAGCTACGTCATTTGCAACGACCTAGCAAGGCGCCATTATCAGTTGCTATTGATATTGTAAAGAATGTACAGACAAGAGCTACGTTCAACATTAATGGATTAAAGTTAAGTATTCCACAAGCTACATCCTTTTTTTCTAAAGTCTAAATTCCTTGTCCTGTTCCAGACCTCACGCCAGCCTGCGTGAGCTTAAACGCGTGCCTTTCGGCTTCCTCCAAACTACGTGGGTTGGCTCCTACCAATCCACAACATTTTTGGCGACGAGGATTTCCGCGTTCTCATCGATATTGCCCTGATTTAGTTGTGTCATGGCTTCGCCACTATCTCCATATGTACTGTCCGAATTTTATTGCTTACAGAATCAGCAGACGCAGGCCTTATTGGATGCCCTTGGACAGCTCGTCCAGGGTCAACGTGCAATGCAAAACGATGCGGCAGCCGCCGCTTCACCGCTAACGCAGTCACAACACGCTGTTGCACCAACTTTTCGACTTTTTGATGCTGGACTGGAAAGCTGGACGGAGTGGTCACGCCAATTTGGATTCCATCTCGCCGCCTACAGGATTCAAGGTAATGAGCGGCAGCCTTTTCTCCTTTCCTCCGTAGGCGTCCAAATGTACTGTGTGATAGTGAAATTATTTCCCCGACGCGACGTAGCAACTCTGTCCTATGACGAAATTTTGTCTGCATTAGATGCATATTTCAAAGAATCAGTCAATGTAGCAAAAAGGTATACGTTCTTTCGTACAAAACGTACGGCCGGTCAAACTAATCGGGAGTGGGTTGCAACCTTGCAAGGCCTTACTAGGGATTGTGCTTTTGAGTCTCAATGTGGACTTCCTTATCCAGATACTATGGTACGTGATGCAATTGCACAGAACGTTTCTGATGTTCGTATAAGGGAACAAATTTTGAAACTAGTCAATCCCTCCCTTGAACAAGTGATGGACATATTGGATCGGCAGGACACACCTGACTTTGCTCAGAAATCATTTGATACTTCCCCAGCCGTGTGTCACGTTAACCGGCCCGCCGGGCGAGCTGCACAGAACAGTAAACAGCCCTCGCGCCTGGCCGCGCAACGGCCGCATGGCTCTCAGCCACATGTGCCGTGCAGGCAAGCAAATGCAGTGCTGAAATCACGCCCGCGGTGTGTTACTAGACATTCGCATGAGAATTGCCCGTCATGGCAGGCTATTTGCTTTTTCTGTAATAAAAAAGGACATGTTCAAACTGTTTGCCAGAAAAAGCTCAGCTCGGACACTCACAACCATTCCCGGCATAGCCTTCAGCTACGTCATTTGCTACGACCTAGCAAGGCGCCATTATCAGTTGCTATTGATATTGTAAAGAATGTACAGACAAGAGATACATTCAACATTAATGGATTAAAGTTAAGTATTCCACAAGCTACATCCTTTTTTATAAAGTCTAAATTCCTTGTCCTGTTCCAGACCTCACGCCAGCCTCTGTGAGCTTAAACGCGTGCCTTTCGGCATCCTCCAAACTCCGTGGGTTGGCTCCTGCCAATCCACAACAGAAGAGATCTCCACCCCATCGTTCTCTAACGGATTTATGGACAGACCTACAGGAATCATGGTGTCAGTTCCCTCCAGCATTACTTCAGACATCAGTTGAGTCCATGCCATGGCGTGTTGCACCACTTCTGCGTGCTCGCGGGGCCCTACATGATATTAGACAGATGTACCAGTCTGTTTTGCTCTTCAGTGTAGTATTGACCAATACTGCCTCCTCTAGCAGTATGTGCCACATTTTTTTTAAATACTGTGTATAGAAGTTACTACACTATAAGAAGGAATTAATGCTCACTTGTACTATAAGAGAGAAACTGGACTACTGGGCTAACTATCTACATGAAACATCAATAAGTAATGTAACAATTTCTTTCGGCCAATTTGGTTAAAAAAATGCAGAATTTGCTGTGGTACTTCGTGGAATATTCCCGTTTCAGCCCCTATAGTTTCATAAATTTCCGATTGGGGGCGGCGCTATACGTAACTGTCAAAATGGCGTCTGTAACGGAGGTGTGTTTCAATGAGAGACCTGCCACCGAGCTTCTTTTGGAAATGATAGGCGCTCGGAGGATGTCAACGGAGACCTGACAATGAACTAAAGTACGGTGAGTCGCTAGGTTAGGTCTCTGTGATTGTCGCACCAAGGTCACGTAAACCTGTCCGATGTGCCGAGTGCCGGCCGGCCGGCCGGACACAGCTGTGACTCCTGCAATGCTGGAACGTGCGGACACTCTCACTCTGACTGATCGACAGATCATAATCAGACACCTCGCTGCTGAAGTGGACGTCTCCGTTGGTTGTGCTGACACACACGTCCACCGGTTGCGGTGTGTGTCTGCTGCGTTGCTCGGCGCCTAGCAGACGCTTGCAGAAAAGGAACGATGTACCATCGTGTGTGGAGTTGTTTGTGTGCTGCGAGGCTTAGCATCACGGTATTTGCCGAACATCGTCACAGGCGGTGAAACATGGGTCCATCACTTCGGCAATGCATGAAGCGACGCCACACCCCTTCCTCTGAAGAAAGAGTTCAAAACCGCACGTTCAGTAGGTAAATTCATGGCGATCGTCTTCTGGGACCCTCAAGAGGTTATTATGTATGATGTCCTCCTTCACGGTGGAAGGATGAACTGTGAGGTGTACTGTGCTGCCCTCAGCAAATTGAAGAAACGACTTTTTGCGTGTTCATCATCATCATCATCATCATCATTTATGACTGATTATGCCTTTCACCGTTCAGTCTGGAGCATAGTCCCCCTTACAAAATTCCTCCATGATCCCCTATTCAGTGCTAACATTGGTGCCTCTTCTGATGTTAAGCCTATTACTTCAAAATCATTCTTAACCGAATCCAGGTACCTTCTCCTTGGTCTGCCCCGACTCCTCCTACGCTCTACTGCTGAACCCATGAGTCTCTTGGGTAACCTTGCTTCTCCCATGCGTGTAACATGACCCTACCACCTAAGCCTGTTCGCCCTGACTGCTACATCTATAGAGTTCATTCCCAGTTTTTTCTTTGATTTCCTCATTGTGGACACCCTCCTGCCATTGTTCCCATCCACTAGAACCTGCAATCATCCTAGCTACTTTCATATCCGTAACCTCAACCTTGTTGATAAGGTAACCTGAATCCACCCAGCTTTCACTCCCATAACAACAAAGTTGGTCGAAAGATTGAACGGTGCACAGATAACTTAGTCTCGGTACTGACTTCCTTCTTGCAGAAGAGAGCAGATCGTAGCTGAGCGCTCACTGCATTAGCTTTGCTACACCTCGCTTCCAGTTCTTTCACTATGTTGCCATCCTGTGAGAATATGCATCCTAAGTACTTGAAACCGTCCACCTGTTCTAACTTTGTTCCTCCTATTTGGCACTCAATCCGTTTATATTTATTTCCCACTGACATTACTTTCGTTTTGGAGATGCTAATCTTTATACCATAGTCCTTACATTTCTGATCTAGCTCTGAAATATTACTTTGCGAACTTTCAATCGAATCTGCCATCACAACTAAGTCATCCGCATATGCCAGACTGCTTATTTTGTGTTCACATATCTTAATCTCACCCAGCCAGTCTATTGTTTTCAACATATGATCCATAAATAGTATGAACAACAGTGGAGACAGGTTGCAGCCTTGTCTTACCCCTGAAACTACTCTGAACCATGAACTCAATTTACCGTCAACTCTAACTGCTGCCTGACTATCCATGTAAAGACCTTTAATTGCTTGCAAAAGTTTGCTTCCTATTCCATAATATCGTAGAACAGACAATAACTTCCTCCTAGGAACCCGGTCATATGCCTTTTCTAGATCTATAAAGCATAGATACAATTCCCTGTTCCACTCATAACACTTCTCCATTATTTGCGTGTTCATCGCAAAAAAAAAAAATATATATATATATATATCTGTCTTCACGACAACGCAAGGCCTCACACGAATCTTCACAACCGAATGGACTTCACAAAACTTCAATGGATTGTTGTTCGTCCTCCACCCTACAGCCTGGAACTCGCACGCTCCGACTTCCATCTTTCTGGCCCAGTGAAGAATGCACTCCGCTGGAAGCAGTACGTGAATGATGAGGAGGTCACTGATGCAGCGAGACGCTGTCTCCGACATCGACCAGTAGAGTGGTAGCATGCTGGAATACAGGCCCTCACAGCAAGGTGGCGTAAGGCCGTCGTATTGAACGGAGATTATGTTAAAAACCAAGATTTTTAGCCAAAAGAGTAGAGAATATAAATTCTTCCAGTCCATATGTGGCATAAGAGCAAACCAGTGCTTAACTGTATTGGTTAAACACGGTCTTGGTTGCAATTAACTGTTTTTAAAGAATACAATAGAGTGGAGAACAACGTGGTGCACTGAAATCCTGAATAAAATCCTTTGAGAAGAAAATAATGTGTTGCATTGCTTACTGAACACCCCTCATATTTGGTACCTAGTCTGACGAAAAGCTTGATTTCTATAGACTAATTGGTTTGCAAGGGCTTATTCTCATTACTGTGTGATTTTCTTTCATAGTTCCAATTCCTCTTCTTGTGCACAAAACTCTCTCTCTCTCTCTTTGTCTCTCTCTCTCTCTCTTTCTCTTTCTCTCTCTCTCTCTCTCTCTCTCACTTTACATGTGAAGACTGCTCCGTGTGGAAGAGCTAGGATAAGATATTATTTACTGATGTGTGTTGATTACTTCCCGAAATATCATAATGAGTACTCGATTTTTCAACACTAATTAGTAACCACTGGCGTTTCTAAGATAAAGTTGGTCTCAATCCACTGACACACAAACTCCTATTGTATTTGAAGAAATTTACAGCACGAGTTCTCATAAAACATTGTTATATATGGATACATAACCATTCACGCAAATTTTTAAGTGAAGGTAACAGGCCAAGAGTAAATTTTGTCCTCCAAAAAATGCGCTTTGTTTACGAGAGGCGGTAATGATGTGCGAATTAGGTTGCACGTGATCGTTTCAATCCCTGTTCGCATATTTGAATAAGAGATGAAAACGTTACCATATTTTAATCAGTTTGAAAACAAGACTGCAACATTCACATGAAACAATCAAGACAGTCAAGAATTGAATGTCGAACTAATGAAATGTGTCGCAATAAAGTGACTAACTTTCATCGCGAGAGAGAATTAACGGCGGCGACACTCGTCTTGGAGATACACGTCATTTGATGGCGGAACGAGCGAAAACTCGAGAATTGGACATAATCATGGCTACAATCTTTTATTTGTTTATCAGTTTCTGTTTTCAAGTATGACCTGCATCCTAGGAGATATTTCAGTCCGTCTTTCAGTCATTTTTATTACTAAAATCCACAGTTTTTAAAAACGCAAAGAAAGACATTGTGACAGTACCAACAAACGCCACTAGATCGTAGGCTGATCAAAGATCTAATAGAACCCCAGATTTCTTGACCTGGAGCATACACTGTTTGAATAGTTTGAGTTGTGTTGAAACATAGCCTTATGTGAAACTAAACAAAATTCACGTTCGACCCCTTTCTGTGCACTCATCCAAAGATGTTACCAGAAGTCCTCAGTGCAGCCAACTACTACACACCTAGTATCAGAGATATTCTTTAAGAACTTCGTTGCTCTTTGAAATTTTGGTTATTTCACTAAATTCCTACTCGAGGCGCACAAATTTTTTTTTTCAATCTATGCAGCAAGTATGCAATACTATACTATCCATTTGAGGGTTATGTTAGGGGATTACTGTGGCCAAAAAATTAAAGTAAAATCAAGACAATAGTGGATCCCACACGACGGGATAAAAGCTAAGAAAGAGAGACGTGGGTGTAGAGAACTCTCTTAAAGTCACACTGTGCGAGATCTGAATAATTTTTGCAGTTTACCAAACGATCCTTCTGTTAGTATCTAACTTCCTGCCCATTGAGTATCCGTCGCATAGTGGAAGGGCGCACTTTGACCACGTAGGTGAGCAAATCGACAATGTTTTGTCCAAGGAAACGTCACAACATTCACCTGGGATGATGCAGAGACCTTAAATCAGAATGGTCGAGATGAAATTTCAAACCAACGCATTTCTAAATTGGACAAAACTTTTACATATATATATTTTTTTTATTATGAAAGAGTCGCTTCGCTAAGTCAGGATAGCAGGCGAAGCACTTGCTGCCTTAAGTAAAGTCAGAAACACATGATATAAGGCCATGCAGAGTGAAGGAGGTAACTCCAGGCAGTTTCCTTTCTCTGTTCTATTTGTCCAAGATAAATGGAACTGACGTAGTTAGAGAGTGTTTGAAAAAGAGGACGTTGTGTGTTGTGTCTTGGGATGTAGTCCCTCAGGGGATGACAACCGACGATGTAACTGCCTTTCTCCCAGGTTTCATTATCATGCTGTTCCTTGTTTGTTTACACACTTCACTAGAAATTATTCATATTTCTCCATTACTTTTGTCTTGGGGAGAACTGAGAAGTATATCTTTGTTTTTCTCTCTTTTCATGTTCCTTCCCAACGACTGAGATTACTGCTCGCATCTGTCCTTCTTTCCCTCAGTTCAGTCCATCTCTTTCTCTCTTTGACGCAACGTTTATCCCCCTGTTGCACACTCACTCTGTCGCAGGAACGCGCATACATGGAGGTCGAGAGGGCGGTATGGCAGCGCATATAAAAATTTAATGAGTTCCAGCCATCTCCCTTGCGCCTAGGCACCCCACTAACTATGTAAATACAAGTGTAATGCAGACCATCTTGCGGCCCGCAGCACAAAATTATTCCTCTGGAAACATTGCACGGTGAATTAAAATTTACGGACTTCGTACATAGCGTAACTGTGAAAAATCCACTGCCAGTCGCAAAAATCCAGCCGTACTACGAGAGGGAGAAGCAAAAGAAACGACGAGGTTCGTAATTTTATCAAAAGTAAAAACTAGCTCGCAGAGAATATCCATGAACTGTGAGTGGCAAATGTACTGCGTCTGTGCGGAAGCTAGATCGTTCATCGCATTTAATTAGTTATGATGAAATAAATGCTAATTTTGATATCGTCCAAAACTTCGTAAAACTACTTGTAAATCTGAGTGAAGAAGTAATACGTTATTAATGAAGAACCAAATAATTATCAATGATATTCGTAATTCCTAAACATTGTCATTTTGGGGTAGGCGCTTTTACGATGGAATATTCTTGGATATGACAGTGATTTTACTTTTTTTGTGTAGACATGAGGTAACGGTACAGCACAGACAGATGAAAAAGAATCACATCTGACTTAGCATCGTAGGAAATATAGGTTTACACACCGCGAAGGAATGTCACTTTCCGGTTTGTCCTTCATTTCGTGAGTTTTTATTTATTGTTTTCCTTGAAAGTATTTCCTCTCTTCGCTATACGCTGTGGGAGCCATGTACTCGAACACTTACTAACAGACACTAACCTGGATTGTGTCCACCATTCATGTTTTTGACAACTTGAACGCTGTCGGGGGCACTTTCAAAGAGGTGTCTGGTAGTCCGAAAAAGTCCTCAAGAGGTGAAACAGGGGAAGGCAGTGATTTCAGACTCTGGATTTTGGAGGTAAATCGACTTTCTAATTCATTCCAAAGGTGTTCCGTAGGATTCAGGTCAGGATTCTGGGAAGGCTAGTCCATCTCAGGAATGTTATTGTGCACAGACCACTGCCTCACAGATGTGTACTGTCACGCTCATAGAATCGTTGTGTCCGAACTGTTCGTCTACTGTACAGTGTACGCCATGCTGTAAAATGTGTTCCTACCCTTCCGCATTTAGCGTTCTCGTAAGTGCAATAAAGGCCCCACTCTCTGACCGCTGAAAAGACCACCATACCGTAACACCACCTCCGTCGTACTTCACCGTTGTCGCTACACTAGAAAGCAAGTTGCGTTTCCCAAGCAGCCGCCATACTCTGACACTTACATGGGGTTACCATGGGGTACAATGTGAATCAACATTCCAAATCCCTCGTTTGCAGTTATTCACTGTCCAATGGCGGCGCTCTTCATTCCACGGCAAGCGCCACTTAGCACTGGCTGCAGAACTGTGTGGTTTATGCGGAGGTGCTCCACTGCTGCAGCCCGTTTTGACTCTCTACGCACAGTCATTGTGCTACCTGGACTGTGTTACGTCGGTGCCATTTGTTACGTTATGTAGAAAAACAATTATATACATATTTTATATATTTTTATTTTTAATTTATCAGCATGAATTTTTTCTTTTGTTAGTGCATGATTCTTTCTCTCAGGGATATTGTCTTTTCTTATCACTTTTACTTATGTTCATAAGTAAATATGGGACGGGTTCTTGACGGGTCGTTGTTATTCATGTACCTAAAATATAGTTGCCGTTAACTGAATTGAATGTAATTTTGTTAATTTCTATTTACTGATTGCAAAGCAAGGCTCAAGAGAATTTCGATTGTTGTCGTGGAGCGACCAATATAAAACTTACTGAACTCATGGAATCTGTATAATTTAAAAAATGAACTTCAACGTAAATTAATTATCTGTTGCAATTTAGAAAGGTTTTTACAACGAAATATCTCGCATTTACATTTGCTGTTAACACTTTGAAAAATAAATTAATACTTCGGCGTGTAATGGCCGACCGGAAGCTGCATCGGAAGATGAGCTTCTCGCAGCGCAAATTACTAAAAAATGCTTATTATAAATAACTAGCCACTGCGAGCGTTTGAGGTGACAAATATTACAAATAAATTAATTTTTTGACAATAATAATTAGTGTATTTCAGCAGAATACAGAATAACGTACATAAAATATGTGTAGCCGCTCAATGGCTGCCTTCCGTATCGCGAAACAAAACAGTGTGTGTACCATAAAGTACGTCCTTCCTCCTCGCCCGTACAATCGCGTCTCTTTCGATCCTTTTTTATTTTCATAGACATTAAATAAAGATGCTATTCTTAAATTATCGCTGCATATCAGTTGTTTCAAGAACGTTAACTATATCTTTTATACTAGATATATTCATAAAATACGTTAACTACGGTTTACAACCTATAAAAATGTCAATATTTATGTGACGTACCGTCACAACTGCTGGTAGTAATTTCAAACTCACGAGTCTTTTCTTCCGCTGATTCCATTCGATTTTTTTTTACAGTCACTTGCCCCAATGTCCGACCGGCCCTGTCGCGTCAGTACATGGGGTTTGCGTGATCTCAGATTAGCTGTAGTTGTTCCTTCGCATTTACACCTCACAGTCAGATCACCAACTGCAGACTTGGGCGGCTTTAGGGGGGTTGAAATCTCCATCATGGATCTGTTAATTTGGTGACATCCAATGAAGTAACCGACCACTTTTGACCGTCCCATTGTGGAGCTACAGCTTCTTTGCTGACAACACAGTACTGTCCGTCTCCTTTCACAACGGCGGCCGCCTCTTCGTCTTATGTAGGGGTCTCCAGATGCTTTCGATCATGCAGTGTACTCGTAAACACAACGACACTAAATTTCGAAAGGTTTTCTGATACTCATTCTATCGTGGTTTCATTCCATTCTTTCATCCTTAATTTCTGCCACTGTAATCAAATTAGCACCACGTTAGAGCATTTCAAAATATGGTAGAAAACCCAAAGAGTTTCTGGTCGTATGTAAAGTACGCCAGTGGCAAAAAACAGTCAATACCGTCACTGCGCGATATCAGTGGAAATGTTACCGATGATGGTGCCACTAAAGCGGAGTTACTAAATAAATTTCTTCACGCAAGAAGACGAAGTAAATATTCCAGAATTCGAAACCAGAACAGCTGTTAGCATGAGTGACATAAAAGTAGATATCTTAGGTGTTGCGAAACAACTCAAATTACTTAAGAAAGGCAAGTCTTCCGGTCCAGATGGTATACCAATCAGGTTCCTTTTAGAGTATGCAGACACAATAGTGTCTTTCTTAGCAATCATATACAACCGCTCTTCCTAAAGACTGGTATGTAGCACAGATCACGCCAATATTCAAGAAAGGAAATAGAAGTAACCCATTGAATTACAGACTCATATCACTGACCTCAATTTACAGTAGGAGTTTGGTCCATATACTGTACTTGAACATCATGAATCGCCTCGAAGAAAATGACCTATTGATACATAACCAACACGGATTCAGAAAATATCGTTCTTGTGCAACACAGCTAGCTCTTCATTCGCATGAAGTAATTGCTGTCGGCAGGGATCTCAGATCGATTCCATATTCCTAGATTTCCAGAAGCCTTTTGATACCGTTCCTCACAAGCGACTATTAATCAAATTGCGTGCATAAGGAGTATCGTCTCAGATGTGTGACTGGATTCGTGATCTCCTCTCAGAGAGGTCACAGTTCGTAGTGATAAACGGTAAATCATCGTGCAGGACAGAACTGATATCTGGCGTTCCGCAAGGTAGTGTCATAGGCCCACTGTTGTTCCTGATTTACATAAATGATCTAGAGAGAATTTATGTATGGTGCGAAAAGTGGCATTTGGCACTAAACAAAGATAAGTGCAAGGTCATCCACATGGGTACTAAAAGAAATCCGATAAATTTTGGGTATACGATAAATCGCACAAATCTAAAGGCTGTCAATTCGACTAAATATCTAGGAATTACAATTACGAGCAATTTAAATTGGAATGACCTCACAGATAATGTTGTGGGGAAGGCGAAACAAAGACTGCGCTTTGTTGGCAGAATACTTACAAGATGTGACAAACCCACTAAAGAGACGGCGTACATTACATTTGTCCGTCCTCTGCTGGAATATTACTGCGCGGTATGGGATCCGTACCAGGTAGGATTGACGCAGTGTAAGCAGGCTGTTTGTTTTCTTATTGGCAACGATACGTAGCGCTCTGTATGAAAATCACTGGCTGTGCTGTGTGCAGTCTGTAGCTAGTTTGCATTGTTGTCTGCCATTGTAGTGTTGGGCAGCGGCAGCTGGATGTTAACAGCGCGTAGCGTTGCGCAGTTGGAGGTGAGCCGCCAGCAGTGGTGGATGTGGGGTGAGAGATGGCGGAGTTTTGAAATTTGTAAGACTGGATATCATGAACTGCTATATATATTATGACTATTAAGGTAAATACATTGTTTGTTCTCTATTAAAATCTTTCATTTGCCAACTATGCCTATCAGTAGTTAGTGCCTTCCGTAGTTTGAATCTTTTATTTAGCTGGCAGTAGTGGCGCTCGCTGTATTGCAGTAGTTGGAGTAACGAAGATTTTTGTGAGGTAAGTGATTTGTGAAAGATATAGGTTAATGTTAGTCAGGGCCATTCTTTTGTAGGGATTATTGAAAGTCAGATTGCGTTGCGCTAAAAAATATTGTGTGTAAGTTTAAGCACAGTCATGTATAATTGTTCAAAAGGGGACGTTTCATATGTCGACCCTTAGCCGATGATACCTCACTGGAATCTTTTGATTTTTTCTTGTAGTTTGTGTAATTAGTGTAGCTTTAGTTTATTTCTAGCTCGTAATTGTAGAGAGAATCTCCTTTGTAGTTGCAGTCTTTCATTGTTGTACAGTAAAACAGTTGTGGCATGCATGTAGATTTGCACCAAGTATTTCGCAGCTGCACTTGCAATTAACGAGATATCATTTTCAATGCTATGTTAATATGTTCTCTTATTTTTGCTCTTCAATTTGTGCTTTTCTGTGTTATCGTGTGAAATATTGTGACAATAATGGCGTGTGAAAAACCTAATACTAAGCTCCAAACTAAACTGAGAAATGACAGTGAAGACGAAAGCAGTGTGTTAGCGCCACCGTGTAATGAATTAACTAATGTTCAAATTAGTAATTTGGTAATTGTGCATAGGGAAATGGAGCGGGCGGCAAACAATGGTGTAGGCAGTGAAACAATTAGTGAACAGGGAAGCATTATCGATCGATCGGTCGGCAACAGCTCACCTCAGGAATCGGGAATGACAGGACACAATTTTGCAACTACTGCAGATTCAGGTTTTGGGTCCTCATCGTTTTCTCAAATAAGTGAAGACACATTTTCTGCTTGTCAAAATGTGAATGTTGCCGGTGCAACTTCACTGCCGAAAAGCACTGAGGAACATGTTTCATTCTTATTACAGTTAATGCAACAAATGGGACAAAGGCTACAAAAGTTAGACACAATGGAACAAAATCTTCAAAAGTTAGACACAATGGAACAAAATCTTCAAAAGTTAGACACAATGGAACAAAATCTTCAAAAGTTAGACACAATGGAACAAAATCTTCAAAAGTTAGACACAACGCTTGAACAAAATCAGAAACAAATGGGACAAAATCTTCAAAAGTTAGACAGAATGGAACAAAATCTTCAAAAGTTAGACACCGCATTTGAACAAACACGTGAAGATTTAACTACTGAGTTACATAAAATCGAATCTAAATGTCAAAAAGTCTGTAATGACGTAAAAACTCAAATTTGTGAGCATTTCCAACCTATTTTTTCGCGTCATGAAAATGCATTACAGAATCACGAAGCAGCCATAAAGGAACTGCAAAGTATAGTTCATGAAAATCACGACACCTTGCAAGCTAAAATTGACTCAGTTGCATCTACCGATTCGGTTATGCAACTTGCAAAACCTCAGGAAAACTTAAAGGACACAGTAGATACTCTGAAAATTGGTTCAGAAAGACACATGAGGGAAATTAGTTCATTGTCAGAGAAAGTGGTTGAACTTTCGGATCAGCTAAATAATTTATCTACGAAGGTAGATGATAATCTGAATGACACAAAACCGGTGGTCTTTAATGACACAGACGAGTGTAAACAAATTAGGAAATTCAAACAAAATCAGAATCAAATTAATACGCAACACCAAAGAGAAATCCGGGAAGTACAAGATCAGTTGACACAGGTAATACAGGAATTACATATTTTAGAGGACACTCGCGCTCCAATACGGAAAGAGGGACATAAAAATACGGAACAGCCACAAAATAATAACTCAGGGCACTTCGGAAATTATGAAAGAAATTGGCAAGGTACACCGAATTTTGAGATGGAACTGCCGAAACGACGTAACAATGACCGACATGCGACTCGCCGACATGATGATTTTGACTATAAGCTGTTCATTACTACACGTAAATTCAAAACATTTAAGAATTCTGGCAACGATATTCATCCACAAGCATGGCTCCATCAATTCTCTCATTGTTTTCCTCCCAACTGGTCATTAGAGCACAGATTAGAATTTTTGTGTGGCTATTTAGAGAATGAACCAGCTGTAAGAATGCGAGCGGTCATTCACGATTGCCACAGTGAAGGAGAATTTTATCATGCCTTCCTCTCAGCATACTGGTCTCAAGCTACACAAGATCGAGTAAAACATAGCATCATAATGATGAAACATTTCGAACAATCTGAATTTTCCAGTCTTGTGAAATATTTTGATGAGATGTTGCACAAGAATCAGTATCTTTCAAACCCATACAGCCCCTCAGAACTCATCCGCATTTGCTTAATCAAATTGCCTGAACATTTACGACATATTATTTTAGCAGGACGTTGCAAAGACGACATTGAAGCTTTTCAGGGACTGTTACAAGAACTGCAAATTGACACTGACAACGCGAAAACAGGAGCACAACAATTACAGGTCACATCTGTCACAATTCCGCGATGACAGAAATAATACACGACAAGGCTATTCTTCTTACAACGTAAATCGTGACCAAAACAGACACTACCCATATGACAACCACTGGCAGAGTAATAGTTACAGAGAAAGTTCGCATTTCCGTAGTAATGAATATGACAGACACAATCATAGAAACAGACAATATGGTAACCAGAACTATTATTATCAAGGGAGACAGAATAATTTCAGACGCAACAGTTCAGCGCGCAGTTACGATTCAGGGAGAAATTCTCCACCACGTGACCGACAAGAAAGAAACTGTGGAACCTACCAACATGACGACAGACGATATAATCATAACGACAGACCTGAATTTTATCAGAACTGGCTGGATTCAAACAGGGCAGGGCACTCTCGACAAGGTGAATTTGTAGAAGTTAAGTCTCCTAATCCTAATAACGACGCGCGCCAACAAAGAGACAGACAATGACTCGCACAGCAGGCAGCCGCGTGCGCCGGCTGGCTCAGAGAAAAATAACATAGATGCTAACCTTGAGAAAAATTCCAGCATTCTTTACCGACGTATACAACATGATAATTACTTTGAAGTTGAAACTCTGCATACTAGGAAGAGTAAAAGGTTTACACCACATTTCACATGTAAAACCGTTTATTGAAAGATAATCTGCTTTTTAACTTTGTCGTTGCCATAAAACTTTTCACTTCACATTACTAGTATGCTTTGTTAGACTTAGAAACTGTTAACAAGCAACAGTGTTTGAAGTTAACTATCCAATCTAGAACCTAGGATGGTCGCAGGTTCGAATCCTGCCTCGGGCATGGATGTGTGTGATGTCCTTAGGTTAGTTAGGTTTAAGTAGTTCTAAATTCTAGGAGACTGATGACCATAGATGTTAAGTCCCATAGTGCTGAGAGCCATTTGAACCATTTTTTAGAACCTAGGATACATATTTAGACAGTAGTTACGAGTGCATTGTTATAGTGAACAGACGACACAGTGTTACTGTGTGCGTACGTTCTTGCTTGTTAGTTGCATGATCACGTAACGACTATAAGGCTCACATACTTAGAACATATACTGGCACTGCTAATGAGATTTTCATGCAACATTTTGGTTTACTTGAAATGACATTCTTTATTTGAAGTAATTTCTGTGGGATTAAATATGACTTAGCATTTGGTTTCTTTGACAGCTACACAATTATATCACGACACTACTAATGTGTGACACAATTTACATTGTTGCTTTTGTGCTGTATCTGCTTTATATCTGCACAGTTTTTCTGAATTCTTCTGGAAAGTAAAACATGTTTTAGTAGTAACTTTTGTGGTATAACTACAATGAGACAGCCTTTTTCGTATCACAACAATACGTTACATTATAGTACTTTCTTGATCACGGTAAGGTATGTAATAACTACGATATCTGTACGCAAAGCATTTCACTTTCGTTTATGATGAGGTAAGTACATTGACTTCAGCAGAACTTTGCTTACAGAGGACGATAACTACGACAGTTCCACAGAATTATCTTACAGCAAGACGCACATTCAGCGCTACAGGAGACGCATTTGAGTGATTAATTTTGTACTTAAACCATTTATTTTTCAAGATTTTTGAATTACAATGAAAGTTTTCCGTGATACATTTCATTCCATTTCTGTAATCTGTAACACCTGAGGGTATAATTACATTAATCCTCAGGTGGGTACACTCCTACTTTGTGTACCATGTGTTTGGCAAGCACAAGGAGCCCTAGCTAATATGGTATTTGCTTATACAACTTTACACATCGGTACCATATTTCTCTAACACAGAATTACACAGCCATCTGATTATTTAACTGAGAAACAAAAATTTTATCACTATGTCAGTGACGCATGTTTACGCAATTACACAGTTGGATAATTTCACACTTATGAAATTGTATTTTGTCTGTATTTTGTGAAAAGTTCATATTTTTAGGAACCATTGTGATACTATGAGAGCTTTGAATGACATATTTGATATGGGATAATTATTTTTAAAGTACGTTAGAGGTAGATGACACTATTGAAGTGGCAGAGATTTTTTTTAGGTTTTGAAATTATTGGAGGAAGCTACGACGATTTTGAGAGTTGATGAGGTGTTATGATGTTATTATTACGATGACTATGTGTATTATGCTGTTGCAGTACATTATGATCAATAAGCTGATGAATATGAGTTATTTGAGTATGCTACATATCTGTTGTGATGAAATATTGAAGAAGTGTCGACGAATATGTATATGTGTAATAAGATAAGGAATAATGAGTAGTGGTTAGGGACTCTGATTTATGAAAAGGATGTTGGAAACCAAGAATCGTACTTGAAGAGTTATGAAATGTGTGTATATGCGTGAATGTATCACAATGCCGCCAAAAATTTTTTGGACACTGTTATATTTACAGGATTTTGTTTCTACACGTTTGTAACGCAAATTTTCGACCTGCGAAATTTTTATATGAGACTGTCACTGTAGCGGAATCTGCTGTCGTAAATATTTCGGTAAGAAAGGTAAGTGACCATGACGTAATGCGTTGTGAGCGGCCAGGTGTGCCAGCCGCCTTTGGAAAAAGCCATTAGGTGGAGAAGAAAGAGGCCATTATCCTCGCTATTGACATTTCTTTGTAGAAAGCATCACAAATATGACACGCTCAAAATTGAAAACATGATTACACTGTAGAGTTCTTAATTTATTATATTTACTGAAATGAAATGATGAGAAACATTTCACATCTATTGTCTTGCTAGTTGAAAGATTGTTTACTGCACTATGAAATGCCATATGGCTAGTGAATGACGTTTCATGCCTTGCTTTGCCTATTTTGTTTAATATCTAGTTTCTAGCTGCACTGCTGCATTGGTTAAAATAAAATTTTGTAGATGTACTAATATAAATATTTTCTGTCTACAGATCCAGTAAATAATAGTTTTGTGATATATTTCCAAAAAAATAAGGGATCACAAAAAGGCATTTCCCTTCACAGGAACTGCATACATAATTTTCTTTACAATACTTGGTAATTTATTTCATAGAATAAGTTTTTATGGTGCACCACTTTAATTACATAGACATTACAATGTAAATATCCATTTCCCTTGTCTGCATTGTTGTCTTTAGTGTAATATTTTTTTTCTGCTTGAGCTTTGTCATGCTTAGATATAAGTTATTGCATTTGCTGCTGCTGTTTGCCAGGCATAGTGCTACTAATTTTCGCTTTGTATAACGCTGTTAAGCCAGTTTTACTACGAATTTGTTTTTCTTGTTTGCTGTGCATTGCCTTATATTAGTTGTAATATTGCTGCTTGCTTTGCCTTTTGTATTTTTTATCATTGCTGTTTGTGTTAATTGTTTTGTGCTGCTGCATTGCCTCGTTGCTTAGTATATATATCTGAGCTCAGTAGATTTAAGTTAACTTAAAATGGTGTAGGGTATATAAGAGAACGAGTTGTGATGAATTGGAAGAAATGCATTGAGAAGCTATAAGAATATGGTTTGGACAAAAAAAAAGTATTTTCAAAGAGGATATGAACAAAAAAAAGTAGGGTTCAGAGACAACAAGTTTAGGTAGGATTTTCTTGGAAATAAATGAAGTAAGATAATGGAAAATAAATAATGAGGTAAGAAATATGTGAACATATAAATACAGAAAGCATGCTTGGATAGGATTTTTTTGGTTGAAACAAATGTTGAAATAAGATGAAAGATCTATGGAATGAAGTTTTAGGTTGGACTGTAGTACCAAATGTTACACTGAAAACAAACCCTGCCCTTTCCTCTTGTGTTATTCTGCTGTGTGTTTGTGTACTCTTGTATATTTGTGTTTTTCCTGTCTTTATGTGTTTAGCTGATATGAGTTATGCTGTGGAATTTTTCTAATAATATGTTTTTTTCTTTGTAGAGATGCTTAGACATTATTTATTCAGTTTTGTTTTAATGCTCATGTGTGAAGTTGATGTTTCAAAACTTATTCTGATCTTTTATGTATGTACTTATGTCATAATTCCTGTAACACTGATGTATCTGTTTATTTCTATTCTTTTGTAAAGCCTGTACTACTACAAATTTATCTGTATTGTTATGTTCTTTAATGATGTATTTTGTACCTTTGTTATTGTATTCTTATGTTATAAAATTGTAATTGATACCAGTTCATCAAATTAAGTAACTTGTAAGTTACGTTTCACTGCACATGTTACTGTTGGTCATAGTATATGGACAACATGTGAGAAGTAGGGACTGTTAGTGTTTGCACGTGTGTTAATAATTCAGCAAGGGACTGGTTAACAGCATTGCTGGTTCTAAGGACAATTCCAAAAACTTTGTGAGTGCACAAGTGGTGGTTTATGGACTTGCTATATTCTCCGCAAGACTCTTCAATGGTGATTGTGCACCTGCACAGTCACAACAGATGGCTGCTGGCCATATCTACAAGGACTACAGTGGGTCTGCATCTTTGATGACCCACCAATACCATTATTTCTACAGGGACTACAGTGGGTCTACACCTTTGCTGACTCACCAGTACCATTATTTCTACAAGGACTGCTGTGGGTCTGCACCTCTGGTGGCCCACCAATACCACAATCTCTACCAGGACTACAGTGGGTCTGCACCTCTGGTGGCCCACCAATACCGTAATCTCTACCAGGACTACAGTGGGTCTGCTCTGTGATGACCTACCTACCAATATTCTTCAAAACGTCGAATGACTCTGCTGTGGGTTTGCTCTGTTGTGACCCCTTTACTTGTCTGCATGTCGAGAGTCAGCACTGTCTTTACATTGGAAGGACAACACTACTTCTTCAAGACTGCATGGAAATCCACTACTTCCGTGTGCATTGTCTTTTACTGCTCAGACTTTGAGAAAAGAAACGGCAGTTTTACTGTGATGAATGATCAGGACTGTCTTTATGGACTGTGAGAAAATTTTAGCTTTTGACCAACATTGTATTAATAAGTGTGTGCATTTGATATCTTTCTTACTGTGCCGGCCGCGGTGGTCTAGCGGTTCTGGCGCTTCAGTCCGGAACCGCGGGACTGCTACGGTCGCAGGTTCGAATCCTGCCTCGGGCATGGGTGTGTGTGATGTCCTTAGGTTAGTTAGGTTTAAGTAGTTCTAAGTTCTAGGGGACTTATGACCTAAGATGTTGAGTCCCATAGTGCTCAGAGCCATTTGAACCATTTTTTCTTACTGTAATTATGAAAAAGTTTTTCAAATCTGTATTGGCCAGTGCCCAAAACAATTTGTAAAATTTTTTGTGGGGAGCATAGGGGCTATGTAAGTAGGCTGTTTGTTTTCTTAAAAAATGGTTCAAATGGCTCTGAGCACTATGGGACTTAACATCTATGGTCATCAGTCCCCTAGAACTTAGAACTAATTAAACCTAACTAACCTAAGGACATCACACACTTGTTTTCTTATTGGCAACGTTACGTCGCTACGCTGTATGAAAATCACTGGCTGTGGTGTGTGCAGTCTGTGGCTAGTTTGCATTGTTGTGTGCCATTTTAGTGTTGGGCAGCGGCAGCTGGATGTTAACAGCGCGTAGCGTTGCGCAGTTGGAGGTGAACTGCCAGCAGTGGTGGATGTGGGGTGAGAGATGGCGGAGTTTTGAAATTTGTAAGACTGGATATCATGAACTGCTATATATATTATGACTATTAAGGTAAATACATTGTTTGTTCTCTATTAAAATCTTTCATTTGCTACCTATGCCTATCAGTAGTTAGTGCCTTCCGTAGTTTGAATCTTTTATTTAGCTGGCAGTAGTGGCGCTCGCTGTATTGCAGTAGTTCGAGTAACGAAGATTTTTGTGAAGTAAGTGATTTGTGAAAGGTATAGGTTAATGTTAGTCAGGGCCATTCTGTTGTAGGGATTATTGAAAGTCAGATTGCGTTGCGCTAAAAAATATTGTGTGTCAGTTTAAGCACAGTCATGTATAATTGTTCAAAAGGGGACGTTTCAGCAGGACATCGAAAAAGTGCAAAGAAGGGCAGCTCGTTTCGTGTTATCGTGCAGTAGGGATGAGAGTGTCACTGATATGATACGCGAGTCGGGGTGACAGTCACTGAAACAAAGGTGGTTTTCTTTGCGGCGAGATCTATTTACGAAATTTCAATAAAGAACTTTCTCTTCCGAATGCGTAAATATTTTGTTGACACCCACTTACGTAGGGAGAAATGATCATAATAATAAAATAAGGGAAATCAGAGGTCCAACTAAAAGATTTAGGTGTTCCTTTTTCCCACATGCCGTTAGACAGTGGAATGGTAGAGAAGTAGTGTGAAAATGGTTCGATGAACCCTCTTTCAGGCACTTAATTGTGAATTGCAGACTAATCATGTAGATGTAGATGTATGATGTGCTATCATAATGTTCATCTGCAATGGAACGTTTTGAAAATTTCTAGTTCTTCTCAGACTGTCTCTGGAAAATATCGAACTCAAAACGAAGAGGGAGAAATAAATTAAAACGTCATTGTATTTGTTCTTGATAATCTTCTCGTAGGACACTGCCATGTAGTAAAAATTTTCAGTAGTAATGAGTAAAATCTTTTGTTTAAATTACTTCACAGCTACAAAGGAACTGTGACGTAATTTAATCGACGTTTGATGACAGTGGACTCAAGTGCCCGGAAAACATCCGATATCTCATGCTGCTGAGCCGACTCCCAACGTGCTGTAGTTTGAGTTCCTCAGATATGTCGGTATGCATCATGGTTAGTGGTAACACTTCCTTAAGTTTACGTAGTTAAAGTGCGTCGCAGTTTGCACGATGGTATTCCGCACCAGTTGTTAACTTGTCATTGATTTGGCGCTAACTCTGAAACTTATTCATTTTCCGAACAGTGCAGAAAGTAAAGCTGTGCTGGTTTACTAACGCCGACAGGTAGACTGTAGTTGCACTTGAACACAGAATGTTATGATACAGATTAAGAACTGTCCACTGCTGCTAAATCGTTGTGTATCAAAGACGTAGGCTCTTGTCTCGATTACCTTCCATATATCCATGAACAACAAACAAAATTGTACCTGGACATACGTTACATGTGTCGGTCTGATGCATCTTAAGCTTTTCTGACAAATCCATTATTTGGATTGCTCAGGGGCGCTCTGCTACATGCTGTCGCTTACGTACCACGATATTTCAACAGTGCACCTGTCCGCCATCTTCTGACACCTGAAGAATGAGCACTTCGCTGCCTCTCGCCTCCTATAAACTTTTATCGCTTCCCACCCCTTCCGTTGTCGCGTGCTGGAGTTGACTGATCATCTCTGTGACTTCTTCATGCTTACTAAATGAACTTGTAACGAAATGCACTGCTCTTCTTCGGAACTTCTCTGCTTCTTCTATCAATCGTATCTGGTACAGATCCCATACTAGCGATCAGTTGCTCAGATGGCAAAGTTCCCGAGTTCGAGTCTCGGTCCGGCACACAGTTTTAATCTGCCAGGACATTTCATATCAGCGCACACTCCGCTGCAGAGTGAAAATCTCATTCTGGAAACATCCCCCACGCTGTGGCTGCGCCAATATCCTTTCTTGCAGGAGTGTTAGTTCTGCAATGTTCGCGGAAGAGCTTTTGTGAAGTTTGGAAATTAGGAGACGAGGTACTGGCGGAATTGGGGCTATGAGGGCGGGTCGTGAGTCGTGCTTGGGTAGCTCGGATGGTAGAGCACTTGCCCCGAAAGGCAAAGCTCCCGAGTTCGAGTCTCGGTCCGGCATACAGTTTTAATCTCCCAGGAAGTTTCAGTAAGCGAGTATTGGCCGAACGAGAGTTTTACAAGCTACCTCTTTTATTGATGGACTACATTTCCTGACGATTCCTCCAATCAGTGTCAGTCTGGCATCTGTCTTACCTCCGGTTAGTTTTATGTGGACATTCCACTTTAAATCGCTCCGTACCCATACGCCTTGATATTTTATGAAGCTACGTCCAATGATTGTTCTACAGTCTTATAAGCATACAATAAAGGGTCTTTCTTCTGTGTATACGCAACACGTTACATTTGTTAATGTTGAGCGTCACATTGACTCGCTGCACCGAGCGCTGATTCTTCTCTGCTGGTCTTCCTGCATTTCGCTGCAGTTTTCTAGCGTCGTGACTTCTCAGTATACAACAGCAGTATCCACGAAAGCCTCATGGAACTTCCGATGTTTTCTACTACGTCATTTATTGACAGTGTGAAGAGGAAAGGACATGTATCACTCCCATGGGGTGCGCCGGAAGCTACTTTTACGTTTCGAGACTTCTGCCCAATGAGACTGCCATGCTGCGTTGTGTGTGTTGAGGAACTCTTCAGTGCAGTAACACAGGTGGCCTGATACTGCATGTGCTCGTATTTTGTACGATAGGCAGCAGGGCGGATCTGTATCGACTCACTTACGGATGTCAAGGAACGCAGTATCTACCGAGGCGCTGTTACCCACCGCCTTCTGGGTCTCGTGCACGAAGAGAGTAAGCTGGGTTCCACATGATTGCTGCTTTCGGAACAGAAAAATTGACTCGTGCAGAGGAGAATTTCTGTCTCCAGAAATGTCATAGCACTCGAGCATAAAACATATTCCAAAATTCTACAACAGCCCGACGTGTGACATATAGGCTTGTCGTTCTGTGCATCTGTTCAACGATCTTCTCGGAAACGGCAACGACCTATGCTTTTTTTTAATCACTAGGAAGACCTCGCTCCTCCAGAAACCTACAGTACTCTGCTGTTAGAGGAGGGGTAGTTCTTTGGTATACACTATCTAGAATGGTACTGGGAACCCGTCAGATCTCGGGGCCTTCCCTCTCCTTAGAGATTTCAGTTGTTTTTCTGCTCCATCATCAGTTATTTCGATATCAGCCACTTTCCACACGTGCGCCGATTTAAAGAAGCTATTACAGTGCAATGTTCTTCTTTGAAACAGAACTTCTCCCGCCTCCTTTGGGTGCGGAAGTCGCTCTCGAGTGACGTTGTGACGTCAGGTGGCTGGGCATTGGGGCTCGCGCTTTACTGAGAATGGAGCCACTGTACCTATTGATCAGGCCACCGGCCACTCGTGTTTCAAGAGCCTCCATTAGAACACAGCATCAAACGACGACATCTGTCTTAGCACTTCCATTTGTTCATATTTCTTTGAATCCCCTGTTGCCATTCAGTATTCTGAAATCACAGATTTTGTTGGTTGCGTCAGTTTGGAATGTCTCCTGCGCTACTGTCCCTTGTCTTTTGTCTATCCAATTTATGCCTTACAACATTTGCAAATGGTAGGGAGCAACCCAAACTCACTGAACATAGTATTTGTCACCCCTTTACAAGAAACAACCGGTTGCATTCGGGACCTGTACGTGGTGTAGAGCTGACTTAAGTCATGGCAGCGAAGAGGCGTGTAACAGTCGGTCGTATAGAATCAGCATAGCAAGACGGCAGAAATCAGCTGTCGTCTTTGGAGACGCCCATGATCACGCCGTGAATTTAGTTGACCGCTTACTTAATTTATCAACATGGACTGTCCAACACGCCTAGAAGGAATGTCTTTCAGCCATGCAACACGAGGTAAGGAGAGTGGTGGTAAAAGTCTCTTAACCGACACGGACTGGTGATGGCACGTAAGGGACGTCTGAAACAAATACTGTGTAAAAGGTTATTGCTGTACGTCTTTGGTGGGTCAAACAACAAAGAAATTGGACAGTAGCTGAGTGGAGACGTGGGGTGTGGTCCGTCGAGATTGCGTTTATTTTTTGTTTTTTTTTTTTTCAAAATAAGCGAGGTGTCCGGTGTCCCGACTGTCGAATGAGGCGTTTAACTCACACTATATGAGGGGGGGGGGGGGGGGCGTTATTCAGGTTAGATATCGATCTTTCATCCTATGGGCCACTTGATCATTCAGGTTACTGTCAAGTGTCAAGACGAACGAGTATGTTCATTTCGATGTTGTCGATGATTAAGATTTGTCATTTCTTTAACATCATGAATTGTGACAGGCAATTTTGCATGTCCCTTTCATTTAATTTCAGGATACAGTCATTAGAGGGTGATAACAGTTACGAATCCAATAGTAAAGTTTTTATTAACGGACTGAGCCGTTTTGCGCTTCATTCCCTTTCATTTAAGATGTTGCTGTACCTTCGTGTTTTCAGGACAGTTCCTGTGTGCATGGGAAGGGACAGCGTGCTGGATTTGGGACAGACAGGATAGTGAATGTAGACAAAAAGCGGCCTTTTTGCTGTTAACCCAGGCTGGAGCCTCAGGTCCTTGTTTCAGCGGCTGGCGGGCCCAGCTGAATGGCAATTGTAAATTGCACAGTGGTCTGTTACCAACAAACTGAGAACGAGAGGCGACCGGTGCTTTCTCACATTATGGAGACAGCCTTTTGAAGATAAACACATTACGGTTTAAGAAAGAAACACGGCTTGCCAAAAATAATGGCCTAGTCTCGTGAGCAGCTTTCTAATTTCAGATGATCTCTGATGTGGGGCTAGTGTCTGGGTGCGAAAACGTTCCATTAGATCGGCGTTTTTCATGACGTACTCTCGTGGCGGGATTTTGCGTGCTTGAAGGAACCGCACTATTGGGTGGCCGTGTATTTATTGCATTGGTTGGCATATTTACTTTGGCTGGAAGAAATATCCTGGTGTAAGATTCTCTAAAAAATATATTAGGGAATCAGCACTAGATGCGAAACAGAGAAGAGAGGGATCCGTTGCTATAAAGTGTGTCTTTGGAGTACATTTGGAGATTAGGATCTGTGTGCATCTTGAGCGTGCCAGCCACATATGTTGGGGGTGAACCGCGACGTGCATTTTAGCAGATGTGCGGGGTCCAGAGTTGACGAAACGATGGCGCGATCATTGGCCTGTATCGCAGAACCAGTCACAGCATTCTGCATAGCTGTTGCTGAATAATTACGGTGAGGGTAATTAGCAGCATCAAAGCGATAAGGCATTTTCTTGCTCAAAACTTGTGGAAATCGGTAGAATCAGCTGTCTGAGGTATTTCATTGCTGTGGTGAATGTAGGAGTTTTTCAATTACGAGACTAGAAGCGGCGTTACACTGTACTGACGTAGTTCTCCGAGGAATGACTGATTATTTGTCCGCTGTTCTTACATCTATACTGTCCGGGACTTGTCATAGGGTAAAATAGCAAGTGGATGCGACCTATCCCGCTTGCCAAGGCACAGTTCAGAGAAATATTGGACGTGTTCGTATCTGGGGGATGTTTCCATGGAACAGAATGGAGCCCCTGGCACATTTGCTATCGTTTATCAACGGCGCACCGTATAGGTACATACTGTCCGGACACCCTTTAGCCTTGTTCCAAATTATCGCTTAATGAGAATTTCATGACATCAGCTATCTTTCCTGCTGATAATGAAATCACATATATCATAAGCCGAGATAGGATATACAACGATAAAAATGGTCTCGATTCCTTGTGATACTGTCATTCTTCCTACGGGGGAATTAAGCAATGTTGCGAGCTTAGAGGCAGACGTACGTAAGGCTACGGTATAAGGAAGTAGACAGGGACAAATGGACGTTTATATCAGCCCGCGGAGCTTGTTCGGATGGCCGAAATTTTTATGGCGACCGCTAGCGATAAGCGGGAAATCCGGGTTCGAGCCCCGATCCGGCAGAAATTTTCATGTGTCAGTATTGGGTAATATATTTCTATGTTCTGCAGCTGCTGTAATGGAATCTGCATTCAGTGAATAATTCGGAACGATATTTCGTACAGTTGCCGACTGTCAAATTATATATGAGTATCCTTTTGTCTTCCTACAGCACGCACAATGTGACCTGTAGTTTCAGCAAACCAATGCATGACACCACCGCATCGTAATTAATTCAGAATGGTTTGAGGAACGTTGCATTAGACATGAGGCTAGCTCCGTAGCTTCCAAATCATACGTCTTGAGAGAATACTCAATCTCCGTTGTTTCCGGTCGGGAGTTAGGCGGCCGTGTATCAGGATAGCCACCAACGGTTTACACGTCTCTTAGAATAATCGCCACGACACAACGCCGCAATAATTACGTGTGATAGGTGTTGTTGCTTCGTGAGAGATAGGCGTTCCTAATTCGTTGTATATCACAGTAAATGGTGTACGGCGCCAGCGAGCAATAACACTGAAACCGTGTAATTAAAACAACCACTGAATGATTTGACGAAAGTGTTGAAGCACTGCAGGTTGCGAAGCTTCGCTGGTGACGAAAATGAATATTCTCAAGGCAGTGGAACGTAGTGTTTGTATAGGTTTATGCGTTATGTGGGACAGAAGCAAGAAAAGTTTCATAGAGAAATTTATTAACATCTAATTATAGTTTAAGATATAGGTCGACTCTTACACAGAAGATTACAGCAACTAACCACTTTTTAAAATGCTATTTATTTATTTAAACAGCGCCGTTACCGGTTCCGAACCGATAGGCTCATCTTCAGACGGATAGCTCACGCTCAGTGTCAGTTTTTGACAAAATAGCATTATACGAGGGTTGGAACTTTAATAGTGACAACTATTTATTTACTGCTCGCACAAAATAGATACGTATTTCAGTGTTCTACTGACCTTCAAAGTAGTCACCAGAATTGTTTGTAACCCGTTGCCAGCGATGTGGAAGTCTTAGGATACTCTTAGCAGTGCCAGTTGTGTTGACAGTTCAAGTGGAGCGGTCTATCGCACGACGAATCGACCGCTCAGGATTGGCATCACGTTCTCTTCACCGATGAGTGTCACGTATGTCTTCAACCAGACAATCGTCGGAGACGTGTTTGGAGGCAACCCGATCCGTCACAACGCCTTAGACACACTGTTCAGCGAGTGCAGCACTACGGTAGCAGGTTCGAATCCTGCCTCGGGCATGGATATGTGTGATGTCCTTAGGTTGGTTAGGTTTAATTAGTTCTAAGTTCTAGGGGACTGATGACCTCAGAAGTTAAGTCCCATAGTGCTCAGAGCCATTTCAACCATTTTCTGAGTGCAGCAAGGTGGAGGTTCCCTGCTGTTTTGGGGTGGCATTATGTGGGGCCTACGTATGCCGCTAATAGTCATGGAAGGCACTGTAACAGCTGTATGATACGTGAACCCCATTCTCCGACCGACAGTCCAACCATATCAGCAGAATACTGCCAAGAATTCGTCTTCGTGAATGACAATTCATGCCTCCATCGTGCACATCTTGTGAATGACTTCCTTCAGGATAACGACATCGCTCGACTAGAGTGTCCAGCATGTTCTCCAGACATGAACCCTACCAAACATGCCTGGGATAGATTGAAAAGGGCTGTTGATGGACGATGTGGCCCACCAACCACTCTGAGGGATCTAAGCCAAATCGCCGTTGAGGAGTGGCACAATCCGGACCAACAGTGCCTTTATGAACTTGTGGATAGTACGCCACGATGAATGCAGTATGCATCATTGCAACAGGACGTGCTGCTGTGTATTAGAGGTACCGGTGTGTACAACAGTCTGGACCAGCACCTCTGAAGGTGTCACTGTATGGTGGTACAACATGCAATGTGTAGTTTTTATGAGAAATAAAAAGGGCGGAAATGATGTTTATGTTGATCTCTATACCAATTTTCTCTACAGGTTCCGGGACTCTCGGAACCGAGGTGATGCAAAACTTTTTTTTATGTGTGTAGAATGGAGTGAAGAAGACAGAAGAGCCATTACGGTGTTTGAATATGTAATGAACAGTACACAGTTACGAGTAACAACCAAACAAGGTACGATTTATGCAGTCCTGAAGATGACACTCGCTCTCCATCAAAAGATTTACGGAAGTGTGAGAACTGATTGTGTTTACCACCATAGTCTAGGGTTTTTCTGCTGTTGAATAAGCGCATCAGTCATTACACGAAGAGGAACTCGTCAGCCATTATCTCCGAGGTTAGAGGCTCCTTTATGCAAAGCCGACGATGAAAAATCCCTGTCAGCTTACGGCAATCCTCTTTACAGTACGACAATAATACTCAGAGAGGCCGAAACTGCTTCTAACAGCACAGGTAAAATAGCAGCGCGCAGTGTTTAAACCGAGCATCAATAACGCATATATGCAGCCTGTTTCCGGAGGAATTGTAAATATTTGATGAGGTGGGAGTAAAAACTAATTCCAATGAAGCATTCCATATCATATGTATCCAATTTTTGTTCGTTACGGAAATAAGTTTTTATTTCCCGAGTTGGTACTACAGTTGCTATAGTTTTATTCACTAAATGTATTTATTTTGAAGTTCGAGGTGTGAAGTTGTGCTCGGGTTTACATTCTTCAATTTTTCGTCATTGGTTGTGACAGTGATTCTTCGGCAAATTCTACTTTATTGTTTAAACATGCCGATTGTATTTAAAAACGCTGACTATTCCGGCGTTGTACCTGCGTACGGGTTTTGTAAAGGAAACGATGCTGCGGCTTACAGAGCATACGGTAGACTATGTCCTGGCCGCAGAGCAGCAGATTTAAGGATGTTTATTCTTGTTTTCACTACAAGGCATGAGAGTGCTGGAGCGTCCAGAAGTGTGGATTCCTCTCACCGTCAAAACGAACAAATGGTTCAAATGGCTCTGAGCACTATGGGACTCAACTGCTGAGGTCATTAGTCCCCTAGAACTTAGAACTAGTTAAACCTAACTAACCTAAGGACATCACAAACATCCATGCCCGAGGCAGGATTCGAACCTGCGACCGTAGCGGTCTTGCGGTTCCAGACTGCAGCGCCTTTAACCGCACGACCACTTCGGCCGGCTCAAAACGAACAGGGCGCAGATGAATTAGAAGATGGTTCCAATGGCTCTGAGCACTATGGGACTTAACATATGAGGTCATCAGTCCCCTAGAACTTGGAACTACTTAAACTTAACTAATACATCACACACATCCATGCCCGAGGCAGGATTCGAACCTGCGACCGTAGCGATCGTGGTGTTCCAGACTGAAGCGCCTAGAACCGCTCGGCCACAGGGGCTGGCTGAATTAGAAGACATTATTGAAATGTTAGAACGTAGTCGTTCAAGAAGTACATGCAAAATTCCAGCTACGAAAATATAACGGACGTTACATACACGGCCTCTATCATCATCTACATTGGGTTCAACGCTTTCGAAGAGGAGATGAAAGCAAACGATTGCAGCTGTGTTGCTTGCTAGCTGCAAATCGGATATTTGTACTATTTAATGATGAGGCGATGATGGTTTCAATAACACAAGTAACGCACGTCGGTGGTCCGAAAGCTTCTCTGTAAATGTGTAGTTTGGCGTGGTAGACGATCAGTTGACTGGACCTGTTGTGTTACCGCATAGTCTGATAGGAATTCATTGTCTACACTTTCTTCAAAATGAGCTTCCAGAGTTATTGGAAGAGGTTCCTTTGACCACTAGACTGTTGCGTTCTTCCGGTACGACGGGGAGCCTGCACATTCTAGTGGTCAGCTGACAAATCTCTGCTTTAACAGAAATTGTCCTGACTAGCTGACCGCTAAGGATAGGAACTTGAAACCTGGAGAGTGTGTTCATCCTATACTGTAGGCATCGTTTAAGACGGGATTTCTCGGAACTCCACTCCTTAGGGGGTAAATATGGGATGAAAAGTTTTCTGAACATAAGTTACTGTTAAGGCAGTTTTAAAGCTAGAATTTGGTACTTGGTTCCTAGGTTGGAAATAAAAAGATACGTGTTTCAGCATTTTTTCAAATTTAATCCCTATGAGGGTGGAAAACTGGTGAACCATTTTTGCAAATACACCATAATTGAAGACTTACTAGAGCATTTTTAAACCTGCATCTATGAAAATAAGTATTTGACATCTCGTTTGGAAAAAAAAAACTTGCTTCAGCATTTTTGGAAATTAGACCACTAAGGGGGTAAGATGGTGGGTTAAGGATTTTTTTAGTAAAAATATTTTTAAATTACTATGAAAGCATTCTTAAAACTGGTTTTAGACTTCCCATTTTTTTCGGTGGTTTTGGAAATTCAATTCCTATGGGGGTCAAATAAAGGATGAAAATTTTTATGAAAGTATTTCATCACGTTAAAACATGTTTGAAGCTAAATCTATGAGAAATGGTACTTGACTGCTAAAGAAATATGTGGCATGGGATGAAAGCTTCTATGGGCGTGCCACAACAAGAACTCAAAAGGCAGTATTAACAAAGAGCTGCAACTCCACCAACCAGAATCGTTTTTTGTCAGAAGAACATTCGAAAAAAAAACCATGCTTCCATGACCTTTAAAGAAAAACAAGAACAACGTGTACAGACCATCCATTGTATGCGTGCGAAGCTGTGACCTCTATGCTAGTCGCTTTAAGTAACGTGCCTACGCAGATAGTTTAGCAGAAATGATCGTGTTTCTTGGTCACCAAGGTCCCCGTATATTATCCCTTCCTCTGTGTGCTGTTGTCACGAGGATTCGGAGGGGCATTGAAAAGGGATGTGGAATTTATGGAACTTAATCATTTGCCTTTGCTGAATACTTGCCTCGAGAATTTCTTTGGGTTACATTCGTGATTGAGAAGAACCAGGGTATTTTTTAAGAAAAATCCATCCAGTGGGTTATATTGTTTTCTTGGGATGAATTCCTATGATTAATTTATTCAAGACACTAACTAACCTATTCCTACAACTACTTTATTAGTGCCTCATTTTTTGCCCTGCCACCACCGCATTCATTGAGAGGATCTTCTCCATCTACAGGCTTGTTTAATCAAAATTAAGAAACAATTCAATCGCGAAAAAAAAGATAAATTAGTGAAGACCTATAAATTTCTGCATTCAAAGTAAACTGTACTGTTGAGTCATTACGATTCTGCATCAACCTAAAGATTTTTACCTGTAAGTGTAAATTTTATTCAGCGTGTTTCTTATATTGCAAGAAAAGCTAAAACATAATATTAATAAAATAAATTCTTGTGACAGTGAATAGCTGACCTCAATAAATGTGACGGCTCTGTCTAAAATGGCTCTGAGCACTATCCGACTTAAATTCTGAGGTCATCAGTCGCCTAGAACATAGAACTAATTAAACCTAACTAACCTAAGGACATCACACACATCCATGCCCGAGGCAGGATTCGAACCTGCGACCGTAGCGGTCGCTCGGCTCCAGACTGTAGCGCCTAGAACCGCAGGCCACTCCGTCCGGCCCTCTGTCTAAGTTGTGTAAGACTAACTATATAACATTTTGTATGTTAAGCATGTTAATTAAATTTTCATAATTAAATAAATTTGACTGTTATTGTTTTTTGTGGTTTTTAAATTTTATTAAACGTCCACACTTTTTGGCGTTGTTAAATTGCAGCTGTGGTTACATTCTAACCTCTGTATCGCCATATTGTTTTTGTGAAGATTGATTTGTTGCAGCTCTCAATGTTCATTCGGTGCAAGCGTGCTCATGTCTGCATAACTGCCGCAGCCTATATCCACTTGAACCTTCCTCCTATGTTCAAGCCTTGTCTCTCCGCAGTTTTTACCCCCACGTTTGTTCCATTACCAGCCTGACAATTCTGTGACGTCTCAGGATGCATCTCATCAACCGACGCCTGCCTTTAGTCAACTTGTACTATAAATTTCTGTCTTCCTGAGTTCGATTCATTACCTCCTCATGTGCTACTCATCCTATCCGTCTCATCTTCAGGATTCTTCTATATCAATTCAAAAGCCACTACATTCTTCTTGTCTGAACTGCTGCTCGCCCGCGTTCCACTTAAAGTCAAGGCTCCCCTCCAGAGAAATGCCTTCAGAAAAGATTAACATTTAAATTTTTATCAGATGTTAACAGATTCCTCTTTTTCAGTGATGCTTTTGTTGCTATCGCCCGTGTGCATTTTATATCTTCCCTAGTTCGGCCATCATCAGTTCTGATGCCGAAATAGCAAACCGCTTACGAGGTGTAGCTATAAAACAACTGGACTGATACTGACACGTACGCATGCGCCAAAGATGAACGACCAATAGCTGTGAAGCTTAAAGCCTTCTCAGTCGAACACGGCATCTCTAGCGACTGTAGATAAATCAGTGTGTCTGTTTTACCGAAAAAATGAAGTGTAATAATAGGGCAATGAATTGTCTTGAATTTTTACATAAAACGTGGAAAAACTGCTACTGAAACCTATTTTCTTTTTTTTTACTAAAAGAAATACATTTATTTATTTATTTAATCGTATGGCTAGGGCCCCCCATCGGGCAGGCCGTTCGCCGGATACCGGTCTTTCAATTTGAAGCCACTTCGTCTACCTGGAGTCGACGAGGACAGCGCAACTCGCAGTCCCTGGGCGGAGAAAATTACCCGAACCAACCGGGAATCGAATCCGGGCCCAGAGGATTGACAATCCGTCACGCTGACTATTCAGCTACCGGAGGGAGACAAAGAAATACATGGCAAAGGCTGTTTGTAACGTATGCAATTTTTTGAGTGGTTCAAACGTTTCCACGATGGCCAAGACGACGTTGAAGATGACTCACGCCCGGGACACTGTTCAACACCAAAAACGAATGACAATATCGAAGAAGTCACTAATTTGATTGGGCCTGACGGTCGATTGAGTATTCGATTGATCGCTGGAACTGTAGGAATTGACAAAGAACGCGTTAGATAAATTTTACGTAACTAATTTAACATGAAAAAAGCGTGTGCGAAACTGGTGCGGAAAATTCTCAATATCGAAGAAAAAGAACCACGTGAAAATGGCAGTTTGAGTAAAACTAAAAAGAACCTAATTTCTTGGATAGAGTAGTAACACTGACAAATGTTGGTTTTTCAGTTATGATCCAGAAACTAAACGCCGATCCATGCACTGGAAGTGGCCAATTTGACGGAGAGTGGAAAAAGCTTGGATTAGCAAATCAAGATTGAACATATTTATGGAGCTGTCTATCTTCGCTGTGTTCCTGAAGGTCAAACAGTTAATCAGTATTTCTACCTTGAGGTTCTTGCTCAACTCCGTGAGAAAACAAGAAAAGAAGACCCGAATTGCGGAAGACGAAGTAATGGGTTCTGTATCAAGACAATGCACCGGGTCATACCGCATTGTCCGCTAAGACCGGTGTGGCCGTGCGGTTCTAGGCGCTTCAGTCTGGAACCGCGTGACCGCTACGGTCGCAGGTTCGAATCCTGCATCGGGCATGGATGTGTGTGATGTCCTTAGGTTAGTTAGGTTTAAGTAGTTCCAAGTTCTAGGGGACTGATGACCTCAGATGTTAAGTCCCATAGTGCTCAGAGCCATTGTCCGTTAACTGATCTCTATCGAAGTACAGCATCCCACTCTTGGGCCACCCACCTAGCATCATGTGACTTTTAGCTATTTCCCAAGGTTTAAGCTACATTAAAAAGAACAAGATCTGGGTCCCGTGAACCAGTGAACGAAAAAGCGGCATGCGTCACCAAGGAGCTCACAGATGGCGACTTCCAGCACTGTTCCCATCAATGGAAAATTCGCGTGGAGCGTTTTATGGATACAGGAGGATAATATATTACGAGAGTAATCCCAAAAGTAAGGTCTCTTATTTTTTTATAAGTACATACACCTGTTTATTTCTACAATGGTTTACATCGGTTTACAGCTTGAACATTAGGTATTATTCGACATAATCACCATTTCTGTCGATGTATTTTTGTAGATGCTATGGCAGTTTTTGTATGCCCATCTCATACCAGCTCGCCGCCATGCTGTTGAGAAAGTTATGAACCTCTTCCTTCAACTCGTCGTTGGAGCTGTATCGCTGGGACCACAATGAACGCTGACAGGTACTGTGAGACTCTGAAAAAATTCAAACGGACTATTCAGAACCGGAGAAGAGGAATGTTGAGAAAGGGCATACACATTCTCCAAGAGAACGCTCGCCCACGCATCGCTCGGCAAACCGTTGCTCTCCTGCAACAGTTTCAGTGGAACATAATCACCCACCCACCACCCTGTAGTCCTGACTTGGCGCCCAATGACTATCACCTGTTCCCTAGGTTAAAAGAACATTTGGCCGGAAAGCGATTCAGCTCCGACGACGAGGTGGAAGAAGAGGTTCATAACTTTATGAACAGCATGGCGACGAGCTGGTATGACATGGGCATACAAAAACTGCCACAGCGTCTACAAAAATGCATCGACAGAAATGGTGATTATGTCGAATAATACCTAATGTTCAAGCTGTAAACTGATGTAAACCATCGTAGAAATAAGCAGGGCTATGTACTTATAAAAAAAAATAGGAGACCTTACTTTTGGGATTACCTTCGTTCTATATATCTAAGTTTGTATGTTTTTGAAGTAAAATATTTTACAGCAATAGCCCCATTATTTCATAGCCACACCCCGTATACTACTTTCGGTGTCTCATTTCATTATCTAATTCTCTCAAGTATCCGCTCCGTTTCGAAATTCTGGTTATTTCTAACGAGGAACTGAGTTAGGGCCTTTGCTACCTCTAGGCCTTTTCCAGATTTTCTTAAGTGTATTTTATTTCCTCGCACCCTATCTCACCCCTTGTAGGTATTCTTCTGAGCTTCCCATCGCAGTACTCCTCGATTGACACAATCATGCAAATGACTTTGGAGATGCGGGCGAGACGCGCGTCCATAGACTTTTAACATGGGAAGGTGCTGTGGCGCTTATGTGCGACGGTGTCCCTGTAATTAATCACGCGCTGGCAGCGCACCTAGCTGCACTCTCCGTGTTGTTCCGACTTGTGCGGGAGCGACATCCGGCTGTTCTCGTAGCGGATGCATTCCCGCCCCCCCCTCCCCCGCGGCGCGTCCCACGCACCTCGCACGTACGTACGCTGGGCAGCATCTCCGGCAGGATGTGCCGCGCCAAGGACGCAGCCAGCTCCGTCTGATTTATGCTAATAGTCGCCTCTGCGAAGCGGCAGCATTCTACGGCGCCTCTCGTGTTTCTGAATCCGGCCAATTACACCGCACAGCAATTGCTGTGTAACCAGTGTTGGCACAAGCCGGTTCTCCGGTCGGTTGTGCGAGCTTTACCGCTTTAACGGATACCGACCCGTTCTCATCAGATAATCTTCTCACTTCTCCTTGACCGGTTTATAACGGCGTCGATCATCTTCAGCCCAATATATCATCTCAAACACGAAATAAATAGGAGCCCTTTTCAAAACTGAAATGCATATCAATTTGAGAGGTACTACGCAAATGACAACGATGCCCTTCTCCTGCACGGTATTGCGCGTGGTAATGTGTTCTGTTTTTGGTGTGTCCCTACTTTTGTCCACTCTCCTGCACATTTATCGTTTCTCAAAAGCAGCTTTCACTTCCTGTACCAAACTTCTTTTCTCTACCGTGACAAAAAATAGAAACACCTACAGGCGTCCTTATGATTTTGTTTCATTTTGTCGCTACCAGTTTCGACGGTTCATTGCGTCATCTTCAGTCTACAGTCTTCCTGCATTTCGCTACTCTTCTGGCGTTGCAACCTTCTTAAAGCCATCGTCTGCCTGCGTACCACCTCATGGGGCTTCTGACGCTATCCCCCACATTATTTATATAGACTATGTGATCAAAAGTACTCGGACACATATTTGTCTACATTAATGTGAGATGTGTCCACCATTCGCCTTTATGGCGGCTTGAATGCTGCGGACACAGCCAACATGCTGTCGTGATGTCTGTGAAGGAATGGAAATGCATTCTTTCTCAACAGGCGAAACTAGAGATGTAACGATGTAAGACGTTGGGGTCTGGAGCCAAGTCGACATTGTAACTCATTCCGAAAATGTTCCATTGGGTTCACGGTTGGAGGTCTGCTATGTTATTGTCTACAAACCACTGGCTCACGGAAGCCGCTTTATGACATGGAGTGTTGTCATGCTGTCCATCTCTATAGTTTAGTGATCAGCGTAGATGGCCGTCATGCGGACGACCCGGGTTCGATTTCCGCCAGTGCCAAAGATTCTTCCTTGGTAGGAGGACAGGTTACGGGGTGCGCTTGGCCTCGTGATGCCAATTGAGGAGGTACTTTGCCAAACAGTAGCGGCTACACGGCCTGGAATGTCTCCAGAGTGGCCGGGAGAGCGACATGCTGACCACACGCTCCTCCATGCGCCATCCGCATGAGACCACAAGGCGGTGAATGGCCCAGCGACTGGTATACATCCCTGAGGCCTGCACGGCATGGCGAGGAGCTCGTATTGTTATGCTGATAAAAAGCTGTACGCAGTACACGCTGCTGTAAGGTGTGTTCATATCATTCCGCAATTTACGTTTTTTTAATCGCAATAAGCCAACCACGCCGTAGCCACGAGGAACATCCCAATTTCTTATCATCACCTCCTCCTTCAGTCCTGGCACTACAAGCGATTGAAGGCATCGTTCTCCAGAGATTCGTCAAACACAAACTCTTCCACAGGACTGCCACATTGTAAAGCTTGGTTTAGCACTCCTAATCACTTGTATCCGGTCATCCATTGTCCAATTGTGTCGCTCTTTACACCACCTCAAGCCTCGCTTAGCATTGACAACACAGATGTGCAGCTCATAAGGAGCTGCTCTGCCATCGTACACCATTTATTTTAACTCGCTACGCACAGTTATTGTGCTGGATGGACTGCTGGTGGTACTTTGGTACTCAAGAGCGATTCCTTCCTCTGGTTTCATGCAGTCATTTACAGCCATCCTTCACACAGCTCGATGGTCCCTCTCAGTGAATACATGATGCCCCAAGGATGGTTTAGCTATGGTTCTTCCATCGCATTTCCACTTCACAGTCACATCACCAACAGTCGACATGGGCATCTTTAGAAGTGTTGACATGACCCTGGTGGGTATGTTACTCAGATGATATGCAGTGAGCTGGCCGGGGTGGCCGAGCGGCTCTAGTTGCTACAGTCTGGAACCGCGTGACCGCTGCGGTCGCAGGTTCGAATCCTGCCTCGGGCATGGATGTGTGTGATGTCCTTAGGTTAGTTAGGTTTAAGTAGTTCTAAGTTCTAGGGGACTCATGACCTCAGAAGGTAAGTGCCATAGTGCTCAGAGCCATTTGACATGCAGTGACTGGTCGACGTTCGAAGTTACTGAGCTCTCTTGAGCGATGTATTCCGCTATTATTGCTTCTCTACTGAAAACCCATCAATAGTCATTATTGTAGTTGTATAACTGTCGTGGCTGTGTTCGGAAACAGCCAGACCTCCAAACGCTAGTAGAAAGCACTGAAGCTGAAATCGTTATAGCCAATGAAAGCTGGCTAAACAGTTCAAAGAAAGCTAGAGTCTCATTTCAGATGGGTCACTTACTCATATAATTAGTGGCATCAAGGTCGTTGTAGTAAGACTCAATACTGTAACTACCAAACCCACCGCAAATAAACGAAAAATACATCTAGTCATTGCTATGAGACTTACACCAATTACAGAAGAAATACTCGGAGACTACCAGTGCGGTTTTCGACGGAGCAGATCAATAATAGACCAGAACAGAAGGACACTAACAGATCTTCAGTATAAGGCAAATAATGGAAAAGTGTTATGAATATAATGTAGATGTACACCAAATTTTTGTAGACTTTAAACAGGCCTATGACAGTGTAAAAAGGAAAAAGCTGTATGACACCTTAATGGAGATTGAATTCACAAGTAAACTTATCAGACTGGTGCAAATGACCCTCAACAGCACAAAATGCCAGGTAAAAGGAGAAGGAAAACTTTCTACAGAATTTGAGGTAAACCAAGGTTTAAGACAGGGTGTTCGTATTATCGATGCTACTCTTCAACATAGTGTTGGAGAGAATTATGCGAAGGGTGGAGATTGATAACCGAGGTGGCACTCTTTTAACCGTATGCACCAAAATCTAGCTTATACCGATAAAAGTCTAGAAGTTTGAAAGAAATGGAAGAAGGATTTGGCAAACTGGAAAAGGAGGCAGAAGCGTTGTGACTTAGAGTAAACAACACAAAAACACAGTATCTCTTTGCTTCCAGGAAAAATACTGTTGTTAAATAGAAATATATTAAGTTGAACAGAGGGAATTGTGAGGGATGTGAGGAGTTCCAATACCTGGGAGTGCTGGCTATGGAGGATAGCAAAATAAGAGCAGAAATGAAATCTAGAATTTCTGCAGGAAACAGAGCTTACTGGGCCCTGATAAAGATCCACCAGTCACGTAGCCTGAGCAGAAAATCGAGGTGATTGTCTATCGAACAGTCATAAGACTGGTGGTAATGTATGGCTACGAAACATGGACAATGACTGTAGGAGAAGAAGAGCTCTTGAGAAGATGGAAGAGGAAAATATTAAGAAAGATTTGTGGAGCCGTGTATGAGGCGGGGCAATGGAGGATAAGGAGAAACAAGGAATTGGAAGAACTGTATAGAAATTCTGACTTGGTAACTGAAATTAAGTGTAACAGATTAATAAGGCTGGGCCATGTAGAGCAAATGTCAGAGGATCGAGCTGTCAAAAAGGTTTATTCAGGCAATCCACGTGGCAAAAGGAGCAGAGAGAGACCCCGGAAACGATGGTTGGAAGACGTGGAAAATGATATATAAGAAACTATCAGCCTCGATTGCGGTAATGAAACCAACCTTTATCTAGGTTTCAGGCCAAATAATTGAGCCTTCTTCAGAATCTATAATTTGTCTAAGAGGGCATGGTCTAGAAATAAAACTAAAACAGCCTGAATAGGCGTAGCCACATTTATTCAGACTGTTTTAATTTTATTTCTACACCATCTCCTCTTAGACAAATTATAGATTTAGGTATATCTTCTGAAGAAGGCTCAATCATTTGGGCTGAATCCTAGGTAAAGGTTGGTTGGTTTCATTACCGCAATCGAGGCTGATAGTTTCTTATGTATTCGATTATAACGATTGCTGACTGTGTGCAATGTTGAAAGTCCAAAGATGTGGAAAATGATTTGAGAAAGATTGGAGTCAGGAGATGGAAGAAACGAGCAGAAAATCGTCAGGATTGGGCTGTGATCATCAGAGAGGCCAAGGTCCTACATGGGGTGTAGCGCCAAGAAGTAAGTAAACAGTTATATCTATTAAAAAAAAAAAAACAACGTGAAGATTGACTTGGTGCTTTTCTAAGATAATTAAGATAATGTCTCAAATCCTTAAAAATTAACTACGTAAGCGTAGACGAGATGTGACTTGAATACAAAGAAATAGTATCGGCGGCAATTGAGAGAAAAATTGATGAGATATATAACTGATTCCTCACGGTATACAAAACAATCACGGAACAATGTCGCAGATGTAAGGAAAAAAAGCATTCCATGTTCAAGAGAAACCAAAATCTAAAAGTCAGGCGATGTTTTGCTTAGTGCGGACTTCAGTGGTTTTAATAGCTTGTACAGCGACACTCTGTCTCGAAATCTGGCAGAAAATTCAGAGAGATTCTGTGTAAAGCACACTAGCGAAAACACACAATCAGTACGTACACTAAAACTGTGATTTACTGTCTAGTAAAGTGATTAGGTGATTAGAAGATCAAAATCAATTGTAAAATGATTTGCTTAAGTTATCTGTATGGTGCAAAATGTGGCAGTTTAAATAGGGGAAAATGCGAAGTCATCCACATACTAAAGAAATGCCTTAAAATTCGGTTATATGATAAATTACACAAATCTGGTGGCTGTCAGTTCTAAATACCTCGATATCAAAATTAAGAACGATTTAAGGCAGAACGATAACACCGAAAACGTCGAGGGGAATGCGAACCAAAGACTGAGTGTAACCGGCAGAACACTTAGAAGATGCAACAATCTACTGAAGACGCTGCCTGCACTATGCTTGCCCGTCTTTTTTCTGGGACCGAGCGAGGGGGGGGGGGGGGGGGGGGGGCACTGGTTAGCTCACTGGAATAGCATTCGGGAGGATGACGGTTCAAACCTGCGTCCGAGAATCCTGATTTAAGTTTTCCGGGATTTCCCTAAATCGCTTCAGGCGAATGCCCGGATGGTTCCCTTGAAAGGGGACGGCCGACTTCCTTCCCTAATCCGATGGGACCGATGACATCGCTGTTTGGTCCCCTCCCCCAAATCACCCAACCAATCTTTTGTGAAATAATGCTGTGCGGCATGGGATCCTTAGAGATACGACAGGCGGAGGCAATCGAAAAAATCCAAAGAAGGGCAGCTCGTATGGTATTATCGCGAGTTAAGGGAGGGAGTGTCAGAGACATGAAATAAAAGTTGGGCTCACAATCATTAAAACATAGGCGTTTTTAGTTGTGGCAACATCTTTCCACGAAATTTCAATCACCAATTTTTTCCTCTAAATGCAGAAATATTTTTTTTACGGCAACCTCAGTAGGAAGAAATTATCATCCTCATAAAACAAGAGACATTATAGTTCACATGGGAAGATGTAACTGTTCGTGTTTGTTTCTCCCGTGCACTATTCGTGACACAAACGGTAATTCGTATAAAAGTGGTTCGACGAACTCTCTGTCAGACACTTAAGAGTGACAAGTTTCTTTGCGTGGCCATCTTCCGCAGCAAGCATATAAATACTTGTTTTGTAGATAAAACTGCCTTTTCTTGCTGCTACTTAATTTATTTACCCCATACGCGTTTCGCCTTATCTTGTTCTAAGGCATCACAGTGAGATCTATAATGATACAGTTTTGTTAGTTTTAGATTATGAAACATTTCGCGACGTGATTTTTTTGTAAAAAAGTAATTTCTTCCGATTTGCTGATCTGTGTTTCCTCACGTCTGGCCTGGAGGTCGCATTATCACTTTTATTACTGCCATATGCGAGCTCCAGACCAGATGTGAGGAAACACAGATCTGCAAATCATAAGTAATTACATTTTTACAAGAAAAAAAACCGACGTGAACTGTTTCATAATCTAAAACTAACAAAACTGTATCCTTATAGATCCCACTTATGATACCTTACAACAAGATAAGGCGAAACGCGTACGGGATAAATAAATTAAGTAGCAGCAGGAAAAGGCAGTTTTCTTTACAAAACAAGTAGTTATGAGTGAACTGCAGAGGAGACATTCACACGCCTCTCCTGACCTCTGGTTGGCTATTCCGCATTACATGGCGATGTCCGAATACTTTTGGTTACATAGTGTAAACTGTAAACAGCAACGGCATTATGACACTCCCTTCAGGTACAGCCAAAATTACTTTTTCATCTGTCGACTTTCATCCGTTAAGAAGGACGTGTTGAGCTCTATCTTGGATAAGGCACTAAATCTAGTCACAAATCTGACCCAATAATTGGCTGGCTTGTATTTTGTTCACTAAACGACTGTGCGAAACGGTGTCAAATACCTTCCGGAATTCAAAGAACACGGCATCAAACCGAGCGCCTCTGTCTTCGGCGCTCTGGATTTCATAGGCGAACAAAACGAGCAGAGTTTCGCAAGATCTCCGTGTACAGAATCCATGTTGATTTATAAGGCATTAAATAATTTCATAGTAAAATATCATAAAGCGTTGGAATGAAAAACGTCCACGTAATTTTGTAATACATTAACGTCAGCTATATAATCCTATACCACGTGGAGTTGTCAGACGATACTCCTTCATGACGGGTATGACCTGACTTTTTGCTAGTCAGTTTTGTCGCCTTCGTTGCTCGAGCGAGCTACGGTGAACCGCTGCTAGTAGGGCAACTGTTACACATAATCTCTGAGGTATCTCACAGGTACCTCATTGTGTTTTTATTCCGCAGTCGCTTATATCAGCATCCTCAGTATCGTGCGACGATTGAAAGGAGGAACGTGCTGAAACATTTTCGAAAAATCGGATTCAGTATTTCCATCTTTCCTCTGTCACACTCCGTTTCGCTCCCAGTATCGTTACTGAGGGACTGAACAGGTGGTATCGATCCCCTTATTGACTTTGTATAGGAAAAAGACTTCTTAGCATTTTTGGTCAGATCTTTTGAAAGCATTTTACTGTCGAATTTACTGAACGCGGAAGACCTGTCGAATTGAACTCTTTGGGCTCGTTATAATTTCTTTCAGATTTTGTTTGTTGACAAGAGTTTGAGTTGGTTTGTACTCATGAGAAGGGGCCGCGAACGACTTTCAGGACGGTTATTTTCCTTTACTTACTTTGCAACAGTCGTTTACGAGGGGTTAATCACTCTGCGTCGAGGTATGACTAACTTTTGACTTTTCTAAACACAGAACAGCTGCAGCTAGAGGCCTTGGCAGTACGAGAAGAGGTCCGCCCGGATAGGCACGCGTTATTACGGATGCGGCCAAGTATCAAGTACGGCGTATCCGGCGTACCAAGGACGGTGTCCTGTCGTGTTTTATTGCGCTGACGAATTAATAAGGTAGGATTCCCTGAGACGGTGCAGTCGATACCGAGCGAGGTACCACTCCCACTGACTGCTCAGACACATCCGCGTCCGGCAGAGCCTGGGAATGCAGTGGGTCGGCTGCTCTCTATAAGGGCAGGGCTACACCTGCCGGACGTTCCTTTCTAAGAGTTTATTTTTAACTCGAGCACTCTCGTTGCGTAAACGCACAACTGCTGTCAGTCTCTTCAGTCGTGTGTGTAGGAAACGTGTCACAAATATCGCCCCACCCACACCTGTGTTCAACTTTGAGACCACGAGGCCTTTTCCGAGCCCGTCTACTGCTCTTGGTCTCGTGATCGCGTTCTCGCTTCCCGAGCATGGGGTCCCGGGTTCGATTCCCGGTGGGGTCATGAATTTTCATCCGCCTCCAGATGAGTGGGTGTTTGTGTTCTCCTTATCATTTCATGAATGTGGCGAGTTTGCACTGAGCAAAGGTTGGGAACTTGTATGGGCGGTGATAACCGCGTAGATGAGAGCCACACAAACCAAACATCATCATCATCAGTTCCGACCCTTGGAGGTTCATTACGGACAATGCTGATTATCAGTGATAGACCAGATACTGATGGTGGTGGGAAGGTTATTCATTACATTCTTGCCCCCCGTTTCGCTTCGGGAGCGACCAGGTAAGTGAGACACAGTCAGCTTTCTGTTGACACCATTTGAAAGCGCAAATCGGTATTAACGATTTTTGATAATATTGTTGGTAACACAGCAATGTATATTGAAATTTAAAAGAAATAATCAGGTTTCGTCGCGAAATTTACTTTCACTATAGTAGACGTTTCCACATATCAGCAGTTTCCTTCTCTCAGATGCCACACACGTCTATCCTGCCAGTCTTCTTCCGATAGATCTCTGTTTTCCATGGGTTTGTCCGTAGTTCTCCTTGACGTTGCCCTCAGCCTGTAACCTCCCCCTCACTTATCGACCTTAATGACAGTGAAAAATTAAACCGCGTGTACCTAATGGAAATTTGGGAAAAGCAATCGTCACCGAAGTTTATCTGTCGGTAAAGAGGGAGGAAGGGTTACATCTAAATGAAAGGAAAAATGCAAATGAAACTGGTGGAAATTAATTTTGAAAATGGGTGAAGTTAATAAAGAAACTAAATGTGCGGTCTTTACGTTAACAATTAACTGGCATTAATTAGATATTTGAGGTTTGGGGAAAATTACGGTCGCCAGTCCTATGGACAAGTACTACAATAACTGAAAACGAAAGGTTATTGCACATATAATTAGCACTAGAAGCGTGGCAACTGAAGGTTGACAAGTGTTGTGTGAAAACTGAATGTTTGTCAGAAGTAATAAATTTCGCTACACTCTGACTTAATTTAGCAAAAGAATTAATAAAACCGGAAAATTTGTAAGTTAATTTAGTGACTGAAATTAATAGTGAACTTTGTTTCTGAAGCACTACGAAATTCAATAAAATAAGGTTAGTCTTGGGCTACCTCAACAATCATTTCAAAAGCTACTTCAATCTACGCAATTTAGAAATAAGAGATTTAACTTTGAACTTCAATTAAATGATTCTGAACAATTAACAATAGTAAAATTTAGTACGTGCCAAGCTGAGCTGCAGTCACAGGTAAGCTAAAATATGGTAACAAAACTCGCACTCTTAATTTGTGCTTGTGTAATCTATATATTGTAGCCAACTATGAATACTTTAACTGAACTTTTAAATTAGAGCAGTGAAATCGAATCATATTACTTTAATGCTGGCGTTTGAATTTCAACGACACTCGAGTTCATTTCGGAAAAGGAAGGGACCCTGCTTGGTAATGCAATTGGGACAATGAGCAACAAAGGTTCATGCTAAGTTGCTGTATTTTTTTTATGCTAATGGAGTAGTTTGAAAAGCTGAGGTCTGAAATATAGTTCTAAAACTTTACGTGCTTCCAGTCTTCCTTGTTGGTTGATTGAAGGTTTGAAGTCGCCGATCGAGTAGGTAGTGACAGTCACTCATTGTCGGCCGTCGCGGGTGCAGAAGCTGGATGTTGACGCGCCTTCTTCTCGACACGGTCACCAGACGAAACGGGCTCTTGATGTGCGCCAGCTAATACTTCCCGTCCGCGACACCGTGCCAGAAACTATCATAGCAAGTCGAGTGCAATTACATGCTGCTAAACCCCGGAAGCGCAGCAACTCGCGGGAGCGTCACACAACACACCTGCTCCACTCGCTACTCCAGCCAGACTCTGCTCTGCCCGCGCTCCACGCGGCAGAGTTAACACTACCAAAGATCCTAAACACTTTGTTTCTCCACACGACCTATCGATGTATTCGTTCGATAGCATAGTTTTCCCTCAGCAAGACCCAGCGTAAAAATACAAATAATATTTACAAACAAACCAATTAGACATCGATATATATATATATATAGTACAATAGATAGAAATAGGAGGATATGCATTTCCGGCGTTACAAGCCACCCTTGGCACCTTCTCCCTGGAGGATGCCAGTCAAGCAAACACTGTGGCCATCGTTGTTCTTCCACCCGTCGGGCGTGTCGCTGATATCTCAGCAAAGCAACATCACTTCTGTCTGTGACGGGTTCCACTGCATCCTTCTCCATCTGTACATACTTACTGCTCAGTCGATCCGAGCGGGCCGCTCTCATGCTCCGCCGTAACCCATTCATTTCGACAGCCTCAATTTTCCCCCTTTGTCTCTCATTCACTCTCGAACATTCTGAGCCTTGTCTTAATCTTTTACTTCTTTCAACACTTTCCTATGTCCTACAACCGTCCATCACATCTGCCTCGATTTGATGGTACATCCTTTACAGCAACCCTGTTAACGCATCATCCACTCCAATCTTTCCTAGTGCTGTCCACAATAATCCCCTTTGCACAGAATTATAAGCCTTTTTCTAGATCAACAAACACGAAATGGAGGTCCTGATTTTCTTGCGATCATTTTGTGACACATCTGACTGACACAAAAAATGTTATCAACACAGCTTTCCCTAGTAGTAAAACCCGAATGTTCCTCCGATACAACAACCCGCGCAACCTTTTCCAGTCTGTTTTCTACTGAACAACATATTCATCATAGTCATTACCTATTCCCCTGTAATTAGTCGGAACTCCCCTCCTACCTTCCTTATATATGGCGGTAATGTATCACATCTTCTATTCTTGGGGTACTTCGTATCCTTGAATAACTTTTTTAAAAAATAGTTTCTAGTGCTGCTGCTACTTTAGGTCCTCCGTACTTCAATAATTCCATTACTATACATCCAGCACCGGATGTATTTCCATGATTTGGGTTTTGAAGGGCCCGGTAAACTTCTATGTCGACCCCCTCTTTCCCAGGACAAATCCCCATTTCATTCTGCTCTTGTCGAACCTCTTCCCCATCCTCTGTAAGAAGATCTTCAAAATTTGTCTTTAATTATAGCTCCTCTCCTAATTTTAGCAGGAGCTCTCATTTGACGTCTAAATCTCCAAACAAAACCATTTTTGTGACATGTTTTATTTCAATGGTTACCAGTTTCAATCTTGAAGATCATATGCTCATTCCCGCTAAGGATGTTGCTTTTTGCATTCCAGAGACTTGTAAAGGTCTCATTACGATCTTCAAGATTGCTTACTATTAAAATAAAATATTTAAAAAATATTTTTTGTCGATCAAGACTGGTGATTTTTTAACCCAATATCTTGTAAAAAAATTAACACTCTTTTTTTATGAGTATACTGAGTTGTGACGTTAATATCACACACCAATTTGTTCGCGATTTCGCCGACAGGTAATAATAGGAACATCATATCGTAGATTATCAGCTCAATCACCTTTCAGTATCCACTGGTGTTGTTTGAATTTTATCCATTTAGTACGTCGGCTGTAATTATGTTTATTAAGCAAGACTTCAGATGCCTGAATGATAAGAACAGACTCTAGAGGTAGTCTGTATTAAATCTTAAGGGTGCATTTTGGGGTATTTGGGATCGCGGAATAGTAACGATGAAGGCTTACAAAACGACTACAATATCATGATAAACTCGGTGAATGACATAAAGGTAATCTTTCCGACTGACTATGAAGAACAATCTTTCCTATTCGTTATCTACAACAAGTGAGAATGCTACTATATGTTGCTGTATTTTTCGACAGTAATACAACATAGTCAATCAGAGATCCTCTGCGTCTTTCAAGAACTACAATATCAGGATTCAATGCGCAAAAAATCTCACATTTTCCGATTTTTTTAGGGTAAAATCTGTTCACATGCACTCACAGTGGCGGAAACTCAAAAGAGTCGTCACCAGCATGACGGCTGCTTCTCGTCATATAATCGTCGAGCCGGCCGAAGTGGCCGTGCGGTTCTAGGCGCTTCAGTCTGGAACCACGAGACCGCTACGGTCGCAGATTCGAATCCTGCCTCGGGCATGGATGTGTGTGATGTCCTTAGGTTAGTTAGGTTTAACTAGTTCTAAGTTCTAGGGGACTGATGACCTCAGAAGTTAAGCCCCATAGTGCTCAGAACCATTTGAACCATTTTTTATAATCGTTGATTTAAATTATTCTTACACATCACCACATCGCTACTTTAACAGAGTCACCTCTCCACCTAAGGTTGCTAATGCTGTTTTATGACACAATGTTTTTTTTTACGTATTAATTCTTACGTGTTTAAAATTTTGGTTGAATTTTTACCAGATATTCCACATTTACCCTTAATTTTATACTCAATGTCCTCTCCACTGCCGAAGCCGACTTAAAGAGCTGCATCTGAGTCTCACCCCAATATCATTTCTTTCAGTTATTTATCCCTGTAGTGTTTACAGCTGAAATTAGTCCTGGTGTTGGAGAGATGCTGCCTGACAAGAGAACTGAACCAATCAGAAGACATGATGGTATGCTAATGTAACTTCATAAACGTAGACACCATCCGTGGGTTTGTAAATTGTTTGAGTTGGAATTCCCTGTGAGAGGTAGAGCGGCCACCAGAGAACTTTAGTGTTGGTCCCGTTGTTACTAGGACGGGTAGGGCACGGGTGAATGGCGTCAGACACCGGCTGATCACTGTCAAGGACACGGAGATGCAGCGTATTCGTTTGAGACTGCTTTATCACTATCTGACAGAGTGTGATAGGGGCCTAATTGGTGGTCCCATTTGGATGGCTGGTGTAATATTGCAATATCCAGATTTGTGGAGCATTCATATGTGACAGCGGCCCGATGTTGGACTACATGGGAACATGAGGGCAGGTGCACTCAGCGAAAATATTATGGTCAACAGTATGTGACAACCACAAGGGACGACTGTCGTATTGTGCACCAAGCACATGACAACCATTTCACATGTGCTCCTGCTGTCCGAGAACAAGCGGTGTGTGCTTCCCGCAGCAGTGTACGTCATCGTGCACCACTGGTCGGAGACTGGCAGCAGCCAGACTATCGACTTGTCGCCCCATGCGTGGACTGCTGTTAACAGCACAGTACAAGGGGTTGGTTGCCTTAGGAATTGTACCGTGACCGAGAAACGTGCACTGTTGATGAGTGTCGTACATTGTGTTCAGCAATGAGTCGTGATTCTGCACTACCCAGATGACAACCTTCGGTGGGGGTTGCGGTCACCTGGGTAGAGGTCTTATTGGACTCATCTATATCTACGTGATTACTTTGCTATTCACAATAAAGTGCCTGGCAGAGGGTTCAATGAACCACCTTCAAGCTGTCTCTCTACCGTTCCACTCTCGAACGGTACGCGGGAAAAACGAGCACTAAAATTTTTCCGTGCGAGCCCTCATTTCTCTTATTCTATCGTGATGATCATTTCTCCCTATGTAGGTGAGTGCCAACAGAATGTTTTCGCAATCGGAGGAGAAAACTGCCGATTTAAATTTCATGAAAAGATCTCGTTGCAACGAAAAACGCCTTTGTTTTAATGATTGACACTCCAATTCACTTATCATGTCTGTGGCACTATCTCCCCAATTTGCGATAATACATAATGAGCTACCGTTATTCTTACTTTTTCGATGTCATCCGTCAGTCCCACCTGATGCGGATCCCACACCGCACAGCAATACTCTGGAATATGGCGGACAAGCGTGGTGTAAGCAGTCTCTTTAGCAGACCTATTGCACCTTCTAAGTGTTCTGCCAATGAATCGCAGTCTTTGGTTTGCTCTACCCACAACATTATCTATGTGATCGTTCCAATTTAGGGTATTTATAATTGTAATCCCTAAGTATTCAGTTAAATTTACAGCCTTAAGATTTCTGTTACTTATCGCGTAATCGAAATTTAGCGGATTTCTTTTATTACTTATGTGAGTAACTTCACACTTTCCTTAATTCAGGGTCAATTCCTACTTTTCGCACCATACACATATCTTATCTAAATCATTTTGCAATTAGTTTTGCTCATCTGGTGACTTTACAAGACGGTAAATGACAGCATAATCTGCAAACAGTCTAAGATGGCTACTCGGATTGTCTCCTATGTCGTTAATATAGATCAGGAACAATAGACGGTCTACAACACTTCCTTGGGGAACGTCGGATAATACTTTTGCTTTACTCGATGACTTTCCGTCTATTACTACGAACTATGACCTTTCTGACAGGAAATCACGAATCCAGTCGCACAACTGAGGCTATACTCCGTAGGCACGCAGTTTGGTTAGAAGACGCTTGTGAGGAACGGTGTCGAAAGCCTTCTGGAAATCTAAAAATATGGAATCAATTTGACACCCATAGTCTATAGCACTCATTACTTCATGAGTATAAAGAGGTAGTTGTGTTTCACAAGGACGATACTTTCTGAATCCCTGATGGTTATGTGTCAATAAACCGTTTTCTTCGAGGTACTTCATAATGTTCGAATACAGTACATATTCCAAAACCCTACTGCAAATCGACGTTAGTGATATGGGCGTATAATTACCCGAATTCTCCTACTTCCCTTTTAGAGTATTGATGTGACTTGAGCCATTTTCCAGTCTTTAGGTACGGATCTTTCTGTGAGCGAGTGGTTGTATGTAATTGCGAAATATGGAGCTATTGTATCAGCATACTCTGAAAGGAACGTGACGGGTATACAGTCTGGACCGGAGGCCTTGCCTTTACACCGATGATGCCTATTTCTATACTTCTCATATTGGCAGTTGTTTTTAATTGGAATTCAGGAATATTTACTTCGTCTTCTTTGGTGAAGGAGAGACTCTGCAGTCTTACTTATGACGTCATGGTGTGACGTCCACCGAGTATGACTTCAAGTCAGGCAAGTAGTGATTAAGGGAGCTGTGATGGCACAGAGGTACTTCATGGGCATCCAGCGTCCTTGTGTGTTACCTCCCATTTGACAGAGTGATGGCGCTATTTTTCAACAGAACAATGCTCGTTCAGATATGGCACAGCCTCTGTTCATCCAGACCCAAATTGACACATTCCCCAGTTCATCTGTGCGAAGTTCGGTACTTCTTGATTGCATGTTATGAGTGTGATTAAGATTCGGATAGTTTATGAGCGTTTCAGCGTTGCCCTTTAGTTCTCCACACTATTATCTTCTTACCAGGCACGTGTCTTGGTGTTTGTGGAGTTAGATGTGGACCTGACGTTAGTTGTAAAATTTTTGGGTTTATGGGCTACCATCATGGGACTAATCGTCTTGAGACTCTATGCATATTTGGACTTGCACTAACACATTATTTCATTGCCTTGGGCTACTCCGTTACTGCTTTGAGTAGTATTGTTCACTCAACGAGTTCTTTATGATTCCAGTTATTAAACTATTCTTCGCGCAAAACTGGTGCCCCTTTCATGCGCAAGTGCGTTACTCATTTAGTGGCCTTAAACTTTGCTGTTACGTTCGTCTTTGCGTACTCACCTATTTTCTAGCTTTTTCCAGAACCGCATTACCTGTCGCGACACAACTTGCCATTTAGATGGGTTCTTCATTTCATAGACAGGTTTAGGGTACTGCCTTATACTCCCAGGGAAATAGTATGACATTGTCGGCTGAGAACTTGGAGGACCCCCTTAGTTAAGTAGGATTTGAGATCCTTGTCGATTTGTTTCATCGTAGTTGTGTTGACTTGTTAAGCGATATAAAGGACAAGAAATTTTATATTTATATTTCGTTTTGTTGTATAACATAGGCTTACAAGGTATTTGTGAATATTCTTAACGTACTCTTTGAATTCCGTTTTTCTCTTAACACAGGGTGTTAGAGGTAGGTGTAAGTGCAGACTGATTAGGAGCAGTATGTTTTTAGGTTGGTTAGTATTTGTGACACAAGGAAGCCATTGAAATTTATTTTGCCGTGGGTAACAAATCACGTATTGAAGTGTGTTATACTTCAGAGGTGATTCAAAAACTTTGATTGTTTTTGATGTGTCTGTTTTCATATAGACCAGATGACTGTTATAGACAACAGAGAAGGCATACGCATGCTGCAGACTGCCCATGCCCTGCCGCCTCACACGCGTGTAACCAATACAAACGGACATCCAGCGTCGGTGGGAAGCGTCAGCAGACATTTTATCTGTAACAAAAGTTATTCCCCATGACATGTTCTATTGCCCCTGGACGTTCGAGCCAAAGGCTTCGAAACACCATATATTTATATACAGGGAGGACCATAAGTCAGTTGTCACAACTCCGTTTGATGCAATAATATTGAACAAATGAATATCCAAACTTACTGTGAACACAGATATACATTTAGAAGGCGATGAATATACAAAAAATGCTCAGAGCGGTTTCCATGCTATTATGAGCAAACATTGCAACTTTTCAACGCTGATTTACAAAATTTTTCGCTCATCTTCTGAGACTGTAGCTTTTCAAATTCTGATTGGATTCGTTCTATCAAATTCTCAACATCGAATCTTGACGGAATAAATTTCACTTTTAGTGTAACCTAAGCTGAAAAATCCGTTAGTATATTACCTGGGGATCATGGAGGCCATTTCTGTAGGGTTTTTCCTTAAAAGCATGCCAAAATATAACAGTGTAGGGAAGCAGCCTACTCACGCTGTAGTAAATTCACATCAGTTTCCATTGTGTGCCAGCCAGTCTGCTGTAACTAGCTCTGACGTCATAAATGTTGCGCAATACCTTAAAAATCAAGCAAATGACCTAAAACTTTTCTAGCATGTCAAATATAATACTAAACTAATGTGTGTTACATATCAGTTTGATAACTTCAGCCATTTTCGAAGTTTGGACGTTTTTCTGAAAAAATCATTGGCGCAACAGAAAAGAGCTAGAGACTTCAAAATTTATATTTAGATTCATCTTTCATAATGATTTAATAAAAATAGTACTTTGGATTTCACAAATTAAGATTTTAGTGGAAATTCATGATTTTCTGGTTTTCATCTCAAAACTGAAGGAAGCAAGATAGATTAAGTAGGCTAATAAATAAGGCTAGGATGTTTAGATTTAAATAGGTTGGAGGTCCGCTATGACTATGAAGATGTGAAAAGTTTCTTTTGAATACCTATAAAATTATAGCGATAGCGGATCTCAAAAGGGCCAGTTCAGAGCTCATCTACTGCGTACAGTGTAATTTAATTAATTCTCTCGCCCAAAGTATTTAACTTAGCCACGTCAAAATTTTATTATCAATACTTACCTGCGTGCTGAATGCACGTTTAAAGTAAGAGCTTCATCGGCCATCAGCAAAAGAAGCTATAAATTATTATGTAACTTGAAGTGGTGCGTTACTAGCCCAGCGGCTAGTCGAGAGAGCCGAAAAGATCAGGCGTTCCCTTCGCCGTCCGCACCGCGGGTTTATATATAAGGACGCTGCGCGACGAAGGAAGGCCCCAGTTCTCTCCAGACGCTGAATGACACGCCATCTGTGTCGGGAGCCGCGTCGCATCAGTGTCACTGCTACAAACAGCCTCGAGTGCCGTATTAAGTTACTAGAGATACGCGGAACCATGAAAACATTTTATGTGAAGTGTTAATTCTGGGATGATTTTCATTATCTAGCTTCAGTTTGCGTATTGTCGTATTTTCAAGTGCCGTCGCGGGACAGACATTCTACCAAATATTTAGCGTGGCGTTTGATGAAGTATTTTCATCAAATTACGGCGAGCATTCATTTCAACATTTAATTCGGACATTTATAGTTGCATCAGCGCATTAGACTCTGAACTGCTCTGTTAGTTAGGTTGTAGGGATACTTGTGTTTTTTTTTTATCAGTGAATTTCAGAATATACTCAACTATTTTGGAAAACCGTTTTTGATTAGAAATCCCGGACAATCTCCTAATTCCTCAGAGCTATAAGCTGCAGCTATAAGGGTATCTCAATTGAAGTGGGCACTAGGATCTCTAGTTACTGGCTCCATGTTTTATTAAATCACTTTCTGGGTGCCAAGTAGTAAATAGAGAGCCAGTGTTGAGAACGGCGAAAGACAGCATTAACAACATTCTAAAGGCCGGGAAATGTTACAACATGCAAACAAGGATACAACAGTAGATGTTCCAACTCATCCGCCGCCCCACAACAGGACGTAGAGGTTGCTCCACTGAACAATTTGAGGTAGTTAACCTGGAATCGGAGAAGCCAGCTCAAGGAGATTATAGGAATAAAATCACATTATTGTGTACTTATTATTTACATTAGCTACAGTCAACTGCAAATACCATCATTGACACAATGAACGTATCATTTGTACTTTATCCTATAAAATGTGTTGAAACTGATGGACATCAATCTGAATGCAAGCATGACATCGGCGAACAAGGTGTGATGCACCGTGAAAAACGTCCCTGGTGTGTTTAGAATCTCATCACAGGCAGCTACAATTTTGGCAACTGTTTCCATCTCCGTACCCAATGGCTTCTCTTACACAAGATATCTTAGATGTCGCCATAGGAAGTGATCGAGGGAATTCAGGTCAGGTGACGTCGCAGGCCATAGAATAGGACCTTCTCTTGCAATCCAGCGACCAAGGAGTGCAGCATTGAAATGGTTGCGGACATCCACACCGAACAGAGGCGGTGCACCGCCATGTTGTACCCACATCCTCTCACGAACTCAGGTGGACACCATTGCACGAACCTCAAGTACAGGTGGACATTCAGACGGCCAGATAGAGGTTATCGCCTACAGTGACGACTCAGATATTCACAGCAAAACGGACTTGATGGTGAGACTCTACTACAGCGTGAAGGTTTTCTTCATAACGCACGTAGCTATTCCTGCTGCCCAAAGTACCATAGCGATGAAATGAGGCCTCTCGAGTAAACAGCACGATTTGGGGTGAGTTCTGCGAAACTGTGCTCGTTCTGCTCTACAGTACTGTACTGTACGTCTCTGAATAGCACTGAGTAATGTATGGGTCTGTCGTTGATTCACAGCACGTTATGTCACAGGACAACGTAAATACGACACAGCAGAGCCACCTTATGGACTTCCTAGTAACCAGGCTCTTCCTCCTTGTTTCCTTGCAGGAAATATAGAACGTACATGTAAATAAACAGCACAGTACTTGTAAATTTGTGCCCATGTTAGTTGTAAATAAACAGGAAAATAGTAATGTTAGACAAAGCAGTATACAAGTTTGCTTTCATATCTCCTTAAGCTGGCTTCTCCAACTCCAGGTTCCCTACTTCAAACTGTTTAGTGAAGCATTCTCTGTGTCCTGTTATATTTTTGCACGCTCTTACGGAAACGCCCTGTATAGTACCACGCCTGCCAATCCACTCATCAGTTTTCAAATAGACGTACGTCTATAATGCGGGGCTTATCCACCTCGTTGACATATCAATTTTTCCTTAACCGGCTACAAATTTTTTTTAAAAAAAGTGGACTATTTTGCAGCTGTACAGCACGTCCTGAAACACATGTAGCCAATTTACGGAACTGACAGTACTGTTGAAAAATTATGCCTGACTAGCCGACCTTTGAAAACCCCTCCCACACAAACACGACGGAAGGGTTCAAGTCTATCTCCTCCGCCACATGGGAATTCGTAGGATCCCAGTAGACACAGGTGTTTCTTCACTCTGCCGTTCAGCTTAAGACTCGCTTCATCACTTCAAAGAATGCTTCTGTAAGACTTGGGACAGGCTACTTGTCGGATTGTGTCCAACTCGCAGAACTCCTCTCCGGATCACCTTCATGTAGGCTTTGAAGTAAAGTAGCCCTACGTGATGTCATATTCAGATTTTTTTCTGAATCCTTCGCAGGCTTGTTCCAACTATCCAATACTCTTTTCTTTTCTTTGAGATGACTGTGCGACAACATTGTATTCTGTAGTATCAGAGTTTGGCCTGCCTGCTCCGTTATCGATATAGTCTCTTCAAATCTTAAATTTAATTTGCGTACATCTTCTCTGGGTGGAGATTGGATGTTTGCAGAAACTTTCACAAACATATCGTAAACATCGCTGTAAGTACGCTCATGTTTCCACAATATTTTCAAAACAAGTTCACGGTGTTTTGTAATTAACTTTCTGTTAACTGTTTCTCAACAACCATATCGTAAACACCGCTGCTAGTATGCTCATGTTTCCACAGTATTTGCAAAACAAGTGCACGGTGTTCTGAAGTTAACTTTTCGTTAACTGTTTCTCAGATAACACCACAGAACATAACATCAGATTGTTACTGTCAGCTGACTTATGGGTATTATATACTAGTAAACATCACAACTGACTACCATTACGCTAGACATAAGGAAATCTAAGGATTGATAGTGAAAACTAACTCATGACTTAACCCGTCTACTGTTTTCGCGTTAATAGTGAGAATTAGTACTTTACTAAGAAAGCGAATTTTTTATTATATTTTGCATATGACGGTCTAACATGCCCCATACCTGTGCCTTAACTCTGTGCTTACGCAGTTCAAAATACTTTGATGCGCTAAAACACTATTAACGTATGAGGAGGTACCGTCTCCGTAACGCGATATTATACTGTGATTCAGCTGCCCCTGACTACAAGTTTTATGACAGTGCAACGCCTTCAAGGACCCACGTGTGAGATTTTTATATTCTCTCGCTAGCTACGCCCATTCTTTTAGTCCTACACAAAAAAATGAACAGAATATTTTTGTCGGAATCTTAATATGGTTAACTTTTCTACTGCGATACGTTTTCGCTGGGTGCCACGGTTTTCGAGTTATTCAAGAAAAACGCATTTGAAGGTTACTGTTGTGCTTTTTTCTTGAATAATTCTAAGACTACGGCCCCTAGCGAAAATGAATCTCAGAACAAAATTTAATTACATTAAATATCCTACAAGAAGGTCCTGTTCATGTTTTCTGTGGGACTCACGCAGCGCGTGAGAGAATATTTGATTTGCACGTGGCATTAGAAGGTGTTGCATGTTACATAAAAACCGCAGGTAGAGGCAACATGTGACCCAAAAATGTTTGTCTGTGTGCCGGTTCTCCTTGCGTTACCGCAACCAGTTTCCAGTTAATCACTGTATAACGTATTTCAAGTCAGCAGGTTATGGGCCCCCAGCATCCAGAAAACTCGCTATAGCTCTTATATCATATGCATGATTCTCTGTTTACTTCTTTCAATGAACCTGCTCACAACAGATTACCATATTATAATGAAACACCCAGTATATTCTTCGATAAGGGCAACCCGCAAAAAAGTTTGGTCCCTCGCGAGACATCAAGCTTATAACGCATAACACCGCCTCTAGGCATGATAATGCGTCAGTTAAGCAAGGAACAAATTCCACAAGTTTATTCGAGTATGGGGTATCGTGTTAAACAACTCGTAGATGATTAGATGCCGTACATGTACCAAGTTAATAGGAGTTTGGCTAGTATGCTTTATCTGATGTTTCAAACTTGAGACTATTGTGTGTGATTTAGGTGGTTACCAGGATAACCGAGTTACGACAGGTTGCCAGGGTGTTCTTTAAGTCAGAAAGATATTTGTGCAGCCCTCTGAAGACGGCTGTTGCCGTCTAGGGAGTATGGAATCGCCACAACATACACACCATGAAGATGTAGAAGACAGGGCAACGCTTGGTCATTGAGAACGATGAGATAAACATCCTGATTCACGTTTATAATAACCAAAAACATCCCTGAAAGTTCTCAGAATCAGCTCCAGCTGTACTACAACCTTCACACATTGGTTTAAACGCCTCTCAGGCCGGACTACTGAATGCGGTCTTCAGAAACTGTTTACCTCAGTTCAATCATATTACGAACGTCTAAATGGCAGATAATGAGGTAACCGATGGCGAAAAAAATCAGCTGCAAGGAGTTAAAAAAATGGCACTGACCACTATGGGACTTAACATCTATGGTCATCAGTCCCCTAGAACTTAGAACTACTTAAACCTAACTAACCTAAGGACATGACACACATTCATCCCCGAGGCAGAGAAAATCCCCGACCCCGCCGGGAATCGAACCCGGGAACCCGTACAAGCAGTTAGTACAGGTAACGTATTAGTATTAGATGAGAGCCCTACAAGGTCCTACAGAGATTATTTCCCCTTCAAGCAGCAGTTTATTGTAGATCGCTCGAGCAACGAAGGGTACCTAGCTACTGAAAAAAAAAAAAGCTCACAGCATTTCCGTTTCCGAGAAGGGCGTAGGGCTGATGCATGTAATTATGGTCTTGTGTCACTGACCTCGATCTGTTGCAAAATTATGGAACACGTTTTCTGCTCACGTATTATCACGTTTTTGGAGAACGAAAATCTTCTCTATAAAAATCAAAATGGATTCCGCAAACTGAGAAATTGTAAAACACAGCGATGAGGTGAGTGGCGCTGTAGACAGCGGCATTTGACACCATCCCCCGCACTCTGCCGGTAAGTGAAGAAAAAAAAAAAGAAAAATACCAGCTTACGGAGTATAGGAAACATTTTTGCGGCTGGGTACAATACTTTCTCACGGGCAGAAATCAGCACGTCGCTCTTAACGGAACAAAAGCGGCAGATTTTGGACCGTTACCGTTTGCAATGTTTATAAATGATCTAGTAGGAAGCGCCGGAAATTCTTTAAGACTGTTTGCAGATGATTCGGTTGGAAAGTAGCAACACCAGAGACAATATTTATTTGCAGAATGATCTGGAGACGTCTGTCGAATGGTGCAGATCTGGCAGTCGACCCTGAAGATCTACATCTACATCTACATCTATACTCCGCGAGCCACCTTACGGTGTGTGGCGGAGGGTACTTATTGTACCACTATCTGATCCCCCCCTTCCCTGTTCCATTCACGAATTGTGCGTGGGAAGAACGACTGCTTGTAAGTCTCCGTATTTGCTCTAATTTCTCGGATCTTTTCGTTGTGATCATTACGCGAGATATATGTGGGCGGTAGTAATATGTTGCCCATCTCTTCCCGGAATGTGCTCTCTCGTAATTTCGATAATAAACCTCTCCGTATTGCGTAACGCCTTTCTTGAAGTGTCCGCCACTGGAGCTTGTTCAGCATCTCCGTAACGCTCTCGCGCTGACTAAATGTCCCCATGACGAATCGCGCTGCTTTTCGCTGGATCATGTCTATCTCTTCTATTAATCCAACCTGGTAAGGGTCCCATACTGATGAGCAATACTCAAGAATCGGACGAACAAGCGTTTTGTAAGCTACTTCTTTCGTCGATGAGTCACATTTTCTTAGAATTCTTCCTATGAATCTCAACCTGGCGCCTGCTTTTCCCACTATTTGTTTTATGTGATCATTCCACTTCAGATCGCTCCGGATAGTAACTCCTAAGTATTTTACGGTCGTTACCGCTTCCAATGATTTACCACCTATGGCATAATCGTACTGGAATGGATTTCTGCCCCTATGTATGCGCATTATATTACATTTATCTACGTTTAGGGAAAGCTGCCAGCTGTCGCACCATGCATTAATCCTCTGCAGGTCCTCCTGGAGTACGTACGAGTCTTCTGATGTTGCTACTTTCTTGTAGACAACCGTGTCATCTGCAAATAGCCTCACGGAGCTACCGATGTTGTCAACTAAGTCATTTATGTATATTGTAAACAATAAAGGTCCTATCACGCTTCCCTGCGGTACTCCCGAAATTACCTCTACATCTGCAGATTTTGAACCGTTAAGAATGACATGTTGTGTTCTTTCTTCTAGGAAATCCTGAATCCAATCACAAACCTGGTCCGATATTCCGTAAGCTCGTATTTTTTTCGCTAAACGTAAGTGCGGAACCGTATCAAATGCCTTCCTGAAGTCCAGGAATACGGCATCAATCTGCTCGCCAGTGTCTACGGCACTGTGAATTTCTTGGGCAAATAGGGCGAGCTGAGTTTCACATGATCTCTGTTTGCGGAATCCATGTTGGTTATGATGAAGGAGATTTGTATTATCTAAGAACGTCATAATACAGAACACAAAACATGTTCCATTATTCTACAACAGATTGACGTAAGCGAAATAGGCCTATAATTATTCACATCTGATTTATGACCCTTCTTGAAAATGGGAACGACCTGCGCTTTCTTCCAGTCGCTAGGTACTTTACGTTCTTCCAGCGATCTACGATAAATTGCTGATAGAAAGGGGGCAAGTTCTTTAGCATAATCACTGTAGAATCTTAAGGGTATCTCGTCTGGTCCGGATGCTTTTCCGCTACTAAGTGATAGCAGTTGTTTTTCAATTCCGATATCGTTTATTTCAATATTTTCCATTTTGGCGTCCGTGCGACGGCTGAAGTCAGGGACCGTGTTACGATTTTCCGCAGTGAAACAGTTTCGGAACAGTGAATTCAGTATTTCTGCCTTTCTTCGGTCGTCCTCTGTTTCGGTGCCATCGTGGTCAACGAGTGACTGAATAGGGGATTTAGATCCGCTTACCGATTTTACATATGACCAAAACTTTTTAGGGTTCTTGTTTAGATTGTTTGCCAATGTTTTATGTTCGAATTCGTTGAATGCTTCTCTCATTGCTCTCTTTACGCTCTTTTTCGCTTCGTTCAGCTTTTCCTTATCAGCTATGATTCGACTACTCTTAAACCTATGATGAAGCTTTCTTTGTTTCCGTAGTACCTTTCGTACATGATTGTTATACCACGGTGGATCTTTCCCCTCGCTTTGGACCTTAGTCGGTACGAACTTATCTAAGGCGTACTGGACGATGTTTCTGAATTTTTTCCATTTTTGTTCCACATCCTCTTCCTCAGAAATGAACGTTTGATGGTGGTCACTCAGATATTCTGCGATTTGTGCCCTATCACTCTTGTTAAGCAAATATATTTTCCTTCCTTTCTTGGCATTTCTTATTACACTTGTAGTCATTGATGCAACCACTGACTTATGATCACTGATACCCTCTTCTACATTCACGGAGTCGAAAAGTTCCGGTCTATTTGTTGCTATGAGGTCTAAAACGTTAGCTTCACGAGTTGGTTCTCTAACTATCTGCTCGAAGTAATTCTCGGACAAGGCAGTCAGGATAATGTCACAAGAGTCTCTGTCCCTGGCTCCAGTTCTGATTGTGTGACTATCCCATTCTATACCTGGTAGATTGAAGTCTCCCCCTATTACAATAGTATGATCACGAAACTTCTTCACGACGTTCTGCAGGTTCTCTCTGAGGCGCTCAACTACTACGGTTGCTGATGCAGGTGGTCTATAGAAGCATCCGACTATCATATCTGACCCACCTTTGATACTTAACTTAACCCAGATTATTTCACATTCGCATTCGCTAATAACTTCACTGGATATTATTGAATTCTTTACTGCTATAAATACTCCTCCACCATTGGCGTTTATCCTATCCTTGCGGCATATATTCCATTCTGTGTCTAGGATTTCGTTACTGTTCACTTCCGGTTTTAACCAACTTTCCGTTCCTAATACTATATGCGCACTATTTCCTTCAATAAGAGATACTAATTCAGGAACCTTGCCCTGGATACTCCTGCAGTTTACCAATATTACGTTAACTTTTCCTGTTTTTGGTCTCTGAGGACGGACGTTCTTTATCAACGATGATAATGTCCTCTCTGGTAAGCCGTCAGGTATTTTATCGTTTCGCCCAAGGGGGGGTCCCTCTAACCTAAAAAACCCCCGTGTGCACGCCACACGTACTCTGCTACCCTAGTAGCTGCTTCCGGTGTGTAGTGCACGCCTGACCTGTCTAGGGGGGCCCTACAGTTCTCCACCCAATAACGGAGGTCGATGAATTTGCAACCATTATAGTCGCAGAGTCGTCTGAGCCTCTGGTTTAGACCCTCCACACGGCTCCAAACCAGAGGACCGCGATCGACTCTGGGCACTATGCTGCAGATATTAAGCTCAGCTTGCACTCCGCGTGCGATGCTGGTTGTCTTCACCAAATCAGCCAGCCGCCGGAAGGAACCAAGGATGGCCTCAGAACCCAAGCGGCAGGCGTCATTCGTTCCGACATGTGCTACTATCTGCAGCCGGTCACACCCAGTGCGTTCAATAGCTGCCGGAAGGGCCGCCTCCACATTACGGACGAGACCCCCCGGCAAGCAGACCGAGTGCACACTGGCATTCTTCCCCGACCTACCCGCTATTTTCCTGAGGGGCTCCATAACCCGCCTAACGTTGGAGTTCCCTATAACTAATAGGCCCGCCCTCTGTGACTGTCGGGACCTTGCCGGAGAATCGGCCACTGGCCCAACAGGCGAGGCATCCTGTGGTGGCTCGGAAACGATGTCATCACCACTAGGAAGCACCCCGTACCTGTTGGAAAGGGGTAAGGCAGCTGCCACGCGGCCAGATCCCACCTTCGCCTTTCGGCCAGGCACGCGCGAGCCCACCACTGTCCGCCATTCACCCTGGAGTGATGGCTGACCGGTAAGATGCTCACTGCCGGAAGACGCAGCGACATCAGGGGTTCCATGTGATTCCAAGGCCACCGAAGTAGGCATAGGTCTCACCACAGTTGCCCCAACGCCACTACGAGCCGACGCCTGCGCCTCGAGCTCGATGAGCCTAACAGACAAAGCCTCCACCTGCCCCCGAAGAGTGGCCAATTCTCCTTGCGTCCGCTCACAACAACCACAGTCCCTACACATGACTATGTTTACCCTACTCTATACGGTGACAAATTCCCAAGATAATCTTCTGATGAGCTACTCTGATAATCAAGAACACTCACTGAAATACGAGACGCGAAAACTACGCTAGGTTTTCCCAGAAAAACTATTTAAAAGCTAAGCGCAGCAAATAAGTACAAAAAACGCTTTATACAAACAGTACTCGCTGCTGCTGGTGCTCTCGCTCTGGCTGTCACAAGACAACTGCTGATTCAAGTGACTAGTGGCTAAAATAAGTATGATATACGAGGGTTGGAACTTAAATAGTGGCAACTATTTATTCACAACCTATACAAAAGAGCTACATGCTTGCACCTGTTATTGTCCTTCAAAGTAGTCACCAGCGTTGTATAGAACCCATTGTGAGCGATGTGGAAGGCGTAGTATACCGTTAGCAGAGCCTGTTCTGTTGATGGTGCGAATGGAGCGGTCTAAAGTTATGGAGATTCTCGTGTACGACTGTGGTGGTGTTATCCTAACTCATTACGTTCCTCCACGGCAGACCATCAATGCACAGTATTACTGTTCGTGTTTGGAGCATCACCTGCGACCAGCTTTGCGAAAGAAGCGGCGACACTTTCTGCGCAACCCGCCCATCATTTTGCACGACAATGCGCGGGCGCATACAGCGCAATCTGTGGCTGCTCTGTTCGCTCGATGGGACTGGGAGATACTGTACCATCCACCATACACCTCGGAGTTAGTCCTTGTGAATTTGATTTGATTCCAAATATGAAGGAACCACTTCGTGGCATTCGCTTCAGTACTGTTCCAGAGATTCGACAGGCAGTAGACCGCTCCATTCGCACCATCAACAGAACAGGCTCTGGTAACGGTATACTACGCCTTACATATCGCTGGCAACGGGTTCTACACTGACTACTCTGAAGGACAGTAACAGGTGCAAGCATGTAACTCTTTGTATCGGTTGTGAATAAATAGTTGCCACTATTTAAGTTCCAACCCTCGTATTTCGCATACATAGGAAACCCACTGCTGCAGAACTACATTATTGATGACAAGCTGCTGGAAACAACATATACCGTAAAATAACATTGGGAGTAAGTATCCAGAGCGATCTAAAGTGGAATGAGGACATAAAACAAAAGAAGGAAAAACAGGTGCCAGACCAAGATCAGTAAGAAGAATCTTAATGAAACGTAATTCATCCACGAAGAAAGCGCCTTACAAGGCGTTTGTTCGATCGATTCTAGAGAATTGTTCATGGATCAGGGCTCATTACCAGGTGGCATTGATGGAAGTCATGAATAAAATCCAACGCAGAGCGGCGCGTCTCATCACAAGATTGTTTAGTTGAGCACTTTTGGGGCAGAGACTTGCTCCAACATGGCCACGACGAGGAAATTCGCGAAATTGGAGTTAATACAGAAGCTTACCGACAATCAATCTTACCGCACGCTATTCGCGAGCGGAACAGGGAAGGGACGATCAGTTAGTGGTACCAGAGGCACTCTCCGCCACACACCGTTTGGTGGCTTCCGAAATATTGTCGTAGATGTGGAAATGGGTCTATATGCACCGACAGAAGCCGTATCTGTCAGGTTTGAAACCGATCGTCATTTGCCGAGGCTTGACACTCCTCTTCGGTCTCTATCCTTAGGATCTCTTTACCACCGCCGTTCATACGCCATGTTTGATATTTGCAACTGGTACACCGTTCGTTGTAAGTACATTGGACAGTATGGGCTAGTACTCGAACAAAAAATGGTTCACATGGCTCTGAGCACTATGGGACTTAACATCTGAGGTCATCTCTCCTAGACTTAACTTCTGAGGTCATCAGTCCCCTAGAACTTAGAACTACTTAAACCTAACTAACCTAAGGACATCACACACTTCCATGTCCGAGGCAGGATTCGAACCTACGACCATAGCGGTCGCGCGGTTCCAGACTGTAGCACCTAGAACCGCTCGGCCACCCCGGCCGGCTATTGAAAAGTAGTAAAGATTTCAGTTCAAATACTTATTACGACTCACTGCATCTTTCGTTATTTGAACACCAAATTGTCATCCTCAAACCAATAATATCTTTCACTGGACTGTTTATGATAGCCAGTTAAGTTCACGAACTCAAACAATACGTGATTTTAAGCAAGTACAGCTGAAAAACGTATTTTATTTTTACATTCCGTAACGTGTTTTTCGGTTTGCTCTAAACTGACGCTTACAACTTCTTCTGAAAAAAGTTGTTCAAAAACCTGTACGGGAATGAGACCATACAACGTTTCTTTCAATTCATCCGACTGACAATAAGCTTTCTTCCCAAAATAAGGAAAAAACTTCGGAACCTGATGACACCATTTAACTTTGCGGGCTCTTGTAGAAGAAACATGAGGAAGGTCTCCCTTGTCTCTTTCACACAAAATTTTAGTACCTGCAGCATCGCTTACATAGGTATTTCTAATCAAGTCACCTTCAATATTTTCTTCTTGTGTCTGCTCAACTACCTCCGGAGGTAAAACTACCATACCTACTTCTATTTCTTCAGGAAATAGATATTCTACTGCCTCTTCAACAGTTTTAAAGATTTGGTGAACTATGATTGACAAATCGGAAAAGACCACAAAACATAACATACACCACGGAAGTGCCCAATGTCCAAGATTTCGTGCAGTGGAATACAAAATGCAATAACGTATTTTGATCCACCTCTAGTACTGAACACTATTACAGTATTACATTACGCAGCACCCAGAAAATGTCAGTGGCCTTACCTCAGACGCAGCCACACTAATAGAAATGGAAATAACTAGCAGGCTCTGGAAAAACACTTCACTATTCTTAATTGTATTGAGCGGAGTCACGGTAGGGGCAGCACTGCCAATGGCAGTATTCCACATTCTCCAAAACTCTGGGTGAAATTTCCCAAATTTGCGGACAAAAATTTTCCGACTCTTCGGAAATTCCACATATTATAGGAATTTGAGTGTTTTCTGCCACTTGTCTTGAGTAAATTATTGATTACATTATTTCGTGCTCATTGAATGCTTTTGTTCCTCGTAAATTTAAGTATTTACATAAAAAACAGAAAATTAAGTAATTCGAAAGGCCACAAAAATGTTTTATACGTGGCGTGGTGTCTGTGACATCTTGATTAAGTAAGCTCTCACTATAGTCTTGAAGTCGCTTCAATTAGCACACTGCCTTGGAATTTATGTTGTGAATAATCAGCTACAAGTAATGTGCACTACCACATTGCAGAAATAAATCTATAACAGCTCCGGAAAATTGATTCTGAATGTTACAGTAAGTGCGAAGATCCTTAAAATGTGTTTGGAACTCTTTGAGATCCGGAATGTACAGTTGTGACTTCAAGAATCTTCTTTGCGAGGATCATTTCCTATATGTGAAAACAGCGTATCATGTATACTGTACTGTTAGTTTCCAATCAAGGTATGTCCTGGTCTGCTACAGTTGTAACACGCACGGGGGTACTAGTGGGTGGGGGGTACTCATAAACTGGCATTTCGTTTCGTGACCGTGCGCCCTATCCACACCACGTACCTGACAATCCCGCGGCGGTCGTACTGTTCTGCTCCACACTGCTGCTGGCTTGCCTGAAATTATCCGTCGAAATATGCAAGCGAGTCAGGGGACCCACTCAACGTTAATACACAACACTGTCCGAGGTCTGGTATGAATGACTATATTCTGAGACGATAAGAAATCACAGGTTGCACTGCCTATATTCTAAGCCATAAGTTTTGATGTCAACTTCAAGATGATTATCTGTCCACAAAATCACTTGGACGAGCGTACACGTAACCGAACACGGCGCGGATGATTGTTGATGATGCGAAAGCCGGCCGAAGTGGCCGTGCGGTTAAAGGCGCTGCAGTCTGGAACCGCAAGACCGCTACGGTCGCAGGTTAGAATCCTGCCTCGGGCATGGATGTTTGTGATGTCCTTAGGTTAGTTAGGTTTAACTAGTTCTAAGTTCTAGGGGACTAATGACCTCAGCAGTTGAGTCCCATAGTGCTCAGAGCCATTTGAACCATTTTGATGCGAAAGCCGAATGATCGCACGAAAGTTCTTACGCTCGTCACGCATACACAGATTTCCTTGGTACCATTCCTCCTTGACACTAGTAATGATATAACACTAATTATAGAGTTAATTATCCAGTTCTCAGTTCTCACTTGTACGAGCATGCGTGTAACCGTCGCGGCGCGGCTGATTGTTGATAATGCGGAACGCGATGACCGAACGCACGTTCTCACGCTCGCTACAAGACACTGGCACTTAAATGCTCTCTTTTGTGGTGAACAGTATTACTGATTCACATCAGTTCATTCTGGGAGACCGAACACGGCGCGGATGATTGATACAGCACGGTACGACACGCAATGAGAGGATACACAAATACGTTATCAGCAGCACTGCTCATTTTTAAATTACTTCTTGACGCACTTTCCTCTCAATCACTTCCGTATTCCATCACTTTACTGTAATAGCACTTGTAGCAACGCTTCAACTTCCGTACTAACAATGCCTCTCACATGCTGAGCTACACACAACACAACGTAACAGTCCCGTGTCCAGCGCTCGACTCTCTAGACGCGGCTGCTCGCAAAGATACTCCACAACTAAACCAGAGATATGACAGTACGCTCACACAGTCATTTAATATTTGATTATTTACGGATGTTACTGGTTACGTTTACATTGGAAAAGTAATTGTTTTCGACTTGAGACGACAACCATAATCTACAAGAAGTGCATTATCGAGAGCAATTGGTGAATATGTGAATATACAATGCATAATTTTTTTGTATATACTTTACCGAAATAACACTTACCAATATGCTACGCCAATGATTAATGTCTCAAAAGTGCAGTCTCAAGAACCCTTAGAGTTCCGGTATGCAACAGCTGAAATCCAGGAATGTTTATTAAAGCTTCCAAGGAGGCAACTTGTGTGAAATACGTAGACCAGATGCGCTATTGTTGCTGAATGTGGCTTTGAGTACGGTTTGCAGCTAATAGAAAGTATGCGGAAGTTGTCGTATCGCTTGCAAGCGCTGCCAACGTATGTGATTTCCGCAGATTGGCTCTGCAGTAGCAATTTGAGCCCTACGGTAGTACATTTAGTACCGACACACATTCATCATCTACTCATTGAATAATTGTATCAGCACAGGACTATTTCAATTTAATATTCATTGTTAGACACAACACAATATCTTGATATCCATTGTTACTATACGGTTATTGCCAATAAATGCTGCATATAGACGTGGAAATCTGTGCAACGTAGCTTTACAACAACTTGATACATTCGCACACAAGTTGTCAGCAGACAATACCGCGTGTAGTCTTTTCCCTCTCTCCCCCCCCCCCCCTCTCCCCCTCAGCTAATCCTCTCACAGCGTCGGCCGCCGGCAAGTACTGGAAAGACGCAAACAAAATGACGAGTGGAGAGCTCACTTTATGCTAGATTTTGTTCAACATGGCCTTTAAGCAGGTGATCATGTCGAAAGTTACTGGGGTCAAGTGTTAAGTTACAGAAACCGCGCCTTTGAAAATGACACAATGAAAACGTGAGCGTCTAAAAATAAACTAGTGGCATTAAGGGGGGTAGGACGTCAAACGGGCCGTCTTGGAGCAGGAGAGGCACCACAGGACATTTTAATTTCCACTGTCTATACTTTTACAAATAAATTCATAAAACTTTGTCAGCATCACCAGGAAGGATTCAGGTTTCACAATTATAGCAGTGGAAGTTCAAAAACATAACAAAATAATTTTTTTTACGTGTGAAAGTTCATAATTTTTTCACTTCTATTGGCTGCGTTTGTTGCTATAGGTATACGTTTCTTCATAAATAAGAGAGACTATTCGATGAATTTTGCACAGCATACAAACCATACTTACAGGTATATGAAACTCTAGAAATTATTTAATTTATGAAAAAATGAATGTACTGTTATATTTTAAACTTCATGTTTAGAAAAAACTCCAATTTTATATTTAATTATCTCAATTTTTACCACAGTTTTTAATAGATTTGGAAAATTCTAAGTTTCATATACCCGTAAGTATGGTTTGTATGCTGTGCAAAATTCATCGAAGAATCTCCCTGACTAATGAAGAAAAGTGTACCTATAGCAACAAATACAGCCAATGGTAAGTGAAAAAAGGTGAAATACAAATGAAAAAAAAATTATTTTCTTACATTTTTGAACTTCCACGACTATAAGTGTAAATCCGGAATCCTTCCTGGTCGTGCTGACAAAGTTTCATGAATTTATTTGTAAAAGTATAGACAGTGGAAATTATAATGTCCTGTGGTGTCTCTCCTGCTCCAAGACGGCCCGTTTGACGTCCTACCCCCCTTAAATTAAATTTAAATACCAATGATTCCTATAGTTCCACTGTCCAAATACGCCGACAACCTCTGAACATTATTGTTTTAAAAGATGACAGAATAGATGTGATCTGGAATATTATTGATGAGTAGGGCATAAACCTAGAATTGAATATTATATAGATAATTTAACAGTAACATTTTAACAGTAGAAAAGCTCTTAACATTTCAAAATAATCTGACAGAAACAAACTCTTTCGTCAAAAACTCCTCGTAAATGCGCAGCCTGTGTCATGTGCTAGAAGGCGCAGTTCCTTGGTGACGTCACAACAGCCAGACTGTGGCATAGCAAAACGGTTATTGCCCAATCTTATCATTTTTAAAAGCCTTGCTATGGTACAAATTTATGTAACCGACAGAGGTAAGAACTAAGAAGATCTTGTGGAATCATAGTCGACCATGTTTACATATGGTACCTGTTTGCAACTTATTAAATTAAGCTGATTCCGAAACCAATATTCAATGAGTGAGATAGATATGATAATTAATTTATTTATTAAACGTTACAGTCGGATTACGCGCCTTCGATGCGTTAAAAATGTCGACGATATTATTCTATGAACATTTTCATCGCTGTCACATATCACATGCATTCGCAAAGCCCAGCAGACCGACAGTAACAACAATAAACCTTTCAGTGCCTTAATGACTAACGTACCGTCACACATTGATAGATGATGGCGGCTGACAGGGGTTGGAAAGTAGCAGGGAAACTTCCGAATTACGACTTACGACTCCAGATCAGATTCTAGTCACAGGTATCATTAAAAAGTGAACAAGCTTCGGATGAGTTCAAACAAGTTTAGTTAGTAACCTACCTTAGGAGTAGTTTCTACCTTTTTGCCTACACCTTTTAGCGACCATTTATCCATTTCATTTTTTCAAAATATCTCCGCTATATGCAGTGAAGACTGGCGAGAGAGTACTGCCCAACAAACAGAATGTGGAAGTAGAACATTGCTTTGATCGAAGCATGCGATCAACAGCTTTTTCTCGCACAGGCTCAGCCATTGTTATGTTCAGTCTCTCTTAAGTAATGTCTCTATATAAAAGAGAATGTTTGAAATATGCTCCATGACACTCATTTTGTGCTTATGGTCTTGAAAACGATTACAATCAACACCAACAACAAACTCACCAACCATCAAATTGTCGATATATTCATAAATGGTAAAACGTTAAAATCACCGCATACTTCCCACATAAAGCCGGGCCCCATAAAATCGCCAGTCGAGTTGCAATTCCCCACAATTTGGGGAATTCCCCACAAACTGGCAATGCTGGGTAGGAAAGATATAACAACAATACCCATTGTTGATGGAAACTTCACTTTACCAGACAAAAGCCCATTGTCGGTTTGAAGTAGAATACGTTGTAAAATTAACGGAAAACTGACTGTCCTCAATCGGGGACATTGGGCCCTTATGGGTTAAACGCTGATGCGGTTATATGGAAAATTTTATAATGATCTTAGACTACTGTTTTAGATATATTCATAAAGAAAGCGATCGCTGGAGAAGCTCAATTTAGTTGGTTTCTGCTTGGAAGTCGACTAACATTTGATTCGCGCGGAACTCTGATTCTGCCGCTGGGACAGGTGGCGGTCACTAGGCCGTGGAACTCGCGGGCAGTGATGCACTGAGGATGGACTGCGCGCGGGGCGACGATCCCTGGCGTCTGGTCGCTGTTGTTTCAGAGCTCGTAAAGATTTACTTTTGGCTGCGCGGGCGGCTTATCTGGGGCCAGAACTTGCGCCGTATTTCCTGCGGGGCGACACTTTTATCTGCCGCCGTGCCGCGGGATTTTCCAGCCGGCGACGCTCTACTTTATCGGCGGAGGCGGCGTTTGGCGTTTGGCAACTGGCGGTGGGGCAGCCCGTAGCCCCGAGCGAGGAAATGGCACCACCCAGCGGAATGTCTGATACCGGACCGCTGTAGCGCTCAGTGGCGTGTGACCCCTGCAAAAAAAGCCGAAAACTGATCTACTTTCCATTTCCGTTAATACCGACCCCGCACTATTTCTCTGTCGAGACTGAAAGGTAGCGCGGTCTAGCAGCGACTTCGCGGAATACTACAGGGATCCAAGTGTTTCTCTAGTGCTATTCCAGAAATAAGAGAATCTGATCTACACTTCTTAATAAAATACACAAGTAGACAATGACCGAAATGTTTCGTACAATAAATATAATTTATTGTCCACATGACGCGTTTTGAGAAATAATTCCCAATATGAAGTGCGTTTTTCGTGTAGTATGGCATTCAAATGGTTCAAATGCCTCTGAGCACTATGGGACTTATCTTCTGAGGTCATCAGTTCCCTAGAACTTGGAACTACTTAAACCTAACTAACCTAAGGACATCACACACATCCATGCCCGAGGCAGGATTCCAACCTGCGACCGTAGCGCTCGTGCGGTTCCAGACTGTAGCGCCTAGAACCGCTCGGCCACTCCGGCCGGCCTGTATGGCATTCCAAGCATAATGTCTGTAATGTGCGAGCTTTCTCTACACCTTAAACACAACACTTTGAGTGACACGTAACCGATCGTCAACATCTTGCTGTGTATGACCTGCTGAAAGCAAAGCTACTCTCCCGACTCAGCAGTGCTGAACACAAACTGTATGAAGCTGATACTGGACTGTTAGCGGCGTGCCTCTGCGGCAGCGGTATGTTTACATGACTGGGAAACGACCACAAAGCATTCCAATAGTTAACACGGTCCAGTATATGGGCTCTACACGGGATAGCGAAAATAATGTGAACAGTGGTAGTAATGGGACGGTTGTGTTTGACGTTCAACAACGCAGGTAAGGCACATGTTGCTCTGGACTGTGCGTATTCAGTACGGACTAGGCATGAGTGTGGGTTGTTTATGAGTAGTCCACACTTCGTATTTCCATTCAGAGGCCGAGATCGACGTGTAATGAAAGACTTAACAGAGTTCCAAAGAGGGCAGATTGTGGGGGCCTGATTAGCTGGAGCATCAGTAAGCAAGGCAGCCAACTCATTGAATGTTTCAAGAGAAACTGTTTCAACAGTCATGACAGCCTTCACAAAACATGGAAAGACTTCACTGCGTAAACGTAATAGAGGGTGCATATCAAAACTATGTGACAGAGACCGTCGTATATAAACATGGTGTGAAAACAGCACAAAACTACAGCAGTTAAAATGACTGCAGAGCTCAATAGCCATTTCGAGACCTCATATCTGTCGACTCTGTCCGCCGAGAACTCCACAAAGCGAATATTCATACGTGACGACAATCAACGCAAACAAGCGTAAAACATGGTGGCTGGAGCATTTTATGGACGGCTGATCAGTTGAAACCCGTCATACGGTCCGACGAGTCAACGTTTTCGTTATTTCCAACATCTGGCCGGGTTTACGTCTGGAGGACACCAAAAGAAGTCTACAATCCGGATTGCTTGATTCCAACGGTCAAGCGTGGAGGTTGAAGTGTGATGGTGTGGGCAGTCATATCACTGTAGTCTGCTAGTCCCGTCATTACTCTCATGTTACAGCCAACGATAATGTGAACATTTTAGGTGATCAGGTGAACCCCATGATTCACATGTTGTTCCCCAACAGTGATGTCATGTTTCAGGTTGATAATGCACCCATTCACACAGATAGGACTGTTAAGTCATGATATGGGGAGCGTTCAACTGAACTACAGCGTCTTCCATGGTCACCACAGTCCCCAGACTTGAACATTATGGAATCCTTGTGGCCGCTATTGGAGCGCAGACTCCGGAGCAGACTTCCGGCTTCCTCGTCACTTCAGGAGCTAGAAGAGGTTCTCATCGAGGAGTGGCAGAACATTCCATGGAGACTGTTATACGCTAGTATTCCAAGAAGTATCGCAGCTATATTACATGCAAATCGGGGTCCAACCCCTTATTAATAAACATTTCTCAAGTAAGTACAGGTGCTCACATTATTTTGCCTATCCCCTGGATATATCAAGGCTGCCATATATATATATATATATATATATATATATATATATATATATATATATATATATATATATGTGTGTGTGTGTGTGTGTCTGTATAATATGTTGACATGACAGCCATTGCCCTGCAGAGTCCGTGCCTCTTGCGGGAACACAAAAAAATTCAAATGGCTCTGAGCACTATGCGACTTAACTTCTGAGGTCATCAGTCGCCTAGAACTTGGAAGTACTTAAACCTAACTAACCTAAGGGCATCACACACATCCATGGCCGGCCGGAGTGGCCGTGCGGTTCTAGGCGCATCAGTCTGGAACCGAGCGACCGCTACGGTCGCAGGTTCGAATCCTGCTTCGGGCATGGATGTGTGTGATGCCCTTAGGTTAGTTAGGTTTAAGTAGTTCTACGTTCTAGGGGACTGATGACCTAAGATGTTAAGTCCAATAGTGCTCAGAGCCATTTGAACCATTTGTTAGCAGCTTCATATATTTAAGAATCTTTTCCGATGTAAAAGAACTTTGGCAGACAAACTGAACTTGTTGTTGCTTCCATAGCGCTCAGCGAACTGGCGACGTCAGCTGCTAAATAATTGTGGATAGTAAAAAGTATTTCTTCTGCTCAGTCGCGTAGTAACCATACCAAAGAATAGTGAATTACGGTAAGTCTATATACTTGCAGAGGAACAATATACTGAGGTGGCAAGTCATTGGATAACGACACATATACAGGCGATGGCAGTATCGCGTACACAAGACAGAAAAGCGCAGAGCATTGGCGGAGCTGAAATTTGTACTCAGCTGATTGAAGGGAAAGATTTCCGACGTAATCATACATTCCCGTTCGGAAATCGTTGGGGAATTCATTATTCCGAGATCCACAGTGTCGAGAGCGTGCCGAGAATATCAGATTTGAGGCGTTACCTCTCACTAGGGACAAAGCAGTGACCGACGGCCTTCGCTTAACGATTGAGAACAGCGACATTCACGTAGAGTTTTCAATGTCAACATGTAACACTTCTATCGATTATAAGTAAGTTTATATTATGTATCTACAATTATGGACTGGTCATTTATTTGTGACAGGAAATTTTATATGAAAAAAGCAAAATGATTTGTTCAAATAATGAAATTTTATAATATGTGTATGTTTATTAGAAAGACAATGTTTATTGGAAGCTGGTTGATGCTTTGGCCACTTGTATTGTAAAACGTAAAAGATGTAGTGAAGTCCCTCCGCAACGAAAGTGGCGTGGCGCGATGTAAAAGGTGATTTCGGCGGTCGAACGGGGCGGCTCTTTGGTGGGAATGGTATGCAGTAAGTGACCAGCCGTAGCACGGTACACTTCGACGGTGCCTTAGAGGCAATTCGGAGCTGCTTTGCAAGGATTTTCTTTGCCTCGGATGTGGATTTCACTATTACTGGGTATTCTCGGCAAAAAGGAATGGCTCTAATATGTTGAAAATCCGACACCAAGAAGAGATTTTATAGAGCATTCGAACTTCCAGAGCCGTGAGTACAGTCAGCCGCCATGTCGCTTGCCACCAAAACTTCGCTACTGCTTCGCTAACGTCATACAGCCTGATATGTATATGGGCATGGACCAGTTAATTTGTGTGAATGGTTTTAATAATAATCCAAATGCTATAAATCTGTGTTCGAAACCGTATCTTTTATCCTGATCACGAACCTTTGTAGGGTCCTCTCCTAAGTGCTACTAAAACTATCCTGTATTAAATGAACAATTATTGCTTTCAAGTGATTCAAAGTGGTTTCTATTTGTTTGTCAAATGTGAAAGGAGTAGCAAAAGCTAAAGCTAAAACCACAAAAGTGAAGTCAGATAAGATTTTGCTAAAGTACTTTCAGTTTATTGCTGAGTATAGTTTTGCAAGAATACAGTACCAGATTGTTTAAGTGTTATTGTCTAAAATATCTGCTTCACAGGTGATAAAAAAGGCAAATAAATTAAGCTCATTTTAAAAATAATGTAGTCCCTTGATTACTGTCATGCATGATTCCTTTCTTTTGGTTAATTAAGCTCAGTGTTGAATTTGTTTGCCTTGCAAAGTGAATTTGGAAGGATTAGCTTTGTTTGAATTAATTTTTTTTACACAAATAGAGTTTGACTACTGACATTACACTAGTTTATAGGTCCCCAACATATTCTTCACATATTAGAAAGATTATTGAACTATTACTGCTGCTAAGGAAATTTGACATATATATATATATATATATATATATATATATATATATATATATATATATAAGAGGAGTATGAACAGTGTAATTTTCCTCTTCACTTAGGACCACGCGTAATCTACATTTGTTGGCCTTCCTTTTCGCCCAGTATCCCTTCATGAACAACGAATGGGCTAGCTTTCGTTGCGTAGACCATGTATGTCGGTTAGTTTTTCTCAAAACCCCGTGTGTTTGTGATTTTTCTGATTTCATTTCTATCATGTAGACTTGGAGACCCTAATTCTCTCAGGTCTTTTTCCGTCTGTTTGTACCAGTTCGGTCTTGTAGTTTTGTTCTTTAAAAATGTATGGATTTTGTACGTTAACCTGTTTGAGTCCATTCTTTCTAAGTGCCCCATGAATTGGATTGATCTGACAGATTTCTTTTCATTACAATTTTCTGCAATCCATTCACCTAAATATTTAAATTCTTTTACTCGAGAGATGTAGTTATTACCAATTTTGAGATCAGAAGGTGTATCTTTGATGTCAGTCATAAATTTTGTTTTTTCAAATGAAATTTGTAATCCTATTTTAGCTGCCTGTACAGTGTAACAGTACAGTGTAATAATGATATTTGTGGTTAAGTTAGAAGTCGCTCATGCCCAAATTTAGTTCGGCACTTCATGCAATATCATTTCAGTATTGGTTTAAGTAAGGATCTGGAGTGTAGCTGTTATTAGTATGAGTTTAGTGCAAAAATTTGCTTTCCATAATTACTGGAGTGTGTGTTATTGATAACTGCTGCTACACATAGCTCAGAGTACCATATGTCAGTTTGTATCCTGTGCTCTATTCAAAGAGAAACATTAAAGTAACTTCAATAGCCATTATCCAATTTTCTTAAATATATATTTTCAAATTAATGTGCTCAATTGGGCTGGCAACCGTATATTTTTTCGTTCACATACGAATTTTATCACTTTCATTAACTCCCAAGGTTAAAGTCTGTTTAGTTTTTCTGTTAATTTCACCATATTCAAAATTAAAGTCCGATACCTTTATCCGTTAGACACACGCGCGGTCAAAATTAAAAATCCTCTCAGAGGGTAACATTAGCTTGTTTCACAGCAGGTTAGCGTTATACGCGTCTTTTCCCGTGAAAGGAATAGCAGCTTGGGTTGTTAGGGAAGAGTGACGTATAAAACAGGCTAGTGTTATAAACAGACAAGCATCTCTGTGTGAAATAACCACAGAAATCAACGTGTGACGTATGACTAATGTGTGCGTTAGGACAGTGCGGCGAAATTTTGCATTAATGGGCTACGGCAGCAGACGTCCGACACGAGTGTGTGCTAAAAGCACTGCATCGCCTGCAGCGTCTCTCTTGAGCTCGTGACTGTGTCATTTGGACATTAGACGACTGGAAAACCGTGGACTGGTCAGATGAGCCCCGATCTGAGTGGGTAGGGGTAGATATTAGGGATCGACTGTAGCGCACACCTCACGAAGCCATGGACCCAAGTTGGCAACAAGGCCCTGGGCAAGCTGTTGGTGGCTCCTTAATGGTGTGGGCCGTGTTTACATGGAAAGGACTCGGTCCCCCGGTCCCACTGAAACGATCATTGACTGAAGATGGATATGTTCCATTACTTTGAGTCCATGTGCAGCCATTTACCGACTTCACGTTCCCAAACAACTATGGTATTTTTATGGATAACAATGCACCATGCCACTGGGCCACAATTGTTCGCGATGGTCTGAGGAATGTTGTGGACAGTTCGAGCTAAAGATTTGGCCATCCCAGATCGCCCAACATGAGTCCCATCGAACATTTATCGGACATAATCGGGAGGTCAGTTTTTTAAGCACAAAATCCTGCTCCGTCAACAATTTTCCCAATTATGGACTGCTACAGAGGCAGCATGGGTCAATATTTCTGCAGAGAACTTTCACGACATTTTGAGTTCATGCCACTTCAAGCTTCTCCAGCGCCTCAGACAGAAGGAGCTCCGACACGACATTATGTGTATGACCTGACTTTTGTCACAGTATATATATCGACTACCATGCTAAAGGGTCTAAAGATGAAGGCTGAGAGCTTTGAAATTGTTCGTAAAGAACAGCAATAAGCATAATTGAAAATAAAAGAAGAGAATAAATAGTTTTTATTTTCTACTGCAAACTGACCTTATGCAATATTATGACCACTGCCCATCGCGGGACTGTGTGTCCCCTATTCTCGTTTCGTACACGTGGCGCGGTAGAGGAAGTATATAAGCTGAGCAGACACAAATGACGAGTCATTCAAGTGTCGCGATCATTAGTCTGGTGCTCAGACCACGTTGTATTAATAGAAGAGATAGATCATATTCAAGGGAGAGCAGCCCGTTTCGTCACGGAATTGTTTAGCCAGCACGAGACTGTTACGTAGGATGCTTGCCAAACTACAATAGCAGACGCTACAAGAGATTAATTTTACATCACGTAGAAGTCTATTATTGAAATTCCGAGAGGGTAAGTTCAGGGAAGAATCAGCCAACATATCACTTCCTCCCACATACCTCTCGCGAGATGACCACGACGACAGTAAATCACCTTAGGATGATTAAAGGATTTTTCAATAGATGCCTCCTGCACTCAATCCATATATTTATCACCTTGTTAAAACACATGTTCAACAAGAAAAATACCTTCCTAGATAGAAATCGCAATAATTTTTAAACAAACAGAACATTTAAACGCTAAACATCGAGTTCAATAGCATTCATTAACTGAAACAAACAGTGTACGAAACAGTGGAACGAATTTCGAGGGTGTGCTGAAAAGTAACATGTCCGAATTTTTTATGTGGAAGCTTCTAAAGCGTTTAAAATAAAACAAGCGTTATTGACATTCTATACGTTTATTCTTCATGTCTTTATATTTGCACCCCCTGCCGCTAGAGGACTCTGAATTGCGACGTGAAACATGGCGGCGTGTAACGTAACTACGTCGCTGCGTGAGAAACAGCGTGCTGTAATCGAGTTTCGAATTCGCAGAGTTCGTCTATGTATGGAGTAACCTCTGCTTCAGCATGGCACCGTCAGACCACATATGAGCATTTAGACATCAGCAACAGTCCGACGCCTTGGTTCACTGTCGTCGATAATCCTCCATATTGTCCCATATTGACCGCGTCCCATTCTCATCCATTTCCAAAAAGTTAAAGAACACCTTCGAGGACTTCGATAGTTACGAATCAGCGCAAGCAGAGATGAGCTCGTGGTTCCGTCAACATAGACAAACAGTCTACAGTGAGGGTATTCAACGAACTGGCCACCCGTTGGGAGAAACGTATTCGTCACCCACGTGACTATGTTGAGAAATACTGTAAGTACGTAGACATGAAATATAAAGATGTACAATGTTAATAACGTTTGTTTTATTTAAAAATCCTTAAGAGTTTTCACATAAAAAATTCGGAGGCATTATTTTTCAACCCGCCCTCGTATGAAACAATAGCGTATCTATGAAAAAGCACTTTTGCCAACTTGTGCCCTGCCAAATTTGTTTCGAACGCCCGACGTAATCTACACCCGCAGTCAGTATTCCAGTGCACAGCGAATTATCGAACGCACTGTGGTATATAATCGAGGCAAAAGAATGTTGTCGGTGCGTAGTAAACATGTCCAAGAACATAATTTTCTTCAGGCAATAAAATCGATTTACTGCGCCTCTATTGCTTGTTGCTATGTCCGTCAAGTACAGTGTCTGCATCTTGTACTGTCCTCTGTTCTGCAGTGGCTGGACTGTTGCGAAATTCATTGTCACCGTTGGCAATAAGTGCTACGCGAGCAGTACGCGTGACAACATGATGTTACTTGGGATGCAGGACGTGCAACACACGCGCGATATAGAATAATAAAGAATTGTCTTGTTGTAACCAAGGCAGTATTTCATTGCCAACACTGCATTTTTACATAACAGAAATAAGCCGTCTCCTCTGTCCTGAGCATTCCCTACCCTACGAAAAACATATCTGCCTCGTGTGTTTCCACTGGTTGCTAAAGATAAATACCTCAACCGGTCGTATTACGTGCAACTGATTAGAATTTTTATGCCAGCATTCGGAATGAAAAAGATAGAATCAATGCTTTCCGATCTCATTGTATTGTAAATACAGCAAATAAAGCCTATGTTCGTCTGTGAAAATGGGCTCGATAATCAACCTGAGCTATCAGTAATCGGAATCTAACCTGCACAACACTGTATGCGTGTTGTATGGGTGTGTCAGTTTCATTGTCATTTAAGCCCTAACGTACCGTTACATTAAAAACTTAAAACTATCATTTGGATAAGCTATCTGACTTCGTATGCGAATATGTAAAATTACAGGAACAAATGAACTTGTAACAATGAATACCTAAGCTGTGTGACTGTGGATTTGAATAAGAATTTACAAGTGATACAGAATCTCGCTTGTGCAACGGAATTTACTGGGTTAGAGTACATGGCATGTTGTGGTGTGTCGGTGTCCCTTTTTGGCCCTAAGTTTTGCGCTCACCTCTTTAGAAGACTGCCTTTTTCCGAGTAGCTTACAGCAATTCGTAGCAGCATGCAAGAGCAGCTGCTAAAGCTTACTGTTACTAAGAATGAATTTCATAAAAATGAGTTTCCTTGGGTCCTGTTAGCTACTAAATAACTTTTAAGAAGGGATTTCATAAATTAAGTCTATTTAAAAACTTCAGAACTCATCATGACCAATAATAGTTTAACAAGTATTAATAACGACGAGATGCCTGAGAATGACCTTGTAAAGCTCAATAATGGCTGAGTGCCAGACTAACAAATTATTTCAATTTCAAAGTTACATTAACATGTAATAGCCACAGCATATATGCGAATTAGATGTGGAGAATAATTACTATTATTTGGAGGATAAGGAGCCTTCTTTAACTGACAAGCAAAACATGCGATTATTGCAAACTCGTACTAACAATCACGAGCCTAACCTTGCAATTTCTCTTTACACTATGCTTGCGAATTTTACCTTAAACTCCATCTTCAAGCGTAGTTAAGCCATCTAAATCTCTCCTGGCCACATAAATGAAACCAGGCCTTGTGTCTGGTAAGATCTACCACCTCCGACGTCAGGGCAGCGTGTCACGTCTTCTGTCTCCGAGCTCTCGACCAACACTACTGAAATTTTACTCTCGCAGACAGACCTCGACTCACAAAAATGCTTAGACTCGCACTCCCATGTTTCACCCTCAGATTGTTACTATCGATATCTGAGTGCTTATTTATTTCCATAGAGAATCGCAGTATTTTACACAATGCAAAAAATAGCCTTAAGTTGGCAATATTGTTTCCGATACTCAATGTAATATTTAATCAATGTAATTGAGAGTTCTGACACACTTCTTACAACATGTAAATTCAAATAAATCATCTTACATGACATACCTATCACCGACGAGTTAAAGGTTAAAGAAAAGTTAAAACATCAACGAAGATATCATTATTCAATGAGGAAGGCGGAAATCTTGTTCTAGCCAATATAAACCTCAAACCCAATGCGTTACAACTGGTTCCGAAAGATAGTAATTTCGTATGCAGCAATATCGAAGGTGTTAATCACAGCAGTCTAATTATAAAGCATTTCAGTTTTAGTGTCTACTGTAGATGTCAAGGAAAACAGATTGTGCATTCGACAGTTAAAATATTTGAGAGTTTTCAAGCAATGGAGAACACTGCTATAACATGACTGGAACTCATTTGATTGAAACAAACGATATGACATACCGCAACTGTCATTACATAAGCACCTCGGTTAATTTATTTTACAGAGGGCTCACGGTATTTTCTAAACTACGACATGTTTCACATGCAGTATTAATTATGCTCATCGTCTACAACTGAAAATGTGACTATTTAGCCATTTTAAGAGGATAATAATGTGCATTAGCACTAATAGTTACACGATTCCCGCTCCTTGTATCGTAAATGCCATTCGTATTTACTACTCTGATGATCCTTTTATCCTCTCTGAAGTACAATGATGCACTTCATCATCCGCTGGAAAGTTGCTGAACGAAGGAGTTGCAAAAATACTTACAGGCGAGAAGCTTGCCGTTTAGAGAATGGAAGCACCTCCTTTTATCCTCAATACGATATTCATGTTTGCTTCTTTACCATACCTGATTTTGTTTATTTGTCCGTGCGGGCAAGAGAATTAAATAAAATCTACTAAAAGTAAATTTGTTGAAAACAAAGAGCTCAAAAATTGAAAAATGGGGGGTGTTAAAAAAACGTTGCAACAATGAAGACAAAGAAGAAAACATGTATCAAACATAATCTGGAAAATCAAAAGGCTGTATTAAAAAGATGAGCTTATATAAATAAAAGAATATCACCAATAATGAAACTAGAAATTTACGTACATTAATGGTATCAAACACCAAGCATTTCTTTCAAAGATGCAAAAAGCAAAAGAGGATTAAATATTACCAAACGTTTTTGACTGATTCTTAAGCTATCCAGTTCCAACAGTTAAATTAAAAGTTTCCATCAACACCAGAAAAAAATGAGGAAGAATTCCCATCGAGAGAGCTAGGAATTTATGAAGCGATTAAAACACCCAAAAACAACGAGGCAAATGGTGAACACTCCATTACAACAGAATCACTGAAATGATCGGAAACAAAGATTATAAGTCATCTGAACTTGAGTATTGATAATATTTGGAAAGCACAATAGATTTCAGAAGAATACAAAATAAATTAATTCACCTGCATACAAAGGAAACAAACAAGACGTCAAAAATTATAGAAGACTGGCACTTCTGCCAGTAGAATAAAAATATTATCATATTTTCTCCTGCACAGGGTTGAAGAAACTTGAAGCAAATCATTGGGAGAATACAAGGATGGTTTTCGAATGGAAAAATCTTATGTAGTTTCGATTTTTAACTTAAAAGCCATAATTCTTCACAGAATGTTAACCATAAAACCTATAACAGTATCATTTACTGATTTCAAGAAAACTTTTCATTCGACAGACATAGAACCAACAGCAGTTCGCAAACATATTTCATCAAACTCTAACAAATAGAATATTCACTATTTATGGGAGAATTATGTCGGCCATTTAAAATAAAAAATGGCGTTAGACAAGGTGACAGCCCATCACCTTCCCTGTTTAAGGGCATTATAGAAAAAAATTTGTAAGTATTTGGATTTTGGATATAGAAATCACAAAATAGAACCAATAACTATTGGAAAGAAAATAAGTGGGATTCAGATAAACTGCTTAGCTTTTGCGGATAATTGTGCAATTCTTCGAGAAAATCTGACAGAAGCAGCTATTTAGATAAATGTTCTGGAAAAAATATCGCAAAGCACTAGTCTTAAAATTTCAGCTGAAAAAACTAAGTTCGTCACAAACATAAATATTGCACCAAAATACGTAGAAACGCAAACAGATAAAATAGAGCGAGGTATTCTTGTTGTTGTGGCCTTCAGTCCAAAGACTGGTTTGATGCAGCTCTCCATGCATCTTATCCTGTGCGAGCCTCTTGACCTGCGACTGACTACTGCAACCTACATTCTTCTGGATCTGCTTAATGTATTCATCTCTTGGTGTCTCCATTTTTACCCCCCCCCCCTCCCCCAACCTCCCGTTCAGTACTATATTGGCGATCCCCTGATGCTTCAGAATGTGTCCTACAAACCGATCCATTCTTCTAGTTAGGTTGTACCACAAATTTCTCTTCTCCTCAATTCTATTCAGTACATCTTCATTAGTTACGTGATCTACCCATCTAATCTTCAGCATTCTTCTGTAGCATCACATTTTAAAAACTTCCATTCTTGTCTAACCTGTTTATCGTCCATGTTTCACTTCCGTACATGGCTACACTCCATACAAATACTTTCAGAAAGAACTTCCTGCCACTTAAATCCATACCCAATGTTAATGAGTTTCTCTTCTTCAGAAACGCTTTTCTTGCCGTTGGCAATCTCATTTCATATTCATCATCAATTATTTTGTTTCTCAAATAGCAAAATTCATCTGTTACTTTAAGTCCCATTTCCTAATCTAATTCCCTCAGCGTCACTTGATCTAATTCGACTACATTCCATTATCCTCGTTTTCCTTTTTTTGCTGATGTTCATCTTATATCGCCCTTTCAAGACATTCTCCATTCCGTTCAATTGCTCTTCCAGGTCCTTTGCTGTCTCTGATAGAATTACAATGTCATCGGCAAACCTCAAAGATATAATTTCTTCTCTTTCGTGCCCCTCGACTCTTATAACTGCCATATGGTTTCTGTAAAAACTGTAAATAGCCTTTCGCTGCCTGTATTTCATCCCTACCGCCGATAGAATTTGAAAGAGATTATGCCAGCCAGCATTGTCAAAAACTTTCTCTATGAGAAGTAGCGTGTTCCTTCATTTCTACGGAATCCAAACTCATCTTCTTCAAGGTCGGCTTCTACCAGTTTTTCCATTCTTCTGTACCAGATTTGCGTTAGTATTTTGCAGCCATGACTTATTAAACTGATAGTTAGGTAATTTTGAAAGATGTCAGCGCCTGCTTTCTTTGGAATTGAAATTATTATATTCTTCTTGAAGTCTGAGGGTATTTCGCCTATCTCATACATCTTACTCACCAAATAGTAGAATTTTGTCAGGGCTGGCTCTCCCAAGGCTATCAGTAGTTCTAATGGAATGATTTCTACTCCAGAGGCCTTGTTTCGACGTAAGTCTTTCGGTGGTTTGTCAAACTCTTTACGCAGTATCGTATTTCCCATTTCATCTTCCTCTAATGCTCTTCCATGTCCATAATATTGTCCTCAAGTACATCTCCCTTGTATAGAACCTCTATATACTCCTTTCACCTTTCTGCCTTCCCTTCTCTGCTTACAAGCGAGCTAGTAAATTTAAATACCTTGGGGACAATATAGAGTAGAATGGATTTAAAAAAATTTGCTTTACCTCTAAGGGTTAATAATATGGAAGCAGTATATTGTTCGACTAAAAATATATGTAATAAAAAATTTATATCCAGAGAAGCAGTGGTACAGAGGTACTTGAAAGTCGGATTATTAGATAAATAGTGGGTGCAATAAAAACTACGTATGGATGAAAAAAGAGAAGCAACGTGGAAAGTCACAAAAAATAGAGACAATTTTAGAAATAATGGCAAAGCGGAGACTAACCCTTCTCTTTTGGCCCTCCTTGCCAAATGAATGAGAGCAAGCCAGAAAATCATATATACTCGTATTGCTGGAAAAAGAAACCGAAAGTAGCATGGATTACATAAATGAGAAAGGAGTTAGAAAGAACCAACAACAAAGAATTTTCATAACTTTTTAAGAACAGAATACTAAATTTAGATTACTGTTAAGGCAGAAGAAATAATAAATCAGAACCAACAGGGGCAGAAGAAAGGAAAAGACAACATAGGGTGAAAATGAAAGAGTTGCAAAAAATAGGGAACAACAGCAAAGAAGGAAGAGAAACTGATGTAGTTACGTGATCGTCGTCGGTCAATACGAAGATAAAACAAAATTAGTTGTTTCAGACGCAAAAGCACTGGTTTGCCTGTGATTGAATTATAATTGTATGCTGGACAACGCACTGATGGAATAATATGTTGCATTCGATTCTCTGTGAGGTGGTTGGTTTTTGCGTTGTACGAAACAAAGCAGCTGTTGCGATATTTTGCTGTGTCTTTTTTGTACTAAATTTATCAATGTGAATAGGCTTCTCTACATCAACTTCTATATGACTACTCTGTAATTCACAATAAGGGAAGGCAGAGGGTTCATCGCACAACTTTCACTCTATATGTATACCGTTCCACTCTCTGAAAGTGCGCCAGCAAAACAAACATTTAAACGTTTGCAAATTTCTCGGGTGTGCTGCCGTATCCAGTCGCCGAGGGTCCACGATATTTCGGCGAAAAACCGTTTCGCCATCATCAGGTGGTGTTGATGGTTTCATTTCATCAGCACAATCTAAAGATGGAGGAACGATTACTCGCCGGAATATCGTGGACGTTCAGCGATTGGATCCGGCAGCAAACCCGAGAAACTTTGAAGCAACATATACGCACGAACGGTCAGATGACGAATACTTAAATCTTTCCTTTGCTTAGTCTGATTTCTCTCATTTTATTACGATGATCATTTCTCTCTGTGTAGCTGGGTGTCAATAAATTATTTTCGCACTCGGAGGAGAATGTTGGAGATGGAAATTTCCTGAAAGATCTCACTTCAACGAAACTCTAATAACTTGAGTATCATATCCGTGGCACTCTCCACCCTATTTCGCGATAATACAAAACGGACACCCCTTCCTTGGACTTTTTCGATGTCCTCCGTCAATCGCATTTGGTAAGGACTCCATACCGCACAGCAGGAGACCGACAAGCATAGTGAAACGTCCCCTTTCAACAATTATACATGACTGTGCTTAAACTGACACACAATATTTTGTTAGCGCAACGCAATCTGACTTTCAAAATTCCCTACAAAAGAATGGCCCTGACTAACATTAAACTATACCTTTCACAAATCACTAAATCACTTACCTCACAATAATCTTCGTTTCTCCCACTACTGCAATACAGCGAGCGCCACTAATGCCAGCTAAATAAAAGATTCAAACTATGGAAGGCACTAACTACTGATAGGGATAGTTAGCAAATGAAAGATATTAATAGAGAACAAACAATGTATTTACCTTGATATAATCATATATAAATATAGCAGTTCATGACAAATTACAAAACACCGCCATCTCTCTCCCCACATCCACCATTGCTGGCGGCTCACCTCCAACTGCGCAACGCTACGCGCTGTTCACATCCAGCTGCCGCTGCCCAACACTACAATGGCAGACAACAATGCAAACTAGCCACAGACTGCACACAGCACAGCCAGTGATTTTTATAGAGAGGTGGCGTTACCAATAAAAAAACCTAAACAGCCTACTTACATAGCCCCCATGCTCCCCATAAAAAATTTTACAAATTGTATTGGGCAGTGGCCAATACAGATTTGAAAAAAATTTTTCATAATTACAATAACAAAGAAATCAAATGCACACACTTATTGATACAATGTTGGTCAAAAGCTAAAAATTTCTCACAGTCCATAAAGACAGTCCAGATTGTTCATCACAGTAAAAATGCAGTGTTTTTCTCAAAGTCTGACCAGTAAAAGACAATGCACACAGAAGTAGTGGATTTCCATGCAGTCTTGAAGAAGTAGTGTTGTCCTTCCAACGGAAAGACAGTGCTGACTCTTGACATGCATACAGGTAATGGGCCACAACAGAGCAAACCCACAGCAGAGTCAGTCGAAATTTTGAAGAGTATTGGTAGGTAGGTCATCACAGAGCAGACCCACTGTAGTCCTGGTAGAGATTACGGTGTTGGTGGGCCACCAGAGGTGCAGACCCACTGCAGTCCTTGTAGAAATAATGGTATTGATGGATCATCAGAGATGTAGACCCACTGTAGTCCTTGTAGAGATAATGGTACTGGTGGGTCATCAAAGATGCAGACCCACTGTAGTCCTTGTAGAGATAGCCAGCAGCCATCTGTTGTGACTGTGCAGGTGCACAATCACCATTGAAGAGTCTTGCGGATAATATAGCAAGTCCATAAACCACCACTTGTGCACTCACAAAGTTTTTGAAATTGTCCTTAGAACCAGCAATGCTGTTATCCAGTCCCTTGCTGAGTTATTAACACACGTGCAAACACTAACAGTCCCTACTTCTCACATATTGTCCATATACTATGACCAACAGAAACGTGTGCAGTGAAATGTAACTTACAAGTTAATAATATGATGAATGGTGACAATTACAATTTTATAACATGAGAATACAATTACAAAGGTACAAAAACATCATTAAAGATCATAATAGTACAGATAACATTTGTAGTAATATGGGCTTTACAAAAGAATCGAAATAACATATACATCAGTGTTACAGGAATTATGACATGAGTACATACATAAAAGATCAGAGTAACTTTCGAAACATCAACTTCACACATGAGCATTAAACAGAACAGAATTAATAATATCTAACATCTTTATAAAGTAAATAACATATTATTAATGCCAATTATATTCGAGGATAACAGTATTCCTCATCATAGTGAATGTAGCTTAATATTACAAGAAGAAAAAAATTCTATGAAATTACACAGAGACAGGAAGAAAACAAATACACAAGGGTACACAAACACATAGTGGGATAACACCAATAGGAAAGGACAGGGTTCGTTTTCAGTGTAACATGTGGTACTGCAGTCCAACCAAAAACTTCATATATCTTTCCTCTTATTTCATCCTTTGTTTCCACCAAAAAAAATTCTATCCAAGCATGCTTTCTGTATTTATATGTTCACACATTTCTTACCCCAACATTTATTTCCAAGAAAATCCTACCTATACCTGTTTTCTGTACTTTTTTTTGTATAACTTCTCTATGCATTTCTTCCAATTCATCGCAACTCATTCTCTTAGAGGCTACCCCCTCTTAAGCTAACTTAAATCTACTGAGCTCAGATGCTAAACTAAGGGACGAGGCAATGCAGCAGCACAAAATAACTAACACAAACAACAATGACCCAAAAAATGGAAAATTGCAAAGCAAGCTACAGTAAATCTAAATTACCAAGCAATGCAACATTACAACTAATATGAGCCAATGTGCAGCAACAAGAAAAATAAATGAGTAATAAAATTGGCTTAGCAGAGTAACACAAAGTCAAATTCAGTAACACTACGCCTGGCAAACAGCAGTAACTTATACCTAAACATGACATAGCTCAAGCAGAAAAAATATTACAGTAAAAACAACAATGCAGATAAGGGAAATGTATATTCACATCTTAATATCTATGTAATTAAAGTGGTGCACCACAACAACTGATTGTAAAAAGAAATATTACCATGTACTTGAAAAGAAAATTATGTGTTACTGTTACTAGTTCCTTCTTATTGTTCGTTCCTTTCCAAGTGCTCCTTTTTTAAAGAATGTGGATCATAAAATAATTATTTAATAGATCTGTTGACAGAAAGTGTTCACATTAGCAAATGCATTTCATTTTATAAAAGCAATGCTGCAACACAGCTGGAAACCAGATATCAAATGAAATAAGCAACTATGAAAAGCAAAGCATAAAAATATCATTCAGTAGTCATGTGACATTTCATAAGTTAGTAGAAATTCTCTCAACTCTCATAGAAAGACGCTTGTCATAATCAGGTGTGCAGATGTAAAAATATTTCTTGTCATTTTATTAGGCATTTCAGTAAATATCATAAATTACGAGCTCCACAGTATGCTGTCAACAAGGAAATGTCAGTAGCACGGACAATGGCCTCCCCTTTTTTTTTTCTACCTGTGCCGCTGAAAGGCTAATGGCTTTTTTTTTTTTTTTTCGGGCGGCTGTCGCCCAGGTGGGTGCCCGCGACGCATTACGTGCAGGTGGTCACTTAACTTTCTTATGGAAATATTTACGACAGCAGTTTCCGCTACAGTGACAGTCTCACATAAAAATATTTCACAGGTCAAGAATTAGCGTTGCAAATCTGTAGAAACAAAATCCTATAAATATAAGTGTCCAAAAAAATTTTCGCCGGCATTGTGATACATTCACGCATTTACACACATTTCATAACTCTTAAAGTACGATTCTTGGTTTCCAACATCCTGTTTCACAAGTCAAGAGTCCCTACCCACTATTCATTACTCCATCGACACTCGTCAATATTTCGTCATTATAAATATGAAGCATAATCAAATAACTCATATAGCCTCAGCCTATTACTCATAAACATACCTCAGCAGCATAATACACATCGTCGTCGTAAAAATAACATCATAACACCTCAGTCAAATCTCAAAATCGTCGTAGCTTCCTCCAATAATTAAAAAAATTCTCTGCTCATGTCAAAAGTGTCATCTGCCTCAAACGTACTTTAAAATCATGCTCCCTTACCAAATATATCATTCAAAGCTCTCATAGTATCACAATGGTTCCGAAAAAATATGAGCATTTCACAAAGTACAGACAAAATACAATTTCATAAGTGTGAAGTTATCCAACTGTGTAATTGCGTAAACATCTGTCACTGATGTAATAAAAAAAAGTTTATCTCTCAATTACATGATCAGATAGCTGTGTAATTTGTGTGTTAGAGAAATATGGTACCGATGTGTAAAGTTGTATAAGCAAATACCATATTAGCTAGGGTTCCTTGTGGTTGCCACACACATGGTACACAAAGTAAGTGTGTACCCCCCTGAGGATTAATGTAATTATACCCTCAGGTGTTACAGATTACAGCAATGGAATGAAATGTATCACGGAAAACTTTCTTTGTAATTCAAAAATCTTTAAAAATAAATGTTTTAAGTACAAAATTAATCACTCAAATACATGTACTGTAGTGCTAAATGTGCGTCTTGTTGCAACATAATCTGTGTGGAAGTATCGTAGTTATCGTCCTCTGAAAGCTAAGTTCTGCAGAAGTCAATGTACTTACCTCATAATACACAAAAGTGAAATGCTTTGCGTATAAATGTCTTAGTTATTACGCTTATTGCCGTGATGAGGAAAGTACTGTGCTGTAACGTATTGTTGTGCTACAGAAAAGGCTGTCTCATTGTAGCTATACCACAAAAGTTACTACTAAAACATGTTTTTCTTCCTAGAAGAATTCAGAAAACTGTGCAGATATAAAACAGATACACTGCAAAAGCAACATTGTAAATTGTCACTCATTAGTAGCGTCGTGATAACATCGTGTAGCTGTCACATAAACTAACCACTGTGTCGTCTGGTATCTCACAGAAAGTACTTTAAACCCAGAATGTATTTTCAAGTAAACCAAAATGTTGCATTAAAATCTCATTAGCAGTACCAGTATGTGTCCTAAGTATGTAAGCCTGATAGTCGTTACGTAATCGTGCAACTAACAAGCAAGAATGTACAAATAACAACACTGTGTCGTCTGTTCACTATAACAATGCATTCGTAATTTCTGTTTAAATAAGTTCTCTTGGTTCTTGACTGGATATTTCACTTCAAACATTGTTGTATGTTAACAGTTTCTTAAGTCTAACACAGCATACTAGTAATGTAAAGGGAAAAGTTATATGGCAAAGACAAAGTTAAAAAGCAGATTATCTTTCAATAAAGGGTTTTACATGTGAAATGTGGTGTAATCTTTTACTCTTCAAGGTACTCAGAATTTCAGCTTGAACGCAATTATCATGCAGTATACGTCGGTAAAGAATACTGGAATTTTTCACAAGGTTAGCGTCTATGTTATTTTTCTCTGAGCCAGCCGGCGCACGTGGGTGCCTGCGGCGCGAGTCATTGTCTGTCTCTTTGTTGGCGCGCATTGTTATTGGGATTAGGAGACCTAACTTCTACAAATTCACTCTGACGAGAAGGCCCTGCTCTGTTTGAATCCCGCCAGTTCTGATAAAATTCAGGTCTGTCGTTATGTCGGTAGTTTACATAGTTTCTTGTTTGTCGGTCATGTGGTGGAGAATTTCTCCCGGAATCGTAACTGCACGCTGAACTGTTGCGTCTGAAGTTATTCTGTCTCCCTTGATAATAATAGTTCTGGTTGTCATATTGTCTATTTCTATGATTGTCTCTGTCATATTCATTACTACGGAAATGCGATCTTTCTCTGTAACTATTATTACTCTGCCAGTGGTTGTCATATGGGTGGTGTCTGTTTTGGTCACGATTTGCGTTGTAAGAATAGCCTTGTCGTGTCCACTTATTATTTCTTTCATCGCGGAATTGCGACGGATGTGATCTGTGATTGTTGTGCTCCTGCGTTCCGCGATTGTCAGTGTCAATTTCCAGTTCTTGTAAGAGTCCTTGAAATGCTTCAATGTCGTCTTTGCAACGTCCTGCCAAAATAATATGTCGTAAATGTTCAGGCAGTTTGATTAAGCAAATGTGGATGAGTTCTGAGGGGCTGTATGGGTTTGAAAGATATTGATTCTTATGCAACATGTCTTCAAAATATTTCATAAGACTGGAAAATTCAGATTGTTCGAAACGTTTCATCATTATGATGCTATGTTTTACTCGGTCTTGTGTGGCTTGAGACCAATATGCTGAGAGGAAGGCATGGTCAAACTCTCCTTCACTGTGGCAATCGTGAATGACCGATCGCATTCTTACAGCTGGTTCATTCTCCAAGTAGCCACACATAAATTGTAATCTGTGTTCTAACGACCAGTTGGGAGGAAAACAATGAGAGAATTGATGGAGCCATGCTTGTGGATGAATGTCGTTGCCAGAATTCTTAAATGTTTTGAATTTACGTGTAGTAATGAACAGCTTATAGTCAAAATCATCATGTCGGCGAGTCGCATATCGGTCATTGTTTGGTCGTGTCGGCCGTTCCATCTCAAAATTTGGTGCACATTGCCAATTTCTTTCATAACTTCCGAAATGCCCTGTGTTATTATTTTGCGGCTTTTCCGTGTTTCTAAGTCCCTCTTCCCGTGTTGGAGCGCGAGTGTCCTCTGAAATACGTAATTCTTGTATTACCTGTGTCAGCTGATCTTGTACTTCCCGGATTTCACTTTGGTGTTGTGTATTAATTTGATTCTGATTTTGTTTGAATTTTCTTATTTGTTCATACTCTTCTGTGTCAGTGAAGGCTACGGGTCTTGTGTCATTCAGATCATCATCTACCTTTGTAGATAAGTTAGTGACCTGATCCGAAAGTTCGGCTACTTTCTCCGATAGTGTACTTATTTCTTCAGTGTGTTTTTCTGAACCAAGTTTCAGAGTATCTACTGTGTCCTTTAAGTTTTCCTGAGTTTTTGCAAGTTGCGTAACCGAATCGATAGATGCAACTGAGTCAAATTTTGCTTGCAAGGTCTCATGATTTTCATGAACAATAGTTTGCAGTTTTTTTATGGCTGCTTCGTGATTCTGTAATGCATTTTCATGCCGCGAAAAAATAGGTTGAAAATGCTCACAAATTTGTGTTTTTACGTCATTACAGACTTTTTGACATTTCGATTCAATGTTATGTAACTCAGTAGTTAAATCTTCACGTGTTTGTTCAAGAGTTTGTTCCAATGAGTCTAACTTTTTAAGATTTTGTTCCATTGTGTCTAACTTTTGAAGCTTTTGCTGTGTTTGTCCCATTTGTTGTATTAATTGTAATAACAATGCATTGGTGTCTGAAACATGTTCCTCAGTGCTTTTCGGCAGTGAATTTGCACAGGAAACATTCACATTTTGACAAGCAGAAAATGTGTCTTGACTTATTTGAGAAAACGGTGAGGATCCAAAACCTGAATCTACAGTATTTGCGAGATCGTGTCGTGTCATTTCGGCTTCCTGAGGCGAGCTATTGCCGACCGATCGATCGATAATGCTTCCCTCTTCACTAATTGTTTCACTGTCCACGCCATTGTTTGACGCCCGCTCCATTTCCCTGTGCACAGTTACCAAATTACTACTTTGAACATTAGTAAATTCATTACTCGGCGGCGCTGATAAGCTACGCTCGTCGTCACTATTATTTCTCAGTTTAGTTTGGAGCCTAGTGTTACGTTTTTCACACGCCATAATTGTCACAATATTTCACACGATAACACAGAAAAGCACAATTTGAAGTGCAAAAATAGGAGAACACATTAACATAGCACTGAAAATAATATCTAGTTACTTGCAAGCGTAGCTGCGAAATACTTGGTGCAAATCTATATGCATGCCACAACTGTTTTACTGTACAACAATGAAAGGCTACAACTACAAAGGAGATTCTCTCTACAATTACGCGCTAGCAATAAACAAAAGCTACACTAAATACACAAACTACAAGAAAAAATCAGAAGATTCCAGTGAGGTATCCTAGGCTAAGGGTCGACATATGAAACGTCCCCTTAGAACAAATTATACATGACTGTGCTTAAACTGACACACAATATTTTGTTAGCGCAACGCAATCTGACTTTCAAAATTCCCTACAAAAGAATGGCCCTGACTAACATTAAACTATACCTTTCACAAATCACTAAATCACTTACCTCACAATAATCTTCGTTTCTCCCACTACTGCAATACAGCAAGCGCCACTACTGCCAGCTAAATAAAAGATTCAAACTATGGAAGGCACTAACTACTGATAGGGATAGTTAGCAAATGAAAGATGTTAATAGAGAACAAACAATGTATTTACCTTGATATGATCATATATAAATATAACAGTTCATGACAAATTACAAAACTCCGCCATCTCTCTCCCCACATCCACCACTGCTGGCGGCTCACCTCCAACTGCGCAACGCAACGCGCTGTTCACATCCAGCTGCCGCTGCCCAACACTACAATGGCAGACAACAATGCAAACTAGCCACAGACTGCACACAGCACAGTCAGTGATTTTTATAGAAAGGTGGCGTTACCAATAAAAAAACCTAAACAGCCTACTTACAATAGTGTAAGCAGACTCTTTAGCAGACCCGTTGCGTCTCCTATGTGTTCGGCCAACAAAACGGTCTTTGATTTGTTTTCTCCATAAAATTATCTATGTGACCGTTCCAATTTCTGAGTATTTAGTTGAACTGACAGCTTTTAAATTTTTGTTATTTAGCAAGAAACCGCAATTTAACGAACACCTTTTATTAATCATGTGCCTGACATCACAATTCTCATAATTTAGGATCAATTGACACTTTTTTTGCACCACGCAGGTATCTTGTCTAAATCTTTTTGCCGTTGGTTTTGATGGTCTTGTCACTTTACTGGACGGTAAGAGACAGAATCATCTGCAAACTGTCTAAGATGGCTGCTCAGGCTGCGTCCTAAATCTTTTATGCAAACCAGGACTATAATAATCCCTTGGAGAGGGTCAGAAATAAGGTGTGTTTCACTCGAAGAGATTCCCTCAGTTACTATGAGTTAAGATCTTTCCGACAGAAAATCACGAATTCTGTCGGACAACTGAGACGACATTCCCTGAAATCTAGAAATATGGAGTCAATTTGAGATCCCCTGTCGATATCAGTCATTATTGTGTGAGAATAAAGAGCTACTTGTGTTTCGCAACACCGATGTTTTCTGATCCCAGAAGAGATCGTTTTCGTCGAAGTGTTTCATAATGTACGAACACAGTATATGCTCCAAAATCCTACCGCGCATCGATGCCACTGATAGAAGTCTATAATTTTTCGGATTAATCCTACTTCCTTTCTTGAGTATTGGTGTGACCTGTGTAGCTTTCCAGTCCTTAGGCACGGATATTTCTCCGAGCGAGCAGTTGTACATGATTATTAAGTACAGAGCTATTGTATCAGTGTTCTCTGGAAGGATGCTAATTGGTATACTGTCTGGGCGGAGGACTTGCTTTTATTAAGTGACTTAAGCTACTTTTCTAGTCCGAGGATATACAGGATGTCCCATTTATCTTGACCACCCTAAATAACTGTTTGTTCAGATGCAAATTACAAAATGTTTCAAACAAATGTTCTTTAACAGTCAGGGGCACATCAATCAGCATGATTGCCTTCGTTGTAGCTTTGTTTTTTTACAAAGATATGAATATCGGTATAACTTTTTTTAAATGGCACCCTATATTTTTTATTCGGTAATTCATTTCCTCTCCTGAAGACCTATTCAAAAATGTATCACAGTGAACGATTCACTGAAACACAATGTTATTAATTACATAACACAACATTGACTTTGAGCCCGGGATCACACACTCGTTCACTTGCTGGAGTTGTCAGAAAACAAATGAAAGCTAAGTAAAAACATAACACAAAACTGACTTTGAATGTTCTACTCCTGGGCAATGGCATAGGAGAGTCAAAGGTGCTCAAAGTGATGACCCTGGACACCGATACACTGGTGCACTCGTTGAATGAAAGAATTATTTACTGCTTCCAGTGTTGCCTGCTGAAGAGAGTTACAAGCAAGCGCGATAAGTTCCAGCATGTCATCTGGAGTTGTTGGAATATCACGATAGAGAACGTCTTTAATGGATGCCCAAAGAAAAAAGTCCAGAGAATTTAGATCAGGAGACCTAGCACGCCAAGTATCTCTTCCTCCTCGACCAATCCATCTGGCAGGGTACAATCGATTCAGAACACGACGTGTATGCAAGGCATTATGTGCTGGACGTCCATCGTATTGATACCACATAAGTATTCTGGTTCTTAGCGACACTTCATCCAGATGAGGAGGACCGGCCGCTGTGGCCGAGTGGTTCTAGGCGTTTCAGTCCGGAGCCGCGCTACTGCTACGGTCGTGGTTTTCGAATCCTGCCTCGGGCATGGATGTGTGTGATGTCCTTAGGTTAGTTAGGTTTAAGTAGTTCTAAGTTCTAGGGGACTGATGACCACAGATGTTAAGTCCCATAGTGCTCAGAGCCAGCCGTACATAAGAAAACAGTATGGCAATTACTGTTCTGCCAACTTACATTCACTATAGGTGAATGGCATTTCTACCTTCTCTTATTTGGTGTATATTGTACTCACACAATTCTTCAACTGACGACGGTTGACGGAATGACGGGTATGCATTCTACTTATGTTTACATTCGTCCTCTGTCAACGTCAGCACGTGGATGTGTTCCATTACCCCGAGTACCTGCACTAAGCGCTGGGTGCGGCAACATCAGTGTTATGTTACGTAATTAATAACGTTGTGTCTCAGTGAACGGTATACTGTGATACATTTTTGAATAGGTCTTCAGGAGAGGAAATGAATTACCGAATAAAAAATACAGGGTGCCATTTAAAACAGTCATGCCGCTGTTCATATCTTCGTAAAAAACAAAGCTACAACGAAGGCTATCGTGCTGACTGATGTGCCCCTGACAGCTGAAGAAGATTCGCTTGAAACATTTTGTAATTTGCACCTGGACGAACATTTATTCATGGTGGTCAAGATAAATGGGACACCCTGTACACTTCTTTTCTACTCATGTTGACATTTGCTCTTGATTCAAAGCCTGGAATATTTATTTCGTCCTCTTTGGTGAAGGAATTTCGGAAAACTGTACTTAGCGACTCTGCTTTTGTGGCACTGTCGTTCCGTAACGTTACCTTCGATATCACGCAGAGGAGGTATTGATTGTGTCTTGCCGCTGGTGTACTTCACATACGACCAGAATCTCTTTGGATTTCCTTACAGATTTTGTACACAAAGTTTGGTTGTGAAAACTATTAAAGGCGTTTCGCATTGAAGTGTGCGCTGAATTTGGAGCTCCTGTAAAACTTCGGCAATAGTGCGGATTCTGCATTCTTTTTTTAAATTTTGGCATGCTTTCTTCGATGTTTCTCCAACACTGCTCCGACTTATTTTGGGTACCATGGGTAGTCTGTTTCGTCTGTTATTCTCTGAAAATATTCGTGGTGCTTACTAACTCACTCGATCACCGACGACTCCTAAATTACGGATTGTTTATTCACAGTGCGAGAAGTCCAAAAGAGTAACGACGATTTGTTATAAGAGAAAAAAAACCACGAAGTGACGGTGAAAAATTCAAACAACAAAATTCTTGTGAAAATCTAAGGATTTTGTCGATAGTGGAATTCCGAGACTCAAGTCTTCTACCACTTGCATTTTTCAGAAAAGCAACAATATTTTACGATTAGCACACAGTCGTACCAATTTCATATACTTGTTTTGTCCTGATGTGGCATGCGCAGCTACGGAAAACTCTATTTTTTTCATCCATTTGGCTTCTTTCCCAATTCATTTTATTAATTTTTATATTATTATCTTAACTCCATAAGCTTGTTATTATGTAAGTCATTATATTTTTTTATCTAAAATCACCGTAAGAATGTCTCAGAATTAGATGTTCTTTTTACAATCTAAATTTAACTAGTGTGCTGCTTTTAATTTACTGCATTTTACCGCTGTAATAACTTGTGCACCTGGTATGGCCACGATAGACTTTACCTCTTGTATTCTTCTTTTTATTGCGTTTTGTACAATTATATCATTGACAAATATGTATAGACTTACAGTAATGACATCTAACGAGATTACGACAGAAACATTTTGCGGTTGCTGTACTGCAGTTTGTTATGTACAGTAACGCCGTTAATAAGATGAGTCCGCCGATACTGTGGCCTAGTGTGCATCATTTTGTAACTATGTGTGACGCTGCCATGCTATCACGTTTCTATCTTTAGACGATGCTACTGTGGGTTCATTACGTTAGGACATGTTTTAAAACATATATGCCTCATCATATTTTGACCGCATGTTTTCCACACGTATGTCAGTAACACTTTTCGCCGTGGCCTTTTTTATTGTATTAAGATGTAAACAGTCCATTAGTTGTATTTGTTTTTCCCATGTTTTGCTGCAGACCTGAAGAAGATCATTGCAGAGCACTTATAGACGGAAGTAAAAGCAATTAAACGATTTCTTCTCAACAGCCGTAAACTGCCACGCAACGTCAAATTACCAGCCCCAAGATATCAATCTCTCGAGAGACAAGTTTTTCCTAAAACATGTCACTACCGGCACAGTACACAAGGCAATTATGAGAATCTCTTCCGAGGCAGTAGGAAATGATGGAGTGAGCATTGGCATGATTAAGAACGTCGTAAACACTATTACTCCAGTTATCACAGACATCTTCAACCTGTCTCTTGTCAGTAGTACATATCCTACTGAGTGGAAGCAAAGCTTAATTCAACCTATACCCAAGACTGACAACCCTAAGTCGCCAGGTGACTACAGGCCGATCAGCGTACTTCCTGCAATATCTAAAGCCCTAGAATACATCGTCCATGAACAGCTGACGGATTACCTCAAAACTCATAACATCCACGACAAATATCAGTCAGGCTTTCGAAAGCACCATAGTACAGCAACTGCATTAATCAAAGTAACTGATGACATTAAACATGCTATGGACAGACGTGAATCTACCATCCTAACACTGCTTGACTTTAGCAAGGCTTTTGATACTGTTGACTTTGATATATTACTAATTAAAATGAAGCAGCTGAATTTCTCAAACAGCGCAATACACTGGTTCGACAGCTACCTCAAAAACAGAAGTCAACAAGTCATTTGTGGGTCGGAAAAGTCATCATGGAAAAACGTGCGCTCTGGAGTTCCCCAAGGCTCCGTCCTTGGTCCATTACTCTTCTCACTGTACATTAATGATATTTCTTCAGTGATTCACTCCTGCAACTACCATCTATATGCCGACGACAACCAACTGTACATAAGTGCAAGCCCCAAGAACATTGCTGACGCAGTAGCGAGTATGAACGCAGATCTTTGCTCTGTTTCTCGATGGGCACAGAACCTAGGTCTGAAACTAAACCCCAAGAAATCCCAGGTCATACTTATATCTCATCCAAAGTTAATCAGTCGGTACTTTCGCGAAACAGTCCCTCAAATACTCCTCAATGGTACCCAACTACCATACCAAAAAACAGTAAAAGACCTTAGAATAATCTTGGATGAACACCTAAACTGGGAAGAACAAACAGTCACAGCTTGCCGGAAATCGCTCTCCTCCCTACACGCAATTCAAAAATTTAGAAAAATATTTCCAACCCATGTTAAACAAAAATTAGTCCAAACACTAGTCTTGCCTAATCTTTACTACTGTGATGTAGTTCAACATGGCACAAATAATGAAAATTCGAGATGCCTCGAGCTAGTGATGAATGCTTGTGTTAGATGCAACATACGGTTGTATGATCATATTAGTCCTTCATACTCCCAGCTAGGTTGGATACGCCCACATAAGGCACGCGATCTCCACACGATGTGCTTACTTCATCGATTTCTTAGCCACTGGTGCCCCCAATACTTATCTTCTCACATTAAACACCTATCATCATTCCACAACCGCAATACCAGATCGGATACGTCTAGCATCTTGGCTGTACCTTTACATAACACAAAATCTTTCTCCGTGTCATTCTCCATCTCAGCCATACGACTATGGAACGCGCTCCCCTGTGATCTGCGTCTTATCCAAAACCACTCAACATTCAAGAGGGAACTTAAGACTTACATATTAGGGACGGTATAGCCACCATTGTTGTGCCCCACCTCATCTTTTTCTTTCTCCTCTCCATCATAGCTTCGAATTTTACCATTCTATTTCTCTTCCTCTAACCTATCTACCTCTTCTACATCTCTTTCACCCCATTCCATCGTCTTATGTCTCTGCTTGATGAGAATAACTCACAAGCTGCGAGAATATAACGAGAAAATTCCCAACTAGCAATAGGACTGACACTCATAAAAGAAAAATATGTTTACTTTCATATACATAGTCATTATTATTATTATTATTATTATTATTATCATTATTATTATTATTTTTATTATTCTTGATTGTTATAATTATTTTTTGATTGTTATAATTATCATTGTACTACTTTTATAATCTCTATTTTTTTCTCTAACATTAATACTGTATAACATGTTATATGTCCTAATTTTCTGTAGACACTGAACTTTGTTGAATCTGAGTATGCCTGGTTAGGTGTAAGAGAGGGCCTGAAGGCCCTAATCTTGCCAGGTAAAATAAATGCATAAATAAATAAATAAATAAATTTAATACGTTAGTTGGCGCGTCCATCTTCCGCAGCAGCTGTTGAAATCAGTTATTATTGGCTCTCTGCCCTAAGCAATTTAATTAAAGAGAATTTTACACCAGATGCGTTTATAACGCACCTTCTGTGGTTATCCTGTAAATTGCATAAGTATGTTTGTACATTTTTGGTTGTTTTATTTATAAAAGTGTAGTGGAAGTTACTTGCGGTATTTCTTTGCATATTCTCCTCTCCCTTTCCATCTCACTCCGTCTCTCTCTCTCTCTCTCTCTCTCTCTGCTCTCTCTGTCTCTCCTTCTCTCTGTCTCTGTCTCTCTCTCTCTCTCTCTCTCCCTCTCTCTCTCTCTCTCTCTCTCACACACACACACACACACACAAGAAATAAAAAAAAATGTAGTTTCACTGGGGTTGCCATCGCTCACAACCTGCACGAAAGCAAACGAACAAACATAAGCCCTGTAAAACTGTGCAGAGTAAGAAACACACATAAATTCAGCTCGATTTACATAGGGAAATTGTAAACAACCCAAATGCAGCGCAAGAAATACTGCAAAATGGCAAAAACTACCAAGTGCATATATGAAACGAAATCTTTCGACTTCAACCGCTGCTAGCAAGGAGGGAAGGAGCAAAGGTTTGGAGAACGTGTAAAGATACACCGTAAGTAACTTGCACTTCAACTTTATAAACAAAATACTGTTTTTAATCTGAAACAACAAAAACATATGTGTCCAATATGAAGAATAACCGCGAAGGTGCTTTATAAATAAAAGCGAAACGCGACTGGTGTAAACTTCTCTTTAATTGCAGTATGCTCAAAACGGAAAACCGATAATAACTGAGAAGAAATTTATTCTACACTTTCAGGATCACTGTCCTGATCGTGACCATGTCGCAGCTTGTGAGGAGAAGCAACTTTGATAAAGGGGAGATTGTTATGGGCCAGCGGCTGACAACGAGTTTCTCGGAAACGGCGAAGATGCTCGGCTATTGGCGAGCTGCTGTCATGAGCGTCTGTGGAAAGTCCTTGTTGCACAGTGAAAGCAAGAGCAGACGTCACGATGTGTCAGGCGACGCCTCATCACAGAATGTGGAGGTCGAAGGCTTACCCACTGTGTAAAACAGTACAGGCAGATCTGTGGCGGATACGACGATAGAGTCCAACACTGATCGGAACACAGCTGCTTAGGAGCACTTCGATCAGCGCACAGTGTTGAACGTGGCGCTCCGCGGCAAGTGTACCCCGCATCTTCCCATCTTGACTCAACGGCACCGCCAGTTTCTTTTACGGTGGGGACCTCGTTATAGTGGGGACGGGGTGACCGGGATTGGACTGTGCATCAACAGAAAGGTGTCGGCTAGTCGTTTTTCTTGATGTGTCAGGTCTATAGTCGTACTCGACGGCGTTGTCGTCCTATCCAGGCGACTGGCTTCTCGAAACACGCACCGCACCATGGACACAGGCCGGAGAGGACAGTACTGTACTGTCGGGGGACACGCAACTGGGCTTCCATGGAACCTGTGATAGTAATCGAAGGCACCATGCGAACTGTGGACTGCATTAACATTATTGCGAACCAGTAGTAGTATTAGTAGAAGTAGTAGTAGCTTTATTCATCCGTAGATCTCTTCTTACAAGCATATAGTACATGTCAAAGTATTTAGAAGTTTAGATCAATTTAAGATAAGCTAATTCGTATACACATAGATTTACAGAATTAAAGTTAGAGACAATCATTAGATTTACTCCTGGTATACAATACTTTTCTTACAAATAACTTATTAAATAACGTAATGTCACACTGTTCACTGATATCTCACTATCAGCCACTGCACACACTATACACACTACAGACACACACACACACACACGCACACACACACACACACACACACACACACACACTGGTGATCTCTGGGCCATTTTCTGCACCGAAACTTCCCATTTGCTATCCTGAAAAACTGAGTCAGTATCCCTCCCTTATGAGTGAGATGTTGAGCTCAGAAAGAGGAAGAGGTGCCAGTATTGTGCTATACATAGCTTCGGGGTAAGTATTTCTAGAAAAGAAAAAAGAAGGAAAAGAAAAACATAAAGTGAAGATGTTATGTGGACTGTTGCATGTTTTATAATCATTATCATTATTATTTATTTGTATAACATTTTTTATCAAACCCCTGCTCTGTTTTATCTAAGTAATCCTTCAATATATAAAATGTATTGCATTACAGGTGCTTTTTAGCTGCATTTTTAAATAAGTGTATTTTTGCAATTTTTAAATCTCTTTTGGTAATTTATTGTACAGTTTTATTCCTTGGTAGAAAATGCTGTTTTGAGTTTTATGTTTATTTTTTCTTGGTAAATGTAAGTTGAGTCTATTGTTGTTGCATGGTCATGGACAGAGCTGTTTGTGCAGAAGTTACCAATGTTATCTTTGATGTGTACAACTACCTGGTAAGTGTATTCACATGGAGCAATTAAAATCCCCGGTGTTCTGAACAAATCTTTACAATCAGCTCGACTACCACTTTTGGTTATTATTCTTATGGCTCTTTTCTGGAGTTTGAAAATTGTGTTCATATTTTGTGCATTTGTTCCCCAAAAAAGATGCCATAGCTAGGAATTGAGTGCATATATGAATAATATGTAACTGAAAGACTCTGCATGTTACACACTGATGATAGGATTCTATGGGCATAACATACTGATGACATTCTGTTTGCAAGTACCTTTGTGTGTTCGCACCTCTTTAACTGAGAATCAATATTCATTCATAGAAATTTTGCATTTGTTACACAGCCTATAGAGGTGCCATCTACATTTATTTTAAGATTGTCGTTTTTCCTCTTCAAAATGAAATTCATGGCATTGGTTTTCTTTATGTTCAATGTCACTTTGTTGCTTAATGACCAATCATAAACTTCCACGTGCATTCTTTCGTGCTTGATATTTTCGACGCTGGTGATAGAATCTTCCAGTAGGATAACAGTCTGCGTCATCAGGCCATAATGAGCCACGGTAGTTTTAGGAGCAGTGTAGTGAATTTGGCTACCAAATTCGTCTTATCTGGTAAACGGTATCTGTCGTATGACCAGCAATATACTAGGGTGGATCTGAGGGAACGCTGAGGTCTGCTCAGCTTGTTTCGCACTTAATTATTCAGGGTCGCTATCCAACTAAGTTGGGAAAATTTAACTATCAAAAAGAACTAATAAATGATTTTATACACTTGAACTTTCTATCCTGAATTGCTTTCATCAGCTGATGACTTTAACTCAATTTATTAATGAAACAGATTCGTTCCGAGTGAAAGGTAACAGGAGATTAGGCCTCGACACAATATACTAAATTCTCACTGGGAAACTACTGTTCTCAGGAGAACGTTAGGTTCGCTATACTATGCTTATTCTAACAAGGAAGTGGTTGCTTGAGAAACAGTCATCAACTTTTAAGATCTATTTACGTAGTAACAAAAGTGCTTCAAATGGGTCTAAGCACTATCGGACTTAACATCTGAGGTCATCAGTCCCCTAGACTTAGAACTACTTAAACCAAACTAACCTAAGAATGTCACACACATCCATGCCCGAGGCAGGATTCGAACCTGCGACCGTAGCGGCAGCGCGGTTCCGGACTGAAGCGCCTAGAACTGCTCGGTCACAACGGCCGGCTACGTAGAAACAAACAATTTCAAGGACTGCATAAGAAATTAACGTAAAGTTTTCGTTGCCGGCATTAATGTACTGATATCATTCTAATGTTCAGTATATTGGATACTGTGGCACTTCATGAACATAGTTCACGCAAAATGAGCGAACGATAGGATAAATTCACGTACACACAAGGTTCAGACTAAAGGAATGCAGACCTTCGCCACAAACTAGAGAGCACGAAATACGTGCATTCCATCACTTTAAGGTTGCGGTAAAAGATGGAATCGCACCGAACATTAACAAATAAAGCAAGTCCACGCACAAAAAACCATTTGGGAACAAGTTATAATAAAATGGAACGCTCGCAAATTTTCGGAGTATTTATGACGTAAATTAAATTGATAAATACGTGCCACTACTAGGAAAATCTAAATTAATTGCAAAGAAAGTAAACGAACGATAAACGTGAAGCCTGAGCGCTCAACGGACCCATCTGTGCACGTGACCTATACACTGATCAGCCAGAATATGACGACCACCTACCTGATAGCCGGTACGTCCAACACGACGCGTCGTGTCCTGAAAACAATGAGGCCTTGGTAAGTCGCAGGAGGGAGTTAACACAACATCTGCGCACACCCAGAAGTGTAGAAATAGGTACCTAAAAACACCGCTATATTACAATACAACATTATGTCATAACTGCAAAGCAGTCGGGCAACCCAGATGTGTTCGATCGGGCTCAGCACATCAACTGGAACTCACCACTGAGTTCCTCAAACAACTCCACTACACTCTTGAACTTAAGATATGGTGCGTTATCGTGTTGAAAAATGCCAATGCCGTCGGCGAACATGCACGTCAAGAAACACCGCTGTATTACAATACAACTTTATGACATAACTGCAAAGCAGTTGGACAACCCAGATGTGTTCGGTCGGTCTCAGCACATCAACTGGAACTCACCACTGTGTTCCTCGAACAACTCCACCACACTCTTGCCCTTAAGATATGGTGCGTTATCGTGTTGAAAAATGCCAATGCCGTCGGCGAACATGCACGTCAAGAAACACCGCTGTATTACAATACAACTTTGTGTCATAACTGCAAAGCAGTCGGCCATTCCAGATGTGTTCGGTCGGGTTCAGCACATCAACTGGAACTCACCACTGTGTACCTCGAACAACTCCACCACACTCTGGCCCTTAAGATATGGTGCGTTATCGTGTGGAAAAATGCCAATGCCGTCGGCGAACATGCACGTCACGAAACACCGCTGTATTACAATACAACTTTGTGTCATAACTGCAAAGCAGTCGGCCATTCCAGATGTGTACGGTCGGGTTCAGCACATCAACTGGAACTCACCACTGTGTTCCTCGAACAACTCCACCACACTCTTGCCCTTAAGATATGGTGCGTTATCATGTTGAAAAATGCCAATGCCGTCGGCGAACATGCACGTCAAGAAACACCGCTGTATTACAATACAACTTTGTGTCATAACTGCAAAGCAGTCGGCCATTCCAGATGTGTTCGGTCAGGTTCAGCACATCAACTGGAACTCACCACTGTGTTCCTCGAACAACTCCACCACACTCTTGCCCTTAAGATATGGAGCGTTATCGTGTTGAAAAATGCCAATGCCGTCGGCGAACATGTACGTCAAGAAACACCGCTGTATTACAATACAACTTTGTGTCATAACTGCAAAGCAGTCGGCCATTCCAGATGTGTTCGATCGGGTTCAGCACATCAACTGGAACTCACCACAGTGTTCCTCAAACAACTCCACCACACTCTTGCCCTTAAGATATGGTGCGTTATCGTGTTGAAAAATGCCAATGCCGTCGGCGAACATGCACGCCAAGAAACACCCCTGTATTACAATACAACTTTGTGTCATAACTGCAAAGCAGTCGACCATCCCAGATGTGTTCGATTAGGTTCAGCACATCAACTGGAACTCACCGCTGTGTTCCTCGAACAACTCCACCACACTCTTGCCCTTAAGATATGGTGCGTTATCGTGTTGAAAAATGCCAATGCCGTCGGCGAACATGCACGTCAAGAAACACCGCTGTATTACAATACAACTTTGTGTCATAACTGCAAAGCAGTCGGCCATCCCAGATGTGTTCGATCGGGTTCAGCACATCAACTGGAACTCACCACTGTGTTCCTCGAACAACTCCACCACACTCTTGCCCTTAAGATATGGTGCGTTATCGTGTTGAAAAATGCCTATGCCGTCGGCGAACATGCACGTCAAGAAACACCGCTGTATTACAATACAACTTTGTGTCATAACTGCAAAGCAGTCGGCCATCCCAGATGTGTTCGATCGGGTTCAGCACATCAACTGGAACTCACCACTGTGTTCCTCGAACAACTCCACCACACTCTTGCCCTTAAGATATGGTGCGTTATCGTGTTGAAAAATGCCAATGCCGTCGGCGAACATGCACGTCCAGAAACACCCCTGTATTACAATACAACTTTGTGTCATAACTGCAAAGCAGTCGGCCATCCCAGATGTGTTCGATCAGGTTCAGCACATCAACTGGAACTCACCGCTGTGTTCCTCGAACAACTCCACCACACTCTTGCCCTTAAGATATGGTGCGTTATCGTGTTGAAAAATGCCAATGCCGTCGGCGAACATGCACGTCCAGAAACACCGCTGTATTACAATACAACTTTGTGTCATAACTGCAAAGCAGTCGGCCATCCCAGATGTGTTCGATCGGGTTCAGCACATCAACTGGAACTCACCACTGTGTTCCTCGAACAACTCCACCACACTCTTGCCCTTAAGATATGGTGCGTTATCGTGTTGAAAAATGCCAATGCCGTCGGCGAACATGCAGGTCCAGAAACACCGCTGTATTACAATACAACTTTGTGTCATAACTGCAAAGCAGTCGGCCATCCCAGATGTGTTCGATCGGGTTCAGCACATCAACTGGAACTCACCGCTGTGTTCCTCGAACAACTCCACCACACTCTTGCCCTTAAGATATGGTGCGTTATCGTGTTGAAAAATGCCAATGCCGTCGGCGAACATGCACGTCAAGAAACACCGCTGTATTACAATACAACTTTGTGTCATAACTGCAAAGCAGTCGGCCATCCCAGATGTGTTCGATCAGGTTCAGCACATCAACTGGAACTCACCACTGTGTTCCTCGAACAACTCCTCCACACTCTTGCCCTTAAGTTATGGTGCGTTATCGTGTTGAAAAATGCCAATGCCGTCGGCGAACATGCACGTCAAGAAGTGCAGTTTCCGAAATGCTCCCACCAAGCCATCACAATCTGCCCTCGGTCAAACTCAGATCAAGTGGCTTTCCCATTCTACACTTGCATGGCTCGCTCACTGATACTACATACACCGTGTGTGTGTGTGTGTGTGTGTGTGTCTGACTAGTTTCATTCCTCGCCAGATGACGCTGATGTAGACTGGAAGATTTCATATCGACAGTAGGTCGGTGTTCATAATGTTCTGGCTGATCCGTGTCTGAAGAAAGCAAATATACGGAAATCAGAGCTTAACACAATCAGATCACTCCAACATATCTAACTACACTGAATATTCACTGTCACACCACTTAGCCATATCACTCACATCTGGATAGTGCTGGAATATTTACTAAACCATAAAAACTACATCTGGATAGTGCTGAGGGCACACAGAATGTATCACCGATTGTGGTGCGATAAAAAACAAGCTGTTACTTGAGTCATAAAACTGAAACGGACATGGAATTACATTCACTCGAGAGTACATTCACACGCACATACTCACTTAAGACGAAGCATTCTCTCAGGACCTCAGCATATATTGGCGGAGTGTATTTCCACATCACAAGTTCCCGTAAGACAAAGTAGGTCTCAGAAAAACTTAACAAAACGTGAAAAGTACACCACTTACTACTCTGAATGAACTATCAGATACCATTCTGAGGCTATCGCTGTGAAATAAACTAGAGTACTTTAAATAGACCTGAAGTCTTACACGGTACACGTTCGAAGACGATGTATCCAGTGTCGCTCTTACGATGTACACTCACCAGCCGCTCAGAACCATGTGTTTTGGCACACTTGCTGAAAAATGAACCTCTGGGTAAACGTAACTGACTCTTTGCTTTACCCGAGTCCATTAAGTTTGCTAAATATATGCATATATAAGAACATTAGAGAAACGAAAAACGCAGTGTGTCTCGATCGCTCTGTTAATTTTATTAGGAGATAAGCGTGCCCCACTGATCACTTTTCTCGCGGGTTGTGCCAAGAAAGGCAGCGATAATCTGAGATACCAGTAATGAGTGGAAGTAACTTTAAATCTGACAAAGACTACACGAAACGTTTCCGACAGAGACGTTTTTTCACTGGACGCTATCGCGCGCCGAGATCCCACCACAATAAATCAGCGGTCCACTATTTACGGTAACTAGATGACCTGTACGTAGAGATTCCATGCCAAAACGTTCTGGAAACGTACCAAGGACTTGTCAAGCCCATGACACATAGAATCACTTCTGTGCCGCTTTCCACAGTTGCATCAACACGCTCTTAAACAGATGGTCATAACATTTTGGCTCGTCAAGAGTAGGTCCCGTGTTTAAAAACTACTACGGAAAGACACAAAGTTAAGCAGTACAAGGAAAATATGACACTATATCATACAAAATAGCAATGATATTCGTTCTACGCGGTTTAGCACGATGTGCAGACCTATATGTCGCTAGGAAGCAGAGAGGATTAGATTTTAGGAAGTCGGCAATGTGATGGTAATAGGAATAACCTCAAGTTGGGCAAGACCGTAAAAGGAAATCAGACACGGTCTAACTAATCAGTTGGTCGACTGTTTAGTCATACACGTAAATGTAAAATCAAGGGTTAAAATTTAGATTTAGCCAGCCAATGGCAAATTCTAAAGCAATGTGAATAGTTCTTATTTTACGCGCACTGTTGCTAGAATGATTAATATCATACCGCTGTTCCGCTTGCAATGATGCCTTTAACCGTAGTTTGTAAGTGGGCTGCTTCTGTGTTGGCAACACTGTGTAGCGCTTTGCATTAGATCTCTGACTGCGTTTTCTTTGTTTAGAGACTCTGTGGCTGGCCGGACTCGTTGTTGGAAGTTAATCGCTAGGTGTGTTGGGCAGCTGGAAGTCAGTCGCCAGCAGTGACGGAAGTACTGTTGGGCAGTTGGAGGTGAACTGCCAGCCGTGATGAATGCGAGATGTGTTAAGTTGGCATTGATGAAGGGCAGAGGTCTGAAGTGAAGTGTTAGCGTAGGCTAACGATCTGTGCATGTTCGACTTGGAGACTGAATATTATTCATGGTTGTATACCTTTGTATTAGATGTCAATGACGATTTAGATTCGTGTCTGAACTGGATATCACATTATGAAGGTAAAAAAATTACATTATTTGGTTTGAAACAAAATCTTTCCTTTGCTAACAACATGCCTATTAGTAGTTAGTGGCTTTAGCAGTTAGAATCTTTAATTTATCTGGCAGTATTGGCGCTCGCTGTATTGCAGTAGTTCGCGTAATGAAGGTTTTTGTGAGGCAAGTGTTTAATGGAATGCATAGGTTATTGTTAGGATTTCTTTTTAGACAGGGCAAATCTTTTGAATTGATTATTTGAAGTAAGGTTATCTGTTTTTTCTGTCAGATTCCGTTGCGCTAGGATATTGTGGGTCTCAGTCATTCAGCAATTTAAGTACAGCCACACTCATTTAAATAAAGAAGTCTCAAGTTTACGATTTACGAACCATTTAGAATGAGGCAGCGGTAAGTCGTGGTTTGCTCATAACTTCCAACCACCTGTTGTAGAATAACGGACAAATAAAATAAAACGCACTACTTCTGAAAACATTTCCTGAAACGAAAGCTACCAAGATATTTGCCTGCGTACACTCACACTACCTCATTTTTTTACTCTTTCTTTGCAATGTAAACTTCCCTCTGCAGTTTGTATAAGCTGCAAGAAAAAAGTTACCACAGCGGCGCTCTATCTCGACCCTCAATTTAAAACATTTGCACTTCTCTAACGGCATCGATGTCGACAGAACGTTGAACCCAATCTTTCTTCCTTAAAACATTTCCAAGTTTATTTCGTGTCTTATTTTGCTGTATTTGTAACCAGCGTTGTTAAGAAGATTAGATGTTGTCTGAGAATAAATATCTCAGCAACGACTCAGGGTATTTTACCGCTTTCTTACAAGAAACAGGAATTGCGATTTTGTGCCCAGGCTTCCACATGGTATTTAGTGCTCCTATGCACCGCCATCTTCTTATTTTCGTACATTATATTTTTCGTTTGCTGACTGATACCTAATGCGTCCAATAGACGGCATAAACATCACTCTACAGCGCCGAGTAACGACCACAAAATCCCGCTGGTCACGCCTAACTACAGCCCATGTCCGGATTTAATTACACAACAATGTTGAGAAATCTTAATGGTTCTTACTCAGTCTGTCCAGTATATTTCCTAGTCGTACGTACGTAGTTACAGGAATCAAATAGTGATGTCCGTCCTAGAACTACACAAATAGTTCGCAACCTGAGTGTTGATTTTTTAGCTTGTGTGATTAGTAACGTATTAACAATCGCCTTTCTGCCTCCTCAAACGGTGCTCTGTTTGTCTTGGTTTGCCAGCGAATGTTGACAGAAAGTCCAAACTTGCTTATATCTACGTGTAAGTTTTCGTTTGTTCAGTTCCTGGCCGACTGCTTTCCAGTTATGACACAAAGTTGTATTCTAATACAGCGGTGTTTTAGGTACCGATTTCTACACTTTTTGAGATTTTTTGTAACAATGTTTCCCTAATATTAAATTTATAAAATATTTTACATTACGTAAGTGTATTAAAACAGTCTATAAAGACACACGCGTATTCCAATGCAACCTTGTGTCAAAATCTCAAAGTATTCGGTCAAAAACTTCTACAGATCTGCGGCTAGGAGCATTGGCAGTTTCTCTATAAGTACACACATACAAGTTGTTTCCTCCAAAATTTCCAATTTCCGAAAGCCTTTCATGGATTGGTTTGATATTTTGACCCAACATTGCATTCGAATACTCACGTGTTTTTATGTCCTTACTGGAACGTGACTACCACTAAAATACGTATGTAATATATACACTGAAGCCAAACAAACTGGTATAGGCATGCGTATTCAAGTACAGAGATGTGTAAACAGGCAGTATGTGGCGCTGCGGTCAAACGCTTATATAAGGCGACAAGCGTCTGGCGCAGTTGTCAGATCGGTTACTGGTGCTGCAATGGCAGGTTATCAAGTTTTTAGTGAATCGCACGAGCGATGGGTCACAGCATCTCCGAGGTAGCGATGAAATGGGGATTTTCCCGTATGACCGTTTCACGAGTGTACCACGAATATCTGGAATCCGGTAAAACATCAAATCTCCGACATGGCTGCGGCCGGAGAAAGATCCTGCAAGAACGGAACCAACTACGCTGAAAGCAGTCGCTCAACGTGACAGAAGTACGTTTCCGCAAACTGCGGCAGATTTCAGTACTGGGCCATCGACAAACGTCAGCGTGCGAACCATCGAGGAAACATCTTCGATATGGGCTTCCGGAGCAGAAGGCTCACTTGTGTACCGTTGATGACTGCACGACGCAAAGCTTAACGCCTCGGCTGTGGCCGTCAACGCCGACATTGGACTGCTGATGACTGGAAACTTGTTGCCTGATCGGACGAGTCTCGTTTCAAAGTGTACCGAGCAGATGCACGTTTACTGGTATGGAGATAACCTCGTGAATCCCTGGACCCTGCATGTCAGCAGGCACTGTTCAAGCCGGTGGAGGCTCCGTAATGGTGTGGGGCGTGTGCAGTTAGAGTGAGATGGGACCCCTGATGCGTCTAGATGCGACTTCGACAGGTGACACGTGCGTAAGCATTCTGTCTGGTCACCTGCATCTATTCATGTCCATTGTGCTATCCGACGGACTTGGGCATTTCCAGCAGGACAATGCGACATTCCACAGGTCCAGAATTGCTGCAGAGTGGCTCCAGGAAAACTCGTTTGAGCTTAAGCGCTTCCGCTGGTCACCAAACTTCCCAGACATGAAGATTATTGAGCATACTTGGGATGTCTTGCAACGTGCTGTTCAGAAGAGATATCCACCCCCTGCAGGATTCAGGGTGTCAATCCTCCCCAGCTCTACTTGAGACATTAGTCGAGTCCATGCCATCTCGTGTTGCGGCACTTCTGCGTGCTTGCGGGTGCCCAACACGTTATTAGGGAGGTGTAACAGTTGCTTTGGCTCTTCAGTGTATGTAATTAAAGAGAGAACGTTATAAAAGTGTAAGTGTTGGTTTGTCCAAAATTGTTAATCTCTGAAAGTCTTGACCGATTCTTTTGAATTTTTGACACAACTTGAACCCACATGTTTTTATTTACATGTTTTAAAGTATGTGTGATACATAAATTTGTATTAATTTGATAATAGGGAAACGCTGCAAAATACGCAACAGCGAAACGTTGTTAGCAAACAGGAAAGTTGTATTTATATCTTATTGTTTCATGATTAAAATACTACTACAGAATCTGAATCTGCAATAATAATAAATAAGGCTCGAGGTCAGAGAGAGGGGTAAGACCAGATGGACAGGGGGGTGGGAGGATATGTACGTAGAAAACGTGAATGAGGAGTCATAGAGAGAGAGAGTGGACAAAAGGAGATTGAGAGAGAGGGGAAAAGTGGAGGAGAGGAACAGAGAAAGGGGGAGGGGGAGATGGAGAGAGAGAGAGATAGATAGATAGAGAGAGAGAGAGAGAGAGAGAGAGAGAGAGAGAGAGAGAGAGAGAGAGAGAGGAGAGCAGGAGGTTAGGACGTTTATTCAATTGCCATACGTATTAGAAACGTGTGCGTTCTCTTTTCTTTCATTTTCATTTAAGCAGACTCAGCCGCAGAAAAGTGTGGCCGGGTACAGCTAGTTAGGTATAAAGACGATATCCTACCTCGATTACAGTGATTGATGTTTTATAAACTTCTTTTTACACTGTACATAATCACAAAGTATGACAAAGTCCTTTAGTAATTTTTCAACCATCTACTTCTACATCTACATGATTACTCTGCAATTCACATTTAAGTGCTTGGCAGAAGGTTCATCGAACCACAATCATACTATCTCTCTATCATTTCACTCCCGAACAGCGCGTGGGAAAAACGAACACCTAAACCTTTCTGTTCGAGCTCTGATTTCTCATATTTTATTTTGATGATCATTCCTACCTATGTAGGTTGGGCTCAACAAAATATTTCCACATTCGGAAGAGAAAGTTGGTGACTGAAATTTCGTAAATACAGCTCGCCGCGACGAAAAACGTCTTTGCTTTAATGACTCCCATCCCAACTCGCGTATCATAGCTGCCACACTCTCTCCCCTATTACGTGATAACACAAAACGAGCTGCCCTTTTTTTGCACTCTTTCGATGTCCTCCGTCAATCCCACCTGGTAAGGATCCCTCACCACGCAGCAATATTCTAACAGAGGACGAACGAGTGTAGTGTAATCTGTCTCTTTAGTGGACTTGTTGCATCTTCTAAGTGTCCTGCCAATGAAACGCGACCTTTGGCTTGCCTTCCCCACATTATTATTATCTATGTAGTCTTTCCAACTGAAGTTGTTCGAAATTTTAACACCCAGGTACTTAGTTGAATTGACAGCCTTGAGAACTGTACTATTTATCGAGTAATCGAATTCCAACGGATTTCTTTTGGAACTCATGTTGATCACCTCACACTTTTCGTTATTTAGCGTCAACTGCCACATGCCACACCATACAGCAATCTTTTATAAATCGCTTTGCAACTGATACTGGTCTTCGGATGACCTTACTAGACGGTAAATTACAGCATCATCTACGAACAACCTAAGAGAACTGCTCAGATTGTCACCCAGGTCCTTTATATAGATCAGGAACAGCAGAGGTCCCAGGACGCTTCCCTGGGGAACACCTGATATCACTTCAGTTTTACTCGATGATTTGCCATCTATTACTACGAACTGCGACCTTCCTGACAGGAAATCACGAATCCAGTCGCACAACTGAGACGATACCCCATAGGCCCGCAGCTTGATTAGAAGTCGCTTGTGAGGAACGGTGTCAAAAGCTTTCCGGAAATCTAGAAAGACGGAATCAACTTGAGATCCCCTGTCGACAGCGGCCATTAATTCGTGCGAATAAAGAGCTAGCTGCGTTGCACAAGAACGATATTTTCTGAAACCATGCTGATTACGTATCAATAGATCGTTCCCTTCTTGGTGATTCAAGATGTTTGAATACAACATATGCTCCAAAACCCTACTGCAAACCGACGTCAATGGTATGGGTCTGTAGTTAGTACTCCTACTACCCTTCTTAAACAATGGTGCGACCTGCGCAATTTTCCAATCTGTAGGTACAGATCTATCGGTGAGCGAGCGGTTGTATATGATTGCTAAGTAGGGAGCTATTGTATCAGCGTAATCTGAAAGGAACCTAATCGGTATACAATCTGGACCTGAAGACTTGCCCGTATCAAGCGATTTGAGTTGCTTCGCAACTCCTAAGGTATCTACTTCTAAGAAACTCATTCTAGCAGCTGTTCGTGTTTCAATTTATGGAATATTCCATTCGTCTTCCCTGGTGAAGGAATTTCGGAAAACTGCGTTCAATAACTCCGCCTTAGCGGCACAGTCGTCGGTAACAGTACCATCGGCACTGCGCAGCGAAGGTATTGACTGCGTCTTGCCGCTTGTGTACTTTACATACGACCAGAATTTCTTCGGATTTTCTACCAAATTTCGAGACAATGTTTCGTTGTGGAACCTATTAAAGGCATCTCGCATTGAAGTCCGTGCCTAATTTTAGCCAATCTTCGGGATTTCGCGTTCTTCTGAACTTCGCATGCTTTTTCCGTTGCCTCTGCAACAGCGTTCGGACCTGTTTTGTGTACCATGGGGGATCAGTTCCATCTCTTACCAATTTATGAGGTATGAATCTCTCAATTGCTGTTGCTACTATGTCTTTGAATTTTAGCCACATTTCGTCTACATTCGCATAGTCAGTTCGGAAGGAATGGAGATTATCTCTTAGGAAGGCTTCTAGTGACACTTTATCCGCTTTTTTAAATAAAATTATTTTTCGTTTGTTTCTGGTGGATTTGAAAGAAACGGTATTGAGCCTAGCTACAACGACGTCATAGATGGAATTTGCCGAACAAATCGTTCACTACAAGCATTGTTACGCCAGCTCTCGACAAATGCCGCCAATAGCTTTGGAACAAGGCCACTGTATGGACGAAACCAGTACTTACTTACTTTCCGTGCCCTGAAAAAAGATTTCACCTTATTCATCTTCAGAATTCCGCGACCTTTATGCCCTTTACGAATGCATTTGGAACATCTTCCTGAGTACAGGATTGGTCCATGTTTGGCATACTAGTTGGTAGTTAGGTTTCTGGAGTGCTCCTCTGCTGCTCGTAACGTCTTCCTCATACCCCACGAGACCAAATTCGTTCTTCACCTTGTGAATCCTGTTCTTGATTTACTAAGGGTTTTCCAAATCTTTTATGGTAGCCGATAGCTGCAGCTAATTTCTTCCCTTGGAGTCAATCACTCTTGCGAAGGAGCGTTTCTTGCCGCAGGAGAAGACGTCTAACATCTGGCTTGACGTCTAATGGTAATGTCCGCTGCAAGAGAACGTGAAGGTCTGTGAAGACAGCATTATAGATCCAAATATCTATATATAGTAATTCATATACTAATATTATTAGTGCGCATCAAAATTTGCGTATCTTCTATAACTGTCTGAAACCGGACAGGTTTTATTTTGCTGTATTTCACGTTTTTTTTTATTAAATACTGCCTGTTTATCTTAAAACAGTTTGCATATGCTTAAAATGGAGATGTTTAGTAGGATTTAATTTTGAATAATATTTCCAGGCCGCGAAAGTTTAGCTATTTGTCGATGGGTAACGAGTTTTGATACAAAAATTAGCGGACGACAGTTACGTTGGGCGGTTGTTGAACAGACACGAGCATGCCTAGCGAGTTTTTAACAGTGGACACAAAGCCTGTTTAGCACTATATTATGAACTCAGAAGAAATACCGCTGAAAGTGCATTTTAATTGTTATGCGTCTTGGCTTACTCTTACAGGCAACGGTATAAAGACAGCGACACGGGAATAGTGGTTCAAATGGTTCAAATGGCTCTAAGCACTTATGGGACTTAACATCTGCGGTCATCAGTCCCATAGAACTTAGAACTACGTAAACCTAACTAACCTAAGGACATCACACACATCCATGCCCGAGGCAGCAGCGCGGTTCCCAACTGAAGCGCCTAGAACAGCTCGGCCACATCGGCCAGCCACGGAAACAGTGGACAGACACATTAGTTACGAGGACGGTTTGCGAATCAGTGTGAACTGCCGAGCTAAAATGGCAGTGTGTCGATGTGGCTTTTATCGTGAACCCGCCGGCCGAAGTGGCCGTGCGGTTAAAGGCGCTGCAGTCTGGAACCGCAAGACCGCTACGGTCGCAGGTTCGAATCCTGCCTCGGGCATGGATGTGTGTCATGTCCTTAGGTTAGTTAGGTTTAACTAGTTCTAAGTTCTAGGGGACTAATGACCTCAGCAGTTGAGTCCCATAGTGCTCAGAGCCATTTGAACCATTTTATGGTGAACCGAGGTAACGTGGCGCAATAGAAAAGTAGTGACTGCGGGAAGACAGGTCTACCTAGCGAACTAATTACAGTATTGAGCAGTACTGAGTACTACGGACAGTGTACCAGTGATAAAGCTCTTCTTATTGTGAACTAACGTATCGTGTAGCAATATGAACACAGTCGTTGTAAAAGAAACCGGGTTCGATTCCCGGCGGGGTCAGGGATTTTCTCTGCCTCGTGATGACTGGGTGTTGTGTGATGTCCTTAGGTTAGTTAGGTTTAAGTAGTTCTAAGGTCTAGGGGACTGATGACCATAGATGTTAAGTCCCATAGTGCTCGGAGCCATTTGAACCATTTTTTTGTAAAAGAAAAGCGTTACCGAGCGAACTGACTGCAGTATTCAGCACAATACTGTGAACCAAATACAAAACCACAAATCTCGAAGTGTTGCCACCTGTGCTTGTACATTCACTGCTGTTAGTAAACATTATACCGTTCGGTGTGGACTGTATTCGTTTAACGTCGGCGAAAACCAACTCCTCCAGCAAACCAGAAGACGGTATGCGTCTTTTGCTGCATCTTCATACTACCGTATTACTTTCAAGACGAAAGCTACAGTGGCTTTATTTGACAGGTTTTACATTACTGGAATATGTCTCTGTGCGGCCACAATGTGGAACAATAAATGGCCGTATCTCACGGCTAAGTTACTATGGTCGAATTATTGTTAAGCAGCTCTCCTCTTGCTACCTTTCTTTTAAAGGTTTGTTAGATAGTACTCCATTTAATTATGCTGAAGTCACATGTATGTCTGTGCATTGACATCTATTTCATGTAAGTCCAATTCATATTAATAAATCTAAAGCTGGGTGTACGACTTAATGCATTCCACAGTGAAATTTTAATGCAAATATTCTCTGCCTTCATTCAATTATTTTAGCACGTGCATGCATTACACATTCTTTACTTTCTGCATCAATAAGAAATATTCTGTTTTCTTTATATTGTTTTGCCTTCTTATAAGTGAAGTGACGTTACTAGTCTTTACACGTTTTGATATTTCTTTTGTATCTTTGGGAATCTTTTCCAGTAGATCATGCAATATTTTATCCGAAGTGTTTCTAAAACATGAATGTCGTACAGAGCACACCAGTTAGCTTCGAACAATGACAGCAGAGTAGCTAGATGGTCATTGGTACAGTGTTTAGGGTAACACTCATCTCACAAGACGTCTTGAAAACGTGATGTCGTTGTGACGTCATGCGCAATATCGGGGACGGATAGAGCTGTCTTTAGACTTTTCGTGATCGCACGTTTCACAACGTGTGACACGAAGATGACGTCCAAAAAACATTAATCATTTTGCACAATAAATCGTAATGACGTGGAATAGGTTATTTTACATTCACATCTCAAATTAACTGAAGATGTCTCGAAAACACTTCGGTGCTAATACAACTCGTTTTAATAAATTAACGGAAAATGTCGTATTGGTGGTTAAAGATGTTCTGAACAGGAAGACATTCTTGTCTAGTAAAGAAGTTTGCTAGAAGAACTAGCTCGTAAATTTTCTTTTATGCTTTACAGATGGCTGAGACTAGGTTGCCTTCCAATTATAAGACTACCGAGTATCACTCTAAAGTGAAACACGCTCATGTTACTCTCTGAGAGCATTACGAAGATTGACCGAGCATGTGTCGGACTATAATTTTTAATTTGGTGAAATTAAACGAAAAACGAAACGGACTTTAAGCTTGGGAGTTAATGAAAGTGGTAAAATCATAAATGAATGAAAAAAATAAACGGTCACCATCCCAACTAGGCACATTAATTTGGAAATATATGTTTAAGAAAACTGACTATTGGTTATTGAAGTTACTTTCGTTGAGATTTCCCTTTGAATAACAAACGGGATACAAACTGACAGGGTGCACTCTGAACTGTGTCTAGCAGCAGTTACCAATAACGCACACACCAGTAAATTATAGGAAGTAATTTTGCACCAAGCTCATATCAATGACAGCTACTCTCAAGAGCATAACTTAATCAAATACTGAAATGTTACTGCATGAAGTGCAGAACTAAATTTGGACATGAGGGGCTTTTATCTTGACTTACATATGAAACACAAATAAAGGTGATTAATATCATAAATACACTTTTTGAACTCCTCTACATATAAGATTTCCTTAGCAACAGTAATAGTTCAATTTTTACATAATAGGTGGAGAATATGATGGGGACCAATAAACAAGTATAGTTTCACTAGTCAACGCTCTTTGATTATTACAGGAGAAAAGACTAATTCAAAAATCTAATCATTGAATTCGCTTGGAGTATTTCATAATTTACTTTGCAAGACAATAAAACACATCACTGGGCTTCATTAACTTAAAAAAGGAACCATTAATGATAGAAATCAAAACACACTATTTTTGAAAATGAGCCTAACTTAGTTGCCTTTTCATCACTTGTGAAGCTGGTATTCTAGAAAATATTAATTACACAATCTTTCACTGTAATCCTACAAAACCATATTTTGCAATAAACTAAGGATACTTTAGCAAAAACCTATCCAGAATGAGATTTTCACTCTGCAGCGGAGTGTGCTCTGATATGAAACTTCCTGGCAGATTAAAACTGTTTGCCGGACCGAGACTCGAACTCGGGACCTTTGCCTTTTGCGGGCAATTGCTCTACCACATTAGACAAAAAATCACTTTTAAACACTTGAATGCAAGAATTGTTCATTTAAATCAGGATACTCGGGTTTAGTAGCACTTTGTTGAGGATCCTGCTTAGCTTCCTGATCATGATAGAAAATATGGTTCCGGACACGAATTTATGTTTTTGTGATTATTACTAAAACAACACACAAATTAACTGGTCCATGCGCATATACATTGCTGTATGTATGAAGTTAGTGAAGCAGTGGTGAAGACTGGTGGCAAGCGACATGGCGGCTAACTGTACTCACGGCTCTTGATGTTCGAACGAGCCGGCCGATGTGGCCGTGCGGTTCTAAGCGCGTCAGTTTGGAACCACGTGACCGCTACGGTCGCAGGTTCGAATCCTGCCTCGGGCATGGATGTGTGTGATGTCCTTAGGTTAGTTCGGTTTAAGTAGTTGTAAGTTCTAGGGGACTGATGACCTCAGTAGTTAAGTTCCATAGTGCTCAGAGCCATTTGAACCATTTGATGTTCGAATGCTCTATAAAATCTCTCCCTGGCTTCGCATTTCCAGCATATTAGAGCCATTCCTTTATGCAGAGAATACCTAATAATAGCCAGATCGACATCCGAGGCAAATCCTTTGTAAAGCAGCTTCCAGTTGCGTCTCTTAACACCGTGGAAGTGCACCGTGCTACGGCTAACCACATATTGCATGCCGTTCACACGAAGGAGCCGTTCAGTTCGACCGCCAAAACCACCCTTTATATCACGCCATACCACATTCGTTGCGGAAGGACTTCCCTACAGCTTTTGCATGTTACAAATACAAGTGCCGTAAGCATGAACCAGCTTTCAATAACCATTTTCATTTTATGCACGTGCTTATATTATAATAATTTATCATTTTAACATAGCATTTTGTTTTTGTCATATATACATTACAAAACTCAAATTTTTTGCCACAAATCAAGGAGTTTAAATAACACACAATATACACTTCATTATTGCAGATACACAGTTACGAAATATAAACCTACTTCTAATCAATATAAGTGTTACATTATCCTTTCGCAAATGTGTCATTATTTTCTATGCTCTTTATTCTGAGTGGTATTTGTTGTACCAGATGATCAATGAGCTTTGAATATTTACTCGCATTTACGTGTTTCATGTTTAATTTGTAAATCACTGACAATGAAATCTCACTCCTGAAAGAGCACTCTAATATGTACATTACATGGAATATTACAGAACATAGTTCTATTAATTTATTAAGGAACTTGCAAGCCGTCGCTCACATTAATCATAAATATATGTCTGAATGAAACCACTCATATAGCACAACAGTAAAATAAAAATAATGAATGGTAGAGGGAGTATGGAGGAGAACAGCGATGTATTTAAGTTTACGAAATAATGACTAGCTGTATTTAACCTTTAGTAACTATAACTAGCTTATATATCTAACACAACAATGACAAACACGAATCAGATAGGAGTAGTGTTTGACAGGCAAAGCATACATTGGGGTAGAATCTATACAAATCCTCCCCAGAATTAATCCCTCTTACAACACAGTCTGATTTTGTTTACCTGAATCCACTGTGAGGTCCAAGTCTATTCAAATGGAATCAACTACGACCAACTACACCGCAAACTATGGTTAACCTGAGAACAGGGAACTGTGAATATCATTTAACAGCCCTACGCCGATGCATCACTTCTTTGCCCTTTCTCCTTGATTCAGGAGGCAGCAGGAAACGGTGCGATGCGGGCGAGGAGCGATCGCTGCGGCAGCTGTAAAGTTCTGACGCGTCCACTAAAACTTGTTAACTACGCGGTCTGCCATTCTGATTACCACAGCGCGAGAAACTACCCTATCAGAGGCCTGAAATCCCGGCAGATTTCAGAGTGTGGTGCACCCATTCGCTGGTCTGGCCAAACCAATTTGACGGTGCGTGCTGGAATTGTCAAAGGTCAGACTCAGGACGAATAAGTCCACCCTCGTGACACACGCTATGTCCAAGGTGAGATGTAGTTCCATGGTCGGTACAGCTGGAAACTGCCAATGGCTCTTACTCCACCACAAGATACAGACCACAAGTCTCACATACTAGGGAAAGACCTGCAATTCCCCACCTGGAGAGGACCAGAAGACCAAGTCCTGTATGAATCACCAACATTTTCCACCAAAAGTCGGTACGGGAGCAGAATTAGCGAAATGAAAACCGCCCCCACATTGCACAAACCAGGTGAACTGTGTTCTACTCATTGAATCTCCCCTCTACAATGTTCTGTTGGCTTGGTAGCCAATCTACACGCAGCACTAGGATTCCCACACTGGGGCCGGCCTCACCTTTGTGTATAAGGAAGGGAGCCTATCAGCGATTCCAGATATCTCTTGTCTGAAAAGACCAGGGAGCCGTAGTTATTTCGGTAAGCATGGCCATGCTTTTGGCAACGAACATCTACCTAGAAGGGTCCACAGTCCCTCATTTACTAAGTGATATAATCTTTCCAGGGCGACTTTCTCCAGTTTATGAAGGAAAGATGTTAAGTCTCCCAGACAATCGTGCCTATGAAATGTGTTTTTACTGCTCGCCATGAGAACCTGGTGACTTTCTGGCGTAATGGGGGGAGGGGGGGGGGGAGTTTACAGTCTTACCTCCACTAGACACGTACACTAGAATTCTGCCCGTATCATCCCAGTTTCTAACATAAGAATGCACAGAGTTTTATGACCTTCCCACCGTTTGCACAAAAGCTAAGTTTACAGCAGGATCGCTTAAATGGCTTCCCCTACCTACTCTTAGCCATCTGGCCGCCTTCTGCAAAAGACTGGCGCCTGACCCAGGTAAAATGTTTTCCAAACCAGAACCCTTCTGTCCGACCCTAAGCAGGGGGATGAGAGAGCTCCGACACAAGTCCCTCTGCAAGTGAGAACCACTGATCACCGTTTGCCAGAATCACTTGCACGGTCAGGTCGCTGTGCTCAGCATTTATAGTCCCCAATTCATCTCACTTCCTGTTCTTGATCGCCTCTGCTACGGCCCCTTGGTACAAGTCCTCTACAGGTTGCACGTGCAATTACAAGAACAATATGCCACAACTTCCTCACGCAGAAAAAGTAATTAACTACACACAGCAAAAGTATTACTGGGAAACACCGAGGTCATGCCCTAAAATTTGAATGTTTATCTGACTGACAATGTCATTAAAGTGAGAGAGTGGAATGCCGCTTCTCAGAGTCACAAATCTTTCAAACATGGAAAAAGTATTGAGGGACAACAATACGTGGAGCATCAATCAGCATTCTCCTTCACAAACCCACACTCGCAACCACTACATCACAATGACATTGCGGAATTTTCGTCTCTATACTGTAACTTACATATCATAAATGCTTTAACCACCCATCACTTATTTCGTGACGTTTCATTATAATAAGTTATAATAAACTGTACCAAGAGAGACATGTTTTATAAATCTTCGTTACTGCGTGTGGCATCAAAATGACGTCACATGTGCACGAAGTCTTGTGACCTGTTACCCATGCAAGAGAGCCACATTGAATGCTAATGAAAGTCGACAGTAGTTCGTGCGGTTGTCGATATTGTGTGTGACGTCAAAATGATGTTTTCAGTAACTTAATAAAGTTTGTTTACAAATAAGAATTTATCATTCTGTAGTATTCCAGAACTATCGAGGCAATGTATCTGCTATGTTGAAGAATACTAATGGCTATTCTACTACAAGTGAGAGTACTGTTTGGTAAATTCCAGCAACTGTGAAACTTTATAACTTTTTTAGCTAGTCCAAAATTAAGTATGACAGATTTTTAAGCGTTTCTTTAAAACTGTGCACAAGATTTTACCTTTATTAAATAGATCTATTACTTTTTGTTAGATTTTTTTTGGATGAACATGGTCATGACTGATAGAAAAGTTAACTGAGGACTGAAACCTAGATCCTTTAGATAACCTGAGGTTTATGAACGTTTCTTAGTTTTTGTTGTACCTGTTAACCTTACACGAGGTTGGAAATTTCTTATCCTGTTTTACTGTGTGGCTGCAATACATTCTCGCCCGTAATATGTGAGCTTCTCATAATACTTAATTGGCGATGTGTGTGATTATTGCTTTTCGTAATTGTATATATTTTTTGGCAGCTAATGAAAAGATACGTATTTGCCCTAAATACCTGCAGTGTCAAAAATTTCAGGTCCTCTTTCCTTTTTGGTTCCAGATTGAAAGTCATTCTCTTAGCGCCTCCCATCGTTGATATTCTGTATGACTATTTCTTCTTCATTCGTGTGATTTCTATGTAGTTTCCATTTGATATTCCTTTCCTAGGCCGATAAGATATTTTTGTGGGTAGTTCGTACTCCCGAAATCACCCAACTGACAAGTTACTGTCGCTTAAATATTCCTTGAGCGTTTTTATCGCGAAATGCAAGGGTTATATTAAACTGCACTGTGCATCGTGTGGTCTTGGCTGCATCTCTATCAGAATCAGATCTGCTTGAGTTGCTATCTGACTGACGAAATTACGTCGTCCCCTTTTCACGTTCCTGGTCAACGACAGTCATTATTTTCCGTACTATCGAGTAACGTGTACAGAGATTGAAATCTGCACTCGCTGTCGGAAAGTTTTGAATTAACAATTTTTAAATGAAAATTAAAACCTAATTTAGGTGTTCTGTATGTGTCTTGGCGAATAACTATGTTCCTTGTTTAGCACAGCTAATGTATCGCCCCCACCGGCCTTTATGTCAACGGGACGCTACATTCCAGCAATTCTCCTCTTCATAGATTTGACCTTCATTAGTTAACTGTAATTCAAACTTATCTGTTATTGATACTGTTCCCTATTTCCACGTCACGCTTTCAAGTTTCATCTAAATGTGTTTCGATCATCAATAAATCGAACTGCTGCTTGTCTTCCATTACCTAGGGCCACTTAGAAGAAGCGGCTATGATACGACGTTCAACTAGATAGCCTTCACGCTTTCATCCGGGAAAACCAACACTGTTTGCAGATTATTATGACTCTTTTTCAAGTCGCATAGCTACCTCCTTCTTACCTCCGACAAAAAGTAAAATTCTTCCTCTCAGTTGCGTCACTAATATGATATACTCTTAGTTATTTCTGTCGTTTACTCATCTTTACCGTAAGGAGGTAGACTACACGAAAACTGTACACTTGTCACATTCGTTGCTCAAAATTCAAGTTAAGTAACAGTGCATCTGCTTATGGGAGAACAGAACTTGACATATAGCTAAAGACGCCATCTGATTTGCCACTGAGTTTGAGAAGGACAAAAACAAATAATAAATATTTCACAAGTATTAGGGGGTAGTTCTTGTAGATGTATATCTAAGCAGAAAAAGGTTCAATACGGAGTTTCCTATACTTTCCATTAATAAATTTTGTGACGCAAATGAAAATTACAGAGAAAATCGAGGTATATAAAGCATTTTTTTCCCCTTTTTCTCTACTGTCATTCTTTCGACTATTATAATTTCGTCCTCCAGATGTTTCTGTCTTATGGAAATCTCTTTGGCTCTGCATTGTATTGCCAACAACCTTGCCGCAGTGGTAACACTGGGTTCCCGTCAGAGCACGGAAATTAAGCGCTGTCAGGCTGGGCTAGCACTTGGGTGGGTGACCATCCGGTCTGCCGAGCGCTGTTGGTAAGCGAGGTGCACTCAGCCCTTGTGAGGCAAACTGAGGCGCTACCTGATTGAGAAGTAATTTCTGTACGGCCGGGAGAACGGTGTGATGACCAAATGCTCCTCCATATCCGCATGCTGTGACGCCTGTGGGCTGAAGATGACATGGCCTGTATGGGCTGAAGATGAAATGGCTTGTATGGGAGGAGTTTAGTTTAGTTCTGCATTGTATTACAATCTTTGGTGTGTTCTGCAGTTCCTTTGTTCTTCCTTTTTGCTAAATTTACCAGTTGGAAGATGTCAGTTTTAGATTTATTAAGGGGTGTTTAAAAATGTGAATTTTTAATTGGATACACCAAAATGGCCCTGTACATGTGACGTAATTAAATATCTGGCTGACCAAATCTCTGATCAAGGGTTTCAGTATCTACGAAATTAAACAAGGAACTGAATTAACTGAGTTTGTTACACGATAACGCAAAAGAAGTGATTTAATGATCATTGCAAATAATAAGCGTATGCTTTGGCAAATCTTGACGTGGGATCAGGGATGTGAGTCAAAGGAATGCATATCTGGATAAGAAAGTGACATCTGCAAAAGCTGTACCATGACTGCAAAAGGCTACTGCAAAAGGAAAGATGATACTACTGAAGGGTAGGAACTTACAGCTATGGCTGAGATTGAAAGCATGGTAAACCTGTAACTGCAAACAATTCTTCCGAGTGAAGACTGAAATTACGGAGTGTCCTTTGATTTTGCCTGCAGTTTGCCTCACTGTCATAGCAGGATCTCACCATGCTGCTGATCTGCAAGTGGTACTTGAAGAGACTGGAGAATCACTTGCTGGCTCTGTACCAACAACTTGCACTTAAGTCCAGCGCTGCCACATGAGAGCCCCTCGCTACCAGAGTAAAGCCTGCCCAAGGTGGTGCCTCACTGGAGAGAGACTGCAGTATGAAATAACTCCCTGCAGTCTGCTTCTGACAAGTGCTCGACTGTCTGCATTTTTCTGGTGACACGTAATTTTGATTAACTGACTGATTAATTCTGTGAGTGCCAACCACTAAGAGGCTTCCTTAAGAGATGTGGATCTCCCTTCTTTACTCTAATTTCAGATGGTTAAGCAGTTACAAAATACGTTACATTTCATCTTTTGGATCTGCAGCTCTTGTGTTTCTTTCCATGTTTACAGTTAAATCATTGGATATAGGTTCCGCCTTTTATACAAAAACACTGATTTTTCTTGTTATCCAAGCATTTTAAAGCATCTCTGTGCGATCATCACTAGGTTTTGTTTACTAAAAACTGTAAAAAGTGAACAAACTTAGGTTATAACTGATGAGACAAATTGAGGCCTTAAGACAGTTTTTGTTTCTTTTTCTTATTACCATGAGTTTACATTATATGGTTTTTCAAGACGCTCTGCAGGATGTCCTGCACTGGTAGCATTTCATCTGCAAAAGGAACGACATAAATGTGAATTTCATCCGCGTTTTAACACATCCACTGATTTCCAAAAACGTAATTTTAGTGTGGAAAAATGTTTTGCGTGTGTATGTGTGTAGTGCCCTCAGAACGCAAAAGAAGACGGATCAGTCACAGCATAACTTGAGCAATAACAAATATATATGCAAAACATTTTGCTACAACAGAATCACGTTTTTTTAGAAATAAGGGTATCTATTAAGTCGTTGCTGAAATTCACATTTACGTCGTTTGGTTTGCAGATGACTAGGTATCAGTGTAGTACACCATACAGAGGGTCTTGCAAAACCATATAATCCAAAATCACGGTAAGAAGAAAACGAACAAAACCTTTATTTAGGCCTCACTTTGTTACATCAGTTACACGTCAGTTCATTTTTTACAGTTTTCAGTGAACGAAACTTACTGATGATAGCACAAACGTGTCGAAACATGTTTGGGTAACAAGAACAAACAATGTGCTCGCATAAAAGGTGCAACATATCCAGTTCGTGACATTTGATGCTACAAAACTGTGTCCTGTTCTCTCCCTTCCTCTAAGTTTGTGTTGACAAATAAGGGTGGACCTCTGTATGTACAGTTATATTTGTTACTCCCTCTTCTAAATTATTTGAATTAACCAGTAACTTAGCACCTGTTTTTACGGTCATTAAAATATTTTGTCTCGCAGGACCTGCGCGCGGTATTGGTGTCTCACAATCCCCAGATGTGCGCTAACCTCCCTCTCTTCCCATCCCACTCTCTTGGATGTTATCTCAGTGGCCTGTGCATTTCGGCGAATGCTCACTGTCTGCAGTTTCGTCCACAAGAGGAGTTTTTCCAGGGCATCAACAGAGCACACACAGCTCGCTAAAAATTGTACCTGTTTTCTCCACGCAGCCTAGAGATACAGCCTGCATTGTGACTGGTAGTGGCTGCGGTGTCAAGTTGGCCTTCCTGAAACCGCTGTCCAGTCTGACCGCCCGGTAAGGTCACCCAGTCAGGCGTGCGAGCGGCCCAGTGGACGTTCTGTGAATTCTGCTGAAGTGTTGATTTGTTACAATTTGATTTGGCTTTTTATCTAAGGTCTTACATCACTTACGGGACAGTCTAGGAAAAATGATAGCGTAGCACAGCCCTAGATGCCTTAGCTTTTATTCCAACTCCTTCTTTTGATAAAGTTTATCCATACACTTAGATCTAAGCAAAACCCCGTATAAGAGGTGATTTCACTCAAAGACGCGGTGTTCTTCACATACAGTATATCAGTTTGCTTCATAAATATTTATTGCTACAGCTACATCACATAATCATGTTTCTTGGTGACTTGCTATAACATGCCGCCGGTTTTTTTACATTTGATGCTTCTGTTCGTATACTTGTTTATTAGCTTCTGTACGAGTGTATTGATAGTTGCAAAGCATAGCCATCACTTTCAAGAATATAGCACAAATTAATGGTGTTCATTAACTTATGCAGGAGATACTAAATACATGTGTCTCCTTACTGACAGCTAATACTTTTTTCAATTATTTGTATCACGAAAACTGGCAATTTACACCACTGACATTAACGACTGACTTTATACCAATTACATAGAATGAGACGCTATATAATCTACAGTTTCAGAGTATCTCGTCGATTACCTATCACGAGCTTATAAATCACCCAATTATGCCGTGAGATGTACCCATAAATTTGATGCTGAAACGTATGTACGGACAGTGTGTACTATTCCAAATATTAAAGGAAAGCAGAGAATGCGAAAGGTGATCTATGGAGTATGGAGGAAAGCTAGTTAGATGCACCAACAACCGTACAAATAAGAAGTCGCAATACAACAGGAGACGCGGCGTCTCGTGTACAGGCAGTTCCAAGCCACTTCCGCTTCTTTATACCTGAGCTTCGAAGAAGAGCGCTAAAGAAGATTAGTTTACACGCAACGGCAGAGAAAGCATGTGTAAATCAAACCGGTACCACTTGCGCTTCCCCCTCCCATGTAGTCTGTAGATTCGCTAAACAGCTGTGCACTTCTGTGGTGAAGTTTCTGAACAACACTCAGTACTACGTCAGCAACAACGTCAACCAGCAAAAGGTGAGAGGCCGAACTATCATCGGAAAAAAGACCTGCTACTCTGTTGGCGATCTCGCACGTTTTGTTGGCGTGACTGATTAATGTGCATTTTAGGGCGTTGAGCCGAGTTTTTCATTCCATTTTATGCACCTGAAAAAGACATCCGAGGCAGTGGTCGAAATATTGTGCATAAAGGGGAACCAAGACTTGGCTGAAACACACTATTACTGCGCTCTTGCTCTGGTCTTCGGCCAAAGACTGGTTTTGCTGCGACCAAACGAAACTACAATCTTCCTGCCACAACGGTGGGTTCTTGGATTGGTCGGTCAGGTAGCACATTAAACTAGAACACATGAAATATTGGTGCACTTTAATGCGTAAATGAATAAAAAATTTACTTATCTTTAACACAGATTATTGCTTGATAACGTACAACTGTTATTGACTACTAAAGCATCACTTGATGCAGAGGTAAACAAACTGTTCTCTTGCAGTACAATGTTCCGCATTTAAATGAAAAAGTCCATCAGAAACTTCGACTTTCACGCTGGTCCTAGATGATTATGTTGACTTGCAGCTCGATACTATATTGACCTCAGCATGAGGGCGTTGCTTCGCTGAAGGGGGGAGGGGAGGGAGGAGTGGTTCTCAGGCATGCCCCCCATACGTCGTCGCACATAACAGCGAGCGCTCTCTATGTTTGCTGTGTCGATTCGCGTTGCCCACACTGATGTAGCGACGCGATCGCTACAGATTTGATATAGCTGTCCACGCTAGTCTACCTGTATAAAGTTCTTCGCCTCTGCATAATTACCATAACTTTTATTCATATGACTGTGCTTGCTGTAGTACCGCATTTCAAAAACTTCTATACGCTTCCTGTCTGAACTCTTCTATCTTTCACGTGTCAGTTCCGTCGAAAGCTGTGCTCCAGACAAATACCTTAGGAAAATATTTCCTAACATTCAAATTTAAATCTGATGTTAACATTTTTTTTTCTTTTTCAGAAACTTTTTCTTGCTATTGTAAGTGTGCACTATACAGTCTGCCTACGACAGCCATCACCAGTTACTTTGCTGCCCAAATAGCAAACTTTATGTACTATTTTTAGTTTCTCGTTTCCATATCTAGCTCTCTCTGTGTCACCTACTGCAGTCCGTTAACCTTGTTTCACTTTTTTTAAATTTTCCTCTTGAAATACTTTTCACAACACTGTCCACTGCATTCAAGTAGACTTCCCAGTCCTCAACTAATCAGATTTTTTTATTTATTCTTCGTGAATTATTTTTGTCGTCAGAATGAAAAATAATCACTCTAGGAGTGTGAAAATCTACAGAGGAAAATATAATGCCGGTGTTGTATAATCGATCTTCTCAAGAAACTGCAATTCTCCGATATGCACTCAGTGAAAGTTACGAACCTAAACAGGCTACCTAAGTCTAACTTCAACGAGAAAAACAGCTTTACCATGTGGAAGGCTTAGCACCTCCAAAAGTTAGATGGGAAGCAGCAGTCCATATGGAGAGAAGTAGGCTGTGCACCTCTACATAACACTCGCCCGCTTGTTGGCTCACAGCCTTCCACTCAATCACTAGACAACAGTCCTCAAGGGAAGTTTCGGACTGAGGGCTGCGTTAAATGCAAGGGCCATCATTCGGTCTCAGAATAAGAACAGCTCTCGGTCGCAGACAGAGATTGGTGGATGGAAAGAAAGTCAATCAACAGGCTTGAAACTGGTATTGCTAGGTGGAATGAAGATCTTTAAAATTAGGGTTCCTTCAGTTCACAAAAACCACGTGAAATGCACTTGCGCACATATATGAGAAAAGAAAAGTAAACTGAGAACGTCTCCAAAATTGAAAATGTGCTATCCAGATACGAAATCTTTGCTTAAACTGGTAGGCTAGTAGATTCATAGTTAACGAAAAACAGTGTATGAGAGCCAGAACGTCCCAGTGATATTTGCACTTTAATTATGAAGAGAATGAAGCTTGTTAATGAGGCTTGTAGCGTGATGTCACGAAGAATCTATTTGGACCCTTCTTCTTCGCGTGGGACCCATGGACAAATTTCTGTAGGACGGAGATTACAGTGTCATCGGTGTTGAAAGCCTCAGCAACGATTCCTAGACAGAGGAAAATGTGAATCGACGCTTCCTGGTTTCGGCCATCTTGTGTATGTTGCTTGTGGAACAACAAAATGTTTGGCTTCTTCCACTAATCGTGTCCTTCCCAGCTCTGATGTTATGAGTGGCACTGCAGGAAATGAAATCTTCTGGTTGATTAGCTTACGTCATTTACCTCATCTACTTCTGTGACAAACTCGACTTTCGACTTGTTTCCTTGGATCTTCTTCAGAGATATTCTACTGTCTATCGGTGACAGCAATATTCAGAGATTTGTTGGTACCAGAAGGCTCCTGTATAAGATCCCAGCAAATGGGTCAAAGCGTCGAACCCGTTAAGAAAGTGGAGAAGAAAATGACTTCTCCTAATCACCCATAATATATTACTTTTATTAATAACGGTATGAAAACCTGGCATACGTATAACCTGCTAGGTGACTTATTTAAAATATGTATGTAAAATATTTCTATTACAGAAAACTGTATCAAAATTCCTAAAGTAGTTCTTCAAATTACACTTCACACAGAGAAACAGGAACATAGTGGGGGAATTTAATTTATGATAGGTAAAGATATAAAATTCATCATTTTCTCCTTTTTTGTCCTTTACTCATATTTTGTGCCAGGTATGTCACACTGGTATATTTTATTCAACAGGTGGAAGCCTCCGTTTACATCTACGCCACTACTCTGCTATTCACATCTAACTGCTTGGAAAAAATGAACACCTAAATCTTTCTGTGTCACCTCCGATTTCTCCTTTTGTTTTTAGTATGATTGTCATCTCTCCTTATGTGGATGGGGGTGAAAAAAATATTTTCGCATTCGGAGGAGCAAGTTTGTGACCAAAATTTTGTGAAAAGAACTCGCCGCAACGAAAATTGGCTTTGAATAACTGTCACCCCAGCTCGCCTACGATATCCGTGACACTCTCCTCTGCTTCCCGAGAATGTCACCACATGCTGCATTAAAAAGATGAAGTTCGCACCCCTCTGGAAACTAGACATATTAACCTTATACCAATGTCCATTGTAAACTCATTTTCATAGTACTTTAACTGTCGTCAATACCACCACGATCAGCCCAATTTTTATCATTCGCTTTGCTGTATTCATATTTTCTCCCGTCATTACAAGCGTACAACCTATGGCGACGGCGTGATTTATTCACGCAAAATTTAATTCGCTCTCAAGGGACTGACTCACCATTAGTGTGTCCACACTAGCAAAACAACGGTTCGGCAGTTTTGATACACTACGTAAATGACATCGTAAATGGTAGGACTAGCGGTAATATTGATAGCACTGGTAGCGAATGAACATAAAGTTTAAGAGAGAAACCAGGAGCCGATGACTTTTCTGTTTTTTGTTTTGCACATAAGTAGAACTGCACGTCTTTCAGTGTTAATCCACAGTGTATTTCAAGTGCTTACAGAACATAAATTGCTTTTTATGTACTAAAAATTAGTTGATAGCGTACCTTCCGCACTTTCATGTAACCAAACCAATAACTTTTGATGCAAGTACAGTTTACATACACAAACATAAAATATAGTTAATTATTGTTTTTCAATCAACAGAACGTTCTTCACCACGATCAAAGGCAAGAGTTTCCTGTTATTGTTGATAAATGAGATTTTGTGCGAATAACAGAAAAATGTTTCATATAACTCGGTGTGACGGACCAGGCTCCGGCGTAAAGGTGTCGTGCAGTCATGAAGGATACACGAGGGAGCCTTCGGCTTCGAAAGCCCATACCGATGATTTTAGTTCAATGGTTCCCACGCTGCCACTTGTTGATGACCCAGCGTTGAAATCTGCAGCAATTTGCGAAAGGGTTGCATTTCTGTCACGATGAACGATTCCCATCAGTCGTCGTCGGTCCTGACAGCGCTTAACTTCGGTGATCTGACGGGAATCGGCGTATCCACTGCGGTAAGGCCGTTGCCCGCCGACTATAACACCACGTTCAAACTCAGTTAAATGTTGATAACCTGCCATTGTAGCAGCAGTAACCGATCTAACAACTGTGCCCGGTCCTTGTTGTCTTTGTAGGTGTTTCCGACCGCAGCGCCGTATCCTACCTGTTTACATGTCTCTGTATTTCAATACGCGTGCCTATACAACTTTCTTTGGAGTTAGGTGTATATTATGACTCAGTTTCGAGATGTTTTAACACTTCCCGTTTTTAGGGGAATCTAGTAAGACACTGATGGCATACATACAGGGAGCGATCGTTATGAAGTAACGCCCGATAGGTATGCAACACGCCTAACGTTCACGTAACGTGGGTACAGCCTGAACTGACCAAAGCTACTAGGCAACTACCGTAGTATACGCTTACTTACGGTAGTCTGACCGAGCGAGGTGGCGCAGTGGTTAGCACACTGGACTCGCATTCGGGAGGACGACGGTTCAATACCGTCTCCGGCCATCCTGATTTAAGTTTTCCGTGATTTCCCTAAATCGTTTAACGCAAATGCCGGGATGGTTCCTTTGAAAGGGCACTGCCGATTTCCTTCCCAATCCTTCCCTAACCCGAGCTTGCGCTCCGTCTCTGACCTCGTTGTCGACGGGACGTTAAACACCAACCACCACCACCACTTACGGTAGTCTGCTGTAGCCTTCGGTAGTCTTACATCTCTACTCGTTACTCATGCGGAGTGGCAGAGCCAAGAATTATCACGAATGGAATCGCAATCGTTTCGTTCGTGCAGTGTGCAGAGGCTGATGGACTCCGGAAGTTTTCGCCACTGGGCAGAGCTAGTGGATACCCGGCGGGCCGCGACTTTCCGTACTGCGACAGTGACCACAAGGGGACAAAAAAATTCACGGCCGGCGCTCAGACAAACAGGCCGAGCACAGGCGACGGGCCGGCGGTGGCGCATAAAAAGGTCACTGGCGCGGCGGCAGAAAGCGGCGAGTAGCGGCGGCGGCGGGCGGCAGCCGGTGCAGTGGGCGGACGCGCTCCGGGGGCTGGGGGCGGCTGATCCGGCGGCCGCTGAGCGGCGTGCAGCCGCGGCCGGCTTTCTCCGCCCCCGCGGCTCCGTTTCCTGGCGGCTGCGGCTCCAGCTCCAGCCGCCGGACCACGCCGCGCTACGCCACGTATCGATTGCACTGTGCACTCGCGCGCCGCGCCGTGCCGCCCGCTTTCTCGGCCGCCGCGCGGAACGATTCACCTGCCGCCGGCCGCAGCGGCTTCTCACTGCCTCCCGTCCATTACGACGTGCGTTGAATAAGTAACGCTACAAATTTCTTTCGGCTGAAAAAAATACGGAATTGTTTGTGGGACACTGCTGAATATTCCCGCTCCAGCCCCCTAAATTTCCGTGAATTTCCAGTGTGTACGTAGCTTTCTAAATGGCGTCTGTGACGGCAGAGAGCGGAAAGCTGTCAGTGAGTTTGTTTTGGCGGAAAATCAAAGCATGGCAGATATTCATAGGCGCTGGCAGAATATCTGCGGGGACCTGGCAGTGAACTGAAGGACGGTGAGTCTTTAGGCGAACCGTCTGTCACCCTGGCAAGAAGGTGGTGGAAACCTGTCCCATCTCCAGCGTGCCGAGCAGCAGCATACGGCTGTGACTCCTGCAATGTTGGAACGTGCGGACACTCTCATTCGACCTAGTAGATAGTGTCGGAAGTTCCATACGGCTTTTCGCGGATGATGCTGTAGTATACAGAGAAGTTGCAGCATTAGAAAATTGTAGCGAAATGCAGGAAGATCTGCAGCGGATAGGCACTTGGTGCAGGGAGTGGCAACTGTCCCTTAACATAGACAAATGTAATGTATTGCGAATACATAGAAAGAAGGATCCATTATTGTATGATTATATGATAGCGGAACAAACACTGGTAGCAGTTACTTCTGTAAAATATCTGGGAGTACGCGTGCGGAACGATTTGAAGTGGAATGATAATATAAAATTAATTGTTGGTAAGGCGGGTACCAGGTTGAGATTCATTGGGAGAGTCCTTAGAAAATGTAGTCCATCAACAAAGGAGGTGGCTTACAAAACACTCGTTCGGCCTATACTTGAGTATTGCTCATCAGTGTGGGATCCTTACCAGATCGGGTTGACAGATAAGATAGAGAAGATCCAAAGAAGAGCTTCGCGTTTCGTCACAGGGTTATTTGGTAACCGTGATAGCGTTACGGAGATGTTTAATAAACTCAAGTGGCAGACACTGCAAGAGAGGCGCTCTGCATCGCGGTGTAGCTTGCTCGCCAGGTTTCGAGACGGTGCGTTTGTGGATGAGGTATCGAATATATTGCTTCCCCCTACTTATACCGCCCGAGGAGATCACGAATGTAAAATTAGAGAGATTAGAGCGCGCACGGAGGGTTCCAGACAGTCGTTCTTCCCGCGAACCATACGCGACTGGAACAGGAAAGGGAGGTAATGACAGTGGCACGTAAAGTGCCCTCCGCCACACACCGTTGGGTGGCTTGCGGAGTGTAAATGTAGATGTAGATGTAGATGAGGCGATCGACGGATCACAGTCAGACACCTCGCTGCCAAATCGACGTATCTGACACACTCGGCCCCCCCCCCCCCTTCCCATCTGGGGTACTCGAAGGTGTGAGCCCACTGGATTCCTAGCCGCTTAACAGAAGACCATAAAGAGCATCAGTAAAGGATTGAAATCGTCACAGGCGATGAAACGGTTCGTCACTTCGAACCGCAAACGAAGTGGCAGTCTATGGAGTGGTGCTACGCCACCTCTTTTCCGAAGAAAATTTCAAAGCAGTATCCTCTCATGGTAAAATCGCGATAACTGTCTTCTTGGACTCTGAAATGGTTATTTTGTTTGATGTCCTCCCTCTTAGTGCAAAGATCAATTATGAAGTGTATTGTGCTACCCTCAGGAAGTTGAAGAAAGGACTTCAGCGTGTTCGTCGTTACAAAAATGTAATCGAAGTTCTCCTTCTCGTAGAGAGCATAGGGCCCCACAAAAAAATATGCGCACCCGAGAGGAGCTCACAAAACTTCATTTGACTCTTGCTTCCTCAACCACCCTACAGCCCGGATCTCGTACCCTCCGACTGCCACCTGTTTTGTCCAATGAAGGACCCGCTCGACGGGCAGCAGTTCATGGACGATGGGGAGGCTACTGAAGCAGCGAAACGCAGGCTCCGACGTCAACTACTTATTGTGGTAGCATGCGGGCGTACAGGCCCTCCCAGGGAGGTGGCGTAAGGCCGTCGCATTGAACGGAGATTATGTTGAAAAATAGGGTTTCCAGCCAAGAGAGTGGGCAATAATATGGTGTTTTCGAATCCTGGATAAAACCAACCTGATTTCAGAACAAATGTTTTGCTTTTGTCGTGTACAACATCTTGGCTCTGAGTACTATGGGACTTAAACATCTGTGGTCATGAGTCCCCTAGAACTTAGAACTACTTAAACCTAAATAACCTAGGGACATTACACACATCCATGCCCGAGGCAGGATTCGAACCTGCGACCGTAGCGGTCATGCGGTTCCAGACTGAAGCGCCTAGAACCGCACGACCACACCGGCCGGCTACATCATCTTGCACAACACTAAGAGGAGGTGGGCTAAGTGGTGCAGCATCTGACGTCGTAGGAATGGACAAATCATTAGTGAACAAGTTACCACAAGAAACAAAAGGTTTACTTAAATTGCATATGACCAAGTGTACGAAGACCAGTCCAGCTATCAGCGTCAATAAGGATGACACTCGCTGAAGCAAGCACAAACGACGGTTTCGTAGGAAAGAGGCTCCAAGTGCGAGGTTGGCTCTGGCTGCCGCTGGCCGTCTTACATCGTGGCAGCAGAGGGCGCTCATAGTCCAGAGCTGCTGGAGCCGTGGCTCTGCAGGCGTGCTCCAGTGGGTCCGCCGGATACTCCGCAACCGCCATCGGAGTCACACGGAAACCTGCAATTGCGTTGCCACCTGTGACGGACGTAGGGAGACATCGATATGTGATACCACAGCTTTACTTATTGACCGCCCATCGTAAGTAGCTGATATAAGGCGCCTTCCTTGTGGCCATCCATAGTAGTGTCCTACGATTTAGGGGGTCCAAGGTTCAACATACAAGTTCTTAGTCCTAATTCATCCTTTTCTAGCAGGAATTTGGAACATACACCATCTCATCATAAGCATCCTAACACCCTTATCGAATGCGGAACTGACCACTAGCTCTCACGAGAGGTGGAGCCACCACTGTAAAAGGACACGGTGAGTATTGGTTTGTCAGTTGAAAAGCAGTGACAGTCGAATGGGTCAAGCAGGAGAACTCGGTGACTTCAAATGAAGACTAGGCATTGGATGTCACTTGAGTAACAAATCCATCTGGGACATTTCAACCCTTCTAAAGCTGCTCAAGTCGATTCTTGGTGATGTGAAGGTCAAAACTGCAAACACAAAGGAGCAACCACTGCTAATCTAATACCAGGTAGACCTCAGGTACTGACGACCAGGAAGTGGCGAGCATTGGGAGTGCTGCTTGAAGCAAATCACGCGAGTTTCTTTATAGTGGGACCTGCGACATATGTCACAGTAGGAGATTATGAAGATAGGAAGATAGTTGGAAACAATATGCTGCTTGGAATTTTGTTTTAGTATACAAACTTAATTCGGCTTTATTGCCTTCGTCACTACATATCCCTATCTTGCAGAATGGACGACCGGGGTGGCCGAGCGATTCTAGGCGCTACAGTCTGGAACCACGCTGCTGCTACGGTCGCAGGTTCGAATACTGCCTCGGGCATGGATGTGTGTGATGTCCTTAGCTTAGTTAGGTTTAACTAGTTCTAAGTTATAGTGGCCTGATGACCTCAGATGTTAAGTCCCAAAGTGTTAAGAGCCATTTTGTTGGGTGAATATTTCAACTTTATGTGAACCATTATTGTTGTCTGTAGTTGTTGGATGTAATATTTTTTTTCTACAGATAGCAATAGTGGTGTACTCAAAGTTCACATATGTACATCCTATCTACAACGTCAGAACATGTACTGATGAAAGAAACGAAACCGAAATAAGCTTATATTATAAAATTGAATAACAAGCGGTATACTGTCTCCAGCTCATTGTACAAATCACGTGAGATCAACGGAAGGAACCACTCGTGAGTTTCGAAGTGCTGTCGGCATTCCAGCCAGCTCAACGACTGTGCATAGCGACATAAAAAGAACGGCGTACAATGGATCTGTGACTGGTTTGATGCGCCCGTCTCGAATTCCTCTCCTGTGCTAACCTCTCCACCCCATTGGAGTACTTGCAACCTACGTCCTCAATTATTTGCTGGATGTATTCCAACCACTGTCTTCCTTTACAGTTTTAGCTCTCTACAGTGTAAATAGGCTGTTTAGGTTTTATGTTGGTAACGCCACGTAGCGCTCTGTATGAAAATCACTGACTGTGCTGTGTGCAGTCTGTGGCTGGTTTGCATTGTTGGCATATTCTAGTGTTGGGCAGTTGGATGTGAACATCGCGTAGCGTTGCGCAGTTGGTGGTGAGCCGCCAGCAGTGGTGGATGTGGGGAGAGAGATGGCGGAGTTTTGAGAGCGGATGAACTGGACGTGTGTCCATCAGAAAGAGTAAATTTACAATATTGGATATCATGAACTGAGATATATATATAGATTTTTGAACACTATTAAGGCAAATACATTGTTTGTTCTCTATCAAAATCTTTCATTTGCTAACTATGCCTATCAGTAGTTAGTGCCTTCAGTAGTTAGAACCTTTTATTCAGCTGGCAGTAGTGGCGCACGCTGTATTGCAGTAGTTCGAGTAACGAAGATTTTTGTGAGGTAAGTGATTCATGAAAGGTATAGGTTATTGTTAGTCAGGGCCACTCTTTTGTAGGGATTATTGAAAGTCAGATTGCATTGTGTGTCAGTTTAGTGAATATCCGGGTACGCTCAGTTTTGCTCAGCTGTTTGAAATTCAAATAACGTAGAGGTTTTCCAGCACTGTCATTTATAAAATTTTTCTAAGGGGACGTTTCATATGGCGACCCTTAGCCTTAGCCTTAGGATAGCTCACTGGAATCTTCTGATTTTTTCTTGTAGTTTATGTAATTAATGTAGCTATTGTTTATTGCTAGAGCGTAATTGTAGAGAGAATTTCTTTTGTAGTTGTAGTTTTTCATTGTTGGACAGTAAAACAGTTGTGGCATTCATGGAGATTTGCACCAAATATTTCGCAGCTTTGCTTACAATTAACGAGATATTATTTTCAGTGCTACGCTAATGTGTTTTCTTGTTTTTGCTCTCCAATCGTGCTTTTCTTGTTATCGTGTGAAGGAAGTAATAATTATGGCGTGTGAAAAACGTAACAATAGGCTCCAAAGAAAATTGAGAAATTGTAGTGACGACGATTGTAGCTTACCAGCACCACCGTGTAAAGAATTAACAGACATTCAAAGTAGTAATTTGGTAACTGTGCATAGGGAAATGGAGCGGGCGGCAAATAATGGTGTAGACAAGGAAACAATTAGTGAACAGGGAAGTATTATCGATCGATCGGTCGGCAACAGCTCGCCTCAGGAATCCGAAATGACAGGACACAATCTTGTAAATACTGTAGATTCAGATTTTTGTCCTCACCGTTTTCTCAAATAAGCCAAGACACATTTTCTGTTTGTCAAAATGTGAATGTTGCCGGTGCAAATGCACTGCCGAAAAGCATAGAGGAACAGATTCCAGACACTAATATATTATTATTGCAATTAATGCAACAAATGAAACGTCCCCTTTGGAAAATTTTATAAATGACAGTGCTGGAAAACCTCTACGTTATTTGATTTTCAAACAGCCGAGCAAAACTGAACGTACTAAGACATTCACTAAACTGACACACTATATTTTTAGTGCAATGCAATCTGACTTTCAATAATCCCTACTAAAGAGTGGCCCTGACTAACAATAACCTATACCTTTCATGAATCACTTACCTCACAAAAATCTTCGTTACTCAAACTACTGCAATACAGCGTGCACCAATACTGCCAGCTGAATAAAAAATTCTAACTACTGAAGGCACTAACTACTGATAGGCATAGTTAGCAAATGAAAGATTTTGATAGAGAACAAACAATGTATTTACCTTAATAGTGTTAATATATATATATATTAGTTCATGATATCCAATATTACAAATTTACTCTCTCTGATGGACACACGTCCAGTTCATCCGCTCTCAAAACTCCGCCATCTCTCTCGCCACATCCAACACTGCTGGCGGCTCACCTCCAACTGCGCAACGCTACGCGCTGTTCACATCCAACTGCCCAACACTAGAATATTCCAACAATGCAAACCAGCCACAGACTGCACACAGCACAGTCAGTGATTTTCATACATAGCGCTACGTGGCGTTACCAACATAAAAACCTAAACAGCCTACTTACAACAGCTCCATCTAGTACCGTGGAGGTTATTCCCTGATGTCTTAACAGATGACCTGCCATCCTGTTCCTTCTTCTTGTCAGTGTTTTCCACACATTCCTTATCTCTCCGATTCTGCGCAGAACCTCCTCATTCCTTATCTTATCACTCCACCTAATTTTCAACATTCTTCTCCAGCACCACATCCCAAATGCTTCACCAGGGGATACGCCGAGGATAATCGCTTTCGAATACGATCGCTTAGAACGCAGTATCTGTTACATACTCATCCACCAAGTCTCTAGAGGATTATTCTGGTGTTGAATCTGAATGAAATAGACGAAAAGCCGAAATATTGTTTGGGAAATGTATTCATGCATACGGATCTTAGTAATGTAGACATCACTCCTAGTTTTACAAATTATTGGGGTTACGGAATGGAAATAGGTACCAGTCACTGAAGGTTTTCTTATTACATTTTTCCCCAATTGAGCTGCGAAACTAATCTCTTTTATACCACACACATTAAACGAGAATCTTTCGAGTGGCGAATAGTGTCACTTGACAAGAAAAGTGCGCAGATCGTTGCTGTTTATAAGATAGACGTGGTGAAATTGTTGTTTACAAGATAGACGTAGATAAATTGTTGTTGTTAATAAGAACATGTGCACATATTGAAGGACCATTACCACTAGCGTCCTTCTACCGCACAATTATAGAGCTGTAGATAATCTGGAACACTCACATCTAGGAGGAACAATTAGCTTCTCGCAAAGGATGAATAATGATTTTGGCAAAATCACGATTTTCTTTCATATACGCTATCTTACATACGTAGACACACGCGATCAAGCAAATTTGTCTCCTTAAATATCTGCAAAGTGTTCGACAATGTAATGAACTTTTGAGTGACAACCAAGATATTATCATACGGAGGCATTTCACAAATATGTAATTGGTTATGATTCATATAACCGAGTAAGCTAAACTGGAAGGCGAATGTTCATCAGAAGCGAAAGTACCATCTTATTAGGCATGAAGCAGTGTACTTAGATAGTTACATGATTACCGATGTAAGAGGCATGTCCCACGTAATTCAGCCAGACACTGACCGGTTCTATACACGGTGTAACATACCTATGTAAAACTACGTCCAGTCATACTCCCTTATTGAGGTATTACTGAAAGTTCCTTGTACAGTGGTATAATATTCCTTTCAGCTCATAGCTGTTACCCGTAAAGTTGGCAGCCTACTGAAACAATAGAGAGAGTTAGTAATACTTCGACTGACACGCATAATTACTCTCTCACTGGATCCTAGACATCCTATACAAAGCACGCAGCTGGGGAAATCTCGACGTATCATTGATGTCATTACATGCGAGAATTTCCTTTAGGAGACGGTGTTGCTGAGAACGAAACTTGTCGTTCAAGATGAGACGCAGATAATTGTGCGGCATCCCACCTCCTTACATATGTGGGTTAATAGCATTTCTTCGACCACCGAAGGAGTTACGAAGCACGGTACGGCAATTCTGCATAATGAAACCCCACACCTTGACCTCACCCTTCACTAAGCTGCTCTATCCAAGGGATTCCTGTCAATGTACTTGCTACTACTTTCCATACTGTCGAATGTGCGAGGAGAACTAGTCTGGAGATTATAGAGGGATTCATGTGTGAGGAGCAGGTTCCTCCATTCATTTATGATCCAGTCTCAATGTTAGCCCTGCGCTACTGTGGCAGGTACACACTCTTCCACACATCTGGTACACACCAAAACAACTCTTAGCCAAATCCTACTCATAGGTCTCCTGGACCAGTATGATGATGATGATGATGATTAGCAGGAGTCATTTGATATCCTTGTTTGGATGAAGGACACCTCTAAACTATCTCGAGGATTACAGTTTGCAGCGGCATACGTTTTGCCCTGCCTGTTTTTCACTTCGAAGTCATCTTATCAGTCTTTCCGTTTCCCTCTTCTTATGTCTGCCATCCATACCGTCCAGTAGTATACCATTTTCAGGACGGTAATATCAGTGTGTATGTTTTATTCTCTCTCTTAATAATTCACAAACGGCTTCATTGTTAGCTGAAAAACCGGTGATTTTGGAATGGTTTTGCATTAAGTCACATCTCGAAGCCGTCCTACTTTCCAGTTCACAGTATTAATTCCTTTCCTCTGACGCTGAAGGTTGTCTGCACCAGAGGCAAGCAATATACGTACGTCAATAAACAAAAGTATTGAGATATTTTCATTTAAAGTCATTTCTTGTTCGCTTTCTCATTTAAAGGTTTTGAAAACTCCTACTTGGGTTGAATAGTTTTCGTGATATGAAATCTAATTTTCTTTCTCGTCTTTCTATTTTTCGCAATGCGGATTAAATCTAACAGATATACTAATATAGACTGAATCGATGCCTATTTTTCTCAGACAACGCTGGTGTTTATTTTATGTAAGTTCCGTCATAAGCATTCTCAAAAACTCTTTTAAACGGTACTTATTGTCCCGTTCCAAATAGTCCACTGTGATTTATCTGTTTCCAAAGCCAGCATGTTCGTTAGTAGCATTCAAATTCAGTGTTATTTTTACGCCATTAGTGATATTTTTATTGAATATCTCGTGAAGTAGGACAAACAAAGCAACTCCAGTTTGGGGAATCATCTTCCTCTGCAGACATTCTGCACAGAACAGTACAACTGACTTTTCTATTATTTTGGTCCCATTTTTACTGAAAGACCGTTATCTCAGTAGCCTTTCCTTCCTTTATGCCTCAAATGGCATTACTTTAGGAATTTTATTACTCGCATATCAACTGTCTGTGTTCCTGAGCCAATTTAAAGAACTCTGCTAACAACAGAGACAAAATTATTCTAGCTCACTGCGTTCCACGTATCGTTTCGTGTTGTACAGTTAAACTAATTCGTCTGTCCTCTCGTGGAATAGTTACAGAGTATGGTCAGATAAAATATACAGAATATTTTAGAGGAAGGAAAGTATGTCTGGCTTTAGAGAAACATTTAAAGCTGGTGGTCAAGTAGCACAAAAAAAAAAAAAAAAAAAACTCGAACTAGCTTTTACAGAATATCTGCGAAGAATGAAACCGCCGCACAAGTAGAACAACGCTGTAATCAATCTACTTTCGCATGAACGCGACATAAAAACTAAAAAATTATCTGGCTATGTCTGCTTCTGGGCAATGAAATGGGTGATTCAAAGAGATGGTAACAATTTCGGTTGGCTATACTTCCTCCACTATACTTTGCATTTGAATTCTGTCAAGTATATTTAAAAGAGAATGAATACTGCCGCTAGAGCGCTCCATCATCGCATGGCTGTAGCGCGTACCGTTGCAATTGTAAGTGACATGGCTACTAAGCAACACGAGATTTTTTGCGCTCGTCAGTTCGGTAAAAGCGTGTCTGTGAGTGCGTTGCAGCGAGCATTTTGGGACACGCTTACCATTGAACGTCTAATGAGGAAGAGCATTGATCACTAGAACAAACAATTTGACAAAACTGGCTCTTTGTGTAAAGGTAAAAGCCAAGCCCGATTGTGCATATCGGAGAAACAAATGGAGCGCATTCGAGCGAGCTTTGAACGTCCCAGTGAAATCAACCCGTTGAGTGAGTAGGGAACATGGACTACCGAACCGCAAACAACTGTCTGGCGTCTATTGAGGCGCCGGTTAGTGTAGCTGTAAACTGTGCCATCTGCAAGTGGTACAGGCTCTTCGTGCAGGCGATGTGGTAAAGTGTGTACAATTCTGTAACTGTATACTCCGAAATATGAGAAAGATGAATTGTTTCTGGCTCGTGTAATTTTCAGTGATGATTCTAAGATTCACCTAAATGGAGAATTCAAAAGGCACATCGTTCTGTCATCGTGCTACAAAACCCCCATGTAACACTGGACAGCCCCAGAGTTAATGTATTTCGCGTCTTCTTCGACATTGGTTTATGGACCTGTCTTCTTTGATGACAGTACGGTTACAGGAGTAGCATATCTCAAAATGCTGATAAACTAGCTTGTTCCTCAGATTCTGGAGATAACGTTTTCCATCAGGATGAAGCTCCACCCAATTGACATCTGAATGAATATTTACCTCAACTTCACTTCTGACCACCGAAGTGTCCTGATTTTACACACTGCGATTTTTCTTGTGGGAATACGTGAAACATTCAGATCATGTACCACCTCTTCCCACAGATCTGAATGACGTACGAAAACGTGTCACAGTTGTGGTGAATTCAGCGAAGCAAAAATTTCGTCAACGAGTTGGGGTAAATTCAGCTACGATCCGGACGCTATCCGTAGGGCTGCAGGAAGGCATATCGAACATCTGAAAACTTCTACATATGTATAATGAAATGTAATTTACAGAACTAAAAGACGACATATAGTTCAGGAAATGTAGACAACTGATATTATGTCCATATTTTTGAATCAGCCTCTCTATATATTAAAATTATCACTAACTGATAGTAAAGTATTGGTGTCATCAAGCACAAATACCAACCTGGCTTAAAAAAGTGGACGTAGTACTACGAACATTCGTTGCTCTCGGATGAAACCAGAATGGAAAGTGAATATGAATGACCACTGTATCTGAAATTCATAGAATTTCGAGAAATATTTTGACTGTTTGAACAAAAATAGTCGTCGGGAAACAGTGCTAATTCAAAATATGTCTGTTGTTGCTGCTGTGGTCTTCAGTCCAGAGACTGGTTTGATGCAGCTCTCCATGCTACTCTATTCTGTGCAAGCTTCTTCATTTCCAAGGAACTACTGCACCCTACATCCTTCTGAATCTGCTTAGTGTATTCGTCTCTTGGTCTCCCTCTACGATTTTTACCCTCCACGCTGCCCTCCAATACAAAACTGGTGATCCCTTGATGCCTCAGAACATGTCCTACCAACCGATCCCTTCTTCTAGTCAAGTTGTGCCACAAATTCTTCTTCTCCCCAATTCTATTCAGCACCTTCTCATTAGTTACGTTCTTCTGTAGCACCACATTTCGAGAGCTTCTATTCTTTTCTTGTCTAAACTATTTATCGTCCACGTTTCACATCCATACATGGCTACACTCAATACAAATGCTTTGCGAACAGACTTCCTGACACTGAAATCTATACTCGACGTTAACAAATTTCTCTTCTTCAGAAACGCTTTCCTTGCTATAGCCAATCTACATTTTATATCCTCTCTACTTTAAGGATCATCAGTTATTTTGCTTCCCAAATAACAAAACTCAATTACTACTTTAAGTGTCTCATTTCCTAATCTAATTCCCTCAGCATCACATGACTTAGACTTTATTCCATTATCCTCGTTTTGATTTTGTTGATATTCATCTTATATCCTCCTTTCAAGGCACTGTCCATTCCGTTCAACTACTCTCCCAGGTCCTTTGCTGTCTCTGACAGAATTACAATGTCATCGGCAAACCTCAAAGTTTTTATTTCTTCTCCATTGATTTTAATTTATACTCCGATTTTTTCTACTGTTTCCTTTAATGCTTGCTCAATATACTGATTGAATAACATCAGGGATAGACTACAACCCTGTCTCACTCCCTTCATAACCACTGCTTCCCTTTCATGCCCGTCAACTCTTACAACTGCCATCTTGTTTCTGTACAAATTGTCAATAACCTTTCGCTCCCTGTATTTGACTCCTGCCACCTTCAGAATTTGAAAGAGAGTATTAAAGTCAACATTGTCAAAAGCTTTCTCTAAGTCTACAAATGTTAGAAAGGTAGGTTTGCCTTTCCTTAATCTGTTTTCCAAAATAAGTCGTAGGGTTAGTATTGCCTCACGTGTTCCAACATTTCCACGGAATCCAAACTGATCTTCCGCAAGGTCGGCTTCTACCAGTTTTTCCATTCATCTGTAAGGAATTCGCGTCAATATTTTACAGCCGTGACTTATTAAACTGATAATTCGGTAATTTTCACAGCTGCCAACACCTTCTTTCTTTGGGATTGGAATGATTATATTCTTCTTGAAGTCTGAAGGTATTTCACCTGTCTCATACATCTTGCTCACCAGACGGGAGAATTTTGTCAGGGCTGGCTGTCCCGAGGTTATCAGTAGTTCTAATGGAATGTTGTGTACTCCGGGGGCCTTGTTTCGAGTATTAAAGTCAACATTATCAAAAGCTTTCTCTAAGTTTACAAATGTTAGAAAGGTAGGTTTGCCTTTCTTTAATCTTTTTTCCAAAATAAGTCGTAGGGGCAGTGTTGCCTCACGTGTTCCAACATTTCCACGGAATCCAAACTGATCTTCCCCAAGGTTGGCTTCTACCAGTTTTTCCATTCATCTGTAAGGAATTCGCGTCAATATTTTACAGCCGTGACTTATTAAACTGATAATTCGGTAATTTTCACAGCTACCAACACCTTCTTCCTTTGGGATTGGAATGATTATATTCTTCTTGAAGTCTGAAGGTATTTCACCTGTCTCATACATCTTGCTCACCAGATGGTAGAGTTTTGTCAGGGCTGGCTCTCCCGCGGTTATCAGTAGTTCTAATAGAATGTTGTGTACTCCGGGTGCCTTGTTTCGACTTAGACCTTTCAGAGCCCTGTCAAATTGTTCACGCAGTATCACATCTCCCATTTCATCTTCACCTACGACCTCTTCCATTTCCATAATATTGCCCTCAGGTACATCGCCATTGTATAGACCCTCTATATACTCCTTCCACCTCTGTGCTTTCTCTTCGTTGCTTAGAACTGGTTTTCCACCTGAGCTCTTGATATTTATACAAGTGGTTCTCTTTTCTCCAAAGGTCTCTTTAATTTTCCTGTAGACCGTATCTATCTTACTCCTAGTGATATAGGCCTCTACATTGTTATATATGTCCTCTAGCTATCCCTGCTTAGCCAGTTCGCACTTCCTGTGGTTCTCATTTTTGAGACGTTTGTATTCCATTTTTGCCTGCTTCATTTACTACATTTTTATATTTTCTCCTTTCATCAATTAAATTCAATATTTCTTCTGTTACCCAAGGATTTCTATTAGCCCTCGTCTTTTTACCTTCTTGATCCTCCGCTGCCTTCACTATTTCATCTTTCAAATCTACCCATTCTTCTTCTACTGTATTTCTTTCCCCTGCTCTTGTCAGTCGTTTGCTAGTGCTCTCTCTGAAACTCTCTACAACCTCCGGTTCTTTCAGTTTATCCAGTCCCCATGTCCTTAAATTTCTGACTTTTTGCAGTTTCTTCAGTTTTAATCTACAGTTCATAACCAATATATTGTGGTCAGAGTCCACATCTGCCCCTGGAAATGTCTAACAATTTAAAACCTGGTTCATAAATCTCTGTCTTACCATTATATAATCTATGTGAAACCTTCCAGTGTCTCCAGGCCTCTCCCACGTATACAACCTTCTTTTATGATTCATAAACCAAGTGTTAGGTCTGAGCAAGTTATGCTCTGTGCAAAACTCTACCAGGCGGCTTCCTCTTTCATTACTTACCCCCATTCCATATTCACCTACTACTTCTCCTTCTCTTCCTTTTCCTACTATCGAATTCCAGTCCCCCATTACTATTAAATTTTCGTCTCCCTTCCACGCTCCGTTACGTAGAACGCCAGTTTTGTTTCTCGTGATAGTATGTTGAAGAAAAAAAAGTCAGTGTTAAATCTTTCATTAAATTTCGTCAGCATAGTCCAAAACTAAAAACTGAAAGAGATGGACAAGGCTGTCATATCACTGAGAGGAGTTCAGTAGTCCCAGTTAACTTTCCAAATTTTTCATCTGAAAAAAAAAAACGGATAAGGAATAATTGTTAATGGAACATATCTGAAACAGTTTCGTTCTGTGATTGGCACTGTGTTGTTTGTCTTTAGTGAAGGTGAGCTCCAAAAATGAAGGGAAGATCTTTCTAGAGCCAGATTGTCACTAGATCTGAAATCCAGTTATAGTAAGACAAAAATAATGTGTAAACGAAGTAGTACTAGTACCAGTTGACGGTTTTTATATTTATGGTAACGGAAGACAATAGATTCACTGACAAGTAAAGAAATAAGACAGGAGTGAAAATGATCTGGAATGCTTGTTTTTACGTAAATAAACTTTCTAAAAGATAACATTCCATTTTGTCAGAAAAGGAAATACAGGGCGTTTCAAAAAGAAAGAGCAGATTTCAAACATTTATTTCTCAAAAACTACAAATGATAGAAACACAATTCAAACGTTTCTTGTCAGAGAAAGGTTCAAAGTTTTTCAATGGTCCGCGCAGAAGTTCCATGCAAATCCGCAGTGGCGCTGGCGTTTGTTTGTAGGAAAATGGCGACGACACCACAGGAACGATCATTTTGTGTGCTGCAATTTGCAAAGTTAGTCCATTATTGGTGTGCAACGTGCATTCCGCCGTCAATTCAACAAACAGCCGCCTCGTCATAAGCAAATTTATGAGTGGCATCACAGATTCGTAGAAGATGGTTGCATCTGCAAGCGAAAAAGCACGGGTCGTCCACGCACATCGGATGAAAATGTCGAGCGTGTCCGTGCAGCTTACGAAAGGAGCCCTAGAAAATCCACGACACGGGCAAGTCACGAACTAAACATGTCTAAAACAACGGTATGGCGCGTTCTGAGTAAGCGTCTGCACATGAAGCCGTACAAACTGCAGTTATTGCAAGCATTGCGTCCTGACGACCACAACAAAAGGTTCGAATTTTCAACTGCAATTCTACAGGACATGGAAGAGGACAATTTTGCCGAACGATTAATTTTTTCAGATGAATCAACGTTTCACATTTCTGGTAAAGTTAATCGGCATAACGTACGAATTTGGGCGAGTGAAACTCCGAGGGACGTTATTCAACATGAAAGAGACTCACCAAAGGTTAACGTCTTTTGTGCAATTTCGGTAAACAAAGTTTATGGACCTTTCTTTTTCATGGAGAAAACTATCACAGGAACCATTTACCTGGACATGTTAGAAAACTGGCTATTTCCTCAACTTCAGGAAGATTCAAATCACTTCATCTTCATGCAAGATGGCGCCCCACCACACTTCTCTGAACCTGTACGACGGTACCTAAATAACACCATTCCAGGACGGTGGATTGGAAGAGCAGGAGCACAAGATCAATGTCATCGTCTGTGGCCTCCCAGGTCACCAGACCTTACTCCCTGCGATTTTTATTTGTGGGGGTACATAAAGGACTGTGTTTATGTCCCACCTATGCCCGCTACTCTTCAAGAGGTACGACATCGAATTGTTGCGGCCGTGAATTCGGTAACTAAAGACCAGTTGCGTCGTGTGTGGCAAGAAATGAGATACCGGTTTGATATTTGTCGTGTAACAAATGGTGCTCATATTGAGGTACAGTTTTGATATTTGTTGTGTAACATTTGGTACTCATATTGAGTGAAGGACCGTTGGAATTGTGTTTCTATCATTTGTAGTTTTTGAGAAATAAATGTTTGAAATCTGCTCTTTCTTTTTGAAACGCCCTGTATTACATTGTTTTCACTTACGTAATGAGATATGAGTTTTCATACTAAATGTGGAGAACGGAGTTTCCGAGCTAGCAATGGAGAGATGCATGTTGGTAATAGCTGGACGAGACATGAAAACTAACAAATGGATCAGAGAACCGAATGGAGCGGAAGAACTTACTATAACACTAATGAAAATTTATAGGGTGGCACGTGCAAAATGGATGGCTTATGTACCAGTGAGAGAATTCAACGGCGAGTGGACGAAATCATAAAAAATACAGGAGGAAAATGGATGTGTGTAGCTGAAATGATAACAAATTGAAAAGAATTGAAGAGGCCTTCCCATTAGCTTTAAATGTTAAGTAGTTTATGATGATGACGATGATGATGATGATGGTAGTGGTGACGGTGATGGTGATGGTGATGGTGACGTTGACGGTTATAGTGGTGATGGTGGTGATTTATTGTAGCTGTGGTGGTGGTGGTGGTGGTGGTGGTGGTGGTGGTGGTGATGATAGTGGTGGTGGACTGGAAGTAATGATGTTGGTGGTGATGACAGTCATGGTGATGATGGTGGTGTGATGTTGATGACACTTAATAATTGCCATTCTCCTTAAATATTGTGCAGTCCGGTGTTATGAAGCATGGACACACTGCAGCTGAGCGTCACTAACTTTTCTTACTTGGAAAAATACATTTGCGCCTGAGTTTTGTTTACATTACTGCGAAAATCCAAAGTTCTGTGCCATTCAAGATATCCGAAAATTTTTCTTAGGCGGTTGTTTCACGACATGATCGTACAGTTTGCGCCTGTAATATTGGAATCAACTGCATGCTGCTAATGTATCAGAATGGCGTACACGTCTGATGCTAGATCTACGTGTTGGAGAGGCCAATAGGGTGGCATATGCTGGCACTTCTGCATTGAAAGCCAATTTACTCGTTTCCAGAGCAAACTCTATTCGTGACTACGAAACACGTTCCATTAGTGTAGCAAAAAGTGGTTTCATGTCATGTAAGACTAATTACCAGGACGAGTTGCGTACTCACGGTGTGAGGAGACGGTGGCAGGCGGCGCAGGTAGCCGGTGCGCGAGCGCAGCAGCTCCAGGGAGTCCTTGGGCCAGCTCCGCGGGAGCCGCCCCAGCCGTGGGCGCCGGGGGTTCCCCGGACCCGTGACGTCATGCCGCGTCTGCTCCAGCCGCGGCTCTTCCTGCTCCGCTTCAGACCCTTCACTCGCCTCTGCACCCATTTTAAATTTTCTGCATCAACAGCTCTCTAATGTGTCATTATACTGCATCTGTTACTCTTTAGTTTCAGGAGCGAAGCAAATAGTAAAGAAGATTCCTACTCTATATGAGCCTTCATTCCCTCTACATCATTAAATATCCATAATAGGAGAATAGTTTCTTTAAAAATGTTGTTTTCATCGATGGCGCAAGGATTAGTAACGTAACATGAATGGAAAAAAATTGGCATTTGTGTTATTTGAGGAAGCATGCCTTCAACGGGCAGAAGCGACTTAGATCAACACAGCAAAACATGTCAGAACATACGAGCTTCAATTTGAGCTATGCCCTTCAAGTTAAAAGTCTAGAGCCTTGCGCACCGTCCAAGGCGTAAGCTGAGCTCTGTTAATAAATACAGCAACATTCAAAGACGTAACCCTCTGTGTTGCTTAAGGAAACTATTTCTTCGGGTAAACATGAGGTGTACGGAGAAATATATGTAGAATAGAATACGGAGGGGCAGTAAATTGGGAGAGTCAGATTTGCGAAATTTTGTACACTATATAGAAATGAGAAATAAGTGTATATGCAGCATGTAGTTTCAGCATACTGTTGACATTGAGAACAATACGAAGCGACGTTAGCTGCATTGAAGAAAATTGTAAATTTCGTTATTTCATTTCGGAAGGAATAAAGCAATGACCAAGAAAAGGAAGAAGAACAAAATTATTGTTCATTACTGGAAAGATGTTGTAGAAAAGAAAAGCTTTTCTGCCTAACAAAGTGCTATTAAGAGAAGAAATTTTTAAAGCTGAGTTCCTGGGACAATAAGTTATAGGAAAGAAACGCTGACATACGCAGAGTAAGAAAAGAAAAGAAATATGTGATTCACTGCTTTGAAAACGCAATCTTTATACCAAGCCACAGAACTCAGTTATTTTGATAATATTTCTAGTGAGAGAAATGAGGGAACCGAAACTGTGATCCAACTTTCGCACCTGTGATGATCTGCAAATTGAGTGGCACTGCTTGAAGACAACTGTAGATGTCTCTCCAGATGCTTCGTTGTTGTACATTGTCTTTCAAACTAGAAAGTCGGAAAATACAAAGGTAAGAATTTTGTCACGTCGAAGTCGGCATAAAGCATGTGCTCCGATGGATGAAGCAGCCAAGACGGTGAGTATTGAAACAAGGCATTTAGTGTTTTACCGTTATGACATGAACAGATGCCTAGCGCCCAGAGGAAACTATTACTAACAACTGGGTTAGAAGTACTTTCTGACAGTTATTTCGCACCAAGGTGGAGAGTGGCAAGTAGTTTCGAACATTAAGATATGGAAATGAGTAAAGACACAACATAAAACTTGCTCTAAAAGCAACAACGATAATGCTTCAGAAGCCAAAAGCTTGGAATCACTGTACGGAACCTATATTAAAAACCTGCTGTAGAGTCTACAATTGCCGTGGTTGCCGACAAAATCTCGCTCGACGTACACTGACACCTTATAAACAGGAGTCAGCAGGTTTGCGATTCATTATTGCCGGAGAATAAACTCTTAAGGAGTTACCCACTGCTTCTACTCTGTAGCTAGATGGTTGTCTAGGCTCAATCGTAAGTAACGTAGAGGTTTTGTTTCGACACTGAACACTTTGCAGAATGGCAGAAGAGGAAATAACAGCAGCGTGTCCACACGCAGATGTTTGACGGGTCTGCGTAATCGAAGCACGAGCCGATGCCACCGAGCGAGACAGCGGCCGGCCGCACACTCGACGCGGCGGTGACTGCAGGGGACTGCCGTCGTGTTGTTTACGTGCAACGCATCGCCCCGGGCCACTTACGGGTCCTCTGCTAATGGGGTGGCGTGCGCTCTCCCCGCTGTCGACACAACTCTTCCTCCAGCTGTATCTCCGCCGGCGAGGAAAGCGCGGAAGCGGACAGCGGACGGCGGCAACACGCGTTAGTACTCCCCGGACTACGCTGGCCAGACCAGTCATACCGCTGATATTCACGATTTTCGTAAATAACGAACACTGTCGGTGGCGCTTCAGTAATGTTCATCTACCCTTCACCACTACAGACTATAGCTCTGTTAATGCAAAGAATATATCTGCATCTAGACTGCCCTCCATAAGTTTGGAAACACCGTGCTGCGTATTACAACGGAGCCAGATGGAAGTCATCTATGTGAGTTATTGGTTAGAACACGGATAGCAAGCTCAAATAACGGTTAATAATGACACGTACAGTACTGTACACTTAATAGCTCTGTTAATGCAAACAATATATCTGCATCTCAAAGTGAGAGACAGCAAAGGACCTGGGAGAGCAATTGAACGGAATGGACAATGTCTTGAAAGGGGGATACAAGATGAACAACAACAAAAGCAAAACGAGGATAAGGGAATGTAGTCGAATTAAGTCGGGTGATGCTGAGGGAATTAGATTAGTAAATGAGACACATAAAGTAGTATAGGAGTTTTGCTATTTGGGGAGCAAAATAACTGATGATGGTCGAAGTAGAGAGGATATAAAATGTAGACTGGCAATGGCAAGAAAAGCGTTTCTACATCTACATCTACATCCATACTCCGCAAGCCACCTGACGGTGTGTGGCGGAGGGTACCTTGAGTACCTCTTTCGGTTCTCTCTTCTATTCCAGTCTCGTATTGTTCGTGGAAGGATTGTCGGTATGCTTCTGTGTGGGCACTAATCTCTCTGATTTCATCCTCATGGTCTCTTCGCGAGATATACGTAGGAAGGTATGTTTTCGAAACTTCAACAAAAGCCCGTACCGAGCTACTGACCGACCCTCCTGCAGAGTCTTCCACTGGAGTTTATCTATCATCTCCGTAACGCTTTCGCGATTACTAAATCATCCTGTAACGTAGCTCGCTGCTCTCCGTTGGATCTTCTGTATCTCTTCTACCAACCCTATCTGGTGCGGATCCCATACTGCTGAGTAATATTCAAGCAGTGGGCGAACAAGCGTACTATAACCTACTTCCTTTGTTTTCGGATTGCATTTCCTTAGGATTCTTCCAATGAAACTCAGTCTGGCATCTGCTTTACCGACGATCAATTTTATGTGATCATTCCATTTTAAATCATTCCTAATGCGTACTCCCAGATAATTTATGGAATTAACTGCTTTCTGAAGAAGAGAAATTTGTTAACATCGAGTATAGATTTAAATGTCAGAAAGTCGTTTCTGAAAGTACTTGTGTGGAGTGTAGCCATGAATGGAAGTGAAACGTGAACGATAAATAGTTTAAACAAGAAGAGAATAGAAGCTTCCGAAATGTGGTGCTACAGAAGAATGCTGAAGATTAGATGGATAGATCACATAACTAATGAGGAGGTGTTCAATAGAATTGGAGAGAACAGAAATTTGTGGCACAACTTGACTAGAAGAAGGTATCGGTTGGTAAGGCATATTCTGAGGCATCAAGGGATCACCAATTTAGTATTGGAGGGTAAAAATCCTAGAGGGAGACCAAGGGAGGAGTATACTAAACAGATTCAGATGGATGTAGGTTGCAGTAGGTACTGGGAGATGAAGAAGCTTGCACAGGATAGAGTAGCACGGAGAGCTGAATCAAACCAATCTCTGGACTGAATACCACAACAACAACATATATGCATCTAGACTGCTCTCCATATGTTTGCAATCACCGTGCTGCGTATTACAACGGAGCAAGATGGAAGTCATCTATGTGAGTTATGGGTTGGAACACGAAATAGCAAGCTCAAATAACGGTAATAATGACACGTACAGTATTGTACACTTAATTATTGTACATATACATACATATTGGAACATACTAGCATAGCTCCGTTTTATGTAAACAGACGTTACCTGTCCAAGCAATTCTACTAAACACGTTAGGTGGCGCGAGTAGACCGCATGGCTAGTAGAGATACGATGTTTACATTTCTGTTCATTTGCAGTTGCGTTTGCATAAAGGTATAATACGCCGCGAAAGTACTTGAAAATGGTCCCGAAGTGCCAGATTCTTATGAATCGCCGGTCGTTGTGGCCGAGCGGTTCTAGGCGCTTCAGTACGGAACCGCGCCGCTGCTACGGTCGCATGTTCGAATCCTGCCTCAGGCTTGGATGTGTGTGATGTCCTTGGGTTGGTTAGGTTTAAGTAGTTCTAAGTCTAGGGTTAAAAAATGGCTCTATGGGACTTAACATCTCAGGTCATCAGTCCCCTAGAACTTAGAACTTGTTGTAGTTTGCAGAAGAGCCGACATCGTGTTACTAGAGGAGGCCGAAATGCACGCGTTTTAGCTCACACAGGCTGGCGTGAGGAGGGAAGAAGTATACAAACGTGAGGTCTGGAACATGACAAGGAATTAGAATTCAGAAAGCCGACTAAGTAGTTTGATACTTAACTTTAATCCATCAATGATGAACGTCGCTCTTGACGGTACATGATTCACAATATTGTCTGTTCAGAATTCATTCTAATTACTGAATATGGCGCCTTGCTAGGTCGTAGCAAATGACGTAGCTGAAGGCTATGCTAAACTGTCGTCTCTGCAAATGAGAGCGTATGTAGTCAGTGAACCATCGCTAGCAAAGTCGACTGTACAACTGGGGCGAGTGCTAGGGAGTCTCTCTAGACCTGCCGTGTGGCGGCGCTCGGTCTGCAATCACTGATAGTGGCGACACGCGGGTCCGACCTATACTAACGGACCGCGGCCGATTTAAAGGCTACCACCTAGCAAGTGTGGTGTCTGGCAGTGACACCACAGAACTACTTAAACCTAACTAATCTAAGGACATCACACACATCCATGCCCGAGGCAGGATTCGAACCTGCGACCGTCTAAGTCTAGGGGACTGAAGACCTCAGACGTTAAATCCCATAGTGCTTAGAGCCATTTGAACAATTTATTTCGTTATGAATCACTTTACACCTCGAAGGCAATAGTGTCCGATAAACAGCAAAGAAACAGATGATTTCCATCGTCGGAGTTGTCAAAACCGTGCACCGGCATCGAGAAACAGGCTCTAATGGAGATTGTCCTCTCTCAGAAGCACCCAGGATAATATCAGAAGGCCAGGAAAAGTATTTGGTAGTGAGTGACCAGTAAAGGTAACAGATTAAAAACTGTCCGTGAACTACGGTCGCACTGAACTCGCATTCGGGAGGACGACGGTTCAATCCCGCGTCCGGCCATCCTGATTTAGGTTTTCCGTGATTTCCCTAAATCACTCCAGGCAAATGCCGGGATGGTTCCTCTGAAAGGGCACGTCCGACTTCCTTCCCCATCCTTCCCTAATCCGATGGGACCGATGACCTCGCTGTCTGGTCTCCTTCCTAAAACAACCAACCAACCAACTACGGTCGCAGGTTCGAATCCTGCCTCGGGCATGGATGTGTGTGATGTCCTTAGGTCAGTTAGGTTTAAGTAGTTCTAAGTTCTAGGGGACTCATGACCTCAGATGTTAAGTCCCATAGTGCACAGAGCCATTTTTGTCCGTGAACTGACTGCTGAACTAAACGCAACGAGGGATACACCGGTTAGTAAGTGAACAGTGAGACGACGCCTGGCAGACAACAACCTCCGAGGCTATGCAGCACCAAGGAAATCGCTATTGCACCCTGTTAACAAGAAGAAAAGGCTTCAGTGGGCTAAGACACACCAACATTGGGCAGCGGGGGGGATATGGGAAAGAGTCTTATTCACTGATGAATCAAAGTTCGAAATATTTGGAAGTAAATGCTGCCAATTTGTTCGCCGTTTACCCCATAAACGCTTGAATCCTCAGCGCAAAATTCCAACTGTAAGGCATGGAAGGGGTTCTGTGATGGTATGGGGACCCTTTGGAGGGGAAAAAAGGCGGAGATTTGATGAAAATAGATGGGAAAACTGAACCAAAAGGATTATCATGCCATTCTCCAGCGACATGCTAAGATATCTGGTTTGCGTCTGATTGGGAAAGGGTTTGTGTTGGAGCGAGACAACGACCCGAAACATACGTCTCGCTTGTGTCAGAACTATGTGAAGTCTCTAGAGGTTCATAAAATATTGAAAAACATGGAATGGTCGCCCGAATCCCCTGATTGTAGCCCAATCGAGCTGCTATGGGACGAATTGGACAGGAGGATCCGAAAATGGGAAATCATAAGTGGGTCACAATTGTGGGATGTCCTGCAGCAAGAGTGGAGATTAATTCCAACTGAGACCTTGGCAAAGATGACGCAGCGCATGCCGAGAGTGTGCGAGGTAGTGATGAAAGCAGAGGGTGGCTATTTTGGGGAATCTAAAATTTAATTGTTGCATCTTCCTGTGTATTATTTGAGCTTAAGAAATATTTGGGAAACAACAAAATGCTTTTTTATACTGTATTTTCTTTCCATTGTCTATAATTACTAGGTGTTTCCAAATTTATGGAGGGTAGTGTACATCTACACGACTACTCTGAAATTCACAATAAAGGGTCGGCATGGGGTTAATCGAGCCACCTTCAAGATATTTCTCTAACCTTCCATTCTCGAACAGCGCGAGGGAAAAACGAACGCTTAACTATTTCACTACGACCTCTTTTTCATCTTATTTTTTTATGATGCTCATTTCTCCCTATGTAAGTCGGCACCAACAAAATATTTTCAAACTCTAAAGAGAAAGCTGATGACTGGGATTTCGTGGGAAGATCCTGCCGCAACTAAAAGTACCTTTGCTTTAATGATTGCCACACCAATTGGCGTGTCATATCCGTGGTACTCTCTTCCGTATTTTGCAATAGTCCAAAACGAGGTATCCTTCTCTTAACTTTTTCGATGTCCTCCGTCAGTCCTATCTGATGCCGGCCGGTGTGGCCGAGCGGCTCTAGGGTCTTCAGCCTGGATCCGTGCGACCGCTACGGTCGCAAGTTCGAATCCTGCCTAGGGCATGGATGTGTATGGTGTCCTTAGGTTAGTTAGGTTTAAATAGTTTTAGGTTCTAGGGGACTGATGACCTCAGATGTTAAGTCCCATAGTGCTCAGAGCCATTTGAACCATCCTATCTGACCCCTATCCCACACTGCACAGCAATACTCCAGAATTGGGCGGACAAGCGCAGGGTAAGCAGTATCTTTATTAGTCCTTTTGCATTCTGTAAGTGTTCTGCTAATAAATCGCAGTCTTCGCTTTACTTTCCAGACGGTATTATGTATGTACTCATTCCACTCTAAATTATTCCTAATTGCAATCCCTATGTAGTTAGCCGAATGTACAGCCTGGAGATTTGTGTGACTTATCGTGTAACCGAAATTTAGCGGATTTCTGTTATTACTCTTGTGGATGACTGCACACGTTTCGTTATTTAGAGTCAAATGTCAGTTTTTGCACCACACAGATATCTTGTCTAAATCATTTTGCAATTGGCTTTGAACATTTGATGACTTTACAAGACGGTAAACGAGAGCATCATCAGCCATCTAAGAGGGCTGCTGAGGTAGTCATCTGCACCGTTTATGTAGGGCAGGAGCAGAAGAAGGCTTATGAGACTTCCATGAGGAATGTGAGATATCACTTCCGTCTTTCTCGATCACTTTCCCTCACTTACTGCGAACTGTGACCTTTCTGGCTTGAAATCACGAATCCAGTCGCACAACAGAGACGATACTCCGTAGGCATGCAATTTGATCACTAGTGTCTTGTGTATCAAAAGCCTTCTGGAAATCTAAAATTTTGGAAACAATTTGACATCCCCTTTCGATAGCGCTTGTTACTTGGTGACTGTAAAGAGCTGGTTGCGTTTAACAGGAACGATATTTTATCAATCCGTGTTGTTTGTTTGTCAATAAATCGTTTTCTTCGAGTTTATTTATAACGCTCGAACACAGATATGTTCCAAAATCGTACTGCAAATCGAATTTAGCGAGGTGGGCCTGTAATTCAACGAATTACTCCATTTTCGTTCCTCAGGTCCTGGTGTGACTTGTGCAACTTCCCAGTCCTTAGGTACGGATTTTTTGACGATCGAGCGGTTGTATATGATTGCTACCTATGGAGGATGCTCTGAAAAGGATCTTGCGTGTATAAAATTTCAACCAGAGCCCTTGCCTTTAGTAAATGATTTAACCGCTTCGCTACACCGAGAATATCTACTTCTAAGTTACTTATGTTGGCAGTTGTTCTTGATTGGAATTCCGCAATATTTACTTAAACTTCTTTGGTGAATCAGTTTCGGAAAACTGTGTTCAGTTGAATCACAAGTTACGTTGCGAAATAATTGACTTACGCTACGTGACTAAAAGTGTTCGGGCACCTGTTAGTGGACATTAATATCGAGTGTGTCCAGCCTTTGCGTTTAGGACGACTGAAAATATGCTGAGGGCACCTTACATGAGGCATCTAAACGTTTATGGAGGGATGGCAGACCATTATTCCTCAAGAGCCGAAACCACTGGACACAGTGATGTTGGACGCTCAGGCCCGGAACGAAGTCGTTGCGCTCTCGTCCCAAACGTGTTTTATTTGGGCTTAGATGGGGATGGTGCGCTGGCAAGTCCATTTAAAAAAAAATCTTATTATTCACAAACCACTGCTTCACAGATTCTGGTTTATGACAGGGTGGACTTTCATGCTAGTACAACTATCGTCTCCTAAACGCTCCTCAATTTACGCAGTACAAAATGGTGTTAGATTACATTACATTAGATTAATTATTCATTCCATAGACCCATAAAAGAGGGAATCCACCTGGGTGTGGAACATGTCAGATAAACACATTACAAAAATGTAATTAGAAAAACTTGAGTTTCATTAATTTTAATGATCCTCAGTCAATAAACAGTAAAATTATGTACATGAATTAAATTTAAACTCCTAATATTTACAGGTTTAATACTTACATCTGCTTTCATTAAATCCATCATTCAGACATTTGCTAGTTTTTTGGTTGTTACAACCAAGTATTGTCAAAAATTAAAGTATAATACTCGTAAATTTTCATTAAAATGCTCTACTGTACTTGTTGAGAAACTCATGGATGGAATAGAAGGAGTTAGCCACCAAAAATTCTTTTAAATTATGTTTAAATTGTGCCTTGTCTGAAACTAAACTCTTAATGGTTGCTGGTAAGTTATTAAGAGTTTAGTTTCAGAAAAGGCACAATTTCAACATAATTTAAAAGAATTTTTGTGTGGCTAACTCCTTCTATTCCATCCATGAGTTTCTCAACAAGTACAGTTGAGCATTTTAATGAAAATTTATTATAATTTAATTTTTGACAATACTTGGTTATAACAGCCAAGTAACTACCTACTGCGAGAATAATGGATGTATGGAAAGCAGATGTAAGTCTTAAGTCTGTAAATAGTGGAAGTTTAATTTTAAATCTTGTACATAATCTGACTGTTCTTAACTGGGGATCACTGAAGTGAATAATTTACTTTAATTTTTCACAGTAATTGGTTGTAAAATGTATTACTGCCCTTTCGCATTTAGAGTTTTCTCAAGCGCTACACATATAGGTAATGCTCTTTAGGTATTAGCAAAATCCAAACTTTTCCATCGGATTGCCACATGGTTCAGCCTGATTCATCAGCCCAAATCATTCGTTTCGATTCATCCATTGTCCAGTGGCTTCGCCCTTTGTACCACTTCATGCATCGCTTAGCGTGGACTACAGAAGTGCGTGGCTCTCTAGGAGCTATTCCTTTAAGTTTCCTATTCCTGCCACTGTGTTAGCTGGGCTGCACGTGGCGCACTGGAAACTCACGAGAGATTCCGTCCACTGCGGTTCTTCACAACCCTGCTCGATACTCCTTGTCCGTGAGAACATGAGATCTGTCTGGTTTTGGTTCAGCTGTACCTTTTCCTTCATGTTTCCACTCCACAATCACATCACCAACGGTCAGCTTGGGCAGTTTAGAAGGGTTTAAATGTCATTAAATGATACAACAAGTTTAATGTTACCAGTCACTGTTTATTTATCCCCACAACGCATTTTAAGGGCTTAAACCTCCATCATCAGGTGGATTTACATTTGTTAATATGACGTTTGTGTGTGTGTTGTGTCACGAATTTTGGAGGAACTTGTGGCACTGTCCCCAGTGGTCACAGGTTCTCTTCACAGTCGTAACACATCAAATGTATACTATCATATGTTGTAAGCAAATATGGCGTCGGAATCTATTGGGTGCATATTTGTTTACAAAATATGATAGTATACATGTGATGTGTTACGAATGTCAAAGGAACCTGTAACCACTCGAGACAGTACCACAAGTTCCTCCAAAAATCGTAACCCAACACACACACACACACACACACACACACAAATGTCATATTAACAAATGTAAATCCACCTGATGCTGGAGGTTAAAGCCTTTGAAACGCGTCGTGGAGACAAATAAACGGTGACTGGTAACAGTAAACTTGTTGTTTCATTTAATGTCGATAACAGTCACGGTAAAGCCTAACATAAAATGTTCGCATTTAAAGGTTTAAATGTCCCTGATGGATTTTTTACTCTGGTGACACCCTTCGACTAGTCCACATACGTGGTCGCTGTTCCCTTCCGACCTACACATTCTGCTGTTACTGCTTGCCTGCTGACAGCAAAACGCTCCCTTTCATACTGGCGTGTTCACCTCTGGTCTAGTGGTTGATTCCGCAACAAGGAGGGGTGCACAGATACCTTATCTTCAGTGAATTCTCCTTGATCTGTTGGGTATTGACTTGTCTGTCTGATACGATCGTGTTTGTATTTTCTTACTGTGTTGTGGATATATCGTCCACAACAGTATTCAGTTCCGCCTGTATTGTAGTGTCAAGTGCAGCTGCCTTGCGCGGACTAGGCTGTGGCAGTGGAATTAAGTGTGTTCTGGAAGCTCATAGTCCTCACATATGCCCTCAGGCTTCTGACCTAAGTTCATGCCCCTGATGGGTTAAATTCCCAGTAGCTCCTGGATGTTTGCGAAGAAGTTACACATACAACGTGTCTTATCGCTGGTGTCCCAGTGGCTGTGCCATGTATCCATTTCCCAAAATTTTGTGTGTTGTAGGGTTTGGAAGATCTCTTCTGTTATATCTGCCATCTTGTCGTATTTATCCACCTTCTGCGATTAGCAGGAGCAGTGATGAGGTCCTAGTCGATAGTGTCATCGACTTCGGTGCAGTGAACTGACGAGTTAGCTTCCAGATCGGCGGCTGGCGATATAGTGCTGCAACTTAAATAGTTTCCTTGTTTTCACTTAACACTTCCGGGCTGAGATCCCGTGGTCCATACATGAAACCCTCCCCTGACGTTTTGATCATAGAATGAAGGCTTTCACAACAGGTGTTGTCATTATTTACCATTTCTGGGCTGAGATGCCGTGGTCCATACACAAAACATCCTATGATCAGTTTGTTACACTTTGTGCAAGCAAGCGTCAGGCCGACATGGAGGCTGTTCAGGAAGATGAGACCACAGTTCGTAGAATGGTGGACAAACCATTGAGATAAATTCTAGGTACAGACAGAAGGCACTCATTGCTCGCAGAATGCTGTAGCCGAATGGAATTGTATTCTGTATCGCTCGGCTGTTGAAACATGTACTAGGTGCACTGTGATGTAATTCTGTTGAACGTACGAGTGACTGCAAGCACATTATTTGCGATCAAACTTGCCTCTTAGAGAAAAATCCTGTCATGAAAACACCTAAATATTCAAGAAGTAAAAAATTGTTCTGATGTAACATAACCGCCTACAACATAAATTTGATTAGTCTCTCCTTTCTGGTTTTCACATCTCGTTTGAGTTTTAGAAATTATTCCCAACATTACCAACATTTCTTGAAACTCACAACCATCTCCTATTCGTAATAACGCTACAGGTTTTGTTGTGGATGTTTTCCATGAACTAATGCCATCATGCCTGATACGATGGCACTGTTCAAGTTATTACTAATTCCTTTGAAAAGCATGTTAATTTTTATAGAGGAGATTTTCCTTCTCCAAGAACATCATAATTCTTGAGCATAAAACATGTTCCATAATCTACAACAGACTGACGTCAACGACATGGAATTAAAATTTTGTTCATCTCTCCTACTGCCCTTCTTAAAAATGACAATGCCCTGTGCTTTCTTCCAGTCGCTAGGTACCCTTCGTTGCTCCAGCCTTTTACAATAAATTACTTCTAGAAATGGAGCATGTTCTTACGCATAACCTTTATAGAACCTTATAGGTATCTCATCTGGTCATGACGCCTTTGTGCTGTGTTTTTCTATTCCGCGATCGGTTATCTCAATATCTGCCATTTCGACGTTCGTACGATGACTGAAAGGAGGAACCGTGTTACAGTCTTCTGCGGTGAAACAATTTCGGAAGACCGGATTCAGTATTTCGGCCTTCTCTCTGTTATCTTCCGTTTCGGTGCCAGTATGGTCACTCAGTGAATGAAAAGATGATTTTGACCCACTTACTGATTTTACATACGACCAAAACCTCTTACGATTTTTACTCTGATCGGTTGACAAAGTTTTACTTTCAAAGTCATTGAATGCTTCTATTATTGCTCTTCTTACGCTTACTATCGCTTCGATCAGATTTTGTTTCTCAGTTAGGTTTTTACTTCTCTTGAATCTGAGCTGAACCTCTGTTTACCTAGCAGTTTTCTGACACGGTCATTACACCATGATGAGTCTTTCACATCCCTTAAGACCTTACTCGGAACCTATTTGTCTACGACATACTGCACGATCCCTTCGAATTATCGATTCAAGTATATCATAAACAAGACTTTCAAGTGTGTAGAGTTCTATTTTGATCCACTGAATTTTTCTTAAAGTGTTATTAAAATTGATCTTCCCTGCTATTTGAAATTTTATAAGTGATAATTTGATTAGAAAGAGAGTTTCTAATTGTGACTGGCGCCTCAGTGACGCCGTAAGAATGACGTCAGTATTTCGGAGAGAGAATATCTGCGCAGCATGGGGCGTTAGAGTGGTCTAGTCCTAGATCATAAGCAGCACATACCGTCCACGGACGTAGATAGGGCTCGACGCTTTTCCGAGGCTTCTCTCTGAAGCTGCACTGTGTTGGTGGCGGACACGGTACAGTTTCTTCTTTTCCTGTGTTCTTTATTTCTTCTAATTACAACCAGTCATTGTTGTTAATCTGGTACATTTCCAATTTATCATTTAGCTTAACCCTCAAAGTTTTCATAAAAAAAACTGCAAACAAAATAATACCTATTTTATATCATTTTAAAAGGAATCATGTACCAGTGTGTTTATGGCATGTTATCTGCAAATGCTTGATCTGTTCTATTGCCAGGATAACAGGTAAAAAAAATTACGGTGAAATCTTCTCGGGCCTCCAGCCGTGTTAGGTGGTTAAGATCCCACGAGCTTTGCACCGAGCTCTCCTAAGCCATTGTCGAGCGAAAAATTTACCACTTGGCAATGTTGAGCAATGTCTCACTTCAAAGTTCGTGGGATTTTAACCACCTGACGCGACTGGCAGCCTGAGAAGATTTTATTAACTCAATTCTCCGCGAGTCCATGCATTCACAAATTTATGGTGACAAATAACTAAATAAATAAGTCGCTGACGTCACAGGCTGGGCTCTCTCACAACATAAATATGAAAGCACCCTTTCACGACCATCCACTCGGGTGGAGTCAATCCGAGCAATTGGATCTTCGAATGTCTTCCTTTATATGAGTAGGCCACTGGTAGTCTTCTGTTCTACTGTATATAGTGCTAAATAAATGTTCTGAGGTCATGGTTCAGATTATCTACTGACCACGCGCAGCGTCGATTCGCAACTGTGGACCAGGATCTGTCGTAAGATCCCATCCATTCGCTTCCGTGTCTTATAACAATAAAATTTTCAGGATCGCGACACATGAATGTGTTTTGCAGTGATTATAAAAATTGCGAGCCGTTGCTTTCTTGAGAGCAGTTCCCCTGTGAACGCGATGTGTCGCCGCTGGTACCGCCTGACACCGTTGCGTAACAGCCGGCGGCATCAACTGGACGACGCCTCTGCAGAAACCGGACTCTGGCTGCGCAGGGAACGACTGACTGACTGCACGTGACTCGGGCAGATGCAGCGCTGCGCCGCGCCGGCCTCTTCCGCGGTAACCCCTGATCTTCTTCACGTCTCTAAGGTCTTCAAGTATCACGTACAGATACGTACTCACAGGTGCGTCACCATAAACAGTTTCTACGAGGGTTATTCGGAGAGTAAGGAACCATCGTCGCGAAATGGAAACCACAGTGAAAATCCGAAGACGTTTTGCACAGGTGTGTTGGGCAGTGTCTCTAGTATTCCCGCCGATAACGTTACGTCGTTCTTTTTAGTTCTGATCACACAGGGAGCACATAAAGATACCTAGAACAGTAGTGTCTCCCGCCAAGTACGAGGGCCTGGTGAGAAATTTCGCCTGAAGTTATGCAGCCACCATTACATAACTGTCGTGTATTTTATTCTTCAAGACTATTCTCAGCCGCATTCTGCAGGGGCAATGAAGATGCTCCTGCATCGTTTTCAATTGGAAGTGTTTGATTACCCAGAATACAGCCCATAATTGTCTCCCTCTGAGTTTCGTCTTTGCTCACATGAACCGCTGCCTGTGAAGACAACATTTTGGCACAAACAACGAGCTGTAGACCAGCGTAAAGAATTGGCGGAAAGCACTGGCGGCAGCCTTCTATAATGATGGTATTGGAAAGTTGGTACAAAGGTACGACAAACGTCTAAGTCGGATCGGTGACTATGGAGACAAGTAGCTGGAAGCTGTAGCTAACTGTTGCAAATAAAACAGTTTTAATTTTCAGTATGGCTTCCATTTCGCGACCCATCGTTCCTTACTTTCTGAATAGCCCTCGTATAAGTCGATAAAAATACCGTAAAACCACAGTAGATGAATCGGATTGCTGGAAATAACAAAGTAAATATAAATCTACAGTTTCAGACAAACATTTAATGCTCAAAACTCGATCAGGTATAATATAGACGGTTCTGTTTTTGATCAGAACAATATTTGACGACATTTTGCAAACTGTTTCTGCTTTTGTTCCAAATACCTCTTCATCCTTTTACTGAAATCCGGTTGTTTTTTCATTATATCACCCTGTTTGGCAGCTTTCCCCAGTGATGCTTATATGATTGCAAACATATAAGCATCACCGGAGAAAGCTGTCACACATATTTAAGTGCTTTTCTAAACCTGATCATAAACAGGTATATGTACTATCATAAACGTCACCTCATACAAAAATTACCAGTGGCACAAAATCTAAGAGATAATAAAAAATGCGCTTCAGGATGGCATATTGTTAACATCTTGGACTTAAAGCAAGCAACTTCTCATGTGCATGATCACTGTAAAGTGGCAAAAATAGTCAAAACGAGCTCGTCGTCCTCCAAGTTTCAATGTCACGAGTTAACAAAACCTCAACTGCGGCAATAACTTGGACGAATATAAGTATGTAACACGTGATGCAGGCCCATCAGGAAGAACACAAAGATTACTAAATTTTGTTGATATTCATTCCTACCTGGAATTTTCATTGTTTGATTATTAATTTTTTCACATCTACCGCTAGTTACTTCTGAAAGGTACTTATTCCTTCTGACATCAAAAATTTGTTTCACGTGCTTGAACTTTTGTATCGTATGATGCAGCTTGTCTGTTGAATTTGCTTCAATTGCAAATATGTACTCCTCCAGATGTCAATGCTCTCCCAAGTTTTACACATCTTCCCAAGTCATGCTTGCCAATTTCACCCACATACGTGGATATATGTTCTTGTGAGGTGTTCCCAAATTTTCTGCTTACGACTAGGTGTTTACGTCCTGATCTGGTTCTGTCTGTCTACTCCATCTTCTCATGTCTCGTCGTCTAAAGCCGGCACGGTAGCTCGGCGTGTTCTGTCAGAGGGTTTAGCTACCCCCTGTAATAATAATAAAAAAAACTGAGTAAACGTATCAACGAACAACCTGAACGAGTGTCATCGGACGTCCGCCACGAACAAATTCAACGAACAACATAGAACAAAACGAGATAAAAAAGAAAAAAAAGTGGCTAGCGTTGCTGCCTCTGGATCAGGGGGTCCCGGGTTCGATTCCCGGCTGGGTTGGGGATTTTATCTGCCTGTGGATTGCGTTTTTGTATTGTCCTCATTATTTTATCATCATCATCATCATCATCATCATTCGTGACAGTGGCTCGATTGGATTGTGTAAAAATTGGACTGTGTAAAAATTGAGACTTTGTGTGGGCGCTGATGACAGCACAGTTGAGCGCTTCACAAACCAGACATCGTCACATCATCATCATCATCATCAATTCTTCATATGAAATTTAGAGACAAAACACCTGTAGTAAATAAGCTTAGTCGATAACGCCTCCGCAGATCTCTAGCACTCTCACTACCGAGTTAGTCCTGCTTGGTATGTGTCGCACACATGTGACCAGTATCTTAATAAACGACGCACATCTGTATTGTAGGCAGTCTCTTTTGCAGACTGAGTGCATTTCCGTATTATTGTACCAACGAATCGAAGTCCGCCACGTACTTTACCTACGACTTGTGGTATGTGATAATTCTAGTTCATTTCTGCACGAATTATTACACCTTGGTATTAGTATGAGCTGACCGATTCTAATTGTCACTCTCTGATACTACAGTGATAGGCTACTATGTTTTTCGTTTTGTTAAGCTCATAACTTTCAGCTTTAGAACATTTAAATCAAGTTGCCAGTGTTTGCAGAATTTTCAACTGTTCTAAAGATCTGGGTGAATAATTCTCCAGCTTTTATCAGACAGTTCTTCGCTGTAGATAACACTATCATCTGGCATAAGCCTGTGCTTACTATTAATAATGTCTGCATGATAATTAATATACAACACAAACAGCAAGGGTACCAGAACACTTCCCTGGGACACACATCTGTTGACGACTCTATAGTGAGGACAATAACGATTTGTCCTCCTTACAAGATACCCTCAATCCAGTCATAAGTTTCGCTTGATACTTGTTCTGATTGTGCGAGGAGCGTTCAATACGCCGTGCAACAAATTCGTTTTCTCTACCAGTTTCGGTTGAAAAAAAATTAGAAATTTGCTGTGGCACATGTGGAATATTTCCACGTCAGCCCCTATAGTTTCATGCAGTTCCGATAGTTGGCGGCACAGAGACAGTCCTCGAGTTTCTTTTGCAGGAAACCAGAACATCGTAAATGTTCGTAGGCGCTTGAGAAATGTCGGCGGAGAACTCGCAGTGAACAAAAGCACAGCGAGCCGTTGTTCGAGGCGTCTGTCAAAAATGGCTCTGAGCACTATGGGACTTAACATCCACGGTCATCAGTCCCCTAGAACTTAGAACTACTTAAACCTAACTAACCTAAGGACATCACGCAACACCCAGTCATCACGAGGCAGAGAAAATCCCTGACCCCGCCGGGAATCGAACCCGGGGGCGTCTGTCATTATCGAAACAAGGTCGCGCAGACCTGTCCGGCCGGCCGCACACAGATGTGGCTCCTGCGGTGTTGGGAGGTGCGAACACTCTCATTCGAGGTGATCGACGGATCTCAAACGCCTCGTTGCACAACGAGAAGTCTCCGTTGGCAGTGCTGACTCATTCGTCCACCACTTGGGGTACTGAAAGGGGTGAGCCCGCTGGGGTTCTTCACCACCGAACAGAGAAGCATTAAGAGAGATCAACAACGTCCCAACTGTGCGGAATTTTTTTGCTCGTTACGAGGCTGATAGAATTTTTAGTCCAACATCGTCACATGCGATGACACCTGGGTTCATCACGTCGAATCAAAAATAAAAAGGCAGGCCGTGGAATGGCGCCACAGCACCTCGTCTCCGAAGAAAAAGTTCACAGGCGCACTCTCTGCTGGTAAAGTCAGGTCGACGATCTTCTGGGACTCTGAAGGGGTTACTGTATTTGATGTCCTCCCTCATGGTGCATCGGTCAAGTATATTTTGTTACCCTCAGGAAATTGAAGAAACGACTTCAGTGTGTTCGTCACCATAAAAAGACAAAGGAACTTCTGCTTGTCCATGACAACGCAAGGCATGAAACAAGTCTGTGCCCCGAGAGGAGCCTGTAAAACTTCAATGGACTGTTCTTCCTCATCCACCCGGATCTCCCATCTGTTTGGCCCAGTGGAGGACGAACTCCGCGGGAAGCATACTTAGATGATGGGGAGGTTATCGATCCAGTAAGATGTTGACTCTAACATCGACAATAGAGTGGTATCACGCGGACATACAGGTTGCAGCGCGGCGGGGTCGGTCGTCTGTGCTTTTGTTAACGCTATCGTTCAGTCCACCTACCTCGATAGGATTCTTGCCGATGTCCCTTCACTCTGTGGTAGCAGATACGTGCTAGGCAGTGTCAAGCAGCGTTGACGAAACCACTAGCTAATACGTACCACACAGAAGGCGCGTAAGTCTAGCTGAAAGTCAGTTCCTGAAAGTTCTTGATTAAAAAATAGGGCGTTCGGAATATTCAGTCTACTTACAATTAGATTAACCTTGCTTTTTAGTTATATTGAAACACATAAAATGGCTATGAGGTCCGTGTTTAATACGGTGAAACGCTATCCTTGAAAGTTCACTGTCTGTATGACAATTATTCGCTCGAAAAGCAGCCAGAATTTCAGCAAGTCCGACCCCACTAATTTTAATGTTCTACCGGTCACAGACCCACAACTATTCGCGAGTTAAACATTCGGTTGTTTCAGTGATCTTCTTTGTAAGAAGTGCTCGCCAAAATATTCTGTACAGAGCACAAAACACACCACGCGGAGTTGTTACTATGACCAAAAAGTTCACACGCTCATATCTCTCGAACTATTTAACTTAGAAAGATCAAACTTTCATTAAGATGTTCTTAACTCCATCCGCTTCAGTCACGATATGTACGAGCCGAAATTAGCTCATTATTTCCTCATCTTACAGAGAATTTTTAAGGAGCGATCTGACATCGTGTTATCCATAGGCCGGCTAGCAAGCTACTCTGTCGAGGTACTCTCCACTCTGCACACTCCACTTTTCTCGCGGGAACAGCTTAATTCTGATTGGCTGCTGATCCAAACGACCAATCAAAACGTTCATTTTTGCGACAAATCTTGCCGTATCCAATCACTAATCTGATAGTAATTAATGTCAGCAAACGTATTTCTTGTATTATGTTTAATCAAAATGAGAAAAGTGCGAAATATTCTTCAAATTGATAAATACACTTATTCCGCCTCTGACATCCATTCTGGCTACTTTTATACAAAAGCATGCTGACACCGACATACGTCACCTGAATCGTGGTTGCAGTCTAACTTTCCCACAGTTTGTTTGTACAAGGTTTTACGTAAAATGAAATATTAAATTTTAACGTATGTCCCACATACACTCTCTCTGTCATTCTCATGCACTCACACAACAAAATATAATCAAATAATAATTTTGACCGATTTTTGTATTACGTAGTGCAGAGTGAGTTAAGTTTTAAAAAGAAAATTCCGAATTCCAGTTAATTGATGTTTATGCACTGACAACTTTGTAATGGCCTCAAATGATAATGAAAGGCATTTTGTTATTGTTACTAACTTGGTTTTAGGAAAACAATAGTACATTTTCGTTATCTCTGGAACTATACTAAATAACAATCTGAAAATTTGACAGCATCATTCCATTAATAAGAAAAGGCTGTGTACTGAATTTGAACAAAATCGGAAAGTAACTAATATGGATTATTTAGATTTCTCAGAGGGTATGAATCAATCGTCATGTCGCATATCGACTGAATGTTACGCTATACAGTTCTCACGGCAGGCAGCGTCAGCTGTGCTCTGAAAAAAAAAAAAAAAAAAAAAAAGAACACCACAGCCATCCTGCAGCCAACGTACTAGACGGCTGCGTGCCTTACTGCAACGAATGTCATCTCGTAATAACTTTCTGCGTTACAAGGTCCTCCCAGTAAGATGGCATAAGGCTGTCGCACTCAGCGGAAATCATGTTGAAAGAAATAAGAATTTTTTAGACAAAACAGTGGGGAATAATATGGTAAATTGGAATGCTGAATAAAATCAACCTGATTTCCGAAAAAAATATGCTGCATTAGTTATTAAACGCTCATAGTACTTCCGATAATAAGCGTTGATGTGGTACTGAGTTAACTGGATTTCGGAAGTCAAGAAAGGTCTTTTTGTCCTGTTAGAGAAGTACAGATTGGAATTCCCATAACTGAAGATGGTTTACACACGCAATGTGAAGTCTCTGCGATTAGCATATTGCATGACCTAAATATACCACATGATATCACGTGAAGGGTTTATTGCGGAACCGACGGTGTCTTGATCGACCACACGCGGCATGTCACGCGCCACGCACTGCTACACGGGAAACAACTCATTTAAGTCTCTCATCAGCGTACCACGGGCAAGCCCGCTCTTGCATCGATCGGCGACTCCGATGGGGGATGTCACACATACACCCCATCAAGGGACCCTAAATGCACATTACCTCACGGCCTGCGACTCTGATTGCCTGGCACATATTTCTAAACACGCACGCTCAGAACTTCGCCCGAGACTCAGAAAATCGACGGACCCTTATCAACCTTAGAAGGGGAGGCTTCATTGTGGATAATAGTTGGGAGGTATCTTAACACTACAAAGCGTTACGGCGTATCAGTCACTTATCGAATTGTCAGCTTCAAGAGTATTTATTTATATCAAGAACATATCTCCCATTAATTACCTAAGTTATTAAGTGTAAATATTGTAAATAAACTTATTAATGCTGTAACTCTTCAGGCTTTCCCGGCGAGATCTTGACATGTGGAATAATCGGGTGTACTGCCGGATGTTTGTATCGCTCTGCACAATATTTCGGCCACGTAATTCGTTGCCTTCTGCAGGTGCTACCTGAGTCTCTGGTAGCACCTGAAGAAGGCAACCACTTACGTGGCCGAAATATTGTGTCAGAGCGACACGAACATCCGGCAGTAGACCCGATTATTCCACATGTCAACTTATTAATGTGTCACCTTCACCTTTTTGGAGCTGTCTGACTTTATTGCGCACTTCATATACTGACACGTATGTTACGACACAAAAGTTGTGTGGGAGGAGATAGAGGTTCACAAGACGTCCGATCATCCACTTTAGGTTCCTGTAGTCTTCTTTAAATCACTTGAGGAAATGATTCCTTTGACAACGCAACAGTCACTTACTACTCGTTCCTCCTCTGGAGGAGAACGTCTCTTACGATTTTTGTGTCGTTTACGAGCTTCCGCCTTTGACCTCAGCGGTCTTAGCGGAATTCTGTCCTAGGGATGACCTTCTGTCTTAACGACAGCTGGCGACTGATTTTAACGAGTGGCTATTACGACCGCGGTCGTTCTGGTTGCAGCCTTCACCGTTCCTACAAAATGATTTTCGCCTACCATTTGATCTCTATGGACAGAAAATGTTGAATAAAGAATTACTCACTATTAATTTACCCCTTTCTCTACCACTGGGACGTTTGTGACCTACGGAAGGTTATCAGAGAACAATTGGGAATTCGTTGCATGTTGTTGCTATATCCCATGTGTCAGACATCTTTGTGAAAAAATTGTGTCACATCGCATCACAAATAGGAATATCAATGTGATTGTCACTGGCATGTGTGACAAAGATCTTGTCATCTGGAATAATATGCCGAAGCGTCGAATCACTAGAATTAAAAATGCGAAAAGGCGAATATGTCTTGGGCAGAGTTCGCGATCTGAAAGAAGTGACTTGGCTTTACGATTATCTGGCAACTTCAAAGACATTCGCGCGGTTTTGCTTATTAGTATCCATGTCACGTAATATAATGCATCGCCAAAAGTAAACTGAGATGACACATTATGTCACGTCTTATAACATGAAACATGCCATCAAGCCATCCAACATGGCATTTGTCATGTAGTGCACTATGACACGACGTGCCGCTGGTTTCGCACTCATGCATCCCCACTCTGGGATACTTACTATTACAGATGTACCTCCATTCTCGGATATAGTAGATGCATCTCACTTTCTGAAAGAACATACATTTGTGCCTATTTGTCCTGACACCCTCACCATACGTGTAACAGAAGGTGCGAGGGGGGTGGGGGGGGGGGGAGTTTGGAGGATAAATGATCCCCTCGGGGAAAAAATTGAACCCCACCACCCAGAAATAAAAAAAAGTAATTGCTACGGCTACCTCCAGGAACAAATCCACTCTCAGAAATTTTATCCCCCCAGATAAAAATTTTAGATACACTACTGGCCATTGAAATTGCTACACCACGAAGATGACGTGCTACAGACGCGAAATTTAACCGACAAGAAAAAGGTCCTGTGATATGCAAATTATTAGCTTCTCAGAGCATTCACACAAGGTTGGCGCCGGTGGCGACACCTACAACGTGCTGACGTGAGGAAAGTATCCAACCGATTTCTCATACACAAACAGCAATTGACCGGCGTTGCCTGGTGAAACGTTGTTGTGATGCCTCGTGTAAGGAGGAGAAATGCTTACCATCACGTTTCCGACTTTGATAGAGGTCGGATTGTAGCCTATCGCGATTGCGGTTTATCGTATCTCGACATTGCTGCTCGCGTTGGTCGAGATTCAGTGACTGTTAGCAGAATATGGAATCGGTGGGTTCAAGAGGGTAATAGGGAACGCCGTGCTGGACCCCAACGGCCTCGTATCACTAGCAGTCGAGATGACAGTCATCTTATCCGCATGGCTGTAACGGATCGTGCAGCCACGTCTCGATCACTGACGTTTGAAAGACAACAGCCATTTGCACGAACAGTTCGATGACGTCTGCAGGAGCATGGACTAGCAGCTCGGAGACCATGGCTGCCGTTACCCTTCACGCTGCATCACAGACAGGAGCGCCTGCGACAGTGTACTCAACGACGAACCTGGGTGCACGAATGGCAAAACGTCATTTTTTCGAATGAAACCACGTTCTGTTTACAGCATCATGATGGTCGCATCCGTGTTTGGTGACTTCGCGGTGAACGCACATTGGAAGCGTGTATTCGTCATCTCCATACTGGCTTATCACCCGGCGTGATGGTATGGCGTGCCATTAGGTCCATGTCTCGGCCACCTCTTGTTCGCATTGACGGCACTTTGATCAGTGGACGTTACATTTCAGACGTGTTACGACCCGTGGCTCTACCCCTCATTCGATCCCTGCGAATCCCTACATGCACGACCGCATGTTGCAGGTCCTGTACGGGCCTTTCTGGATACAGAAAATGTTCGACTGCTGCCCTGGCCAGCACATTCTCCAGATCTCTCACCAATTGAAAACGTCTGGTCAATGGTGGCCGAGCAACTGGCTCGTCACAATACGCCAGTCACTACTCTTGATGAACTGTGGTATCGTGTTGAAGCTGCATGGTCAGCTGTACTTGTACACGCCATTCAAGCTCTGAATGAATGCCCAGGCGTATCAAGGCCGTTATTACGGCCAGAGGTGGTTGTTCTGGGTACTGATTTCTCAGGATCTATGGACCCAAACTGCGTGAAAATGTAATCACATGTCAGTTCTACTGTAATATATTTGTCCAATGAATACCAGTTTATCATCTGCATTTCTTCTTGGTGTAGCAATTTTAATGGCCAGCAGTGTACTACATTTATGTTCTTTAGCCATATGATATTATACAGTGTTTACTATGGCTGGCGAATCTTTCGGATTTTTGTCACGAAATCAGAGGCTTTAGCATGTCAATTGCAATATACAGCTGTGGCAACGCCTTGTAGCTACAGGAGCTCACTGTGCTGGGGAAGTAGCCTTAACTCCCACTAAAGTGTGAATAACACAAGATGTCTTGATTAAAATGTCTCTGAAGTTGCCAGGCAAATCGAAAAGCTAGTTCTGTTTTTTTTTGCGTCCTCAAGTCTACCTATGTCATATTTGCCCTTTTTGTGCTGTGATAGGAGCATTTTTCATCCTGGTCCCAAATTTTTACTCCAGCTTAATTTGTACATTAGACTCCATAGCTTGGTAACCCATGCAGATTTTTGTTGAATCGGACGACGACTGATCCTGTATTTTTGTTATTGTCTTTCGAACCATGTTGCTGGAGCTGGGACTCATTAGTGAAGCTCCTCTACGATTACCCTCGTGGTGTGGTTGGACCTGTCCCGTACGGCCTACTGTGTCCTCAGAGCAGACAAGCCTCATCATTAAGTCAGGCTCACATGCGTGTGGGAGGTTTCTTGTTTTATTTTTTATGTCTTTTATTGTTATTTCACTTTATATTTCTAAATTTAAAAAAAATTTAGTTTGTTTATAGAAGCGGCGGGCTTCAAACCCCTCCCAGAAAAATTTGTCTTTTACACTAAAATCCCAACGAAACAAGATTTTTTTTTCAAACGGTTAAAAATTATCTTAGACCAAGACCCGACACGCCTGTGGATCAAAGCTGAATCATCGGTCTCGCTCCATTCCGGAGTTATTTAAAGATAACTGTTTTTGCGCGTAAAATCCGAACGGCGGTGATTGTTTTTGCACGTAAGATCCAAACGATGCACATACAAATAGTGCCATTACCTGAACAGTAATTCTAGCTCAATTAAAATCTTTTGCAATAGAAATTAATCGACTAGCGCAATAAGTTTGGGCGCCATTCCCGGTTCGTGGTTCAAACCTCGCTTAATACACTGTAACATAGCTACAGTAAGATAGACGTCAGAATGTCTATACAAATGGCCGCTGGCCCCTGCTAAAGAAAAAACGTTTTACCCCATGTTCCTAGCTCAAATAGATAAATACGATCCAACTGCTCTTCTGAAAATATATATCGTAAATTAAAATACGGGCTGATATTAACTTCATAACCACTGGGCCATGTTGGTCCCACGTCAAAATTCGAGTGGGACGCTTGCAGGTACATTCCACCCCTCTCTTCGTTGGAAAACGAAACGATGGAAAACATTTTTTTACGTATTGTTACTTTTTGACGATCACATTAATGTCCCTCATTCCGAAGAAAAAATATTCATAGTTTATGGTTTAATGAACAAAACTCAACGTTAAATGCAAATCCTACCAAGATATAGATCGAAGCCAGTTGGCTATCCTTTTGGAACAGTTGATTACCGTCCTTGTCTCACAGACAGGCTGCACTGCCCTGTGGCGCAAACGTTACCCGTCTAGGCATTGAGGCCAGGAAGGGCTGAGGTTCTCTTTACTTAGTCCTCAAAAGCCAGTTTCTGAGAACAAACAAGGATGTGCTGCCTAACATTGCGACGTCAATATGAAACGTGTGTTACAAGACTTTCCGATTAGGGTCGGTTGGTTACTGCTGAGGACGTCAAACTTTACTCCCTATTAAGACTCTTCTTTATTACAAATACTGCAGTGTCTCGTGGAAACGGTTGCAAATTCAAATCGACCATTTCACTAGTCGATCACAAACTTTAACAACCACTTTACCACGACCCGCAACTTCATCAGGCATACATAATCACAGTAAGTAAGGACACAGACAAGAATTTATCCTCTTATATAAACAAACTAGCCTCCTACCCATGCTAGCCTCGTTACTTATTGATCACAATAATAAATTTAAATCTTCCAATAGACTAAAGACGAACTATTTTTTTTAACAGCCTTTTAAAGGTTAAGAAAGTAGTTTAAATTACAAAGTAAAATCGCTTATAAATTGACTATAATATTAACTAGCAGAAAACTTGATATCAAACTGGTATTAGTTTCCTCTCCATAAGACAGAATAAATAACAGTCGAGGAAACAAATCAGGTTTCTGTGGTAGAATTAGGACAATCTGAAATGTTCTGCGCAGTACGTCGTTATCTTCGAATAAATTTATACTTCACTGTCGTCACCTCTGCCACCCTAATGACCATCGAAATTTTTGTATTCGACACTAGTACCGGCGATTTTCAATACCTTTTTCGAGTCAACAGCTTCCCATCTTCCCCCAGGCCCTTCCTTGCCACCACTCCTATGTGACTACATGTGTCTTCCTCCACCGCATTTTTTCCGGGTAGTAACTCACATGCGTACTGACTTCGGTGTACGACTTTTTATATGTATTATTACCCCTCAGAACACGATTTACGTGCGTGCGCACGGAATCTTGCTCTCGAGTATTTCATACCTGTAAACATAAAAACAGGTATAACAAAATCATTAAAAGAGCCATGATAACACAGCGGAAGTAATTCTCTACGAATTCTATGTGCGTGTCTTCACGCAGCAAAGATAGTATGAAGTTTGATTCCGTCTCATACTATGCAAAGAACTTAAACAATATCCACTATAAACGACATACGAAAAGACAAAATACTTTTGTTTGCATAAAGCCCCTACTGGAAAAAAAGAAAAAAAGGAAATACTATCTCGATATCCCAGACATTGAATCACATTATGTCCGACAGAGGCAATAAAAAAACCAGTAACTTTTGGATTTGATTTAAAGTAGAAATTACCCTTCACTGCCCGTTATGCATTACTGATGGTAACATTGTCTCAGAATTCTTGTCTTAAGGGGGCGCATGTGAAAGTTTCTAAATTCCTTGTTCACTAATTTCCCGCGGTCTTTCGTTGGTGGGAACAATCATTTTGGAAAGCAGACCGGAAGGAAATGAATCACGAGTAGCGATTCGCCGCAGTCCACAGCGGGTAACCGAGCAGAAAACCCGCAGTATAGGCGAATGTCGGCGTGCAGACGTGAACGTAAAAACAGCGGCGGCGGTATCTCAGGCAAAGCAGGCCGCTCTTTAACCGCAGTACTCATCCTGGCTTCTGGTCCCGTTTCTCGCCTTAAGGACCACACTCAAAGGCACTTCTATTAAATCTGCTACTTGACAATCATACGATCGTACTTTCGTTCTGTGTTGCTGCGAATTTGATACAAGGTAGCCTGTTACGAGGACTATCGAAAGAATAACACGCTGCGGTTTAAACTAAGAAATAATTTACAGCAGGAAAGCGGTAAATATGGGAGAGCTGGGGTCTATAAAATTCAGTGTAACACGTGCAAGGCAAGCTATGTAGGCCAAACTGGTAGGTCCTTTAAAGTACGTTAAAAAGAACACGGCGATGATTTCCGGCTTAATAATTTCGAAAAGTCAGCTGTAGCCACGCATATTTGGACAACGGGACACCCCATATTGGGAATAGATCAGGATGTCGTTATTTTACATAGACAGGGCAAAGGCAAAAAGCTGGATCTACTTGAACAGCTTGAAATTACGATACATAGCGTGAATAATCAGAACACACTGAATGAAGAGCTAACTGGTGATACAAATAACTCTTTCAAACATTTCACTGGTTTTTTTAGTAACTACATTTCTAGCAATTGGCAGGATACCATCATTTCATGAGGTCCTTGGAACATGTATACGTTATCCGTTTGTATAGACATCTCTGCGACTTCCTTGTTTACTTGCGCGTGAGCTCACCCGCGTTTCAGTGTCGTGTTTGGCTACGTGGTGTGTGGTATCAACGAAGACGCTTGGGCGGTTTACGACGATAGAGGAAAGAGCCCTGTGGTTAGATGTTGAACACCGTAGGCGTCACCATTTTAGGGTATTTTATATTTTGACGACTATGTGGAAATGCACCTTGGAATACACGGCTGCAACAAGAGAAGTAGCCACGATGGTTTAATTTTATTATCAATTTTATTGTGCCTGGTGCATGTCCCATTTTAGCGAGTTTTAACAGGTTCTTTAACTTTTTATTAGTCTGATGATAGAAGCTTGACTTCCGAAACGCGTCAATCTTAGTGTTTTACACTATAAACAAGTGGTTGAGCCGATATATTTTTTAACAGTATCGAAAGAGTTTCTATTCTCGGTCGTTGATAGCAACTATGTCGCGATAAGGATACTTCATTTGCTTCCTTTCTCTCTACCTTCAGATCAGAATCAGAAAGTTTCTATTGTTATATACTTCATTTACTTTAACAAAACATATTGAAACGGTTACGAATTGGAAAGGTGCATCAACATTCGCTAGTGTCTCGTGCACTTCATTCTTGATGATGTGACTAGGTTTCGTATTGACGGTTTCGTATCACTGAGGTCATTGTTTTGCGTTACGGTAATACTCTCCGAAAAGAAACATATTAGATATTTTTGCGCTACACTGTGAAAAAAAAAAATCTTTCAACTTTGTTGATAGATTGATGTCTGGCGCCGTAACATTTTCTCTTGCAGTTACACGCACTGTGCAACTTACGCTTTAGTACTTCGACCGTCTGAATCGTTCTTATTGAAAGATGTGGATTGGCATACACGAAACAGTAGCAAAAGAAAGGTTTCCGACATTTTTCAATTTTTATTTACAACAATATCTTTGCTTTTGTATCCCGCCTGGAAGGCAGCGCGTGGGTCTGCTCCTGTAAAGTGGAGGGTAGGCCGAATGTAGGAAGCGAGTAGGAGCAGGTGAGGTAAAAATCTCGGTACTGCCAGTAAGGTAAAAGTACATTTAATAGAGAATATTAGTCAATGACATTAGTCAATGACTATTGGTAAAGATGAGCACTTAGATGTAGAAGCTTGGTCGTCTGCTCTTGATTAGCTGGACTGAATCCGGAGCGGCGCTCGTAGAGCTGCACAGCGCCGGCTAGAGGACGCTGCCGTAGGTGTTGGTGTCGTAGTGCCAACCTAAGAACTTGTACGTACGCCGTGGCATGGTAGCTATCGATATCACATTAACAAAGCCCCGTGCACGTTTAAAGTGTTTACCCTTGCGCCACGACTTCCTGCGATGCTCTTGGCAGGATAGTTTCTCTGTCGAAGTTACCCACATTTTCGCAGCCTGGTTGGCTGGCGCCCTCTATTTAGGACGGTCGCGGCTCGCGAGATGAGACTCGGTCGGTGGCAGTGAGAGAGGGAGGACGGCAGCGCAAGGAGCATCGCGAGTGGTCAGTCGGCGCTAAGGCATTCCGGCGCCTGTGTCTGGCGGCGAGCAGAACTGGATTGAGCAAGCAGTCACCGATCAACATAGGCTCTGTTGAAGAGTCGTGTCTACCTCGAATCCTGAGGAGAGCGCGGGAGTTTACCCTGGCGTACATGTTAACAGCGATCTCCTGGACTAACTTTAAATGTGGGTCATTTTGTGGTGGAACTTTTGGATGTGACTGCTCCACGTGGCCACTTAAATTTTGGACGTCGATCCGGGACACTTGGTATTACAATTCCATGTAACTGCGCCGTGCCCTGGTTCCGTTGCATTCATCTCGAATTAAATGTGTAGCCGATATTCGACGATTCATTTTTATTATAATTAATATTAAGTGGTAAATTCTATGAATCAAAGTTTAAATAAAACTTCAGCCGCTAATTTAAATTGGAATTGCAAACTTGTTCCTTGTCGGCAACTATAATAGTAACAATTTTACGCCGTCAGACGGTGCTTTGGTATTAAGGTTGTGTGAGGATTGTCTGGTCATTATCACCCTGAGCTAGTTTTGGTTTATATGTTTATCAAGTGAAATTTCACGTCATTGGAGATTGTGTAATGAACTATTGCTTTAATACTAACTGCGGTGGTCACACTATAACGTTCAACATCTCTTACTGCATTTGGCGCTGCCCAGCGCTTGGCTGTTGATTTTGGTATTTTAGTGAACTGTGTATTAATACTGGATTTGTTTGTTCTAGAAGCCGTTATTGGTGTGCGCAGGCCCTCCTGCCTGTTGTTGTCACTTGAACTCTTAGGCACGGAGTTCAGACGCGCGGCCGATGTGAACGCCAAACGTCAAGAATGTGGTGATTACTGTGGCTATCATAATATCATAATATGTTGACGAATGTTTTCCACAATAGTTAATCCACGTATTCATGATATCTTGCTATTTGAGTATTTTTTGAAACTTAATAGCTTTTACAAATTGTTATTTTTCATATTCACAAGGCCTGATATTTCACTTCATTTCACAATTAGTGAGCTCAGATCTGCAGTTATGTTAAAGTTATATTTGTGTAAAGCAGTTTTTTTAATTAAAGTTGGGGTCATAAGGCTGTTTCTCTTTTAAAATTTTTTGAATTATTCTCATTGCTTTTATACAATTGACTAATCGGTGTAGATCACCACAATTTGCAAATTCTAATTAAACATTGTGTTGTACCAGTGCTGTTTTAATTAACGTCGTGAAAATAAATTTTTGTATCCTCAAATGGGGTCAGCATTCCACTCCAGCAGCCCATGTGCCCTGCTTACCAACTCTTATCCCAAGATGAAATTATAGTACACAACAGAATGACTAATCCAAATAATTTACAGTCCTCGGTAAAGTGGAGAACTGCATAGTATTAACTTTGATATTAATGGATGAACATATTTATTTATTCAATTAGAAATACATATTAAATGCGTCTGAATGTGAAAGAACTTCAACTGATATTACCAAATGTGCACTAGGTGAGTTATGTCAAGTAAAATTTTGGCCTGCGAACAATTCGTGCTTTTTTATGTTGAGAGAGGAGAAGATAATGACAGTGGCAGAGAGGTGGAAAAGTAATAAGTACTAGAAGTAGTCAACGTTTATGTTATAGAAACAGCGATGGAGACAATGGCATTGTGAAGGAAAGGAAGGGACACAGTGGCAGCAGAACGTAACTGACAGTGACAGAACAGTGCTAGGAAAAGGGTAAGGGAGGCATTACAACGTGTGGGGGTGGGGAAATAGCAAAAATGAGAAAGTGAGTTAGTTACCTGTTCCACAGCTCATTTCAACGATTATTTTATGGAAATGCTGTGGAACGAGTCAGTTTACAGAATATGTATGCACGATTAGTATTAACATTAATGAACACATGATTTTATTGCTACTCAGACAACTGCACTTAAAAATAGGTTCATTTTTGTGAGAGTCAGTGACAAGAGACAGAGTGTCTGACGACGACAACGAGGAAGAAAGAGATAGAGACAGTAAGAAGAAATAGCAGCTGTAGGAAGGAATGAGATGTTAGTAGTAAGAGAGAGAGAAAGAGGGAGACAGTGGCAGTGAACGGAGAGTGTAGTAGTAGGACAGGACGAAGGGGACAATGACTGTGATAAAGGAGAAAATGAAAGAGAGACAAGAAGGGACAATGACAATGAGATGGGCTGAATGAGTCAGTGAGAAAGGGAAACTCAGAGTGGTTGTGTGTGAGCGACTTACAGTGACGAATTGGTGGGTGCGAGTGAGTTACAATTAGGGGAGCTGGTGGGAGTTTGAAGTATGTTGCGTGTTTTTTAAAAAGAAAAGGCGACTATGTTCACGTGCTGAGGAAAGTAGAATGAAGCAACATGGCAGCCCACTTTTCAGTCAGTCTTTTAAATAAAGAGAAACATATTCGCTTTTTTTGTGCTGCGATAAGAGCATTTTCCGCTGGTATGTATGGGATTGAATTATGATCTTTAGGTTATGTTGAGTTTTTGTCAGTTTGCCGAAAAGCAAAATGGCAAATCTGCATTGTGTTCACAAACTTTCGGCACTTATAACAGGTCACTTTCAACTTACCAACATGTAGAGAATAATCACATCTTTGCTTCTCTCGCAGAGGATTTCTACAGAAATCGGTCGTATTTGAGTCCTGAGTGTACACACTTCTCTTTCTCTGTAAGCTGGTAGAGCGACGTCAACTTGCCCTGACTGAACCTCGGGTAAACCCTCTTCTGAGAACGGCGCATCAGGTGGAGGAGGGGCGTATTCGGGTCGTCAGGCGGTTCCTCGTTGCGCAGGGTTGCACGCAGTGGAGTTGACAAAGAAAACTTTCATTATTATTGCGCGCAACGCGAAGGGCTTTCAGCTCATCTCTCGTTTTCACATGAGAGTTCAAACGTTGCTTTTCGTGTGATACGAAACGTCCAGTCGTTAAAGATTTAAGAGACCCGAGTTTTTGTCTGCGTATACAATGTTCGATTAATTTACGGGAATCCAGCCGGCTGACATCGTCGACAACCGCCGATATTTAGCCAGATCACAGCCAGTCATTTACAAGGAAAAACTGCAGCAAGTAAGCGCTGAACAACGGAATTTAAAACTTCAGTTTGCAGAGAAGTTCCAGAAAGATAACACACACACTCTGTAAACACTAGCGCCATAACACAACTAAAGGTGACCGACGTCAGATGTTATTGAAAGTGGAACTAACTACCAACGAGTGAGCTAGCATTAACTCTGTTTCTCTGTTTTTTTTTTTTTTTTTGACAAAGGTAGAGTAGGAATCCATGCATAATTTAAATAAAAACCTCCGCCTCTATTAATAAGGTTACTTGCTAATTTGATTTCAACAGCTTCCTTAATAACACTATCCCAATAGCTGGAAGTGCGTGCCAGGATCTTCATGTTGTTACAATCAATAGGATGACCGGTGCCAATACAATATTCTCCAACAGCAGATTCGCTCGAGTGTTTAAAGAGTGTGTGACGCTTATGCTCACAAGGGAACCTCCGCATCGCACCCCCATCAGATTTAGTTATAAGCTGGCACAGTGGATAGGCCTTGAAAAACTGAACACAAATCAATCGAGAAAACAGGAAGAAGTTGTGTGGAACTATGAAAAAGAAAAATAAGCAAAATATACATACTGAGTTGTCCGTGTGCAAGATAGGCAACATCGAGGAGAGTGTGAGTTCAGGAGCGCCGTGGTCCCGTGGTTACCGTGAGCAGCTGCGGAACGAGAGGTCCTTAGTTCAAGTCTTCTCTCGAGTGAAAAGTTTAATTTTTTGTGTATTTGGTGTATTGGGACCGCAAGTTCAGCAACAGATGAATAGGGAACTTGCGCAAACGCCGAGTGCCATTGTGAATTGCAGTGCGTCAGGAAAAATGAAGAAAAGACTAGTGAAAGACTTTAATGAACGTGTAATTGCTCCTTAGGCGGACAAAGATTTTGCTTTGCTTTTTGACAGCTATACAGGACAGAAGGATCAGGCATTGTACAATTTTAGTGTGTGAGTAGACGCGATTACCATTCCTACAGGTTGCACACCTCTTGTGCAACCGTTAGATGTGTGTGGTTTTCGGCAAGTGAAATACTTTGTGAAAAGATTCTATGATTTTTGCGAAGCTGTACAGGTACACAGAGCAATATTGTTTACGTGATCGTGTGTCAATTATCAAAGTTCAGGCACTCACATATAATCAACTTCGCTCTCCAGAATTCCAGGACATGTTCAGATTTGCTTGGACATATGCAGGATTTGACGGTCTACACACGGAAAAATTTGAAAACCTTAAAAACATGTTTTAACAGAGCACAGAGAAAACTGTGCGACTGTGAAACTGTTGCATTCATTTGTTGCAGTTTATGTGACAAACTCTTATGTTTTCATCACTTTTTGGGAAGTGATTATCACATCCACAATAAAACCTAAATCGGGCAAGGTAGAAGAATCTTTTTACCCATTCGCCAAGTGTACAAGTTAGGTGGGTCGACAACACATTCCTGTCATGTGACGCACATGCCGTCACCAGTGTCGTATAGAATATATCAGACGTGTTTTCCTGTGGAGGAATCGGTTGACCTATGACCTTGCGACCAAATGTTTTCGGTTCCCATTGGAGAGGCACGTCCTTTCGTCTACTAATCCCACGGTTTTGCGGTGGGGCCGCAAAACACAGACACTAAACGTATTACAGTGAACAGAGACGTCAATGAACGAACGGACAGATCATAACTTTGTGAAAATAAAGAAAGTAAAATTTTCACTCGAGGTAAAACTTGAAGCAAGGAACTCTCGTTCCGCAGCTGCTCACGCTAACCACGGGACCACGGCGCTCCTGAACTCACCTTCTCTTTCATGTTGCCTATCTTGCACATCGACTACTCAGTTTGTATATTTTGCTTATTTTTTCTTATTTCTACACAACTTCTTTCTGTTTTCTCGATTGATCTGTGTTCAGTTTTTCAAGGCCTATCCACTGTGCTAACTTATAACTAAATCTTAGGGGGGTGCGATGGGGAGGTTCCCTTGTCAGTACACCGGTCCTCCACGGTCCTGATAGCTTGACCAATAAATGATGTGGCGCAACCACCAGGAATGCGGTAGATCCTAGCCTTGTTTGACCTCATGGCAATGAGAAGTTTAAGGGTTTTTTAGAACACTTGAATGCAATGACCCGAATATTTGTTATAGGGTGGAGAAAGGTTGACATCACGTTGAGGCATGTATTTATAGGAAGCCCATTCACATTGACTTGTATCTATTAGCTGATACTTGTCACCATCCAGTTCAGCGTGAAAGGGTACTTCTTACCTTGGTCCACAGGGCTCACATCATCTTGATCCCTGAGTGTTTGTCACCAGAGTTAGCCCATCTTGATGTCACCTTTCGTCAGTTTAGAAAAGACAGATCGAACGTAGTTTGCGCTATCGATCAACCGTGCAACGGGTGAAAGAGGTTAACACCTTGGTGGTACCAACGACTACGGCCTTTTTGCCCTACTCAGCGAACATTTCCAATAGGATTGTGTCGTATTTTGCGGAAATATGATGTCAAATGTGGTTTTCGACCACCATCTGAGACTAGGGTCGTTTAGGTTCCGTAAAGGATGATCTTACTTTGCATAAGGAAGCAACTGAAATTAAATTAGCAAATAACTTTACAAATGGAGAGGGAGGTTTTTGATTAAATTCTGCGTGGGATCCTGCTCTCGAGTTTGTCGAAAAGAAAAGGGACAGAGTTAAGGGTACCTCACGCGTTGGTTATTAATTTTCTCTAGCGATAGCTTCCGACGTCGGGCATCTTTGGTTACGTGATGACGCTAATGTTTACAAGGTGCGCATGTTATCTTTGGAATTTCTGCGCAAACCGAGGTTTTAAATTCTCTTCCACAGCTCTTAATTGCCGCAGTTTAGCCTTGAAAACGATAGTGTGTGCACCTGTCGAAATATCGGCGTTTGTCGACGACGTCATGCGGTTGCATTCCCTTACGGTATTTGAACACTAAAGATTTATTCAAGCCGGTTAATAGTGATCACATAGGGCCATGTTGTAGAGCTAGGACGTCAATGTTCGTGGGTCCAGCATCAATCGCAGTTACCCTTACTGCTCTTGATAATTGTTTGAGAGAAACCTAGCCACAGCTTGGTTGAACTATGGCTGTGCGTTCCTGTGGTTAGGTGGCGATCGTGGATGCTGCGCTTGTCATGCAACTAGACTAACAGTTCACAGACGTTATTGTTTCTCGTCTCTTTCGCACACTGTCTTCATATTTTCTCTTACTTTGTTTTGTAGGCGGTTGTAGTAATTGCAGTTGATGAATAACTTTAGGCAGACTGTGCCTCAGCAAAACGTGGTCACGCATTTATGAGTTCTCAGCTGTCGGCTACGTAAAATGAATGAGTTGGGGTTTTTAATTGGAATGTTCGTTACCTTTGCTGGTTGTCACTCCAGTATGTAACTGGGAGTTAGATAAAAAAAGAGACAGGTGGAAAAAAGTATGTAAACTGTTTACTATTTGAAAATGAGTCCACCGTAACTGTTAATACATTTATCCCACTGTGATACAAGACGGTCAGTGCCTTCATGGAAAAATGTTTGCAGTTGCCTACGGAAACATGGTTGTACCCAGGCGTCCAACTCTTCGTCCGAAGCAAATCGACGGCTACCAAGTCTTTCTTCAGGGCTCCAGAAATATGGAAATGACACGGGGATGTATGTGGGTTCGCACACATGCTGCTAAGGTTGTTTCGAATACGCTGCAGAAGTTTCGCTGGGAAGGACTTACACATCCTCCATTACGTCCCGATCTCTCCCCTTGCGATTTCCACATTTTTGGACGCCTGGCCGTAGAGGCGTTTCAGACGAAGAGGTGCTTGCCTGAGTAGTCATTGTTCCACAGGTGCAACCGCAAATATTTTCCATTAAGGTTTTGACTGTCATTATCACACAGAGGGATAAATGTATTAACAGATATGGTGAATATTTTTGAAATAATAAACAATTTATTTACTTTTTTCCCATCTGACTCGTTTTTATTTGACTACCCCTGACACTTGTCCGATTTGGACTGGTGGCCGTTATTGTTTATTAGGTCACTGCCACTATTGCTTGAGGACTCTAGTTTCGAATCACATTAAAAATCCTCTGTTCCCAATACGATGCTATGTCAGTACACGAATTTTACAGGCCGATTGCTTTAACAGTTTAGACACACTATCACGGTCAATTAATCCTGTGAAATGAGTACCACTGATTAATACTGAATTACAGTAAATCAGCAACAATAATAATAATAATAATAATAATAATAATAATAATAATAATGGATGTTGCCAGACCGAGACTTGAACCTGGGGCCTTTGCCTTTCACGGGCAACTGCACTACTCACTGTGCTACGACTCATGGCCATCTGTGTTTAAGCTGTTAACTCCGCAGTATCCTTTCTTCCAGGAGTGCTAGTTCCGAAAGTTTCCCAGAAGAGCTTCTATGAAGTTTGGAAGGTATGAGGTGAGATACTGGCGGAAGTAAAGTTGTTAGGACGGGTCGTGAATCGTGCTTGGGTGACTCAGTTGGTAAAGCACTTGCGTGCGAAATACAAAGGTCCCACATTCGACTCTCGGTCCGCCACACAGTTTTAATATGCCAGGAAGCTCAAAATCAGCGCACATTCCTCTCCAGAGTGAAAATTCGTTCTGCAATACCACTGAATGGTAAGTCACCGGGTATCTACATACGAGAAGTTCTGCATAAAAGTGGAATAAACGTCTCGGCTGAACACCCGAAAGCATGCAATTAATCAGTCACGCCAAGAAAACCTAAGAGGTCGATGACCAGTGTTTCCAACTAATGAAAGAGCAATATTACCAAAGTAGTGGTAGAAAGCAGGTAGTTTGGTCAGAAGTTTCCTGATATCTGAGTAACCTTTCACACAGGAACGCGGGCATTGATAAGCATTCCGTGTAACCTCACACCATACATACGTTGTGATTAGCTGAGTACAACATCGTGTATCATGCAGTTGTCATGCCTGTAATATGTGTTCGCTGTAGAAAACGGTGTTATATAAAGAGCGAACCTGCGCTGTCTGATCCGTAGCCGATTCCATTTCATGTACACACTAAGTGAAGCAACGATTGCGGGCACGTTACTTTGTCAGGTCTTGTACGAGCTCTGTAGTGATTGATAGTGTTGTCCTTCACATGTTGTTCATGGCGACGCTTACCGCATTGCTAGTCGATAAGATTTCGATGCAGTCGCGGATGACACCTGGATACGGCATTGACATGGCTGTAAATGACAGCACTTTTCGACGGCATCCTCGTAACTTCCCTATAATGGAAGGCAATTTTGTTAGAAGAAATGCCCCCGACCACTCCCCCAAGTAAAAGCGTTTAGGAAATCATAGGTATCTGAACAAGTCACCAGTGAATTTGGTTGACAAAGAAGAAAAAAACAAAGGCTGAAATCTTAAGCTCCGCGTCAAGTACGTTCACGCATTAACGCCACAATTCACAAAGTGACAACGCTGGAAGAAGCATCTCTCGTGGTGAAATGTAACTGAAGCAGCTGAAAACGAGTAAGCAACCAGATCCCTACAGTTTCTTTCCTGAAGCATTGTTAAGTATTGTATTGCAGATTAATGTTCTGCGGTGACAAAGTCATGGGAAAGCGATACATAGGAGGGGCGTCTGAAAAGTCCGTGCAAAAATAAAAACTACTTACACGTTTGGGGTAAACCTTTTTTATTTTTCGATATAGTCTCCTTTTAGACTTATACACTTCGTCCAACGCTGTTCTGTTCATCCCTTCCGAATAATAGGAATTGTCCAAATCTGCAAAATAGCTATTAGTTGCTGCAATCACCTCCTCGTTTGAATAAAATCTTTGTCCCGCCAGCCATTTCTTCTAATTGGGGAACAAACAGTAGTTTTTTTGCGACCAGAACTGCAGACGCGTGTACTGGTGCATTGTCGTGATGGAAAAGGACTTTTTTGCGGTCTAATCGCCGGCGTTTTTCTTGCAGCTCGGTTTTCAGACTGTCCAATAACGATGAATAATATCCACCTGTAATAGTTTTACTCTTTTCCAGATAGCCGATGAAGATTATCCCCTGCGAATCACGAAAGACAGTCGCCGTAATCTTTCCGGCCGAAGGAATGGTCTTCACCTTTTTTGGTGCAGATTGTTGTTTGGTCTCTGGATTATAGTAATGTATCCATGTTTCATCCACGGTGACGAAACGACGCCTAAAATCCTGCGGGTTCTTCCTGAACAACTGTAAACCATCCTTGAAACACTTCACACGATTCCGTTTTTAGTCAAGCATGAACAATCGCGGAACCCATCTTGCGGATAGCTTTCTCATGTCCAAATGTTCATGTAAAATGTTATGTACCCGTTCATTCGAGATGCCCACAGCACTAGCAATCTCGCGCACCTTAACTCTTCCGTCATCCATCATATAGCATGGATTTTATCAATGATTTCCGGAGTCGTAACCTCCACAGGGCGTCCAGAACGTTGAGCATCACTTGTGCCCATATGGCCACACCGAAAATTTTGAAACCACTTATAAACTGTTCTAATCGAAGGTGCAGAGTCACCGTAATGTTTATCAAGCTTCTCTTTAATCCCCTGAGGCGTCTTGCCTTTCATAAAGTAATGTTTAATCACCACAGGAAATTGTTTTTCGTCCATCTATACGCGCCCGTGGTGCCATTTCTCGGACTTTGCACCGACGTTTCAAACGCCCCTCGTATATACAGATGGCGGCAGTAACGCATACACAAGGCGTGAAACAACAGTGAATTGGTAAAGCTGTCATTTCTGCTCAAGTGGTCCATGTGAATAGTTTCCGACGAGATTCTGGCTGCAAGATGTGAATTGAGAAACTTTGAAGGCGGAGTGGTAGTTGCAGGTAGACGAATTGGACATTATATTTCGGAAATCGTTAGAGCATTCAGTATTGTGAGATCCTTAGTGTCAAGAGTTAGCCGAGAATACCAAATTTCAGGCATCATCTCTCACCACGAACAACGACGGGCTTCATTTAATGACCGAGAGCAGCGACGTTTGCGTGTTGTTGTTAGTGCTAACAGACAAGCAACACTGCGTGATATAACCACAGAAATCAATACGACGAATGTATCTGTTAGGTCAATGTGGCGAAATGTGGCCTTGCTGGGATATGGGAGCAGACGACCGACGTGAGTGTCTTTGCTAAGAGCATCCCATCGCCTGCAGCGCCTCTTTTGGCCTTGTGACCATGTTAGTTGGACCCTAGATGACTGGAAAACCGTGCCTCGTCAGATGAGTCCCAATTTCAGGTGGTAAGTGCCGATGGTAGGGTTCGAGTGTGACGCAACTCTACAAAGCCAAATGGCTCAAATGGCTCTAAGCACTATGAGACTTTACATCTGAGGTCATCAGTCCCCGAGACTTAGAACTACTTAATCCTAACTGACCTAAGGACATAACACACATCCATTCCCGAGGCAGGATTCGAACCTGCGACCATAGCAGGAGCGCGGTTCCGGACTGAAGCGCCTACAACCGCTCGGCCACAACGGCCGGCTCCTACGAAGCCATGCATCCAAGTTGTCATCAAGGTACTGTGCAAGTTGGTGATGGCTCCATAATGTTTTGGGCTGTGTTTACGTGGAACTGATATTATCACTGACTGGAAATGGTTATATTGGGATACTTGGAGACCATTTTCAGCCAATCATGGACTTCATGTTCCCAAACAATGATGGAATTTTTATGGATGTCAATACGTCATGTCACCGAGAAAAATTTATTCGCGACTGGTTTGAAGAACATTCTGGACAGTTCGAGCGAATTATTTGGCCAGCCAGATCGCGCAACGTGAATCACATCGAACATGTATGGGAGATTATCATGAGGTCAGTTCGTGCACAATATCTTGCACTGGGAACACTTCCGCAATTATGTACGTCTATCGAGACAGCAAGGCTCAATATACACTATGTGGTCAAATGTATTCGGACACCTGGCTGAAGATGACTTACAAGTTCGTGGCGCCCTCCATCGGTAAAGTTGGAATTCAGTGTGGTGCTGGCCCACCCTTAGCCTTGATGACATTTTCCAATCTCACAGGCATACGTTCAGTGAGGTGCTGGAAGGTTTTTTGGAGAATGGTAGTCCATTATTCACGGAGTGCTGCGCTGAGGAGAGGTATCGATGTTGGTCGGGTGAGGCCTGGCACGAAGTCGGCGTTCCAAAATATCCGAAAGGTGTTCTATAGGGTTCAGGTCAGGACTCTGCAGAGGCCAGTCTGTTACAGGGATGTTATTGTCGTGTAACCACTGCGCCACATGTGTATCATGAAGAGGTGCTCGATCGTGCTGAAAGATGCAATCGCCATCCCCGAATTTCTCTTCAACAGAGGGAAGCAAGAAGGTGCTTAAAACGTCAATGTAGGTCTCTGCTGTGATAGTGTCAAGCCCAACAACAAGGGGTGCAAGGTCCCTCCATGAAAAACACCACCACACCATAACACCACCGCCTCCGAATTTTACTGTTGGGCACTAAACACGCTGACAGATGACATTCAACGGGCATTAGCCGAACCCACACCCTGCCATCGGATCGCCACATTGTGTACCGTGATTCGTCACTCGATACAACGTTTTTCCACTGTTCAATGGTCCAATGTTTACGCTCCTTACACCAAGCGAGGCATCGTTTGGCATTTACCGGCATGATTTGTGGCTTATGAGCAGCCGATTGACCATGAAATCCAAGTTTTCTCCCCTCCTGCCTGACTGTCATAGTACTTGCAGAGGATCCTGATGCAGTTTGTAATTCCTGTCTGATGGTGTGGATAGATGTCTGCCTATTACATATTACGACCCTTTTCAACAGTCGGCGATCTTTGTCAGTCAACAGACGAGGTCGGCCTGTACGACTTCGTGCCGTACGAGTCCCTTCACGTTTCCACTTCATTATCACATCTGGAACAGTGGACGTAGGGATGTTTAGGAGTGTGGAAATCTCGCGTAGAGACGTATGACTCAAGTGACACCCAATCAGCTGACCACATTAGAAGTCCGTGAGTTCCGCGGAGCGCCTCATTGTGCTCTCTCACGATGTCTAAAGACTACTGAGGTCGCTGATATGCAGTACCTGGCAGTAGGTGTCAGCACAATGCACCTAATATGAAAAACATATGTTTCTGGGGGGTGTTCCGATACTTGCTTCCAACTTCTTGTTGAGTCCATGCCATGTCGAGATGCTACACTATGTGTGGGAAAAGCGGGTCCGGAGCGATATTAGGAGGGAGGTGTGCCAAGACTTCTGTCATGTCTATGTATATCTCTATTTAACCAGCACTGGGCATAATACATTTTCTTCCACCTTCATATGAGGGACATATTGAAGATTTACTATTTTCATTTGATTATACATGCTGCGTATCGCTAAGCACACAAGTCTCTCCATGGAGATTTAGCGAGTCCAGCTTTTGATTCCAATGGCCCAACCGTTTAGGTTGCCTGACTGCTGGTACCATTTCACTCCCCAAGCACAGCGGCAGAGTACATCTGAAGTAGACATGTCGGATGTTACGTCATTACTTCCTAGGAGATAAATCTAAACCACTTAATTTTGTTCTTGTAGGATACACTAACCAAAAATTTGTTGACGGACATTGTAATGGCTCCACCTCATTAATTAAGAAATAACTGAGGGTTAACCATTACAATGTTCAACAAATTTAAGCCTGTGGTACTCTACAAGAACAAAATTAAGTGGCCATTGATGTACCCCAGCGGACGAAAATTAGCCACCCGTAGAGAAATGATTACAAGCATCCTTTAGTACCGTGTGATTCCGCCCCTGGACTTGATAACCGCCTGGATTCGGTTAGGCAGTGAGGCTGCAACATTGTACGGGTACGTCGCATCCAGGTTGAGTCACACGCTGAGGGTTTCGTTGCGCAGTTCCACCAAACTGCGGGGATGTTGATGTCGACATTCACCTGCAGTTCCAACATACTCCACAGATTTTCTATGGGATTTGAGTAAAGTGATTCTGCAAGTCACTCGAGATGCAATAGGGTGGAGGAGTGTACAAAAAACCAGTCACATGTTTTCCAGCGCAGTGAACTCTGCCGATGTCATGTTGACAAACAATAGTAGCAGTAGCCTACTCATGATTGAGAATGTTGAAACAAACCATGTGGTCCACGTCAGTGGTCAACTGAGTGAGCGTGCGCAGCTCTTGATAAGAAAAACACCCGCAAAACATCACAGACCCACCTCTGGCTTGAACCTGACACTGCACAAGTTCTGGATGCAGTGATTCATTTGGTCGTTAGTGCACTCGACTACGTGCGTCTTTTCGTTATTGGCTAAAACGTGATTCGTCAAATAGCATTACGTTCCACCAGTTGGATGTTGTCCATGTTCGATGATTTCTAGCCCACTGAAGACGCGCAGCTTAATGTGCCATTGTGAGCAATGGTCTCTTGCTAGGTGACCGACCCCAAACGATCACTGCATGAAGTTCCGGTCGCAATGATCTCTTGCTAACAGGGGGGATGGACCTTAATTCACTGCCTGCAGTAATTCCTGTCGAGTCTGGAAACGATGTAGATTCACAAGCCGTGAAATACTTCTCCAGTCCTTCTCAGTCACGACCTTTTTCTGATCACATGTCTGACGTGATTCGTGGCTACGTCTGTTTGTAGACACGTTGAGCAGTCTGCCGTGACACACCAATAAATCCGGGAACCTCACACGCCGTACGGTCATGGACACGGCCAAACACGAGTGCTCCTTCTTTGTCACTCTCTCATGTTCTTACATTTACCCATGTTTAAGTACATGTTTCCGCTAGAAACATAAATGTCTCACTGATCGCTACTGCCTTGCACTCAAGTAAAGGCAGTGCGCAGCCCGCCCGGTTAGCCGTGCGGTCTGACGCACGGTTTTCCGGGCGGGAAGACGTGCCGGCCCTAACAATACTACCACTTGCAAAGTGGGTTAGAAATCAGATTAATAATGTTGCTCACGCAGCATATGTTCGCTTTATTGGGCAACAACACAGCTACTGACTGTGGATGGTATCGTCAGAATGGAAATAATGAAGTCAAAACCGGTTAACAATAAAAGTAATATTGTAGAACAAAAGCAAAGTAGTGCTTTTCATTTATTATAATGTTGTTCTGCCAAGAACCGACGGAAGATTCTGTTAATATGTAAAAAAGTCATTAATTTTGGCACTTATCTTGAATGGATTCCCACGTAGATTTCGTCGAAGTTGTTATGGCTCATCTTGTTGATTCTAGAGTGATTCCATTTTGACTGCTAGAAGCTCCAGATCTGTATTTTAGCAATATTTGAAGACCCAACAAATGCGTTTTTCAGGAAATTCTTAATGATCAAACATTCCCAGATTAGAACAATGGTATGGTAGAAATAATTTTTGACTTGGTGTTCACGATCCACATTTTTATTAAACTTCTTGTAAATTCACATATACTTCTTCTGAATTGTCACATCATCAAGAAAACAGTTTTGTATTAATCTTCATATATTTAATTTCCATTTTAACCACATACAAGGCTTGACTGTTCTTTTACGAAGCGGTGTAACAACTTCACTTCTGCAAAGTGAAACAAAGACTGCTCTGTGCGCATTCGCGCCAAAACAGTTACAAGTAAGTCAAAGATTATGACAGTCTCACAGAAATGAATACACACAAAAACCACATCACTGTAATATACCGATACATCGGAGTACCTATACATTAATAAAACCAAATGTGAATATTGTCACAAAAATATGTCTGATACGTCGCAGCAAAGTAGTACTATATTACTGGTATCGAGAACTGGGGTTGGAGTGCCGTAATGGTCACGTAAATAACGAACCATTACACGGTCCCCAGCCTGTGGAGGGTTTTTAAGGCGGTTTTCCATCTGCCTCGGCGAATGCCGGTTGGTTCACCTTATTCCGCCTTAGTACACTACGTCGGCGATTGCTGCACAAACACTTTCTCCACGTACCCGTACACCACCATTATTCTACCACGCGGGCTACGGCGGGGACGAAGCCTCTCCGTCGTTTCTAGGTCCCCGGTTCCATATAATACAACACAAAGACAATGCGCGCGTGGTCGAGCACGAGAATCGATCGCTGTGCCATCTGTTCGTGCGCACTAGAGTGACTAACTTTTTATCCGGTGAATTATTTGTTAATAAAGCGACAGCCGAGGCGGAACCATTACGATATATTTCAGCAAGCTCTTACATTACCTCGCAGTCAGTGCCGGCACCAAAACCTCAAACACTGCCGCTGTTCCACCAGCCTGTCCACCGATCGGAAATGGCAGGGGCAAAGTTTCTCTCGTAAGGAGTTGAATTACATCTAGCTAGAAGACACGCGTAGTGCTGAAGACAGCGAAAGTCACTGGAGGCTTTAATGTTGGGTAGTAATAATCAATAGTGGAAACGTATCTGGACCGGATGAGATACCAGTAGGATTCTAGAGAGATTACGCAAAAGAAGTTGCTCCTTTTCTAGTCTATCGTAGCCGCTTGAGCATTGAAAGGTATCTAGCATGCGAAAAAAAGCGAGGTCATTCCTGTTTTCAAGATGGGTCGGGTCGTAGGACCGAGGCACGTAATTGTAAGCTTATATCGTTGACGTAAAGATGTTGTAAAATTATGTAACACATTTTGTGCTCTCGCGTTGTGTAATTTTTGGAGGACGAAAATCTACTGTACAAAAACTAACATGGATTCCGCAAATAAAGATTTTGCGAAACTTAGCTCGCTTTGTTCGTTCGTAAGATCCAGAGCGCTGTAGATTAGTGTCCCGGAACAGTGTAATCTATTTCGCTTAATCACGGCATTTTAGATACAGAAAACGACATATTGCTTTGCATGCTAAAGGTGGCCCCCACAAGTAGAAGCCTTTAAACAGCTACTGTAAATTCGAAATGACGAAACAGAAAAAAATGAGAACGTCATAACGTCTTGGGGTGCGAAGCTTTTGTTCCAGAGGGCAGGTAGGTTGCTGTGGGAAAAAAAAATGTGAATCAGTTTCATCCATCACATTAGATTCATAGGAAGCGTCGGCATTGAGATGCGTCCCAGAATGAAAACTGTCTGTGGAAAACATGCATTTATTGAGATGCTCATTGAATAAACTGAGCTAAAACGCTCTTAGACTGACAACATGATCTATTAAGCAGCCTAAAGGTGACAATTATGAGTGTACTAAGGGGTTTATTGGTAACAATGACCAACATGACAAACAGTCAGCTTTGATTGCCGGAGTGGATAAGCCAAAGCCTACACTTTACTCTTTGTCGTCAGTGTGAAGTCGTCCTTATCCATCCATATCAGCAAGCCAAGTCATCGTTCCTGCCGTTCGAAACCGTTCTTCTTCGTCTCCCAAAAAAAAGGTGATGTAAACGGACGATCAGGAGCCTTCTTTCACCACACCAAGGTATCTACGGCTGTCCGCAGCTCGTGGTCCTCCGGTAGCGTTCTCCCTTCCCACGCCCGGGTTCCAGGGTTCGATTCCCGGCGGGGTCAGGGATTTTCGCTGCCTCATGATGACTGGGTGTTGTGTGATGTCCTTAGGTTAGTTTGGTTTAAGTACTTCTAAGTTCTAGGGGACTGATGACCATAGTTGTTAAGTACAATAGTGCTCAGAGCCATTTGAGCCTTTTTTTTTATCTACGGCTACTTTCTTAATCATTGCTATTTTCATTGTTAAACTGACGTACTCGCAATAACTTCAGAGTTCAACAACCACTGTGTCCTGTCTCCATAGTCGTCCTTATTTATTAACGATTAAAGCACACTGAAGAGCCAAAGAAACAGGTACCCTTGGCTAATATCGCGAGCACCCAGAAGTGCCGCAACACGACGTGGCATCGACTTGACTAATGTCTGAAGTAGTGCTGGAGGGAATTGACCCCATAAATCTTGCAGATGTATCCATAAATGCTTAAGAGTAGGAGGGGTTGGAGATCTCTTCTGAACAGGGCGTTGTAAGGCATCTCAGATAGACTCAACAATACTCATGTTTTGGGAGTTTGGTGGCCAGCGGAAGTGTTTAAACTCAGAAGAACGTACCTGGAGTTACTCTGTAGCAATTCTGCACGTGTAGGGTGTCGCATTGTCCTGCTGGAATTGCCCAAGTCCGTGGGTGATCAGGCAGGATGCTTAGGTACTTGTCACCTGTCACAATCGTATCTAGACGTATCAGGAGTCCGATATCACTGCAACTGCACGCCCCCGCGCCATTACAGAGCCTCTAACAGTTTGAACAGTCTCCTGCTGACATGCAGAGTCAATGGATTCATGAGGTTGTGTCCATACCTGTACACTACCATCCGCTCGATACAATTTGAAACGAGAGTCGTCCGACCAGTCAACATGTTTCCAATAATCAAAAGTCCAATGTCGGTACTGACGGGCCCAAGCGACGCGTTATGCTTTGTGTCGTGCAGTCATCAATGATACATAATTGGGCCTTCGGCTCCGAAAGCACATATTGATGATGTTTCGTTGATTGTTTCGCACGCTGATACTTGTTGATGGCCCAGCACTGAAATCTGCAGGAATTTGCGGAAAGGTTGCACTACTGACACGTTGAACGATTCCCTTCAATCGTCGTTGGTCCCGTTCATGCAGTATCTTTTTCCGGCCGCAGCGATGTCTGAAATTTGACTTGTTACCGGAATACTGATATTAATGGTACGATCGTTAAATAGTCTTACGGGAAAATCCCCACTTCATCGCTACCTCGGAGATGCTGTGTCCCATCGCAGTGTGGGGCGGCGGATAAGTTTCGTAAAAATAAGTGTTGTATCCTTGTTTGAATGTTGTAACATTTCCCGGCCGATGCACCATATGTGGGGCGGCGGATAAGTTTCGTAAAAATAAGTGTTGTATCCTTGTTTGAATGTTGTAACATTCCCGGCCGATGCACCATATGTGGGGCGGCGGATAAGTTTGTAGAAAAATTAACTAAAATCTGATTGCTGGATAAACACTTGCATGTAGAATCAGTTTCAGGCTTTTAGAATGTTGTTAATGCTGTCTTTCGCCGTTCTCAACACTGGCTCTCTACTTACTTTTTGGCACCCAGAAAGTGATTTAATAAAACATGGAACCAGTAATTAGAGATCCTAGTGCCCACTTTATCTGAGAATGTCCTTATAGCTGCAGCTTATAGCTCTGAGGAATTAGGAGATTGTCCGGGATTTCTAATCAAAAACGGTTTTCCAAAATAGTTGAGTATATTCTGAAATTCACTGATAAAAAACACAAGTATCCCTACAACCTAACACAGCAGTTCAGAGTCTAATGCGCTGATGCAACTATAAATGTCCGAATTAAATGTTAATAAGAATGCTAGCCATAATTTGATGAAAATATTTCATCAAATGCCACGCTAAATATTTGGTAGAATGTCTGTCCCGCGACGGCACGTGAAAATACGACAATACGCAAACTGAAGCTAGATAATGAAAATCATCCCAGAATTAACACTTCACTTGAAATGTTTTCATGGTTCCGCGTATTTCTAGTAACTTAATACGGCACCCGAGGCTGTTTGTAGCAGTGATACCGATGCGACGCGACTCCCGACACAGATGGCGTGTTATTCAGCTTCTGGAGAGAACTGGGGCCTTCCTTCCTCGCGCAGCGTCCTTATATATAAAGCCGCGGTGCGGACGGCGAAGGGAACGCCTGATCTTTTCGGCGCTTCCGACTAGCCGCTTGGCTAGTAACGCACCACTTCAAGTTACATAATAATTTATAGCTTCTTTTGCTGATGGCCGAAGAAGCTCTTAATTTAAACGTGCATTCAGCACGCAGGTAAGTATTGATAATAAAATTTTGACGTGGCTAAGTTAAATATTCTGGGCGAGAGAATTAATTAAATTACACTGTACGCAGTAGATGAGCTCTGAACTGGCCCTTTTGAGATCCGCTATCGCTATAATTTTATAGGTATTCAAAAGAAACTTTACACATCTTCATAGTCATAGCGGACCTCCAACCTATTTAAATCTAAACATCCTAGCCTTATTTACTAGCCTACTTAATCTATCTTGCTTCCTTCAGTTTTGAGACGAAAACCACAAAATCATGAATTTCCACTAATATCTTAATATGTGATATCCAAAGTACTGTTTTTATTCAATCATTATGAAAGATGAATCTAAATATAAACTTTGAAGTCTCTAGCTCTTTTCTGTTGCGCCAATGATTTTTTCAGAAAAACGTCCAAATCTCGAAAACGGCTGAAGTTATCGAACTGATATTTAACACACATTAATTTAGTATTATTCCTGACCTGCTAGAAAAGTTTTAGGTCATTTGCTTGATTTTTAAAGTATTGCGCAACATTTATGACGTCAGAGCTGGTTACAGCAGACTGGCTGGCACACAATGGAAACTGATGTGAATTTACTACAGCGTGAGTAGGCTGCTTCCCTACAGCAGGTTCAAACTCACTTAAGTCTTGATAACCTGCCGTAGTAGCAGCAGTAACCGGTCTAACAACTCCGTCAGACCCTTGTTTTTTTATATATTCGCTGCCGACCGCAGTGCCGTATTCTGCCTGTCTGCTCGTCTCTGTATTTAAATGCGCATGCCTTCACCAGTTTCTTTGCCGCTTCAGAGTTGATTCTGGGCCGTTGTCTCGTACCCAGAGATAGGCAGCAGAGGTTAATGGCATCTCTCGTGTTCCATCCTAGCTGACCTCGCTCGAAAAAAAAAATGGCTCTGAGCACTATGGGACTTAACATCTATAGTCATCAGCCCCCTAGAACTTAGAACTACTTAAACCTAACTAACCTAAGGACATCACACAGCACCCAGTCATCACGAGGCAGAGAAAATCCCTGACCCCGCCGGGAATAGAACCCGGGAAACCGGGCGCGGGAAGCGAGAACGCTACCGCACGACCACGAGCTGCGGACGACCGCGCTCGGATGCTGTAAAGTTCACCTTCGCTACAGTACCGTTACAAAGATGAAAGCGACCGAAGCTCTCATCCCACATCCTGGTACAAACGGCCGTCGCTTCTATTGTAGAGGTCATCGACCCAGGTCCACCACTGATAGAACTCAGCCTCCAGTGCTGAGAACACGCCCTCTCACATTCAGTTATTATGTGGTAGCTCACAACGTAACAAAGAGTCAGGGAGGCCATATGAACCCCCGTTCCGGAAGACAAAAGGACACAGCGAAACTGAGCGGTGGCGGAATGGGTCGCCGGCGTGACGTTTCCGCTGTCCGCCGTCGAAGGCGCCGCGCTCGGAAACGGGAGGAGCACAGAGGACATCTGTCGCCTGGCACAGTTGCGAACTAATGGGTGAGAGACTGCCTTCATGCTCTTTTTGATTTCCGATCAAGCATTCTGTAATATCTTGACAGCCGAAAATAGTTTTGACTCTGCGTCTGTAGGTGGTGCACAGTGTTTACTGAAGAAATCAACTAAGTCGACGGACCAGCAGTTCATTAAAAGAAATTCGGTATTTTCTAACGGTAGTGGTGTCGGTAATCCTTGTAGCAGTTCTTGACAATCGACAGCTTACTGCAGTGGTTTCCAATAAGGCGCCTCATGTAGAGGGCTACACGACATTGTAACCCCACATTTAAGGAAAATTTATTTAACGATGTCAAATGAAATGAAAGTTACATAGTATGAGCGGCGTTAAATAAGTACCGTAACACATTTTGTTATGAAAGCTCGTTTGTTTATCTAGAATTGCAATGCACTGTATAGCTCCTCACTCTTTTGGGTACAATACCGTATTTCTCAACCTAATCTCCGTTCAATGTGACGACATTGTGCCACCTACAAGCTGTACAACTTTGCTTCCGCCGTTTTTTCCCCAACATTTGAGGCTTTAATGAAACAAATTAATTGCACATATATCATTCAAAGTATTTTGCATCGCTGGCCACTACTCTGTCCCATCTTTCGGGCAGTGTACGAATCTCGTGGCGAAAAAATTGTTCACCTTTTGAAGAGATCCACGAATCGATCCAATTTATGACTTCCTTATTAGATCTGAAGTGTTGGTCAGCCAGGCCATGTGCCATTGATCTAGACAGATGATAGTCAGAGGGAGCAATGTCTGGAGAATACGGCGGGCGGGGTAGGACCTCCCATTTCGACGTTTCCGAGTACGTTTTGACCTCTTTTGCAACATGGGGTCGAGCGTTGTCGTGCTGCAAAATCACTTTATCGTGGCTCTCGCTGTATTGAGGCCGTTTGTCCTTTAACGCTCTGCTCAAACGCATTAATTGCGTTCGATGACGAGCCGCTGTGATTGTTTCACTTGGTTTTAGCATCTCATAGTACACGACGCCGAGCTGGTCCCACCAAATACAGACCATGATCTTGGAGCCGCGAATATTGGGTTTGGCCGTCGACGTGGAAGCATGGCTGGGATATCCCCATGACTTTTTGCGTTTAGGGTTATCGTAATGAACCCATTTTTTTGTCTCCGGCCACAATGCGATGCAGAAATCCCTTCCGTTTTTGTCGCCGAAGCAACTGTTCACAAACACACAAAAGCCGTTCAATGTCTCTTGGTTTCAGCTCACACGGGACCCAAGTTCCTTCTTCCTGAATCATGCCCATAGCCTTGAGACGTTTTGAAATGGCTTGCTGTGTCACTGCCACAAATCATGGCAATGAGCTTGGCATGAGTCTGCAGTCAGCAATGTCTCCAATTCTGCATCTTCGAAAACATTCTCTCATCCACTGTGCCGGTCTACGACGTTGAAATCACCATTTTTGAAGCGTTGAAACCACTCACGACACTTTATTTCACTAATAGCATTACCATACGATGAGAGACAGCCGCTGTTTTCTTCATACTGAAACAAAACGGTAACACCTCCAGCAAACGACGAGAATTAGGCTCGTATACTGACATTTTCATTCGAGAACAGCTTTGCAGACACAAATTGACTAATGTTTGAAACAGGTTATGTTGACCGAGGTCTGCGATCTGTTTCTTTCGACCGCTACTTACCGTTTTCGCCACCTATCGGCAAACGGCGGGATCAAATTTGTACACCTTGTAGCTTACAGGCTTGTATGATCGTATGGTACCACTCTACAGGTCGAGGCTACAGCCAACGTCTCGCTGCATCAGTAACCACCCCGTCATTCACATACTGCTTGCAGCGGAGTGCGTCCTTCATTGGGCCAAACACAAGTAAGTTGGAAGGTGCGAGATCCGGACTGTAGGGCGGATGAAGAAGAACAGTCGATCGAATTTTCTGAGCTCGTCTCGAGTGCCCAGACTTGAGTGGCGCCTTGCGTTGTCAAGGAGAGGAAGTTCGTTTGCTTTTTTGTGGCAAGAAACACGCTGAAGCCATTTCTTCAATTTCTTGAGGGTAGTACAATATGCTTCAAAGTTAGTGGTTGCACTATGAGGGACGACATCAAACAGAACAACCTCTTCAGTCTCGCAGAAAACAGTCGACATGACTTTACCGGTTGAGGGGGCCAGTTTGAACTTTTTCTTAGGAGAAGAGGTGGTGCGCGGCCACTCCATGGATTGCCGTTTTGTTTCCGGTTAGAAATGATGAACCCATATTTCATCACCTGAGACGATGTTCGACGAAAAATTGTCAGTGTCAGCCTCGTAACGCGCACAGCACGGGACACTCTTTCGCTGCAATTTATATCCTTCTGTTGGCGGCGCGGCGAGAGACTAGCGTGCACACAGCTTCGAGTACACCAACTGGTCAACGCTTCATGTTTCATTGTGATCCCTGGATCACGTCGAATGAGAGTGTCCGCACGTTCCAACATTGCATATGTCACAACTGCACGGCAGACTGGACAGGTTCGTGCGACCTTTGTAAGTGGGCTGTTCAGGTTTTTATGATGCTAACACCACGGACACCCCGCCCAGCGCCTCACCGTGCTTGTGTTCATTGCCAGGTCTCGGAGACATCCTGCAAGCGCCCACGAATGTCTACGATGCTCCGGTTTTGCGCCAAAAGAAACCCAATCATATCTTTCTGCTAGGAACATCCCTCCGTTACAGACGCCATTTTGAAGGCTACGTATAGCACCGGCACCTCCTGGAACTCCATGAAACTATAGGGGCTGAGGCGCGAATATTCCACAACGTCCCATAACAATTCCGAGTTTCTTCAAAGGAAACTGTTGAGAAAACAAATATGTTGCATGTGTCGCATTATTTACTGAATGCCAACACTGTCCCTCCTTTGAACTATTTTCTACGGCTACGTCCAAATGCTAGGAAATGCATCCGTGGCTACAATGCTGTGCCAGTGTCTGTTAAGTCGAGGAGAATAAGCGGGGGGCAGCCTCGATAAGCTGTACAGTTAATATTGCACTATTTATTACTATTAAGACTCACACTGGTAGTGTCACAGAGACCGGTGGAAGATACAGGCGGTTGCTGTTGATGATGATGGCAGGGTTCACGAAGTTGACGACTAGATAGAAGCAAAGTCAGACCTTAGCGAAAGTCGTCACAAGTGTGCACAAACATTCCAGAGAGCAACCCGAATCGAAACGTGTAACCCAATAGAGGTCAGTCAATCTGGTGCGTGTCGAAGGCCTCTGACAATAGCGGACGAATGCAAGGCCAAGATATTTACGTGCACAGTCGCCTCGGTGGACAGGCTCACGTGACTTGCCTGAGGAGCCAGCCGCCCCTTACAGTGGAACGAGCTGCGACAATGGTGTAAAGCCCGAGTGCTGTTTCCTAGGGAAAAGAAAACCAAATCACAAGTCTGAGCTGCTGTTCTGTAAGATATTACCCTTAGCTTTTCGTGAAACTCGAAATCAGTTATAATTTGCTTTTCTTCATTTTTAACTTTTGCTTCGTCTGTATCTGCTTCTTTTCCAACAGCTGCAGAGCCAGAAATATCATCCGTACTACTTGAACTCGAAATCGAACCAACAAAATTTTTTGCGAAAAATTTATCTACTCTGTCAAGCGTGTTTAGAACATTGGCTTCTCGTTCTCGCCTTTCTTTCGATAATTTACGAAATGCCACCCCACTTATTTCTGCACGTTTGATTTTTCACTCTTATTCACGTTAAGGCACTTCAAAATTGTCAACCAACAGTCAAAACAAAAGAAAAAATTGTAAAAGGAAAGAATGAAAGACTGTATCCAATTCCAACCGTACTACACTGCACATGAGCACAAAGGTTTTTACTTTAAACACGGCACACGAGCACAAAGATTTTTCCTTTAAACACGGTTCGATGAGCTGACCCTCGGATTACTCGACGTAACTGTGCTATGAAAGAACGACAATGCAGAATCATTTAATTTCACTGTCGCCTGTTCCTCTGCTATCAGTGAACAGCAGCACCACACCTGCTGAGTGGAATTCCTCTCGCAAAGAAAACGGGACAGTCTCTATATTGGTTTCTGTTTCCCGCGTCGCCGGAATTTTAGCTGGGACGCAAATATGTTCTGAATATTCTTGACACTGTCTTTCTAATTTAAAAAGCAAATAATTTTTGCAGTTTCTTGCAGCGAGGTGTGCTGGATCGACTCTTATCTCACTTACTCTTATAACATTTTAGCGGTTTCTGTGGGCAGAGTAGACAGACTACAAAGTTTAATTAGTCTTGTTGTTGGCAGTTGATGTGGTGTGATGCCATTTGCGTGAACACCGCTGTTATGTCTGCACGCAAATGCACATTTTGTTCCAACATAAGAAAAAAGTAACCTCTCCTCGAATAAAAAAAGGCTTAGTTAAGAAGTTTAATATCAAGTTTGCAATACCACGTACTATTCGATTGCACAGAGTTGGAATTTTGATATCGCGCAGGCTGCAGCACAATAAATGAGACAAACGAAAGTTGGCTTCTTCTTTTTCGCCAAGAAAAGTAACTAAGAAAAAACAATAAAAAAAATTTTGAACTGTTGTGAAGTGTATTTCACACAGTATTACATAGTCTGATTACGTTCTTTTCGTGTAAACATGTGTTTAAAAATATAAAACATTCCCAGTATCAATATGTTTAGTCAAACGGGTGTCATTAAATCAAAGCTCAGACACTGAAGACCACAGAGTTTTGCCGGCCGCTGTGGCCGAGCGGTTCTAGGCGCTTCAGTCCGGAACCGCGCTGCTGCTACGGTCGCAGGTTCGAATCCTACCTCGGGCATGGATGTGTGTAATGTCCTTAGGTTAGTTAGGTTTACGTAGTTCTAAGTCTAGGCGACTGATGACCTCAGATGTTAAGTCCCATACTGCTTAGAGCCATTTGAACCACAGAGCTTCCACATTAGTTACAGTGATGGAGGTTTGATTTGATGCTTCCCTGTATTGTCTACAAGATATTTGAGTAGAGTAGGGTTTTGCATACTGAGGCCCACAAATGTTACAGTATTTAAGAAACTGCTGATTAGTTTATCACAGTTTTCAGGGGTCGTGGTATTTTCACGGGGAAAATATGGTAGGGTTAAGTAGAAGCTGACAACATTCTCGCAATAATAACGTTTCAAACATTGTATTGTAGATTGCCGACCTGACAGCTTACTTCAAAATATTATGTACAACGATGAAGAAGATAGCAGGCAGAAACCCAATGTTAAATTTCCATTCAGTCACCAAGCTTATTTAAACGAGCAAGTTGTTTAACAATGTTAGAATTTTTTGTCGTTTGTAAGCGCTGTTATTTTAAAACGTATAATGTTAAAATGAGTACAGAGCAGAAAATGCTGTACGTAGACGTTCTGAAAATTTAGGCACCTAGTAATGGTACAGGGTACCCTCCGCCTCGCGACGTACGGTGGCTTGCGGAGTAACTTATGTATGTAGATGTACATGTACCTGGACGCCACAGGACTCATGAACGAAAGGGTGAATTCAGTTCCACAAGATCGCTATTTGCGGGATCCTGCTTTCGGCTTCAAAAAGGCCGTAATATGAGAGAAGTAAACTCTATCTATAACCTACAGTAGATTGATGATACCGAGAATGACATACAGTTTCCCGCTTCTGTTTTATGACACTTACCGATGAAGGAGTATAATTGGAAAAACGTCTTATCCACAATGTAAGTTGTTGTGGTCTTCAGTCTGAAGACTGGTTTGATGCAATGCTCCATGCTACTCTATCCAAGCCTCTTCGTCTCCGAATAACTGCTGCAACCACGCATCCATTTGTTAACCTGTTTACTGTTCATCTCTTGGTCTGTCTCTACGATTTTTCCCACCCACACTTACATCCAGTGCTAAACTGACAGTTGTTTGATGTCTCAGAGTGCGTCTACATTTTATATCCCATCTACTTCGGACATAACCAAATAGCAGAACCCGTCTACTGCTTTTAGTGTATCATTTCCTATTCTAACTCCCTCAGCGTCGCCTAATTTCAAACGACTACATTTCATTACCCTAGTTTTGATTTCGTTAATGCTGTCTTATGCCTCCTCTGAAGACACTGTCCATTCTGTTCAACTGCTCTTCCAAGTACGTTGCTATCTCTGACAGAATTGCAGTGCCGTCGGCAAACGAAAAAACGTTTATTTCTTTTCCCTGACTTTAATTCTTTCTCTCAATTTTTCCTTATTTCCTTTCACAGCTTACGCGGTGTACAGACGGAATAACATTGGATATAGATTACAACCTTGTCTCACGCCCTTCTCAACCACTGCTTCCCTTTCATGGCCTTCGACTCTTATAACTGACGTCTGGTTTCTGTACGAGTTGTGAATAACTTTTCGCTCCACTGCTAGCTTCAGAAATTTAAAGGGTGTATTCCTGTCAATACTGTCAAAAGCTTTCTCTAAGTCTATAAATGCTACTCACGTAGATTTCTCTTTCCTTAACTTTTCTTCTAAAAAGTGTTAGTATTGTCTAGTGTGTTCCTACGTTTCTCCGGAACCCAAACTGATCTTCATCGATGTTCGCTTCTACCAGTTTTTCCATTCTTCTTTATATATTTGGTCTTTTTTTTTTTTTGCAACCATGACTTATTAAACTGATAGTTCGAAATAATCACACCTATCAGCAGCTGCTTTCCTTGGAATTGGAATTATTACTTTCTTTTTGAAGTCTGTGGGCATTTCCCCTGTGTCATATATATTGCACACCAGGTGGAATAGTTTTGTCATGGCTGGCTCTTCGAAGGATATCAGCAGTTTAAGAATTTCTGGGCGAATGTCGACTACGGAAGGGGTCTTATTTCGGCTTAGGTCTGTCAAATTCTTTTAATCATATCACATCTCTTTGCCCTCTATATATTCTTTCCACCTTTCAACTTTCCTTTCTTTGCTGAGTACCAGTATTCAGTCTGAGCTCTTGGAATTCATACAGATGCTTCTCCAATGTTATCTTGAATTTTCTTGTAGGTCTTGTCAGTCTGTCCCCTCGTTATACATGCTTCCGCTCACATTTGTCCTTTTAGCCACTGCTGCTTACCAGTTTTGCTCCTCCTGTCAATTTCATATTTAGATGATTGTATTCTCCTTCGCCTACTTCATTTGTGCAATTTCTAATTTCTGACTTACTTTAGTTGAATTTAATATCTCCTGTGATATTTAAGGATTTCTACACGACTTTGTCTTCTCACCGATTTGATCTTCTGCTGCCTTCACACTTTCATCTCTCAAAGTTACCCATTCGTATTCTACATTCCTTTGCCCTGTTGAAGTCTATCGTTGCTTAATGCTCTTTCTGAAAGTATTAACATCGCCTGGTTCTTTCAACTTATCCTACCCTATATATCCTACCATCTGGCAAAGTTTTCACTTTTAATCTACAGTGCATAACCAAAAATTATGGCCATAGTATGCATCTTCTCCTGGAAATTGTTGCAGTTTAAAATATGGTTCTGAAATCCCAGTTTTGCCGTTACTTAATCAATCTGAAAACTTAGAGTGTCTCCAGGTCTCTTCCACATATATAACCTTTTTCCATGATTCTTAAACTGTTCGCGATTATTAAATTATGCTCTATGCAGAATTCTAACAGTCGGCTTCCTCTTTCGTGTCTATCCCCAGTTGATAGTATCCTCCATTTTTCTTCCTCTTCCTGTTGCTGCTGCCAAATTCCAACAGCCATCACAATTAACTTTTCTTCTCTCCTAACTATCTGAATAATTCCTTTTATCTCATCACAGATTCTTACAATCTCCTTATCAACTGCATAATAATATAAACCACATGTTGGCTTTGTGCCTATCTTGGCAATGATCATCAATTCACTCAGTTTTTTTGTTACGGAGGGCAGATATCCCTATGGCCAAACACGCTGAGCTACCGTGCCGGCATCCCTAGACCGCGGGTGCATTTAGTCTGCTATAATTATAATAATTTCTTTTTGTGTGGAACTTTGCCCCACTACAGTAGGAAGTTTACCACAGGTCTGGGGCAAATATTCATTTTCTGAGTTTGTGACATTTTGTGTAATATAAATTTAGTACATCAAACAAGCAATCTTGAGCTTATGGCACCGTGCAAAGTATGATTCTGTACGGTTTTCATTGACATTTAACCAGAAAACCAGAAGTGGTAAGTGCACACCTTTGCCCCCACCTACCCTATAAGATACAGACTGCGCTTCATACATTTACAGCATTCCAAGTTAACCAACTAGGAGAAGAAGTTCTACATGCCGCTCCTTCTTTTCGTCACCTACATTCCTAACAGAAGTAGGGATATCTTACTTCCACAGCAATTGTATGCAAATAATGTTGTGCATATACCAAATTTGGTTTGAACTGCCTCAGGCGTTACTGAGCTACACTTTTATGTCACCGCTTTTCACTCCAAACCCTCAGCTATACGCGTGCTAAGAGTGTCTTACCGTCGCAGTAAAACTGTTGCAGATAGCAAATGATACGTGTGCCAATTTTGCTAGTAATTCCGTCAAGCGTTGCAGAGTTATGTTGACATATGACTGTCTTTGTATCACTATCCGCTACTACCGCAGAACTATAGATGTGAAACGTTATTCTGTCTGTTACTTACAGGTTTAGTGAGCCCCAAAACTATTAATTTGATACTAACATCGATCGTTATTGTACATTTTACATGTCATGTCTCCTACCCCAACCTACACCCCTAGTCATGATTGGAGCATATTACCCCACAACATTTTTATACAAGTGATTAAACAAATTATTAGTCATCTTGATACGAACGGAAAGTGTTACAAACTTCCCGAGTTAAGTCCAATTTATAGTTCAAAATTTTTGAAGGGTATATGGGTGTAGAATGTTGGGACGAAAAAGTTTTTATCCGTGCGCTCCAAAGTTTCTACAGCCTATTGTTCGAAGTATTGTCACGAACGCCGTGCGACGCCTCACAGCCGGAAACGCCCAGCTCAGGTAGAAAACTTGACGTGCTGTGACACAGGTTCACAAAATGATTTATATTGTAGTATGTATGCAAACATATTCTCTGAAAAAGCTGGCGAACAACATGTGCAGGCTACCGAAACGCGTCATATCCAGCTCAGCCAGATTGGCTATTGCCCAGGAACGATTCGAGTTAGAGGAAGGTTTGATAAGCGACTCTGGAATTCCAGAGTAAACGTAAGTAACGAAAAAACTTTTTTGATCAACTTTTGGTGAATATCGGTCTAAATATTATTTTTATTCCGCCATATTAGATTATCCATTTTCACTTTTGAAAATCTAACATTATATCTGCGTTCAGCGCCATCAAAAATAAATAACAACACGTAGTTTCTATGCAGATTGAACTAATAATAGATACAAAACTTTTCCATAAACTTTAAACAGATTTTTATTGAGAAACGATTTGTCAAAACTGGATGCAGCGTAAAATAAAAATTGTTCAACCTATTAACTTCTACCTTTGACTCCCAAAAAGTAAATACTTTTCTTGGAAGCTTGTACCTTCAACATATTAAATTTGTTAATATTAACTGTTTTTTTTTGTAAAGCCATAAAGAGTGAACAAAAACCCCAAAAATTGAACTCAAAGTTCAAGTGAGAACCATATCGTTAAATTTAAGATTATTTCATTGTGGTTAGGTATAAGCAACCGTAAATTTAATCCAATATCCTCTGTTGATATCAATTTTTGACTTCAGATCAGTCCTGAGGGCTACATGGCACGCAGTCTGCTTGCTTAAAACTCGCAGGTCCTTGATCAAACCGTGACTACTGGCACCATTTTGTGTTTTGTTTTCTGTTTCTTTCTGGTTTTTTTTGTTTGAAAATCTAAAATAGAGTTCAAAGTGTGATCAATCATAATCTCCAAACAATTTCTTTGTATGTCTTTTCATTTTCTCAAAAAAAATTTCCAAACTTCGCCTAATTTTTACTCAGCTGAATGACAGCCTGGCAACTTCTTTGTTTCCCCCTTTTTTTCCTCACCCATATACAGTATTCGTCTAGTTGTAATTTTTTTAAAAAAACTAAGTATACGTTACGTGAAAGGAAGGGAACATAAAATGTAAACATCCAGTCATATGCAACGAACCTTGGTAAATCATTTTTATTGATGGACAAGGAAATAAATACATCCATAGCAATGACAAATTTGACAAAATGGAGAATTTATTCAAGGGCTACTTCTAAAAGTATTCGTCCACTCAATTTTTTAAATTTACATTCTGAAAATATGATTTCAATTACAAACATTAACATTTAGTGGGATCTTCCGCAGGCGTGCACACGTAACTCACCAAAGTTACATCGGAATCGGATGACTGGTCTAGGAACGCATAAAAAGTTATAATTTTTTCATGATGTGGGGACACAGTCATAATATATTTCTTTAAAGTCAGTACTGCCATTAGACTGCTGTTTATTTACGGTGTTACATTTACACTTAGACAATCATGATTTCGGCTACAAAGTGCCATTATCAAGTGTTTTAAGTGTTATAAATTGCCTAATATGGCATACAGCATTTTTTAAAGTGTTATAAATTCCCTAATATGGCATACAGCATGCTATCTTAGGCAATTTATAACACTTAAAACACTTGATAATTGCACTTTGGAGCCGAAATCATGATTGCGTAAGTGTAAACGTAATACCGTAAATAAACAACAGTCTAATGGCGGTACTGACTTCAAAGAAAGATTCAGTTATACAGAATGTATTTTTATAGAATTTTTGTTCTTTAGCAACGGTATTCCCGCTATTCAGTGTGATTACTGTGTATGGTGATGTTACAAGCAGCGGCTGACGCGTATAGCCACGCTTGTGTTTCGCCTGCCAATTAAGACAAACTGCTCTGTTAAGCGGACTCACGTCGCAGAAATTCGCTGCGCGGCGACAGCGGGTGACGTCACGTGACAGCGCCGAGCCGCATGGCAGGCAGGCAGGCTATTAAGCGGCACCCCGTGACGTCACCGACTGCCCGCCGCGTCAGCTCCGGTCCAGTCGGTCGAGCGACTGCGAAGCGGCGGCCGGCCATGGGGACCGGCAAACACAGCGGCGGCGGCAGCGGCGCGCAACACAACAGACAAGCGGCAGTGGCCGGGCTGTGCCGCTTTGTCGGCGGTTTGTTTGCACCTCGCATTTGCCGCCACTGTTTGGGCTGTGCGAAATCGCAGCCAATTGAGGTTTCACCGCATCGCGGGCACAGTTGGCAGTGGAGTGTTAACAGTGATGTTTCGCAGTTCCGGCTGTGCCGATAAACACGACGTGTTTGGCGTGGGAGCCTCTGAAGCTTTCCGTCCGACAGCCATCAAACGGTTGTGCCGGAGATTTTAATGAACTGATTGCATAGGGTTCCCAGATCTGTTAATGGACGAGTTTGGAAAGTTATTTATGTAGTGCTACTTTTGTTAGGCCCACACTGGAAGTTACCTTAAGTGGCAATTAGTTTATTTTCCTTTTTAGTTCGATATTATAATTTACCATAAAAATTGCACTCTGCCGCAGCATTTGATACCAATAACTAAACGAGTAGACTTAATTTTACCCGTCGTTTGCGGTGTTTCCTCCGTGACTATATTACTTCCGCTATAATAAAGAACAACCGGATTCAACCACAAATCGTGATTTCATTAAAATACACTATGCATTTCGAGCCCTGGGGGCTCATGTTAAGGTTCTCTGACAGTTTACATCAACTTTACATTTTGTTTAATTCTGGACCTGGCAAGATCACGTTCTTATATTACAGATTGCCACATCATGTGATAAAGGTTTATAAAACTATGATAAATTGGAAAGTAACTTTCTGTTTCTAGCAGTAGGTGTACGGTTCTGGAGGTTGTTTATGTACAAATACACACTTTCTATTAAACAGCATATTTGCAGAAACATTTTGACACTGTACATTTTCCCACACATTCAAAGCAAGTCAAAGTATTTCGGCCGCGAAGATGCTGCGTTTTTTACAAATACACATATATTATTTACAAGGTGTTACCTTATTATTTACATAGATGTCCTTAGTGAGACAAATATTTGTGAATGTGGTAAATATCCCTATATTTCGTGAAATGGTTACATTACGAAATACTCGTTTCCCTAGGAAAAAACGAACTTTTAAAATTACTGAAAAAATTGTGACTGCTAATCTCTGTTTCTCCATTCAACAAAATTTCAGAAGCTCTTTCTTCATGTAACATTATTTGTAATTACTCTAGCAGATCAAGCTTTTTACCATTTTTTCTGTATGGCGTACAGTTAAGCCGTTATGAATGTCACAGTCGGTGTACGTTAAGGTACATATGGTTAGCTATTGCAGATTTGACAAAGCTGTTGAGTCTAAAGGTATCAGTGTGTTATTCGTAACGTGTATCTTAAGTTCTTCCAGTTTCGCCTATGTAAAATGCAGGGCAGCTGATACACTGTAACTTATATACTCCATTTTGTTCTGTTTTTGGAGCGTTTATGTTTGCTGTGAGAGGTAAGTGGTGTTCCAATTTTGTTGATTGTGGAGGAGGAAATTTTAATATTGGTGCGCCTCGATAGTGAATGCTTGTGAATATATATGCAGTGTCAGATGTTTTTCCTGTAACGCTTCTCTTACTGATCTCGGCCTGTATTTTGTTTGGCGATTTGTCAATTGATTTTTCAGAATAACCATTATTTTTTGAAATTGTTGTGGTGGTGTCAATTTGTTGTGTTAGTGCTTTGGATTTTAATGGTAACGTGTGTGGCCTGTCCGACACTGATCTAAAGGCTGCAGACTTCTGTTTGTTTGGATGATGTGATGATTCATGTATTGTGATATCAGTGTAAGGTAGTTCTTTGTAAACGTAAAAATTATGTTCTTGCTGTTCGCCAATAATTGTGAGGCCTAAGAAATTTATGGAATGGTGAGTTTCGTGTTCAATTGTAAACTTTATTTTATTGTGAAGGGAACTGAATACTTTTAGAAGTTCATCAAGTTCATCTTTTGTGCCATCAAACGTGCGTCAGCTGCACGAATGTAGTTTACCTGTGTTTTAAATTCCTTGTTCTCACAAAACTGATTTTATTCTGGACCACAATCAGACTGATTACAAGTGCCTGTAGAAAACTTATTCAGAAATAATTAACTCTGGATTGCCTTATAGAAGTACTTTAGGTGCTTTTCCGCTTAAATAAGACAACCATCATGTTTGAGGTGAAGTTTCGCAACTGGATAAAAGGAAGTGAAGAAGTATATCTTATGGCGGAGGATGCTGTGTACACTGCCTGAGTGAAATGAGCCCACTGGACCTTTAGAGAAATCATTACGACCATCAGTTACTAACGTCTGATTCCGCCCTTGGTCTTGATAACCGCCTGCATTCGATTAGGAACTCCACAAGGTTGTTCTGGTTCGTCGCATCGCGCTTAAGCCACTCGCTTAGGATTAGATCGAACAATTCCACCAAATTGGGATATGTTGACGTCGTTTTAGCCGCTATTCCAACATGTCCTACAGGTTTCCAATGGGATTTAACTCAGATGATTTTGCAGACAAATCGAGATGTAATAGAGTTCGGAATGTTTAGAAAACCAGTCACACATTATCGCAACCCGATGAACTTTGCTGTTGTATTGAAAAATTAGAGTATCAGTGGCCTCCTGCGAGGTGAAAGACTCCAAATGTCCACTGCATCCAGTTCCCGTTGCAGTTTTATCTCACTAACATGTGGGGATGGACCATCACTGGCTGCTTCGAGTAATTTGTGTCGCATTTGTACTTTGATTCATAATGCCATGACCCGTGTCTCCAGACCCTCTCAGTCCCACACTTCTGACATTGTGTTTCGTGACTACGTGTGCTATACCACTGCTTGTAGATACGGTAACAGTCCGCCGCTCAAAACCAACAAATCCAGCAACTTCACAAGCCGTACGGCCATAGGCTGCAATGAAATATTTGTTGTTTCGTTCAAAAAAAATTCAAATGTGTGTGAAATCTTATGGAACTTAACTGTTAAGGTCATCAGTCCCTAAGCTTACACACTACTTAACCTAAATTGTCCTAAGGACAAACACACACACACCCATGCCCGAGGGAGGACTCGAACCTCCGCCAGGACCAGCTGCACAGGCCGCATTAAACCAGTCAGAAGACTGTAGACTCAAAAAAAAAAAAAAAAAAAAAAAAAAAAAAATGGTTCTTGCTATGTCTTAGGTTGGTAACGTTTGCATATTCTGGAATATTCTATGTTCGTTTAGATAGCAGGATTCTCCGTTCAGAAGGCAGTTCTCTTGTTCGTACGTTGGGACTGTGACATCCATTTAACACAAACTATTTTTTGCGTGTGAAATTTGGTGTATGTTAGCGTAAAGTAACATGTAATTCATAATTTGATTGAAGGGCAAAGAGTACTTATGCCAATAATTATATTATGTGTAAAAATGAACGAAGGCGCGACCGTGAATTGTTTTTGAGGGAGGCCAGGGGATGCGTGGTTGTTCGGTTTCGTCTTTTACCAGATGATCTTTTCATGTAAGCACCGTTCTCTGTTGCTCTGAATAATTTTTAATATGGTGAACTAACTTTTATTCAAAATTTTTTGAAATACTTCATTACAGTACTAATCCATATATTTATGTTCATAACCATTGCAATCCTAAATGAAAGTTTCAGCTTTTAGTAATAGAGACGTAACTTTTCGACGTGGCACCGACTCGCCTTGACGTGACTTTCTTTTCATGCAGAAACTGTGACTCATGAAAACATTTGCAATCTTCTGTGATATATTTTCAAAAACCTTAATACATAATTACATCAAATAAACTACAACAAAAACTAATACATAAATATAAAGTGTAATCAGACTCTGGAATATACAAAGTAATATGCTAGGAATGCTTCATGTGCTACCTAGAACAAACAGCCATAATTAAGTCATCAGGTACACAGGGCGCATTAAAGCCTACACAAACAGAGACACAGCATTAGCAAAAGCTACACACATACATAACACAGGAGCCCCATTTGGAGAACTACAGCAAACTGTCAAAGTACTCCACCGACTAATAAAGGGTATAAAACGGATTTCTTAGAAGAACTGGAGATATATTCACATTACAAAAAATATGAAGACAAAATGTTAAACGAAGAACTTGAAAGTGAATCGATGAATTTCTTCAGATGCTTCGATAATATACTTAGATAAAAGTGGTAACACGTAGCAATAAGCACCACTGTAAAAAAGATATAAGCAATTTATTATCCATATATTCTGTACAAATGCATATCATACTCTGTAGAAGACCTGTAACATTATAAAAACATTTGTTACTGTTTGTTTACGTAAGTTATTCTCGATGTATACTGTGCACAGAAAGTTGTGTGTGATAAAAACATATGCGAGACCTATACAAATGGACCATAAGAAAACCGTAAGAACAGTTTCTTCCAAATTTCGCCACTACCTACATAAAAAAGTCGATAACTAACTAAGATTTGCGCTTTCTTTATACATCGTGGTAAAGATAACGAAGCAAAGCGGAACCTCACACATCGAAAACATTACGTAAAAATGGCATACAACAAAGCGAAAACACTTGAAGGTGACAATCATTTCCCGAAATGCGTCGTGTAAAATATGAATAAAATCATGACTGATGGCAGAAAATAAAGGCAAAGAAATCGGCAAAGGAGAAATTAACAACCCGAAGCGGAATGAAAATAGTTAAGGACAGAGAGAATTCGTTGTGTTTTACTGCTTGAAGTGTTGACTGCCAGGCTGTGGTCTTATGCTTTTTTATATAAATATGTAAGCAGTACGTTACTTTTCTGTCTTAGTCACATACTTCCATACAGTACAATACGGTTAACAGTAACAAACGTAAAAATATACAGTTTAGCTGGTCCAAGGTGGACAATCTTGTTGCATCTCACGCGTAATTGTGGAGCTGATTATCGAAGTAAATGCAACATTACTATGGTCATTTAGCAACAATGTTAACATTCTTCCTTATCAGTTAATTTTTTGATTGGAAAAACGTATGACCGTGATTTATTAATCTTTCAATATCGTGGTCAAAATTCGTAAGGAAAAATAATGACAGAATCAAATTCTGGTCACATATCTTCAAGATAAAAAACTAATGAAATAGAAATTATTCCAAACATGGAGAATATTAATGTTGCTGTGTGTGAAATCAGTGCACACTCGGAAAGTGACACATACCAATAAGATGTTCAATCAAATACAAGTAGGGAACAAATCGGACCTTGTGTTTCCGTCCGTATATGCTTCTAGTGAATTTGATATAGCACAAACAGTGCAAAGGATATTAGCTAATGTGACCAATGGAGGACAAAGGACGAAGTTTAAAATTGAAATTGCTACATTGATACCAGGCGAAATGACCTTAAAGTTCGATGAAGCAAGAAAAAATGTCACACAATTTTCAGCCCTTTGAAAGATTGTATCTATTTTATAGTCATAGTTTAGTAATATTTCCCTAGTTGTAGGGCAAATACCTGAAGACAATAAAAATTTGAAGCAGCAGCAAGAAACATTTAGCTAGCAATGTAACAAAATTATGTGTTTGTCACACTTTATCTACTAATACAGATAACCTCACTGGTGCTAATACATCGCTCCATGACACCATACATACACTTCGCTCTAAAGTAGAGAATTTCACTATTGAGCAGGCAAATAATTTAAATTTACGGTTCGAAGACCAGATGCGTACTTTCAGCGGTAAATATTCGGAATGGATAGATAACAAAGATAAACAGATTGATAAATGTATTGGTGAAGAGTTACCGTGAGCAGTGCAACGTTCGGTGAATGAATACTTTGCAAGCAACGAGACTTCAAAACCTGAACAGATTCTTGAATTTAAACAACTTATACAAACCTTTAACAAAGATCTGCCGGTTTGGCAACAAAATGTGTCTTCGCAGTTGTCTAATTTCCAGAAGGAACTAAAATAAGCAAGGGAAAGTGTAACACATTCCTCACCCACAACTGCACCCACACATGAACGTACCAGTCACGTGCAAACCACATTAAGTTCTTATAATGAATATGTGTATGGTGCTCAGTTCCTCACCAACGCCGTACTTCATAATCTGGTGTCAGTACCTAACTAGCCAGCTGCAATAGTGGACGAGAAGAAGACCATCCACACTGTCATTTTTCTGAAATCATTCAAAACGCCTTCGCCTAGGACTTGGAGTGAGCGACAAAAGATTAATTATTTGATAGACTACGTACAGAATAAGGTCACCGTATGGACAACCAAATCTGTGGAAAATTGTATCGACTATGAACGGTTTCAACGTGCTTTTCTGGACAAATTTTTGTCAGGCTCGGTTCAGGAGAGGTTGAGGAAACAATTTTTTGAACCAAAATTATTTAATTCACGTCAAGGTAGACTAAGACGCTATTTTGAAAAATATCTAAATTTGACGCACCACTGGGACGATCTCGTCTCAAAGCATGATATTTTCCGGATTCCAAAAGCAAAATTACCATCTGAGTTACGTGAAAAACTAATACAAGTCCCAGAGACAGATATGGAATACCTTATGAGTAGCAGGGAGATGGGGTTCTCAGCACAGAGTGCATTGTAGCCAGATGTATCCAAGATGGCGGCGATGACGTCATCCAATATGACGGCCTACAGACTCGTCAGAAGCACATGAAGTCTCCTGGAGGCCGGGTGTGGTGGACAGTCTGAGGATGGGAGTACTATTTCACAGCATCCTATGTTGATCTGGCGTCCGCACTGAGCTCACCATCAATATGGTCGCTTAAGAGGAGTCTTGGGCGACCAGGTTAGCTAAGGAGGCGTGCACCGGGCCAGGCAGGAAACTGAACCATGAAGTCTCCAAGATGGCGGCAGTGACATCAGCTGATGACACAAATACCGTTATCCTAGATGGCGGCTTTTGGTGGGAAAGTGCCACACCCTACTGGTGGGAAGTTTGAATTTTGGCAGGAAATTGTATTATGTCCTTGTGTGGGTCACCTGGCAGTCCTCCCACCTCACTTTCCGACCTTTTGCATGACGCCGGCCGTTGTGGCCGAGCGGTTCTAGGCGCTTCAGTCTGGAACCGCGCGACCGCTACGGTCGCAGGTTCGAATCCTGCCTCGGGCATGGATGTGTGTGATGTCCTAAGGTTAGTTGGGTTTAAGTAGTTCTAAGTTCTAGGGGACTGATGACCTCAGATGTTAAGTCCCACAGTGCTCAGAGCCATTTGAACCATTTTTTGCATGATGGCACATTATCCTCTTGGAAAATCAGCGGGAAAATTCGAATTTGGAGGGAATTTTGTTCGAAGAGCTTACTCCTGCAGGTGAGGGGAGTCAGTATGGTGTTGCCCTCATTAGATACTGCTTAAGATGTCATTCAATTCGAATATAATTTGTTTAAAATTGTATAATTTTTTTTAAATTTGTTGAAATTTATGATCTACTTGCAGCAGTAGCGGCATAGTGTGGTGTTACCACTAGTGGTGGAGATATCAGTGCTCGTTGTGCTGTCAGTGTGGAAGGAGCATGTGTTCAATTAGCGAGACGTTGGTACCAGACAGGGGTAGCTTTAATGGCTGTATTACATGCACTCTTCAGCCAAGGAGTGCATCCACAGCTCACTGCATGAAGAATGGAAGTGAGCATTAATGCTTGAAAATATGAAGAGGAAATTGCTTGTAAATGTAGTACAGCTGCCAACACCTAACGCAAATGCATAGAACACGTCTTCGTACGTAACGCGTGATTGGTCCACCTTCGAGCCCCATCCTAAATGTACCGTGTTGTGTATCCGAATCCCAACATCGCTTCGGATATAACACTCGGCGGATCCACACTCGAACGGTACCTTGGGTCTACTGTGAGACCTGGGAGCCTTCCGCGACCCGTGCACAATAGGTGCTAGAAATCGAGGAAAAAAATTTAGATGACGCAAAATCTGCGAATTATGCTCTGAGAAGGAGATAATATGAATTTCGTAGGACATGGATACTCTTGTTTAACTTCCGATCGCCTCATCCCTTCGTATATCGCGATCGCAAAGACACGAGAAAGTTAATGAACCAGATGAGTAACGAAGTTTACTTTCAGAGAGTATGGACGGAAATTTTAAGTGGCAGCACAAAGGCAAGATTTTAAGAAATACCGTAACTACAGAAATAATGTCAGTCCATATTGATTTGGTGACTGACAACGTAGCTCAGCGGTTGGCGCACTGGGCTCACATCCGGGAGGACGACGGCTCAAATCCGCGTCCGGCCATCCAGATTTAGTTCCTTCGTGATTTCACTAAGATGATTGCAGGTAAATGCTGGTGTAGTTTTCCTTGAAACGGAACGGGCGACTTCCTTCCCCACCATTGTAGCATTCCGAGCTTGTGCTCCTTCTCTTATGATCTCGATATTGACGGTACATTAAATCCTACTCTTCCTTTCTAATCTATTGGGAAACGAGAGGACAAGCTCTCCTTCTGAAAAATACGTGCACGTTTACCACAAGGTTGCCGGCCTTGGAAGCCGTGACTTCGAGGAAACACAAACAGAGGATTGTTAACACAGGTACTACTCAAACAGCGTTTCAAACTATGTAAGTTTCCTCTTTATACTCTTCTTCAGAATAACAATTTATGTGGATTCGGTATACAAACATTCGCTGTTGAAGTGGTGTCAATACTAACATAGAGAATGACAGGTTTCATAACATATGTATTCGTCCAAGACAATGCCAAATACACGTAAAAATCCTTGGAAGAGCATTATATGAACATTCATATGTAGAGGACGGAGGTAGATAGAAAAGAATATCGAGTACACTAATGGTCTGTTTGTAAAATTTGTCATTCCATAGTGAAAGTTGATAAATAGAAGCTAGAAACGAAAGTTTTTATAGGTCGAATAGCAGCTAATAGGCAAGTTACGGAATTGGAGGAGGTGCTGTGACTTCGTGAGTGTTGTCTATTGTTTTGTAGAGTTGTAGCTTGCAGCACGTGCCGATGACGTGGATGTAGAGAACCGAACGAGCAGCATACTGTCTGTGCGCTATGAGACTGCCGTCGACAGATGGAGACAGTGCCGTCATACAATTGGCAGTGATGGACCGTAGAATTTCATCTCGGGTATCGGCACCGTGCAGGACATCTGTAAATATGCCCCTGGACTGCCCGTCTGTAACAATATCAGCAGATGTCTTCGTGACATGGACTGAGCACATGCACCTTTATGCGCAAGAAGCACTGGATTCCAAATCGAAGCCTACTGCAATTAAAAAGGAAACAGCCAATACCCGTCCCCACTCATGCCCCATCCGCACTTGTTCTGTCCCTTTTATAACCTCGTCACTAAACTGTATTATTCAAGCCTTAATAAAAAAAAAATTCCTTGGCACCAACGGGCACAGTAGTATAGGTGGTTGCATATAAACAGGAAAGAAAGTGAAAATACTTCCAATGTAAATCGTAACCTTAAGAAAGATTAATGATGATGGATGGAAGAGAGACGTTATACGCAAAAGATTACTTGCATAATACGTTCCTACTAGGGTCTGTAAGGAAATGCCCACCGAACACTTTGTTTTGGTTAGTATTTCCGTAACTACTTGGGTACAATTATCTTATGACGCAGTGTTCGTCGACATGCGTAAGCAACGCGTACATGATTTGTAGCAACTTATGTTAGTTAGCATCTGTGGAAAGTCTGCTTTGATCGATATCAGCAAACCTGCTTATTTTCAGTTACGAGTAACAAGTTTCACGGTACGACACAGTTCGCAACAGATTCTTTCGGCAATTTTTGCGACTTCTGCTGCGATTTATACTCTCAATCTTTTCGAATACAGCTTTCAAAAAATTATTTAGCAACACTAGGTTGCTGTAGCCTACGTAAATATGCCCACATACATTGCATTAAAATTCCCTTTCAGAGACTGATTTGATAAAATTATTAAACTTCAAGTGCTAGCTGACTAAGAAGAAGCTTCCACATTCCTGTGAAATAATGATCTTGTATCTCAAATAAGATGAAGTTAAAATGAAAGCAATTGAATTTTCATGCTGTTCGCAGTTTTACAAATGTATATTTTAAGAGAATATAACAGAGATTTTATGGAGTTAATTAAATATCAAATAATCATGGGAAACTAGAATTGGCAAGAATCAAGCTACAAATACTGAAAACAAACTTCATTAGTGTAAGTTTTTTTAGCGACGAATGTTTTTCAAATTAGGTTAACTATCTCTCTCAGCAATCTACTATTCTTTCAACACATAAACTCTCATTAAAAGGAACATCAGCACACTCCTTTTTATATGGAAAGATGCTGACGAAGACAAATATTGGTTTGTAAGACAAAAGTGTGTGGGAGATTGTTGTGAATCTAGAGTCACCTTTATTCCCATTTTAAATAAATGAATTCCGTACAGCAAATCCACAGAACTATTACAATAGCGCTGTAAAATATATATTAATTGACCCTTCCGTGGCAGAAGAAATTCATATAAAAATGAATAGCACAATGTCGCCTAAGTTCTACAAAGTTAGTCTGTTCTGTTGAGCGGTTTTCGGCTTACAACACCATCGTCAGAGTTTAACTAACTGTTACCGTCAAAGAAGGTACAATATTCTTGATTAATATTGAAAACGATTTTATACACCATGAACGAATACTCTGTTGTTGCAATTGTCAGTTCTATCTTTTCTCGGTCTGTGTCTCTCCTTCCATATGTCATACTTTTCAAGCTATTCTTCAGTACTCTTTTCACATACTGACTTCAATTTAATGAGACTGTTAATTTGATTAAAATTGTTAAATAGACACTGTTTGTTCGACTTTAGTGTTTAAGGGTTTCTCTGTTCGTTCCCTTTATATTTATTTTCTGCTTAAAATTTCTAATTGCGTTTCCGCTGCGCTACTGAAGCTAACAGTTATTATGTATTCTTACTTCGCTCTTTATTTGAAACATCGTTTTCATTCTTGTTCACGAATATTGTACCTTCTTTGACGACGATAATCAGTTACAGTCTTAAATTATAGCTAGACAGCCGTTATTGAATCAGTAGTTGTGCGTCCACGTAGTATAGCAAGAGAAGAGGAAGAATGGTACTGAGAAGCACTTCGTTAAAATCGACCCAGAAAAATAATTAAATTTTCTTGTTCTATTAGATTGGAACCTGCTACACCCAGGTAAAATACATGATCCGAGTAGTGCGTTAACCATTCTTGGGTCGCAATGTATTCATTTATAATTCGATACGATTTCGAAAGGTTCCATATGAAATTCTATTAAATTCCTGTTAGCATAGCCAGGTTTCCGTTTTACTAGATGTAAGACCAAAGAGTAAAGCTGTTTACGTTTAAGTAGAGTCAAATTCGGGAACAAATTCGCTACTGTTTTCATATATGAAAATCCAAGTTTACAGTGCCAACATTTAGTTCTACAAATTTGCCATGTGGGTAAACAGTTAATTATTATTAATATTGCAATTTTATTCACGTATTTGTATTTTGTAAGCGGTACTACAGAAATTGAAAGAGTATGAGAACTATGAAGTATTAGAAAGGTAAAAGGAAATGAAAAATAGCACAAGTCACTCAATTTTGACCTAGGACCTTCAGCAGAGGTATAGTTAGCCCAAGCAAAGGCCACTACATCAACAGTTTCAGAGAACTGAAAGTGGTAGACATGTTTCAGCGAATTCAGTCACTTCAGTCAGTGCTGAATGCAAAACGAGTGCAGCGGCGTGTAAGATAAAACGGTAAACAGAATTGATTTAATCTGCAAAGGACGTTTCACTTGTGAATCCATGCAGGTCGATGACTGTTTTACTTTAGCATCTCACACTCCATTTCGTTTCATTTTGGTCATTAATCACAGTGTCACAGTATCTCAGTCTTCTGAGCTTTCCCTTTTCTCCATAAACCTGTTAAGCACGCGATACCTGCAGAGATACACCAAATAAGGTACACTTTGTCCACTACAGTCGCTACAATAGACGAAGGGTGTTGAATAAGTTATGAAAAACGCTTTTGTCTGAAAGCAGATTGGTTTTATTCAGGATTCCAAGACGCCACATTATTCCAAATTCTTCTGGCTAGAACACCCTGTTTCTCAACGCAGTCTCCGTTCAATAAGACGGCCTTACGCCACCTTACTGGGAAGGTCTGTATGCCCTCATGGTACCACTCCACAGGTCGAGCTTATAGCCAACGTCTTGCTGCACCCCTCACTGGGCCAAACAGATGGGAGTCGAATGGTGCGAGATCCGGACTGGGGGGTGAATGAGGAAGAACAATCCAGTGAAGTTCTGTGACTTCCTCTCGGGTGTGCAAACTTGTGTGAGGCATTCGTTGTCATGGAGAGGGAGAGAGTCATTTCCATTTTTTTAGCGACGAACACGCTGAAGTAGTTTTTTAAATTTCCTGAGGGTACCAGAATAAACTTCAGAATTTATCGTTGCACCATGAGGGAGGACATCAAGCAGAGTAAACCCTTTAGGGTCCCAGAAGACCGTCGCAATGATTATACCACCTGAGGGTGGGACTTAAAATTTTTCTTTGCAAGAGAGGTCGTGTGGTGCCAGTCCATGGATTGCCGTTCGTTTCTGGTTCGAAAAAAAAAATGGCGTCTGACCATTGGTGGACTTGTTACTGGAAGTTACAAAGTCCAGTGGATTTTGGCACCGCTGTATTCGGCTTCGTTGGACGCACATGCTGGCGTAACATACTCAGTAAGTTGTACTGTTTCTATTTGAAGACTTCGTTGGTCTTTGTCACTGTGGTTCGTACGTCTATGGGAGGTTACGCTTGGTGCCTGAAGATGACGCTTTTCGGCGTCGAAGCTGGTAGCCTGTTTTGAATAAACGACGCTAGATTACAATATAGCTATTGTTTTCAGTTATTATTATCATCTAAGTGCTTCACGTCCTGCTGGCCGTCCCACTGTCCTGGATTACCAGTGACTTGGAATGAGAGTGTCCACACGTTCCAGCATTGCAGGAGTCACTTCTGTGTGCGCCCGGCCGGCACGCAACCATTTTAGGATGATAACAGATGCCTCGCCCAACGATCACAGTGTTTTATTCACTGCCACATCCCCGTAGACATCCTGCAACCGCCAAAAGAAATTAAAAGACAGCTGTCTGTCCGGAACGCACCTACATCTTAGACACAATTTTGAAGGCTACTTATTGCACCGCCACGTATCAGGATTTCATGAATCTATAGATAGAGAAATTTGTTAACATCGAGTATAGATTTAAGTGTCAGGAAGTCTTTTCTGAAAGTATTTGTATGGAGTGTAGCCATGTATGGAAGTGAAACATGGACGATAAATAGTTTGGACAAGAAGAGAACAGAAGCTTTCGAAATGTGGTGCTACAGAAGAATGCTGAAGATTAGGTGGGTAGATCACATAACTAATGAGGAGGTATTGAATAGGATTGAGGAGAAGAGAAGTTTGTGGCACAGCTTGACGAGAAGAAGGGATCGGTTGGTAGGACATGTTCTGAGGCATCAAGGGATCACCAATTTAGTACTGGAGGGCAGCGTGGAGGGTAAAAATTGTAGAGGGAGACCAAGAGATGAATACACTAAGCAGATTCAGAAGGATGTAGGTTGAAGTAGGTACTGGGAGATGAAGGAGCTTTCGCAGGATAGAGTAGCATGGATAGCTGCATCAAACCAGTCTCAGGACTGAAGACCACAACAACAACAACAACAAAATGGTTCAAATGGCTCTGAGCACTATGGGACTCAACTGCTGTGGTCATAAGTCCCCTAGGACTTAGAACTACTTCAACCTAACTAACCTAAGGACGGCACACACACCCATGCCCGAGGCAGGATTCGAACCTGCGACCGTAGCGGTCGTGCGGTTCCAGACTGTAGCGCCTTTAACCGCTCGGCCACTCCGGCCGGCACAACAACAACAACAACAACATAGCGGCTGAAGCGGGAATATTCCACGATATTGCACAACAAATTCCGCATTTTTTCAAACTGAAACTGGCCGAGAATAAATGTGTTGCATTACTTATTGAATGCCCTTCGTATTTTTAATATTGACTTTATGTTTTTCGATTCTTGAACACCTACAGAATTGAAAAGAGTTTTGCAAACTACTGTTAACGTTAATATTAGATAAAAAGGTGATAAAACTTGCGAATTAGTGAAGAGCTACACTGAAAACAGATATATATATATATATTATTCGTATTTACCTCAACGGTCTTTAGTTTACTAAAGGCAAAGTACTTTCTGCTTCTAGGGCACGTAAACTTCAACCGATAAAAGAACTGAAAAGAGCAAATATGGAAATAGGCCAAAATAAAGTATAATCAATACGATTAATGGATACTGTACAACTTCCCAATTAATTCGTGGAATCAGTTAAGGAGGTTTTCTATTTGGTAACAGCAAGGACCATTCAAATACTGAAGATCACTTAGCGAGCAAACATGAAGGGGAGATTCTTGTTGCAAACGTCTGGGAGAGACAGAAAAACCAATAAAATGATCAGGGAACGGGCTGTAGATGCAAATGCACTGCAGTAAAAATAAATTTAATGTAGGCAGAACATCTGCCCAGGTGCTCGAATGTTCGGTAGACTATGGAAGTTCTTTGCTCGATTCCATGATGTGAGAACAGACCACAGAACGGAAGTTTGGTAGGGCTCATTATAAAACATACAAAGACAACAAGAATGCGTCAAAATCAACATCTACACTCCGCAGGCCGCCTTACGATGTGTGTCGGAGGGTACTTCTGGCACCACTATCACATCCCTCACCTCCCCATTCCATTCATGAGTGTGAGCAAGGCGCCTGCAAAATTTGCATCCAGTCGTCCTTGTCGATCTTTCCGCGCCTTGCTGCCTCTTTGGTTTGATCGATTGTGGTCTTTAGCTTTTCCTCGTTTCGCTCTGTTCAAAATTTTGCAAATTCAGTCTGAGCTACAGTAAGTGGGAGACTCGAATGACGGCGACCAGTTGGACAGAGGATGACTATGATACTGTTAATGGCCCAATACGATACCATCTGCGTAAATTGAGTAATTTGTTATTAACTTCATATACTCTCTTGCGAGTTGCTTCACTTGTAATTACGTAATTCCGATCATTAACTGTTTTTTGTTTGCTGCAAGAGTGAGTCTTGATATTATCATTCAGTATTAAGATCAGCCTTCGATAAGCATACATTTGTTACTGGCTGCATAACTACTCTCAGAATATGTAACTGAGTTATAAGCCAAGCGTGGAAATTTAAATTCGGTACATTTGAACAGAACATTCTTGTATTATTACTAGTTCACGGTTTTGTCAAAAACTGTAAAACACAGACATTTTACGTAATTGCAGTTACAGTCAACTAAAATGTGTGTGAAATCTTATGGGACTTAACTGCTAAGGCCATCGGTCCCTAAGCTTACACACTACTTAACCTAAATCATTCTAAGGACAAACACACACACCCATGCCCGAGGGAGGACTCGAACCTCCGCCGGGACCAGCCACACAGCCCATAACTGCAGCGCCTAAGACCGCTCGGCTAATCCCGCGCGGCGACAGTTAACTAAGATTGGCCTTATAAAGGCCACGCATCAAAGAAAGTCTTGTATCACCCCGGTTCCCAGATCTCTTGAAGAGAGACGTTGACTGTGGATATTGTATCACAGACACAGTCCCTTTGACTGTTCAGAGATGTCACTAAACCCGCCACAGATGTAAACAACCATGCATGAGCAGCGCCAATTAAAGGGAGGGGGTCCGACAGCCGATCAGTTCCAGTCATTCCACCAGGATGGAGGTACACGGCTCGTGTTGTCTGTAGATCAACCATGCCTAGACAGTCAACACCGCGGTTCGATCGCGTCCGCACTGTTACTTTGTGCCAGGAAGGGCTCTCAACCAGGGAAGTGTACAGGCGTCTCGGAGTGAACCAAAGCGATGGAGGAGATACGGAGAGACAGGAACTGTTGATGACATGCGTCGCTCAGGCCGCCCAAGGCCTACTACTGCAGTGGATGGCTGCTACCTGCGGATTATGGCTCGGAGAGAATCTGACAGCAACGCCACCCTGTTGAATAATGCTTTCGTTCAGCCACAGGACGTCGTGTTACGACTCAGACTGTGCGCAATAGGCTGCATGATGCACAACTTCACTCCTGACGTCCATGCCGAGGTCCATCTTTGCAACCACACCATGCAGTGCGGTACAGATGGGCCCAACAACATGTCGAATGGACCGCTCAGGATTGGCATCACGTTATCTTCACCAATGAGTGTCTCATGTGCCTTCAACCAGACAATGGTCGGAGACGTTTTAGGAGGATATCCGGTCAGGCTGAACGCTTTAGACACGCTGTCCAGCGAGTGCAGCAAGGTGGAGGTTCCCTGCTGTTTTAGGGTGGCATTATGTGGGGCCGACATACGGCGCTGGTGGTCATGGAAGGCTCCGTAACGGCTGTAAGATACGTGAATGCCGTCCTCCGAACAATAATGCTACCATATCAGCAGCATATTGTCGAGGCATTCGTCTTCATTGTCGACAGTTCGCGCCCCCCTCGTGCACATCTTGTGAATGACTTTCTTCAGGATAACGACATCGCTCGACTGGAGTGGCCAGCATGTTCTCCAGACATGAGTCCAATCGGACACGCCTGGGATAGATTGAAAAGGGCTGTTTACGGACGACGTGACCCACCAGCCACTCTGAGGGATCTACGCCGAATAGCCGTTGAGGAGTGGGACAATCTGGACCAACAGTGTCTTGATGAACTTGTGGATAGTATGGCACGACGAATACAGGCATGCATCAATGTAAGAGGACGTGCTGCTGGGTATCAGAGGTACGGGTGTGTAGAGCAATCTGGACGACCACCTCTGAAGGTCTCGCTGTATGGTGGTACAACATGCAATGTTGGGTTTCATGAGCAATAAAAAGGGCGGAAATGATGTTTATGTTGATCGGTATTCCAATTTCCTGTAGAGGTTCCGGAATTCTCGGAACCGAGGTGATTCAAAACTTTTTTTGGTGTGTGTATTTAAGCCTCAAGTGAATTTCAAAATGGTTCAAATGGCTCTAAGCGCTATGGGACTTAACATCTGAGGCCATCAGACTAGACTTAGAACTACTTAAACCTAACTAACCTAAGGACATCACAGACATCCATGCCCGAGGTGGGATTCGAACCTGCGACCGTAGCAGCAGCGCGGTTCCGCACTGAAGCGTCTAGAACCTCTCGGTCACAACGGCCGGCAGTGACTTTCACGTTGTACTGATAGTACATTAATTTTACATGCTGTGGCCTTAATTTCAACCCTGTTATTGGCCACATAAAGTTTTCCTTTTAATTTGCTTTCTTAAAACCTTACGTCCGAGTAGATTACAAACTCCCAGCAGGATTGAGTAGCTGTGGACCAGAAACTCCAGTTAATCAATGCAACGAAAAACCAGTTCAAAGTTGCAAATTTTACTTTTTTATTCACCTGATGACCACTTTCGGGTCGAGACCCAGTTTCAAATCATCGTAACATAATCGAAAACGGCGTTTCCGAAGATGTGAAAACCATGTCTAAAATGTGCAACGAACAGTTACAGCGCATACAGATAACACTGTATTCGCTGTACTGGTTTTTCGTTGTACTTTTTAGTGTAGAGCGTCGAAGTTTTACTTTGTAAAGAAAATAACTAGAATGTTCAGGTCAAAGGTTTTGAATAGTCTTTTACTGTTTTCAGCAAATGTTTAAATCTATGATCTTTCTTAGTTTTTATAATTTCTATATTATATTTTGAAACTGTGTAATAGAATCTTTGTCAAAATGAATCATTTAATTTATGCCCAGAACGTTACTAGTCCCTCACCGTTCCCCACCACTACAGAACGATGCGTGGAAACGAAGCTGTCGGGGCATTCTCGTCGTGATTATTTCTTGAAATGTATGTGTGAGGCATTAAGGTGCCCAACTTTTTTTGGAACGTGTGCCATCAGCCTCTTAGGAGTGGCGTCATGTAGGAAGTGTTTGGCCACCAGATGCCTCTAACGCTGTCAAAACCGATGTATAACAACGCCGATCCTCCATGGAAACGGAAAAAGGCAACAGGAAAGGAAGAAAGAAGAGTGTAATCGAATACTAATCACTCATTAACGCAGAGCACATTACACGTATTTATGTTAAGGGTCAGCTGTCACATCTTGAACTAATCGTCGATTTGTGCAGACTTCCTTGCAATCCACTAGTCTCCTGGCCTTGCAGTCTTCCTACAGAAAACGACGTTGTCCGCCTGCAGCCTCATCGAATCTAAACAATAACAACTCTAACAGCTCTTTTGTGACACTACAGAAATTATTTTCACGTATGTCGATTTTGTCCCGTAATGATCGACTGTTGGTTTATAACCACATGTATAGCTGAAAGCTGTAGCGAGGCATCTATCCAACACGGTGCGCTAACAGGTGACATAATATCATTTTGTCCTTACAGAAGATTTATGAACGCTTGGTTGGTGTGTGAGACGTAAGTGGGCATGTCAACAAAAGAAAAAGGTACAGGCTGCTGTTGTAACGAAACATTTGCCGTGGCGTATTACTACGCGATGTGTCTGCTTGGAACTATGTCCTGGGGTGTGTGTAGTTGCGATGGTTTAAATTTTGTATTGTACTTGCAGATTTCATGAGGGTCGGGGCAGGAGTCTAATGCGTCCGCCTCTCACGAGTGACCACGACAAAGTGGACAAAGTGTTCTTTCCCAGCTGTACAGTCTCCAGAAGGACTCGCAGAATCAGTGGCTGGAACCTTCTCCGACGCTACTTTAACTATTTATGTCATCTTATAGTAACTGTGAGTTTTTAAAAGAAATTAATTTTTCCAAATGACTTGATGAGACAGACTCACTTGGTCTGCATGTCTTGAATTGAGGAATTAGTTTTTTTAGTAAATAGCACATACCCAATTTGAATGTCAGTCTTTGATACTTTGACCCCTTGTTTTGGCAGGCTCCAGTAACTTTAAGGCGCTCAAGACAGTTTGCAACATTGACTGCTACCTCGTGGGCGGTCAATGGTTACGTTTGGCAACGTAACATCGGCGAAATCCGACGTGTCACACTCAATCTATCCTTCCACAAAGGGCTATTGTATCTCTTCAAGATCCCGGCAAGTTTGGCTCTGTTCTAGTCAATCATTGCCCACCACTCTCTCTGAAACTCTCAACAACCTCTCGTTATTTCAGTTTATCCAAGTCCCATCTCATTATTTTTCTATCTTTTCGGAGTTCCTTCAGGTTTAATCTACAGTTCTTAACTAATAAATTGCGGTCGAAGTGCACACCTGCCACTATAAATGTCTTACACTTTAAAATTTAGTATCGAAACCACTGTCTCATCGTTATATAACCAATTAGAAAACTTTATGTGTCTCCAGCTCTCTTCCACGTATACAACCTTATTTCACGTTTCTTAAACCAATCACTCTGGCATCCGCCTTATCATTTTTCAGTTGTCTCCTGTTTTATGTGCTCCATTCTATTACATGATTCATACATGTCGGTTTCGATGATGTTGTCGTTTTGCTTTCATGCAGAGTACAAGAACTCTTTCTGACCAATACTACTCGTTCGATACCACTACATCGATCGATTTTTGTGAAGTCTATTACTGTCCAGGAACACAGTTCGTCATCGAATAACAGTTCCGCACTAATACGCCGCCCGCAACTGTAGCCGAGGGTGGTAGTGCACGCCTGAGTGGGGACCGTCGAGGCAGATGTAACTGGCTCGAATACAAGTGGTGGAAACTATTTTTATAGGCGGTAAAGGGAGGAGTTGATTCCAGGTCACCAGACTTTGGGCCAATGTTCTAGGTTAAATTCCAAGCCCCTCCCCAGTGTCTTATGGAGCGAGGCCAGATGACGCTCTTGATGGTGACAAGTCCGTCGGATGGGGGCGCTAAGCTATGTGGAGCGCTAGGTACCACTGTTTGTCGGCACCGGGTATCACCCACACTCACTTCTCAGCGTTATACAAGCAGGCTGGAGACCACACTATATGTGTTATACAGACATCCACTATAGGCAGTTCGTTCAACTCAAACTTAAACCACAATTCTCACACACTGCGAAGAAAGTGGGGCACTGTGGGTGGAAGAAATCACACGACGAGGCAGCTACACCTACCGTCTGGGGTCTCCAAGCGAACAGTACCATATGAATTATTAGTAATAATAATAATAATAAGAAGAAGAAGAAGAAGAAGAAGAATAGTAATAATAATTATTTTTTTATTTGCTGACATATTCCTCTATACAAATGTTTTTGAAGAATCAGCCTCAGTTGCGCAAATTTTCTGGTCTTTACCTAGCCTTCTTCAGAAGCATTAAATTACTATAACATGACAGAGTAAGGCACAGTCAACATTAAAATTGAAACCTATAGTACCATAGTACCATGAGTTGCGTGCTGCCAACCGATCGCGTGGTGAAGAGATGCCGGGGCTGGACTTCAGTTAAGTAGTTTTAATTCGACATGATACCGCGGTACTATAGGTTTTTATTTTAATGTTGCCTGTGCCTTACTCTGGCATGTTATAGTAATTTTACGCTTCTGAAGAAGGGTAGATTAACTTAGCCGAAACCTGATAAAGACCAGAAAATTTGCGCAACTGATGTTGATTCTTCAACACATTAGTCTATCACAGTTGCTGACGGGGCTGCTATATGCTAGAAATTCACAAATGTTTTTCTCCAACATAACAAATGCCCGGCAATTATTACTTCTCTCACATAAGACCTTGATTTATCTCATCAGGATGTCCCTCCAGGTGTTTCGAGCTTGTACATCTTCTTCCCCTGCACCAAATCTTCTCATTGTTAATTGTGCATTTTGGACCCAGGTGGTTATAGGGCATTCTCTTGTCTTCCTTCCATCCGGTTCCCACTCCATTTTAGGTATTCTGGATTCCTCAACTCTTCTTACATGTCTGTACTACTGTGAGTTCGTTCTATCCATCTCGTACTTCCATTCTCTTTATTACTTCGTCTTTTCTTACTTCCTTTTTTTCATGAAATTCTTGCTGATGTTCTCTAGAAGTCCATTTCCACTGCTTACACCTTTTTACGTGTTTCAGATTAGTGGTCCAAGTCTCCATTCCACAAAAAATTATGACCTCTAGTATCGATTTATGTATGACGCTTTTGGTTCGGTTTATTAAATTTCTGCTCCATAAGACTGAGCAGAGCATCCCATTGACGTTCCTTCCCCTGCTAATTCGTTTGTTAATGTCTGCCTCCGATTTTCTCTAAAGCTCTAAAATGAATCCCAAATAGCAGGAAGTATAGACCTTCATAATTTTCTTTCGTCTATGTAAAAGTCACCTGGATCATTATTGAGGCATTCTGTTTTCTGATAATTAATCTTCAGTCCCCACTTCCTGTATTCCATTGCTGACTGGCAACATATACATCGAAGTGCTGCCAGTTGATCGGGTTTCACTAGGCATGGCCTGCATCTCAATAAGTGTGGGAAAGAGAGGCAGTCAAAGCTTATAGCTGAGTGTGTGGTGGGTGTTGGTGAGATCACTCGTGGAAAAATTCCTCTAGTAGTTGGTGTTAGAGCTGCATCATTTTTAAATTGAAGTCAGCTGATATGTGTACCTGCTTAAAGGAAGTCCCTCTAACAAATGAATCACCTCCAGAGGAGGTCAGGTATCCAAGTGGAGAAGGGAGTAGCATACTTCATCAAACTATAAGAAGTATTAGGGATAAAGTTAGTAAACTGCCTATAGTTGTTGACTCTGACATTATTAATATATCGGGGCATTATATAAATAATTTGACAGTTCAGAGGCTCTCTTAACCACATCACAGATTAGTTGGCTGTCTTTCAAGGCCCTCTTTGCGGAGTGGGGGGGGGGGGGGGGCGGTGGTGGCCATGTATGTAAAAAGTAATATTCCATTTGAGTCCGTAGATGTATCATGACACTGCACTGAACAGGTACATGAATGTAGTGTAGGGGCAGTTGAATTTAGAGAAACTAAACTTCTAATTGTTATTGTTTATAGGTCCCCTAACTCTGACTTCAGAGCATTTTTGCCCAAGCTAGAAAGGGTTCTTGGTTCACTTTATAGGAAGTGGTGACTTCAATATTAATTTTGTATATGATTGTGCAAGAAAAAGGATGTTGGTAGATCTTCTAAACTCATATGATCTGATGGATATTGTGTCTTTCCCAACCTGGGAGCAGGGGAACAGTAGGACTGCCATAGACAATATTTTTATTCATTCTTCATTACTGGATGGGCATTCTGTTAGTCAAAGGGTGAATGGCCTTTCGGACCATAAAGCACAAAGTTTAACATGTAAAGGATTTTGTACTGAAACAAATGTTCCATATAATTACAAACTATGTAGGAAAGCTAATCAAACAGCAATAGAGAGTTTTTTTAAACCTAGTTGAGGAACAAGAGTGGCAGGACTTTTATAGTGCTGCTAACGTAAATGACAAATATAATACACACATTTTTCATGCTCGTTGAGAGTTATTTTCCACTAGAACGTTCTAAACAGGGTACTAGCAGTAAAAGGGAGCCTGGGTGGCTGACTAGTGGGATAAGGATATCATGTAGAACAAAGTGGTAATTACATGAAAATGTTAGAAATATTCACAATCAAGCTACAGTAGCCCATTACAAACAGTACTGCAAGGTGCTTATAAATTTTATTAGGAAAGCAAAGAGTATGTGGCATGCAAATAGAATATATAATTCACAGGATAAAATTAAAACCATGTGGTCAGTTGTGATGGAAGTGCCTGGTCAGCAGCACAAGGTCGATGATATAAATTCAGTTCGTAGTAAAAATATTTCTTTTTCTGATAAATCAGATATATGTACAGTATTTAACAATCATTGTCTGAGCGTTGCTGGTCAATTAAACAAAAATTTAGTTTCTACAGGGAATCATGTAACACTCCAGGCAAATGCCTTTCCGAAATTGATGTCTGAAATACTACTCTGTAATACTGGCGAGGGGGGAGATTGAGTCAACAATTAAATCACTGAAGACTAAGCACTCTCTTGGTTGTTTTGATGCAGTGCGTAGCAGAATATTAAAGTACTGTGCTGCACATGTTAGCCCTGTACTTAGCCATATTTGTAATTTTTCCTTTACGAATGGTCACTTTCCTAAGTGATTAAAGTACTCACTAAGGTAGCCTCTTTACAAAAAGGAAGAAATGGATGATTTAAACAATTTTAGACCTATTTCTATGCCATCAGTGTTTGATTAAGATGTTGAAAAGACTATGTAAGGATAATTGATCATTTTATATCACATAATTTGCTATCAAATGTACAGTTCGGCTTTAGAAGTCGTTTAACAACTCAAAATGATATATTCTCCTTTCTCTGTGAGGTATTGGATGGATTTAACACAAGGTTTCGAACGCTAGGAAATTTTTTGATTTAACTAACGCGTTTGATTGTGTTGGTCATGAAATACTGCTCCAGAAGTTGGACCACTATGGAATTCGGGGAGTAGCTCACAACTGGTTCACCTCTTACTTTATCAACAGACAGCAAAAGGTCATTATTCACAGTGTTGAGAATGGCTATGATGTGGGGTCTGAGTGGGTTATGGTCAAGTGGGGAGTGACCCAGGGATCAGTGCTGGGGCCACTCCTGTTCCTTCTTAATAAAAATGATATGCCCTCTAGTGTTACAGGTGATTCTAAACTACTTCTGATTGCTGATGACAATAGCTTGGTAGTAAAGGATGTCGTGCGCAAAATTGGCTCTGTTTCAGATAGTGCAGTTCATGACGTAAGTTCATGGCTTGTAGAAAGTAAATTAACACTAAAACACAGTACTGCTCAATTTTTAAAGTTTCTAACACAAAACGCGACATTTTAATTTCACAGAATTGGCATATGATTAGTGAAACTGAACAGTTCAAATTCCTTAGTGTTCAGGTAAATAGTTAACTGTCGTGGAAAGTTCAGAATGTTGTTCAAAGACTTAACGCTGCCATTTTTATTATTCGAACGGCATTTGACGTAAGGGATCGTTCGACACAAAAATTAGTCTAGTTTGCTTATTTTCATTCGCTTCTGTCATGTGGTATTATATTTTGGGGTAACTCTTCCCATTCTAAGTTCGCGAAACTCTAGTCGACCCCTGTTCACTAATCTGGGTATTCTGACACTGGCTGCTCAATATATATATATATATTCTTTACTGTTGTTTCCCGTTAACAATATCAGCTGATTCCCAAGAATTAGCAGCGTTCATTCAGTTAATACTAGGCAGAAACCCAGTATGCATTTAGATCGCACTTTCTTAATTCTTGTGCAGAAAGATGTGCAGTATACTGGTACATCCATTTTCAATAAGCTGCCACAAGAATTCAAAAATCTTAGCAGTAATCCACACGCTTTCAAATAGGAATTGAAGAGTTTCCTCATGGGTCATTCCTTCTACTCTATCGAGGAAGTCCTTGAAAAATTAAGCTGGTTCCTCTGTTACATTGTTGATGGCGCTTACTGAAACGTATGGCATGACTTTTTCTTGAGTTCATAAACATTTTATTTCACCTGTTATTACTTTTATGTTGTAATTTCATGTACTCACACGTTAAATGACCTTGGAGATTCGCTCCTCAATTTGTTCCTACGGAACCAGACGTGTAAACAAAATAAAAAAATAATACAATTTCCAATTTCCATCGACTCCGTCTTGTGCTATAACTACTTGATAATGGTTTATTTAATAATAATAATAATAATAATAATAATAATAATAACAGCTTTTTAGTAATTTGAACACTCTAGTTCTTCTTTCCAGTGCAGGTACCTGTCAAACACGAAGAGATCTATGCTTACCAGACAAAATATTAGTCAATACCTTAATACGGCACACGCTGCATTGAGAACGGTATAGGCTGCGTATCAGTGGTACCAGGCGCTGATGCGACTCTGCACTATGTGCGCGCCTATCGGTTGTGTGGGACTAATGCAAGTCGGGTAGAAATGGAGACGAGGCGGAATTGACGATAGGAGATATCATGTTTGGACGTGGCCATGATTAAACCGTAAATTCAGTTACCCAATTTGTTGGTGTATCAACGAGGAGTATCGAAATTGTCTGCAGGAAATTGTGTACCACTGGAAAAACATGGCGTAAGACCAGTGATCATGAAAGATCCTCACCGACAAAGAGCGGAGACTTGTGCCGCTCCTTGTCAATGAATATCGTTTTCAAATCCGACAGTGGTTGCAGCTGTAAGGAAATGTGGGTCCATTTCAACCAATTTTCTAGTGATTATTGAGTAGGGGATTGCATGGAATGGATATTTTTGGCTAAGAAGGACGCAGAAGGACATTTCTCGCAACGACGCACACTGGTGGATACCTTACACGGGTCAAAAAATAAATAAATAAATAAAATAATAAATAAAAAAAATAAAAACAGGGACTGGCGAAAAGAATCAAATGGGTCTGAGCGCTATGGGACTTAACATCTGAGGTCACCAGTCCCCTAGAACTTAGAACTACTTAAATCTAACTAACCTAAGGACATCACACACGTCAATGCCCGAGGCAGGATTCGAACCTGCGACCGTAGCCGTCGCGCGGTTCCAGACTGAAACGCTTAGAACTGCTCAGAGAGACTGGACACTGGCCGACGTGTCGTGACTTGTGTTTTTCAAAATATTTAACCATCGAATTCATCAACGACCCATTGGTGGCGTTTAATCCGCTTTGTGCGGAATGGCCAGCCAGTGTGGCCGAGCGGTTCTAGGCGCTTCAGTCTGGAACCGCGCGACCGCTACGGTCGCAGGTTCGAATCCTGCCTCGGGCATTGACGTGTGTGATGTCCTTAGGTTAGTTAGGTTTAAGTAGTTCTAAGTTCTAGGGGACTGATGACCTCAGATGTTAAGTGCCATATGCTGAGAGCCATTTGAACCATTTATGTGTGCAGTATATGGTTCAGGCCGGAAGTGGTATGGGAGTCTCGATTGTACCTTGGCTCGCATTCATTAATTAAAGTTGTTGTTGTTGGTGCTGTTGTGCTCTACTTTATTCTCTGCAAACCTCTTCATCGCTGAATAACTACTGCAACCCGCAGCCTCCTGACTCTGCTTACTGTATTCGCCTCTTCGTTTCCCTCTCCGACTTCCCTTCCCCCCTCCCCCCCCCCCCCCCCAATCCCACCACCTCCCTCCAGTGCTAAATTCGTGATGCTTGATGTCCAGAACCCGTCCTATCAACCGATTCCTCCTTTTAGTTAAGTTGTGCCCTAAATTTCGTGTCTCCCCAGTTCTACTGAGTACCTCCTCATTAGTTGCGGGATCTCCCATCTAATCTTCCCCATCTAAACTTCAGCATCCTTCTATAGCACCACATCTCAGACGCCCTTGTACTCTTCTCATGCAAAAAATTTATCGTCTGTGTTTCACTTCCATACAACATCTTTAGAAAAGACTTCCTAACACATATGTTCTATTCTTCAGCAACGCTTTTCTTGCCATTGCCAGTCCACGTCTTATACCATCTCTACTTCGACCATCATCAGCCATTTTCTTATCTGAGTAACAATGCCCATGTACTACTTTTAGTGTCTCGATTGCTATTATAATTCCCGTATCACCTGATTTAATTCGACTACGTTCCGTTACCCTTGTTTTGCTCTTGTTGATGTTCATTTTGTATCCTCGTTTCAAGACGCTGTCCATTCCGTTCAACTGCACTCCCAAGTCCTTTGCTGTACCTTACAGAATTACAATGTCATCGGCAAAACTCACATTTTTTTTATTTTTGCTTCTCTAAATTTTCTTTGTTTTCCTTTACTGCATGCTGAGTGTACGGATCGAATAACTTCGGGGATAGCCTAGAACCCTGTCTCACTCCCTTCTCAACCACTGTATCGCTTTCATGCCCATAGTCTCTTATAATTGCCGTCTCTGTACAACTTCTAAATAGCTTTTTGCTCCCTGTATTTTGCCCTCGCTAGCTTCAGAATCCGAAAAAGAATATTCCACCCAACATTGCCAACAGCTTTCCCTAGGTGTACAGTTGCTATAAACTTAGGTTTACCTTTCTTTAACCCATCTTCTAAGAGAAGTCGTAGGGTCAGTATAGCCTCGCGTGTTCCTACATTTCTCCGGAATTCAAACTGATCTTCCCAGACTTCGCCTTCTAACAGTTTTTCCATTCTTCTGCAACGAATTGTGTCAGTATTTTCCAAGCATTCCTTATTAAACTGATAGTTCGGTAGTATTTACACCTGTGAGCAACTGATTTCTTTGGAAATGCAATTATAGTATTCTGCTTGAAGTCTGGTGGTATTTAACCTCCCTCACACAAGCTTCGAAGTCCTTACAATTGTACTCTAGCCATTCCTGCTGAGTCAGTTTCCATATTTCTCAATTTCAATTTTTGGAATTTTGTATTCGAACAGAAGGACATGAAAAGATTATGGGTGAATTTGGAGAGGATATGGCGGCCAACAGGAACGGGAAACAACTCTTGGATTTCTGTGCCGGTATGGGCTTAGTAATCACAAACTCCTTTTTTAAACATAAGAACATTCACCTGTATACTTGGGAAGGCAGGGGAACCAGATCTGTCATTGACTATGTAATAACAGATCAGGAGTTCACGAAGGCTGTGAGGGTCACACGTGTATTCAGGAGATTCTTTGATGACACTGATCACTATTTAATCTGCAGTGAAATTGGTATTGTGAGGCCGAAAGTGCAGCAGGTCAGGTCCATATGTAGGAGGATAAGAGATAAGAAACTTCACGATAAGGAAATCAGGCACAAGTACATAACAGTGATCTCAGAAAGGTACCAGTTAGTTGAATGTAGTCAATTGCAGTCATTGGATAAGGAATGGAGAAGGTAGAGGGACACAGCACTAGAAGTGGCTAAAGAATGTCTTGGAACAGTAGTGTGGATGAAGCAAACAGCTTGGTGTAATGACACAGTCAAGGCAGCCTGTAAAAAGAAAAAGAAGGCGTATCAAAAATGGCTACATACTAGAACTCAGGTAGACAGAGAAAGTTCTGTTGAAGAAAGAAACAAAACCAAACAGATAACTGCAGCATCCAAGAAGAAATCTTGAGAAGGCTTTGGAAACAGGTTGGAGACTTTGGCTCAAGCTGCTGGAAAACCATTCCGGAGTGTAATTAGCAGTCTTCGAAAGGGAGGTAAGAAGGAAATGACAAGTATTTTGGACAGGTCAGGAAAACTTCTGGTGAATCCTGCTGATGCCTTGTGCAGTTGGAGGGAATATGTTGAAGAGCTGCTCAATGTAGGTGAAAATACGATCAGTAATGTTTCAGATTTCGATGGACAATGGGATAGGAATGATGATGGAAATAGGATCACATTTGAGGAAGTGGAGAAAATGATCAATAGATTGCAGTGCAATAAAGCGGCTGGGGTGGATGAAATTAAGTCGGAACTCATCAAATACAGTGGAATGTCAGGTCGTAAATGGCTACACAGGATAATTGAAATGGCGTGGGAGTCGGGACAGGTTCCATCAGACTGGACGAAAGCAGTAATCACACCAATCTTTAAGCATGGAAACAGAAAAGATTGTAACAACTACAGAGGTATCTCTTTAATCAGCGTTGTGGGTAAGATCCTCTCAGTTATTGTTGAAAGGAAAGTGCGAGTATTAGTTGAGGACCAATTGGATGAAAATCAGTGTGGGTTTAGGCCTCTTAGAGGTTGTCAGGACCAGATCTTTAGCTTACGGCAAATAATGGTGAAGTGTGACGAGTGGAACAGGGAATTGTATCTATGCACCCCCAGGGACTCAGCATTCTTTTGCTGGGTACGGGCTAGGCGACCCCGGGGTTCCTGAGCTGGGGACTGGTAAGCGCCGCCCGTCCCCTGTCACCGTAAACTCTGAGCATACTTCAGCGACCACCGTGCGGCGCGGCGGTGGAACGTTGTGTGTCTCAGGGAATGGGGATCTTGGCTTGACCGCCCGGATCGCGAGGATGGAATACACCTCTATAAAAAAACCCTCAATCTCAAGGTGTGCTGCGCGCTGATGGGATGCATGGCTGTTGAGGTGGAACAGTCGCAAGCGGGCAACCTCTGGGGAACCTGCCGCACTTCAGTTGTATAAGGCTTACCTAGGCATGCGGGGCTCTGTCTAGGTGGACTTCTAGTTCCCTAGCTGCTCGTGGGACCGCGATGGATCCTTCGAAATCCTCTTTTCTTCCTCCCAGCGGAAAGGGTGGGCCGCTGGAAGGTTCTAACACCCAGTCTCTTAAGAGGGCCCGTGCAGTCAGTCCCCCTCACTCCGGCGCTTCTTTAAAAAGTCCAGTCTTAGGTAACAGAATGCATCCTGGTAATCCGAATGTGTTTCTCATTGTGAAACGGAAGGGTAGTTTTGAGAAGGTTTCGCCCTTCTATATACAAAAGGGATTGGAGGGAATCTGTGGCTCCTCAAAATCGGTGAAGCGCTTACGTAATGGGACCTTGCTAGTGGAAACTTCCACTTCCCAGCAAGCAACTAACCTCCAATCTGCTAAATGCCTTGGAGAGTATGCCATAGACACTGAACTGCACAGCACCTTGAACTACAGCAAAGGTGTTGTGACATGCCGGGATCTAGTTGATATTCCCAAGGAAGAACTGCAACGTGAGTGGGCTTCAGACGGTATCGTTGATGTCCAACACATCATGACGAGGGTTGATGGCACTCTTGTCAAATCCGACTCCTTTATTCTGACCTTCAGTAGCACAAAACTTCCTGAACATGTTAAAGCTGGCTTCCTTCGCCTTAGTGTGCGGCCTTATTTCCCGGCCCCAATGTGCTGTTTCAAATGCCAGCGTTTTGGGCATACCACCTTAGTCTGTAACGGCGAAGCGACTTGTGGAAACTGTGGTCAGGCTGCTCATGAAAGAGTTGGTTGCTCGTCTCCGGCTAAATGTATTAATTGCTCTGGGAACCACCCTGTTTGGAGTCGGGACTGCCGCATATTTTTAGAGGAACGCAAGGTCCAGGAAATAAAAACGACCAAGCGTATCCCCTAAGGTGAGGCCAAGAAGATTTATAAGTCGATGCAACCTCCCACATTTGCTACATCTTTTGCATCCCTGGTACAGAAGCCTACTCCAAAAGTCGATGCCTCGACGCAGACTGAGGTGGTGAGTGTTGGCACTAACACCTGCAGCTGTCAGTGCACTTGCACCGCAGCCAGTGTTTCAGAGCCAGTAGCCCCTACTCACACGGCAGACAAAGGTACAGTGGCGAACTTGGTCCAGCCCCTCGCGCCTCCAACAGCTGAGGTTGTCCCCAAGCCCAGTGCGCCAATTACCACCTCCCACATCAGCTCCCTCAAAGCCCACCAAACCACAGAAAGCTACTGTACAGCAGCAACAGCGGGTCAAATCCCGTGGTAAACCATCTGACCATGCGGATGTTGTTTTACGCGAGGCTTCATCTGACTCTTCCCCAGAGTTGATGGAGTACGATGTATGTGTGGGGCACTCATCTCGTCCCACGCCTGCCCCTCCACCTGCTGCGGTCTCCCCGCCCGTCGGAGAGACAGGATGAAGGTGCTACCCCCAACATAGATGGCTCCCATACTCCAGTGGAACTTGCGAGGGTTCAGGACGCATGTGGAGGAACTTCGTCTACTTTCTCAGGGTAGACCACTGTGTCTCTGTCTCCAGGAGACGTATTTCCATCCATCATACTCCCCTGAGATTCGAGGCTATACACTCCACAAAAAGGACGACCTGCGTGGAGAGAGAACTAGAGGAGGCGTAGGTATTTTCGTCAGGACGGACTACCTCTCCTCGCCTCTCTCACTTACGACGACTCTACAGGCCGTCGCTGTGTCCGTGCACGTGCGTCATCCATTGACTGTATGTTCACTTTACTTGCCCCCACACGATGCTCTTGATGAAGCGGCCCTCACCGACCTTCTTACACAGCTCCCCCAGCCATTCATTATTTGTGGTGATTTTAATGCCCACAATGTGCTTTGGGGCTCTGCAATTACCTGCCCCAGGGGTAGAGCGATTGAGAGGCTTCTCCTGTCATCCTGTGCCTACTTGCTCAATGGAGGACAGAGTACTCATTTCTCCACCGCGACTGGGTCGTTCTCTGCCATTGATCTCTCGCTTTTCTCTCCAGCTCTTGCCGCCAGTGCTCACTGGGAAGTGGTCGCTGATTTGCACGGCAGTGATCATTTCCCAATCTGGATTCACCTGCCAGATGGCGTGGGCCCCGATAGGAGACCACCACGATGGGTGCTCCGTGGAGCTGACTGTACACTTTATAGTCAGTTGGCCCAAGTCGACCACTGTGCGAATGTTGAGATGTGGGTGGATCATAGTACCAAAACGGTCCACCACGCCGCTGCAGCATCCATTCCACAGTCCACAGGCCACCGGAAAAGGCCACCTGTACCTTGGTGGAGTGCCGACTGCCGCTCTTCAATCAGGACCAGGCGTGCGGCTCTGCGTCGGTTCAAGTGTCGGCCGACTGCTGAGAATCTTGCAGTCTTTCGGGTGGCGAGGGCAAGATGTCGCCGCATTATTCGTGAGAGCAAGAAGAGGTCGTGGCAAACGTTCCTGAACACCATTAATCGTTCCACCAAAAGTTCCATTGTGTGGGAGACCATTAGGAGTATTTCTGGCAGAGGAGGGAGGTGCCCCATAGCTGCTGTAATGACTAACGGTACTCTCCACACAGATCCGCGAGACATTGCCCAGACTATGGCAGCGTATTTTGCCACAGTTACTGCAACAACCAGTCAGGATCCAGGTTTCCAGCGCCATAGAGCGGTTGCTGAGAGATGTAGTCTGAACTTCCAGTCCACCTCTCATGAAGCTTACAACTGCCCATATTCTATGTGGGAACTGGATTCTGCGTTGTCTGGAGCTCGTGACATCCCCTGGTCACGACAGGATCCATTACAGTATGCTATGGCACCTCACAATGCGCAACAGAGAACTCCTCCTCGCACTTTTTAATGACATTTGGGCGTCGGGTCACTTTCCTGACGCGTGGCGTGAGGCAGTTTTAATCCCTTTTTTAAAACCTGGGAAAGACCGCACGAGCCCAAGTAGCTACCGTAGTATTGCCCTCACTAGTTGCATAGGGAAGACCGCCGCCTTGTCTGGATGTTAGAATCCCGGCAACTCCTTAGTCGCTTTCAGTGTGGGTTCAGGAGGTTTCGTTCCACCTTCGATAACCTTGCCCTGCTGGAGGCGGCTATACAACAAGCTTTCCTCCGCCGTCATCATCTTCTAGGTGTATTTTTCGACATCGAGAAGGCCAACGATACCACTTGGAGGCGTCTCATCCTGGAGCAGCTTCACGAATGGGGTTTTCGTGGTTGTCTTCCTCTTTTTATTCAGTCTTTCCTCTCGCCACGATATTTTAGATACCGAATTGGTGACGTCCTGTCTGATCGCTTTGAGCAGTAGAATGGTGTCCCTCAGGGTAGCGTTTTAAGTGTGACTCTCTTTGCCATCGCTACTAATAGCATTACGTCCATAGTGAAAAGTCCTGTCCAGTGTTCTCTGTTTGTCGATGATTTCTCTTTGTTCTGCTCTTCTTCAAGCCTTGCCACGACAACTCGTCAGTTGCAACTTACGATTAGGCGTTTGGATGCCTGGGCGCAGTAGAGTGGATTTAAATTTTTCACCGAGAAGTCTGTATGTGTTCTTTTTAACCATTCTCGTTCGATTTTAACCTTTCCTGAGTTGCGGTTGAGGGACACTATTCTTACTTTTAAAGACACGGTGAGATTTCTGGGGCTCATTTTTGACTCGAGGCTCACGTGGTTACCTCATCTGAAAGACCTGAAACGGCGGTCGCTTCAGGCTTTAAGTATTTTAAAATGTCTTAGTCACAGTACATGGGGAGCTGACAGGACTTGTCTGCTCCAGTTTTACAGGGCGTTTGTCTGATCTCGGCTCGATTATGGGTGCACGGTGTATGGGTCTGCGAGGCCTTCTTACTTAAAGTTGTTGGACGTTGTGCACCATGAAGGGCTTCGGTTGGCCACTGGGGCATTCCGAACTAGCCCCATACCAAGCCTCTGTGCAGAGGCTGGTGAACCGCCACTTCATATGCGGCGACGGCTACTTACAGTGCGCCAGGCGTATAAAACTTTGTCCACGCCATACACCCCTGCGTACCATACCGTTGCTCAGCCTCCTTTGGCACGGTTGTTTCATAGCCGGCAAAATGCGACGCAGCCCTATGGGATTCGCGCACAGGATTGCCTCGCTGCGATGTCTATGGCTGGTCTTCGTGTTTTACGTCGCGGTTGGAGCAGATCTCCACCTTGGCTCCTCCGGCGACCCAAACTTATTTTAGATTTGACTCGTTTTAAGAAGGATGGCGCGCCAGATTTTACATTCCAGCCACTGTTTTTCAACATTTTAGATGTGCATCACGGTTTCACTGTCGTTTACACTGATGGCTCCAAACAGGAGACTTTCCTTGGCTGTTCTGTGGTGTTCCCTGACCATGTTACCCGGATTCGCCTCCCTGCTGAATATACCGTTTTCGCAGCGGAGCTCCACGCGATCGTGAAGGCATCTACTCGATGCATCATGTTAGGGGCGATCGATTTCTTCTCTGCTCCGATTCTCTTAGTGCCTTACAATCACTGCAGAACCTATACCTGACTGAGGAGATGGTCCAGCTGATCCATGACCAACTGTACTTGCTCCAACGGCGGGGTAAAGAGGTATCCTTCTGCTAGGTGGCTGGTCATGTCGGCATATGGGGCAATGAACAGGCTGATCGGGCTGCCAAGGAGGCCTGCAGAGAGCAGGATGTGGTCCAGTGTCCTATCCGCTTGCAGTCGGTCATCGCTGCACTCCACAGGAAGTGCATGGAGTTGTGGGAGGACGAGTGGCTGGCGGTGACGGCCAATAAACTGCGGTCGGTAAAGTCAACCACTCGGCCGTGGCGTTCCTCCTGCCGGTTGCTCAGGCGGGAAGAGGTGGCCCTCACACGTCTTCGGATCGGGCACTGTCCTCTCACACATAGCTATTTATTACGGCGGGAGGATCCTCCGTTTTGTGATGCTTGTGGTGTGCACATTTCTGTCCGGCACATTTTAACAGACTGCACTTTATACCGCGATGCAAGGGCGGAAGCACAAGTTGATGGGGATCTGCCTTCTGTTTTAGTCTTGTGTGTCTAGGGTTTTTAAGTTTTGTGACGTGTCTGGACTCTGGCCTAAACTTTTAGGCTGGAGGTTGTAGTGTATTGCAGAGTGGCTGACTCCTCCCCTTTTTTGTTTGTGGTCAGCCAGCCACTTCCATCTGCTATACTGCTTTGGCTCCCTCTACCACTAACTTCCTGTGTTGTCCATGTTTTACTGCTGACGCCCTGCTTCCTCCCACGCTTCGGCGTGGGTGAGCACATATTTTTCAATGATTGTTGCCAGTGTTTTATGTTCCGTTTTATGTCAATATTCTGAGGTTTTTTCTTGACACCCGTCTCACTATGATACTCAACGGGCGCTGAAGACCTTGCTGTCGTTCGCCCACAAACCCCTCTACCTCCCCTTGTATCTATGTTTTATAGATCTAGAAAAGGCATATGACCGGGTTCCTAGGAGGAAGTTACTGTCTGCTTACGAGATTATGGAATAGGAGGCAAACTTTTGCAAGCAGTTAAAGGTCTTTACATAGATAGTCAAGCAGCAGTTAGAGTTGACGGTAAATTTTCACGGTTCAGGGTAGTTTCAGGGGTAAGACAAGGCTGCAACCTGTCTCCACTGTTGTTCATATTATTTATGGATCATATGTTGAAAACAATAGACTGGCTGGGTGAGATTAAGATATGTGAACACAAAATAAGCAGTCTCGCATATGCGGATGACTTAGTTGTGATGGCAGATTCTACTGAAAGTTTGCAGATTAATATTTCAGAGCTAGATCAGAAATGTAAGGACTATGGTATGAAGATTAGCATCTCCAAAACAAAAGTAATGCCAGTGGGAAAGAGATATAAACGGATTGAGTGCCAAATAGGAGGAACAAAGTTAGAACAGGTGGACGGTTTCAAGTACTTAGGATGCATATTCTCACAGGATGGCAACATAGTGAAAGAACTGGAAGCGAGGTGTACCAAGGCTAATGCAGTGAGCGCTCAGCTACGATCTACTCTCTTCTGCAAGAAGGAAGTCAGTACCAAGACTAAGTTATCTGTGCACCGTTCAATCTTTCGACCAACTTTGTTGTATGGGAGCGAAAGCTGGATGGATTCAGGTTACCTTATCAATAAGGTTGAGGTTACGGATATGAAAGTAGCTAGGATGATTGCAGGTACTAGTAGATGGGAACAATGGCAGGAGGGTGTCCACAATGAGGAAATCAAAGAAAAACTGGGAATGAACTCTATAGATGTAGCAGTCGGGGCGAACAGGCTTAGATGGTGGAGTCACGTTACACGCATGGGAGAAGCAAGGTTACCCAAGAGACTCATGGGTTCAGCAGTAGAGGGTAGGAGGAGTCGGGGCAGACCAAGGAGAAGGTACCTGGATTCGGTTAAGAATGATTTTGAAGTAATAGGTTTAACATCAGAAGAGGCACCAATGTTAGCACTGAATAGGAGATCATGGAGGAATTTTATAAGGGGGACTATGCTCCAGACTGAACGCTGAAAGGCATGATCAGTCATAAATGATGATGATGTATTTCCTTTCGCCTGCTTCATTTGCTGCATTCTTACATTTTCTCCTTTCATGAATTAAATTCAGTATCTCGTCTATATACATGAACTTCTACTAGGCCTTGACCTTTTACCTATTTGATCCTCTGCTGCCTTCACTGTTTCATCTCTCAAGCCTTCCCATTTGTCTTCTACTGTTTTCCTTTCTCCTGTCCAGTCAATCATCGCCCAATACTCCCTCTGAAACTCTCAACAACCTCTTGTTAGTTCAGCTTATCTGAGTCCCATCTCCTTCATTTCCTACCTTTTTGTAAATTCTTCAGTTTCAATCTACGTTCATAACCAATAAATTGTGGTTGGAGTCGACACCTGCCACTGGAAATATCTTACAATTTAAAATCTGGTACTGAAATCTGTCTTATCATTATACAACCAATCAGAAGTCTTATGGTGTCTCCAGCTCTCTTCCACGTATCAACCTTATTTCATGTTTCTTAAGCCCAGTGTCAGGATTCATTAAATTACGCTATGTGCAAAATCTCCCATTCGGCTCCTTCTTTCAATCCTTTCCCCCAGTCCATACTCGCCTACTATTTTTTCTTCTCTTTCTTTTACTACTATCGAATTCCTGTCCCCCATCACAATTAAATTTCCGTCTCCCTTCACTGGCTCAATAATTTGTTTTATCTCATATTTCTTCAATCTCTTCTTAATCTGCGGAAATAGCATATAGACATGTAGTACTGTGGTGGTTGGGGGCTTAGTGTCTATCTTGTCCACTGTTCATTGGATATTATCCACATTCCTTATTCAATATTAAACCTACTCCTGATTACCCTTTTTCATTTTGTATCTGTAACCCAGTATTCACCTGATCGAAAGTCTTTTCCTTCCTCTCCCAAACTTCAGTAATTCCCACTATATCCTAATTTAACGCAAACATTTCCAGTTTTAAATTTTCTAACATACCTGATCCATTAAGGTATCTGACATTCCACACCCTGATTCGTAGAACTCCATTTTTTTCCTTTCCTGATAATGAGACTCTCTTGATCAGTCTTTGCCCAGAGATCTGAATGGGGGACTGTTTTACTTCTGGAATATTTTACACGAAACGATGCCATCATCCTTTAATCATACAGAAGAGCTGCGTGTACTGCGTGTCACTATTTTTTCCTTTGTATTTCGGTTCCCCACGACGGGTAGGGCTGGCAGCGGATATAACACCTCTTGAGTTAATGATTACACCGACTGAAGTTACGTTTTTAAATACATGAAGAGAGATGACAATAAATTATGTTTTTTAAATCCTAGTGGACAGAATTTATGATTTTTACGTGAAACAATGATAATTAGTTTAAAAGAGTTTTTTGGAGAATAGTTATGATTTTTAAAGCGTTTTGATTATTTTAGATTACAGTTAAATACGAGGGCTATTCGGAAAGGAAGGGACGTTTGCTCACGAAGTGGGAAAAACAGTGAAAATCTGATGAAGCTTTGCTCAGGTATGTTGGGAGACGTCTCTCGTATGCCAGTAGATGGCGTCACATCGCGCACTTCAGTTGTGAGCGCACAGTGAGTGCGTAAAGATGCCTAGAAAACAGCGTCTTCCGCAAAGTATAGGCGCCCGTCTAGTGATTTCGCCTCATTTCAAGCACCCCACATAATGTGTTATGCAGTTCCTTCTTTGTGATAGTTCTTGCCACACACTCCAGGGGCAATAAGGACATGCCTGCAGCATTTTCGATGGGAAGTGTTTGGTTGTCCACCATACAGCCTTGTTTTACACTACTGGCCATTAAAATTGCTACACCACGAAGCTGACGTGCTACAGACGCGAAATTTAACAGACAGGAAGAAGATGCTGTGATATGTAAATGACTAGCTTTTCAGAGCTTTCACACAAAGTTGGCGCCGGTGGCGACACGTACAAACTGCTGACATGAGGAAAGTTTGCAACCGATTTCTCATACACAAACAGTAGTTGACCGACGTTGCCTGGTGAAACGTTGTTGTGATGCCTCGTGTAAGGAGGAGAAATGCGTACCATCACATTTCCGACTTTGATAGAGGTCGGATTGTAGCCCATCGAAATTGCGGTTTATCGTATCGCGACATTGCTGCTCGCGTTGGTCGACATCCAATGACTGTTAGCAGAATATGGAATCGGTACGTTCAGGAGGGTAATACGGAACGCCGTGCCGGATCCCAACGGCCTCGTATCACTAGTAGTCGAGATGACAGGCATCTTATCCGCATGGCTGTAACGGATCGTGCAGCGACGTATCGATCCCTGAGTCAACAGATGGGGGCGTATGCAAGACAACAACCATCTGCACGAACAGTTCGACGACGTTTGCAGCAGCGTGGACTATCAGCTCGGAGACCATGGCTGCGGTTACCCTTGACGCTGCATCACAGACAGGAGCACCTGCGATGGTGTACTCAACGACGAACCCGGGTGCACGAATGGCGAAACGTCATTTTTTCGGACGAATCCAGGTTCTGTTTACAGCATCATGATGGTCGCATCCGTACTTGGCGACCACGAGGTGAACGCACATTGGAAGCGTGTATTCGTTATCGCCATACTGGCCTATCACCCGGCGTGATGGTATGGGGTGCGATTGGTTACACGTCTCGGTCACCTCTTGTTCGCATTGACGGCACTTTGAACAGTGGACGTTACATTTCAGATGTGTTGCCACTCATGGCTCTACCCTTCATTCGATCCCTGCGAAACCCTACATTTCAGCAGGATAATGCACGGCCGCATGTTGCAGGTCCTGTACAGGCCTTTCTGGATACAGAAAATGTTCGACTGCTGCCCTGGCCAGCACATTCTCCAGATCTCTCATCAACTGGAAACGTCAGGTTAATGGTGGACGAGCAACTGACTCGTCGCAATACGCCAGTCACTACTCTTGATGAACTGTGGTATCGTGTTGAAGCTGCATGGGCAGCTGTGCCTGTACACGCCATCCAAGCTCTGTTTGACTCAATGCCCAGGCATATGAAGGCCGTTATTACGGGCAGAGGTGGTTGTTCTGAGTACTGATTTCTCAGGATCTATGCACCAAAATTGCGTGAGAATGTAATCACATTTCAGTTCTAGTATAATATATTTGTCCAATGAATACCCGTTTATCATCTGCATTTCTTGTTGGTGTAGCAATTTTAATGGCCAATAGTGTAGCTCACCTCTGCTCAGATGAACCGCTGGCTGTGACGACCACATTGTCTCAGGGAACGAGCTGCGGTCCAGCTCAGGAAATTGTCAGAAAGAATGGGAAACCGAGTTCCACGATGAAGGTTTTGGTAAGTTGGTACAATGCTACCACAGATGTGTAACTCGGAGCGGCCACTGTGTACAGAAATACCTGGAAGGTTTCGCCAACTGTTGCAAATAAAACTGTTTACAATTTCACTGTGGTTTCCATTTCACTACTGGTCGTTCCTCGTTTTCCGATGGTCCTCGTATATTCAATGAAGATGGGATGAACGATGCTATGGAGTAATAATGGTCCTGTTATTCATGAAAATGATCGTGAACAAGACGGAGAGGAAATGGTGCGTTTCACAATGGGGTGCTGTGAAGCCCCAAGTATCGACTAAAAGTGTCTGGGGTAAAGGAACGGCAAGGGACAAAGATGAAATGATGGTGTGTGTTACAGCTGTCTGACTAGTGTCGGAATGAGGGTTGTATCTTGGGACGGATTTCAACGTTGGGAGTGGGAAGTGGTTGAAATTTCAACGGGAGTTGAACGTGCATGGAAGGTGTGTACGGGCCAGCAGAGTACTTGCATTAGATACTAGTGGGTGGGATTCAGTTCCTAATCAGTTCATAAAGTCTAAGAGATGTTTATATCACGAACTGTAAAGGCTTCGTTCGTTGCTGGGCATAGGTCCACAGGAACATATTTTAATTGGTAAAGTGACGACAGTTCGGTCATAGTGGCCCCTTATCGGCTAGAGGGCCTGTACAACAGAGAAGGAGGGTTGGCTGCCGACCTCCCTTCAAGAACTCAGATCGAAACATCGCCAGTAAATGTAAACATCAACAGGCTTCCTGCGTAAACACGGCATTACTTCATGAAAAGCAATGTGTCAGTGAGCCACCAATTGGAACTAATGGGACTAAGTGTAGCACTCCACGGAATCAGTGTTATAAGCACGTCAGCAAAGTCAGACTGGCAGTGTGTACCTACAGCTAGGACATTTGCAGCCAATACCTGCACTGGCTCTAGCCCAGTAGACAGTCACCTAAGTCCTTCTGAAAGAATTTGTATTTTGTTGGGTGCTACTTCACTTGGGAATTGTGTAGCGTAGTAATTTTGGTTGTTATTATTTCTTTTCATTGTCTTGTAACTTTTACTTGACTTTTGCCACCACGCGTGTATCGTTAAATTGAACAACTGAACTACCTGAGTCACCTCCAGATCTCTCGTTTACACATATTAAGGGCTGCCTTTTTGAGTACTTTGACGCACAAATACACATCAGCTCCACCCATCAGACTTTCTCTTCTTGTGAGAAGTCTTCAGGTCAGACATATCAGTAATAGATTGCTCCAGGGTCTTTCCCGCGATTGTAAATTCCGGTGCGCCAGTGTTGCCTGCTAGCAGTCTTATGCCTCTTCGTTGATTCGCGACGTGATGGTGATTCTTCGGGCTGATATTTTGCAGTTACAGGGCCGGTCACTCGACACGTGTCTGGCGATCTTTCGTGCGTTTGAACAGTCTCTACGGGTACAACCGCCACGTCTTGATCTGGCTGTGGTCGCTGCTCGCCGGTTGTCTCGCGCCCAGCAGGAGTCTCGTCGGTCCGCTGCTACAACCCATGACAGAACGTTTTCCGCATGTTTTCCATCATGTCCGGACTGTTTCCGGACTCAATAGGAATAGAAAAGCAACTGAAATCACTCAACAGAGGAAAGTCCACTGGACCTGACGGGATACCAATTCGATTCTACAGAGAGTACGCGAAAGAACTTGCCCCCCTTCTAACAGCCGTGTACCGCAAGTCTGTAGAGGAACGGAAGGTTCCAAATGATTGGAAAAGAGCACAGGTAGTCCCAGTCTTCAAGAAGGGTCGTCGAGCAGATGCGCAAAGCTATAGACCTATATCTCTGACGTCGATCTGTTGTAGAATTTTAGAACATGTTTTTGCTGGAGTATCATGTCGTTTTTGGAAACCCAGAATCTACTATGTAGGAATCAACATGGATTCCGGAAACAGCGATCGTGTGAGACCCAACTCGCTTTATTTGTTCATGAGACCCAGAAAATATTAGATACAGGCTCCCAGGTAGATGCTATTTTTCTTGACTTCCGGAAGGCGTTCGATACAGTTCCGCACTGTCGCCTGATAAGCAAAGTAAGAGCCTACGGAATATCAGACCAGCTGTGTGGCTGGATTGAAGAGTTTTTAGCAAACAGAACACAGCATGTTGTTGTCTATGGAGAGACGTCTACAGACGTTAAAGTAACCTCTGGCGTGCCACAGGGGAGTGCTATGGGACCATTGCTTTTCACAATATATATAAATGACCTAGTAGATAGTGTCGGAAGTCCCATGCGGCTTTTCGCGGATGATGCTGTAGTATACAGAGGAGTTGCAGCATTAGAAAATTGTAGCGAAATGCAGGAAGATCTGCAGCGGATAGGCACTTGGTGCAGGGAGTGGCAACTGACCCTTAACATAGACAAATGTAATGTATTTCGAATACATAGAAAGAAGGATCCTTTATTGTATGATTATATGATAGCGGAACAAACACTGGTAGCAGTTACTTCTGTAAAATATCTGGGAGTATGCGTGCGGAACGATTTGAAGTGGAATGATCATATAAAATTAACTGTAGGTAAGGCGGGTACCAGGTTGAGATTCATTGGGAGAGTCCTTAGAAAATGTAGTCCATCAACAAAGGAGGTGGCTTACAAAACACTCGTTCGACCTATACTTGAGTATTGCTCATCAGTGTGGGATCCGTATCAGGTCGGGTTGACGGAGGAGATAGAGAAGATCCAAAGAAGAGCGGCGCGTTTTGTCACAGGGTTATTTGGTAAGCGTGATAGCGTTACGGGGATGTTTAGCAAACTCAAGTGGCAGACTCTGCAAGAGAGGCGCTCTGCATCGCGGTGTAGCTTGCTGTCCAGGTTTCGAGAGGGTGCGTTTCTGGATGAGGTATCGAATATATTGCTTCCCTCTACTTATACCTCTCGAGGAGATCACGAATGTAAAATTAGAGAGATTAGAGCGCGCACGGAGGCTTTCAGACAGTCGTTCTTCCCGCGAACCATACGCGACTGGAACAGGAAAGGGAGGTAATGACAGTGGCACGTAAAGTGCCCTCCGCCACACACCGTTGGGTGGCTTGCGGAGTATAAATGTAGATGTAGATGTAGACACCAACGATCGGAGTGCCCCCACCGACGAGCGAGTTGCACGGCTTGCAGCCGAACACGCCATATCGCCGTTGCAAGTCAGGCTTCGCAGAAACATCGTGTAGACGCCGCCACACTTCTTGCAGACGCACAGACTGATCACGCATCGTCACCACAGGACCTGGAAGCCTCATATTCCATTGATTGACAAGTATTCTCCATCATTCCCCAGTCTGGAGCCAGTTTCCTCCTTACCTTGGAGGTCACACACGTCCCTGTGGTCTTACAACTCACACGCTATCTTCTTCCGTGTCTATGGTGCATGGTGCCACATACCAACGCTTTGGCTCACCAGCTATGTCTCCGTACACTCGCGACTTGCATAGTTTGAGTAATCACCATATATCAGTTGACCAGTTGACGGCGTTTTTTCCACACAAATCTCCTACAATGGTGGTTCCTTCACCACTCATTCCTTGGTGGTCGGTTCCCCCGGCGCTACTAACCTTCTGGACAAAGGGCGTAGACTAGATCTGTGGGAAGAGTTACAAATTTTTGAACATCTAGAGCTCAAAGACGGTAATATACTGAACGACCAGTTGAACCTTGCTTGTAGACAATTTTTCGAAGGCTTTAAACCTGTACTGTTTATGGTATAACATTAATGCTGGTAACCTCAGTGGTCTATTTTCTCAGGAAGCTATGATGCACTTTCAAATCTTTAAGCTCACTACCCTTTATGTAATGTGGTTTTCTCACGATGTATGGCTGCCACTACATCGGCCCTTATGTGATTTTGTCTGGCTCTAAAACGTTGGTTCCCTGCGAATGTGTATTAACTGGATGGTGGACCAGGGTTCGTAATTCTGTCTTAAGAGCCGTTATTGTCAATTTTAAAGTTCTGGCATATATACCATGTGTGGGCTTCACTAATATCGTAATGTAATTTTTATATTCTGGCTGTATATACCACTGTACGTAACTCTCTCGGCGTAAGCGCCACCTGCCTTTTTGATGTATAACTACATTAATTGTACCAAGGCTGCCATACTGTTATAACGGGAGTGTTAAACGCTTTCCTTCTTTTTATTGTTACTTTATCTAAGGACGTTATTAACACTGATAATTTACACGTTGCTTTTGTACGCCAATCGGCACATGGTTCGCGCCATGAGCGCCACCTGCCCTGTTTTCAGAGTAACTACGCTGGCCGATTACACTCAGTCGGTTGTGAGCTCTGCAGCAGCCATGTACTAATTGATATTTACGTGACAAACCCTACTTTTAGGGCTATATTTTAATTTTGATAAATGGATCTATGCAGACATTTGTAAAAACGGCGATGATACATCAGTCCATAGCAATGTAAAATTGTAAGTACCAGTCGTCGTTCTCATATTTTTGTAATGCAAGAGCCCTCTAATTTGTGTTAAAATCTATTCTTGACTTTCCCACCCAGTCTCCATCTCTCCACCCTCCTTACTCTCTCCCAAGGTGGCTTCCGCCAGCTCCCCCTCCCTGATGATGTCCTCCTCCCCTGCATCTACCCCTCCTATCAACTTTGATTCCCCCCCCCCCCAACCTCCTGTGTCCTTTCCTTTAGGCACCCTCCCTCCCCCCCTTTCCCTTCCCTCCTCTTTCCTTTCCCCCCTCCCTCCTACCCTCTCCCCCGGGCTTCCCCTCCCCCTTCCTCCCTCGCCCTCTCTCCTTTGCCCATGGCATCTCTGCTCTCCCCTCTCCCATTTCCCCTTCCTCCTCCTCCACCTCCTCTCCTGGCAGGTCCCCGGACTCGTACACGCTCAGTGAACATTCGCGCGTCGGAGATCATCGCCATCAGTGTTTAGTGTGTGTGCATCGTTTTGTGTTTCGTGCAGTTACAACTCAACTGTTCACATGTGCCGTCGCTGTTCTCCGTGTTTTGTGCGCCGTGTCTCCAAGTGTTAGTGTTTTTTTCGTCCAACGTGAACGGTTTCTTGTTTATTGTTTTTTTGTATCTCCATTTTTTGCCCGCCGTTTTTTGTATTGTATATATCACCTCTCTGTCATGTTTATTGTTCCACTTAAGGCTGAAGAGCAGCGTACTATGCTGCTGACAGCCCGCCTGTCTAGGTGTTTAAAATTACAATAAAGGAAAAAAAAAAAAAAAAGAATTCTTGACTTAAGTTTCATACCTTTCTAATGTAAGCTATGATGTTCATTGTCCTTAGGCCACCTTCTGAAGAAGACAAATTTAAATTTGTGGAAACATAGGTAAAGAATTCTTTATCCATTGCAACTGGTCGGCTGTTTATAATCTTATTATGTGGAACCGTTGCTGTTGTGCAGCTATGTTTAAAATACTTCTGGATTTGGATATTTTTGGTCGTCTGGGTTTGTCAGTGCAGGACGAGGTACAGGCGGTTTCGATCCCCTCCTCGGATACCCTCCTCGCTCCGTTGCTCAGCAGATAAGAAACATTGTTCTCATCCTCCACACCAGGGGTGAAGGCTTTCACCGCACGTGTTCAGCTTCTTCCCTCTGCTATCCCTCGTTTTTTTAAGGCCCGCCCAGTCCCATTTGCTCTCTGAGACAGGCTCCAGGCTGATCTTCGCCGCTTACAAGAGAAAGACATCCCTTCTCCCTTCGCGCATTGTCGCTGTGCGACGCCTATCGTGATAGTCGAGAAGCTGAACAGTACTTATCGCATCTGTAGCGATTTTAAGGTCCCGGTAAATTATCACTCCGTCATCGATGCATATCCTGTTCCATCGGTGGATGACATACTTACGCGTCTTGCGGGATCAACCGTTTTCACCAAAATTGACTTGCATAATGCTTATTTGCACCTGCTGTTGGATGAGGGATCGCAGCAGATCCTAGTCATCAATATACAGTGTGGCCTTTACCGGTACAACCGCCTCCCGTTTGGCACTGCCAGTGTCCCCCACCATTTTTCAATTTTATTTGGAACACCTCACAAACCAGGTGCCCAGTGCAGCAAATTATCTGGACGACGTCATCGTCAGTGGCTCGTCCGTGGTGGACCTCGCAGACAAGCTGGATAGGCTCTTTCAGGTTTTTTCCGAGGCTAACCTGCGTTGCCCGCGGACTACACGTCTCTAAGGAGTACGTTCAGGTGATTCTAAACCTGCCTCTTCCCACCAACGTGAAACAACTGCAAACTGCCCTCAGTCAAATTATTATTGGCATTTTATACCCTTCGCCACCGAGATTTCAGCGCCACTGACCGCATTGTTGCGCGAGGGTGTGCGGTGAGTTTGGGACGCGGCACGTGAGCAGGCTGTCACGAGTCTCAAGGTGGCTCTCTCCTCACCTGCTTGTCTGGCCACTTAGGCCCTTCTCTGCCCCTCATCTTCCATAGCATGGGTGCTGTCCTCTAGCAAGTGGTAAACGGCAATGAGAGGGTGGTGGGCTTCGCATCCAAAAGAATTAACTGGCGCTCAAACCAAATATAGCCAAATTGAAAAGGAAGCTTTGGCGCCGGATTTCACCCTTACGAAATTCTACGATTTCGTGTATGGTCTTCATTTCACTTTGCAGACGGAACACAAACCTTTGGTTTCTTTGGTTCAACCAGGTGCCACAGTGTCCACCCAGACACTGTGTAAGAGGTCCATGATTAAGAAATTTGTTGTTAGCGCACTCGAGCAGATGTAATTTCGATGGATTGCTCACGCGCTGCCTGCGGTATGTAAGCTATAAGAGAATCTCAGACCAGAGAGCAGTGTTGGTTGCAGTAGGAACTGTGTAGCTGTAGGAGTAAGTAGTTGCTAGCGAGCAGTCTGGTGTATCGAGTTGGCTGGGCCGGTCGTGGTTTAGCGATGGCGGAGCCTGAGCGTTGTAGTATAAGGTGAAAGCAGCCTCGCGCATATGTAGTATTGTTATATCAAGTCCCATGTAAATGTGTCTAAAGAATCTCTTAATAGTAATCTTTCTTATAAAAAAGTAACTTTTGACAATCAATCATCTCAATTTAAAGAATTTACTAATTTCTCCAATCCATCGTCATCCCGATTATTGCAAAGAAAAATCAGTTGTTCTTTTTATACATGACAAATCTATCGGCCAGCTTTGCACTCGGCTGTGCCAGAAAAATTTCTTATAGGAGCAGATATACATGCGTTATCCGGCGACCTTATTGAGGTAAGAATTTTCTATTTATTCAGAATGATCTTTCAGGGCCATGACGCAGCGCTGCTGACATCTAAAATTTACCAGTTAAAATTCACAGTCAGTTATTGAAAGGTTATAAGTGAGTCACATTTTTTTATTATTGAGAGATTAGTCACATTTTATTATTGATAGGTTACGCAATTTTCCTGTTGGTAGGTTATACTGAATGTGAACGACATAATTATATTTTTTACTGTTCAGAGGTTTAGGAATTTTTCTGTTTTGAGGTTACACTAAGTGTGAATATTATTCATAATATTATTTTATATTTTGTGGGGAGGTTACAACTGTGCCGCCTCCAGCGTTGGGCGCTCTTCCTGTCAAAGTTCGAGTTTGATATTGTCTATTGCACCTCTGATTCCTTTCCCAGCTGCCTGCCGAAGCGGACCATAAGTTTGATGTCTCCTCATGTGCAACCGAACGTGGACGCAGCTCTGGACACGCTTCCGTTAGAGGCCAATACGGTTCTATGGGCCACCGCTGAAACACTGCAAGCTCTCCGCCGCCAAATCTTTGCGGGTTTGCCGAACAGCCGTTGTAGCGTCTGCTATGCGCAAGTCCAGCATTTTTGAGATCATTGACACAGTCTCTTTCTCCGCAGTGGCGTCATCCTTTTGCAATGTGATTCGGACGTTCCTTGGGTGGTGATACCACATACATTGCACCACTGTGTCCTCGACCTTCTCCATGCTGGCCATTGGGCAAGCGTACGCACCATACAGCCTGCCCGCTGACACCTTTTTTGGACGCAGATTGGATAGAGACATTGCCTCCCTTGTGCGGGCCTGACATGTGCCAAACACGTCAGACAGCGCCCCCGTGCCAGGATTTTTTATGACCAGATGCAGCTGCTCTGTGGGAACGTCTCCACTTGGAATTCGCAGGGCCATTTCATGGATCCCAGTGACTCATCCTGATCTAGTCTAGGTCGGGATACCCTTACATATCCCTCTTGATGAAGACCACTCACCACTTCTGCTGAGACCACCAAAATTTTTCAGCATCTTTTTGCTGTCTAGGGCCTACCCAAAATTATCGTTACAGGTAATGGTCCACAGTCTACTTCGGCAGAGTTTAAGCAATTCCCTGCTGATAATGGCATTTCCTTGATCCACACTGCACCATTTCACCCTGCATCAAACACCTGGGCAGAACATTTTGTGCAGACGTTCAAGACCCAACAAGATAAGCTGCTGAGCCATTAGCCGCTGGAGGAGGTTGTGCTTCTTTTTTTGGGCTACATACCATGCCACATGACTTTCTGGTAAAAGAGCAGCAGAGATACTTCCTGTTCGACCATTCTTCTCTCCCTTATCTGTCCTTGTTCCCGAGGCTTCTCACTCTTCTGCTTGCATTGCACTCCTTCCATGTCAAGTAGGAAGTCTGGTCGTGCATCTTCTCTCATCCACAGGCGCGCTGGGCGCCTGCCGTCATCACCAAGCCCTGCGGCTGGACGATGGCATCTCTCCGGTGGGCCGATGGTTCCACCACCCGCCGGCGCCTCAACCAGCTCGGTCCCCAGATGGTGGACCACGATGCCACAGGGGAGCTGCCAGTGCCTGTCGACAGCCGCCCTGTGACGAAACCTCCACCTCAGCCACTGCCTCGGCCACCAGCTGCCCCCGCTGCGTCGTCGCCTCCAGGCCCTCACGGCCACGAAACTATCCATGTTGACCAGTACACCCCCGCTTGTGGTGCTGTGCATTCCTTTCCCAGGGGGAGAAATGTCGTAGTGGCCCCTTATCAGTTAGAGGGCCCACACAACAGACAAGCAAGTTTGGCTGCCGACCTCCGTTCAAGAGCTCAGATCCAAACATTGCGGCAATATGAATTAAATTTTCACTCTGCAGCGAAGTGTGCGCTGATTTGAAACTTCCTGGCAGATTAAAACTGTGTGCCGGGCCGAGACTCGAACTCGGGACCTTTGCCTTTCACGTGCAAGTGCTCCACCACCCGAGCTACCCAAGCACGACTCACCCCCCTCCTCACAGCTTTGCTTCTGCCAGTACCTCGGGGGAGGTAGGAGACGAGGTACTGGCAGAAGTAAAGCTGTGAGGACGGGGCGTGAGTCGTGCTTGGGTAGCTCAGTTGGTAGAGCACTTGCCCGCGAAAGGCAAAGGTCCCGAGTTCGAGTCTCGGCCCGGCACACAGTTTTAATCTGCCAGGAAGTTTCATATCAGCACACACTCCGCTGCAGAGCGAAAATCTCATTCTGGAATCATCCCCCAGGCTGTGGCTAAGCCATGTCCCCGCAATATCCTTTCTTTCAGGAGTGCTAGTTCTGCAAGGTTCGCAGGAGAGCTTCTGTAAAGTTTGGAAGGTAGGAGACGAGGTACTGGCAGAAGTAAAGCTGTGAGGGCGGGGCGTGAGTCGTGCTTGGGTAGCTCAGTTGGTAGAGCACTTGCTCGCGAAAGGCATAGGTCCCGTGTTCGAGTCCCGGCCCGGCACACAGTTTTAGTCTGCCAGGAAGTTTCATTGCGGCAATACTTCACGAAAAGCCATGTGGCAGAGATCCACCAATTGGAACTAACGTGACTAAGTGTAGCACTCCACAGAATCGTGTTATAATCATCTCGGAAGAATGAGACTGGCCGTGTGTACCTGTAGCTAGGACAGCTCCGTCCAATACCTATGCTGGCTCAAGTCCAGTAGACACTCGCTGTATTATTTCTGTAGGAATTTGTATTTTGTTGGACGTAACGCCACTCTGGAATTGTGTAGCGTAGTAACTTTGGTTTTTCTTTTCTTTGTCTTGTAAATTTTACTTGGATTTTGCCACCATAAGAATTATTATGTTTCTTATTGTTCTTGAGTTTGGAAATTAGTGCATGCCAAGAAGGCGTTTTAGTTAAATAAAGTGTGTTCATCCTTAATCATTAGTTATCTCCTGCCAACCGCACGACACTACAAGTTCTTGATTTTAACACAGGTTAGTCCTATGTCTGGTAGTTGTTCCATGTTCAATAGGGACTGTCTGCATCTCTTTTTCGCTTTAGTCACTGCTGCACTGTTTTTTAGTGAGGGATCAGTTTTTGATTCCTAATTCCATTCCTTCGATTTTATAGACTCGACATTCATCACTGACGATGGTTTTACCAAATGAAGAAGTCTGAGGACTTTGCCTAGCCACGCCAACTGTTATTCTACGGCTTTCTGTAACAGCTCCCTATATGATCTGGCATCGCATATTTTTGTGTGAAATTATAAATTTCTATCATTATATACGAATAGGCTCATTCCTTGTTGGAGTGTATGTGGTCCACACCAGTTTCATTACTAGATGCATAAGTTTTCTTTGTTATTTAATTTTGTCCACCCAGTATTTTAAGATATCTCAGATAATTTCATTTCCCTATTATCGAAGTATTAATTTTTAAAAATTTTCTGTGTGGATATACATTTGAAGATGCAACTTAAAAGTTTTAAAACCGGTTGTGTGTGTCAAATCAACTACTGCGCACTGTGGACTTCTCATTTTTTTTATATTTTAGCAGTTCTAACATCTGTATGTAAGCCTCCTTTACACTGTATGAATTGGTCAATCAGTGGTGTATAATGACTTCAGCTCTGGTTGCCCTAATTTTAAAAGTAACCGTTCGCGCTTATGTATTGGATCGAAAGGTGCTCTAGGAATAGAAGAAGGTGTGGGAAGTGAATAAGTTGGTAAAAAATGTGATTTGTGGAAGGTAGGCTGACGCGGAATGGGAGGCGGATGCGTGTCTTTCCAGGATGTCAAGGGAATTGTAGAATTTAGGCGAAACAGAGATTCAGGGAACGCTGACATAAGTGAGTATGGTCACAAACTGTTTGTGCGTGTGCTTGTACTGCTGCAGTTGCTGACCCTGGAGAAAGGATAGCACGAGTTCCTACACATTGTCAGCAGTGCACCGGTACTGGTGTAGCTCTCGAGTCACGCGCTGCGGCCGGGAATAATAAAGAGCGTCGGCCGAGATAGGCGCCGACGGGTGGGTGACACGGGCTACATTATTAACGTGGGACTCTGACGCGGCGCGAGGCCGAGCGGTCCTCTTCCGGCAACCCGGCGGAGGACAATACGGCGGCGAGCAGCGGCCGCCATTGCGCATTCACCTCGGACCACGGACGGCATGGCGCTCGCCTCTGGACGCAGCTCGCATGGTAAAGTCGATGCAAGGGCATCACGGGTGTGGGTGTGGGTGTGGGTGGGGGACGCTCCGCCGTGCGGTGCAGCGACCTGGCGCCGAGTCGCTCACCCAGGGGCGTACTGGTTACAAAGCGTCTGCACTGAAGCAGGAGCCGTCTCCACTTCTACCACCGAGGAGCTAAATGTCATTCGGTATATTTTGGGCACGTGCCCGACAACGATCATGATATACTGATCTAAACCTAGGATACCCCATTATGTTAAACATTAATTATATTTACCAGGATACTAGTAGTTAAGGTCTTTAAACCCAAAGAATTTGGCGGTATCTCATTCCATTCAGAGGAGCCTACCCAAGCATTAGGATTTGGACACTTGGGTGCCACCATGGAAACAGGATATGTGTACGAGCAATAAGAGAGGCTCTCAGATACACAGTGAAAACATGGTTCAAATGGCTCTGAGCACTGTGGGATTTAACATCTGAGGTCATCAGTCCCGTACAACTTAGAACCGCTTAAACGTAACTAACCTAAGGACATCACACACATCCATGCCCGAGGCAGGATTCGAACCTGCGACCGTAGCGGTCGCGCGGTTCCAGACTGAAGCGCCTAGAACCGCTCCGCTACACTGGCCGGCATACACAGTGAGTAATACCAACAACATCATGATAACAGGTTTGCACAGTGCTCTGCAAAAAGTAGAATTTAAATTCTGGAACTAGAAATCTAACTACACTGACGGGAAAAAATCCCAGCGCCAAAAGTTTATTAATGTAGAGTAATGAAATTTGGGGAATGTCTTTGTCTGAGTAACGTATTTAAGTGATTAACATTGCAAGACCATATGTTAATATAAATGCGAGATAAGCCATTTAGCACTCCGTCGTCAGGCCACGAGTGGCGTACCGGGATCATCCGACCGCCGTGTCATCCTCAGTGGAGGATGCGGATAGGAGGGGCGTGGGGTAAGCACACTGCTCTCCCGGTCGTTATGATGGTATTCTGGACCGAAGCCGCTGCTATTCGGTCGAGTACCTCCTCAATTGGCATCACGAGGCTGCTGAGTGCACCCCGAAAAAATGGGAACGGCGCATGGCGGCTGGATGGACACCCATCCAAGTGCCAGCCACGCCCAAAAGCGCTTAACTTCAGTGCTCTCACGGGAACCGATGTATCCACTGCGGCAAGGCCGTTGCCCGAGATAAGCCATTGCAAACATGAAATGCTGGTACATTAATAACAGGTGTAACCATCAGAACGTTGAATACAAGCAGTGTACAGGTGTCAGTTTGTGGGATGGAGTCCCATGCAGGGACGTTTAATGCTGTCTGTGGATGACGCTGGAGTTGTCCCATGATGTCCCACATATGCTCGATTGGACACACATCTGGTGATCGAGCAGGCCGAGGCAACATGTCGACAAATCTGTAGAGCATGACGGATTACAACAGCGTGGTTGAGCGTTATCCTGTTGGAAACACCCCCCTGGAATGGTGTTCATGAATGGCGGCACAACAGGTGGAATCACCAGACTGACGTACAATTTTGCAGTCAGGGTACCTGAGATAATCAAGAGAGTGTGCCTGCTGTCATACGAAACCTCGTCCTCCCAGACTATAACTTCAGATGTAGTTCTAGTATGTGGTGCACACAGAAACGTTGGATGCACGCCCTCAACTGAGTTCCTTCTAAGCATCACACGACTTTCACTGGTACCGAGGCAGAACAAACTTTCACAGAAAATACGACAGACTTCAACGCTCTCCTCCAATGAGCTCTCACTTGACACCAATGAAGTCGCAAATGGTGGTTGTTCGGGCTACGTGGCTCGGAGCTGTCCTTGAAGTAACCGATCTGCAACGGTTCGTTGTGTCACTGGGGTGTCAATTGCTGCTCAGATTGCTGCTGCAGCTATAGCGGGGCCGAACGCTACTCTCTTCCTTCTCGATAGTGCCACGTGGCTGTCCACAGACCGGTCTTCTTATGACCGTACATTCTCTTCACCACCGACGACAGCAAGTGTGTACACTGGCTACATTCCTGTCAAGTCTTCCTTCAGTATCGGAGAGAGAACATGCTGTATCTCGTAGCCCTATTGCACGACATTGTTCAAACTCAGTGAACTGTTGCTAATGGTATCCTTCCAGCTTTAAAGGCATTCTTGCCTAACGTAACCATGTCCAGTCTCAAAGATAACTAACGCTCATGATTGTCACAGCGCGTATTTAAAAAAAAGCTAATTTACATCCTCATAGTGGCGCTACTGGCGCCAGTATTATGCAACTGGTACGCAGTTTGAACAGACATCATCTTTCAAACGTACAAACGCGCCTACCGACTTTCGTTTATGCCACTCAACTCCTCATTGATGTTGCAATTTGTTTTTCCAACCACGTATTACGACTTCGATGTACAGCGATCAATTTATAAGTGTATAGAAGAATACAAAAGACTGCAACTTCTGTTGACCGTAAGGTATTCTGCAATTGCAGTCAAAAAATCTGTTAGACCATCAGTGCGAGTGCACCGTGAGTTCCTGCTGCTAATAAGGCCAGTACACCGTTCGTTTATTATACATTTTTACGTGCTTCAAACAGGAGTGAGTTCAGTAATGGATAGGCACTGTGATTGCTGTGTACAGATGCGAGCTGAGTTGCTGACCCTTCGCTCACAGCTCCAGGCTGTGTTGGCTTCCATCATACAGCTTGAGGCCGCTGCCAGGGTGCATCACTGTGGGGGGTCGGACGCCAGTATGCGAGGGACGTCGAGCACGTCCCACGTGTCCCCCGATCGGTCCACTCTTGTGACGTCCCCGGGTTCTGCCTGCACTGGGGTTGATCCCTCGCCTGTGGTCGAGTGGGAGATCATTCCAACGTCAGGTAGGCAGCGAAGGACTTTCTGAGGGGCCGATCATAGGGCCTTCCCGGTTTGATTGATGAACAGGTTTCGGACGTTATCTGTATTTCACCCTATTCCAGAGGAAACTTCTTGACCCGCAAGAGAGTGGGTTTGCTGGTAGTTAGGAGCTCCAGCGTTAGACGCGTAGTGGGGCCCCATAGGAACATGGCTGCCAAGGAGGGGAAGGAAGCCAGTGTGCACTCCGTGTGCATAGTGGGGGGGGGGGGGGGAGTCATTCCGGATGTGGAAAGGGTGCTTCCAAATGCCATGAAGAGTACAGAGTGCAGCCAACTGCAGGTGGTGGCTCATGCGGGTACCAATGACGTGTGTCGCTTTGGATCGGAGCAGATTCTGTCTGGTTTCGTGCGGCTAAGGGGAATGGTAAAGACGGCCAGTCTTTCTTCCGAGATTAAGACGGAGCTCACATCTGCAGCGTCGTCGATAGAACCGACTGTTGTCGTTTGGTGCGGAGCCTAGTGGAGTGTGTGAATCAGTGGCGGTTCTGTGACCGTGTAGATTCCCGGACTTGCGCCATCGAGTGGTGGGTTTCCGGGTTCCGCTTAATAGGTCAGGAGTCCACTACACACAGGAGGTGGCTACACGGGTAGCGGGAGCTGTGTGGAAGGGACTGGGCGGTTATTTAGGTTAGAGGGCCTCAGGGAACCCCAGAAAGGGTGTTCGTCTAAAAGTGGGCACGCAAAACACAGTACGTTAGTTGTAAAAAAATGGCTCTGAGCACTATGGGAGTCAACTGCTGAGGTCATTAGTCCCCTAGAACTTAGAACTAGTTAAACCTAACTAACCTAAGGACATCACAAACATCCATGCTCGAGGCAGGATTCGAACCTGCGACCGTAGCGGTCGTTAGTTGTAGAAACGATCGGTATTGTAGTTGTAAATTGTCGTAGCTGTGTGGGGAAAGAACCTGAGCTCGAAGCCCTAATAGAAATAACTGAAGCTCAAATAGTTATAGCTACGGAAAGCTGGCTAAAGCCCGAAATAAGTTCAGCCGAAATTTTTTCAAACGATCTAACTGAGCCGTGCGTGGCTCTTGTACGTGTTATCTCTTATTTAACATCCTGTTTTTCCCGTACTGCCACCTCGTTATGTTAGTTTCAATTACTTGTGTCACTGAGTTGCTGCTTTGCCTGCCCGTCAGCGGCAGCAGCAGCGCTTATCGATATAGGCCCTGCCGTATTATCTCTGCTGGACTGCTATTACTTCCCGGTCGTCGTGTGTCGACCAGTCAGTTGGAACGTGCCAGCAGTTAGTTCGGACCTGGCAGTGTTTTTAGTTGGCACGTGGAACAAGTTGAGTCGCGGCGCGGCAGCAGTGAGGCCTCGACCGCTATGACTCGCCCGACCGTTGCTGACACACATGACTGGAGCGGGGACGACTTTGCTTGATCGTCGGTCTGTCGTCTTACCGGAGGACGTGTATGTCGGCCGGCGATCGCTTATGGGTTGGCTGTGTGTGCCGACTCGTGATTCGTCCCTGTTATTGTACAGTCACCGCCGTTAGCATTGTGTAGTTCTTCGTGCAAGGGTTCGTGAAACTGTGTGTAGTTGGTGTGATTTTGACTGACAAGTTACTTTAAATGCTGTCGGCGTACTGGCTCTAAGCAGTCGGTCAGTTGGTGCAGCGACGAATTCTCGGGGGAGGGGGGGGGGGGGGGCGTAGTTTGGCCGGGGCCCGCTGGCGGTCTCTACACGGTGTCGGAGAGTGTGGCGCTGTTCCCCTTTGCTACGAGGTCCGTGGCTCACCGATCCTGGACACGAAAGTTGAGTTTTGATTTCACCTACCAGCAAGTCAAGACTGTAAGCGTAGGCTTCCGCGGCCGTTGTCTTCTTCAATAAAATTCTTCAGGGTATCAGACCGCATCGTCATAATTTAAAATGCGCCAACGTTTCGGCCAGCGTTGCAGCTAGCCTTCATCAGGGCCTTACGTTAACTGCTAAATGAACACACTTGATTCCTTAAATAGCTGCACGAGAAAACCGTGTCGTTACTTGATTGGCTGTAAAAGGAGGAGGAGGAGGGGTGAAAGGTATGCTTTATTGGTGTTTCCTTTATTATCTGTCATTGGCTGAAATAGCTGTTTTCTATTGGTCTTTATATTAATCCACCCTATTGGAGGAGACGGACGAATAGCGAACAGGTGATGGCTGTGACGTCACACTGTTTGCATGCTGTCCAGAAGCCGGCTGCGGCGTGCCATTGCTTTGTGTGCTCGCGACCACTACTGCGGCTCTCCGCGTGTCTGCATGGGCCGCCACGGCTCTGCCGCCGCTCCGTAGCCCTGCTATTGCAGGCAGCCAAGACCTCGGAAGCTTGTACCCGTCCTCTCTATTCATGTTGGCGGGTCTTTTGGCTATTTCTATCGCCTCTCTAATCTTTCTTTTGAAAGTGAGAGGCTGTTTCGCCAGGACGCGGGCTTCTTGAAAAAATATTGGTTTCCCGCACTCGTCTCGGTGTTCCGCCACTGCTGACTTAGTGTGTTCTTTCAGGCGGATATATCTTTCATGTTCCGGGAGCCTTGTGCTAATCGGACGTCCCGTCTCACCTATGTAGACTAATCCACACGCACAACCAATTTCATACACACCAGCTGTGTGTAGTTTGTCAGCTGCATCCTTGGTAGAACCGAGCATGTCTGATATTTTGTTTCTGCTTCGGAAAATTGGTTTGATGTCGGCTTTTCGCAGAATTTTGCCAATACGTTCGGTGACCCCTTGTACATATGGTAACACAGCAATGCTCTGTGCCTCCTTCTCCTCTTCCCTATTAGTCTTCTCCATTGTCGACGTGGTGCTGTCTATCATCTGCTTCCCATAGCCATTAGTTCCGAAGATGGACCTGAGGCGTTCAAGTTCTGTCATCAGATGTTCTTCGTCGCTTATCCTGTACGCTCTCTTCGTTAGCGTGTGCAGGGCGGACTTCTTCTGCGTGGGGTGATGGTGGGAGGAGGCGTGAAGGTACCTGTCCGTATTGGTTGGTTTCCTGTACACTTTGTGGCCAAGTTTACCATCAGGTTTTCGATAAACTTCCACGTCGAGAAAAGGCAGCACCCCATTCTTTTCTGTTTCCATTGTAAACTGAATTTTCCTATGCTGTTGGTTAAGGTGCTTGTGGAAGTTCTGTAACTCCTCTTCTCCGTGGGGCCAGATGACGAAAGTATCATCGACATAGCGAAGCCAACAATTTGGGCGTAATGGTGCGGACTGGGGGGCTGTTTCCTCAAATGCCTCCATGAAAATTTCTGCTGCGATAGGCGATATGGGTGAGCCCATAGCTACACCGTCAGTTTGTTCATAAAATTGACCTCTCCACTTGAAATAGGTGGTCGTCAGACAGTGGCGCACAAGCTCACATATATCAGGTGCCACGCGTTCTTCTAGGATGTTCACAGTATCTGACACTGGCGTGTATGAAATTGGTTGTGCGTGTGGATTAGTCTACATAGGTGAGACGGGACGTCCGATTAGCACAAGGCTCTCGGAACATGAAAGATATATCCGCCTGAAACAACACACTAAGTCAGCAGTGGCGGAACACCGAGACGAGTGCGGGAAACCAATATTTTTTCAAGAAGCCCGCGTCCTGGCGAAACAGCCTCTCACTTTCAAAAGAAAGATTAGAGAGGCGATAGAAATAGCCAAAAGACCCGCCAACATGAATAGAGAGGACGGGTACAAGATTCCGAGGTCTTGGCTGCCTGCAATAGCAGGGCTACGGAGCGGCGGCAGACCCGTGGCGGCCCATGCAGACACGCGGAGAGCCGCAGTAGTGGTCGCGAGCACACAAAGCAATGGCACGCCGCAGCCGGCTTCTGGACAGCATGCAAACAGTGTGACGTCACAGCCATCACCTGTTCGCTATTCGTCCGTCTCCTCCAATAGGGTGGATTAATATAAAGACCAATAGAAAACAGCTATTTCAGCCAATGACAGATAATAAAGGAAACACCAATAAAGCATACCTTTCACCCCTCCTCCTCCTCCTTTTACAGCCAATCAAGTAACGACACGGTTTTCTCGTGCAGCTATTTAAGGAATCAAGTGTGTTCATTTAGCAGTTAACGTAAGGCCCTGATGAAGGCTAGCTGCAACGCTGGCCGAAACGTTGGCGCATTTTAAATTATGGCGATGCGGTCTGATACCCTGAAGAATTTTATTGAAGAAGTCAAGACTGTTCACATTGTGTCGTTTGGAGTTCGTTGTCGGCTGTTGGGATATTCCCGCGAGCAACAACGTGGTTTTCAAGTTGGAAAATTCTAGTTTCACTGTATTTGGTTATTTGAACTGAAGTACACCAGCGGAATCCTCCGCCTTGTGGCCGTTAACGTTCCGGTTACCTGCCCTGGGCGTTGACGTAAATTCCAGGCAGTGTAGTTTCCTCATCGTGTTGTCGCTGTCCAGCACGTTGTGTAGTTTGACAGCTCCGTGTATGGTTGGCTGTGGGCGCCAATATGTTCTGCGTTGTTCCGTTCAACTCCCTGTTGTGCCCTGGTCGGGTGAAGTGGAAGTTATCTTATCGGTGGATCCGCTAACTGTCGGTCGGTTGGGTTGTCGTCGGATCGTGAATGGTTGGCCCGACTGCCTGTCTCACGTAAGCGAGCGTTAGTGTTTGATTTACAGGCCGACCGTCGAACATCTGGGCGCCCTTGTGTTCAAAAAAACTGTTCAAATGTGTGTGAAATCATATGGGACTTAACTGCTAAGGTCATCAGTCCCTAAGCTTACACACTACTTAACCTAAATTATCCTAAGGACACACACCCCTGCCCGAGGGAGGACTCGAACCTCCGCCGGGACCAGCCGCACAGCCCATGACTGCAGTCCCCTAGACCGCTCGGCCGACCTTGTGTGGACTGCCTTAATTTTTTTTTAAATTTGTTCTTGTTGTTGGTACTTGCGTGGCTTCCAGCCGGTTTTGTGTTTTAAATTAGAGTTGTTTTACTCTTAAGGCCTTCAGCCTAGTTTAAAGTACTGTTTCAGGTAAGCACTTTAGTATTTAAAAAGAAAAAATTATCCAAAATTTTTGCATTTTTAAGTCTTCTGTATTCAGCCGATTTGAATTTAACTTGTTTTCTTCAACCTATTGAATTTTTAAGTCTTCAGCATTGAGCCGGTTTGAGTTTCAGTTGTTTGTTCTTACGGCCTTCAGCCTACATTAAAGAACTGTTTCACGTAAGGACTTTGCTATTTAAAAAATATTAATGTTTTGAAGTTTTAAGCGTTCGGCCTTCAGCCTATTCGAATTTAACTTGTTTACTTCGGCCTAACTAAAGAACTGTTTTAAGATAAGGTTTGCTTTTTAAATTTCTGATTACGCTTACGTTTTAAGTTATTGGTCTTCAGCTGTTTTTAAATTAAAGTGGCTTTCAGCCGGTAATTAAGTCCCAAAGATTAAAGCTGTGTGTTTAAAGTTTTTTGGGCTCTTGTAATGTTTGATCAAATAATATAGTTGTATGTTCGAGTGTCACTGACAGCCCCTTATTTTGGCCCCTTTCCACAGTTTATCCTACCTGTCCTGTCCTGCGGGTTAAGTAGGGCGTTTCACCGACAGTGTTCAGAAAGGATAGATTAAATACAGTTGGTGGTGGAGTAGTTATTGCTATCAGAAGTAGTTTACCTTGTATTGAAATTGAAGTAGATAGTTCCTGCGAAATAGCATGCGTAGAGGTTATACTTGACAGTGGGACTAAATTATTAATTGGATCGTTTTACCGACCCCCTCTTGACTCAGAAAATATAGCTGCTGAATAGTTCAAAGAAAACTCGAGTCTCATTTCAAAAAGGACCCCACTCATACAATTATAGCCGGTGGTGACTTCAACCTACCCTCGATATGCAGGAAAAATTATACGTTTAAAGCCGGTGGCAGGCATAATACGTCATCCGAAATTGTACTGAACGCTTTCTCAGAAAATTATTTTGCGTAATTAGTTTATGAGCCCACTCGAAGCGTAAATGGTTGCGAAAGCATACTTGACCTCTTTTCAACAAATAATTCTGGACAAATAGGGAGTACCATGACGAATACAGGGATTAGCGACCACAAAGCAGTTGCTGCTAGGCTGAATACTGAACACCTACAATCATCAAGATGAAATCCAAAATACATCTATTTAAAAAACCTGATGAAAACGCTCTTAACGCCCTTTTAAGAGACAGACTCCATTCCTCCCGATCTGATCACGTAAGCGTAGGAAAATGTGGAATGGTTTCAAAGAGATAGTATCGACTCCAATTGAGAGATCTGTACCACATAAATTAATAAGTGATGGTACTGATCCCCCATGGTACACAAGACGGGTCAGACCGCTGTTGCAGAAGCGTCGAAAAAAGCATGCCAAATTTAAAAGAACCCAAAATCTCCAAGATTGGCAAAGTTTTGCTGAAATTCGAAATATAGCGCGTACTGCAATGCGAGATGCTTTTGATAATTTCCATAACGAAACTCTGTCTGCGAATCAGGCAGAAAACCCAAAGACATTCTGGTCATACATAAAGCACACCAGTGGCAAGACGCAATCAGTACCTCCACTGCGCAATAACAACACTGAAGTCACTGATGATAGTGCCACTAAAGTAGAGTTATTAAAGGCGGTTTTAAGAAACTCCTTCACCAAAGAAGACGAAGTAAATATTCCTGAATTCCAATCAAGAACAACTGCCAAGATGAGAAACATAGAAGTAGATATCCTCGTTGTAGCAAAGCAGCTTAAATCACTTAACAAAGGCGAGGCCTTCGGTCCAGATTTTATACCAGTCAGGTTCCTTCCAGAATATGCTCATACAATAGCTCCATATTTAACAATTATACACAAGCGGTCGCTCACAGAAAGTTCCCTAGCTAAAGACTGGAAAATGGCACAAGTCACACCAATACCCAAAATGGAAAATAGGAGTAATCCGCTGAATTATAGGCCTATATCACTAATGTCGATTTGCAATACAGTTTTGGAACATATAGTGTGTTCGAACATTATGAAGTGCCTCAAAGAAAACGATTTATTGACACATGGTCAGCACGGATTCAGAAAGTATCGGTCTTGTGAAACACAACTAGCTCTTTATACTCACGAAGTAATAAGTGCTATCGTCAGGGGATGACAAATTGATTCCACATTTTTAGATTTCCAGAAGGCTTTCGACACCGTTCCTCAAAGCGTCTTCTAACCAAACAGCGTGCCTATGAAATATCGCCTCAGTTGTGTGACTGGATTCGTGTCAGAAAGGTCATAGTTCGTAGTAATACACGGAAAGACATCGAGTAAATCGGAAGTAATATCCGGCGTTCCCCAAGGAAGTGTTATAGGCCCTCTATTGCTCTTGATCTATATTAATGACATAGGAGACAATCAGAGCAGCCGTCTTAGATTGTTTGCAGATGATGCTGTCATTTAGTGTCTTGTAAACTCATCAGATAATCAAAACGACTTGCAAAATGATTTAGATAAGATATCTGTATGGTGCGAAAAGTGGCAATTGGCCCTGAATAAAGAAAAGTGCGAAGTATTCACATGATTACTAAAAGAAATCAGCTAAATTTCGATTAAGTGATAAGTCACACAAATCTGAGGGCTGAAAATTCACCTAAATACTTAGGGATTACAATTACAAATAACCTAAAGTGGAACAATCACATAGATAATGTTGTGGGTAAAGCAGACCAAAGACTGAGATTCATCGGCAGGACACTTAGAAGGTGCAACAGGTCTACCAAAGAAACTGCTTACACCACGCTTGTCCGCCCTATTCTGGAGTACTGCTGTGCGGTGTGGTATCCGCATCAGGTGGGACTGACGGATGACATCGAAGAAGTACAAAGAAGAGCGGCTAGTTTTGTACTATCGCGAAATAGTAGAGATAGTGCCACAGACATGATACGTGAATTGGAGTGGCAATCATTAAAACAAAGGCGTTTCTCGTTGTGACGGGATCTTCTCATGAAATTTCAATCACCAGTTTTCTCCTCCAGTTGCCAAAACATTCTGTTGCCCCCCACCTACATAGGGAGAAATGATCATCACGATATAATAAGAGAAATCAGATATCGCACAGACTAATTGCAGTTTTCTCCCGTGCGCCGTTCGAGAGTGGAACGGCAGAGAGACAGCTTGAAGGTGGTTCATTGAACCCTCTGCCAGGCACTTTATTGTGAATAGCAGAGTAATCACGCAGATGTAGCTGTAGATGTAGACGACAAGTTAGTGTACAGTAGTCCACAGAAGGAATAACATTCTTCGTACCTCTATTTTCTACAGACTTCATAACCACTGTAACGAAAAGTGCATTTGATAAACAGTTCCGATTCTGGGAAACCTCTCAGATGACGAGAAAACTCCGCAGAGAACTTCAAAACTAACTATTACTCTTCAACGTACAGGAACCGATCTGTCGGTATATCGAAGAAAACAAAAGAGTGTTACCTCTCTTAGTCAAAGGGAGTTCCGGAATCATAGACAAGACCGTAGTTGACTTGATAGCAAATAGTAGTATCGTGGAAGGACTACAGTTGTTCGTACGTCTGTGTGATAGAGCCGTCGCAACCACTCTAAAGAAAGGTGCATTTCATAAACGATATCGAATCTGGGAAAGTTTCTGATGGCGAGATAAGAAAATTTTACAAAGATTCAAAAGAACACTATATTCAGAATTAAAAGTTTTACGATGGGATCAGAGTTGTAGCCTCTTCATTTGGCGAAGATCACATTTCATAACTGGTAGAGCGAAATTAACTACTGCTCGGCTCTTCCAGTAACACGTCAGCAAAACAAACTTTAAAAGGCAATTGACAGACTGAGAACGGTCCTCCCCACAAATGTCACGAACCTGGCCCTACTGCAAAAAATCTATGTTCACATTGCAAGATGTTTTCGAGACACGAACAATCATCTTAAATTTCGAGACGTGAAGACATTGACGAACAGTAACTGTATTATGTGATGAAACTGGTACATGCCAGCAACAGAGACCAGAAGAATAAACTGTCTTCACAGATTTTTGTAATTGGTGGTTTGTGTAGGATGTTTATCTCTGTCTCTGTTAGTCATTTATTCAAATGATGAATGCCATAAGCCCCAAGAACAAGTTTATACGTCTGTTATTTGGAGTGAAAATATGTAACTAAGAAAGAGTGAGATGTGTCACATAAGTATGTAATTGTAAGTACACTAGATAATGTGATTCACTAGATAACTGGGCAGCCAGGGGCCAAATAAATACAATAAAAAAGACATCCTTACCCACATAAATGTCGGTTTCTTTGTGTGACGAAAGCTTTCGCGGTACTAGTAACTTGGAAACACGATATAAACTTCTGCGCTCCTGTGACATACGTTGTAGCAAACATAGGAATGAAGTGAGCTATATTCTATGTGCATTTTGTACGATACTATACACTGGATAGTTACCATGCACAATTCAGTTCATAAAAGTAGTTCCTGCGAAAGGAACGTCACCGCTCATATAAGAAGTCTCTCCAGAAATTTCCCATTAGTTGTTAGTCGACAGAAGACTTGGCGGATGTCTTAGCTCTTATGTCCTAGATTAGATTAGATTAGATTAGTTTTTCGTTCCATAGATCCGTGCTGAGGAGATCCTCGTGGATGTGGAACATGTCTTAATTTTTTTTTTAAGCTGAAATAACCATACTAATAGTATGAATGTATACAATACATCATTTGTTTCTATTAAAAAATTCGTCAATGGAGTAGAAGGAGTTGGCCACTAGTAAGTCTTTCAGGCTCCTTTTAAACTGATCTTTATTTGTAACTAAATTTTTTTATGTTTACTGGCAAATTATTGAAGATGAGTGTTCCTGAGTAGTGGACCCCTTTTTGAACTAAAGTAAGTGCTTTTAAGTCCTTGTGCAGATCATTTTGGTTCCTGGTATTGTATGTATGAACTGACCTGTTTGTTGGAAAAAGAGATATATTATTTAGGACAAATTTCATTAATGAGTAAATATACTGAGAGGCAGTAGTTAGTATACTCAGTTCTTTGAAGAGGTTTCTACAGGACGTCTGTGAGTTTACGCCACAAATAATATGTATTACACGCTTTTGGACTCTGAAAACTTTTGTTTGACTTGAAGAGTTACCCCAAAATATTATACCATATGACATTATGAAATGAAAGTAGGCAAAGTATGCAAGCTTTTTCATTTTTATGTCGCCTATGTCTGCTAACACTCGAATTGCAAATACAGATTTGTTAAGGCGTTTCTGCAGTTCTGTGGTGTGCTCTTCACAACTGAATTTATTATCAAGTTGTAATCACAGGAATTTAAGACTGTCAACCTTTTCTATCTGCTCTTCTTCGTATTTTATGCATATGCTGGGTGGAAACCTCTTACAGGTTCTGAATTGCATATAGTGAGTCTTTTCGAAGTTTAATGTCAGTGAGTTGGCTTTAAACCATTTATTAATATCCATGAAACTATCATTACCAGATCTTTATAGAACTACACTTGACATACTATTTATTGCAATACTTGTGTCATCTGCAAACAAAATGAACTCTGCTTCTGGCAGTGTAACTGATGAGCGATAATTAATGTACACAAGAAAAAGCAATGGCCCTAAGATGGATCCTTGTGGGACACCACATGTAATTTCTTCCCATTCTGATGATGATTGATGACTTAATTCACTAGTTCCTTGCACTGACACCCTTTGTTTCCTGTTAGTGAGGTATGACTTGAACCATTTTGCAGCACTGCCCGTGACACCATAGAATTCTAAATTACTTAAAAGGATGTTGTGGTTCACACAATCAAATGCCTTTGACAAATCACAGAAAATACCTGCTGCTTGTAATTTGTTATTCAATGAATTAAGTACATTTTCACTGTAGGTGAAAATAGCCTTCTCGATATCAGAACCCTTCAGAAATCCAAACTGTGTTCTTGATAATATGTTATTTGTGGTCAGATGGTTGAGCAGCTGCCTGCACATTACTTTTTCTAAAATTTTTGAGAATGCTGGCAAAAGTGAAATCGGTCTGTAGTTTGATGGTATCTCTTTATCCCCTTTCTTGAATAGAGGCTTAACATCTGCCTATTTTAGCCAGTCAGGAAATGTCCCAGTTATAATTGATTGGTTACACAAGTAACTTAGAATTGTACTAAACTCACAAGAACATGCCTTAATTAACTTTGTTGATATTTCATCGTACCGACTAGAATGCTTTGTTTTTAAAGATTTTGTTATGGAAGTTATGTCTTTTGGTGAAGTGATTGATATATTCATGTACTTGAAGCTATTTCTGAAGGCTAGTTTCAGATATTCATGGGCATTATTTACTGATCCTGAAAGTCCCATTCTATCAGTAATGGATATAAAGTACTTGTTAAACAGATTTGCCACACCATGCCCATCAGTTACTAATGTGTCATCTACCCTTAGTGCTATTTGCTCCTGTTCCTTTCTGGTTCTACCAGTCTGCTCTTGCACTATATCCCATATTGTTTTTATTTTGTTCCCTGACATTGCTATTTTCTTCTCGTAGTGCATTTGTTTAGACATCTGAATTACTTTTTTAATGTTTTACAGTATTCCTTGTATTTAGCTAAATCATCAGCACTGGAGCTATTCTTGGTCGACAGATACATTTTCCTTTTTGTCTTACAGGAAATCTTTATTCCTTGTGTAATCCATGGGTTTATTATAGACTTCTGTTTAATTTGAGTAACTTTTAGAGGAAAACAGTTTTCAAACATGGTACTGACATTGTTCATGAATGTGTTACATTTTTCATTCATGTCATGAGCACTATAAACATCTTTCCAGTTCATATCTTTGAGCAGTTTTCTAAAACACTCAATTTTTGGTTGATTGACTACTCTCCTGTACTCAGATTTAGCAGTCTTGATAATCTGCTTATAATTTACATCTAAAACAAGGAGCTGCATGTCATGATCTGATAGTCCATTTATAACAGGTTTTATGATATGATTTTGTTCCTTTGATTTGTCTATAAAAATGTTATCAATGGCTGTCCTTGAGGATTTAGTGATCCTAGTTGGAAAGTTTACAGTGTGAGTTAGATTGAAAGACAACATTACTAACTGCAGTGAATGTTTACTGGAAGATTGTATTAGAAAATCTGTATTCAAGTCACCAGCAATCAAAATTTCTTTGTTTCTTCCTGTTAAATAACCCAAAAGAGCTTCTAGATGATCTAAGAATAGATTATAATTTCCTGCAGGTGCTCGGTAAATGGTTATTATTATCTAGCATCTGTTATGGAACTCTACTTCTGTTGCACATGCTTCTAGATGCTGCTCTAAACAGAATTTATTAATGTCAATGTTCTTGAATTTATGGCAGTTTTTGATAAATGTGGTAACACCTCCTCCATCCATATCTACTCTGCAGAAATAGGAAGCTAGCTTAAATTCTGAAATGTCTAACACATCTATATCAGTGGTCACTTGATGTTCAGAGAGGCAGATTATGTCAATTTGGTTAGATGAATTCATTTCATCCATACAGATGAGTAGTTCATCAACTTTATTTCTAAGTCCTGGAATGTTCTGGTGTAATAAAGATAACTGATATTGCATACTAATGGGATTGTAACTGCTTTGGCGAAGATGAACAGGCAGTTTCTGATTACTTTCTGTTAAACACTGTTTAAATGGAGGCTGTATGATAAAATCTGACTCCTGTTCATCTGTTTTCTCAAACTGAGTGTGTCTGCCAATCTCTCTTAAAACTCGTTTTCTTTCCCCCTTCCCTATCCTAAAAATGGCATCCCTCTGACACCTGTGACCACTGGTATTTTACCACTTGTGTCAGTGTCCCCCCTTAAGTTTTCTGCAATCAACCCAGACAGTTTTCCCTTCCCTTTCCTATTGAGGTGAAGGCCATACCTAGTGTAGTCCCACCTATCGATAGCATCCACAGGAATCAAACCAATATGGGACCCTATATCCGTCCTAAGCAGCCACTCCAACTCCAAGTTCACCCTCCCTATGGAAGAGTTCAAATGAGGCAGATCATGGCATCTCAACACAGACACAAATCCCACACACGTATGCTTCGTTGCTGACGCTATCTTCGCCAGGTCACTCTCTATGGAATATTCAGTGTCTCTGTCAATGCTATTTCCCGGACCACCCACTATCACCACGGAATCCTCCTTTGTGAAATCCTTGCATAAAGCACCTACATCCTCTGTTACCTGACCCAGATCTGCACTAGGCTTGAAAAAGTTTGTGACCTGGTACTCTGGACCTAGATTTTCCTGCAGTAGTTGGCCAACACCTCTACCATGGGAACTACCTAACAACAGAACTTTCTTTCTCTTTACAAATTTCCCTACCTTTTTCAAGTCCTTGAAAGCTTGTTGTGCCCTTTATACATCTTCAGCTACATGAGGCTGTCCACTAGGACACTGCGAATATCAGTCTCTGGAGATCGAGAGTGTCTGGGTGGAAAAAGTACAACTTAGTTGCGAGTCGATGGGAGTATGACCTTTGTAGGAAATTTGTGGTGGCAAGAAACACTTAACAGACAATCCTGGGAATTCCGATCGTAGCGTGTCCTGTGGCAATGTGTTTGACAGATACACTAAATGGCACCAAGGAGATTTTGTGAAAGCAACGAGTTCTGTGTGTGTTTAAACAGGTAGTTAAGAATTATTAAACAGGTCTGAAAAGAGATTGGAAAAGAGCCCTTTTTTTACTTCCCGGTTTCGCTCTTCAAATGAACAAGACTCTCATCAGAATATACTCTGTAAAAGACACGTATCGAGGTAATAAGGAAAACTTATATTGGTGTTACATGAAGTATGTATTATAGTCTCAGTATGGTGACTTATGTTTAAGGTTGGCTGACAGCACTAAAGATTGCGTTTATAGTTGCTGACAGCACTAAGGATTAAACTGACTGTACTATAGTCAACCATAGTTTAAAGCGTAGTGGTAAATATGAAACTGACAGCGCCGAAGGTTAAAAACTGACTGTAGGACTTTAACTTTAACGTCCGTGGCATGGTGTATCCAAAGATATTGTACAACCACAGAAAACGAAATTTACATTTTAATCGCCTATTTGAGTGTATGTATAGATATGTCATGTCTGTACATATCTGCTTATCTTTAAAATTACGTCTGAAAAAATGACAGTATCTTTCAAAACACAGTATAAAAAATACATATTTAAAAATTCCTTTACAAACGTGCATTCAAACTCGCTGTTTCTAAAAATATTTCTGTTACATTAATATATTAGGTACACACCTGCAATGTCATACAATTTACTACAATGACTCCTTAAAGTACACCCATTGAGGTTTGTACAATGTTTTATCAGCAAAAGAAACTTAATTCCTTCTGAAAACAAGAATGCTTTTGGTTAGGTTCAGAACATCACTACGAAACAAAGCAGAATCTCTCCTAAGTGTAGATCTTGAAAACAAAAACACTGAAAATCTCATGGTCATCATTATCAGTCTTCAGTAGTGTGTATGTCCTCCCCGCATGTGGATGAGTTATTCGACTCTGCGAGGCATGCTCTGGATGAGACCATCAAGTTTCTCTTGGGGTGTGAGATGCCACTCCTCAATGGCAGCTTGAGTGAGTCCTGAAGATTTAAAGAGTATTCGGACGCTGCACAATGTCCACCTTCAACAGGTCCCATGCATGCTCATTTGCATTCATACCTGGGGCTGTGCTGGCCAAAGCATTCGGTCGATGTTGCTTCTCTGAAGATACCGAGACATTGCTAGAACACGGTGCGGTCTTGCATTGTCATCCACTAGGATGAAATTGTCACCGACTTCACGTCTGTGTGGCTTTACAATCGTTTGTAGGACCTCTTGGAGGTATCGTGGAGCAGTGAAGTTGACGTAGACGGGAACTACAGAGGTCCGCCGTCCCATCATTATTGTCATCCACAACATTACACTTACACCTGCAAACGGATGGACGTCCTGAACATATCTGCGTTCCTGGTGTCATCTAGCGCTCCTCTTAACCCTAACACGTCTAGCGCGGTCGCAAAACAATCCTGGTCTCATCAGCAAACATGACATTAGTCCATTCCGCAGTGGTCCACTGTCAATGTGCAGGAGCCCAGGTCCTTCGATTGGGTCGCTTCCGTTGGTTCCGTGAAAAGCTTCTTCATGGTCTTGTGGAATGAAGAACATCCTGATGCAGTCTTATACGCTCTGTCTGGTCTGAGATGCGAATCCCTGTTCCCCGGGAGGAGTCATTTCCAATATATCTGGCAGTTGATGTCGGCCGCCTGCGAGCCGACGGTTGGAGGAAACAATCCTGCATTGGTACTGTCATACGAGGACGACCACTGCGAGGTCTTCCGTTCACGTTCCCCGTCTCTGACTGCTTCCTCCATACGTTAGACACACTGCTTTGAGCGACGTGCAGCCGATCGGCAATATCTTGGTGTGCGTGGCCTGCTGTAAGTAAATCTACTGTCCTGACTCAGCAGTGCTGAACACAAACTGAAAAAAGCTGTTCTTGACACTGGACTGCTCGTGGTGTACCGCTGCCGCAGCGGTATGTTTGCATCACTGGGAAACGACCACAAAACATTCCAATAATTAACACCGTCCAGTGTATGGGCTCTACCTGGATAATACATGAAGTGCCGGCGTCAGTGAGTCCTGTAGTACTTTAGGCTACATTTTATAACAGTATTCCTACCTTCGTTGAACAGTGTATTATATTTTGCTTTCTTATCTACAGCACTACATCAGATAACTGTAACAACCCATGTAAACTGATTCGTTTTTGCATGTTTGATAAATTTCCAGATTTTTCTTATTTTCTACTACAATTCCCAATTATTTCAAAATACTTAACTGAGGGCCTTTATCTGCAGTGTGGGTAATCTCACCTTATGTATGTTTAGTTGTTCCCAAATGTTCACCCACGTGCTGTGACATACGCAGCACGGCCTGTCTTCCTCGTAGGCCTCGGTCAGCCTGATTGTCCAAAGAACCGCCATTTGTGTGAGGACCGCGAGCTGCGCCGCCCATCCCGACGCTGTTGCCTGCTTCCATTGGGAGCGTCATTGTTTAGTTCGAGGGGGGAGAGACAATCGTCTGCTTTTCTTAAGTCTTGTCTTGCCGTGAATAAGAACTTGTAACCTTCCCCAGGTAAAGAGTCCTGGCAGACTTTTTTCACGTGCAGCCTGTAAACATTCCATCCCACAACCGTAAGCTGACCACATCCTCGGAGAAATCAGATGTCACATAATCAACAGTCCATTGTCGATGATGACGTGCCCTGACGAGGCGTAAAGCTTCGTCTCGTGCAGCCATTAACGGAACACGAGTGAGTCTTCGGTTCCGAAAGCCCCTATCGATGATGTTTTGTTGAATGCATTGCACGCTGATGGCTCAGCATTGAAATCTGCAGCAATTTGCGGAAGGGTCGCACTTCTATCACGCTGAACGACTCTCTTCAGTCGTCGTTGGTTCCGTTCTACCAGGATCTTTTTCCGGCCACAGCGCTGTCGAACATTTGATATTTCACCGCATTCCTGATATTCACGGTACACTCGTGAAATGGTCGTAGGAGAAAATGCACACTTCATCGCTACCTCGGAGATGCAGTGTCCCATCGCTCGTGCGCCGACTATAAAACCACGTTCAAACTTGCTTAAATCTTGATAACTTGCCATTGTGGCAGCAGTAACCGATCCAACAACCGCGTCAGACACTTGTCGTCTTATATAGGCGTTGCCGACATCAGCGCCGTATTCTGCCTGTTTACGTAACCCTTTTGAATGAGCATGACTATACGAGTTTCTTTTGGCGCTCCAGTGTACATGTCGCTAAGTTAGTATGATTCACACCTTCTCCTAAACCACTAGACCGATTTCAATCAACCTTGGTACAGTTATCATTTAATGTCTGGAAAGAATCGCTGTGGTGTTACGAACCACCTAACAATCTATAGGGTGGGGATGGAAGTGAAAAAGCATTGTAGCCCGCGACGTGAGTTTATCCATACTTCAATTATTCAGTATTTGAGAACTAGAGCATTTAGAGACTTGCAACGAACTTCACAGTTAATTTCAAACCCTTACGAAACTTTTCTTCTCTGATGACTCCCGCAAAGTTACGAAAGGCAAAAAGTTGGTCACTTACCATGTTCGCGCTGTTCATGCAATAAAACTGCCACATGAAGCTTCCATGCTACAAACTGTAGTGCAGGCAGTGTTCGCATATACTACTAAATGTACTAGAAAAATTACTGAGACACTTACTTCAGAAATACGACCTCATAAACAACGACTGCGTGGAAACAGCCGCATTATGCAAGTCGTCTAAATTTATTACTTTGTTGCTACTAACTCCAGTCGGAGACAGTATCCACATCTGCCCCTGAGTGTACCTAGAAAAAATTATCACTGTACGGCACATAGTTCTGGAGGTCTGACGTCAAATACTGTCACATCATGCACGACATTTTGGTTAATTACTTCTTTGCAGCCGTCCTGGGTGGCCGAGCGTTTCTAGGCGCTACAGTCTGGAGCCGCACGCCCGCTACGGTCGCAGGTTCGAATCCTGCCTCGGGCATGTATGTGTGTGATGTCCTTAGGTTAGTTAGGTTTAAGTAGTTCTACGTTCTAGGGGACTGATGACCTCAACATTAAGTCCCATAGTGCGCAGAGCCATTTGATCCATTTTGAGCTTCTTCACAAAAACCCTAATCATTTCGCAGACAGTAGGCACATATACCACTGGATGTACTTGCAAAATTATGTCATTATTTAGCACATATCTCGGAAGACACGCCATCATAAACATTAAGCGGTGTCAAAATGAAACCGCAGGAAGAAATTCGCTAGACGTATAGGTGAAATATGTGTTCAAATAAGCCTGACAATGTTTAATATGTGTGAAATATATTTGAAATGTGTGTGTTCGGGCAAAACCATTGGAAAAAAGGTCATCCTGGTTTCAATCATATTTGGTACACATCTTACTCACAGTCAGGAAGTAAATTCTGTAGTGATAAAAATCACCAGCCTCCTGTTAGGGTAAGTGTTATGTTGTGGAGACAGAGGGCAGCACAAGGAGATCGACAGACAGCGAGGAGAAAGGAGGAGGCAAGCACACATAGGAGGAGGAAGAAATGGTTGGAGATAGTGGAGGGCGAAATGGACAGAGAGAAGGGATAAGAGGAGATGAACAGAGAAAAGAAAGAGGAGAAGATGGAGAGAGACAGGTGAAGAAACAGACAGGCAGAGAGATTGGGGAGGAGAAACTGAATAGACACCGGAGGAGGAGGAGGTGGAGGAGGAAATACGCAGAGAGAGGGGAGAGGAGGAGACAGACAGATAGAGGGGTAGGAGGAGATGGACAGAGAGTGAGGGTGGAGGAGTGGGCAGAGAGACAGGGTGGTGGACATGGGTAGAGAGAGAGGAAGTGGTGGAGGTAATGGGCAGGGACATTGCAGGAGAATTGAGAATGGAGGGAGGAGAAGTGGATAAAGAGTGAGAAGAAGGGTAGGGTGAGAGGGGGAGGAGGTAGTTAGAGAGAGAGGTAAAAAGGACATGGACAAAGAGAGTGGCAAGAGATGATGGGCTAAAAGAGGGGAAGGAGGAGATAAATGGAGAGAGGACGGAGGAAGCATGGACTAACAGAAGTTTGATGATGATTACGGTGTTAGTCCTTCTCTACAGTTTCACCCTTCAACTCTTCACGCCGATGTGTGGCATCACGGAGATCTAGGATTTTCTTCATTATAGAAAAGATAAAGCGGTCACTGGGTGCCACATCAGTAGAATAAAGGAGGCGAGGGCGGGATCTGATAGCTCAAAGATGCAGCATGTGTGACTCTGTCCTATGGAGAATGATGGGAAGTCATCCTGACTGGCGTGCCATATCTGCAACATTTCCTCTGTGGTCTTGGTTCGCAGAGTTCTTTGACAGCGTGTGGGGAGTCGCGCCACATAGTGAACGGCAGCATTTGCGATGTTCAAATTGTCGTTCAAGAAGTTGGAAACTGGTCCATGAATGATCCTTACTTTCTCCGCATTCGCCTCGATCACGATAAACCGATTTCGAGTACCAGGGCCTACACATCTCTTGCGATTTCAAAGCTATCCAAAGAAAGTTGGTTTACCACTTCATTCTGGATTCCAACTTGTTTTACCACAGTGGAAGTGTCCGCGCCATCTAACCACTGTGTCACATGATGGGTGCATCGTTGCCGCACACTTTCCAACTCGTTGTAGACTGTTGCGGAATGCAGGAAACGAATTACCACATGGCATTCCACTTTGTTTTGGCTCGTGTTGCACGTTATATGCTGCTGTGACGTGGGGCTCTTCATGTGTATTCAAGACTCCAGACGTGTACCTGCAAACTAACAGGAAATTAATTACACAACTGTATTTTTCGAGGTGATAATTAAAACTGTGATTACTATTCCTTCTGTGGGAAATACTGCAGCAAACAGTCATTATTTGTGTTATAAAATTTATTGTTCTCTCTAGTTTCGGGTTTTTCACATGCAACTATAGAAGCGGGACATGTAAGATAAAATAGACAATAGGTGTAGACCTACTTTCGCTTTTACCGAATAATGGAAGAATAGGTCGAAACCTGCCATAAGTTTTACTTATAACGTAAGTCTACACTGTCCTTACGTGGGTTTTAAAATACCCAAAACCGGTGAAGGAGAATAAAGTGTGTCTCATTAGACAAATAATGACTGAGTGATTTATCCCTAAGATAAACCATTGATTTAATTCCTCCTTCCTACGGGCGACATTCAGTACGTAATGCAACACTTCTTTCGGTTGAAAAAAATTCTCAATTTGTTGTGGGACGTCGCTGAATATTCCCGCTTCAGGGTCAATAGTTACGTGAAGTTCGATTAGGTTTCTGCACTAGAGGTAGCCTTCAAAATGGCGTCTGTAACGGAGGTGAGTTCCAGGCAGAGAGCCGTCATAGTTTCTTTTGGTGGAAAACCAAAGCATCGCAGGTACTCATTGGCGCCTGCAGAACATCTAACTAAAACTGTCAGTGAAATAAAAGCAGGGTGAGTCGTTGGGCTAAGTGTCTGTCATCATCGAAGAAAGGTCGCGCAAACATGTCCGGTCTCCCGCATACCAGCCGGTTGCACACAGTTGTGACTCCTGCAATGCTGGAACGTGCAGAATGTGTCATTAAAGTTGACAGGCGGATCGTAATCAAACACCAAGCTGGACAACTGGTCCGTGGTAGTGACACACTCGTCCATTACTTGGCGTACTGAGATGGGAGCCCGTTGGGTTCCTCACTGCCTAAAAGAAAAGTGCAACTGAGGACCATCTGTGCAGAATTACTTGCGCGTTACGAGGCTGATCGTGAAAATTTGCTGTCGAACATCGTCGCAGGAGCTGAAACATGTGTTGATCATTTTGATCCGGAAACAAATCGAGAGTACATGGAGCGGCGCCACCCCAACTGTCTTCCGAAGGAAAAGTTCAAAGCTACGCCCTCAGCCAGTACATTAATGGTGACGGTCTTCTGGAGCTCTGGAGGGGGGTCTCTGTTTGACGTCCTCCGTTATGGTGCAAGGATCACTCGGCGGTGTGTTGTGCTACCATCAGGAAATTGAAGAAACGACTTCAGCGTATTCGTCACCACAAAAATTCAATTCAGGTTCTCCTTCATCAAAACGCGAGGCCTCACGCATGTGTGCGCATCCGAGAAGAGCTCACAGCGCTTCAGTGGACTGCCCTTCCTCATTCACCCAACAAAAATAAAAAAAAAAAAAAAATTGTTCAAATGGCTCTGAGCACTATGGGACTTAACATCTGAGGTCATCATTCCCCTAGAACTTAGAACTACTTAAACCTAACTAACCTAAGGACATCACACACATCCATGCCCGAGGCAGGATTCGAGCCTGCGACCGTAGCGGTCGCTCGGTTCCAGACTGTAGCGCCTAGAATCGCACGGCCACTCCGACCGGCCGAGCAGTAGAGAGGTACCATGAGGATATGCAGGCCCTCCTAGGAAGGTGATGTAACGCCGTCGCACTGAACGCACATCATGTTGGAAAACACGATTTTGTTGCTAAAAGTGTGGGGAATAAAACGGTGTATTAGAATCCTGGATAAATCCGATCTGCTCTGAGAAAAAAAAAAAATGTGTTGCATTACTTATTGAACGATCCTCGTACTTGTCTTTCTCTGATTTTCTGAGCCGGCAACTGTGGCCGAGTGGTTCTAGGCGCTTCAAAAAAACTGTTCAGATGTGTGTGAAATCTTATGGGACTTAACTGCTAAGATCATCAGTCCCTAAGCTTACACACTGCTTAACCTAAATTATCCTAAGGACAAACACACACACCCATGCCCGAGGGAGGACTCGAACCTCCGTCGGGACCAGCCGCACAGTAGGCGCTTCTGTCTGGAACCGCACTGCTGCTAAGGTCGCAGTTTCGAATCCTCCCTCGGGCATGGGTGTGTGTGATTTCCTAAGGTTAGTTAGGTTTAAGTAGTTCTAAGTCTAGTCGACTGATTGCGGCGGCGCGGTTCTTTCCGTCCCTTTACGACGGACGTGCACCTACCTGTGAACATTGTCTCAGCAGATGATCAGTAAGGAAGCCGAATGAAACCTACTGCACTTCGACGTGAACCAGGCTGCAATTTAAGTCACTAACCTACGTTTCGGGACAAACACGAAATGAAAGTTTGGAAATTTTGTCCTCAGTTACTATATTCTGAAACTTAGGTGAACAAGTATCACTGCCAAGCCCGTGCTAGTCTCAACACAGTCACTCATAATCCCTTTCACCCACGTTAGCAAGTTTATGGTGTTGCATTTCCCAAAAACGTAATAGCTACAAAAATATCGATAGTTTTTGATTGAGAATGCTCCCCAAATATTAAGTATGTCGGTACCTAATGCAGTCACAGTTTTTAGCCACCGACCTGCTCACTACGCCACGCGGAATATATGTCTTTTTTCGTCACAAAATTCACTTAAAATTCCGAAATTCCTACACGCCCATCGGAATAATTATGCCATCACTTTACGACACTTTTGATGTATGAAACACTGCTAGATCCGCAACTTCTCATTTCCATCGGAACTACTACTACACACGTCCGAACTGTTTCATGGTTAGGCTCCCACTCTTCTCTAGAATACTCTAAGTCTTCTCTACCAGCAGAGAAAGGCGCGCGAAGAATATTGCTTTACCATTGGTCAGTTTACTCGACAGCCAATAGCAAAACAACATTCTCCCGTGTCAGTCCGCGCTTTTCATCAATAACCAATCGCAAAATAGTAAAACTCACGACTGCACTTTTTACCGACGTAATTATCTAATATGCTGAAGTTTTACTTATGTATAAAGTTATTTACTATTGTTATTTATACCTGAATTAACGCTCCCTTTGCCATAAATCTACTTTACAAATCTATTCTACAAAAATCCCCTTTGTCTATATCCATACTTCTTCGAAATGTTTCATACACTAAATCCTACTATATAACTCGTTACACAATTATCTTCATATTAACTTTAAACCACACTCGCGCATCATTCATACTGCTAAAACACATTTATAGCATTTTACACACACAAAAAGAAAGTAACATTTTATGAAAATACTAGAACTGTTTGTGAAAAATATTCTATTACTTTAGTGCACTCTAGTGGGCACAATCGAAACTAAAATCACAGTCCCCCTATCCGATACTGTCCTCCATCGGCTGATACATAAACTACGTGCGCGTCCAGTCTCGCGTCACCATCTGTCACTATCCAGCTCTGAGACACATCTGCCACTTAACCGCCTCCAAGGCAGGATCGGTATACGGCGCTACGCCTCATGATGACCTCAGATGTTACGTCCCATAGTGCTTAGAGCCATTTGGACCATTTATTTCTGATTTCCTGAACTAAAGGGTAGTAACACAATACTTTCCTCGTTTAAATTCGTTATGAATCATTGATACCTTGGCGGTTACTGTCCTCTCCCTCATTTCCGCTATTATTTCTACGTCAAGGTGTGCCAAATATTATGTGATGGAGTATTTGTCTCAACCAGACCGTCGAAGCAGCCAAGAAATATGCAGACCAGCCACGTACGTAATTCGGCACTACGACCCTGCTGTAACCCCTCAGCAGTGCAGTGTTCTGCTGTCACCAGTGGCCCAGGTTTCTGCGTGCTGCACCGTAACGCTGCGCCTCTTCAGCCGGCTAAGGGGCGAGGGCCTGGCTTCTGTCATTGCGCAGCCCGCTGGAGCGAGCACGATTCCCTCCGCTCACCCATTACCAGTATTCGATTGGCACCTACCGTTCGAATGGTGCATCCCGCTCATCAGTCAGCTAAAGCCTCGTCAAGCGGTGCCATCAACTAGCCGCAGCCGCTGTTCCTCAAGCCATCAGCAAAGCCTGATGGCTCCGCGGTTCCAACTAGATCTGCTGCGTCCGAACAGAGCTCTAACGATGCTACATGTGGTTCAGCAGACAGACTAAGCATAACTTCGCCGCTGCAGTAGGGAAACGCACACCTGTAGGAAAAACAAACCCACAATGTTTGAGTCCAGCATCAGTAGCATGCTACTTGCCACAGTTACATCGATTAACCCTTTCAGCCATGGCGTCCTCATATAAGGACATACTAATTAAATGCTTAGTATATTAAAATCCGTTAATTTTTACCATTTGTGAACATTGTCCTCATATTGTCACAACCAGAGAGTTTATTTGACAAAAAAAAAATATTTGTGCGTGTTGTTGTTGTGGTCTTCAGTCCTGAGACTGGTTTGATGCAGCTCTCCATGCTACTCTATCCTGTGCAAGCTTTTTCATCTCCCAGTACCTACTGCAACCTACATCCTTCTGAATCTGCTTAGTGTATTCATCTCTTCGTCTCCCTCTACGATTTTTACCCTCCACGCTGTCCTCCAATACTAGTTTACTAGTGTTTGTCGAAGTACAGTGTAGTGTACTAGTGTTTGTGCGTAGAAGGGTGCATTCGTAAAGAATGGTGTCTTTCAGAACGAAGGGTAAGTGACATATTTATAACTTTATACGTCTCTAAATCAGTACATTCTGATTGAAAGGCTGTAATAGCATAGAAATTTAGGACATTATCTCGCTCTCTTTTCAGTCATCTGACGGTGGTTTCACAATGCCCCGTGTCCAAGATACACTAGAGTCACTTACAGGAGAAGAAGTTAAAGGTCTCCTTAATTCACCTTAAATTGACGATCCATCCGATGATCGTGGCGATAATTTTGAACAAGAGGACAATGATGGAGGTAATGTTAGACGTTTCATACCATACGGTGCATTGTAAGTTGAGTAGCCTAGACACAAAGTTCGCTAACTACACGGTGACACTTAGATAATCACGAAACACTCGTACCATCCAAATGACAATGGATTGGCAGCGAGATTGATATTGTTGCATACGAATTTGTTACAGCACTGCCAACCTAAAGCTGAATAAGAAAAATATCAATTACAATCGTAACACACTCAAAGGTAGCTTTGAATGTCCAAGTTGGTAAGTCTGATGTCTGTTCGCGTGCTTTGCACCCGGACATGGCAGGGCAGCAGCCACGCCTATTAGGCACTTAGCGGGTTTTGCACCCGAAGACAACATGCAGTTAGCTGCTTTTCAAAATGAACACGATTTTTGACAGTCTTTTTCGACGGTTCATAGCCAGTTTTGCAACTTGAAACATATTCCAACATGTAGAGGCTGAAAAAATCTATACGGCCGTGTGCCCACCTCAAAATCGAAATAAAATGAATTTAACGACTTTTTGATCCGGTCTACTCAGATGTACATTTTTTATGAGGTTTTCTTTTTGTAATAGCATTTTTTATCATAGGTTTTCGAGATACCCATACCATCAGAATTAGGTGTTCCTAAAAATAAGACCCTTGATTTTCTTCACTTTCTACATCTACATCTACATACATACTCTGCTAGCCACCAAGCGGTGTGTGGCAGCGGGCACAATTCGCGCCAAAGTAACGTCACCCCCCCCCCCCCCTCCACCTCTGTTCAACTCGCGGATCGCGCGAGAGAAAAACGACTGTCTGAACGCCTCAGTACGAGCTCTAATTTCCCGTATCTTTGAATGGTGATCATTGCGCGATATGAAAGTTGGTGGTAGTAATATATGCTCTACATCCTCGGCGAAGAGTAGATTTTGGAATTTAGTGAGCAGCCCCTTCTGTTTAGCGCGCCGTCTATCTGCAAGTGTGTCCCACTTCAAACTTTCTATAAGATTTGTAACGCTAGGGCTAAATGTACCAGTCACGAATCTTGCCGCTCTCCTTTGGACTTTCTCAATTTCTTGAATCAGACCCAACTGGTAAAGGGTCCCATACAGACGAACAATACTCTAAGACTGGAGGAGCTAACGTATTGTAAGCAATTTCCTTTGTTGTAGGACTGCATCGCTTCAGGATTCTACCAATAAACCGCAATGTAGAGTTCACCTTACCCGTTAATTGTGTAATCTGATCATTCCTTTTGAGATCAGATACTTGGCGGATGTTAGCGCCTCCAAAGACTGGGCATTTATTTTGTACTCGTACATTAATGGGGATTATCGCTTTGTTATACGCAGTAGGTTATACTTAATAATATTGAAAATTAACTGCCAGTCATTACACCACGCATTTATTTTCTGCTAATCCCCATTGATTTGTTCACAGCTTTCATGTGACACTACTTTTCTGTAGACTACAGCATTATCAGCAAACAGTCTAATGCCGCTGTTAATACCATCAACCAGATCGTTTATGTAAATCGTAAAAAGCAGTTGACCTATTATGCTGTGCTGGGGCACACCTGATGTTACGGTTGTTTCTGTTGAAGTCTCCCCATTCAGGACGACATACTGCTATCTGTCTGTTAGATAACTTTCTATCCAACCGCATATGTTATCAGATAGACCGTAAGTGCGCACTCTTTGGAGCAAGCGACAGTGCGGAACCGACTCGAACGCCTTTCAATAGTCGAGATATATGGTATCAACGTGTGAGCCGGTATCTAGAGCCTGTTGTATATCATGCACAAAGAGGGCCAGCTGTGACTCGCATGACCGCTATTTCCTAAAACCGTGCTGGTTTCTTCAGATGAGCTTCTCAGAGTCTGGAGAGGTCATTATGTCTGACCACAAAATATATTCCATTATTCTACAACAAATTGATGCCAATGAAATTGGCCGGTAATTATGTGCATCCGATTTTCTACCATTTTTACAGCTTGGTTTGACCTGGACCTTCTTCCAGTCCCGTGGAACTTTCCGCTGTTCCAATGATTTCTGATAGATAAGAATGGTGCTATGTTTGTAGCATAGTCAACATATAATCTTGCGGGGATACCGTCTGGGCCAGATGCCTTCCTGGCGTCTAAAGATCTTAACTGTTTTACAATGCCAGTAACACTAAACATTATATCAGCCATCTTTGCATTTGTTCGATAATTGAAAGGGGGCAAGTATGACGAAAGTACTGACAGAAATAGATAGGCTAACCTCCAGGAAAAGGGGGCGTCCCTCTAATGAGAGTGGCTACGGTCTTGCCGCAGTGGATACACAGGTTCCCGTGAGATCACCGAAGTTAAGCGCTGTTGGGCGTGGCCGGCACTTGGATGGGTGACCATCCAGCTGCCATGCGCTGTTGCCATTTTTCGGGGTGCACTCAGCCTCGAAATGCCAATTGAGGAGCTACTCGACCGAATAGTAGCGGCTTCGGTCAAGAATACCATCATAACGACCGGGAGAGCGGTGTGCTGACCCCACGCCCCTCCTATCCGCATCCTCTTCTGAGGATGACACGGCGGTCGGATGGTCCCGGTAGGCCACTCGTGGCCTGAAGACGGAGTGCCTCTAATGAGAGTCCAGTGCCGCCTCCAAGTTGTTAGAAACGAGCCAATGCGGAAGTTCGTCCAGAAGCTAATGTTCGTTTGGACAATGTTGGGCGTCTTCCAGTAGTCAGTGACAAGAAATCATTTGACAGGTGCAAGAATCCAGGTTGCAAAGACAAAACCAAATTTATTGTATAAAGTATAACATTCGCTTATGTCTGAACAGAAAAAAAATTATTTCTTTGATTACGTTTCTTCGCAAATGTAAAAACATAGTTTATGTATACAATCATTAAGTAACCTTTGCGTAATTTATGTTTTTTGGTGAAATAAAATGAAATAAAATACTTTGACCTTTCGACTTGTACTGCACCCACTTGAACACAATGTCCTTACTTGGTGCAATTATTTATTTCAAACTTCTGTTCGTCCATTCCTCCTCCCCCCTCTCTTTATTCATCTCTCACTTCCCCCTCTCTCATCCACCATCTCTTGCCACTCTCTTTGTCCACCTTCTTCTTCCCCCTCTCTCTAGCTGTGGTGGTTAGAGAGAGGAGGAAGAAGAAGATGGAGAAACAGAGTGGCCACTCCCCCTCTCTGCCGCCTCCACCACCCTGTCTCTTTGTCTACCTCCTCCTGCTCTCTGTCCGTCTCCTCTTGCCCCCGTCTCTCTCCACCTCCTCCTGTCAATCTTCTTTTGTCGCGTTGATAGTTAAACCTGGGAATAAATGACACTGTCACGACATTTCTTCATCTATTATGGGAGAAATCTTGGGGAAAAATGATATCTTACACACCGCAAGAGAGGGGGCAAGATGGAGCACTTTCACCTTCCTGTAATCTGGGGTACAGAATTATCACACATTTCTAGATATGGTTCACTGTGATTCTACTACACTATACAAGGGACCATTTAGAGTGTGGGCTGGTCATAGTGAGATATGCCCTTTCCTGTGCATGGCGGTAGTTTTGGTGTAGTCCTGCAGTCATGCCGAATCTGAAAATTTACAAAACATTTGTGGCCCAGTGACAGAACGTAATTGTTTGGGAACATTGAATCGATGAATGGGTGCATACTGTCCCCAAGTAGCCGAACGTAACCATTACCAGTGTGTGATCTGTTCAGCTGGATCAGAGGACCCAGTTTACTCCATGTAAACACAGCCGACACCATTATGGAGCCACTACCAGGTTGCACAGTGTCTTGTTGATGACTTGGGTCCATGTCTTCATGGCGCGTGGGCCACACTCGAACCCTACCATAAGCTCCTAGAAATTGAAATAGGGACTCTTCTGAGCAGGCCATGTTTACCCAGACGTCTAGGCTCCAGCTGATACGTTTACAAGGCCAGAAGAGGCGCTGCAGGCGATGACGTGATGTTACCAGAGGGATTCCAGTCGGTCGTCCGCTGCCACAGCCCATTAACGCCAAATTTTTCAGCACTGTCCTAACGAATACGTCCGCCGTACGTCCCACATTGATTTATGTGGTTTTTTCATGCATTTTTGCTTGTCTGTCAGCACTGACAACTCTACGCAAATACCGCTGCTCTCAGTCGTAAAGTGAAGGCCTTAATCACCCGCATTTCTGTTGTGAGTGGTAGCGCCTGAAATCTGGTATCCTCGGCACACTCTTGACACTGTTATTCAATTCACAAACGATTTCCGAAACGTGCATCTAACTCTAAGTACCGTTTAGCGTTCACAGCCTGTTAACTCACGTCGCACGGCTGTACTCACGTCGGGAATCTTTTCGCATGACTAACCTGAGCACAAATGACGATTCCGCCAATGCGCTGCTCTTTTGTAGCTTGTGAACGCGATGCTACCACCAACTGCATATGTGCAAATCCCTATCCCATGACTTTTGTACCTCAGTGTATGTTTGGTGTCCTTACTTTCAAACTTAGTTCTGTGGTACACGTTCTCAGACTCACTGGATTAGTTGTATCGTAAATGTCAATTTTCAAATCTTCCCCCACTTAGATAAATTTCTGCTGACGTCCGTGTTTGGCACTGTAAGACGGAGTAAACAGGCAGTAGTCGCAGAATCCACCGAAGTTGATTATTTTCTTTATTGAACACTGGTGGAGCCCAGAAGCCATTTTCGGCGATAATGTGTAGCATGGCGTGTTACTTGGCCGTTGTGCGAGCAGTTCGGGGTGTTTACTGCTGAGCCGCGGGCCGCTAATCGCTGACAAGCGCTCCAGCAAAGCGCCTTGCGGTCACGTACGTACGGTACTACTGTGCCTCCTACAGTACGAGTGCGTCACGATCGGCGGCGCCTGTGAAGGCAGCGTCGGCGCAGCCACCCCTGGGTCCGGAGGGCGCAGCGGAGCCCGCGGCTGGACGGACGGACGGACGGGGGTAGGCAACCCGCGCAGCGCCGCGGTCCCAGCTGTGGAAGCACCGGCCCTTTACATCAACCCTGCCGCCGCCGCCGCCGCCCCGACTACGACCATTTCGCAGAGCTGGCCTCTGGCCAGTCCCCCTTGTCTGTCGGCCGCGCGCCATTCATTCCGTTATCGTCGCTGCTTTGTGCTAAGCGACAATTCATTGCTGCCCGGTTCCGAGGATCAGCGGTATCAGCTTTAATACGTACACGGCGTGCGAGCTCAATTTTCATTTATTGTGCTGGTTATGTGGCACGAGAGAGAGGTTGTAAACGATCTTAAATACTCCTAACACTTCTATGTTGAGATAATTGGCGTTAATAAGAGTCTTACTACAAAGATGAAAAATTCTTTATTCCCTTGCATTAATATTATTTTCTACACCCAGCTATTAGCGCTTCTTGTTTTACTAATTGAAATCTATTTCGAATCATAGGTGGATTTATTTTCAGGCATAAAGTCTGGTATTCGATGTATAAGACACACGTGAGTTTATTAAGTCGTCATAAGAGAACATCTGTACTTAATCAGGCATGGCTAGAGTTGTGAAACTGCTGTAGCCTACAGCAGTTTATCGTAAGTAATTGTAGAATATGGTAGTTTTCCTAGCCGCCTTGGTTAGTTACGGTCGTAACAGCTTTACCTATATGTTAGGCGTGTTGGATACCTTCCCAGCATTATCTCATTTACATCCCTTTGTTTGCATATGGGACCAGTCTGTTACTAGGTTCGCCTAGAAACCAGCAGCAGTCAACTATTTAGAAACTGAGTGAGCATATTTAAAGAGTACATAACTTACGCATCATTTTAGTTCTACATAGTTATCCTCCTGTCTTTTACTTAAGAATAAAAGTATTTATAGCAAAACTGAAATTATTAATGTTGCAGTCTGGTTTTATTTGAAATTTGTTAATGTCTTACGTGAAGCAGGGGGATGTTGTAGTATATATATATATATATATATATATATATATATATATATATATATATATATATATATATATATATATATCATGTAGCACCATAAAGCAGTTCCTCAAGAAAAGGAAAAATAAAAAAAACATGCCAAACATCGCTTCAATACTTCATTGAGCTTACATAAATTTTTCCTTTATTCATAAACAACTTTCGCTAGTCTCGGTAATAACAGGAAAATCTTGTGTTTGATCACGACGAAGAACGTTCTATTAAGTAAAAAATAACAACAATAATTATATAGCTTCTTTTATGGTTGTGCATGTAAACTGTACTTGCATCAAAAGTCATTGATTTGTTTACATAAAAGCGCAGAAGTTAGTGGATCAGCTAATTTCTATTACTTATAAAATATAATTTCTATTTCGTAATGATACTAAATACTCAATCGACTAACACTGAACGATATGTGGTCCTCATTTTGTGCGAAACAAACAGATAAACAAAGAGAAGTTGTCGGCTTCCAGTTTCTCTCTCACTCATTCAATTACGTTTTTTCCCTGTCACTGCTACCAATACTACCAGTAATTCTACCATTTACTACCTCGTTTATGTCCTGTACCGAAACTACCAAACCTCAGTATTGGTGGAAGGCAACTCTAGATATGAGTTTTATACGGTTATATGAGTTGAGTTAGGTAAAAAAGCGCTAATGATCAGTTTAAGTGACTGTGAACTGAGCTAATGATCAGTTTAAGTGACTGTGAACTGAATGTTATTCTCTGAGTAACCCACGTAGACTGAAATTCTTCCTTTCTATGGGGTTTGATACATCTTAAGAGTACATGTTAAGTTACGATTCCGTTATTAATTCCCTTAAAGTATTCCCCTTTTTATAAGATTTGAGTCATGAACGAACTGACAACAGGATCTCACTGCTCTTAACCAAATTTGCGATAATCAGCGAATTTTCAAAGCCTACAGCAATACATAGGGGGCCGTAACATGTATTAAAGTAAGACAGATTTCTGTCCAAGTTATTAGACAGTCCTAATACAACATATTAGTAGTAGAGCGTCTTTTCGAATATAGGACGTCCCAAGAGGAATGATCAGTGTTCAGTGACATAACTGTATCGATTATTCGAAGCAAAAAAGTCTAGGAAACGTGGGCTCTTAAATTCATAGTTTAGGAACTATGAACAAGCCCATTCTTTGACAATGTGAAGCAAATGTCTTCTACTGCAGCCTCCGAGCACTTGATCATCTTCGCTACTGTAAAACTCATCTCTTCCACTTAAAAGAAATGTTCGTAGCTCTTAAAGTATATACTTTAGAGTTCATGTTCAGTAGGTATTTTTTCTTGTTTTTGTTTATACTACTTCCTCCCAAAATATGGAAAGCAAAAAAATTTCAGTAGGAGAGATTTGATTCACTGTATGGAAGACGAAGAAGTGCTCAAAACTCTTAACGTGGACATCTTATAGCCCAAGTTTACTTGACTTTTTGGTTCGATTGATCTTTCCTGTCATATCCTTCAATACTGATCTGTCTTCTTGGGACATAGAAAAGACGCTTGTGATTCACATGCAAACGTCTTCTGTACAGCCTAAGACTATTAACGACGGAATAAATTACTGAAATGTAATTCCTCGAAATCTCTATGCTTGCAACACGTGTAGCGAGATTCTCTGCAAGTTTCGAGTTACCTTAACTGGTTTGAAAATAGACTAGGTGGTAGTTTACATTGGCCTGGATTGTGCTGCAGACAGATCATTTATAATAAGCTGTGCGCGCAGCAGGTTAAACAAGAGCATGTGCTGACTACTGACTCCAATAATCCGTAATGTTCAAGAGTGACTTGAGGAGAAAATAATGCATTAGAGATTTTAAGTTAATTTCAGTTACTGTTCAAAATAAACGTGAAAATTCCTGGGCCTTACGTACAAATGTCCACAATCGGACCACGTGCATGTACAAATACCAAAATTTCACAAAAACAGAAAATAATCCAATATACACTTCGTAACACGATTAAAGGTTCACTTTTCCGAACCACCTTAGTTGTCTTCTATTGCAGAGTAGAAGTTTGAAATTCGACTCAAAGTTCCTACAATCTTCCCGCAATGGAGCAAAAGGGTGGTGCTCTGCGAGGTCACCCTCGGGTTCGGCGAAGCTCCAGGCAGCAAAGCGTCGACACATGCGGGACAAAGGCCAGAGCTCAGAAGTTCATATTCGATAGTAGGCAATGAAAACCTCGTAACTCCATCCGTCTGTGAACACTTAATCGCAGTAACCAGTAACTCCATGATCAAAGAGGGATTCGAAAGTACTTGGGTTTCTGTAATCTGTAACCTAGGCTTCTACTGCACCGTTACACATGTAGCAACTTTCTGAGTCACTTTACATCATCATTTTGCGTCACCTGCAAAATTTAACAAAATGGAGTTACGATGTTTTCATTATCTGCCATCGTTCATGAGGTAAAAAATGGGTTACTGATGCCAAATTGGCACCAAATTTCACCACAATTACGCTCAACGCCACCGCGGACTTGTCATATGGTGGGAAGGTCGTCACACCCCCACAGACCCACATTTCATCCCCTTCTTCCGACGCTTCCACGGTGGAGGTCAGAACTGCAAAGTCCAGCGTTGCAATTTCTCGGTTTTCTTAGGGGGGTTCGAGGAAGACATTTCAGACAGACCGCCGCTAAGAATCAACACGGAAAAGCCTTTACAGGTGGCATAAGAAGCGTCAGTGAAACAGTGCCTACCCTTGGGGCGTTGATCGCCACACATTTCGCGATCGAGAACGCTAGCTGGCAGCGTGGTGAGCAGCAGGACGACGTTCTTAACATTTGACACTGAACCCACTCCTCGGACGATTCAGCAGTTCTCTAAGGACATCGTGGGCCAGCAACATTACCCTGAACGTGATGGCACCCCTAAGTAGCGCAGTGCGACCTCCATTTTTCCTCTGCTGTACAGGACAAAACCACTAGGGGCAGTTAAAAACCATGTGACGAAATTTGAAGGTCATCTGAAGCTCGAAAGGGTGCTTGTACTTTTCCAATGCTCCTGTTTTGCACTCTACTCAGGAGTGATCACAGAGGGGTGTGGCATTGACACATGCGTGAACAGAACGGCAAAGGGCCTCTCTAAGACCTCTCACCAACACTGTCAGTGCCAACCTGCCGCCTTTGTATTGCGCTTTAATAATGCACCTGTATGCAGACGGCCTATGACGGAGTCTTGGACGCTAGCAGACAGGCAAGCCCATGCCATCCCTTCGTTTCGGCATGCCTATTAACAGTCGCTAGAGCAGCAGAATAGCGTTGTCTGCACGTGCCTAGGAATTGTATCTATACAGGTAAATTTTTAATATGCTCAGCAAATGAGGGTGGGGGTTTGTCTAACTGGGTGGTCTTCTCCGTTCCGTTCACGCTTTTGTCAAGTCACACCACCCCATGATCACATCACAGGAGTTCGAGAAACAAGAGGGCTCAGAAAGCACAAGCTCCATCTGCTTCTTCGGCTCAGGTTCAAATTTAGTCCGGTGGTGTTGAACGGTCCCTAGTGGTTCCACCCTGTACACCAGAGCAGAAATTGAGATCACTGGGTTTGCTGCCCCACGATGTCTGTAGAGCAGGGTTGAAGCGTCCAGCGGGCGTCAGAAAAGTTAAAAGTTGCCAAGAACTCATCATGCTGCTCATCACACTGCGAACTGTACTCATCGACCGTGAAACGTACGAGAATCATCGCCAAAAGGGAAGGGGGATTTATTGGCGCTTTTATGCCACCCCCTCAGGCGTTTCCGTGTTGATTCTGCTCAGCGGTGTGTTTGAAATGTTTTCCTCGGCCACCCATTAGTAAACAGCGCAGGGCGTCGTGGTTCTGATCTCCTTTGCGGAGGCCTCAGAAGAAGGGATAAATTGTGGGTGAATGAGGGTACGACGACCTTCCCATTGTGTGACAACTGGCGCTGGGAAGAATTGTGGTGAAGTCTGGTGCCAGTGTGAAATCATTTGATCCACTTTCCACTTCATATGATCTTTTGAGCTTTGGTCTTTTTATCCGCATGTGTTGACATCTTGATGAGTGAAGCGCCGATGAGACCGATACGTAAGTATGCCAATGCAACTCGACCATGAAACATTATCACCAAAATTGGTTCAATTGGCTCTAAGTACTATGGGACTTAACGTCTGAGTTCATGCCCAGTGCGATTCCGGACTGAAGTGGCTAGAACCGCTCGGCGACAGCAGCCGGCCACCAAAGTTCCTGGAAGGTGTATCTGAGCAATGCCCGTCTCAAATCACTGAAAAGACAATACATCTGAATTTTTACTAAGTCGTTGGCGTGCAGCGGAATTCAAACAGCATCTCCAGTTCAATGTGTAATGAGGAAGGAGGAAGTGGCAAGCGTACTTTGTCCGCCTATGGCATGGCCAAAATAACTCGAATCTAACAGCCCAGCGACACGACTTGCAAACAACTCTCTGCCTTCAAAATGTTGATTATAGATACGCTGCATAACGAAACATTACAGTGTGCTGGCTGACGAAGTATAGGCAAAATAGTCATTGCATCATGCAAGTGACTCGCAACTTGCACAATGATATATTGCATGAAAGAAGACTTCAAAGATGACACCGGCAATTTGACCTACGTGTAAGGGTACATATAGAAAAAGGCGTTTCTGCCACCCACAATGCCCCAGATCTCGCGGGTTGTGAGAGTTGTATATATGTTGCGAGCTAAAATCCCATGAATGTGCTCGCATGCGGTTCCTCTTCGTACAAATGTCTTGCCTCAAACTCGTCTAGGGGTTGAACCGCACGTGTCGCATTACACGCCTTAAATTAGACACTTGTGACCCTTTGGTTAAATTGTCTGGATGATGGAAAGTTTGCGAAATTGCATGAAACGAAGTTAATGTAACATATAATAACAGTAATAATAATATCGCGAACAAAATTAACGACCCATAAATGTTGTAGGCCACACAGTTGCGATTTGGTTAGAATAACGTTTGTTCAGAAGGAAAATTAATAGAGAAAGTGGTCGTATTTAGAATTACTATTACTCTCGAGCGGATATCCATTTGACACAGTTCGATCATTCACAATCTCAACGCGAAACACAAGTCCAACACTCCACCTCGATATTTACGTGAAAAATAAGAGTTCACACCAGGCGCGCGGCTGCTCACCTCTCAGAGACTAAGTCCTGCGATATCACACAACGCCAAATTTTCTAAGTCGTTTCACTTCCTAGCTGCCTAAAGACCAACTCTCCGCTTTCACGTCTCCATCCGAAGTGTCACTCTCTGCCCGTCCCCGGCCGCGTTTCCCACACGCCGAATATCCTCACTTCACTGACTAGGGCAGTTCCCTTTCCTGAAGCCGTCCGTCTGATTGGCTACAGCTCATTCTACATTATTTTACATTTTAACTTATGTTAATAATCAAGGCTTGACCACTGACACGTTCTACATCTACATCTACATCTACATTTATACTCCGCAAGCCACCCAACGGTGTGTGGCGGAGGGCACTTTACGTGCCACTGTCATTACCTCCCTTTTCTGTTCCAGTCGCGTATGGTTCGCGGGAAGAACGACTGTCTGAAAGCCTCCGTGCGCGCTCGAATCTCTCTAATTTTACACTCGTGATCTCCTCGGGAGGTATAAGTAGGGGGAAGCAATATATTCGATTTCCTCATCCAGAAACGCACCCTCTCGAAACCTGGCGAGCAAGCTACACCGCGATGCAGAGCGCCTCTCTTGCAGAGTCTGCCACTTGACTTTGCTAAACATCTCCGTAACACTATCACGGTTACCAAATAACCCTGTGACGAAACGCGCCGCTCTTCTTTGGATCTTCTCTATCTCCTCCTTCAACCTGACCTCGTACGGTTCCCATACTGATGAGCAATACTCAAGTATAGGTCTAACGAGTGTTTTGTAAGCCACCTCCTTTGTTGATGGACTACAATTTCTAAGGACTCTCCCAATGAATCTCAACCTGGTACCCGCCTTACCAACAATTAATTTTATATTATCATTCCACTTCAATTCGTTCCGCACGCATACTCCCAGATATTTTACAGAAGTAACTGGCTACCAGTGTTTGTTCCGCTATCATATAATCATACAATAAAGGATCCTTTTTTTCTATGTATTCGCAATACATTACATCTGTCTATGTTAAGGGTCAGTTGCCACTCCCTGCACCAAGTGCCTATCCGCTGCAGATCTTCCTGCATTTCGCTACAATTTTCTAATGCTGCAACTTCTCTGTATACTACAGCATCATCCGTGAAAAGCCGCATGGACCTTCCGACACTATCTACTAGGTCATTTATATATATTGTGGAAAGCAATGGTCCCATAACACTCCCCTGTGGCACGCCAGAGGTTACTTTAACGTCTGTAGACGTCTCTCCATTGATAACAACATGCTGTGTTCTGTTTGCTAAAAACTCTAAATAAAGTAACAATAATATCCATTACGTAATAAACGTTAAATTCTTTTACGTATAACCAATACAATTTCCTTCTTAACTTTGAATGACACAGCGGGTAGCCTTGCACCAATGTGCTTTCTCATAAATAAAAAAGAACAAAAGTAACTATTATGCAGTAAACTTTACAACAGATATTCTGTTACCTAATGATTCAATAATGTGTTACGCTGTCATCGTTCAATGTGTTTTGTGGGGAGGAAATTATCATCTGGTGATTCACTGAAAATACTGACAATTCAAATTTACTATATCTTTTAAACAAGTGAAGTTACAAAGTTGATATTTAAACAGATATCATTTTACGATGCACTTATGTATGAAATGTCGATCGTTAAGATCGACCAAAGCGTTCAGGTTTTAACATTCAAGTCATTGCTGGAAAACTTGTTAATTTCATCTCAATAGTAAATCCTAAACCGTTACAGGTATGATCAATACTCAAGTTTTATTGGGATCACCATGAAATGTTATGAAGGATGGTAGATTAAAATTACTGTGCTTCATTACGTGCATTACTACATAATTAAATAGTTTCCATAAATGTTTCCCTTTATGGCTGATCTTAGGTCCGCCATATTTAACGTTGCTACGTCTCCACAAACGCCTTCTACTTGGTTTCCCTATGACGTGTCACTCGAACACTACAGCGTTTACGCCTCAATAGACAATACACGCCTGTGAGTTTCCCCATCTCATGATGAATCTGCGCCCTTTGTGGCATCCGGCCCTGGACGACAGGGTTCGTTTTACAATTCCTGTAGGCTGACTCTTTCAGCCATATATTTAAATGAGAGCGTAATGCTCGTTAGCTCACACTGTTGACTGTAGTTAACCATAATTGGTGTGTATGCTGTCTGGTATCATGTTCATGATCTATGACGTCGAGCAGTGGACACCCTACTACTCTCGAACATCACCAAACAAATAACGGATCATCATCAAGTGTGTCAATTGCCTTCAGTGCATGAGCTAGCTACTGAGGATAGGTTTGACGCTTAGTCCTGGACACTGATAATATGAATTTTATGCGACGGCGTCTCCTCCCATTGCCGGACACATACTGGCAATGAGAATTTCTTTCACCATCAGAGTGCGAACCACCTACCGTCGAGACACTTCCAGGCGTGTGTTAGCGATCTCGGTTATGGAGGGAGTTAAGCACATAGAGAGCCCTACCGACAGTCATTATTTGCAAGCACCGTTCGAGAAAGTAATAGACAGGGCGAAGGCCACAATGACCTTCGAATTACCCTTGGTCACCAGCCATATCGTGTGTAGATGAAGAAAAGATTTACATGAAGAAAAATCTCGCCATAAAAAATTAAAATTTTTGTTCTAATACTCAAAATTCACTTCTGCCATTCGGAACGGCCTTACTTTCACCTAAAAACTTTCTGAAATGTACTAAATGTAAATTGGAAAGGTAAAATTTTTCCAAGTGTAACCAAAAGCAAAATAACGAATGCCTTCCTGAGGAAATGTTTTCAATATTAACTCAGTTCTCTAGGTTTGCTCGACAGAACATGATAAAAATACGTATCTACATGGAAATACAATTCCTCATATTCCACAAATATCATCGTAGCATTAGGAAAGCCTTTTTTAAAACAAATTTTGAACTTTGCACATGACACAAGCAGCCTAGTTCTTAGTTCGACAAAGGAGATATTATTTAAAGTCGTAATCTTACAAAGCACGCACGACACATTTGACGAAATATAAAACGGAGTGCAAATACCGATCGCAAGAGACGAAGTTCGTGGAGTCGGCTTCGTTCCTAACTACTCCTCTCTGGTCCAGCAGACCTCACAGTAAACGAAGACGATTCTATGAGCCGCAACACAATGTAGCATTTTTTTCTTCCAGAGTGCATTGCTGAGACCTTATCGGTCAATCATCATTCGCGGCGATAGCGCTGATTTGCTTTTGGTTCGCTTAAAGCGTCTGAATAAGCTCGGAAAAGCATAAAGATTAATACTTTAGCTTGATAATTGTCACTCACCGAAACTAGTAGTGAATTGTGCTAAATAAATGACAGCTGAAGGTTGTTAAATAACAAAAAATTTACTTAGTATTCGTACACAATACAGGGTGCTGAAAAAAGCGTCGAATACTTTGAGAGGTGTTGAAACGTCCCCTTAGAAAAATTAATGAGTGACTGTGCTGAAAAACCTCTTATATTATTTGCTTTTCAAACAGCTGAGCAAAACTGAACGTACTCAGACGTTACTCTCTTTACTTATTCTGATCAACACTAAACTGACACCCAATATTTTTAGTGCAACGCAATATGACTTTCAAAAATCCCTGACTAACTTAACCTATACCTTTCATGAATCACTTACCTCACAAAAATCTTCGTTACTCGAACTACTGCAATATAGCGAGAGCCAATACTGCCAGCTAAATAAAATATTCTAACTACTGAAGGCACTAACTACGGATAGGCATAGTTAGCAAATGAAAGATTTTGATAGAGAATAAACAATGTATTTACATTAATAGTGTTCAAAAGTCATTATATATATATATATATATATATATATATATATATATATATATATGTTCATGACATCCGATCTTTTCCCCTGCTAGTTGGTGAGATCTGGATCGTATTACTCCGCCGGGAAGAAATTACTACACCCTTTTAGAGGTTTCCAACTGGCTCAAGATTTATTTTTGCAACAGTGCATACGGAGTTCATAAAATAATTACGGGTACAGAACAATAGCACAAGAAGCTGAGAGGTACCGTGTATCGACCCGTGCTGAAACACCCACGCTAGTACGTGGTGTAGCCTCCAAGGGTGGCAATGCAGGCGCTGACTCGGGCATCCAGTCGATCGTACAAATGATGAAAACTGTTCTGGGGTACGTTATGCCTATATTACCCTAAATTAGGACGTTTATCCAATTCCCATACATATCTATCAATTGTGAAAAATTCCCAGGTTCCCTAGTAAAAGATTTTTAAAATGTTAAGGACACAACTGGCCAAACTGTTATAGTGGAAGAGAGCAAAGAAAGAAATTCAGGTTTAAGTTTCATTGTGAATAAAAAATGTAATAAAACATTACAGAATCCGAAGAAATCTTAGAATAACAAGATTTTAAAAGCAAATATGACACTCCATGAAAGTCATTCATGTCTGTAGACAGAGGTGGTGGCCACTACAAAAAGATACATGATCTTGGAAGCCATTTCATATTTAGGCACACGCTGATAACGAGAAAGTTTAATAAGTAGAACAAAAACTAAAGATCTATTTGATACCAAAAACGAGAGAGTTCATAAGAAAGTAAAATTTTGTCTGGAATAACATGTTGGTCCACGATGTCTATTTCCAGAAAAGAACTGCTTAAAGGATTTAGAGATACAAAGAAGGCAAAATAACAAAAAATATATTAAAGAAAAAATTAGAGTATCTAGTAAACAATAACACAATATAATGACAGAAGATTATTTTACAGAAGAATGGAAACACATTCAGAAGCCAACCTAGAGCAAGATGATTTTCGTTTCCGGAGCGACGTTGGAACACTTGGGACAATGTGACCCTACCACTTACATTAGTGACCTTACGACTCATATTACACTGAACAGAGACAGGTCTACGGTTATAGCATTTACAGATTAGACAAATCTTTGATAATTCCTACTGGAAGATACTCTTTGAAAATATAAAGGCAGCAGGAATAAAATACAGGGAACGAGAGGTTATTTACAACTTGTACGGAAATAATACTGCAATAATAAGACGGATCTGAACATGGCTGCGGTTCAGCAACCGTACGCTGGTTTCACCAGAGGATTAAACAGCCAAACGGTTGCACATAAACGGTAGTACATTGACCTAGGTTTCAACACCTACTAGGGATGTTTTCATCAAAATAAATGTTGCTAAATCGTAAAATTTCATTGTTGAAAAGCAACAAGAGTCGGAAAGAAATAATCGAAGAATGTGAAAAGGAAGCAGTAGTGGTGACGGGAATGAGACAAGATTGTAAACTCTTCTAGAACGTTGCTCAGTCAGTGCGTTAAGCAAAGAGGAAACCAAGAAGAAATTAGCAAAAGCATTTAAAGTTTAAGGAGAAAACCCATAAGATTTGAAATTTGCTGATGACTATGTGATTGTACAGGGGAAGGAATTGTGCCTTGATAGAAGAGAAACCCATCTGCGTCTAGGTCATTCATCCGCACTTTTTCATCAATTCTATAAGAACATAATTCACATAAGATTTAAGCAGAGTAGGTGTTTCACAGCACCTTTGTCTAAAGCTACTTACTGATTATATTATCGGAGCTTTTTATTCCTTTTTAATTTTTTTCTGTAATCCCTCGTAAACTTTAGAAAATGCCGAAATATACATTTATTTATTATGCTGTCGTCAAAATATCAATGTAGTATCTCTACTGCGACAGTGTCATACACGTTTTTCTAAATAAATTCTTTATAATAAATACATTATTTAAATAAGGTCGACCTGTGGTAAAACCACTCTGTTCTTCTACTATGATTTCTTTCTCCAAACGTCATTTTATCACTCAACCATAACTCTCGCATTAGTAGGAATCGAATGCCAACTAGGAAAAAAGCAGGCGACACCGAGGGGATTAGATGGGGAAATTAGACGCCAAAAGCGGCAGATAGGTTTTCCTGTTTAGACAGCAAATTGGCGGACGATGGCAGGTGTAGAGAGGATATAAAACTCAGACTGGCAGTAGAAAAAAATGCGTTTCTGACAAAGACAATTCAGATAACGTAGAAAATGAACTGAAGTATGTGAAATATTTTTGTGAATTTGTTTGTCTGGAGCGCAGTTCGGAATGGAAGTGAGTCCAGGATGGCTAACAATCTCGACAAGAAGAGAATACACTGAGGTGTCGAAAGTCATGGGATATCTAAATAACGATGATGATGATGATGTTCGGATTGTGGGCAGCTCAACTGCGCGGTTATCAGCACCCATACAAATTCCCAACGTTTGCTCAGTCCAATCTCGCCACTTTCATGAATGACGATGAAATGACGAGGACAACACAAACATCCAGTCATCTCGAGGCAGGTCTAAAAATCGAGTCGGACCGGTTTTTGCTCGGCGCAGGGCAGCAACTCGACGTGAAATGGACTCACCAAGTCTTTGAAAGCCCCTGCCTCTATAGCCCTGCATAAATGTAAAGTGTTGCCTATGCAGAATGTTCTGCACGAACTGATCTCTCGATTATCTCCCATAAATGTTCGATGGGTTTCGTGTTGGCGATGTGGTTGGCCAGTTCATTAGCTCGAAATGTCCAGAATGTTCTTCAAACCAATCGCGAAAAAATGTGGCCCAAGACATAATTCACTGTCATCCATAAGATGAAGTCCATAAATGGCTGAAAATGGTCTCCCTGTTTCCGAACATAACCATTTCCAATTTATGATCCATCCAGTTGGACCAGAGGACTCAGTCCATTCTCAGCTTGCACCATGCCTTTCGATGACTTGGGTCCATGGCTTCGTGGGGTATGCGCCACTCTCCAAACCCAGCATCAGCTCTTACCAACGGAGACCGTGGATCATCTTACCAGGCCACGGTTTTCCACTTGTCCAGCGTCCAACCGATATCGTCACGAGCCCGTGACAGACTCTGCAGGCGATGTCACGCTGTTACCAAAGGCACTCGCGTCCATCGTCTGCTGTCATAGTCCACTAACACCAAATTTCGCCAAACTGCCCTAACGGACACGTTTGTCGTACCCCCCCAATTGGTTTCTGCGGTTATTTCACGCAGTGTTGCTTGTCTACTAGCACTGACAACTTTACGCAAAAGCCGATGCTCTCCACCCATAATTAAAGGCCATCGGCCACTGCGTTGCCCGAGGTGAGATCTAATCCATGAAAGTATGGTGTTATCGGCACACTCTAGACACTGTGGATCTCGGAATATTGCATTCCCTGAAGATTTCCAAAACTGAATGTTTCCATGCGTCTAGCTCGAATTACCATTCCGCGTTCAAAGTCTGTTAACTCCTGTCGTGCGTCCATAAGCTGTTTCACAGAGGAAGACCGCACTGCATTTCCTTCTCTAAATCCTCGCACAAACGAAAAAATGGCTGACATCGAAATAAGTGTCCAAGGAACAGAAAAGCAACTGGAATCACTCAACAGAGGAAAGTCCACTGGACCTGACGGGATACCAATTCGATTCTGCACAGAGTACGCGAAAGAACTTGCCCCCCTTCTAACAGCCGTGTACCGCAACTCTCTAGAGGAACGGAAGGTTCCAAATGATTGGAAAAGAGCACAGGTAGCCCCAGTCTTCAAGAAGGGTCGTCGAGCAGATGCGCAAAACTATAGACCTATATCTCTGACGTCGATCTGTTGTATAATTTTAGAACATGTTTTTTGCTCGCGTATCATGTCATTTCTGGAAACCCAGAAGCAGTAGGAATCAAAACGGATTCCGGAAAAAGCGATCGTGTGAGACACAACTCGCTTATTTGTTCATGAGAGAGAGAAAATATTAGATACAGGCTCCCAGGTAGATGCCATTTTCCTTGACTTCCGGAAGGCGTTCGATACAGTTCCGCACTGTCGCCTGATAAACAAAGTAAGAGCCTAAGGAATATCAGACCAGCTGTGTGGCTGGATTGAAGAGTTTTTAGCAAACAGAACACAGCATGTTGTTCTCAATGGAGAGACGTCTACAGACGTTAAAGTAACCTCTGGCGTGCCATAGGGTAGTGTTATGGGACCATTGCTTTTCGCAATATATATAAATGACCTAGTAGATAGTGTCGGAAAGTCCATGCGGCTTTTCGCGGATGATGCTGTAGTATACAGAGAAGTTGCAGCATTAGAAAATTGTAGCGAAATGCAGGAAGATCTGCAGCGGATAGGCACTTGGTGCAGGGAGTGGCAACTGACCCTTAACATAGACAAATGTAATGTATTGCGAATACATAGAAAGAAGGATCCTTTATTGTATGATTATATGATAGCGGAACAAACACTGGTAGCCAGTTACTTCTGTAAAATATCTGGGAGTATGCGTGCGGAACGATTTGAAGTGGAATCATAATATAAAATTAATTGTTGGTAAGGCGGGTGCCAGGTTGAGATTCATTGGGAGAGTCCTTAGGAAATGTAGTCCATCAACAAAGGAGGTGGCTTACAAAACACTCGTTCGACCTATACTTGAGTACTGCTCATCAGTATGGGATCCGTACGAGGTCGGGTTGACGGAGGAGATAGAGAAGATCCAAAGAAGAGCGGCGCGTTTCGTCACAGGGTTATTTGGTAACCGTGATAGCGTTACGGAGAGGTTTTTAACAAACTCAAGTGGCAGACTCTGCAAGAGAGGCGCTCTGCATTGCGATGTAGCTTGCTGTCCAAGTTTCGAGAGGGTGCGTTTCTGGATGAGGTATCGAATATATTGCTTCCCCCTACTTATACCTCCCGAGGAGATCACGAATGCAAAATTAGAGAGATTCGAGCGCACACGAAGGCTGTCCGGCATTCGTTCTTCCCGCAAACCATACGCGACTGGAACAGGAAAGGGAGGTAATGACAGTGGCACATAAAGTGCCCTCCGCCACACACCGTTGGGTGGCTTCCGGAGTATAAATGTAGATGTAGCACCAGATTTCGCCGCACTGTCCTATTGGATACGTTCGTCGTACCCCCCTAATTGGTTTCTGTGGTTATTTCACGCAGTGACACCTTTACGCAAAAGCCTTTGATCTCGACCCCTAATTAAAGGCCATCGGCCACTGCGTTGTCCGAGTTGAGATCTAATCCATGAAATTGACTTATTCTCGGCACGCTCTTGACACTGTGGATCTCGGAATATTGCATTCCCTGAAGTTTTCCAAAACGGAATGTTTCCATTCGTCTAGCTCCAATAACCATTCAGCGTACAAATTCTGTTACTTCCCGTCGTGCGGCCAGAAGCACGTTGGACACCTTTTAGCATGAATTAGCTGACTAAAAATGGCGGCTCTGCCAGTGCACAGCCCTTTTATTCGTTGCGCACGCAGTACTACCGCCATCTGCACATGTGCGTATTTTTACTGATCACTTTTGTCACTTCACTGTAGTAGCTTTTGGAACGAGGAGCTACAGAAGAATGCTGAAAATTAGGTTTGTAGGAGGGTGAGTCAAATGAAAATCTGAAAAATTATTTTAAATATTACTTATTGTGCAGAAGTGGTACAAAGCTGTACCAGTTTTCAACATAATCTCCCCTACGCTCAATGTAAGTCCTCCAGCGCTTACAAAGTGCATAAATTCCTTTAGAAAAAAAAAAAAATCATTTGGTACTCCGCGCAGCCAATAATGCACCGCGTGGCGCACCTCTTCATCAGAACGGAACTTCTTTCCTCCCATTGCGTCTTTGAGTGGTCCAAACATATGGAAATCACTTGCGGCAAGGTCTGGTGAGTACGGTGGGCCGGCCGCGGTGGCCGAGCGGTTCTAGGCGCTTCAGTCTGGAACCGCGCGACCGCTACGGTCGCAGGTTCGAATCCTGCCTCGGGCATGGATGTGTGTGATGTCCTTAGGTTAGGTTAGGTTTAAGTAGTTCTAAGTTCTAGGGGACTGATGACCTCAGAAGTTAACTCCCATAGTGCTCAGAGCCATTTCATCCATTTGAGTATGGTGGATGAGGAAGACACTCAAAATGCACGTCTGTGATTGTTGCAACTGTTGTATGGGCAGTGTGGGGCCTTGCATTGTCATGTTGCAAAAGGACACCTGTTGACAGCAATTCCACGTCACTTTGATTTGATTGCAGGCCGCAGATGATTTTGTAGGAGATCTGTGTTTGATGCGCTGGTGACAGTTGTCCCTCTAGGCAGGTAACGCTCCAAAATGACGCCTTTTTCGCCCCGAAAGAGAATCACCATAACCTTCCCTGCTGATGGTTCTGCTCGAAACTTCTTTGGTTTTGGTGATGAGGAATGGCGCCATTCCTTGCTCGCTCTCTTCGTTTCCTGTTGGTGGAAGTGAACCCAGGTTTCGTCCCCACTAACGATTCTTACAAAGAAACGATCACCTTCTCGTTCAAAGCGCCGAAGACGTTCTTCAGAAACATCAACACGTCGTTCTCTCATTTCAGGAGTCAGCTGCCGCGGCACTCATCTTGCATACTCCTTGTGAAACTGGAGCACATCATGCACAATGTGGCTTGCCGACCCATGACTAATCTGTAAACGTGCTGCAATGTCATTCAGTGTCACTCGGCTGTTTTCCTTCGTTATCGCTTCAACTGCTGCAATGTTCTGTGGAGTCACAACTCGGTGAGCCTGACCTGGACGAGATGCACCTTCCACTGAAGTCATACCATTTGCGAACTTCCTACTCCATTCGTATATTTGCTGTTGTAACAAACATGCATCACCGTACTGAACTTTCATTCGTCGGTGAATTTCAATAGGTTTCACACCTTCACTACGCAAAAACCGAATAACAGAACGCTGTTCTTCCCTGGTGCAAGTCGCAGGTGGGGCGGCCATCTTTATACTGATACTGCGACGGTATGTGTGCATCTGCACTATGCTGCCACCTACAGGCCATTCTGCACGCTGTTTGTAGCACGCTTACCAACTTACGGGATAACGGCGCGAAATTTTGATTTGTTACTACAAATTTAAGGTTTTCATTTGACTCACCCTCTATATCGAATGACTAGTGAGAATGAACTGAATCGAACTGAGGAGAAAATTAGTTTATGGCACAATTAGAGTAAAGGAATGAATGATTTTATGGGTGGGACACATCGTGTGGTACTCAGCAATCGTCTGTTTGAAGCTGGAGGGTGAAAATGTAGAGGTATGGGAAGAATTGAACACAGTTAGCAGGCTCAGATGGATACAGGCTGCAGTAGTTACGGAGCTGACGAGGACTGGGCAGGATGGAGTAGCGCGTACAGTTGTATCAGACCAGTCCTCAGCTGAAGACTACAGCAACAATGACGTCATCATCAACAACATCAACAACAGTATGTCGATACAATTAGGGAGAAAAACGGGACAGATAGTGAAGAAATAAATATTTGTTTAATAAAGGTGATGGTACCACGTTAAATGTTCTTTCTTTCCGTATAGCAGTGATGGGAAGAAGAGAGCAAAAATTAAGCTACGTTCTAAACTTATTAGTGGCCTTATATATTTAGACGTCGGTTTGGAGCAGGGCTTTACAACGTATACTGTGTTGGAACGTAACGCTGGACACTGATGACTACGATCTATGGAGATACAGTCAGGACGGCTACGAAAGTGTCGTCCTTGTGCAACGCAATTGGCTCTTTATTTACACGATGTAATGAGCGCTGTCAATAGAGGATCTCAAAATAACTGCGTATTTTTGTAGTTCCAGAATCTTTTTAACATCGTTCCCCACATAGCGCCTTCTAATCAGATTGCGAGCCTATGGAGTATCGTCTCAGTTATATGACTGAATTCGTGATTTTCTGTAAGTAAGGTCAAATTTCGTAGTAATCGAAGGAAAGTAATCGTGTAAAACATAACTGATATCGGTTGTTGTCCACGGATGTGTTATAGGCAATTTAGTGTACCTAATCTATGTAAAACATTTAAGATAAAATTCGAGCAGCCCTCTTAGACTGTTTGCAGATCATCTATCGTCTACTACGGCCATCAGAGAATCAAAATCCATTGTAAAAGAATTTAGACGAGATATCCGCATGGTGCAACAAGGGGCAGTGGACTCTAAATAATGAAAAGAGCGAGGTCATCCACACGGGCACTAAAAGGAATACGTTACATTTTTGTCATACGTCAAACCACAGTAACCCAAAGGCTGTCTAGTCAACCGATACTCTGGGATTATGATTATGGAAAGGCGACTGTGTTTTATTGGCAGAACACTTAGAAGATGTAAGAAATTGGTACTCACACGGAAAAATTTAAGGGTTCATTTTTCACACGTGCTGTTCGAGAATAGAACGGTAGGGAAATAGCCTGAAGTTGGTCCGATGAACTCTCTTTCAGGCACTAAAGTTTAAATTGCAGGATAGCCATATAGATGTAGATGCAGGAGAAATATCCGAAGAATATTTCCGAAATTATATTGCCACACAAAAGAGAGTCTGACAGTACATTAAATCTACAGATTTATGAGTTTCCTCTTTATGTAATCTACTAGATATTCGTTAAACGTACCACCAATCACACAGAAAAACATTAGCTTTTAATCAAGACCAGCTGCAAGTCCTCAATGAAATTATAGAACTAAAGAATAAATTTGAGTTATGAGTTTTGTATTACTAGATTTTAGGGAAGATTTTGAGGTAATCATAACGAAATCAGATCCAACACTCGTCGAGAAACAATGTATTGTATCTAAAGTCCGGATGTTGGGAAATCCAGAATATAAAGAGGATTCAGCAACGGAGAACCTGTGTCACAAAAACTATTCCTAAAGATCCTAGACGAACTTTTCGGACCTGATCGAGCTACGACATTTTACACAACAATTTGTTTAGAAATGCAGACCAACATCAAAGATAAATATAAGAACTTAATGTAAGTTATTTGAAAGCAGAATGAGATTTTCACTCTGCAGCGGAGTGTGCGCTGATATGAAACTTCCTGGCAGATTGAAACTGTGTGTCCGACCGAGACTCGAACTCGGGACCTTTGCCTTTCGCGGGCAAGTGCTCTACCAACTGAGCTACCGAAGCACGACTCACGCCCGGTACTCACAACTTTACTTCTGCCAGTACCTCGTCTCCTACCTTCCAAACTTTACAGAAGCTCTCCTGCGAAACTTGCAGAACTAGCACTCCTGAAAGAAAGGATATTGCGGAGACATGGCTTAGCCACAGCCTGGGGGATGTTTCCAGAATGAGATTTTCACTCTGCAGCGCAGTGTGCGCTGATATGAAACTTCCTGGCAGATTAAAACTGTGTGCCCGACCGAGACTCGAACTCGGGACCTTTGCCTTTCGCGGGCAAGTGCTCTACCAACTGAGCTACCCAAGCACGACTCACGCCTGGTACTCACAGCTTTGCTTCTGCCAGTACCTCGTCTCCTACCTTCCAAACTTTACAGAAGCTCTCCTGCGAAACTTGCAGAACTAGCACTCCTGAAAGAAAGGATATTGCGGAGACATGGCTTAGCCACAGCCTGGGGGATGTTTCCAGCATGAGATTTTCACTCTGCAGCGGAGTGTGCGCTGATATGAAACTTCCTGGCAGATTAAAACTGTGTGCCCGACCGAGACTCGAACTCGGGACCTTTGCCTTTCGCGGGCAAGTGCTCTACCAACTGAGCTACCGAAGCACGACTCACGCCCGGTACTCACAGCTTTACTTCTGCCAGTACCTCGTCTCCTACCTTCCAAACTTTACAGAAGCTCTCCTGCGAACCTTGCAGAACTAGCACTCCTGAAAGAAAGGATATTGCGGAGACATGGCTTAGCCACATCCTGGCGGATGTTTCCAGAATGAGATTTTCACTCTGCAGCGGAGTGTGCGCTGATATGAAACTTCCTGGCAGATTAAAACTGTGTGCCCGACCGAGACTCGAACTCGGGACCTTTGCCTTTCGCGGGCAAGTGCTCTACCAACTGAGCTACCGAAGCACGACTCACGCCCGGTACTCACAGCTTTACTTCTGCCAGTACCTCGTCTCCTACCTTCCAAACTTTACAGAAGCTCTCCTGCGAACCTTGCAGAACTAGCACTCCTGAAAGAAAGGATATTGCGGAGACATGGCTTAGCCACAGCCTGGGGGATGTTTCCAGAATGAGATTTTCACTCTGCAGCGGAGTGTGCGCTGATATGAAACTTCCTGGCAGATTAAAACTGTGTGCCCGACCGAGACTCGAACTCGGGACCTTTGCCTTTCGCATGCTTCGGTAGCTCAGTTGGTAGAGCACTTGCCCGCGAAAGGCAAAGGTCCCGAGTTCGAGTCTCGGTCGGGCACACAGTTTCAATCTGCCAGGAAGTTTCATATTTGAAAGCAGTCCTGAAAATCATTTGTGATGAGATTGGAATTACGAAGAGTAAAGAAGGTTCAAAATGGTTCAATTGGCCCTGAGCGCTATGGTACTTAACTTCTGAGGTCATCAGTCCCCTAGAACTTAGAACTACTTAAACCTAACTAACCTAAGGACATCACACACATCCATGCTCAAGGCAGGATTCGAACCTGCGACCGTAGCGGTCGCGCGGTTCCAGACTGTAGCGCCTAGAACCGCTCGGCCACCTAGGCTGGCAGTAAACAAGGAAGAAATGAAATTGTGTGGATTAAAAATGAATTTTGAGACACAGTTGATGAATTTTGTATTAGCTTTGGTGGAAATAATGACTACATGGACCATGGAAAATATGAAACACAACTTTGAGTGTTTTTAAAATCAACTGAAAGTTCCGTAGGAGATTGCCAGAACACGATGTTCTTGTTGGGATCTTCACTCTGAATACTGGTTTGATGCAGTTCTCCATGCTACTCTATCGTGCGCAAGCCTTTTCATCTCCGAGTAACTACTGCAGCCTACATTATTATGAACCTTCTTAGTGTATTCAACTCTTGGTTTCCCTCTAGGATTCAGTACTAAATCGGTGATCCCTTAAAGTCTCAGTATATGTCGTACCAAGCGACCCCTTCTTCTAGTCGGGTTGTGCCACAAATTCCTTTCCTCCTCAATTCTGTTCAGTACCTCATCATTAGTAATGTGATCTACCCATCCAATCTTCAGCATTCTTCTGCAGCAACACATTTCGAAAGCTTCTATTCTCTTCTTGTCTAAACTGTTTATTGCCCGTGTTGCACTTCCATACGTGGCTATACTCCACAAAAATACTTTCAGAAACGACTTCCCGACTGTTAAGTCTATACTTCATGTTAATAAATTTCTCTTCTTCAGGAATGCTTTCCTTGCCATTACCAGTCTACATTTTATATCTACTCTACTTCGACCATCATCAGTTATTTTGCTCCCCAAATAGCAAAACTCATCTACTCATTTCCTAATCTAATTCCCTCAGCATCACCAGATTTAATTCGACTACACGCCATTATCCTCGTCTTGCTTTTGTTGATGTTCACTTTATATCCTCCTTTCAAGACACTGTCCATTCCCTTCAACTACTCTTCCAGGTCCTTTGCTGTCTCTGACAGAATTACAATGTCATCGGCCAATCCCAAAGATTTTATTTCTTCTGCCTGGACTTTAATTCCTTCTCCTAATTTTTCTTTCGTCTCCAGGTTCTATTTTACTAGTTCCTATTTTTTATTCATTATTAAATCTACTCCTGCTTTACCGATATTTGATTTTGTATTTATAGCTCCGTATGCACCTGAGCAGTAATTATGTTCTCCCTGCCGCCGAACTTCGCTATCTTCCACTATATCTACCCTCAATTTATCCATTTCCATTTTTAAAGTTTCTAACCTACCTGCCCGATTAAGAGATCTGACATTCCACGCTTCAATCTGTAGAACGCCATTTTTGTTTCACCTTATAACAACATCCTCCTGTGTAGTCCCCGCCAGGAAATCCGAATGCTGCGCGGGATTAGCCCAGCGGTCTGAGGCGCTGCAGCCATGGACTGTGCGGCTGATCCCGACGAAGGTTCGAGTCCTCCCTCGGGCATGGGTGTGTGTGTTTGACCTTAGGATAATTTAGGTCAAGTAGTGTGTAAGCGTAGGGACTGATGACCTTAGCAGTTAAGTCCCACAAGATTTCACACACATTTGAATATTTTTGAGATCCGAATGGAGGACTATTTTATCTCCGGAATATTTTACCCAAGAGGATGGCATCATCGTCTAACCATACAGTGGAGCTGTGTGCCCTCGTGAAATGTTAGAGTAGTAGTTGCCCTTTGCTTTCAGCTGTTCGCAGTCAGTGCCAGCATGATAAGGCCGTTTTCGTTGATATTACAAGGCCAGATCAGTCAGATTGTTGCCCCTGCAACTGCTGTAAGGGCTGCTGCCCCTCTTCAGGAACCACACGTTTGTGTGGCCTCTCAACAGATACCCCTCCGTTGTGGTTGCACCTACAACACGGCTATCTGTATAGCTGAGGCACGCAAGCCTTCCCACCACGGGCAAGGTCCATGGTTTTTTTTTGGGTGGGGGAGGCGATAGATCATGATAATATCATTAAAAAATACCTCCTAATATTCTGTAAAATTATATTTATTTGGTTACCAACCGGCTTTCGTTTCTTAGGCTATCTTCAGGTGACAAATGAGCGTTGCAACCACAGAAGATATAAAATGTACGTAAAAGATAACAGGTAGAGTGAGTAATGAGGAAAGTGTTGCAGTTTCTGCACGCAGAAAAGATTGCATTAACGAAAAACGGAAACAAAGCTTTTTATGTAGAGAGACGTTTAAAGGCCGATGCCAAATAGAGTTGATTTTGCTATTTCCAGCAAATATAAGTAAGTAAAATTTTATTTATCAGAGGAGAAAATGAAAACTAAGTTTGGTCATTTAAGCTAAAGTGGCATTCTATGTAATTTGTTTATTGATATCAAGTATTTTCCAGTGGAGTCATCTTTCACTTTCCCGAACTTCGCATTCTATTTCATATGACTTGTTTTTGGTTTGAAGATGATTGGCAAAGATCAGATCCTTTTTTTTTAATTTGCATCTTCTCTGTTGTTCAGATAACCTAATAATGTCCATTCGACAGTAGAGGCAAACTGCAAACTTTGGCACGAAGTGGCGTGTATCACATACAATCACTGTGGGAAGGTATGTACTGGTCAGTCAGGCAGAGCTATGGCCATTAGGTTATATGAACATCAGAGAATCCCACCTAGGAACACAGGTAATTGTGATTCAATGAGGCTAGCTCGTAAACTCTGCTTTTCTAAAAATCGCTAAGCGCAGTCTTTTTGTTTGGTTAGGAAAATATTACATTCTAAATATTATATATCAATTGGTAATGTTATGCTGGTAGTTCTGATGGGAAAATGATTCAAAATTAGCCAAAACGTGTTAAGCTGCTGTGTTCTTCTGCTAACATCTGTGGCAAAAGCAAGGTGGATCTATACACTTCAATACCTCGCTAACTTTTGCTTGCTTTGCTACATGGTCACCGCATCGCATGGAATGTGCAATGTGTAATTCATCATAGTATGAGTTAAGCATGATGGAAGACATGTAGCATTCTTTTCGTAAACTTCTATTACTGGTTACTGTCACAGAGCATTTTCATTTCCTCCGTCTTCGGCGTCTTTGTGGTCAGCTGAGACGTGATGATTTCTTTTCCTCTCGCATCGTTGTATAAAAAAGGTATACTGATTCGATTAAAAGCCTTCTACTGGTGCAAATAATTCAAGTGAGTTTGTTCATTAACTGCAGAGGGTTTTGTAATTATTTGTTGAACGGTAAAATCAGACCAATTATCTCTCGGAACTAATTTGCTTTTGTGCCGTATTTGCTTGCATTACAAACAGCTGTTAAATAGTTGAGCGCTACGAATGTACACGGCACATGTAGTGTGTAATCAGTTACATGTTCGTTTACAAAGCCTTTTCCTGGTACAACGTGTTTCGTTTATAGAATGACATTTACACAACTGCTGCGGGGAACAGCTCTCTATCATAAGCACTAGTGGTGTTTAGGTTTGGTAATGTTTTTCTCAATCGAAAACACTGTGAAATTTCACCACTCTATTTCTGTGTTCCCTACAAGTCTTGATAAATCTTTTGAAGCAGAGAGAGGTAAGAAACTATATTGTAATAATTTATAATGTCCGACCCTGTTGCTCTAAGATTCTTCAGGATTGTGATTACAATTTCAAATTCATCTGACGTTATAGGACCTAGAAAGATTCTATTCTGGAACAGATTCTGTGATACGTAAACTCTAATGTGGGTAGGAATAGCAGATTGATCTGATTGCTGACTGAAAGTTTCTGTTCAGTCCAGTTCTCGCTTTCTGTTGCCACGCCTTTTTCTAAACATTGTTTTAGGTTTAAAAGGAATAGCACTGTTGCCTGTAAAACTATTAAATTCTTCCATGAATTCTAGTGAATTTCTATCGCTACATTTGTAGTCTTTTTTCTTGCTTTCCTCGTGATTCCTCGTTTTTACTTTATAAACGCTTTGTATTTTCCCTCTTTCACTCTACAACTCTGTTCACTCGATAATTGTGCACACTATGGTTTTTTGTATTATGATACAGATTTCTAATACTCCAATTGTGAAATATGTCTGCTTTAAAGGTCGTATCATCATTCCTGTTTATTCGCCCCGTCTTACTCTCTCTCATTTTTTCTTTTCGTAAAGAAATGGTATTACTAGGCCTTGTATCCTCGGTACATCCGACTGTCTGCAAATGGTGGTGATATTTTCGTGATTTTAATTAGCTATCGATTGCTAATTACACTTGCCTGACTGCTCAGATATACGTACTGAAATGTTACTTCCATAAAAGTCTGTTAAGAATTTAAAGTTAGTTAAACGTCTCCAGGGCCTTGACAAGTTTAATATACAACTGTACTGATTATGGGTTGCTTTGCGACTCAGTTTTTATAACGGCAATGGTTAATATCAAGATGTATCTTCCGTTGACTGATGGTAGAGGGTACTCGTTTAGGCAATTTCGTAAGTCATTAATGTGTGAAATTAATCGTTCTTATCTGAGCTGATGGCAAAACCCATTATTGTAATCAAGTACAGGTGTGTTGTACACACACCGATAACTTGTGTTAACGCATGACCTGTAGTCTCAATGTAGGTACGCCTGACATTAGTAAAACTAACTCCAAACGCGACGACATGTATTGAATTAAAACATAATACACTCCTGGAAATTGAAATAAGAACACCGTGAATTCATTGTCCCAGGAAGGGAAAACTTTATTGACACATTCCTGGGGTCAGATACATCACATGATCACACTGACAGAACCACAGGCATATAGACACAGGCAACAGAGCATGCACAATGTCGGCACTAGTACAGTGTATATCCACCTTTCGCAGCAATGCAGGCTGCTATTCTCCCATGGAGACGATCGTAGAGATGCTGGATGTAGTCCTGTGGAACGGCTTGCCATGCCATTTCCACCTGGCGCCTCAGTTGGACCAGCGTTCGTGCTGGACGTGCAGACCGCGTGAGACGACGCTTCATCCAGTCCCAAACATGCTCAATGGGGGACAGATCCGGAGATCTTGCTGGCCAGGGTAGTTGACTTACACCTTCTAGAGCACGTTGGGTGGCACGGGATACATGCGGACGTGCATTGTCCTGTTGGAACAGCAAGTTCCCTTGCCGGTCTAGGAATGGTAGAACGATGGGTTCGATGACGGTTTGGATGTACCGTGCACTATTCAGTGTCCCCTCGACGATCACCAGTGGTGTACGGCCAGTGTAGGAGATCGCTCCCCACACCATGATGCCGGGTGTTGGCCCTGTGTGCCTCGGTCGTATGCAGTCCTGATTGTGGCGCTCACCTGCACGGCGCCAAACACGCATACGACCATCATTGGCACCAAGGCAGAAGCGAATCTCATCGCTGAAGACGACACGTCTCCATTCGTCCCTCCATTCACGCCTGTCGCGACACCACTGGAGGCGGGCTGCACGATGTTGGGGCGTGAGCGGAAGACGGCCTAACGGTGTGCGGGACCGTAGCCCAGCTTCATGGAGACGGTTGCGAATGGTCCTCGCCGATAACCCAGGAGCAACAGTGTCCCTAATTTGCTGGGAAGTGGCGGTGCGGTCCCCTACGGCACTGCGTAGGATCCTACGGTCTTGGCGTGCATCCGTGCGTCGCTGCGTTCCGGTCCCAGGTCGACGGGCACGTGCACCTTCCGCCGACCACTGGCGACAACATCGATGTACTGTGGAGACCTCACGCCCCACGTGTTGAGCAATTCGGCGGTACGTCCACCCGGCCTCCCGCATGCCCACTATACGCCCTCGCTCAAAGTCCGTCAACTGCACATACGGTTCACGTCCACGCTGTCGCGGCATGCTACCAGTGTTAAAGACTGCGATGGAGCTCCGTATGCCACGGCAAACTGGTTGACACTGACGGCGGCGGTGCACAAATGCTGCGCAGCTAGCGCCATTCGACGGCCAACACCGCGGTTCCTGGTGTGTCCGCTGTGCCGTGCGTGTGATCATTGCTTGTACAGCCCTCTCGCAGTGTCCGGAGCAAGTATGGTGGGTCTGACACACCGGTGTCAATGTGTTCTTTTTTCCATTTCCAGGAGTGTATGTTTATCATTTGAACGGACTCATTTTAACACAGATAAATATTGGGGATGCAATTGAGGGGTATCCGGCAAAACCCCACTAATCAGAAAATCTAAATGAGAGAACGAAAAACACCGTGTATCTTCGTCACATAAGTAGCTAACTTGTTTTTCTTTTGTCTAAATATGCTGTAGGCATCAGAAATGTTATCAGAAGCAATTGAGTGATACCAGATTATATTCTCTTGAGGTATAGAAGGAAAGTGGTTTGGACTAGTGGTTTTTTGCGGAATTGAATAAAAAATAATATATAATAATATCGTAGTTACATACCACAAAGATGTTATTGTCGAGTTGAAATAATATCTTACGACTTCTATTTGTTAAACAGTTATTTATTACAGATACAGGACGAAAAATGTGATATATGGCATACAACGACACCTCAAAACATTGATCTTAAGCTCCTTCACTATTGTCATCATTGTCTGTTTTATAGTCTCAACTGGTTGTAGGTGCATCCCCGGATGCAGGTGGGCAAAACAGTCTTGAGTAATTCGCTTTGCTTGCATGTTTTTCGAGATATTCCGCAAGTTTTAATACACCTTTAGCCTTGCAGATTTCACTCCAGAAGGGGCTCTGAAAGCTCCTGATAAGTTCTTTGTGTCGGGAGGTTTGAACTTCGGAGCTGTTATGACGTGAAAGCTCCAAGTACGGTGGTATGCGTCTCGCAAATATTCAGCTTTGTTTTTAAAGTCAAACTGCACAGATCGAACACCCTAAAGTTTTTAAAAAGTTGCGGTTGTTTTTTTCAAAATACTTGAAATCGTGATGGGTGCACATCTCCAAAAAAAAAAAAAAAAAAATGGAGATGGACCTTTTCGGGCTTCGGAATCCTTCACTCCACGTTTCGGGTGAGTACTTTTTGTATTTATGAGTCTTTGTAAATTTTGAAGTGCAGCAGATCTGTATTCACTTCACTGATGTGCTTCATCACTTCTGCCTTATCTTTGCCTATTCTAAACCTGAATTGTGCATAAGGCATACTGTCCATTTCATACATTACGTCTTATAAATGTCTCTTAATTTCTTTCAAAGAATACCCAATCAATATCATATGAAGCTGTTTCTACTGGATCGTAATAATATATTAAGCAGTAGTTGTTTCCATATTAATTCTTTCCTCTGATTACGAAAAGTAATGGTTACCATAATATTGCGTCTGGGTTTCTAACGTCACGTCGGACTGGGTTTCTTGACGTGTGAAAGATCTGTAGGGAAGTTGTGTTAGCGTGCGTCATCGCCAGACACGAGTTTCGTCCACTCTCACAGATTTCCTTATACCCGGAAAGTTATACAAAATAAAATATATTTCTTCAGCAAAGTACTGGACCTAGATTGTAACAGAGGCAGTGTGGGACGGTTCACTTGCATTCTGCTTCCAGAAATTACCACGAGCCTGACTGGCTGGCTGACGTAGCACTGATTGAACGCCAACGATGTGCGACCTCTTGGAAAGAATTCCGTCTATCTAGCCCAGGAATACAGTAATACGAGTCAATTAATTATGGGCTTAAAAGAAAGAAAATCAGAGAAATAAAGCGCATACTTAAGCAGGCGTAGAAGTTTCTACTGAAACTCAAACCGGTTTCATTTTATGTGAATTTCACACGGATGTAATGTAGACAGTGAGAAACGTTACCATTAACTATTCGGTCGCTTTATACAAACTGTCTTGTACATAGTGGGGCTGCACGCAGTGTCTATTGTATCTTAAGTTACTTCTGCCAATAACAGTAATTTACTTCTTTTCCTGCGGTTAATAGGTGGAACGGCAGACCGGTATGTATGGTTATGTGTTGTACGTACCTTTGAATGCACAGTGCTGCCGCTTAGACTTACCGTGTGGCGTCTGTTTCATAGATACGTTACCTGTTGTTTTAGAATGACATAAGCCGATATGCCACTACGTGAAATGTGTAACATCCTCTTCTCATGTCAAGTCAATATCAATGAGAAATCATAAAATATACCATCAAAAAGCATCGGTAAAATGACATACGCGATTCTTCCTCTGGAGACTTGCAAACACGTTGCAATTGTATTACCATTCTACACTGCTTTCCAATATTAAAGCAGCAAACCGCCGTTTTTCCGTCCTGTTGTAATGTCTCTTGCAGCGGTCTCTCCGCGATATTTTCAGAAATTTTATAAATTATATAACTCCGTACATATCTCGAAATATCTCTTTTTATCCGACCGATTCTTAAACTTTAATATACGATGATTATCAATGCAAAGTAGTTTCAAGCCCTATTATTCCTTGGAGCGTGCATTTACTCCATGAAATAGCTTCTCTGCTATCTAAGTTTTCTCTTATGAAAAGAATCAAGGAGATCTTGCCGATTAGCCGTGAAAGAAGGAAGATGTATATGTAGGTATTGTTGGGAGAGTCGCCATCTTGATGAGATTCTGTATGAGAAGGAATTTAATACATGAACTAAACTAAAGGTAAGTGTGTTCGCGTATTATTTAACTGATTATTATTGACAGTGTCTGCTTACTACGCTGTGTTGCACGGGATCAGTGGGGAACGTCTGATTTACACTGGACGAACCTGCCGTTTTGGACGCTCAAGATATCCAGTTACTTCAAATAAATAGGCTAACACGGTCTTACCAGCAGATCTCCGGTCTTCCCCATGTGATCACCGAAAGTGAACAATTATTACAAATGTTTTCAGGAGATCGACTGACAATTTTCGTCGCACCGAGACTTAGAAATTGCTTCACTGCCTTATGGAATTTAAGTTAAGCTCAATTTAATCAGGATAGAACAGTATTGAGCTGTGTGAATGTGATAAGCGTGCTTTGTGAATGAAAATTCCCTAGATATACGCATTTTTTTTACTATCCTGATAAGTGAAGCTAAATCAGGCCGATGTGAGAGAGGTTTTTAAATTTTAGATCCCACAAAAAAATATTAAACTGTGATTATTTCGCGATATAAGCATACAAACTGTCAACAGATGTCAGTACGGTCGTGTTCTGCATGGAAGTTGGCATTTCGGTCAACGGAAAACCACGACAGCAATGAGGAGTAGTGTTTGTCGGGTAGAAACACATGCACAATCGCTGTCACAGACGCTGCAGTAAGGCACACAGAACACACCTACCAGATCTCTGCGGTAGCAGACTCTTAGGAAGACTGGAAGCAGAACACTCGCAAACCCATGTGGCCCTATGACTTAAAGTGAATAGTTCTCTTGTTCCTCGGATGTGGCTACAGTTTCTAGAGACAGAAACTGTATCACGGAGACCAGGACAGAGCCGACGAAGTCTGATATCAGAAAGAGAAGACCGTTATTTGGCTTTATTTATTTATTCTCCAATCAGAAACATACAAATTTACAGTAGCCAGACACATCAATAAACATATGAACACAAATCGTATTTATATTACATGTCCCCAGTACTTTACAACCTCAAAGGCGCTTGCAGTGGCTTGCAGGAGATCAATCTTCGTGCAGGATTTAGGGCACAAAAGGCACTGGAGCATGTGGCTTGTGGTTTGCTCTTGCCCACAAGCCACGACAGTACTTCCTTAGTGCTGCACGGCAACTGACATCTGATCTCGCAGCATCCAGCGAACGTGTTGTATCGAGACAAACGGAGTACAGAAGGCTTCTGCAGAGTAGCCTTTATTGCCGCACCTTCTGCATGTGTACCTCTGACGCTTCTTCGCAGAAGGGAGCGTCTAGAGTGGAGTCGTCAATATGCCACCTGGACAGTCGAAGAGTGGGCTAATTTTCTTTTCACCGATGGGTCCAGATTCGATCTGCAGAGTGATTCTCGACGGTTTCGCATCTGAAGTGAATGTGGAACACGATTTCGAGACCCGAACGTTGTGGAAAGGGACCGATATCGAGGATGTTCGCAAAAGGTGTGGATCATTCGAATACCTTTTCATGAAATTGTACGGGTGAATCGGCAAAGTTTACCTGCTGTCAGGTATCAGCGACGAGATCTTGGGACCTCATGTACGGTTGTTGCGAGGTGCTGTGGACCCAGATTTCGTATTGATGGACGATAGTGCTCCACCTCATAGAGCACAGCTGGTTGATGTTTTCTAGGAAACGGAAAATACTGCACGCATGGCGTGCTCACTCTCCCGGTTTGAATCCCACTGAGTAGTCTGGGATGCTCTAGGGAGACAGGTTGCATCACGTCAGTATCCTTCAACCACTCTCCAAGACTTACGATCAGGAAGAATGGGCGTGATTGCCTCAATATGACACTGATGACATTATTCACAGCATGCTCCATCGTTGTCAGGCCTCTGTTGTTGCCAGAGCTGGTCGCACCCCACAGTGAGGACATTAACCAGTTATCGAAACGTGTGTGAAAATCTGTTTTGTGGTTGTTTTTGTTATCTTCAGTCCTGAGACTGGTTTGATGCAGCTGTCCATGCTACTCTATCCTGTGCAAGCTTCTTCATCTCCCAGTACCTACTGCAGCCTACATCCTTCTGAATCTGCTTAGTGTATTCATCTCTTGGTCTCCCCCTACGAATTTTACCCACCACACGGCCCTCCAATGCTAAATTTGTGATACCTTGATGCCTCAGAACATATCCTACCAACCGATCCCATCTTCTAGTCAAGTTGTGCCACAAATTCCTCCTCTCCCCAATTCTGTTCAATACCTCCTCACTAGTTAAGTGATCTACCCATCTAATCTTCAGCATTCTTCTGTAGCACCACATTTCAAATGCTTCTATTCTCTTCTTGTCCAAACTATTTATCGTCCATGTTTCACTTCCATACATGGCTACACTCCATTCAAATACTTTCAGAAACGACTTCCTGGCACTTAAATCTATACTCGATGTTAACAAATTTCTCTTCTTCAGAAACGCTTTCCTTGCCATTGCCAGTCTACATTTTATATCCTCTCTACTTCGACCATCATCAGTTATTTTGCTCCCCAAATTGCAAAACACCTTTACTACTTTAAGTGTCTCATTTCCTAATCTAATTCCCTCAGCATCACCCGACTTAATTCGACTACATTCCATTATCCTCGTTTTGCTTTTGTTGATGTTCATCTTATATCCTCCTTTCAAGACACTGTCCATTCCGTTCAACTGCTCTTCCAAGTCCTTTGCTGTCTCTGACAGAATTACAATGTCATCGGCGAACCTCAACATTTTCATTTCTTCTCCATGGATTTTACGAATCTAGTCCGAATTTTTCTTTTTTTTCCTTTACTGCTTGCTAAATATTCTGATTGAATAACATCGGGGACAGGCTACAACCCTGTCTCACTCCCTTCCCAACCGCTGCTTCCCTTTCATGCCCCTCGACTCTTATAACTGCCATCTGGTTTCTGTACAAATTGTAAATAGCCTTTCGCTCCCTGTATTTCACCCCTGCCATCTTTAGAATTTGAAAGAGAGTATTCCAGTCAACATTGTCAAAAGTTTTCTCTAAGTCTACAAATGCTAGAAACGTAGGTTTACATTTCCTTAATCTATTTCCTAAGATAAGTCGTAGGGTCAGTATTGCCTCACGTGTTCCAACATTTCTACGGAATCCAAACTGATCTTCCCCGAGGTCGGCTTCTACCAGTTTTTCCATTCGTCTGTAAAGAACTGGCGTTAGTATTTTGCAGCTGTGACTTATTAAACTGACAGTTCGTAATTTTCACATCTGTCAACACCTGCTTTCTTTGGGATTGGAATTATTATATTCTTCTTGAAGTCTGAGGGTATTTCGCCTGTCTCATACATCTTGCTCACCAGATGGTAGAGTTTTGTCAGGACTGGCTCTCCCAAGGCCGTCAGTATTTCTAATGGAATGTTATCTACTACCGGGGCCTTGTTTCGACTCAGGTGTTTCAGTGCTCTGTCAAACTCTTCACGAAGTATCGTGTCTCCCATTTCATCTTCATCTACATCCTCTTCAATTTCCATAATATTGTCCTCAAGTACATCGCCCCTGTATAGACCGTCTATATACTCCTTCCACCTTTCTGCTTTCCCTTCTTTGCTTAGAACTGGGTTTCCATCTGAGCTCTTGATATTCATACAAGTGATTCTCTTCTCTCCAAAGGTCTCTTTAATTTTCCTATAGGCATTATCTATCTTACCCCTAGTGAGATAAACCTCTACATCCTTACATTTGGCCTCTAGGCATCCCTGCTTAGCCATTTTGCACTTCCTGTCAATCACATTTTTGAGACGTTTGTATTCCTTTTTGCCTGGTTCATTTGCTGCGGTTTTATATTTTCTCCTTTCATCAATTAAATTCAGTATCTCTTCTGTTACCCAAGGATTTCTACTAGCCCTTGTCTTTTTATCTACTTGATCCTCTGCTCCCTTCACTACTTCATCCCTCAGAGCTCTTCTGCTGTATTTCTTTCCCCCATTCCTGTCAATTGTTTCCTTATGCTCTCCCTGAAACTCTGTACAACCTCTGGTTTAGTCAGTTTATCCAGGTCCCATCTCCTTAAATTCCCACCTTTTTGCAGTTTCTTCAGTTTTAATCTACAGTTCATAACCAATAGATTGTGATCAGAGTCCACATCTGGCCCTGGAAATGTCTTACAATTTAAAACCTGGTTCCTAAATCTTTGTCTTACCATTATATAATCTATCTGATGCCTTCTAGTATCTCCAGGATTCTTCCATGTATACAACCTTCTTTTATGATTCTTGAACCAAGTGGTTCTGTTAAGGTGGTAAAAACGAAGACCATTTTCGTCTACTGTTATGTATATTGCACTTGTTTACATTGTGTTTTCTTTACACTGTTTCTACTTTGCAATCACCTGTTTATACAGTTTTGTGCTAAAATAAACGCTACCTTGCAAATTTTCGATAAGACTGCATCTGGCTTCGAAGTATGCTACCCGTCGACTCTGTCCCATTCGACTGTCTCCAAGATCAGAACCATTGTGGCTTTAAATTGCTCTTGGTATATCTTCATAAACTATCGCGGGTGAGCACTTTGTAATGCGATTCCCACTTGTTGCTGCGCATTTGTGTTTATTATTGATCTCTGTAATTCTGTGGCCTCTTTATTTTAATATGGAGACTTCCCCTTAAGGCTTCCTCACACGGGACAAGGGTACTAGCGTTGACGTTGACACGGAAGGAACACCCGACCTCAAGAGAGACAGCGCACACGGGACGAGCTTGCTAACGTGATTTGCTCTCTCAGCGCTCTCCAGCGGCCGATTTCGGCTTTATTTGGCTCGCTAAGCACACAGTTTCTTTACGAAAATGGACGCGTGTAAAACAGGTGCAATTGCGATTGTCGAAGAAGAGCGGAGAAAATCGCGAAGTAGATTCTGGACTTGTCGATGACTGATAGAGGAACACTACATAATACAATACAGCGATCTGAGATACATACTAGTAAAAGTTATACGTTAACGCAATTGGATTTTCATACCATTTGCGGTTTTTAATCGAATATAGTTAAGGTGTGGTGCCTAATGTCTGTTTCCGCACGCAAAATATCCACACTCTCGATGTTGCGTTGACCACCAACACTCGCAAATAATATCCTTTGTCATATAGATTATAAGATCGAGATTCATTTCGAAATTTCATTCGAATCGAATAAGAATTTTTTTCGAAGCTGCTTTCCATCATTCAAAAGATATTTACCGGCAAGATACAAACATGAAGCAGAATATAAACATAGAGATAGGTATATATATTTTACATAAAGTTCCACAATGGCAAAAACTTCCAAGTTGTAACTTGTTTTTACTTTCGGAGACTGGCACTCAAGTAAAGGCTTCTGGCCATTGCAGAAACATTCCAGTTGGTTGCTTTAGCACCAATAATTGCAGCAAAAACATTATCCATAATACATAACATCAATTTTTGAGATAAATCTTCTATTAGATGAATAAGAAAGAGCCATTTCCTTTAAAAAGTAACAGGTGAAAAAAAATTAAAAAGAGAGAAATTCTAATCTGCTACCTTTATCTTTACAGTTCACATCTCACAACCCCGTCAGCAGCACTACATTTTGTACGCAACTACCGTGACTCTTAATACTGCATACCCTGTCTCCAGACTGTATGTTCAAACGTCATTATTAGATATTTGATATGGAAATTGTACCACAAAGTCACATTGTACATCGAAACTGTATACTTTCGTAGCACACAAGTTGTAACACTAAAAACAACCGCAGGAAGCCGTTACCTACAGGTATGTAGTTTCCGTCATTTTACTCATATTATAACGAATCATAGCTAAAACGACGCGATTTCGAGAAGTCCTCGGTTTTCTGATGCTTTGAAACAGCTTATATTCATACCACGTACTATGAGAGGAAGAAAATATACCAAATACGATGTTTAACGCCAGACAATGTGGCGGCTCGTATGTTCTGCTTGTGATGTAAAAAGGTGTCGCATCTCATTGGCCATATTCCCCTCCACGAGGGAGGGATCTAACATGACAGATTCTTTATTTCACGCTATTCCATGGTGTGTCCTCACCACCTCCTCGTCCATGTCGGCCATGTGCATTTTAGCGCCCCGTGCAAGGACGGCTTTAGTCTTGGTTTCTCAACTGTGAGCTGCTTTTGCTATTTATTCATGTAGTTATCTGTTCGATGTTTTCAGCTACTGTACCACTATGACCAGTGCTTTCTTCTCTCAGTGTACTTTCATGCGCCAGTCACCTGTCGCTACAGTAGTCGCTGTGCCCGCTGTCTGCTTCGCACAGCAGGCAGCCACCGGCATCGGTATCAGCTCCCTTATGCGACCTCGGACGACGCACTGGCCGCACCGAAGGCGAAAGCTTATAACACTTTCGAGACGCGCCTCTGTCTCCATGGTTGGGGCAGCTAGGCGGCTACTTTGCACACGTTTTACGACGATCATAGCACCAACAGACAAATTCTCCTGCCGGAATACAGAAAACGAGAATATGTTCATGCTTATCTAAATACTCAGACTACCAGACTACCAAATGCCTCATTCTACCTTCCTCAGCACCTTTGAAAATTTTCGCAAAAATTTTGGCATGCGAACATATTCGCCCTTTTTTTTATATACAGCTCACATGAAACTGTGACAAACTGCCCTAGCTGTAACTCACTCACACCCACGAATCCAACTCTGCAAGCAACTCGTACCCATCCACTCCCAGCGGCCCTTTCTCACTCAGTCATTCAGCCCAACTCATTGTCATTATCTCTTTGAACCTTTCTGTCAACCTGTCTTCTGCTACAGCCACAGTGCCCTTCGTTTTGTCCTACTACTACAATCTCCTCTCAGTGTCACTGTCTCCCTCTTGCTCTCTTTCACTGTTAATATCTCATTCCTTCCTTCCTAATGCTACTGTCTCTTCTCACTGTATCTTTATCTTCCTCATTGTCGTTGTTATATACTCTGTATATCATTATCCCCCCCCCCCCCCTCCATGAACCAGAGACCTTGCCGTTGGTGGGGAGTCTTGCGTGCCTCAGCGATACAGATAGCCGTACCGTAGGTGCAACCACAACGGAGGGATATCTGTTGAGAGGCCAGACAAACGTGTGGTTCCTGAAGAGGGGCAGCAGCCTCTTCAGTAGTTGCAGGGGCAACAGTCTGGATGATTGACTGATCTTGTAACACTAGCCACAACGGCCTTGGTGTGCAGGTACTGCGAAGGCTGAAAGCAAGGGGACACTACGGCCGTGATTTTTCCTCTGTGGATAAATGATGATGGCGTCCTCTTGGGTAAAATATTCCGGAGGTAAAATAGTCCCCCATTCGGATCTCCGGGCGGGGACTACTCAGGAGGACGTCGTTATCAGGAGAAAGAAAATTGGTGATCTACGGATCGGAGCGTGGAATGTCAGATCCCTTAATCGGGCAGGTAGGTTAGAAAATTTAAAAAGGGTAACGGATAAGTGAAAGTTGGATATAGTGGGAATTAGTGGAGTTCGGTGGCGAGACGAACAAGACTTTTGGTCAGGTGAATACAGGGTTATAAATACAAAATCAAATAGGCGTAATGCAGGAGTAGGTTTAATAACGAATAAAAAAATAGGAGTGCGGGTAAGCTACGACAAACAGCATAGTGAACGCAATGCCTACGACAGTAGTACAAGTCTATATGCCAACTAGCTCTGCAGGTGACGAAGAAATTAAAGAAGTGTATGGTGAGATAAAAGAAATTATTCAGATAGTGAAGGGAGACGAAAATTTAATAGTCATGGGTGACTGGAATTCAACAGTAGGAAAAGGAAGAGAAGGAGACGTAGTAGGTGAATATGGATTGGGGGTAAGGAAGAGCAAGCCGCCTGCTGGAATTTTGCACACAGCGCAACTTAATCATAGCTAACACTTGGTTCAAGAATCATAAAAGAAGGTTGTATACATGGAAGAAGCCTGAAGATACTGACAGGTTTCAGATAGACAGCGATTTACGAACCAAGTTTTAAATTGTAAGACATTTCCAGGGGCAGATGTCGACTCTGACCACAATCTATTGGTCATGAACTGTAGATTAAAACTGAAAAAACTGCAAATAGGTGGGAATTTAAGGAGATGGGACCTGGATAAACTGACTAAACCAGAGGTTGTACAGAGTTTCAGGGAGAGCATAAGGGAACAATTGACAAGAATGGGGGAAAGAAATACGGTAGAAGAAGAATGGGTAGCTTTGAGGGATGAAGTAGTGAAGGAAGCAGAGGATCAAGTAGGTAAAAGGACGAGGCCTAATAAAAGTCCTTGGGTAACAGAAGAATTATTGAATTTAATTGATGAAAGGAGAAAATATAAAAATGCAGTAAATTAAACAGGCAAAAAGGAATACAAACGTCTCAAAAATGAGATCGACAGGAAGCGCAAAATGGCTAGAGGACAAATGTAAGGATGAAGAGGCTTATCTCACTAGGGGTAAGATAGATACTGCCTACAGGAAAATTAAAGAGATCTTTGGAGAAAAGAGAACCACTTGCATGAATATCAACAACTCAGATGGAAACCCAGTACTAAGCAAAGAAGGGAAAGCAGAAAGTTGGAAGGAGTATATAGAGGGTCTATACAAGGGCGATGTATTTGAGGGCAATGTTATAGAAATGGAAGAGCATGTAGATGAAGATGAAATGGGAGATATGATACTGCGTGAAGAGTTTGATAGAGCACTGAAAGACCTAAGTCGAAACAAGGCCCTGGGAGTAGACAACATTCCATTAGAACTACTGACAGCCTTGGGAGAGCCAGTCCTGACAAAACTGTACCATCTGGTGAGCAAAATGTATGAGAAAGGGGAAATACCCTCAGACGCCAAGAAGAAATAATAATTCCAACCCAAAAGAAAGCAGGCGTTGACAGATGTGAAAATTATGGAACTATCAGTTTAATAAGTCGCGGATGCAAAATACTAACGCGAATTCTTTACAGGCGAATGGAAAACTGGTAGAAGCTGACCTCGGGGAAGATCAGTTTGGATTCCGTAGAAATATGGGAACACGTGAGGCAATACTGACTCTACGACTTATTTTAGAAGCTAGATTAAGAAAAGACAGACGTACGTTTCTAGCATTTGTAGACTTAGAGAAAACTTTTGACAATGTTGACTGGAATACTCTTTTTCAAATTCTGAAGGTGGCAGGGATAAAATACAGGGAGCGAAAGGCTATTTACAATTTGTACAGAAACCAGATGGCAGTTATAAGGGTCGAGGGACATGAAAGGGAAGCAGTGGTTGGGAAGGGAGTGAGACATGGTTGTAGCCTCTCCCCGATGCTATTCAATCTGTATATTGAGCAAGCAGTAAAGGAAACAAAAGAAAAATTCGGAGTAGATATTAAAATCCATGGAGAACAAATAAAAACTTTAAGGTTCACCGATGACATTGTAATTGTGTCAGAGACAGCAAAGGACTTGAAGAGCAGTTGAACGGAACGGACAGTGTCTTGAAAGGAGGATATAAGATTAACATCAACAAAAGCAAAACAAGGATAATGGAACGTAGTCGAATTAAGTCGGGTGATGGTGAGGGAATTAGATTAGGAAATGAGACTCAATACTAAACGCGTGATGGCCTGAATTTATCAAACAATTGTGATGTAAAAGAAATGAACCGTCGCATAGCAGCGACAGAATCTATTACTCTTCATCTTTGCCGCTGCTGTGCGGCGGCTGCAAATCTCTATGTACACGTATCGATTAATGATATAAAAAGAATTTTGTTTTTTCAGGACAAATGAGACCTTGAGCGCTGCACCTTTTACTGTTTCTATTCCATGAAAGGCGGACGCGGATTTGCTGCCTTCCGAAATCTGTATTTTATAATTTGTGCAAAATAGTCTGTAAATGTGCAAACTGTCTTCTCAATCAGAAAACATATAGTTTTAAGTAATTAATTACGAGCAGGCAGCATCAAGAGGACGTTAATCTGAAGTACTGCCTATGACGTGCAAAGCTTTTGTTAATACGCTCTAGCTATTGCAACTGTAATATAAAAAAGGGACGCAGCATTAAAAACCGTATGATATACATCGAAGTGTTCTTATTTAGACAAATTATCCTTAAGTATCTCCATCTCCTCATTACTTGAATGTTAATCATTTTGTATCGGTTTATCTCCAGAAATTACGATCACGCTGATGGACCGAACGCAGCACCGAGGCAAGAGGAACACTGTCGTTTTCCTATCATTTCTGAAACAATCCTTTTCAATTGTGTAGTGTTGATTTCTTTTAAAGTCAGTGAAGCTCTTGGTCCCTTAGTGTCGATCCGATGACTGCATCGCGGTCATGAAAACGCGCGTAAATGATAATGTTCCTCCCTACCAATCTCAAATAAATTAATCTGGGCTCCATGTCCAAAGAATGTCAGGTATTTAGTGACTTTTTACAATAAGATAATTCAATCAGTCTCTCATTCTGTCGCCAAGTTACACACAAAACATCATTGCATCTTCAACACTAATATACACTCCTGGAAATTGAAATAAGAACACAATGAATTCATTGTCCCAGGAAGGGGAAACTTTATTGACACATTCCTGGGGTCAGATACATCACATGATCACACTGACAGAACCACAGGCACATAGACACAGGCAACAGAGCATGCACAATGTCGGCACTAGTACAGTGTATATCCACCTTTCACAGCAATGCAGGCTGCTATTCTCCCATGGAGACGATCGTAGAGATGCTGGATGTAGTCCTGTGGAACGGCTTGCCATGCCATTTCCACCTGGCGCCTCAGTTGGACCAGCGTTCGTGCTGGACGTGCAGACCGCGTGAGACGACGCTTCATCCACTCCCAAACATGCTCAATGGGGGACAGATCCGGAGATCTTGCTGGCCAGGGTAGTTGACTTACACCTTCTAGAGCACGTTGGGTGGCACGGGATACATGCGGACGTGCATTGTCCTTTTGGAACAGCAAGTTCCCTTGCCGGTCTAGGAATGGTAGAACGATGGGTTCGATGACGGTTTGGATGTACCGTGCACTATTCAGTGTCCCCTCGACGATCACCAGTGGTGTACGGCCAGTGTAGGAGATCGCTCCCCACACCATGATGCCGGGTGTTGGCCCTGTGTGCCTCGGTCGTATGCACTCCTGATTGTGGCGCTCACCTGCACGGCGCCAAACACGCATACGACCATCATTGGCACCAAGGCAGAAGCGACTCTCATCGCTGAAGACGACACGTCTCCATTCGTCCCTCCATTCACGCCTGTCGCGACACCACTGGAGGCGGGCTGCACGATGTTGGGGCGTGAGCGGAAGACGGCCTAACGGTGTGCGGGACCGTAGCCCAGCTTCATGGAGACGGTTGCGAATGGTCCTCGCCGATACCCCAGGAGCAACAGTGTCCCTAATTTGCTGGGAAGTGGCGGTGCGGTCCCCTACAGCACTGCGTAGGATCCTACGGTCTTGGCGTGCATCCGTGCGTCGCTGCGGTCCGGTCCCATGTCGACGGGCACGTGCACCTTTCGCCGACCACTGGCGACAACATCGATGTACTGTGGAGACCTCACGCCCCAGGTGTTGAGCAATTCGGCGGTACGTCCACCCGGCCTCCCGCATGCCCAATATACGCCCTCGCTCAAAGTCCGTCAACTGCACATACGGTTCACGTCCACGATGTCGCGGCATGCTACCAGTGTTAAAGACTGCGATGGAGCTCCGTATGCCACGGCAAACTGGCTGACACTGACGGCGGCGGTGCACAAATGCTGCGCAGCTAGCGCCATTCGACGGCCAACACCGCGGTTCCTGGTGTGTCCGCTGTGCCGTGCGTGTGATCATTGCTTGTACAGCCCTCTCGCAGTGTCCGGAGCAAGTATGGTGGGTCTGACACACCGGTGTCAATGTGTTCTTTTTTCCATTTCCAGGAGTGTATATAACTGAAATATCAGTAGAACAGATTCCAACTGCAAAAGTATATTTCCGAAATTTAAAGGAAAGATATAGTACTAAAAATTGCTACCGGTGTACGTAGAACTATTAGTGGCGCCACAAATAAGATGTTAACAAATAAGAGCAGAAAATAAACGAGAGTTACATTTTTTAAACTATAGTTCTTGAATTATGAGGGTCAGTCAAACGAAAACCGTACATCCACCGCAACGGGACCATGGAAAGGCTCCATTCAAAAGTATCTCAACATGAATTGAGACATTTGTCCCAATGGGAGACGAGACGATCAATTCTTGTTTCGTAGGAAGCGGTCTGCAACTGACGGATCCACAGCCGCATCCACTTTTCCATTTTCTCGTCCGACTGAAACCGACGTCTACGCAGGTCTTTCTCCAGGTCGCCAAAGATGCGAAAATCATGCGGCAGAACACCCGGGTTGTACGGAGGACGTTGCAGTGTTTCCCAACCAAATCGTTGAAGCGTAGCATTCGCCAAGTTTGTAGAGTGGCGGCGGGCATTATCGTACAATAGGATGCTTTCGCTGCTCGTCGGGTTTCTCGAGAGGAGAGCCACAATTAGTACGTCGCAGTATGAAGACGTTTGAAAGAAAAACAGCGTCGTACCATAAAGTCAAAACGCCCAGGAGTGCCGTCGGGCAGAACTATCCTGTCGCACCATAAGGTCCGCCCCGAAACTGCTAATCGGACGAAGGCTACACTTCAGCGATTTGGTTGAGAATCACTGCAATATTCCCCGTAAGCCAGGATCTTTCACCATGTTATTCTTACATATTCGGTGGCGTGAAGAAAGACAGTACTCCAACCTGTTCCAGAGAAAAACGTGTCTTAAAAGATGGACAGACAGACAGATAAAAAAAGAAAACAATTCGTGTGATACAAATTAAACAGTTTTAGAATTTTTTTCCTTTACTTGCATTGTGAAAACTTGATTTTTGCTAAATTTCACGGTTCTAGATCAACAGCAGGCACTCTTTAAATTTTGAAGCGAGAGTTTTCGAGTGTTAAACTATGTAAAATAAATGTACTTATATTTTGATTGTCTTCACTTAGCAGCTTAAAATTTTTACACCTCCAAGGGACCATAGACTTTACTATGTGACATAAATTTGAACCTGATACGTCTACCCGTTCCGGAGAGAAAGGGTTCTTGACAGTCAGAGAGATAGACACAGTGACGGACAACAAAGCAATGCGCAAGATCCCCTCGCTTCTAAACTGATACAGTTATTACTCAGCTTAGCCGCGAGTCGGTAGAGGGTGGTATATGTGACGTAGAGTATGACTGGTCAGCATTTCCACCCGCAATTTGCGAGTGTAGGTCGGACCTTCCTCGATCCGCCTCGGTGGGTCGTGTCGCCGGATTTCCTCCTACCTGTGCGCGGTGCAGCTCTCGTAAATGTCGTCCCGTGCAGATTCTTCACTGGCGCATGGGTTGTCTCTGTCGGTGGAAGCTAATTATCTGAAATTGCTGTCGGTCAACTTTGTGGTATCTATTTACTCGAAATTAACATTGAGAATTCCGTAATATCACTTTTATTCCTATTAGATCAATAATGAAACACTCGTGTCCCAAACTACTCGTAACAGAGAGCACGGCTACCATCGAGCAAGGCAGGAAGAGCTCTTAACGCCGACTGCCGACTTTGTCGCTCAGTCCGTATCTCTTACTAGTTTCGTCACAGTTCGTGGATTTCCGATCAAGTTCGTACTTACTAAGATATGCATTTGTTAATGAACGGGTGTGAATTTTAACGAGGCAAAATTATGATAGATACTATTAAACATCCAGAGGCTCCTCCTAGTATTCATGTTGTCATAAAGGACTATAATTATTAAATATAAATAAAATCGGTGACTTTGGCGCCAAGATGGCGGTACTTCCCGTCCTGTATATTTCCCAGGCTGACGCTTGTTGATACGGTCCAGCGCCGAGCCCCACCCCACTACGCGCGACATATGGTCGCTTCGTCACCTAGCCAGCCGGCGTGGGAAATGCTCTCCGACTCACGGCCACCTACGGACTACAGCACTTCCTAACTATCGTGAATACATCAATAGGAGACAATAATTTTTTAAAAATGGTAAAAGTGTCTTCCTCACGAAGAGGCACCTTATAAATGCTACAGGAGTTTGTTTTTTACAAATTGGGGCAGGGCACCCTAGAAACGCCCTGGTTCTCACACAGCCATGTGCTAAAGAAACGTTGCTGGCTGTTTGGCGCATTTCTCCGTGCCTGCCCTGAGCCATCGGCGCGCAGCTCTTGCTGGCGCCAGCGTTCCGCCAGTCAGCAAGTGACGGCCGCTGCGGGCCAGGTAGGGGTCAGGCAGCCCTCGGAGCTCAACCTCGGGCCGGCCGCTCGTAGCGCCGGTTCCGCCTCGGCGCTGCCGCTTCGTGACGCATCCCCGCGCCGTTTAGCATGCAGCAGGCGGCGTGTGTAGCGTACGAGGCCGCACTGGTGACGACACACGGAGAAGCGATGCCTGCTGCACTTGGCAACCGTCTCATGACCTTGGCCAAATCGACGAGGTTGCAGGCGAAGCTGCATAGCAACTTTGTTGCCGCTGACATTCCAGATGCTGTGTTTCGGAGCACTGCGTTTTCGGCCGAGGGAATCTTGCACTATTTTTCGTACGTGCGAAAGTAATTATTAGAATGTACTCCTGTGACGAAATTAGCCTTTCATGGACAACGGAGAAAGTTTGCAGTATACGTTCCATATAGTCAACTCTCGTCCTGGGGTAATGCGGGCGCCATTCTTGTAATCAGAACTCCATCGCCAGTATGAACTGCGGAAAGCCAAAACACGTTCAGCTCAGAACACAAGCTGATGGTGGTGGTGGTGGTTAGTGTTTAACGTCCCGTCGACAACGAGGTCATTAGAGACGGAGCGCAAGCTCGGGTTAGGGAAGGATTGGGAAGGAAATCGGCTGTGCCCTTTCAAAGGAACCATCTCGGCATTCGCCTGAAACGATTTAGGGAAATCACGGAAAACCTAAATCAGGATGGCCGGAGACGGGATTGAACCGTCGTCCTCCCGAATGCGAGTCCAGTGTGCTAACCACTGCGCCACCTCGCTCGGTGAACACAAGCTGACATTCGTCAGGGCGTAACATATCAACTCCAACATACACTAAAAACGTGGCATGGCAGTAAGTAGTAAATATTTCGTACTATTCCTTGGGCTGGACAATGAAATGACGTAGTATAAATTGCGATAATTCACTATGAAAACTGTTAAAGACAGGTCATAATACCCTGGCAATTGCCTATTTTTCTATAGAACACTGAAAAGAGTATATCGTCACCTTTCTTGTTTTAATCAATTTCCTTCCTGTTAGCTCCACTTCGAGCAACATCGACTCGGAAGCAGTAATACAACGGCAGAACAAGGAAAGCTCACAAACAGTACAACCTTTTCACAAACAGTAAGCATTATTGCTTTTAGTCTGATAATTTCCTTACAGTATTATCTGTCACAATCCTTAAAAAGAAGAAAGGAAAACAAGGAGAGAGGGAAAGAAAAGAAAGAAAGAAAGGAAAACCGCATGGGCAGTGTGACTAAGATGCTTGTAATGCAGTTGATAATGCATCGTTTTACTGACGAATTAATACCTCAACATTCATGTCTAATGCAGTGACAAAAAATTTTCCTAAAGAGAGTGTTCGTTTTCAATGTTAAATTGTGTCTTACGTAAGTTATTTCAAACATAAAATTTTTCAATGCACGTGCAATCTTGAACAAACTATTAGTGAAATTAGACCCTCATGATTATGTACGTGTAGCTTTGGTCACCGACCCACACCATCTGCGTCTCTGTATCACAAACATATCTCACCAGATTTGCTTCGCAAAAGACGAATGGCACTGGTAGTGCATCTCGCGCAGTCATTAAGTACAAAATCAAAGAAACGGTTAGGACGTCGCTGTGAACATTTACAACTGAAAATATAGGTTCTTCGAATCTGCATTATTACCCTTCCTGTGTGGTAAAAGCGTCTATATGAAAGACCATAAAAACACACTAAGATGAAAAAACTGTACGTTACAATGACTTTTAGTCAGTCGAACACTATAAGGGAAATAAAAAATTATCAGAATTATCGTTTGTTTGCTGTTGATGATAACAATCAAAAATGTGTTCAAATGTGTGTGAAATCTTGTGGGAGTTAACTGCTACGGTCATCAGACCCTAAGCTTACACACTACTTAACCTAAATTATCCTGAGGACAAACATACACACCCATGCCCGAGGGAGGACTCGAACCTCCGCCGGGAGCAGCCGCACAGTCCATGACTGCAGCGCCTTAGACCGCTCGGCTACATCTACATCTACATGTTTACTCTGCAATTCACATTTAAGTGCTTGGCAGAGGGTTCATCGAACCACAATGATGCTATCTCTCTACTATTCCACTCCCGAACAGCGCGCGGGAAAAACGAACACCTAAACCTTTCTGTTGGAGCTCTGGTTTCTCTTATTATATTCCTACCTATGTAGGTTGGGCTCAACAAAATATTTTCGCATTCGAAAGAGAAAGTTGGTGACTGAAATTTCGTAAATAGATCTCGCCGCGACGAAAAACGTCTTTGCTGCAATGACTTCCATCCCAACTCGCGTATCATATCTGCCACACTCTCTCCCCTATTACGTGATAATACAAAACGCGTTGCCCTTTTTTGCACCCTTTCGATGTCCTCCGTCAATCCCACCTGGTAAGGATCCCACACCGCGCAGTAATATTCTAACACAGGACGAACGAGTGTAGTGTAAGCTGTCTCTTTAGTGGACTTGTAGCATCTTCTAAGTGTCCTGCCAATGAAACGCAACCTTTGGCTCGCCTTCCCCACAATATTATCTATGTGGTCTTTACAACTGAAGTTGTTCGTAATTTTAACACCCAGGTACTTAGTTGAATTGACAGCCTTGAGAATTGTACTATTTACCAAGTAATCGAATTCGAACGGATTTCTTTTGGAACTCATGTGGATCACCTCACACTTTTCGTTATTTAGCGTCTACTGCCACCTGACACACCATACAGCAATCTTTTCTCAATCGCTTTGCAACTGATACCGCTTTGCTGATAACAATCCAAATACCTAAATTTTTGTAACTTCTTACCCGCGTAGTTAGCACAAATACTTCACTCACATCATTTGCTCAAAGAGGTGTCCGCAGCATCTATGGACATAGTGGCACAAAGATCGCGTTACGCCAGTGTCTTTCAAAGAATGCGAAAGGGTGCGAGAATTCTTCACAGGAAATCTTTTTCAGTCTCGACGACTTGCGTGTCTCAGACAGAATCGACTTCCCACGCGACCACACAGCACGAAATTAAGTGGGGTCAGATCATGTCAACTAGCTGACACGCAACTGGAAGTCTTCTTCGTAGCCACCTTTCTGGGAACAGCTGCTGGAGTTATTCGTGAGCGCAGTATAGAAAGGGGTCAGTGGCATTATCATCTTGAAATCATATACGTGCACGAAAATAAAGCGGGAAACTTAACAACAACGTGGAGAATGCGTTTGTCAGAGACTCTGTGTACACTGGTGCAGTCAAGAGTGGGTAGTATGCAGTCGTGCAACTCTTAATCAGTCTTAACGAGGCTCGAAGATCACAAGTATATCAAATCTTAGCTGATGGCTCTTCACAGATCTAGCGAGGGCATTCTCTGTTCTCCATTGATGATATCACTACGGACCATTGTTTTCTGTGTAACAGGCTCCATATGAGAAAAATAATCGTACTTAGGAAATGGAGGATGGACAATACTGCACTGAAGAGCTCGTTGAATCAACATGAAGGAAGATCCAAGGTGGACAGAAGTTGAAGCGTGTGCAGTCTTGCAATGGAAAGGCCGTGGTTGATTTTGACTTACTACTTTCTGTATTATACTGTGCACCACACTCAAGTGCATTGGTAGAGGGCTGATTGGACGCTCATCAACATGAGCCATCTGCAGTAAATTGACGGAGGTCGTTTCCCAACCTTTTGTGATTTACCCCTTTATATAAGCTGGGTTTGACTACATAAAAGTTTGTTACTATGTACATAAATCATTTCATTACATCCCACGAAATGGATTCAGAGATCTGAGAATTGTACTATTAGATTTATCTTATAACACCTTACACGGAATACTCACCAGCTGATTCACAAATTAAAACATACGGTGCAAAGAACATTAGCTCATACTCTGTCTGTTCTCAGTTCCATAACGCAAGCGGAAATAGCTAGAAACCTGTTCTGGACCACATTCAGATGTCTCAAAATATCAAGTCCCTTCAAATATTAAAGTCTGGTAGCTCCCATCCATCAGCCAGAGCCAATCGCTTGATGACGGTATAGTGCCCGTTACTCTATACAGATCTGGTTTCTTCCAGGACTCACGTGAAAAGTCTCATAGCGGCAATTCATTACCCACAATGTGTCAACCACACAACTGAATGAAGTACTATATCACAAACAGGTCTGCCTTTTTCAAGAACGAACGCATTAGAGTGCGGATCGGCTCCCTTAAGCTCTTCACTCCAAAAACGTCCCAGTCTCCACTTGAGACACAGTCTCCACTTGCTCGGCTAGTGTGTGCATTTCCACTGGCTCAGAGCCATTACCACCAGAGACACATCGTTCTAGACATGATTTGACTGATGTTGACTACTTTCCCTCACTAAACCAATAGGTACAACAATATTTAAATAAAGAAATGTTGTAACTATTTGGTCACACTCAGATAGTTTACAATAATTATGAATTAAGGTTTGTCCATAAATAAATAAGCTAGTATTCTTGTGCAAATGTCCTCACATTAAATGACAATGAATTGTCATTAAATGTTATTTAAACGATTATTAATGCCTTCTTGACCGAAGCGTCTTTCAGTTCTCTTTTCAGTTCTGGTGTCCACTATCACATGTGATGGGTCACTTTTAAAATAGTACATTTTTCAATAGCACTTGCAGTCAACATTTAAATAACGTTATTGCAAAATGGTAAATTGTTCATTAAATAAAAACACAAGTATGACAAAATATGAGGTATTGATATTTCATTTGATGTAAGAATATGGAGAATACGATGGTCTAACAACGTTTGCATTATGAAAAAGGTATGAAAGACGTTGTAAATCATTAGATAATGGTTGGTAGCTACAGTGCAGTGCTACCATCTGAGATGCTGTTTGTTGAAATCGCTTTAAGCGAGTAGAGGTTGTTATTTCCGAGGTTCATTGTGTAAATGTTTATTCAATGTGAGATATTAAATTTAATAGTTTAAAGTTATTGAGATATTATTGTGTCACTGGATGCGCCTCATTTTTCTGAGATCGAAAATGTATTAAAATTTGCGTTAATATTTGACTGTGAGCTATTGTCGAATCTCAAAGAGCTGTAACTTAACCATCTTTAAGATTGTGCTAGTCTTGTAAGATTCGCAGGAGAGCTTCTGTGAAGTTTGGAAGGTAGGAGACGAAGTGTTGGTGGAATTAAAGTTGAGAAGGCGGGTCGTGAGTCGTGCTTGGCTTGCTTAATTGGGAGAGCAGTTTCTCGCGAAATTTCAAAGGTTCCGAGTTCGAGTCTCGGTCCGACACACAGTTTTAATCTGCCAGGGAGCTTCATATCAGCGCACACTCCGTTGCAGAATGAAAATTTCACCCTGGAATCTTTAAGATTGTCTGACACACCACCATTTCTTGGAGCATCTCCCGCACAGAGGGCATACGAGTAACAACCGTCCATATTCCCAGTTTTGGGATTTTCCCCATTTCCGGTGGTGGTGCTAGCCTTTGTACCTGGACTCGCTCGTACCTGTCACATAGCCGGAAACCGGAACTGCCGCGGCGCGACCTGAGACCGGAGCCCGATGGCCTTCAGCCGTACAACAAATTCACGTCCTGTTGTACCAATTCTAGGCGGCCGACTACCTCGCCAACATACACGTCACGTTACAGCTTGTGTTTTGTTCGAACCTACCAGTGACAAATCTAGCAGCTGCATCTGAATTGCTTCGACGCCTTTCCTTAATCCGTCTTGAGGACCCAAGACACGAACAGTACTGGTCGCAATGGTGTCCTACATACCGTCTCCTTTACAGATGAACCACACTTTTCTAAAATTCTCACAATAAACCAAAGTCGACCATTCCATTTTATGTCGCTTTGTAACATTACCCCCAGATGTTTAAACAACATGACTGTGTCAAGCAGGAGACTACTAATGCCGTACTCCTACCCCTCTGCATTAAACTGCGTTTTTCTACATTTAGAGCCGGCTGCCGTTCTTCACACCAACTGGAAATTTTGTCCAAGTCACCTTGTATCATCCTCCTGTCACTTAATGACGACGCATTTCCATACACCACAGCACCATCAGAAAATGGCCCCAGACTGCTGTCTGCTAGATCATTTATATATGTAGAAAATAACAGCTGTCCTGCCACACTTCCCTGGGGCAGTCCTGTCGATAACCTTGTCTTTGATGAACACTCACCGTCGGGGACAACATTCTGGCTCCTATTGTTTAAGAAGTCCTCCAGCCACTCACATATCTGGGAATCTATTCCGTATGCTCATACCTTCGTTAACAGTGTGTAGTGGGGCGCCATGTCAAATGATTTATGGAAATCTAGGAATATGGAATCCACTTGTTGCCCTTCAGACATGCTCCGCAGTATCGAATGTGAAAAAATGGCAACCTTACTTTCACTTGAGTGAGAGGAAGTTTATTATATTCCAACTCAGAATAAGTTCAAGGATTCTGCAGCAAACCGATGTTAAAGATATTGGTCTGTAAGTACTGATATATACAGAAGTTACTTGCACCTTTTTCCAGTCGATTGAGACTATGTGACGGGTATGAAATTAGCGATAAATGCAAACAAGTAAGGAGCCAATGCTGTAGGGTACTCTTTGCAAAACTGAAATGGGACTCCATCTGGACTTGGTGACCTATATGCTTTCAACTCTTCCTGTTGCCTTTCTACGCCAGGGATGTTTATTACTGTGTGTTCCATACTGGAGTCTGTTGGACGGTCGAGCAACGGTGTTCGTGCGATTTCTTAAATGTGAAATTTAGAACTTCGGCTTTTCTTTGGCTGTCTTCTACTGCGACACCAGACTGGTCAACGTGTTGCTGTATAGAAGCCTTTGAACCACTTAGTGATTTTACGTAGGACAGTATTTTCTCGGGTTCTCGGCAGTATCTATTGCTGAAGTACGACGGTGGTCGTTGTAAGAATCGAGTATCGATCTTTATACAGACGCACGAATTTCTAGCCACTTTCACCTGTCGTCATTTGCGCGCTTTTGAAACAAGAGTGCAGCGGCCTTTGCTTCCTCAGCATTTTCCTAATTTTTTTGATAAACCATGGTGTATATTTTTCGTTCTTCATCCACTTACTCAGCGCATGCCTCTCCAGAATATGATTTACTATCCGTTTAAACTCTGCTTATAACTCTTCTTCGTCCATCGCACTGGAAGTAAATGATGTCATTTCATTGTGCAAGTGAGATGCAAACAACTGTCTGTGTCTGCTACTCGTGTGAAGTACCAATCATTGTTCAAGGTTTGGGGCATGGAAATATCATGAAGTAGGAATTATTTGCTAGAGCTACTGTGGACTAGTTATGCTGGTTTTGTAACCGTACAGTTTTAAAACAGGACGATGGCGTCTGCTCTAAAACAAAAGTGACGAAGTACCACTTTATTTGCGTCTATAAGCGCAGTGCACTGTGAATAAAACGCTCCGTTCATTACTATACCTTCCTTTCAGAAATTTTAGCAAACCCTATGTGAGAGCCAAGCCGAGTCTTTTTATTTGACATCATTGGGTACCTTACATCTCAGCAATAAGTAAGTGGCCATTGTGCATTGTACATTCTGGACGTAGGGAAATTAGACTTTAGCCAATCTTACAACATTTGCAATAGCTGCGCAATCTCATCATACCGAATACTTTAAGATTTCTAAGGGGATGTTGTCTATGGATTATGTCTCACGAGTGTAGGAAGCATTAGTTCCAGTATGGAACACACAGTAATAAACATCCCTGGCGTAGAAAGGCAACAGGAAGAGTTGAAAGCATATAGGTCACCAAGTCCAGATGGAGTCCCAGTTCTTTGTTTTGCAAAGAGTACCCTACAGCATTGGCTCCTTACTTGTTTGCATTTATCGCTAATTTCATACCAGTCAGACTTTCAGACTGCACTGCACGATCTGACGTTCTCTTAACGTTGTCCTACACATAGCGTATCTAACTACAATGACTTCTGCAACGTTAAGGACCACTTAACATATAGGTCTGCGTCAGAGATTCATTTGTAAGTGAACAGAAAGTAAAGCGAGGAGGCAAGGAACGGTTTCCATCCAGACGTGTGTTGGCTGGCGTTGTAATGAATCTTGCCTACTTAGAACTTCCACACTTCAATTGAAATGTTCGCTTCCGCATAAGTATCAGCCTGACTTGAGTTAATTTTTATACTTCAACTGTATATTCCGCATTTAAAGGAACTTTTTGATATATCTCAGCACCAAAACACTATTTTTCTGGCGAAATAATTTAATTATATGCTATTTACGTAATACTTACATAATCATTTCAGTTGTTGTCGAGATTGGTCATTGTAACTATCAAGCCCTTTGTGTTGTCTGAAACGTTGCACAATGCATTCACATAAGAAGTGCTGTAGTAGCAAGTGTCAAGAATTTATGAATAAATATTGATGTCGCAAAGCGACAATATTCCAGCCACTTCTACTGAAGCAAGAAAGACCTTGGCTTTCTTAAATGTAAAATATAAATAGGAACGGACAACCTACACAACGCGACAACCACAGCAAGATAAATAACATTTATCTGCTAATACACTGGAGCACCAAAGAAAACTGGTATAGGCATGCGTATTCAAATACAGAGATTTGTAAACAGGCAGAATACGGCGCTGCGGTCGGCGACGCTTATATAACTCAACAAGTGTCTGGCGCAGTTATTAGATCGGTTACTGCTGCTAGGTCGGAAGGTTATGAAGATTTAAGTTAGTTTGAACATGGTGTTTTAGTCGGCACAGGATCGATGGGACAAAGCATCTCCGAGGTAGCGATGAAGTGGGGATTGTCTAGTCGATCATTTCACGAGTGTACTGTGAATATCAGGAATCCGGTAAAGCGTCAAATCTCCGACATCGCTGCGGCAGGTAAAAGATCCTACCAGAACGGGACCAACGACGACTGAAGAGTCGTTCAACGAGACAGAGGTGCAACCCTTCCGCAAGTTGCTGCAAATTGCAATGATCGGGTATAAACGAGTGTCAGAATAGGAACAATTCAGCGATACATCATCGATATGGGTTTCGGAGCCGTAGGATCACTCGTGTACCCTTGATGACTGCACGACACAAAGCTTTACCCCTCGCCTGGGCCCGCCAACGCCGACATTGCACTGTTGATGACTGGAAACATGTTGCCTGGTCCAACGAGTCTCGTTTCAAAATGTATTGAGTGGTTGGACATCTATGGGTATGGAGACAACCTCATGAGTCCATGGACCCTGCATATCAGCAGGGGACTGTTCAAGCTGGTGGAGGCTCTGTAATGGTATGGGGGTGTGTGCAGTTGAAGTGATATGGGACCTCTGATCCGTCCAGATGCGACTCTGACAGGCGTCACGCACGTAAGCATCTTATTTGATTACCTGCATCTATTCATGTCCATTGTGCATTCCGACGGACTTGGGCAATTCCAGCAGTACAATGCGATACCGCACACATCCAGAATTGCTACAGAGTGGCTCCAGGAACTCTTCTGAGTTTAATCACTTCCACTGGCAACGAAATTCCCCAGACATGAACATTATTGAGCGTATCTGGGATGCCTAGCCATATGCTGTTCACAAGTAATCCCCACCGCCTCGTATTCTTACGGATTCATGCAGGATTCGGGATCTCAGTTACCTCCATCACTACGTCAGACATTAGTCGAATCCATATGACGTCGTATTGAGGAACTTCTGCCTGCTCGCCGGGACCCCATACGATATTAGGGAGGTGTACCAGTTTCTTCGGCTCTTCAGTGTATAATGTTTCTGCCCTTATTAAATTGTATGAACTTCGTCGACACCAGAATAGTTAATTCAGCATAGGATATTTACTTTCAGTACATCTACGAATATCTTGATATTAAGAGGTATGTAACATTATACCTTGCATGACGGTCGTCTTTTGGTAACCATCGGCTTAGTTTATCATATTATTTCGAAGGGATACAGATAGGCTTGGGCAGGGCTGGACGAAGGTTGAGATGGATAGAGGAGATGATGGACAAGAGAGCGGGCAGGAGGGGATGGATAGGGAGAGAGGGGGGGGGGGGGCAGGAAGGGATGGAGAGAGAGAGGTGGGGAGAAGGTGGCGTGTAGGGACAGAAGAGGGAGGAGGCGATGGGAGGGGAGAATGAGATGGTAAGAGGGGGAGTTGGAGGAGGGGGACGGTCATGGAAAGGAGGGAGGATAGACGGTCAGAGAGAGTGGGATAGCAGGAGATGGTCAGAGAGAGGGGAGGGGGAGATGTAGGATGGGCGAAGTAAAACAGAAAATATCTATAAGATTGACACAGAACCGATCTTCTTAACAAATGATAAACAGGAGAATTGTTCTTTACGGAAAATGCTGGGAAGCATGATTTTGATGCACCAATCACTTGCTGTGAAATGTCTGCACATGTGATTCTCCCCCATGCTCTGTGTCATTACCCGTGATTGAGTGGGACGACCTGACGTGCTTAGTAACAACTTGTGTTCATTATAAAACAGTCCACGTTTCTTCTTGAGTGTTATGCGAAGTGCAGTCCGTGGAAAAGGTGTGCGAAACTGTTCGTGATGGGACACTGAAAATGCTTTCGCAAACCCTCCTGGCACATCTGCAACGTTTCCTTTCCATGACCGTCCCCCTCCTCCAACTCCCCCTCTTACCATCTCATTCTCCCCTCCCATCGCCTCCTCCCTCTTCTGTCCCTACATGTCGATACCAGGACATGATGTGATTGCGACTTCGTGCATCCACTTGGACAGTAACTATGTCTCGCAGACAGGTGCATGAACAATATACGCAACTGTCAGCATTTGAGAGAAGGCGTGTAGCTGGGCTCGAAGAAGCCCTTTGAGTAATTCGCGAAACGTTCGAGATTTGAGTAGGTGCGGTGTCAGTATCCGACGAACACAGCGTCAAGAAGGAAGCAGTCAACCTAGGGCGGCGACAGAACGTGGGGACTCCGTTGTCGTCAGAGAGCAATCGGAGCCCCGGAGCTTTCATTATCATCGAGCTGACGCACAACTGGTGCTTCAGTGACCACAAGAACCACCGACAGGCAGCTCAGACAAAGCGCAATGAGCTCACGGCGCCGTATGCGGCGATTACCACTGAACTCTGGACACCAGTAAGCCCGTTTGCAATTGTATGAGGCCTGGAGTCCCGTTGACGAGTGGAGTTGTCTTCAGTTATGAGTTCTTTTCCACACTGAGCCCTCATGACCAGCGGAGGCGAATCTGTCGGCGCCCTTGGATACCAGCCTGAGTGTCGCCCGCCATACGAGACTACAACCGGGAGTGATATTCTGGGGTGCCATTTGTTTCCATAAGAGGAACCCTTTCGTTGCCATCCGCGGCAATCTCACAGAACAACGGTACGTTGACGATAGCCTGTGCCCTGTTTTGTTGCTCTTTTAACGCAGGTCATCCTGGCTTACATTTCAGCAGGATAATGGCATGTAGCACCCGGCGATAGTTTTCACTGTTTGCCTTCAGACTACCACGCCCCAAACTGCCCAGTAAGGTAGCCGGATGTCTCCCCAGCTGAGAATGTTGGCGGGGATGTCCAGTCCGCTCCGGATTTTGACGATCTAAGGCGCCAGTTGGACGCAATTCGGCACAATATACCTCCGGTGAATATCCAGCAAATACGAGGGTAAGTCAATTATTATCCGCTAAGTAGTTATAAAATTTTATTGTAACCAAATAGGAAACTTACAAGAACATCATTTTTCTACAGTGTCTCCTTGCGTTTCAACGCATTTGGCCCATCGTTGTACAGGCTTCCTGATGCCCTCATAAAAGAAGATTCTCGGTTGAGCTGCGAGCCAGGAATGCACCGCTTCTTTCACTGCTGCGTCCGAGGCAAATCGACGGCCTCTTAATGCCTGTTTGAGTGGACCAGGCAACTGACAGTCAGAAGGGGCAGGATCGGTACTATATGGAGGATGATCCAGTACTTAAAAATTTGAGTTTCTGGAGCGATTCAGCAGTGTGGGCAGCAGTATGAGGACGAGCATCGTCGCGGAACAACACAGCAGTCCTCGGCGTTTGCTACGAATTGTAGGCTTTATCCTCGCAGTAAGCATTTCACTGTACCGTACACTGTTTATTGTTGTGGCCGTTTCCCCATAATGTTCCAGTACTGGACCCTGTGCGTCCCAAAAAACCGTAAGCATCAGTTTTCCTTCCGACGATTGGGTCTTGAACTTGGATCATTCCATTCCATACTCTGCCGTTTAATCTCCGGCTCGTAATGATAGATCCATGTTTCATCACCAGCAATGATCCTGTCTAAGACGTTCTCTCCTTCGTTACATAGCGATCGAAATGTTTTTTTGCAGATGTCCAAGCGCGTTTGTTTATGCAACTGTGTGACTTGTTTTGGGACCCATCTTGCACAAACTTTATGAAACCCAAGTCTGTTGTGGATGATTTCTTAGGTAGAACCGTGACTAATTTGCAGACAATGTGCCACTTCGTCCATAGTTAATCGTCTGTCCAAGAAAATCATTTCACGCGAACGCTCAATGGTTTCTTCATTTGTGGCACTAAACGGTCGTCTGGCGCCTTCATCGTGGGTATCACTTCTGCGACCATTTCGAAATTTTTCAGTCCATTCGTAGACACTCCATTGTGGAAAAACACTGATCCCGTACTGTACCTAAAGTCGTCGATGAATTTCGGCCCCTGATACGCCTTCCGACCACAAAAAACGGATCACTGAACTTTGCTCTTCTTTGGTGCAAATAGTCAGCGGAGCAACCATGATTAACAAACATCACGGCAGCGATAACGAAACTAAACTAGCAGCTTGAAAATTGCAAAGATATAACAACAAATAAACAAAGCATTCGTCATCAACGCAAAACGACAGAACTACCAAAATAAAGGAAAATGTAGGTAAACTGCGGATAATAATTGACTTACCATCGTATATTAATGAATGGCAATAAGTGCTTGCGTAAGGACCAGAGATGGATGAACACGTTATTGACTTGCTCAATTTGTGAAGCTCTTTCTCTTGAATAAGTTAATTTTTATGAAATAGTTATGGTTTGTGTGTCTTTACATGTACGTCGCATCTACGTAATTTCGACCCATTCGGATAATTCCTTCGTGGTGGATCATTTTTTATGTCTTAGAGTGTAAAAGAAGATGCTAGCCTAGGCTACAGGTTGCGGTGGTGGGTCTGACCATTAATGGCACCTGTCCACTGTCCTCAGTACGTTATAAATGTCAGTCGAGGTCAGTACAATGTTGTGTCTACTTGTTGAGTGCATTATGTAAGAGCTTAGAGAATTGAAACGTGGACAGATTGCTGGTGCTCGTACTATAGATGCATCCATGACCGACGGTGTTCGAAAGGTGTGGTGTTTCAATTGGTATCGTTTCGAAGATTCATACTGCTTACAGAAAAACTAGAAAAAACGTCATAAACTAAGTGTCAACACGGACAGGAGTGTGTGTTGAATCATTGTGGAGGACAGTCCTTGAAGAGAACTGCGACGAAAATAAGAGAACGACAGCTGTGAAAGTTACTACAGAACTGAATGTCTCGCTAGTGAACCCAGTCAGCACCGAAACAGGGAGAGCTGGTATTCCAAAGCCAATACAAGTGCCCGCAACATGAAACCGTGGAGCCGAACCCATGAAATGTGGTCTATGGAACAATGGAAGAAAGTCATTTGGTCAAATGAGTCTTGTTGCACACTGTTTCCAACCTCTGGCCGAGTCCCAAGATGGGAACATGTCTCAAGAAATAATAAACTCTGCACTATGGTGAGCTTGCACAACTATTGCGGGGTTTCGGTATGATTTGAGCAGCCATGTAGCGGTACTGTGCAAATTCGCATTCCTGCCAAGGATGATATGACCATTTTCGTTTATCAGGTCCATTCCATAGTACAAGGTGTTTCAAAAAGAATATACGTACTACGAATGCATGTACTTATTAAACTTTAAGATATACGAATGTGAAACTTTACACACATATGAGGGTTGACTGAAAAGTAATGCCTCAACCTTGGTAACTCTTCAACAGTTGGCACAATTGCTATGTGCCAGGTACTGGCTTGTTCGTCTCTACCGCTGCTGTTGGCCGGAAGCCTTAGAATTGAAGGGTTGTGTTGTTACAGTGTAAAGTAGCAACGTGCAGTCATTCAATTCTTGACAGCAGAAGGTGTCACCCCAAAGGAGCTACGTCAGAGAATGAAAGCAGTTTATGGTGATTGTGTTGATGTGAGTACTGTGCGTCGTTGGGCGAGTACCTTCAAAGATATTGAGGTGGGAACATGCCTGACCTGCGTGACAAACAAAGAGTTGGACTTCCGGTGACAGCAACCACCGAGTTTCACAAGCAAAATGTCGACAGATTGATTCAGGACGAGCGTCGTATCACTCAGAGAGAAATTGCAAGCACAATCGGCATTTTACGAGAACGTGTGGGTCAGATTATTGCTTTGCTTGGTTATCGGAAGATCTGTGAGGTATAAACAGAGACACAGACGAATATATATAATTATATGCATGCTGCTAGAGTTTTTTTCGTGTAACTGTGGAGTAGGTATGGCCTGATGCGATCGATAGTAATCAGCCACTTTCACCTCCAATAACTCATGTACGATTTAAGTTACATGCCTGTAATTCATACCAATTTAGGTTTACACTAATAGCTTTCTGGAGACACGGAGATCGACAAAATCGGATGAAGCGTTTATATTTTGGAAATTCGTTGCTGGGTGTTACTTATATAATTTACCGTCAGATACTACACTTTAAACTAATAAATATACTGAAAATCTGATTACACGATCAGAATCGTCATGCAAATAATGGTACTGTACATGTTTCTTTTTGAGGTATCATGATTCACCTGGCTACTATTAATTTCTGTACGAACTGTGAAATGTCTGCCATTAAGGTTTCACAAAGTCAGCCATCTTTGGCACTCCCGGCACAGACGTCTCCTTCACCGACACAAAGGACCGTCCTCGTCACAGCGGAATTCCCAGCCACGCGGCTGGACCATGCGCTGGGGCTACCTACCTCCCCTCTCGTCCGGCTAAGGTTTGTCACCACGCCTTTCTCCATTCTATTGTGACAGGAGACGAAACGTGGGTACACCATTACGACCCGGAGACGAAATGACAGTCTGTGGAATATCGACACACAGACGAGCCCCAGAAAAGGAAATTCAAGACGCAGCCATCAACTGGAAAAATCATGACCACAGGGTTCTTGTAAGCAAATGTGTTATCCATATTGATTTCCTTGATCGTGGAGCAACAATAAATTCAGAGCGTCACATCACAACGCTGCGAACTCTGAAACGACGGCTAACAAGGGACCGAAAGGAATAGGAAAATGTTTTCCTGCAGCATGACAATGCCAAACACACACTTACGTGCCACCACAGCAGAACTTGAGAGACTGGACCTCACCACCGTACGGCATCCTCCATACAGTCCAGATTTAGCACCGTCTGACTTCCGTCTGTTCCCGATAATGACAGACGATCTGCGGGGGCATCATTATACTTCTGATGGAGACGTTGAGAGGACTGTGAGACTGTGGTTGTGGAAACAGGGGGTCGACTTCTTCCGAGACGGCTTCAGAATTGTTCATCGTTCGCAGAAATGTATCCAATTGGCTGGTGATTATGTGGAAAAGTGAATATTGGCAAGTAAAGATCACAGTCTAAGGATTATTTTTGCGTTTGATTTATTAAAATATTCCCATCAAAACCCAGTTAACGAAGGTGGAGGCATTATTTTTCATTCAACCCTCGTATTTACGAACCTATCAAGTTCAGAATACAGATGTTCAATATGTCCTCCATCAGCGACACGAACAATATCACCTCGATACTCTGATTCTTCCCATACTCGGGCAAGCGTGTCCTTCATCACTGATGTTATGGCAGTACGGATCCGGTTCTTCAACTCTTCCAGGTTCTGTGGGATCGGTGGTACATAAACTCTGTCTTTAACGCAACCACACAGGAAGAAGTCAGAGGGTGTCAAATTCGGTGATCATGGAGCCCAGCTGAGACGTGCTAAGTCGCCACCTCCTTGAAGACCTACCCAACAGTTCGGTAGAGTTCCATTCAGAAATTCACGCACTTGGCGCCTACAGTGAAGGGCTGCCCCATCTTGTTGAAAAATAAAGTTGTCTTCGTGCAGCCTCGGAAACAACCAATTTTGTAACATAGCAAGATCCTGCTCACCGTTAACCGTGTTTGCACCAAAGAGGAATGGGCCGTAAACAGATGATCGGGATATCGCACAAAACAGATTGACTTTGGGTGAATCTCGTACTTGTTCAATAGCTGCATGTGCGTTCCGTAGTCCCCAAATTGCAGTACTGTGTTTGTTTATCTGACCACTAACATGGAAAGTCGCTTTATCACTGAATACGATGCGCTGCGCAAAAGTGTTATTGTCAATAGCATCAAGAATCTCGTTACAAAATGAAACACGTTTTCCTTCATCATCAGAATGCAGAGCTTGTAACATCTGTAACGTGTACGGCTTCATAACCAACCGACGTCTCAAAACACGCCAAATTGTTGTTGTAGGCAGTTGTAACTCCAGACTGGCACGACGGGTTGATTTTGAAGGACTACGTTGGAAAGCAGTTTGAATTCGTGCAACATTTTCTTCAGGAACACAAAAGCGGCCAGGACTCTTTCCTTTACATACGCTCCATCCTGTATCTAGAAACGTCGATACCATCTGCGACTGTTCCACCCATTCGGAGGATTAATTTGGTACCTCAACCTGAAACGTCTTTGCACTGTAATCAGGGAAGTGCACTTCAGAAACTCGAGAACACAAAATGATTTCTGTTGCGGAGTATCCATTTCAAACACATGACGGTTACCAAGCAAAACAGAAGATAACTGACATCTAGTGGCTATCAATATAAACTAGACTATGTACTCGTTTCTCCAATAGCCGAGCGCAGGCGAAGGGTGGACAGTTTGGACAAAATAATACTTTATAATACGTATATTCTTTTTTAAACACCGTGTACAATGTTCCCCAGCGGCGATGCTGTGTTCCAAGAAGACAACGCCCCCGTTGACACAGCAAGCATCGTCCAGGACTGGTTTTTCAAGTACAAGGATGAACTGTCGCACGTCCCTTGGCTGCCACGGTCACCAGATATCAATATTATTCACTTTTGTGGCCTGATTTCGAGAGAAGGTCGCGTGACCACTACCACCTCTGTTATCGTTACAGTAACTTGCCACTATTTTGCAGAAAGAATGGTATATCCTTGAAAACCACACTGGACCTGTATTTATCCATTCCAAGACGACTGCAGCCTGAATGCCAAAGGGTTTGCTACATCGTATTGGACATGCTAATGTGTTCAGTGTTTGGTGCTTCCATATTTTTGTCCACCCCCGCAGAATATTTCGTGTACGGATCATCAGAGTAAGATAAGAAGGAGTAGATGGCGCCCAGGAGGATATAGACAGTTGTTTTTATCTCGCAGAGCGAATCGAATGGACGTGGAATCGCTCATACTGGTACGATGTACGTTAGACCGTGCACTGTACGGTGACTTGTCCAGTATATGTGTGAATGAGGAAGCAGAAATAGCCCACGACTTTTCCAAGGCGGATTCATTTGTTCCAGTTTGAAGAACCTCTCTTGGTATAGTCAGATTAAAACCAACATAGAAGTACGTGTAATACTACTATGGAACGTTTCAGTGATATTTCTTGGTTCGTAATTAGTCTTAGCTTGTTTCAATTTTGTATTGTTTTCCATTCGCTCTCCACACTGCCACATTTGTGTATTCATATACCGTCACTTTACTTCGAACGCAACGAGTCACTATGCACCAAATCGATTTGCCGGCGCCTAGGGAGCTATCAGTAACTCTCTAATTAACGTTATCTGAATGTGTCTCCGCTCTGTGGGTATTGTTTTCCATTTATGCGCATTTAAATTGAGCTGCCAGTCGCAGTTCTGATCGTTAAGCGTTCCTACGCATACTTTGTGTTCTCAAATAGTCAGAAAACAACAGTTAACAATAGAGATATTCCTCATATCATAAATGCTATACACATACAGCAAGTAATATGTACATGACAGGTAGCCTTGACTTTCGGAATAAAGGTTGGCTCTCCCTGTAGCAGCTCTAACATTCTGCGTGGTGTCTGTTTGTTCTATATCGTGTCTCCCTACCACTTTCGCGCAACGACGCTCTGAGCGTGTTTTTTAGGGAATTGAATAGTTTGAACCTGGGACCTGTTGCTGGTAAGGAGGCGCCAGACCACACATGACATGTAGAGTTCAGAAGAGTTCAGTGAGACTAGCGATGATATAACCAAATACTTAATGATTTCAGCGTCAGCTCCACTGCACTCTCTGTAAAAGAATCTTAATACTAACTAAATTTAGTGGAAGGGGTTCAACGCTTTCCTATTTTTAGTTAGCTGGTAAAATAACGTCGAAAAAGCAGTTAAGTTTACCATTGGAAATTCTATTCTGCTCACAAAACATTGTTTCTAAATTGCACTATCGATAAAAGGAAATGTTTTAATACAGGATGGCAAAAACCAACTGCGTTCGACAAAAATGTGAACGAATATTCCCTGAATGGGTTTCCAAGATCTACAATGGATCAAGGGACGACCTATGCTATATCACATCTATAATCCAGGTTTAAATTAAGTTTCACAAAAGAGAAAACTATCACAAGTGTGTACAGTGACCCTCAATTATCTTTAATTACTTATCTAACTTGTCGTAAATTACAGTGCCTGATGTGGCTTCTCAATAACTATGTAACAGAAAAATCATTGCGTTTCAGATTTTTACTTCAAGTGGCAAATGTGAACACCATGAGCTTTAATTGACGATCGACACTAGTCTTACTCAAAAAGGGGGTGTAACAGATGAGACTTCTGCAGTTCTGAGCGAAGCTTTATGCACTGTTATGCGGCATCGCGTGCGTTCATTACCTTGTCGGTGTTCGTCAGGGGGCAGCGGGCAGCACAGCTCCGCTCACCTCGCCGTCTCGGAAGCAACTCTTGTCCTAACCTCTCCTTACTACAATTTACTGAAGTTGGTTTAAAAAAAACTATCTGGCTGTGTTTTCATCTGGCCAATCAGGGTCTCAATGTTAACCTTAAGCTCCACCTACAAAAATTCTGTCTATCCAATGAGAAACGTTATACTTTTCGTGGTGGGGCAATGATTTTAAAGTTTGCAACGCAACAGGGACGCGAAAAAGTCTCACGCTAAAACTTGCAGCTGGTGTGGTCCTTTTTATCGTAAGATCTATACTGTTCTTCTGGAGGGCTCTATCTTTTAACATGGGCTGGGGGGGGGGGGGGGGGTGGTCCTGACGTAACAGAGACGCGAAAAAGTCTCACGCTAAAACTTGCGGCTGGGGTAGCCCTTTTTGTGTTATCGTAAGATCTGTACTGTTCTTCTGGAGGGCTCTAGCTTTTAACTTGGGCTGGGGTTGGTCCTAGCGGTTAGCTGGCGACGTGGGTGTCCGTCCCTTATCGTAGGGCCTTCAGGTTAACACGGTTCTGCTCTCGGCTTCTGTTCTCGTTTCTCCCCTCGGAACTGCGTCTGTCTCAAGGTGGGAAGGTATGACATGCATTTAGGCTTTCTTGTGTGAGTCTGTGGTATTCCATTTGCTCACTCGTCACTCGTATTACTTTGATTAATGTCACGATTTATTCGGAGCTATGTGACATACTACTGGATTTGCTTATCATGTCAGGGTTTTCATGGAAGGTGTTGGATTTGCCTGACACCTTACACAGCTCTAGTGAGCAGCTACTGCACTACAAACTCCAATACGCATGTCCCAGCAATTCACGAGGTTATCAACAATATTCCGCTCTCATTACTCATTGCATGAAAGCGTAATTCAGTGTCGGCAACAGGCCTAAGGATGTGAATACATCAGACACCCCAACATTTCATTTCCACAGAGGGAGAGACTTGGAGAAGTCTCTATAGCTTTAGTTCTACCTGTCTCCTTTCTGATCTTCACGGAACTTTCCGGCAGACCGTGTGTATTGCGCATGGTATATTGAACCAGGGACCTAGGAACGAAGGAGAGGCTTCGTCCCGTCGCAGCCCTCAGTGGTTCAAAATCCTACAACAGGCCACAGCAGTCCACCCACCCCACCGTCGCCACACACCGAACACAGGGTTATGGTGCGGTTCGGGGCCCCCAGTGGCCTCCCTGTCCTACCCCCTACCGCCGGGAACGTCTCATACCAGCCGAGTGTACCCCAAGTGTTTGCGCGGTAGAGTAATTACGGCGTAGGCGTCCGTGGAGACAGTGTTTGCGCAGCAATCACCGACATAGTGTAACTGAGACAGAATAAGGGGAACCAGCCCGCATTCGCCGAGGTACATGGAACACCGCCTAAAACCCATCCACAGGCTGGCTGGCTCACTGGGACTCGACGCTAATCCGCTGGGCGGATTCGTGCCGGGGACCGGGAAGCCTTCCCGTTCGGGAAACAGCGCGTTAGACCGGGCGGCTAGCCGGGCGGGCCCCTGCTACATGGTACTCCCAGAAGAAAGTACACTGCCGAGGAATGTGGTAGGGAATGTTCAGAAAAGTAAAATGTGCTCCCTGACCTACATCCGTACCTTCCACTACGCAACTTACTCAGTTGGCAGTTTACGTTCTCCTGTCCTTCGCCAAACCGAAATTGCTCCATCGGATTGCCAAGAGGTGTAGAGTGAGTCATCACTCCTATTCTAGTCGTTCATTGGCCGGTGGCGTCGGTGTTCGTACACCTCAGGGGTCACTTAGCATTGCTTTAAGAAATGAATGGCTCACGACCACTCTTTTTAAGTCCCTACGCGCTATAGGTAGACACCTAGTAGCAGTCTTTAACTCAAGTGTGATTCCTTCCGCTGATTTAACGCAATTTTTTCAAAACAACTCTCCGCGATGCTCGACAGTACCTCTCTGTCAATACATGGGCGCAGATGACTCCAGTACTTAGGAAGACTAAAGAAAACGGTCCCGCAAAATTACAAATCAATATCGCTAACTTCGGTTTGCTGCAGAATCCTTGAACATATTCTCGTTTCGAATATGATAAACTTTCTTGAGACTGAGAAGCTTATGTGCACGCATCGGCAAGGTTTTAGAAAGCATCACCTGTGCAAAACTGAGTTTACCATTTTCCCACATGATATACTGACAACTTTGGACGAAGGGCGACAGGCAGATTCCCTATTTCTAGATTTCTGTAAAGCATTTGACACGGTGCCGCCATTGAGGCTGTTGGGGATGGTACGATCATATGGAATAAGTTCACGGATATGTGAGTGGCTAGATGAATTCTTAAATAACAGAACCCAGTATGTTGTCCTTGATGGCGAGTGTTCATCAGAGACGAGGGTTTCGTCGGTAGTGCCCCAGGGAAGTGTTGTTCTCTGTATGGATAAATGACATGGCGGACAGGGTGGGCAACAGCCCGCCGTTGTTTGATGGTGATGCCGCGGTGCACGATATGGCGTTTAAATTGAGTAGGAAGATGCAAGACAACTTCGACAAAATTTCCAGCTGATGTGGTGAATGGAAGCTAGCCCTACATGTGGAAAAATGGAAATCAGTGCAGATGAGAAAGAAGACGAGACCTGTAATTTTCGGATACAGTATTAGTACGGGGTGTTCAAAAAGTCTCTCTGCAGTGCTGTATGATTGTTAGCCGCGCCTGCCGTATGCCGCATTGAATATACCGAAATCAAACTCAGTGAAATACAAGTTATTAATTTATTGAATATTTACTTTTACTCACAAATTTTCACATTAAGAGGTGAAAGTGTCCCCCCTCTTGTGTAATACACAAATCAATTCGTCTAATCGTGAGTGCACAATGGATTTGCGGTACTGAACATACGAGAATTTTGCGAGTTCATGTACCCGGATAAATGAAACCACGCCTCGTCAGTGAAAAACGTTTCATTGAGAACATCCCTTCCATTTTGTTGAACGAAATTTTTAAACCATTGACAATAAAGCAGTCTCTTGCCATGGTCACTATTTTTCAGTTCTTGCACGACTGTCACTTTGGATGGGAAAAGGTCTTATTTTTTCCTTACAGCTGTGTGGGCCGTTCCGACTCTAACACTGATTTCCTGGGCGAGTCTTCTTACTGACATGTTCGGACTCATGGACATTTTATCGGAAATATCGAGTACTTTATCCTCAGACATAAAGCTATGACGACCACTTCTCGGTGCATCTGTCACTGAACCCGTAATTCGAAATTTGTTAATCAAATGTCGCACAGTATCGCGATGTGGGAGTGTTGTCTCCAGGAAACCTGAATTAAATGTTTGAAGAACTGAAACTGTGTATTTACCTCCAGCTTTGAACACCTGTTCGACTAAAAACACACGTTGTTCAATGGTTAGCATTTTAACAGTGACAAAAACGAAACAAACGAACAAAGGAACTAAACTTAAACGTTCACGTCAACACTTAACGACACACAACAACGATACTACTGACGCTGACCGAGATAAACGAAACAGTGGAATGTTGGCAGAATCCACTTGATGGGAAGTAACCCAGGCAGGCGAACAATCATACGGCACTGCGGAGAGACTTTTTGAACACCACGTAGTATCCTGCTTGACTCAGTCAAGTGGTTTAAATAGCTGGGCGTAACGTTGCAAAGTGATATGAAATGGAACGAACACGAGAGAACTGTGGTAGGAAAGGCGAATGGTCGACTTCGGTTTATTGAGAGACTTTTAGGAAAGAGTGGCTCACCTGCAAAGGAGACCATCTACAGGATGTGTTTGGGATCCGTACCAGGTCGCACTGAAGGAAGATATCGAAGAAATTTAGAGGCGGGCTCTGTATTCGTTACCGGTAGGGTCGAACAACCCCTAAGTGTTACAGAGATGCTTCGGGAACTCAAATGGTAATCCCTGGAGGGAAGGCGATGTTCTTTCTGAGAAAGTCTGTTGAGAAAATTCAGAGAATCGGCTTTTGAAGCTGACTGCCGAACTAGTGTATTGTTGCCAATATACATTACGCGGAAGGACCACGTAGGTAAGACACGAGAAATTAGGGCACATACGGAGGCGTACAGACTGTCGATTTTCCCTCGCTCTATTTGTGAATGGAACAGAAAAGGAAATTACAAGCAGTGGTATAGGCTACCCTCCGCCAAGCACCGTACGGTGGCTTGCGGAGTATTTATGTAGCTGTAGATGGAGGCGTCTGCTTACTCTAGGTTTAGCTTTGTGGAATTAATACTTATATGATATCCAATGACTATTCCGCGTTCCAAGCCACTGAGCTCTCCTAAGCGACTCAGTCTGCTATTACTGCCTCTCTGCTGGCAACGTAATACTCTCCGCTTTATCTTATACCGGTGGATCGGCCTCTCGTGACATCTAGTGGTGCACTGTGCAGGTACTTCCGGGAGCCCGGATAGTTTTAATTAAACTTTGTGAGTTAACGAGCATTTCGCTCTCATTTAAATATATGGCGGAAAGTGTCAGCCTACAGGAATTGTGAAACGAACCCTGTCGTCCAGGACCGTGTGCCACAAAGGGCGCAGGTTCACCACGAGATGTGGAAACTCAAAGGCGTCTGTTGTCTATTGAGGCCTAAGTGCTGTATTGTGCGAGTGAGTCAGACGAGAACCTACGTCATAGGGAAACCCAGCAGAAGGCGTTTGTGGCCAGGGAGACATAGCAGTGTTAAATATGGCGGACCTAAGATCGGCTGTAAAGGGGAACATTCATGGTTGGTTGGTTGTTTGGGGAAGGAGACCAGACAGCGTGGTCATCGGTCTCATCGAATTAGGGAAGGATGGGGAAGGAAGTCGGCCGTGCCCTTTCAGAGGAACCATCCCGGCATTTGCCTGGAGTGATTTAGGGAAATCACGAACATTCATGAAAACTATTTAATTCTGTAGTAATGCAGGGAATCAAGCCACAGTAATTTTAATCTGCCATCCTCCATAAATTTTCATGGTGATCCCAATACAACTGAATATTGATCATATCTATAATAGTTTAGGTTTTACTGTTAAAGTGAAATTAACAAGTTTTGTAACAAAGACCTGAATGCTAAAATCTGAACGCTTTGGTCGATCTTAACGATCGGCATTTCATATAGAAACGCATCATTAAAATGACAGACGTTGTCAATACCAACTCTGTAGCTTTGTTTGTTTAAAGTTTATAATAAATTTAAATTATCAGTATTTTCAGTTAAGCAACAGGTCATCATTTGGTCCACACAAAACACATTGAACGATGACAGCATGACACCTTATTGAATCATTAGGTACTGGAATATTTGTTTAAAGTTTAGTGCATAATAGTTACTTTTGTTCTTTATTTATTTATCAGGAAGCACATCGGTGCAAGGCTAATGGCCGTGGCATTCAAAACTAAGAAGGAAATTGTATTGGTTTGCTGTACAGGAATTTAACGTTTATTATGTAATTGATATTATTGTTACTTTTACTTACGACTTATCTTAGAAGAAAGATTAAGGAAAGGCAAGCCTATGTTTCTAGCATTTGTAGACTTAGAGAAAGCTTTTGACAATGTTGACTAGAATACTCTCTTTCAAATTCTAAAGGTGGCAGGGGTAAAATACAGGGATCGAAATGCTATTTACAATTTGTACAGAAACCAGATGGCAGTTATAAGAGTCGAGGGACATGAAAGGGAAGCAGTGGTTGGGAAGGGAGTAAGACAGGGTTGTAGCCTCTCCCCGATGTTATTCAATCTGTATATTGAGAAAGCAGTAAAGGAAACAAAAGAAAAATTCGGAGTAGGTATTAAAATCCATGGAGAAGAAATAAAAACTATGAGGTTCGCCGATGACATTGTAATTCTGTCCGAGACAGCAAAGGACTTGGAAAAGCAGTTGAACGGAATAGATGGTGTCTTGCAGGGAGGATATAAGATGAACATCAACAAAAACAAACCGAGCATAATGGAATGTAGTCGAATTAAGCCGGGTGATGTTGAGGGTATTAGGTTACGAAATGAGACACTTAAAGTAGTAAAGGAGTTTTGCTATTTGGGGAGCAAAATAACTGATGATGGTCGAAGTAGAGAGGATATAAAATGTAGACTGCCAATGGCAAGGAAAGCATTTCTGAAGAAGAGAAATTTGTTAACATCGAGTATAGATTTAAGTGTCAGGAAGTCATTTCTGAAAGTATTTGTATGGAATGTAGCCGTGTATGGAAGTGAAACATGGACGGTAAATAGTTTGGACAAGAAGAGAATAGAAGCTTTCGAAATGTGGTGCTACAGAAGAATGCTGAAGATTAGATGGGTAGATCACATAACTAATGAGGAAGTATTGAATAGGATTGGGGAGAAGAGAAGTTTGTGGCACAACTTGACCAGAAGAAGGGATCGGTTGGTAGGACATGTTCTGAGGCATCAAGGGGTCACCAGTTTAGTATTGGAGGGCAGCGTGGAGGGTAAAAATCGTAGGGGGAGACCAAGAGATGAATACACTATGCAGATTCAGAAGGATGTAGGTTGCAGTAGGTACTGGGAGATGAAGAAGCTTGCACAGGATAGGGTAGCATGGAGAGCTGTATCAAACCAGTCTCAGGACTGAAGACCACAACAACAACACACAACAACATTATTTTTACTTTCTTTAGAACGTGGAAGTGGTCAAGCCTTGATTATTTAAATATGTTAAAATGCAAAATAATGTAGAATAAGCTGTAGCCAATCAGATGGACGACTTCAGGAATGGGAACTGCGCTAGTCAGTTGAGCGACGATGTTTCAGCACGCGGGGGACGCGGCCGGAGACGTTCTGGTCGAGACACCAAAGGCGACAGTTCGAATGCAGACGCGAAAGCGAACAGTCGGTCTTTAGATAGCTAGGAAGTAAAACGAATTAGAAAATGTCGCGTTGTGTGGTATCGTGCGACTTAGTCTCTGAGCGGTGAGCAGCCGCCCGCCCGCTGTGAACTCTTTAACTTGTCGTGTAAATATCGAGGTGGAGAATTGGACTTGTGTTTTGCGATGAGATTGTGAATGATCGAACTGTGTCAAATGGATATGCGCTAGAGTTTAATAGTAATTATAAATAGGACCACTTGCGCGATTAGTTCTCGTTCTGATTAAAAATCTTATTCTATCCAAATCGCAACTCTGTAGCCTACATCGTTTATCGGTCGTTAATTTAGTTCCCGACATTATTATTACTCTTATTATATGTTACATTAACTTTATTTCATACAATTTCGCAAACTTGTCATCATCCAGACAATTTAAACAAAGGGTCACAAGTGTCTAATATAGGGCGTGTAATGCGACACGTGCGGTTCAACCCCTAGACGAGTTTGAGGCAAGAAATTTCGACGAAAAAGAACCGCATGTGACCCCGAACATCTTTGGGATGGTAGCTCGCACTCTGTTTTTCCTGTAGTTAATGTGCGCAGCACCTCGATATCTTGGTTGACCACGGTCAACTGATATCGTGTATAGCAAACATGGCCACTTACAACGGATCTGTCTGAATGTCTATCTTCGTTGTACCTCAATTTAAGCGCCTTTCTCGACCGATTTCAATGTTTGTTTTTCGAACTTCAAATGACATGATGAGCGCTATGTTTTGTATACGCCAGATTTATCATATTTATTGAAAACATTCTTCAGATCTAGCTGTAACCTACGTGCAGGCGTGAAACACAGCTTTAATCCTATAAGTCTTAAGAATGTTGGCCGCCTTTAGCGAAACATGGCCGTATTGAGGCCTCATAGTAATCTTCACGTTATCTTTTCTTCCCTTTTTCAGTTTATTCCTAGACTTCCGAATCAGAATATCTGTAAGAATCTCTCGAGTATCATTGCTGCAATACTGGCCCTTTTCATTATATGTGTACGGTTGAGCCAAACTGTCTTCTCTGATAAACTGAAATGAACTGAAGTCTTCGTAACATTTTTCTGTATCCAAACAGACAACCGCTGTCGACTTTATAGCCTTCATCAGATGTTAACAGTTGTAACAACATACAGGTAATATAGTAGTTAACTGATTAATGTAATGAAGATGTAGATTAGTTGCATGCATCACTCTAATCCGTCAGTTAATTGTTTTACGCCACAGGCATCTTTAAATCTACATCTACATAAACAGTCTGCAATTCACGCTGAAGTGCCTGGCAGAGTGTTCTTCGAACCACTTCCACTCTGCTGTCCCACTCTCTAGCACCACGTGGAAAAAATGAACTTTTAAATTTTTCCGTACGAACTCTGATTTCCCTTGCTTTCTTATCATGATTATTTATCCCTATGTACGTTGGCGACAGTAAAATATTTTCGGACTCAGAGGAAAATGTTGGTGGTCGCAATTTCGTGAGAAGGTCTCGCCACGACGAAAAGCGCCTTTGTTTCAATGATTGTTACTCGAACTTGCTTATGATATCTATGACACACTCGTCCCTATTTTGCAATAATACAAAATGAGTTTTCCGTCTTTAGAAGTTTTCAATGCGTTATAAAAATAAAAAATTCCCCCTTAAATGGCAATTTATTTTTTATGTTAGTGGTGGTTGGTTTCGGTTATAGTAGCCATAATGATGTCACAAATGGTGTCCCCAGACCGTCTTTGGAGTCGCTACTGTTGCCATGATGTGTCCGCCACGGGTATTTTTTATTCTTTTAAAAAGAAAACTCGTTGAAGTTCCAGCATTTGCCGAAACAGTACCGGCCGTTACAATAAAAAAAATTGCCATTAATGGATTAAGTTATTTTTAACTGTTACTGCTGTTTATTATTATATATTGTATTATTATACAATGATTATTTTTATTGTTATTATTATATATTATACTATTATATAATAATTATATTATATTTCTTGTTAAAACGATTCGAATATTTAGGAACAGTGCTGAAGGAAACGGTTTACAAAAATCTGTTTTAGAGGAAAGGATACACAAGATGAAAAAATTGTATGGTGTGATTAAAAATACATAGAACGAAAAGTGCTTACCTAGAACTACGAAACAGTAGTGAAACCTCAGTGGCTAGGTGCTAACGAATGCTCAATATTAAATTTTAAGAGCGATGAATTACAAATATTAGAAAGCAACATTACACGGAATTATCAGGTCGTCAGAAATATGCAGCATTCTGGAAATTAAGAAGTAATGATGAAATTTATCATAAGATATGACTCATATTAGAAATAATAAGGAAGAGGAGATTATAATTTTGCACACATTTACAGTGCCGCTCAGTCTAGGGCTCCCTGCCACTGTTCGCGCGGCTACCCCTATCTGAGGTTCGAGTCGTTCTTCGGGCAGGGGTGTGTGTGTGTGTTGTCCCTAGCGTAACTTAGTTTAAGTTAGATTAAGTAGTGTGTAACCCCATGGACCGATGACCTCAGCGGTTTGGTCCCATAGATCCTTATCCGAAATTTCCAAAATTTCCATGTTCACAGGATGGATGACACTATAGTCACCAAGCATATTTTTAAAGGTCTTGGAGAAAATAATCTAACAGTCATTTCGTCAAGAGGTTTGGAAATATTTGATAAGAGAACATGAAGCATTCGAAGTACAGGATTTTAGGGGAAAATGTTAAATAATAAGGATTCTAAGCCAGAGGGCAACGAGAAAACTAACACAAAGCTGTATGAAGTCAGGAGAAAGAAACTTAGTGAAACAGTAAAGGAATATTGGAAGAAAAGTAAAGAACGACAAAGTATTAACAACTGAAATTGGTACGTGTCCCTAGAAGGCCTTAACGCAAGAAGAAGAAGATTATATGTCTGGCTCACAATAAACAGATAATTTAGTACTTAAAACCACTAAAACTATGTGTTTCTGTATAAATCGTATTTTGTATAATGAACAGTTTAAAGGAAACAAGACGGATTTCATTAAACATTTTTGAAGAATTTGGATAGTGATTTATTTGAATATGCGTGATATTAGCTTCATATCCTGTCCGCAGAACCTCATCAGTAATCTTAAGGATATAATTAAGTACCTCAGTGCAAATGTTTCCAGTACCTTAGAACTCACACAGAATTCCTTTAGTAATTATGTGTTGTTCCACTGATTATAGTTGTTGGGTTGTCACGATTCATTAGCAAGTGGAACCATTACTCTTGTACAGCGTCGGAAAGAGATACAACACCATTAAGGACTGCGTTCTGTGGCACCAGGCTGTGATATGTGTATACTGGAGGGGTTGCAGTGCTAGTGGTTCATTTGTCACTGTCATCGGCGATCAAGTAGAGCTCAGGAGGTCTGTCTGTGCACTATCTGTTTTGACTCTGCAGGCAGTAACTGCGCTGAGTTTAGAGGTGATCACTGATTGCATCTCTCATTCTAGGATACAGGCACGCCCAGGGACGAGTACATATCCTGTTGAACAACTTCAGCCATTTGAATAGGGTCGCATCGCGCGCCTGAGGGAAGCTGCATCAGCGTATCGACAAACATGTTGGGGATAGTGTGTCAGTGGAGTGTTGCCGGTCCGTGGAACACTCCCACACCAGGAGAGCAGGCTATGGACGTCCGAATAGTACAGAGGCACGTCAAGATCAACACACTGTGCGAGTAGCGTTGGCCGACCGAACATCAATCGGGGACGAAATCTGGCACATGTCACACCTGCTGTGTCATCAGAGACCAGCTGAAATTGTCTGCTTGTAGCAGGATTAAGATCACGTGTACCTCCGGCCATGCTACCACTGACACTACGACGACGCCAGTTATGTCTGCTCTGATGTCGCGAAAGAGTTGACTGGAGAGTGGAATGGCTCACTGTTGTCTTCAGAGATGAGAGCAGGTTCTGTCTGCGTGCGAGTGGTGGACATATACGAGTATGGTGTTGACAACATGAGCTGTCTGTTCCAAAGTGAATTCGCCCATGATGCGCAGGTCTCATCCCATGCCCCATTGTGTGGAGGGTTATCAGTTAGAACTTCGGGGTCATATTTATTGTATCTGCAGGATAAAGTAACCCGTGCCCACAGCGTTCCAAAGGCGGTTATTCCCGTGCTACTGCCATTTACTCTACAAGGTAGTGATGTCCTTTTTCCAGCAGAACAACGCACGTACACACACGCTGCTGCGACGCAATGTGCTCTTCGTGGCGTACAACAGGCCTAGTCAGAAAAATCACCAGACATCCCGCCAATCGGACATGTACAGGAGATGATGAAACGGGAACTTACTCGTTCTCCAGGACAGGAAAGAACCATTGCCGAATTGCAACAAAAGGCACAGGATGCTTGGGACGGTCTATCACAGATCCACTTCGACACCTTTGTGGTTGTTGCCGTCGAAAGGGGTGCACCGTGTATAGAGATGACTATTTTGACATCCATTACTGTGAAATGTTTCATTTGGTATTAGTTTGCTATCATACGCTCCTACAATTACGAAGTACATGTCACCCCACTTGTCACTGTCAGTGTCGCATTTTTTTTATTTTTTTTATTTATTTTTTTGTGTTTGGGGGTGACAAAATAGCGAACTCATTGGTTTCATCGGATTAGGAAAGGATGTGGAAGGAAATCGGCAGTGCCATTTCTAAGGAACCATGCCGGAATTTGCGATTTAGGGAAATCATGGAAAACCTAAATCAGGATGGCTGGATGCGGGTTTGAACCGTCGTCCACCCGAATGTGAGTCCAGTGTGCTAACCATTGCGCCACCTCGCTCGATCCATTTTTTTTTGGGGCGGGGGCAGTGTATTTACCGCTGGGATAGCTAGTCATTTCTGGTAAAAGAGGGTAAGCAAAGGCAGAATAACGTTTTGAACATTTCACACTTTAATGCAAACCATACGATAACCAATAAGTTAAAGAGAGTTCGCTTTACATTATCAAAAAGTTGTACTATTTTCCTACTGTTCCCGTACATTAATTTTAGTATATCAGAATAATTTCACTTAGCGAAATTTCGACTCATACTAGGCGTGCTGGGAACTCCACTTCTGATTCACGCATACACAAAACACAAGCCACATCAGAGTGTTTCCTTCGCAAATAACAACTCCTTTGGTCGATACAAGAGAGTACTGGGAACATCAGATTGCTGGACTTTAACAACGTCCATAGAATGTTCTGGCAGCTTGCCTGCTCTCCAGCCTACTAATACCAGCAGTCAATAGATTTTTCAGTTTCATTCCGTCATGAAAAGTTGCCAGCATGAACCCTAGGCAGCTGACCTAATAAACATGGATATAAAATGTGTATGATATTTAACATAACGTTCTGAATACGAGTTCCACTGTCTCATACGATATGTAACAGTTATAACAAATTGTTCAAGTCATTTACAAAAGTGGTAATACTGTCATAACACATAGCACTTGTTAAAGTATAGTAATATTTAACTCTTCCAAAGAAAAGAGGATATCATTCCTGTAAACAGATCGAAACAGTTTGTAAGGCATAGAACTTATATTACAAACGGAAAAAAATTATATGCTACATATTTACTGCTATTACAAGAGCCCACGCTCTAGGCACCTCGGGATGGTCTGATCAAGGCAGAAACTGACTTCTTTAGACCAGAGTCACATTGCTCATGTTCATCGGAGATACTTAGTATTTAACGTTGCTTTCCACATATACAATACAATGTTGAACACCACGGCAAGAAAAAAAAATAGCTCTTCAATATCCCTTCTAAGATTTTTATACAAGTGCCCTCTGCATTTCAAGAACATATACGAAGCTCGTGTAGCGAAATGTTTATTGGATCGATTTGTGATTACTACGGTTTAATAAAGGACAGACGGAAGAGTTGTAGTCTATACTTAGTGTCTTGAAAATCATTAGTTTGAGAAGAGTACAAAAAAATAAAATGATAACTGTGTGTTTTCGGTTTTCGTTGCAGCTGGGCCTACAAGTTTCGTTAGACGTGAGTGCCTAGCTGATAATAAAATACACACTGCCCAGCCCCAAGAATAAAACAAGTTTATAATGATTTTATTAAGCAATACTTGTCAGATGAAATGGACGGAGAGCAATTGTCACTTCATGAAGTTAGAACCTCAGAGTTTAAGCACTGAGAAACACTAGTGGAGGGTATTTGTGAAGGGGGGATAGATAAGACGCATTCAATCAAAACGCGCACATGAAGACATTATTTGAACCGCAGTTGGACGACAACAGATGTTTTCCATATGTTATGTAAAGTAGAGACCTCCAGTAGCCCGTCAGATCACGGACTAAAAACGTAATGGAACTATTTGAGACTGCGCCAAGGGATACAAACCCTGACGTCAACAGAAGCTTTCCAGTACACGTAAGTGGTAACATCAAGCGGAAACCTCAAGGAGAAATCCAGCATTAAAGTATGTCAAGGGAGCCAGCTAATAGAAATATCCCAAAAGGCTATTTTCGAGGGTCAGCTGCAACGTAGACGGTATATAAGCAAGAGATAAAAAGAGACGAATCAGTCTGATGGAGAAGTCTGATGGAGAATTCTGATGGAGCAGTCTGATGGAGAATTTTGATGTAGTAGTCTGACAGAGGCGTCCGAGAGCAGTATTACGCCAAACAGCCGCAACCTGAGTTTGCAGAAGTAATATTCACAGCGAGAAGTCCGTGATCAGATCTGGAGACACACATATCAACTGCAAGATGAGTAATCATTATCTCTTCTGGGGAATAGCTCTGAACATAGACGATCTGCCTTTGTCTCAACGAGCAGCTGACATTTGTAGCTTCATAATTAACAAGAACAATTTACGGAATAGTAATCGTGTCTTGTAAGCTTAGGCGAGTGGCCTGTTGACAAGAATAAATTGAGTCTGACAAGTAATACAGAAAGGGGTTAGAAACTGGAACCTCATTTACAAGTTATCAAAGAGAATAAAGATATTATTTAAATAAATACTTAACTCTTTAGCATACCCATCCTGCCATTAATCCTAAAAAGATTACCACTGCAACCAATAACCACCCAGTTCTACCTCGGAGAGCTTTCTGCCTCTCATCTCCGACGATGAATGTGGACACTCAAACAACCCTCAGATTGTCGTCAATATTCCGATCGCACTACAAAACTGTGGTGGGACATGACATAAAATTTATGGTGTGAGGTGGGTGAGGTGGTTTACAAGTTGGTTTGGCAGGTAAGTGTATAGTTGAACATAAAAAGCAGGAAAATAGGAAACTGCACTAGTGTCCCAGAATCGCAGCTCAAGAAGCAGAAGCCAGTTACGAACAGCAGAGCCCAAGATTCCAGGAGCCTCAGATCCCAGAGAGCCCAGCAGACGACTCAGGCAGCGGCGCCCAGACGCAGCAGATCAACAGAAGAACAAGAAGATCCAGCCAGCAAGACAGGCAAGCCAACGTGATGGATTAATAATAAAGTCATTTGAACTTGTAACAAGATGACGTTCTCCAGCAGCGATAATATAGGTATCAGTGCTAAGGATGCGGTAGTATTGATTCCGAAATCGTTCGATGGGAATAAGACAGAACTGCAAGGGTTCATAGAGAGCTGAATGCTGGTTTTGAAGTAGTTAAAATCGGGGATGCAAAATTACTATTTCAATATGTAAAATCTTAAATCACTGCGGATGCAAGATCAAGTTTAATAGTACGGGAGAACACGGAAAATTGGGCGGACGTAAACGGTGTATTTGAAGACAATTATTCAGGTAAAAGAACTATTGATTTTTACGCCTGCAATATGTTCAAAGTATCCAGAATGAGATTTTCACTCTGCAGCGGAGTGTGCGCTGATATGAAACTTCCTGGCAGATTAAAACTGTGTGCCCGACCGAGACTCGAACTCGGGACCTTTGCCTCTCGCGGGCAAGTGCTCTACCAACTGAGCTACCGAAGCACGACTCACGCCCGGTACTCACAGCTTTACTTCTGCCAGTACCTCGTCTCCTACCTTCCAAACTTTACAGAAGCTCTCCTGCGAACCTTGCAGAACTAGCACTCCTGAAAGAAAGGATATTGCGGAGACATGGCTTAGCCACAGCCTGGGGGACGTTTCCAGAATGAGATTTTCACTCTGCAGCGGAGTGTGCGCTGATATGAAACTTCCTGGCAGATTAAAACTGTGTGCCCGACCGAGACTCGAACTCGGGACCTTTGCCTTTCGCGGGCAAGTGCTCTACCAACTGAGCTACCGAAGCACGACTCACGCCCGGTACTCACAGCTTTACTTCTGCCAGTACCTCGTCTCCTACCTTCCAAACTTTACAGAAGCTCTCCTGCGAACCTTTCATGTTCAAAGTAACTCAGCATGCAAGGGAATCAATTACCTCATGGGGTAATAGGATAGACGAATTGTCAAAATCTTTCAGGGTGGCTGTAACTTGGGTAAGTAGGATAATGAATATAGAACAGCAAAAGGGACTGTAGAAATAGTATATCCACTAGGGCATGCATGGTTCATACAACGGTTAGCAAACTGGAGAATTCAAACTATAGTGCGCAGTAGAAGAGAAAATGTGAAGTTGGGGGACGCAGTAGAGATAGCCCAACAAGAGGAAAGTGCTATTACGTCAATGAAAGAAAAGAATCAGGCATTGAAGGGAATGAGTTGGCACGATAGCAAAAAGAATTGGCCAGTGAAATGTTACAAATATGGAAAAATAGAACATGTATCCAAACTGTCGTAGTAATATGCAAGTCAGATGGATACCACCACCCAAAAAAGCGGAAGAAGAACATAAGTTTCAAAATTATTGTTATCACTGCCATAAACGAGGGCATATGGATGGAACATGTGAGAAGATAAATATGTGTCAAAAATGTAGAAGGAGAGGACACAGCGCGAAAGATTGTCGACCTCCCAGGTGTTATAGTTGTAATGAATAAGGGCATACAATGTTTAAAGGTGGAGAAAACCGCGGAAGACAACAGGGAGAATGGCCGGGAAACGAAGCGGGTGACACGCAAAGCAGTCACACGTAGCCACAGTGAAATGGCCCAAAGTGTGGGTAGTAGACTGCGAAGCAGAAAATGAATTAATTACAATATACTGCAAAGCATTCGGTATGAGGTGCTCATATAAGCCTGCTCAAGAAAGAAGCAATAACCGCGGAAATACCTGTGAGTTATAAAGAAATGAGAAGATTTAAGGGGGTTACGGAAAGTTCAACGAAAACAATGGGAATAGCGGAAATGAATTTAAGACTAAACAGACAAGTGTTGGGTAAACAGACATTCTATGTATTAGGCAAGGGAACAGATGTTCCATATGACGGATTAGTAGGAAGAGATCGTCTACAACGGCAGACAGCTACTATCGATTACCACAGGAGACTACTCAGAGTGAATCCCGCTAGTAACGGAACAAGGAGGTCAGGACCAAGGGCACGTTAACAGGAAGACAAGGACCTGATAACAGAATTAGGTAAACTCGAGGGCGCAGTAGCTGTTGATGGACAGATAAGAGATAAACATTATGGCGCGTTAAGGTCACAGCATGGAAGGACAACAGATCTGGAGCGCCAGCTACACGAATGTATGGGAACAGTCGGACCTAGGGAAGAAAGGCTAATGAAAATTAGATTGGCTGAACACGGAAAAATCCCTGAGGGAGGACACGGAACAGTACCAAAACGAGAAGTGCTTAAGGGTGTGCGCATTTCAGAAGCAATAGCGAAAAACTTTCAAGGGAAATACATTATTAACATGTTAAATACCAATGAAGTAACATGCAATGTGAGTTCAGTGAGCTTAAGCACAAACTCATTAGCTGTGGAAGCAACAGTAAGGAGGGTGAAGGAAACATCAGAACAGGCAACGAATTACGAAAGTCGTGCAGCACAGGTTAGAGATGCATTACGAGTGGATCATTTAAATGAGGAACAGAAATATGAAGTGAAAAAACTGTGTAGTGAGTACTGTATGTATTCCATTTAAAAGGAGACAAATTATCATTTACAATGACTTCCGATACTGCCAGGGCATGCAGGAAAGGTAATCAATGTCAGACCATCTAGCATACCCGAACCCCAGAAAGAAGCATTACGAGAGCAAGTAGAAAAAATGTTATCAGACTATATTATCGCAGAAAGTCAAAGTCTACGGAATGCAACGATTACATTAATTCCTAAGAAAGTAGGTGCCAGTTGACAGTTAAAATATAGATTGATGACGGATTATCGTAAAGTAAACGAGATTTCTGTAGGGGAAGCATTCCCGATCCCGAATATATCGGAAATATTAGAACAGCTAGGAAAGGAGAAGTACTTTTCGACGTTGGATTTGTTGTTGTTGTTGTTGTGGTCTTCAGTCCTGCAGCTCTCCATGCTAATCTATCCTGTGCAAGCTCTAGCCTAGATGTCCTCTAGCCATCCCTGCTTAGCCATTTTGCACTTCCTGTCGATCTCATTTTTGAGACGTTTGTATTCCTTTTTGCCTGTTTCACTTACTGCAGTTTTATATTTTCTCCTTTCATCAATTAAATTCAATATTTCTTCTGTTACCCAAAGATTTCTACTAGCCCTCGTCTTTTTACCTACTTGATCCTCTGCTGCCTTCACTACTTCATCCCTCAAAGCTAGCCATTCTTCTTCTACTGTATTTATTTCCCACATTCCTGTCAATTGCTCCCTTATGCTCTCCCTGAATCTCTGTACAACCTCTGGTTCTTTTAGTTTATCCAGGTCCCATCTCCTTAAATTCCCACCTTTTTGCAGTTTCTTCAGTTTTAATCTACAGGTCATAACCAATAGATTGTGGTCTGAGTCCACATCTGCCCCTGGAAATGTCCTACAATTTAAAACCTGGTTCCTAAATCTCTGTGTTACCATTATATAATCTATCTGAAACCTTTTAGTATCTCCAGGATTCTTCCATATATACAAACTTCTTTTATGGTTCTTGAACCAAGTGTTAGCTATGATTAAGGTATGCTCTGTGCAAAATTCTACCAGACGGCTTCCTCTTTCATTTCTTGGCCCCAATCCATATTCACCTACTATGTTTCCTTCTCTCCCTTTTCCTACTGTCGAATCCCAGTCACCCATGACTATTAAATTTTCGTCTCCCTTCATTACCTGAATAATTTCTTTTATCTCATCATACATTTCTTCAATTTCATCGTCATCTGCAGAGCTAGTTGGCATATAAACTTGTACTACTGTAGTAGGCATGGGCTTCGTGTCTATCTTTGCCACTATAATACGTTCACTATGCTGTTTGTAGTAGCTTACCCGCACTCCTATTTTTTATTCATTATTAAACCTACTCCTGCATTACCCCTATTTGATTTTGTATTTATAACCCTGTATTCACCTGACCAGAAGTCTTGTTCCTCCTGCCACCGAACTTCACTAATTCCCACTATATTTAACTGTAACCTATCCATTTCCCTTTTTAAATGTTTTAACCTACCTGCCCGATTAAGGGGTCTGACATTCCACGCTCCGATCCGTAGAACGTCAGTTTTCTTTCTCCTGATAACGACGTCCTCTTGAGTAGTCCCCACCCGGAGATCCGAATGGGGGACTATTTTACCTCCGGAATATTTTACCCAAGAGGACGCCATTATCATTTAACCATACAGTAAAGCTGCATGCCCTCGGGAAAAATTACGGCTGTAGTTTCCCCTTGATTTCAGCCGTTCGCAGTACCACAACAGCAAAGCCGTTTTGGTCAGTGTTACAAGGCCAGATCAGTCAATCATCCAGATTGTTGCCCCTGCAACTACTGAAAAGGCTGCTGCCCCTCTTCAGGAACCACACGTTTGTCTGGCCTCTCAACAGATACCCCTCCGTTGTGGTTGCACCTACGTTACGGCTATCTGTATCGTTGAGGCACTCAAGCCTACCCACCAACGGCAAGGTCCATGGTTCATGGGTGGAGGACATTGGATTTAGCCAGCGGATATCACCAAATGTTAATGGAACCCAAAGACAGAGAGAAAACAGCACGTTGAGCGCTAATTAACAACGTTACGAGTATAAAAGAATGCCTATGGGTTTAAAACGAGCGGAAATTTTGAACAATTAGTTCATGAGCCCACTCGAAGCGTAAATGGTTGCGAAAGCATACTTGACCTTTTAGCAACAAATAATCCTGGACAAATAGTGAGTGTTGTGACAAATACAGGGATTAGCGACCACAATGCAGTTGCTGTTAGGCAGAATCCGTAACACCTACAACAATCAAAAAGAAATGGAAAGTAAATCTATTTAAAAAATCTGATAAAAATGCTCTTAACGCCTTTTTAAGAGACAGTCTTCATTCCTTCCGATCTGATCATGTAAGTGTAGAAAAGTTGTGGAATGATTTCAAATCTATAGTATCAACAGCAATTGAGAGATATATACCACATAAATTAACGATGGGACTGATCCCCCATGGTACACAAAACGAGTCAGATCTTTGTTGCAGAAGCAACGAAAAAAGCATGCAAAATTTAAAAGAATGCCAAATATCCAAGATTGGCAAAGTTTTACAAAAGTTCGAAATATGGCGCGCACTTCAATGCGAGATGCTTTTCATAATTTCCACAACGAAATTCTGTCTCGAAATCTTGCAGAAAACCCAAAGAGATTCTGGTCATACATAAAGCACACCAGTGGCAAGACGCAATCAATACCTTCACTGCGCGATAACAATGGTGAAGTCACTGATGACAGTGCAACTAAAGCAGAGTTATTAAACACGGTTTTTAGAAACTCCTTCACCAAAGAAGACGAAGTATATATTCCTGAATTTCAATCAAGAATAACTGCCAAGATGAGAAACATAGAAGTAGATATCCTCGGTGTAACAAAGCGGCTTAAATCACTTAATAAAGGCAAGGCCTCCGGTCCAGATTGTATACCAGTCTGGTTCCTCTCAAAGTATGCTGATACAATAGCTCCATATTTAGCAATTATATACAACCACTCGCTCACAGAAAGATACGTACCTAAAGACTGGAAAATTGCTTAAGTCACATCAATACCCAAAAAGGGAAGTTGGAGTAATCCGCTGAATTAGAGGCCTATATCACTAACGTCGACCTGCAGTAGGGTTTTAGAACATATACTGTATTCGAACATTATGAAGTACCTCGAAGAGAACGATTTATTGACACATAGTCAGCACGGTTTCAGAAAATATCGTTCCTGTGAAACACAACTAAACTAGTTTATACTCATGAAGCAATAAGTACTATCGACAGGGGATGTCAAATTGATTCTATATTTTTAGATTTCCAGAAGGCTTTCGACACCGTTCCGCACAAGCGTCTTCTAATCAAACTGCGTGCCTACGGAGTATCGCCTCAGTTGTGCGACTGGATTCGTGATTTCCTGTTAGAAAGGTCACAGTTCGTACTAATAGATGGAAAGTCATCGAGTAAAACAGAAGTAATATCCGGCGTTCCCCAAGGAAGTGTTATAGGCCCTCTATTGGTCCTGATCTATATTAACGACATAGGAGACAATGTGAGTAGCCGTCTTAGATTGTTTGCAGATGATGCTGTCATTTACCGTCTTGTAAAGTCATCAGACGATCGAAACGACTTGCAAAATGATTTAGATAAGATATCTGTATGTTGCGAAAAGTGGCAATTGACCCTAAATAAAGAAATGTGCGAAGTTATTCACATGATTACTAAAAGAAATCAGCTAAATTTCGATTACGCGGTAAGTCACACAAATCTTAAGGCTGTAAATTCAACTAGATACTTTGGGATTACAATTACAAATAACCTAAATTGGAACGATCACATAGATAATATTGTGGGTAGAGCAAACCAAAGACTGCGATTCATTGGAAGAACACTTAGAAGGTGCAACAGGTCTACCAAAGAAACTGCTTAAACTACACGTGTCCGCCCCATTCTGCAGTACTGCTGTGCGGTGTGGGACCCGCATCAGGTGGGACTGACGGATGACATCAAAAAAGAACAAAAAAGGGCAGCTCGTTTTGTATTATCGCGAAATAGGGGAGATAGTGTCACAGATATGAAACGTGAATTGAAGTGTGAATCATTAAAACAAAGGCGTTTTTCGTTACGACGGTATTTTCTCATGAAATTTCAATCACCAGTTTTCTCCGCCGATTGCGAAAACATTCTGTTGGCTCCCACCTACATAGGGGGGAAATGATCATCACGATATAATAAGAGAAATCAGGGCTCGCACGGAAAAATTTAAGTGCTGGTTTTTCCCGCATGCCGTTCGAGAGTGGAACAGCAGGGAGACAGCATGAAGATGGTTCATTGAACCCTCTGCCAGACACTTTATTGTGAATAGCAGAGTAATCACGTAGACGTACACGTAGACGAATGAACGTAGTGTTATCAGGATTACAAGGAACCAAGTGTTTGGTGTACTTAGACGACGTAATACGCTACGGAGTTTCGCTATAAGAACGTAATGAAAAATTAAGAGAGATTTTTGAAAAATTAAGAGAACGCAGGCTGAAGCTACAGCCAGACAAGTGTGAATTTTTACGAACTGAAGTTATATTTTTGGCGCATAAGATAACCGATAAAGGAGTACAGCCGGATGAGCGGAATGTAGAAAAGGTAAAGAAATTCCCAGTACCAATGACAAAGAAGGAATTAAGAGAATATCTAGGTCTCGTAGGATACTGTCGCAAGTTTCTAAAGAATTTCAGTGAAATTGCAGCACCTTTACATACATTATTAAAGGAGGACGAACAGTATGAATGGGGAAGGTCACAACAAGAAGCATTTGAAGAATTAAAAGAAAGATTAATCAATCCTCCCATTCTGCATCATCTTGATTTCGAGAAACCGTTTATTATTACGACGGACGCAAGTGGAGTAGCAATTGATGCAATACTGTCACAAGGGAAAATTGGAAGTACCTACCGATCGCGTACGCCTCCATAACATTAAGTAAAGCAGAAAGAAATTATTCAGCCACTGAGCTGGAATGTTTAGCATTAGTATGGGGAACGAAACAATTTCGAGCATATGTATATGGAAGTGAATTTAAAATAGTAACATATCACAAGCCTTTAACGTGGATTTTTAGCGTGAAAGATCCATCATCCACGTTATTAAAATGGAGATTAAAATTAGAAGAATATGCATACGAGACTGTATATAAACCAGGAAGATTAAATGCCAATGCAGATGCATTAAGCGGACTGAGGCACAGCGATGAAGATACACAGGTAATCAAAAATCAAGAGCCAGTAAGAAGTATAATTGATGACACGGAATTAAATGAAGACACCACAAGCTAAGCGAAGAACAAAAGGCCAACATTATGAAAGAAGTACATGGCAATCCATTGGGTGAACATCAAGGAATACATATGTCACTAGATCGGTTAAAAAGATACGGTTCATGGAGAGGAATGAAAAAGGATGTTGAAGAGTATATTAGAACATGTGATTAATGCTAACGGAATAAATTTACGCAGGGAAAAAACAAAAATGTCATTAGCTATTACGGACACGGCCGAAACAGTGTTTGATAAATGTTATACGGATGTAGTTGGTCCATTAGACATAACCACGAAAGGGAACAGATATATTTTGACGTTTCAGGACGATTTAAGCAAGTTTATAGCAGCAATTCCCACAGAGAGACAAGATACAGACACAATAGCCGAGAAGTTCATAGAGGAAATTATTTTGATGTTTGGTATTCCTTTAGTATTATTGACAGATCAAGGATCAAATTTTCGAAGTCAAGTGTTCAAGAGAATATGCAAATTATTAACGATAAAGAAGATACAAACGACCGCATATCATCCGCAGACAAATGGAGCCTTGGAACGAACGCACAGGACTCTGGTAGAGTATTTAAGGCACTTCATCAAGGAAGATCATAGTGAATGGGAAAAGTGGGTATCGTATAGCTGGTTTGTATTTAATGCGACACCACATAGCAGTACATGGTATACCCCATGCAAAAAGAAACAGCCACAGTGAGATATGATTACGACGACTATGTACACAAATACAAAGCTAGGATGCAAGAAGCGCATCGAGTAGCGAGAGAAAAAATAAGAGAGGCCAAAGAAATGAGCAAGGTGCATTATTACAAAACAGAGCATCAGAGAGCTTTTCAGGTAGGTGACAGATTACTGTTGCATGACGAAACAATACGACGTGGGAGATCAAAAAAATTAGATTCCCAGTTCATAGGCCCGTATGAGATAGTGATAGTGGAACTGCCCAATGTAATCACATACAGACGAAAAGGTGACAGGAATTGAAATTGCATGCAAATAGTTTAAAACCATATTACTAAAGAAGCTAGAAGGGTAACATCAAGATTTCTATTACAGACCAATCAGGATGGCATCAACCCTAATGACATGTGTAACCTCCCCCTCACTTATCCACCTTAATGACAGTGAAAAATTAAACCGCGTGTACCTAACGGAAATTTGGGAAAAGCAATCGTCACCGAAGTTAATCTGTCGGTAAAGAGGGAGGAAAGGGTTACATCTATATGAAAGGAAAAATGCAAATGAAACTGGTGGAAATTAATTTTGAAAAGGGGTAAAGTTAATAAAGAAAGTAAATGTGCGGCCGTTACGTTAACAATTAACTAGCGGTAATTAGATATTTGAGATTTGGGGGAAATCACGGTCGCCAGTCCTAAGGACAATTACTATAGTAACTGAAAAAGAAAGGTTATTACACATATAATTAACACTAGAAGCGTGGCAACTGAAGGTCGACACGTGTAGTGTGAAAACTGAAAGTTTGTCAGAAGTAATAAATTTCGCTACACTCTGACTTAATTTAGCAAAAGAATTAATAAAACCGGAAAATCGAAAGTTAATTTAGTGACTGAAGTTAATAGTGAGCTTTCTTTCTGAAGCACATCGAAATCCAGTAAAATACGGTTAGTCTTGGACTACCTCAACAATCATTTCAAAAGCAACTTGACTCTACGCAATTTAGAAACAAGAGATTTAACTTTGAACTTGAATTAAATGATTCTGAACTATTAACAATAGTAAAATTTAGTACGTACCAAGCTGAGCTGCAGTCACAGGTAAGCTAAAATATGCTAACAAAACTCGCACTCTAAATTTGTGCTCGTGTAACCTAAATATTGTAGCCAGCTACTGAACTTTGAAATTAAAGCAGTGAAATCTAATTATATTATTTTAATGCTGGCGTTTGAATTTCAACGACACTCGGGTTCATTTCGGAAAAGGAAGGGACCCTGCTTGGCAATGCAATTGGGACAATGAGCAACAAAGGTTCATGCTAAGTTGCTGTAATTTTGCGAGGCAAATGGAACAATTTGAAAAGCTGAGGTCTGCCATACAGTTCTGAAACTTTACGTGCTTTTAGTCTTCCTTGTTGGTTGATTGAAGGTTTGAAGCCGTCGATCGAGGAGGTGGCGACAATCACTCATTGTCGGCCGTCGCTGTTGCAGAAGCTGGATGTTGGCGCGCCTTCTTCTCGACACGGTCACCAGGCGAAACGGGCTCTTGATGTGCGCCAGCTAATGCTTCCCGTCCGCAACACCATGTCAGAAACTATCATCGCGAGTCGAGCGCAATTACATGCTGCCAAACCCCGAAAGCGCGGCAACTCGCGGGAGCGTCACACAACACCTGCTCCACTCGCTACTCCCGCCAGACTCCCCCTGCCCGCGCTCCACGCGGCAGAGTTAACACTACCAAAGATCCTACACACTTTGATTCTTCACACGACCCATCGATGTAATCGTTCGATAGCAGTTTTCCCTAGGCAAGACCCAGCGTAAAAATACAAATAATATTTACGAAACAAACCAATTATACATCGACATAAGTGCAGAAATATATATATACAAACAGTAAAACCATTACAATATATAAAGAGACAGAAATGTCATATCTTGAGGTAACAAAAATAAGGAAAACAAATTATAGTACAATAGATGGAAATAGGAGGATATGCATTTCCGGCGTTACACGTGCCCCACATTGTCTGAGGATGTTCGTGTAACGTAAACAGACTCAGAAAATGTCCCAAAAAAGAAACAGCGGAAATGCATATGCTCAAAACATCAACAAAATTTAGCATTCGTCTAATTAATCATAAATCAATTTTTAGACCATAATAATTGAGTGGAGACACTCCTAATCTTATTCCACTCTGTCATCTTGCACAAAATAAAACAAGTTGACAACATATTAAAATTCATAGAAGATATAGAAAATGGTTTAGCTATTCTAAAAATCTAAATCCCTAGCAGTATCATGAAATGGAATACTATTTACAAAATTAATCAGATTACCTGGTCATAGAAAACAGGTATATCAAAATACGCAAATTAATAATTAATTACATAGAATACGTATATTATATAAACTTTCCATAATTAATATTCTTTTCATGAGTGTGCACTTAACGCTAAACAAGAAAATAATATTCAGCAGATCGAAAAAAAACATAAGTATTGACAGCAGAATTCTTTCACATCATCTGTCCGGGAAGAAAAACAATTCCGCCTTCCGTACTCGCAAGTACAAAGAATGCCGACAGCGGCACAAGAGCCGACAGCGGCTCCGCCTCGCCAGTATTGTTGCGCCCGCCTGTGCGGCACGCTTGATCTCACTCGCCTGTGTAACGGCATTTCCAGAACGTCCGTTTCACTGAATTCTTTCGGAAAAACTCACTCCCGAGTAATCTCAAGGAGTCCATAAACACTATGACAGTGGATAACTCAACACTGTCCATCATCACACATGTACAAGCCTGAAACTTAAAACAGCGTCTAAGTACATCGGCAATGACTAGTAAATCACATATTTATGGAATCTTACAGCTAGTTACAAAATCATATTTACATTGCTTAATCTACTGTGGCTCAGCTGAAAACTTAAACTAGCAGCTTGGATTTTTCAGTTGATTAGATCATGATTAAATTGATTAAAATTAAATTGATTAATCAAAATTAATTACTTATTAATTACAACTCCTTTAATGACCTTGGTCAGTCAAAAGCATGGCAATCTAGCAAATCGTTAAATCTTACACTCTATTTTACATACTTTATAAATTACCCATTGTGTGGTATTAATCGATCCTAGGTTGGTACAATTTCAAGTCTACTATATTCCGTATACCTAATCGTTTTCCAGAGCTTGGATACTCTAAGCAATAAGCATTTGTGTGAGGTATACCAATGACTTTATATGGTCCATTATAAACAAACTTAAATTTAGAGATTTCATTGTCTGTCTCGCTCGATTTCTCATGAGCTTTTACAAGTACTAAGTCTCCGATTGCAAACTTAGCAAAACGCGCTTTAGCGTCATGACGACGTATGTGAGCATCGGCTTTAAGCTTCATTACTTCTCGCAAACGATCTTTTTTTCACACCAATACTAATGTTAATCCGTGGAGGGAATTTGATTATCTCTTCCACTAAACTTTCTACACTTTTGTCAATGCCGAGATTCCTCACGTTACGGCAGTTCAAATTCATACCTACATCAATACCATCCGGCCAGTTAACAATGTGTATAGGCTGGTATTGCCTATGCACACCGTCTCCTGCCTCGTCAAAGCTAACTACTATTGTTTTATCTTGGGACGTACATGTCAAAGTTTTGCTTTCGCAATTAATCACTGCACGGTACTTTAATAGCCAATCTACCCCGATAATTACTTCCGTAGTTAAGTTTGGCACGACGACAAACTCTTGTTCAAATCGTGCCCCACATATCTCGAAGTTGACAAAAATCTGTTTTGTGACCGGTTTACTGGCCTTCCCAGTAACACCGATAATTTTCACTCCTGTTACTGGCATAACTACGATGCCAGGTCTGTCTTTCAGTAACTCAAATATTTTCCCAGATACAGCACTCAATTCTGCACCGGTGTCAATCAACACGTTTAGTTGTAGGTCGTGCATATTAACAGACACTACTATCTGTCTACACTTGTCCTCGACTGTTTCTTTATTTTCCCGCAGTAAATCCTCGTCTATATCCAGGTCATTCCAGAAAAAACCATCCGGCTTTGATCCTAAATCCGGTTTATCTGGCGGCTTTTTCAGCCTCTGTTCACATACAGTTTTAATTTCAACACGTCTGTCCTGAGGCTTAGTCTGTAGCTTCGCCTGCAATACCGAAACCTTTTCCTGTAACTCGTCAACTAGTGAGTGCTGCTTTGCTATCACTTCACTAATTGTCACCTTCGTTGATTCCTCTTTGGTCAGATTGATCTCATCTGCCAATCTACCTGGAGACATGTGCCCAGTAGTATCTGCAATTACTTCCTCTGGATCTGCGCAACCCACACTGCTACCGTCTGACCGTATAACGTCAGCTCTAACCTCATACACGCTGTAATCTACGTGCTTTTCTACCAATCGTTTCCGGCTATCACTAAAATTTTCGTAATCTTTCTCCTTAATACTCTCGCAATGTTTAAACTGGATGTTCGCGTCGGATGGGTCGGCTACTTCTACCACTACAACTTTCGGTAAAGTCTGCCGGTTAGGGTCAGAACTTTCCGTTACTACTTCAACATCCAACTCCTGCGGGACGAAACACGACGCATCTTGCTCGTGCTCCCCATTAACATAAACTATTTCTAGTAAAGTCTGCCGGTTAGGGCCAGAACTTTCCATCACTTCACAATCACTATCTTCCTGCGGGACGAGACGCGGCAAATCCTGCCCGCGCTCCCCATAAACACTTCTCCCGTACAGGCCCCTATAATCTCTTAGTTCGCCGTATAAGCGACCGAACTGCCTTAACCAGACCTCATCCCTCTCTGCATCCCCTCGCTCGATGACGGACGTTTTATCCGACATCTGATCTTCTTTCAAGACTTGCGAATCATTCTTAAACTCAATCTCCAGTTCCGCTGTGGGTATTACAGCTGCCACTTTATAATCGATTTCCGGAACACTACTTAAACTGTTCTCACTGACAGTGAATGTACTTCCTACTGCCGTGTCTACAGCTGATCTACTACTTGTGGGCGCACTCCTTTCTCCTAATACTGGCACACTCTCCCGCCGTTGATTATTCCATACGGAATTTTCATAACGACGACACCTGGGTTTTCTCCTGTTATTGGGCCGCCAAAATTTCTCCACGCCTGGTCGGCCCCTCACCGGCGCGGCTAATGGTTTCCCTGTCTCGTCCCAGCAGATACGCTCCCCGGATACTGCTGAGGCGGCTGGTCACACCCTCTGGCGTTATTACTATTCTGCGCAGCCCGTATCATGCTAGTATGATACTGGTTTCCGTCATTCCGGTTATTATTTGCATTGTACCGATTGTCATTACGGCCCGAACAATTATTGTTATTGCTGCCAAGATTGCGGTATGCATTATTCCCATAGTTATCGTTGTTGTGGTTCCTGTTGTTGTTACCACGGCCTCTACCACTGTCGCGATTATTGCGCCAATTGTCCTCGTCCTCCACTCTTTCCAGGAAATCATTTATTGTCATGTAATTGCTTCCTACGTAGCGTTTTGTATCATCTGGAAGCTTTTTGTAGAGTTCCCAGACTATTTCGGATTCCGTGCGGCGGTCACGCAAATATTCCAACTTGCGGATCCAGCCCTCACAAAACTCCTTCATCGAGCCGCGCGAATTCGCATCGAAAGGCCTCGATACGACAAATTCGCGCCAGACACTTTGCTGTTTTTGCTCTGACCAGTATTCAGCCAGAAACAAATTTTTAAACTCGTCAAAAGTCAGGTTCGTAATGTTGAGGTTTAGGCCCCAACGCTTGGCATCACCAGCCAACACATCAATAACCGCATTAATTTTTCCCCCCATAGTCCATGATCTGGGTAAAACTCTTTCACAATTTTTAATGAAATCCGTCGGGTGTATACCGCCTTTTTTCAAGGGGTCGAACCGCTCCTCTTTCGTCAACAACTCCGAACTATGTGCACATATTGGCACATAGCTCTGTTTTTCGTCAAGTTTCCTTTCTAATTCCGACACCCTCGTAATCACTTGGCAAGTGGTTGTCGCAAGCGTTTCCACTTCCCTCTTTTTCTCTTCGCAGGTGTTAGCCTGCTTCGTCACTTTGGTATCTACTTCGGATACTAAAGCCTTTAAAGTTTCCACCTTCTGATGATCCTCTTTTCTCACTAATTGAATTTGTTCCGTCACCTTATTCTCGATGATCGGAGCAACTGCGTCTCCTACACTTTTCTCGATTCTGCTAATTTCGGAATCAAAACGAGTATTTATGCTCGCAATTTCCGCCTGAACGCCTATCATTTCCTGTTTAAGATTACCGATTTCGGTATTAATTACAACAATATCTTCTTTGATTTTATCAACTTTTGTGTTAACAACTCCAACATTGTTGATAACAACGTTAATAGCTCTGTTCTGATTGTCTAGCATCCGTTCAAATTTTTCAGACTGAGCTTCTTGCTTGGCAGCCTGAGCTTCTTGTTTGGCAGCCTGATCTTCTTGCTTGGCCGATTGACTCTTGATTTCGTTAATCAAAACATTCAATAAATCAGTTAAATTCCCGGAAACTACCGGTTTTACTTCCGCAGCGGCTTCCTCTTTAATTGTCCCCCCGTATTCTTCATCAAGGGATTCAGATTCGATTTTCACTTCCGATTCCGAAACAATTTCTAAAGTTTGGAATTCCATTTCTGCTCTTTGTTGCGTTTCGGCGGTCGCGTCTTTCATGCTAGCCGCCTGCCCCTGAACAATGGGTACCGTGGTGCGCATTTCCCACTGTTCGACCGATTGTTCCGTTTCCAAGTCTACCAAATTTTGGCAATTGTTGCCTTCACTCATTTTAATATTTTTCAATATAAATAACAAATCTCAAATCTAATTAGGATTCCTCACACGAATATTCTCGCTGACGTATCGACCATTTCGTAACCAGTACTTTGTTACGAGATTTGCACAATGCAAAATTCGTGTCCAGAACAACCTCAAATCCGAAGATTGTCCTGTCACCAGGTCGCCACGTGTAACCTCCCCCCTCACTTATCGACCTTAATGACAGTGAAAAATTAAACCGCGTGTACCTAATGGAAATTTGGGAAAAGCAATCGTCACCGAAGTTAATCTATCGGTAAAGAGGGAGGAAAGGGTTACATCTAAATGAAAGGAAAAATGCAAATGAAACTGGTGGAAATTAATTTTGAAAAGGGGTAAAGTTAATAAAGAAAGTAAATGTGCGGCCGTTACGTTAACAATTAACTAGCGTTAATTAGATATTTGAGATTTGGGGGAAATCACGGTCGCCAGTCCTAAGGACAATTACTATAGTAACTGAAAAAGAAAGGTTATTACACATATAATTAACACTAGAAGCGTGGCAACTGAAGGTCGACACGTGTAGTGTGAAAACTGAAAGTTTGTCAGAAGTAATAAATTTCGCTACACTCTGACTTAATTTAGCAAAAGAATTAATAAAACCGGAAAATCGAAAGTTAATTTAGTGACTGAAGTTAATAGTGAGCTTTCTTTCTGAAGCACATCGAAATCCAGTAAAATACGGTTAGTCTTGGACTACCTCAACAATCATTTCAAAAGCAACTTGACTCTACGCAATTTAGAAACAAGAGATTTAACTTTGAACTTGAATTAAATGATTCTGAACTATTAACAATAGTAAAATTTAGTACGTACCAAGCTGAGCTGCAGTCACAGGTAAGCTAAAATATGCTAACAAAACTCGCACTCTAAATTTGTGCTCGTGTAACCTAAATATTGTAGCCAGCTACTGAACTTTGAAATTAAAGCAGTGAAATCTAATTATATTATTTTAATGCTGGCGTTTGAATTTCAACGACACTCGGGTTCATTTCGGAAAAGGAAGGGACCCTGCTTGGCAATGCAATTGGGACAATGAGCAACAAAGGTTCATGCTAAGTTGCTGTAATTTTGCGAGGCAAATGGAACAATTTGAAAAGCTGAGGTCTGCCATACAGTTCTGAAACTTTACGTGCTTTTAGTCTTCCTTGTTGGTTGATTGAAGGTTTGAAGCCGTCGATCGAGGAGGTGGCGACAGTCACTCATTGTCGGCCGTCGCTGTTGCAGAAGCTGGATGTTGGCGCGCCTTCTTCTCGACACGGTCACCAGGCGAAACGGGCTCTTGATGTGCGCCAGCTAATGCTTCCCGTCCGCGACACCATGTCAGAAACTATCATCGCGAGTCGAGCGCAATTACATGCTGCCAAACCCCGAAAGCGCGGCAACTCGCGGGAGCGTCACACAACACCTGCTCCACTCGCTACTCCCGCCAGACTCTCTCTGCCCGCGCCCCACGCGGCAGAGTTAACCCTCCCAAAGATCCTACACACTTTGATTCTTCACACGACCTATCGATGTAATCGTTCGATAGCAGTTTTCCCTAGGCAAGACCCAGCGTAAAAATACAATTGATATTTACGAAACAAACCAATTATACATCGACATAAATGCATAAATATATATATACAAACAGTAAAACAATTACAATATATAAAGAGACAGAAATGTCATATCTTGAGGTAACAAAACAAGGAAAAAAATAATAGTACAATAGACGAAAATAGGAGGATATGCATTTCCGGCATTACACATGGATTATAATATCATCAATGGATGGTTGATTTACAGTTGCCACGAGTGAGGAAATACGGATAGACGTATGAAGGTTAATCAGATAAGAGTGCAAAGAGAGACTGGAACGGCTAAACCTTAATCAAGTAGAGTGTAATATGATGATTAACGTGTTTAGGCACCTTATAGGGCAATTGAAAGAAACCAAGTCCCTCATTAATCAATCAACAAGACCAGTGAGGAGGTAAAAGAGAGGAGTTTTAAATTTTGTAGGGGAATTAAGTAAAATTTTATTTGGAACTTCAGACGAGTCAGATGCCGAATATTATAAACCGCACATCGATAATATGGGGTCGAGATCTGAACAATTGTTCAAGTTATCTAAAGAGCAAGTAGCAGTAGTCAGAGCCACATTGTCAGGCTTGAATAATACATTAGATTCAATCGCGACCAATGAGCAATTACTCAAAAACGGAATGAATAAATTAGAAAATTTTGTTAAATATTCTCTGAGAACCACATATTATGGCCTCAAGAAAATTGCTGCATTCATGACACTCAATGAACAACTCTTACTATTTTAAATGGTACGTAACGAAATAAGTAGGGAATAGGAGTAGTAAGTACAATAATTTATGCACAGAAGGGTATTCTTGCACCTTGTATTGTTAATAAAGTACAGATTGAGAGAAATCCAAAATGCCTTAAGAGTAGTCAAATTCCCGATCCCCTTAATGGAAGCGTATGTATGTGTATTATTGAAAATTATGGATCTCGATGTATTCGTAACTAATGAAATATTGGGGTATGTTATTAGTATACCACTGATTGAAAATAAAGATTTACAAAATGTTACCAGTAGCCATTAAGTTAACTTCAGGTGCAGATCAATATGTGTACATACAACTAAAAAAGGACTACTTAGTAATAGATAGTTCTAAGAAACTGTATGCTAAGTTATCAAACGATGAACTAAATTGTAAAGATGTAAATGCATAAAGAAAAGTATATACGCAAATGTTTGGGTTAATTTCCACGTATAATCAAGAAGACTGTGAGGTAAAATTATTACAAGAGAATCATATACCAACTAATTGTGCCAAGAAAATGATTTCATTAGAAAGAAGTTTATGGACTAGTTTAGGTACTAATGAATGGTTCTATGTAATAGTTAGGGAGGAAGACATGACAGCTCTGTGCAGCCCATATCCGGCAAAATGTATTAAATTAACAGGAATAGGTATATTAACGTTTAAGAAAAATTGTAAAGGTTATGGATCACATGTGTGTATTCAAGCAGACAGGCCAATACAGGCAAACTGTACTGGAAGGGACATAATCCAAAATGTGAATATAAATCTAGACGGTTGTATGGAAATGGAAACTAAAATTAATTAATCAAAAATACAGTTTGACTTATCATTAAAACATCTCACTTGTCATTTAGACGGTTTAAGAGTAGCAGGCAAGAAATTGGAAGATATTGATAAATCCATAGATAAAGAATAACTGGAATTAGAGCGAGAAAAGAATGTACACAATTATTCCATTGTTACTTACTTAAGCATATATTTAATCATAGCTGTTATAACATTTGTATGCTGTGCAAAACGTAACAGTTGTAAGTATCTACACAAGAAGTTTTTTGATGATCCAAAAGATGGAAATTGCTGTCCAGCTATTTGTATCAGTACGAAAGTCGTTCAGACCCCTAAAGTAAATAGAATTTCTTAAAGATCAGCCGACCGAGAAGAAAATGTGGTGATATACGAAAGAAATCCCAGAAACGTAGATGACCGAGTAATAATTACCAATAGATGAGAAGATGTTTTCTTTCAGGTGTAAAATAAGAACTATGTAAAAGGGAAATGTGAAACCCTTATAAATGTACAATTGTCTAATATAACGATTTCTAGTGTACAGATGTTTCTTTGTAACAATACGACAAATTTTCTTGCAAATGGATAAATGTTAAAATGTATTAACGGCACCCTGAATAGTGCACATTAATGTAATTTTGGGGGGAGGTGTCCAATCCCAAGAAAAAAAGAAATTTATAAGTAATATGGAAAGGGGTTAGGAACTGGCACCGCTTTTATAAGTTATCAAAGAGAATAAAGACAGTACTTAAATGAATACTGAACTCTTCAGCATACCTATCCTGCCATTAATACTAAAAAGATTACCACTGCAACCAATAACCATCCAGTTCTACCTCGGAGAGGTTTCTGCCTCTCATCTCCGACAACGAAGGTGGACACTCAGACAACCCTCAGATTGTCGTCAACGTTCCAATCGCACTGCAAAACTGTGCTGTGACGCGACAGTACATCCCTCAAAGAAACTGTAAGCATCTTTAAATCGTAAAATTCTGTTGCACTATTTATGCTGTCCAGAATTACATTATAAAAAAGTTGTAGTACTTGTCTATTGTCCTAAATTTATTTTAGCATACAAAGATAATCTCTCGTAACAAAACTTCAACACAAAGTAGTCACTTTTTACATACAGACAAAAGCATTAATCAGTATCAATGTGCCAGAAATCATTTATCGCAGTAAATTAACTACAATTGTATTATAAAAGAAACTTAGGTTTTAAGAGAAGACAACTACTTCTATAAGGGGCGAACAAAAAGTTTCCATTGGAAGACTGTGCAGTCCTTTGTGGCAATCGTTCCTGGACGACAGGGTTCATTTCACAATTCCTGTAGTCTGACTCTTTCGGCCATATATTTAAATGAGAGTGTAATACTAGTTAACTCACACATCCAGCCGTTATGGAAATAGTGGCTGACTTAGCTCAATTAAATGCTGCCCATTTTAGACAAAAATGGTTCAAATGGCTCTGAGCACTATGGGGCTTAACTTCTGAGGTCATCAGTCCCCTAGAACGTACAACTACTAAAACCTAACTAAGGACATCACACACACTCATGCCCGAGGCAGGGTTCGAACCTGCGACCGTAGCGGTCGCGCGGTTCCAGACTGTAGCGCCTAGAACCGCTCGGCCACACCGGCCGGCCATTTTAGACAAGCAATATCAGTTACCACCAGGAGCCAGTTAAGAGGCGAAGCTGACATCGATTACCCGCTTGAAATGAATCCTCCAACTGGCACCGCCACATGCTGTCTTCATTAGTTGCCAAGTCTTCCATTCGCATCTAAGTCCAAATGGTGTCTTCTTGGTGCCTTCCAGCCAGCAGGCCATCTGTTAGCTAAAGTCCGTCCACTCCAGACCACCTGCATTGGGGGTCGATGGTTCATGTCTCAGCCACTTAGCCATCCAGCTGACACACCTACATGGGTATACTCTGTGGCAGTTCGTCACCCTGTGCGGGCACACTCCTTGGCTGCCCGCACTGATGCTGTTGGCCAAACAGGGGCTCATGGTTTTAATCTGCACGCCTTGGCACATCCCTCACGAAGTCGAGCATTTTCCCAGCTAATGGGACAGACTACACAGAGTCTGTGGTATCGGACCACCGACCAACTGCCGGGGGAGATGATGGGGCACTGTGCGCCCATACGGCTGGCGTGCTGGCCACTTAACCTCGAGGCCTACTGGGCGAGGCGACAGCACACGCGGGCCGTGACGAGAGGCGGTTTGCTCATTCAAGCGCACTTCACCAAATCAGACCAGGCTTCGTGTTTGAGGCGCTGACCGACGCCTAGCAACACCTCGACCGATATATTCTGAGGCGAAGTAAAGGAGTATATGAAATTACAGTTTAAATGACTTCTCCACCGCTGTACGGAGTGGCCGTGCGGTTTGAGGCGCCATGTCACGGATTGCGCGGCCCCTCCCGCCGGAGGTTCGAGTCCTCCCTCGGGCATGGGTGTGTGTGTGTTGTTCTTAGAATAAATTAGTTTAGGTAGTGTGTAAGTCTAGGCACCGATGACCTTAGCAGTTTGGTTCCTTAGGAACCACAAAAATTTGAACATTTTTGAACTTCTCCAGCCTCAGCGTGGTTGCAGCAGTGTGGTGGGTCGATATCAGGTGGATGTCCGACGACCGACGTATAGAACACGACCTACTTCTCCCAGAAAGGCCCGCTGGCGCACCTCGGTACGTGGATGGCTAAACAGGTAATTGCCTATGGACCCGAAAGCCCGCCCTTTCTTCTACTGTGCATCCCGTTTACTCCAGTCTACCTCTCAGTGCTGTGTGATTCACGGCCGGTGTTAATCGCAGCTGAGATTGTTGTTTTACTTGGTTCCATGTCTGTCCCGTTACTAAGGGTTCAAAATTTGACAGTAACGGAAGGATTGTGATGTCAAGCAAAGGTTCATAGAGAACCGGGTAGTTCCTCATCACTCTTCCTTGACATCTGCTGTTGAAGGAACGACATCCATGCGATTCGGAAATATCATCATTTGTGAAGCAAGTTTGTCGCAATAGCATTACCGGAACTTTATTTCTGTGAAGAGGTTTATTTAATTGTAATACATCTGACGCAAAGTAAAGATGTGAAGTTACTCTTTTAATGACTTCAGGTTTCCACTCTGAGCGTGGTCGCGTTTACATCTACTGACAGACTGCACAACAAACAGTATGGTGCTTGGTGGAGGATACCTTGTGCCAGTACTAGCCATTTCCTTTAGGTTTCACTCGCAAATAAAGCGAGGAGATAAGGAGTGTCTGTATGCGTCCGTATAAGCCCTAATTTCTCTTATCTTTGTCGTCCTTAGGTGAGCGTCAGTAGAATCGTTCTGCAGCCAACTTGAGTTGTCGATTTTCTAGATTTTGTCAATACTCAATGACTGTAGACTTTGTCAGTACTATTTTGCGAAAATAACATCGCCTTCCCTCCAGGGATTCCCATTTCAGCTCACGATGTATGTCCTTAATACTCGTGTGTTGGTCAAACTTACCGGTAACAAATGTAGCGGCATGTCTCTGAATTATTTCCATGTTTTCCTTTAATCCGACCTGAGTAGTAGTCAAGAATGGGTCCTATATCCGGTGTACTTTACAGATGAACTACACTTTCTTAAGATTCTGCCAAGAAACCTTAATCGACAGTTTGTCTTTGCTACTACAATCCACCCATTTCATATCATTTTGCATCGTTATGCCTAGATATTTAATCGTCGCCGGCCGAAGTGGCCGCGCGGTTATTGCGCTGCAGTCTGGAACCGCGAGACCGCTACGGTCGCAGGTTCGAATCCTGCCTCGAGCATGGATGTATGTTATGTCCTTAGGTTAGTTAGGTTTAAGTAGTTCTAAGTTCTAGGTGCTCAGAGCCATTTGAACCATTTTCTTTAATCGACGTAACTGTGTCAACCACCACACTACTAATGCGGTATTCGAACATTGCGGGATTGTTTTCGCCACGCCCCCGAATTAATTTACGTTTATATAGTTTTAGAGCAAGTAACTATTGATAATACCAAGTAGAAATTTTGTGTAAGTCGTCTCTTCCCCTCCTACAATGTGCTCGATTGGAGAGAGAGCAAATATGGCGATGTAGAAGCAAAAGGCAACACGAAATCGCAGCTCAGACCATAAGTCCAAAGTGTGGGTAGAGTGTGTCCAGCGCGCAAAACAGATTGGTGGCAAGCTCTCAACTGGACTCCTTTTAACCGACACACAGCCATTAGTGGTACTGAGGCAAAACCAGCTTTATAAAAAAAAACTCAACAGACCTCCACGCTGTCCCTAATGAGCTCTCGTTTGATACCACTGAAGTCGCAAATGGCCGTGTTTTGGGGTCAGTGGAATGCACGCCCCATTGTGTTTGGCTCGGAGCTGTCCTTGAAGTAACCAGTTTGTAACAGTTCGTTCTGTCAGTGTGGTGCCAACTGCTGCTCACAAGGGAACCTCCCCATCGCACCCTCCTCAGATTTAGTTATAAGTTGTCACAGTGGACAGGCCTTGAAAAACTGAACACAGATCAATCGAAAAAACAGGAAGACGTTGTGTGGAACTATGAAAAAAACAAGCAAAATATAGAGACTGAGTAGTCCATGTACAAGATAGGCAACATCAATGATAGTGTGGGCTCAGGAGCGCCGCGGTCCCGTGGTTAGCGTGAGCAGCTGCAGAATGAGAGGTCCTTAGTTCAAGTCTTGCTTCGAGTGAAAAGTTTAATATTTTATTTTCAGACAATTATTATCTGTCCGTCCGTCCGATGCGAGGAAACTGCGCTGTAGTATGGGGACGCCACACCTAAACAAACATCGAAACACACGACGTCAGTCGACTACAGCGCACGGAAAAGAGAGTATTCCTGCTAATGAGGCTCCCTGGCTGGCAGTTGACTGTTCTCTACTTTGGACGAGAATGCATTAAATACGTCAGATGTATTCCGCGGGAAATATGAATACAGCAAATATAGCTCGAGACTTCAATAACAAGGTCATTGAATATTTTCCGAACTGTAAGGAATCGGAAAGTTGCGGTGCGGTCGCAAAACACAAACACTAAACTTATTACAGTGAACAGGGACGTCAATGATCGTAACTTTGCGAAAATAAAGAAAGTAAACTTTTCACTCGAAGGAAAACTTGAACCAAGGGCCTTTCCCTCCGCAGCTGCTCACGCTAACCACGGGACCACGGCGCTCCTTAGCTCACACTATCCTTGATGTTGCCTATACTGCACATGGGCTACTCAGTTTGTATATTTTGGTTATTTTTTTTCATAGTTCCACACAGTTTCTTCCTGTTTTCTCGATTGATCTGTGTTCAGTTTTTCAAGGCCTATCCACTGTGCCAAGTTATAACTAAATCTGAGGAGGGTGCGATGGGGAGGTTCCCTTGTCAGATTGCTGCCGCAGATCCAGTACGGTGTGCCAGAGCTATAAGTCGAAGGCGACGGTCTTCCCTCTCGGCAGTGGCACGTGGCTGTCCACAGTCCGCTCTTCTTGCGACAGCCTATTTCGTGATCACCGCTGCCAGCAGTCATGTACAGTGGCAGCATTCCTAGCAAGTCTTTCTGCAAAATCGCGAAAAAAGAAATCCAGCTTCTCGTAGCTCTATTACACGACCTCGTCCGAACTTAGTGAAGAGCTGATAATGGTGTCTCTGTGGCCTTATAAGCATTCCTGACTAACATCAACTCACCACGTCCAACGTCAAACGTAGCTAACGCTCACGACCGTTAGAGCGTGTATTTAAAGTAAACCTGGTACGCATCCTCATAGTGGCCCTACTAACGCCACTCTTATGCGATTGGCCCGAAATATGAATAGATATCATCTTTCAGATATGGAAACACGCCTACCGACTTTCGTTTACGTAGTAGAACTCCTTCTTGGTGTTAAGATTTTTTTCCGTCAGTGTATGTATACGTGCGGTCCTGTCATACTTCCCTGTGAAAACTCTGACGATACTCTAATGTCTGATGAATATTTGCTATCGAGGAATACATACTGGGTTCTATTAGTTAATAAGTCATCGAGCTAATCACGTAACTTGGGAACCTACTCTACATGCTCGGACCTTTGTTAAAAGTCTGCAAGGTGGGGAAGGGGGGAATACTATGTTAAAGGCTTTCCGGAAACCTCGGAACCTGGAATCTGCCTGTTGCCCTTCGTCCATAGATCGCAGGATATCGTGTGAGGAAAGCGAGAGCTGAGTTTCGCACGAGTGATGCCTTGAAAATCCGTGCTGACATTATAGCAGGAGCTTTTTCGTCTCAAGGAGATTTATTATGTCCGAATTCAGAATATGTTCAAGAATTCTGCAGGAACCCGATATTAAGGATATTGGTTCGTATTTCTGTGGATCCGTTCTTTTACGCTTCATAGACACAGAAGTCACCGGCGCCTTTTTCCAGTCACTTCAGACTATGCGCTGGGCGAGAGATTTCTGAAAAGCGCAAGCTGATTAAGAGGCCAATGTCCTAGAGTAATCTCTGCAAAATCGAACTGGAATTCCATCCGGACCTCGTGACTTACTCGTTTTCAACTATTTCAGCTACTTGCCGACGCCAGAGATCCCTAATACTATGTTGCGGCGCGCACGTTTCTTCTTACCGCCCTGCCAATGTCCAGCAATGTTCATATGTCGAGCTAAAAGCTGTAGTAGAAAATACTAGACCACTATTGTCTACTGCACGTCGCAACACACATAGAATTGTCCGGTAAACGGGATGTGGCTACTACTGAAATAAAATTTTTCACTTGGCAACGTAAATTTTCAGGTCTATTTTTACGATAAAGATCAAATACTGCCAAGTCCGTACTAAGTGTCTACACAATATATAGCTACCACGCACACCACAATCACACACGTAGCCAGTTTATGGTATTTACACCCGTTACCGAAGTTAATAGAGTTCACCGGATAGTTTAGTTATGAAAATGCTCGCTCAAATGTTGTGCACTCTGCTCTACACGTAATACCTGTTCCAGTCTCAGATCGCACAACACGCCACGCGGTTTTAACTAACGGTCAAAAGCAATAATTTTGAAATTCCGTCCGAAATCCCACACGGCTTCCACTATACCGTTCACTTACATACGCTTTGTACTACTTCGCGAACTCGTAATTAGCATTTTTCCGCAATTTTACCGTACTTTCGTCGGAACTGCTTTCAGTGAGATGTTACTAGTTCGAGCTCTCAGCCCCGACTGCTCTAGATCACACCAAAGACTTTGTTCCCAGCATAGATTGGCGCGAGCCTGCATTTTTCTGATTGGCTGATATCACAAACAGCAAATCAGGTTGCAGTGTTATCCCGCGCTAACTCGCGCTTTACTTCAATGACCAATCATAGTAAAACATTTCTTTCTATGGCAATTGCTAAATAAATAAATTTAGAAAAGTATCAAATATAAAATTACTCCTTCTAAAATTACCGATTAATTTTTGTTCTACTCACGATTTATTAGTGCCATAAACTGACTGCACATTTAATTGTAGTAAATCCCCTGTGTAGTTTAACTGGTACTTCGTGAATAAACAAAACAATTTTCATTTACTTCTGTTCTTCTTCACTCATACAACACTCACACTCCTAATTACTACACATATAAAACAATTATAATTACGCAAATGCATTAAATATTAGTCAAACATAACTTTACAACATTGTTTTGACCACGACTGCTAGCACTGTCCGTCAACTGCTGACCTCTGCCGCCTACTAGTGCAACTACGTGCGGCTCTGTAACTCAGGTCCGTGTCAGCTGGTGACATCTGTCGGTGACTCACGCCTATAACGATATCGTCCTAACAAGTGACAGGAGCGATGCGAAGGCGCTACGCCTCAATGGCCTCCAACGGTCAAACGACTTGTAACACTACAGTCAACATTGTTTATAACTTGTACTGATTAATCATGCATAATGTCAAGTGTATATTCTTTATTATGAAATGTCTTTGATCTACTGTAATGAAGTAGAAAGGTAGTGTGACATGATTACTCTTTACGAGTGAAGTTCTTTGTATTATTTGAAGGGAAGTGGTATTCAATTATCCACATTTGTCTTGACTTATTAATATGTTTATATGACGAGATTTTTTAAAATATCTTTTCTGGCAACTATGTAATAACTGTGCGAGACCTTAACTTTTCCCGGCGAATCGAATGTTCAAATAACTTACGGGTTTGCTCCCGGGTGACGTCGTCGAACACCGCCGATATTTCTACAGGAGCACACCCTGCCATTCTCGAGGCACAAATGCAAGGAAGAAAAAATGTGCAAGCAAATTCAATACCTCGGTTCATAGAGGAGAAACAAGGAAGATACCACACACAGAACAAGTGTCAACACAACCAAAGATAACCAACATCAGAAATATCGACGGTTACTATTAATCAACAGATGAGGTAGCACTAATTTTGTCCCTCTGTTTTTTGAGGAGAGACAGAGCCGGATTTCAAGCAGCATTTAAACAAACTCCACCATCTCTGTTAATAAGGTTGCTTGATAGTCTGATTTCAACAGCTTCCTTAATAACACTATCCCAATAGTTTGACGTGCAAGCCAGAATCTCCGTGTTGTTGTATTCCATAGGATGACCGGTGTCAAGGCAATGTTCTGCAACAGCGGATTTGCTCGGCTGTTGTAAGCGTGTGTGACGCTTATGTTCAACACACCGGTCTTCCACAGTCCTGATTGTCTGACCAATATATGACATGCCACAACTGCAAGGAATACGATAGACCCCAGCCTTACGCAAACCAAGATCATCTTTTACGGACACCAACAGGGCCTTAATCTTGGAAGGTGGTCGAAAAACACATTTCACATCATATTTCCGTAAAATACGGCCAATCCTGTTGGAAATGCTTCCTGCATAAGGCAAAAAGGCCGTAGACTTGGGTGCCACTTCGTTGCTATCGTCACTCACCCGTTGCGCAGAAGGCTGATGGCGCAACGCACGTTTGATCTGCCTCTCACTATAACCATTCTGACCAAAGGTGACGTTGAGATGTGATAGGTCAGCTGCCAAACTTTCAGGGTCTGAGATAACGTGGGCCCTGTGAACCAAAGTACGAAGTACTCCTTCACGCTGAGCTGGATGGTGACAACTATCAGCTCGCAGATAGAAGTCAGTGTGGGTGGGTTTCCTATAAACAGAATGTCTCAACGTACCATCAGTCTTCCTTCTGACCAACACATCAAGGAAGGGAAGGCATCCATTCTTTTCCACCTCCATAGTGAACTGAATATTCGGGTGGATTGAATTCAGATGTTCCAAACCGGTTTAAATTCTCACTGCCATGAGGCCACACAACAAAAGTATCATCTACATATCTGAAAAAACGCGCAGGTTTCAAGGTCGCTGATTCCAATGTACGTTCCTCAAAGTCCTCCACAAACAAATTGGCCACAATACTTGACGACTGGCTTCCCATTGCAACTCCATCAGTCTGTTCGTAGTACTGACCATTGAATAAAAAGTAAGTGGAAGTCAGCACATGTCGAAACAAATTTGTTAATTCGACACCAAACTTAACCTCAATTAGCTGCAACGAATCAGAGAGAGGAACGCGAGTGAAAAGGGAAACCACATCAAAACTGACTAAAATATCAGAGTCATTCAAACGCAATCTCTGCAATCTACGTTAAGAAATCTGCAGAGTTCTTAATGTGGTGTTCACGCCTACCTACTAGTGGGCTCAACAAACTAGCAAGATGTTTAGCTACACGATATGTCGGAGCACCAATATTAGAAACAATAGGCCTCAACGGGACAGCCTCCTTATGGACCTTAGGGAGGCCATATAATCTAGGTGGTACAGCACAGTAAGAATTAAGACTCTTGATAGTCTCCTGTGACACAGAACTTTTCTTCAGGAGGCTATTTGTCTTTCTCTCAACCCTCTTAGTAGGGTCAGCACCGATTTTGCGATACGCCGAATCAGAAAGTAGACACTGCATCTTTTGAATGTAATCGTGCTTGTTCAACAAAACAGTGGCGTTTCCCTTGTCCACAGGTAAAATAACAACATCAGGATCCATTCTAAGTGAACGTAAAGCAGTCGCCTCAGCTGCTGTAATGTTACACTTGGGTGGACGGGCCGCAGTCAACACACGACAAGCTTCCCTCCTAACCTCTTCCGCAGCCTCGGAAGGTAGTTTATAAACAGCCTGTTCGATAGAACTAATAAAATCAACGACTGGCAAACTCTTAGGCGTCGGTGCGAAGTTCAAACCTTTCCCCAGCACAGACAAAGCTGCGTCGTCAAACCTTTTCTCGGTGAGATTGATCACAGAACGTCGAGATTTAGAACTAGACACTGAGCCAAGGAAACGTTCAAACTTCGCCGAATGACGAGCAGTTACAGATTGCAATTCCCAGTCAGACTGCGACCAAGAGGCACCGTCCACCCAATCCCAAGAAAATTCAGAAACACTAGACGCCATCATTAAATGAAGCCGAAATAATTCCTTAGAAACAAAATCTAACTGACGGCGAGTATAGTATATCCTTTCACGAACAAGAGCTAAACCAGCACGTTGCTTGACGCGATTGGCGGCAGGAGAATTAATATGATGCACAACCTTAGCTTGCGCGTCAAACTATTGGGATAGTGTTGTTAAGGAAGCTGTTGAAATCAAACTATCAAGCAACCTTATTAACAGAGATGGTGGATTTTGTTTAAATGCTGCTTGGAATCCGGCTCTGTCTCTCCTCAAAAAACAGAGGGACAAAATTAGTGCTACCTCATCTGTTGATTAATAGTAACCGTCGATATTTCTGATGTTTGTTATTTTGGTTGTGTTGACACTTGTTCTGTGTGTGGTATCTTCCTTGTTACTCCTCTATGAACTGAGGTGTTAAATTTGCTTGCACATTTTTTCTTCCTTGCATTTGTGCCTCGAGAATGGCAGGGTGTGCTCCTGTCGAAATATCGGCGGTGTTCGACGACGTCACCCGGGAGCAAACCAGTAAGTTATTTGAACATGTAATAACTGGTTCATACTTTTATTTATGTATAAAGAAAAACCCAAAGTCGTTCCCCTCTGCAATGGAAGCGAGTTGGCGCGCTAGGAGAAGGTGGATATGTGGTGCTCAGTCTGGGCGGCAAATGAGAGAGCAGAGCAGTCAGCAGGCAGCAAGTAACCGGCGAGTAAAGAGCGCAGGTGCCGAGTGAGCCTTACAGTATTGTAATTGGAATAAAATGACCTCGGATTTAATACGCGGCTGTAAAAGGGTGCTCTCGATATGGAAAAAGCTCTAAAACTGATATTAACAACGCCAAGAAGAGGTAAACAGAGCTAATTATTGCCAATGGAATAACCACCTAGCCTCCACATGCTCGCCACTACGATTGCGCAACCACTTCCTCACACATACGAAAGGTCAGAACTGTATTACTGTATGAACCAGTAATGCTGTGTTTGCTTCTGTGGAAATATAATCCTAATACTCAAAATGTGTTTGAACAATGTGTCCATCCTGTGCACATATTCAAGTAGGATCCTATCCTCTGATGAAACCCGAGAGTGTCGTTTGCATAAAAAGCATTAACAGTTTACAGTGCATATTATTGATGTGTCGGAAACTTATGTCAGTACTCTTAATGTGCAGAGAAAGTTTACTAGGTTTTCATACATATATAAGAGACTATTTGTGTTTGAGGTTTTTGAAACTTAGCTAGAAAATGAACTTGAATATTAGTTTAGGAAAAAGTATTACTTGGAAAACAAAAGTGTTCTAATGTTTGTTGCTTTAAACTTGTTTCCAAAACTTAGCTTAGGGATTTTTTTCGGTGATAGTTGAAGTAGCGCTGTCTTTACTTTCGATCACTATACTGTACCAGCATGAACAACACTGTCACTTTCTGAATTGCTCTCACTTACACTAAAATACTCTGTATCATTAGTATTTTCCAGTAACTCATAAATTTCATTGTTGAATACATTTTTATAGCAAAAATCGCAAAAGCAAATGAATAAACAAATTTGTTAAATAACAATACTTCACAAGAAAAACAACTTTGGATGAAACAACACAATATAAACAAGTATTACTTACAAAAGGAGAACGCAGAAGCAGAGTTATCGAAAGTCGATGTTTCACTACAAAGAGGCTCAAAATTTGATATCAATGTACACATAAATTGAAATGTTGAACATCAGTACTGAGCACAGTAGCTACATCTAGCGACGAATTTTATAAGTTGAGCGAACATAAACAGTGTATCGAGGAATCAGGACTCTGACAGTACTGGCATCGGTAGGGGGTAACAGTAAATAGTAGCCTTGATATTCAAGGAGTTAATTTTATTTTACCCGCTCTCTTTGCATAGAGACTGTGTTGGATCGCTATAGAGACTTCTATACGTGCTCGGAAAGTCTCTGGAATGTCTTGTGTTACACGCTCACCTCACGGAACATCTGTCCCATGCTGGAGCATCGGCGTCGATGGTGGCGGACCGAGAACGACTGCATAACTTGATCTTTGAACAAAGAGACGTTGCAAGGCTTCGCTGTTCAAATTTTTCCCACTGACAATAGGAAGGTCTGCCAGCGGATATCAACCCAAAGGCGAGAGGGAGTGACCTGAAGGAACCACCCTTTATTCGTACTTTGCCCAAGCCAAGGACAAGCACCTAACAGGGTTGACAAGAAGCGACCACGAAGTGGCAAAGGCAATGCACGCACATTTAGTGCTGTACCCTTGGCAACAGGCTGCCGAAAATCTTGGAATTCGTCTGCTTGACGACCAAGATTGGCCCCCTTTTTACTGCTCCAAGACTTTCGAAGCAGGTCACCTGCCCTTGTTTGCAACATTACTGTTAATTTAAATAAACTTACTATCTACGGCGCACTTCAGGGGGCGAAAGTAGAAGTGGATGACAGTTTCATTACGTGAATAGCTATTTTGCCTGACCAGAATTATTACTTTTAATTATTCAATTGAAGATTGGTAACACATGGATAAACCATTTTAATTGATGATTTTACACGAATAGTTTTGTTATATGTCACCCACTCGTTCCGCCAACTGACCGTACCCTATCTATTCGTATATTGTTGTTATATATTTTTAAAGAGAGTGCGGCAGCTGCTTTATCACGCACCTATTTTGAAAAGTGCTACATTGTCACGGTCTGTCTATTTCACGTCTCATCGGAAAGCTATGTCCGTAAGTATTGCTATTTCGTAGTATTGTTTTCTGAATAACTGGCGCATAACGTATACACAGACCGGAACTGAACAAACATGATACAATAGGAATAAAAAGACAAATTCAAAGTTAAAAAATGAGTGCAGATGCAATACAAATACATAATACAGTTGTTCAGCCAGTTACATATACATGGACGAGAAGTATTCAAACGTGGTAAAACATGGAAAAATAGAGAAATTTAGAATTTCAAAAAACAGATACAAATATACCACAAACAGAGGTCCCAGTATGACATTTTCACTCTGCAGTGGAGTGTGCGCTAATATCAAACTTCCTGGCAGATTAAAACTGTGTGCCGGACCGAGACTCGAACTCGGGACCTTTGGTAGAGGACTTGCCCGTGAAAGCCGAAGGTCCCGAGTTCGAGTCTCGGTCCGGCACACAGTTTTACTCTGCCAGGAAGTTTCAGAGGTTCCAGTGTTTCTACCCTTTCAGTACTACAGGCGTAAAGTCGTGGATTTCTTGCAGCGCGACTTCAAATCGAGTATTTGGGCATTTCAAGGCTATATGGAAGATCGTTTGTTCTCTGGCTCCACACTTTCCACATGAAGGATTTTCAGCCATTCCCTATTTGAACAGTAATGTAGTGTGTATTTTCTGCCCAGTGCGGATTTTGTTGAGGTTATACGTACCTTTCTACTCTGCTAGAAAGCGGCGACTTTGACTCTGCCGGATCTTTTATGATGTTGCAGTTCCTGAGTTCTTGTCTCCATTGCGATTGCCATTGCTTGTCTATAGTAAAGTTACGAAGTTGTGTTTGTGTTATTACTGGGAATATCTTGATTTCAGTTTTAATTCCATATGTTAGTTGGTAGGTTGGGCTGAACCGGCGCGAATGTGCAATGCAGACTAATTAGAACACTTTTGAATCTGAGAGTATATAGCAGCAAGACATTTGGTCTGGGAAAGTGCTGTGTTGCTTAGAACTGGCAGCCACTAAGAGCAGAGTTTTCCTAATCAGACCCTGACGTCAAATTGTCAAATTGTTGGCATCACCTTCCTAAGAAGTAATAATTGAAACGTCTTCCAGATATTGTTTGTAGGTCTAAGTTCGATCGAGAGTTACTCCTAGATTTGTAGGTTATGTATTGTGTCTTAAGATGGTCCCTTCAAACTATATTAACAGTTGAACGTGGACCTGTCTGTTATTAGATGTAAGCCTGGAATTCTGTTTTAATCAGATTTGGCTTAAGTCCACATTTTATAAAATATTCAATTATCGTTTGGAGTTCTCCAGTGAGTGGGTCCTCTGTTTAGGCTAAGTTCGCGCTTTCTGTGCTTATTGCTACAAAGGGTGTTTCCGTAAGAGCGTGCAAAAATATAGAAGGGCGTAGAGAATGCTCCATCGAACAGTTTGACATAGGGAACCTGGGGTCGGAGAGGGCAGCTTCAGGAGATACTGAAGTAAATCTGTCTATCGCTTTGTCTAATATTATTGTAGTCCAGCTTATTTACAACTGAACGGCATACAAGTTTGCAAATGCTGTGCTGTTTATTTACATGTACATTCTTTATTTCCTGCAAGGTAACCAGGAAGACGAACCTGATTACTAGTCGGTCTACCTGGCCGTCTGAATGGCCACCTGTACTTTAGGTTCGTGCAAAGAGTTCTGCCTGTGTTGTTGGATAAGGTAATCTGGCTGTTTGTGAGAGGATGTGGATACTACATGACGGTCCACCGCCTCACTTCAGTGTGGATGTCCGCAGCCATCTCAATGCTGTGTTTCCTGGTCGCTGGACTAGAAGCGGACGTCCTATTCCACGGCCTGCGAGGTGAAATGGTTCAAATGGCTGTAAGCACTAAGAGACTTAACATCTGAGGTCATCAGTCCCCTGGACTTAGAACTATTTAAACCTAACTAACCTAAGGACATCACACACATCCATGCCCGAGGCAGGATTCGAACCTGCGACCTTAGAAGCAGCGCGGGTTCGGACTGAAGCGCCTAGAACCGCACGGCCACATCGGCCGGCCCTGCGAGGTCACCTGACCTGAATCCCCTCGATTATTTCCTTTGGCGATATCTAGAGTCGCTTGTGTATGAGACCCCAGTGGATAAGGAGATGGAAGTAGTCGCTAGAATTGTAGCTATCTGTGATGTGATTCGAAACACATCAGGGATATTTGTTGGTTGGTTGGTTGGTTTGTTTAGGGAAGGAGACCAGACAGCGTGGTCATCGGTCTCATCGGAGTAGGGAAGGATGGGGAAGGAAGTCGGCCGTGCCCTTTCAGAGGAACCATCCCGGCATTTGCCTGGAGTGATTTAGGGAAATCACGGAAAACCTAAATCAGGATGGCCGGACGTGGGATTGAACCGTCGTCCTTCCGAATGCGAGTCCAGTGTCTAACCACTGCGCCACCTCGCTCATATTTGTCAGGGAGCGCCAGAATCTTGCTCATGCTTGCATTGAGGTTGGTTGCCGTCGGTTACTGTAAGATACAGTACAAATCTACATCTACATCTACATGGATACTCTGCAAATCACATTTAAATGCCTGGCAGAGGGTTCATCGAACCACCTTCACAATTCTCTAGTATTCCAATCTCATATAGCGCGCGGAAAGAAAGAACATCTCGTGGTCGTGCGGTAGCGTTCTCGCTTCCCACGCCCGGGTTCCCGGGTTCGATTCCCGGCGGGGTCAGGGATTTTCTCTGCCTCGTGATGGCTGGGTATTGTGTGTGATGTTTAAGTAGTTCTAAGTTCTAGGGGACTGATGACCATAGATGTTAAGTCCCATAGTGCTCAGAGCCATTTTTTTTATATCTTTCCGTACGAGCTCTTATTTCCCTTATTTTATCGTGGTGATCGTTTCTCCCTATGTTGGTCGGTGTCAACAAAATATTTTCGCATTCGGAGGAGAACGTTGGTGATTGGAATTTCGTGAGAAGGTTCCGTCGCAACGAAAAACGCCTTTCTTTTAATGATGTCCAGCCCAAAGCCTGTGTCATTTCCGTGACACTCTCTCCCATATTTCGCGATAATACAAAACGTGCTGCCCTTCTTTGAAATTTTTCAAAGTACTCCGTCAGTCCTATCTGGTAAGGACCCCAAACAGCGCAGCAGTATTTTAAAAGAGGACGGACAAGCGTAGTGTAGGCAGTCTCCTTAGTAGATGTGTTACTTTTTCTACGTGTCCTGCCAATAAAAGGCAGTCTCTGGTTAGCCTTCCGCACAACATTTTCTGTGTGTTCCTTCCAATTTAAGTTGTTCGTAATTGTAATACCTAGGTATTTAGCTGAGTTTACGGCTTTTAGATTAGACTGATTTATCGTGTAAACGAAGTTTAACGAGTTCCTTTTAGCATTGAAGTGAATTACCTCACACTTTTCATTATTTAGAGGGAAGCGCAACTTTTCGCACCATTCAGATATTTTTTTCTAAATCGTTTTGCAGTTTGATTTGGTCTTCTGATGACTTTATTAGTCGATAAGCGACAGCGTCATCTGCAAACAACCGAAGATGGCTGCTCAGATTGTCTCCCAAATCATATATATGGATATGGAACAGCAAAGGGCCTGTAACGCTACCTATGGGAACGCCAGAAATCACTTATATTTTGCTCGATGACTTTCCGTCGATTGCTACGAACTGTGACCTCTCTGACAGGAAATCGCAAATCCAGCCACATAACTGAGACGATATTCCGTAAGCACGCAATTTCACTACGAGCCGCTTGTGTGGTACAGTGCCAAAAGCCTTCCGGAAATCCTGGAATACGGAATCGATCTGAAATCACTTGTCAATACCACTCATAGCACAATAACACAAATGGTATGTTCATTGGGTCATTGATCGTATTTGCAGTTAACTAAAACTAATGTAAATAAAAATGTAGACAGTAACGTGAGTTTACTCCTATTATGTCATAATCTCGACCCCAGGTTTCCTACCTCAGTGGAGCGTCCACTATGTCCTGTTAAATTTTTGCATGCTTTTACGGAAACAATGTGTATAATCTGCATACTTTCCAGTGATACCAGATACTGATTAAACCTGTGATAGTATTTCCTGTTCACTCCCGTGGAAGAAATGTTCTCATACGGTTTCGCTCCATGAAGCTGTTAACCAGTGCAGCAGGTAACCTCACGGACGCTAATTGTTCATCGCTGTTTACATACTATAGCAGGTAGTTTTACAACCATCTAACGGCGATGCATTTCTTTCGTTATATTGTTTGTTTATGGTCCTCATTCGATTGTCACGGCTGCGCAGCGTGAGATGGCACGCAGAGATTATACCTGCATTTCTAATCATTTGCATGTCCTAGGCTCGGTTTCATGTTCTGCAAATATATTATATCCCATTCGCATGATTATTTCATGGGGTTGTAACCTCCTGTACGTACAATGTTTTGAACAAACTACGTGATTATTTTCTGTCAGCAACTCGTACATAAAGCGCGAGTCACGTTGTTTCACTTCCCCCTCCTCTTGCAGGGCTTCCGTTTCCAAGGGCAAAGCGAAGTGATTCTGCCCGAGTGAGGCATCTTCCGCGTACAAATGACGCGGCGCGCGCAGTTTCCCGGAACTGGCCGGCAGGTAGGGCTGAAGCCGTTACGTCAGAGGCCGCGGCGGCTCCTCTGATGTCGTTCCCGGCAGGTGTTTTTTATCTGGCTGCCGCGCAGCGTCTGCATCCGCCCCCAGGCGGCTTCATCTCGACAACAGCCGCCGTGGCCGAGCACTCGCGGAAGTGTCCGGAGCCGCTTGCCACATCTTCCGTATCCTTCGTGTCATCTCTACGTGTCCGTCGGTTTACTTTACTGTCAGCTCGCAAGTGACCCACACTGTGGTGAAAAACGTCACGGGACAGCGATATACACACATGCACATGGCGGTAGTATCGCATACGCAAGGTGTAAAAGGACACTGCATTCGCGGAAATGTCATTCGTACTCGGGCGAGTCACGTGAAGAGATCTCCGACGTGATTATGGGCGCACGAGCAGATGGAGCTAGACGCATGGGACATTCCATTTCGGAAATGGTTAGCGAATTCAGCACCGGCAACTCTACGCAAACTCCGCTGTTCGGAGTCGTTAAGAGAAGGCCTTTTGGTCACTGCACTGTCTGTGGTGAGAGGTAATGCCGGAAATTTGGTATTCTCGGAACACTCTCGATGCTGTGGATCTTACCCATAAAATCACCAACATTTTCAAAAGACAGGGAATAAACATAGCATACACAACAGACAATTCTATACGAAATACACCTCAAAACTGACAAAAAAACAGAGACATATACCAGAAAGCAGATATATATCAGCTATAGTGTAACACTTGTGAAGCCACATACATAGGGCAAACAGGGAGAACATTTGATGTCACATACAAAGAACACTGGAAATATGGGACAAACCACTCCGCATTTGCAGAACACCTAAGAGAAAATGACCACAAACCAACCGCTAGAGAAGATCACATGAAAATAATTAGAATCAACAACAAAAAACACCTCCTAACCATGCAAGAAAATTACCACATACAGAAAAGCAAAGCAAAGGGGAAAATCCTGTTGAATGACCAAGTACACATGCCAAGCAATTCATTATTTACACTAATAGATAAAATATTAGAATAACGTTCGCAAAAAGGATAAATATAATAATACTGTCAAATATAATAATAGAACCCAACATGTTTACACTCACTCATCCATGAATCCCTCCACAAAAAACCGGTTCTATCCCCCTCTCTCTCTCACTCGTACACACACACGGTATAAACATCATAAATAGAAGATAGTCCCAAACATACACTTCGTTAGATTGGCAACAAATAGGTAAACATACCAAAGAAGATGAAACACATAATGGAGTCGCAATATTTATGTTGTGAAAAACAGTGTACGACGAAATAGTTGTACCGAGTGACAAAAGAACAATAGTCCACCACAAAAAAGAGTGAGAAACATGATGAACAGTGTGTGGAAGGCGAAAACGCAAAGATGTGATTATATGGCAGTGATTAAAATGGTAGTGCGACCTCCAGATCAGATGTGAGGAAACGCAAATCAGCAAATCGTACGCATTTACTTTTTTTACAAAAAAAATCGCGACGTGGTTTAATAATCTAAAACTGTATCGTTATAGATCCTACTGTTGTTGCCTTGGAACAGGGCACGGCGAAAGGCGTATCGGATAAAGTAACTGGCACAGGAAAAGGCAGTTTTATTTACAAAACAAGTAAGAGTCAATATCCTTGACGATAAAGTCGTAATAAGAATGTGTACCAAAAATCGAAATTAAAATGTATCGAAAAAATGCTTCCTACTGCGGCAGAAGAAAAGCCGACTCACAAGTTACCAAATGCCACACAATTGCATATATATTTCATATCATTACATATATATTTCATGAGTTATATAGTTCCCGGTAAATTTAAAAATGTTGTTTTGAAAAAAATTAGCCTTTAAATTTCAATTTTGGTTTTTAATATTGTCACTGAACATTGCCGGAACCGTACAGTTAGCCTTTTTGTCACCGAACCCCTCTCATTTTGACGAAATTGTATAGATTAAATGGCTTCTGATTACTGATCGAAACGTTTCCTGCACGACTGAGATTGCTTTTGTTTGTCATTTTCAAACACTCACCTCATACTTGCCATAAAAACTTCAACGCTTAAATAATGTCCTGGTTCCAACTTCATACACTCCTGGAAATGGAAAAAAGAACACATTGACACCGGTGTGTCAGACCCACCATACTTGCTCCGGACACTGCGAGAGGGCTGTACAAGCAATGATCACACGCACGGCACAGCGGACACACCAGGAACCGCGGTGTTGGCCGTCGAATGGCGCTAGCTGCGCAGCATTTGTGCACCGCCGCCGTCAGTGTCAGCCAGTTTGCCGTGGCATACGGAGCTCCATCGCAGTCTTTAACACTGGTAGCATGCCGCGACAGCGTGGACGTGAACTGTATGTGCAGTTGACGGACTTCGAGCGAGGGCGTATAGTGGGCATGCGGGAGGCCGGGTGGATGTACCGCCGAATTGCTCAACACGTGGGGCGTGAGGTCTCCACAGTACATCGATGTTGTCGCCAGTGGTCGGCGGAAGGTGCACGTGCCCGTCGACCTGGGACCGGACCGCAGCGACGCACGGATGCACGCCAAGACCATAGGATCCTACACAGTGCCGTAGGGGACCGCACTGCCACTTTCCAGCAAATTAGGGAAACTGTTGCTCCTGGGGTATCGGCGAGGACCATTCGCAACCGTCTCCATGAAGCTGGGCTACGGTCCCGCACACCGTTAGGCAGTCTTCCGCTCACGCCCCAACATCGTGCAGCCCGCCTCCAGTGGTGTCGCGACAGGCGTGAATGGAGGGACGAATGGAGACGTGTCGTCTTCAGTGATGAGAGTCACTTCTGCCTTGGTGCCAATGATGGTCGTATGCGTGTTTGGCGCCGTGCAGGTGAGCGCCACAATCAGGACTGCATACGACCGAGGCACACAGGGCCAACACCCGGCATCATGGTGTGGGGAGCGATCTCCTACACTGGCCGTACATCACTGGTGATCGTCGAGGGGACACTGAATAGTGCACGGTACATCCAAACCGTCATCGAACCCATCGTTCTACCATTCCTATACCGGCAAGGGAACTTGCTGTTCCAACAGGACAATGCACGTCCGCATGTATCCCGTGCCACCCAACGTGCTCTAGAAGGTGTAAGTCAACTACCCTGGCCAGCAAGATCTCCGGATCTGTCCCCCATTGAGCATGTTTGGGACTGGATGAAGCGTCGTCTCACGCGGTCTGCACGTCCAGCATGAACGCTGGTCCAACTGAGGCGCCAGGTGGAAATGGCATGGCAAGCCGTTCCACAGGACTACATCCAGCATCTCTACGATCGTCTCCATGGGAGAATAGCAGCCTGCATTGCTGCGAAAGGTGTATATACACTGTACTGGTGCCGACATTGTGCATGCTCTGTTGCCTGTGTCTATGTGCCTGTGGTTCTGTCAGTGTGATCATGTGATGTATCTGACCCCAGGAATGTGTCAATAAAGTTTCCCCTTCCTGGGACAATGAATTCACGGTGTTCTTATTTCAATTTCCAGGAGTGTATAATTAACGCCATCTCTTTCTCAGCTGTCCCATGCCTCCCCCTCCTGAGCTCTTGTACTTATTTAAGACTGGTACGCGTGCTTTCAGGCTGTTTACCATAAACCAATTATGTTACGAAGAGAGAACTTGCTGAGAATAGTATTTCAGTTGATACCAATGCCGTCTGTGCGAAAATCCGAAACTAACAAAAACCCTATTCCGTCGGTAACTGTTATGGTATTACATCGTTTGCATTCGAGCTTCTCATGCTCCAGACTCCTATACAGTAGATAGTAATTTGAACTTATTTTGACATTTATGGCACACTTTATGTGAATGAATATGAAGATAAGATCGCTAAGAAATATTTTAAGCCAATAAAAATGAGGGTAAAAAGAATTTCTACTCTGGTCTACCAGCTCAATACCACGAATATCACTTATTTTGGTGTCGGCCGCGGTGGTCTCGCGGTTCTAGACGCGCAGTCCGGAACCGCGCGACTGCTACGGTCGCAGGTTCGAATCCTGCCTCGGGCATGGGTGTGTGTGATGTCCTCAGGTTAGTTAGGTTTAAGTAGTTCTAAGTTCTAGGGGACTGATGACCACAGCTGTTAACTCTCATAGTGCTCAGAGCCATTTGAACCATTTGAACTTATTTTGGTGGGTCTTCCTTTAAAGACATCCTAATTTCGAAAATGGAGGTAGAAGGGAAGACAAGTGTGTAACACCCCGTCAACATTGAGGTTATCAGAGATGCAGTACAACCTCGGCTTAAGGAAGAATGGGTGTGCATTTTGAAAGGAGTCGACTCGGAATGTTCTTTAAGCGAGTTTCTGTAAGTCATGGAACATTTAATCCTGGATGCCCAGACAAGGATTTGAGCTTCCGTCCCCGCGAATGCGAGCCCAGAATGCTGATCACTGCCCAACCTCGCTCGGTCCTAATTTCCACTCACTTTCCTAGATCACAGTCGAACAGTCCAGGAGCTGTCTATTAAGAATTGTGGAGTGGCTTAGAGGTTGCAAGTTTCCAGTAAACATTCACTGCAGTTAGTAATGTTGTCTTTCAATCTAACTCACACTGTAAGCTTTCCAACTAGGATCACAAAATCCTCAAGGACAGCCATTGATAACATTTTTATAGACAAATCAAAGGAACAAAATCATATCATAAAACCTGTAATAAATGGACTATCAGATCATGACATGCAGCTCCTTGTTTTAGATGTAAATTCTGAGCAGATTATCAAGACTGCTAAATCTGAGTACAGGAGAGTAGTCAGTCAACCAAAAATTGAGTGTTTTAGAAAACTGCTCAAAGATATGAACTGGAAAGATGTTTGTAGTGCCCATGACATGAATGAAAAATATAATACATTCATCAACAATGTCAGTACCATGTTTGAAAACTGTTTTCCTCTAAAAGTTACTCAAATTAAACAGAAGTCTGTAATAAAACCATGGATTACACAAGGAATAAAGATTTCCTGTAAGACAAAAAGGAAAATGTATCTGTCGACCAAGAATACCTCCAATACTGAAAATTTAGCTAAATACAAAGAATACTGTAAAATATTAAAAAAAGTAATTCAGACATCTAAGCAAATGCACTACGAGAAGAAGATAGCAATGTCAGGGAACAAAATAAAAACAATATGGGATATAGTGAAAGAGGAGACTGATAGAACCAAAAAGGAACAGGAGCAAATAGCATTAAGGGTAGATGACACATTAGTAACCGATGGGCACAGTGTGGCAAATCTATTTAACAAGTACTTTATATCCATTACTGATAGAATAGGATTGTCAGGATCAGTAAATAATGCCCTTGAATATCTGAAACTAGCCTTTACAAATAGCTTCAGCTACATGAATATGTCACTCACTTCACCAAAAGAAATAACTTCCATAATAAAATCTTTGAAAACAAAGCTTTGTAGTGGTTACGATGAAATATCAACAAAGTTAATTAAGGCATGTTCTTGTGAGTTTAGTACAATTCTAACTTACTTGTGTAACCAGTCAATTATAACTGGGACATTTCCTGACTGGCTAAAATATGCAGATGTTAAGACTCTATTCAAGAAAGGGGATAAAGAGATACCATCAAACTAAAGACCGATTTCACTTTGGCCAGCATTCTCAAAAATTTTAGAAAAAGTGATGTACAGGCAGCTTCTCAACCATCTGATCACAAACAACATATTATCAAGAACACAGTTTTGATTTCTGAAAGGTTCTGATATCGAAAAGGCTATTTACACCTACAGTGAAAATGTACTTAATTCATTAAATAACAAATTACAATCAGCAGGTATTTTCTGTGATTTGTCAAAGGCATTTGATTGTGTGAACCACAACATCCTTTTAAATAAATTAGAATTCTATGGTGTCACGGGCAGTGCTGCAAAATGGTTCAAGTCATACCTAGCTAACAGGAAACAAAGCGTGTCAGTACATGTGGTGTCCCACAAGGATCCATCTTAGGGCCATTGCTTTTTCTTGTGTACATTAATGGTCTCTCATCAGTTACACTGCCAGAAGCAGAGTTCGTTTTGTTTGCAGATGACACAAGTATTGCAATAAATAGTATGTCAAGTGTAGTTCCAGAAAGATCTGCTAATGCTATTTTCATGGATATTAATAAATGGTTTAAAGCCAACTCATTGACATTAAACTTTGAAAAGACTCACTACCTGTAAGAGGTTTCCACCCAGCATATGCATAAAGTATGTAGAAGAGCAGATAGAAGAGGTTGACAGTCTTAAATTCCTGGGATTACAACTTGATAATAAATTCAGTTGGGAGGAGCACACCACAGAACTGCAGAAACGCCTTAACAAATCTGTATTTGCAATTTGAGTGTTAGCAGACATAGGCGACATAAAAATGAAAAAGCTTGCATACTTTGCCTACTTTCATTCCATAATGTCATACAGTATAGTATTTTGGGGTAACTCTTCAAGTCAAACAAAAGTTTTCAGAGTCCAAAAGCACGTAATACGTATTATTTGTGGAGTAAATTCACGGACGTCATGTAGAAACCTCTTCAAAGAACTGGGTATACTAACCACTGCCTCTCAGTATATTTACTCCTTAATGAAATTTGTCCTAAATAATGTATCTCTTTTTCCAACAAATGGTTCAAATGGCTCTGAGCACTATGGGACTCAACTGCTGAGGTCATAAGTCCCCTAGAACTTAGAACTACTTAAACCCAACTAACCTAAGGACAACACACACATCCATGCCCGAGACAGGATTCGAACCTGCGACCGTAGTGGTCGCGCGGTTCCAGACTGTAGCGCCAGAACCGCTCGGCCACCAGCGGCCGGCTCTTTTTCCAACAAACAACTCAGTTCATACATAGAATACCAGGAACAAAAATGATCTGCACAAAGACTTAAAAGCACTTACTTTAGTTCAAAAAGGGGTCCACTACTCAGGAACACTCATCTTCAATAATTTGCCAGTAAACATAAAAAAATTAACAAATAAAGATCAATTTAAAAGGAGCCTGAAAGACTTACTAGCGGCCAACTCCTTCTACTCCATAGACGAATTTTTTAATAGAAAAAAATGATGTATATTTTCATACTATTAGTATTGTTATTTCAGCTAAAAAAAAAAGTTGACATGTTCTACATCCACATCTACATCTACATCCCCTCAGCATGGATCTATGGAACGAAAAACTAATCTAATCTAATCTCCCATGGGAAACACAATGTTGCCAACCCATGGATGGATTCATGCACACATTTATTCAGTCATGACCCTGGAGGCGAAATTAGTGATGTTGTTTGTAATGACGTTTTGTATTGCTACTACAGTGAATTTCTATGACGCTTTGGTTTATATTTTTATATTGCACTCAGAGTAATACATTATATATAGTTTCTTTATACTGTAAGGTGTTCTGTAAACTGCCCCCAGGGAAATCTGCGCCCAGGAAAGGTCAAGGAAATGTCCACTGATGCCCCTGTCCAAACTCCGCGTCTTTCCCGGCAGGTAGGAGCGACGAGGGCTCTTACATAGTGTCCTGACAAAGACTGGCGCTACTCGAAGAAGAACTGCAATGCCAAAGATTTTACAATTGGGTGTGGTCATAACTTGGTTTACTTTCCGTCGGATGCAATCACGAATTTTACTTATGACCGGATCTTCAGAAACGACCATGAAAAACATGAAAACTAAATAGCAAACATAGAAATTAAAAATTGTTTCTCTTCTGCTTGACGAAGCACACTTTAAAATAAATGGGAAATACAATATGGTTCATGTAACGCACATAAGATGCGTTGCGATACTAACTTAGAAGCCACGAGGATGCCCATACACTGAGTGAGTCCTTGATGATGTGACAAACTTTCGGGGTTGACTGAGAAAGGTAAATGAATCAATTTGAAGTAAGGAACACTGATCCGGAAATGATCGAGTCGGAAGGTATAAGCTAAAATCTTTCTGGTACCTTTGATAGATGAATACATGTACTGGTACTGTTGTTACTAAGACTGTAGGTAGACAACTTTCAGAAGTGGTACTATGGACCAAAAGAAGAAAACAATGTCAAGAAAACCTGGGTTCTAAAACACGTCTCTTCTCCCGAAGAAGTTGACATAACTCTAAAACTGCTTGCCATACAATCTTCACATGGAATCGCCCAGCACACGTGACGTAAGGTGCACGTGGTTTCTCGTCTTACTCCTATAGCCACATGCGCTCGTTCTCCATACGTGACTTCTTAAAATGAAAACAGATTTCTTCGTAAATATAACCCTGCACATCATTGTAATCATTACCAAGTGGAAGATGTATGAGAATTTTCTTCTTCTCCTTCTTCTTTTTCTCCTACTTATGCACTTCAACGCTTAAATAGTGTCCTGGTTCCAACTTCATATAATTAACGGCATCTCTTTCTCAGCTGTCCCATGTCTCCCCTCCTGAGCTCTTGTACTTGTTTAAGACTGGTACTCTGTCTTCTCCCCATTCTTCCCTGTATTCTTCAACCTTCTCATTTGAATTACAAATTCCCAATTCTGCCCGGATGCCATCATTTTTTATGTGGACCCTCCTTGCGGAACCTCTGATAGTTCCCAAAAATTTCATTTCTGTTGGCTGTATCTCATTTTTGTGTCTTTTTTCTCAGTCCAGCATTTGCTTTCATAAAGAAACACGCACACTGCTATTGTTTCATTCGGTGTGTGGCTTTTTTAACTTTACTTTTCCAGGTATCATTTTTATTTCCACATATACACTGAAATTTGTTGGTTTTTTTATGGCGTTGTGTACGTCCAGAGTTACGCCACCGCCTAAATAGCTGGAGCTAGAGACCTGCTCAAGGGCAACAATCTTAGATCGGAGTTTTCGTTGTGGGCCATAAGTTATATTTTAGTAGAACTTTTTTTTACACTCTGTTATCTTGCCAACTCATATAACTTGTAAACAGGGTGTTGTAAGCCTACATGTGCATTTTTAACACTATTGCACGTAGACCATGGCATGTAGATGGTAGTTCGTTTTCAGCTGTATACCTTGATGGACTTTGTTCCTCCAGATTGTTTAAATGGCTCAAGTGCCTCTAAGCACTATGGTACTTAACTTCTGAGCTCATCAGTCCCCTATACTTAGAACTACTTAAACCCAACTAATCTAAGGACATTACATACATCCACGCCCGAGGCAGGATTCGAACCTGCGACCGTAGCAGCTGCGCGGTTCCGGACTGAAGCGCCTAGAACCGCTCAGCCACAGCTGCCGGCTTCAGATTGTTATAAGTTCTTCCATTCAGATGTCAGAAAGAGGATTATAAAATCGTATATTAAGTAAGATGCACTTTAAAAGGGCAGGATATGAATCATAAAATAACTTACGTAAAACCAAACAAAACTTCTTTTAAGGTACCATTGCGTACATGATTTTTCTTATCAGGGCAGAAGGAAAAGCGGAATTTAAGCGTTAAAACGACTAGCAGTGCAATATTCGTGTATAGAGGGCACATCATAGAATGCTCTGCCTACTGTATAGCGATGATGTTCCTTCATCAGCAGGGTGTTTCCCTTGCCGGTCACTTGCACGGCGGCGACGACGCGGCTACGAGTAGGAGTCACAGCACGTCACTGCGGGTAATACGGAGCGTTCCATTTGGACGAGGGCTCTCAGGGTGCAGGTGGGCCGTGACTTAGTGAACAGGTAGTGGCCAGCGACAATCGGGGCAAATTTCAAAGATTTGTGGTTCGCCGCAAATTCCACTGACCACAGATATTGTGTCTCTTCCATTGCGAGCAGTTATAATAACATGTGATTTTGATTTAATTTCTCACTGAAGACAGAGTGAAGGCCGGAGTGAAAATATAATCGGGCAGCCGGCCGAAGTGGCCGTGCGGTTAAAGGCGCTGCAGTCTGGAACCGCCAGACCGCTACGGTCGCAGGTTCGAATCCTGCCTCGGGCATGGATGTTTGTGATGTCCTTAGGATAGTTAGGTTTAACTAGTTCTAAGTTCTAGGGGACTAATGACCTCAGCAGTTGAGTCCCATAGTGCTCAGAGCCATATAATCGGGCGACACGAAATTATCAGGTAATTTTACACTACTGGCCATTAAAATTGCTAAACCACGAAGATGACGTGCTACAGACGCGAAATTTAACCGACTGGAAGAAGATGCTGTGATATGCAAATGATTAGCTTTTCAGAGCATTCACACAAGGTTGGCGCAGGTGGCGACACTTACAACGTGCTGACATGAGGAAATATTTCTCATACACAAACAGCAGTTGACCGGCGTTGCCTGGTGAAACGTTGTTGTGATGCTTCGTGTAAGGAAGTGAAATGCGTACCATCACGTTTCCGACTTTGATAAAGGTTGGATTGTAGCCTTTCGCGATTGCGGTTTATCGTATCGCCACATTGATACTCGCGTTGGTCGAGATCCAATGACTTTTAGCAGAATATGGAATCGGTGGCTTCAGGAGGGTAATACGGAACGCCGTGCTGGATCCCAACTGCCTCGTATCACTAGCAGTCGATATGACAGGCATCTTATCCGCATGGCTGTAACGGATCGTGCAGCCACGTCTCGACCCATGAATCAACAGATGGGGACGTTTGCAAGACAACAACCATCTGCAAGAATAGTTCGATGACGTTTTGCAGCAGCACACGGACTATCTGCTCGGAGACCATGGCTGCGGTTACCCTTGACGCTGCACCACAGACAGGAGCGCCTGCGATGGTGTACTCAACGACGAACCTGGGTGCAGGAATGGCAAAACGTTATTTTTTCGGACGAATACAGGTTCTGTTTACAGCATCATGATGGTCACATCCGTGTTTGGCGACATCGCGGTGAACGCACATTGGAAGCGTGTATTCGTCATCGCCATACTGGCGTATCACCCGGCGTGATGGTATGGGGAGCCACTAGTTACACGTCTCGGTCACCTCTTGTTCGCATTGACGGCTCTTTGAACAGTGCACGTTACATTTCAGATGTGTTAGACCCGTGGCTCTACCCTTCATTCGATCCCTGCGAAACCCTACATTTCAGCAGGATAATGCACGACCGCATGTTGCAGGTCCTGTACGGGCCTTTCTGGATACAGAAAATGTTCGACTGCTGCCCTGGCCAGCACATTCTCCAGATCTCTCACCAATTGAAAACGTCTGGTCAATGGTGGCCGAGCAACTGGCTCGTCACAATACGCCAGTCACTACTCTTGACGAACTGTAGTATCGTGTTGAAGCTGCATGGGCAGCTGTACCTGTACACGCCATCCAAGCTCTGTTTGATTTAATGCCCAGGCCTATCAAGGCCGTTATTACGGCCAGAGGTGGTTGTTCTGGGTACTGATTTTAATGACAAGCAGTGTATAATACCAAGCACTGTTGAAGAAGGCAGACGTGAAGAATTAAACGAAAATTGCACTCTACACCTTGAAATTTAGAGGACGTACTTGAGCACACGAAACTTGGAGGAGGTTTCTCGGGAGGTCGCATCACGCATTCAGAGGCGCGGCAGGACGGCGGCTGCTCAGAAATTCACGCTGACCCGCCTCGGACGCGGCACACAACTTTGGATTGGCGTGCGGCGCTGTGGCGTCCCCTGGAAGCGCTCCAGGGACTCAGTCGCTGACAAGGGCGTCCGCAGCATCTCCAGGCAGAATCCCTCCTTGTCTGCATGGCCGGCGCACTCTTCACTGTCAGGCGAGGAGGTCGCGGTTCCCCAGGTCTCCCCGCGGCAACATCGGCGCTGACCTCGCATTGCGACTCGTACTGTACGTACCCTACCCCACCTGAGCAGCGACGGGCCGGTCGCTGACGTCTTCTGGGTACCGCGCCGCCAGACCACGACGCAGAAACCTGTGGCTGTCTCGCGTCTGTTGTCCATTTTATTACGCGTTTTGCATTTGAGGTTTTAAAGACGATTTCACTCTTTCTCGGCGTATTCCACTGATGAATTCTTTTCGGATTATCAGCCGAGTGGTAGCGTCGTCTTGTCGCCACGTTTCAATGAGTTTCGTACCCTTGATCTTCGCCACGAATGTTTCAATGAGTTTTTCCAGAAGATGATGGGTACGAAACTCATTGAAACGTTGCGACAAGACGAGGCCACCACTCGGCTGACAACCCGAGAAGAATTCATCAGGTTTTAGACACGTTAAGCGATGATACTTTCTAGTACACTTGGCTTACTAAGGAATACATGAATTAAATTGTGTCTTCTTATTTTTCTCCTTTCTTTCCAGGAGTTCTTCATGTTTTTCTCTTCTTCCTTCTGTCCATACTGCACCAGTCTTTTCCTTTCTTTTTCCTCGAAGCCCTTGAAACTTTTTACTTTTGCTCCGAACTTTTCGCTTTCTCGTATTTCTTCCTCCGTTATTTACATATCTCTGAGATCTGCTTCAATTTCTTTGATCCGTGGCATTGATGTTTTTGCGTTTCTATCAACAAAGTTAAAAATTCTCTGTGTTACCCTCTTTTTATCTAGCAATTTTAGCTGTCCATAGACTACTACTCTTCTTCATTATGTCTGATATATAGCACAAATTTCATTATTACCTATTGTTAGCCGGCCGCTGTGGCCGAGCCGTTCTAGGCGCTTCAGTCTGGAACTGCCCGACCACTATGGTCGCAGGTTCGAATCCTGCCTCGGCCATGAATGTGTGTGATGTTCTTAGGTTGTTGTTGTTTTTGTGGTCTTCAGTCCTGAGAATGGTTTGATGCAGCTCTCCATGCTACTCTATCCTGTGCAAGCTTCGTCATCACCCAGTACCTACAGCAACCTACATCCTTCTGAATCTGCTTGGTGTATTCATCTCTTGGTCTCCCTCTACGATTTTTACCCTCCACACTGCCCTCCAATACTAAACTGGTGATCCCTTGATGCCTCAGAACATGCCCTACCAACCGATCCCTTCTTCTAGTCAAGTTGTGCCACAAACTTCTCTTCTGCCCAATCCTATTCAACACCTCCTCATTAGTTATGTGATCTACTCATCTAATCTTCAGCATTCTTCTGTGGCACCACATTTCAAAAGCTTCAATTCTCTTCTTGTCCAAAATATTTATCGTCCATGTTTCACTTCCATACATGGCTACACTCCATACAAATACTTTCAGAAACGACTTCCTGACACTTAAATCTATACTCGATGTTAACAAATTTTTCTTCTTCAAAAACGCTTTCCTTGCCATTGCCAGTCAACATTTTATATCCTCTCTACTTCGACCATCATCAGTTATTTTGCTCCCCAAATAGCAAAACTCCTTTGCTGCTTCAAGTGTCTCATTTCCTAATCCAATTCCCTCAGCATCACCTGACTTAATTCGACTACATTCCATTATCCTCGTTTTGCTTTTGTTGATGTTCATCTTATATCCTCCTTTCAAGACACTATCCATTCCGTTCAACTGCTCTTCCAAGTCCTTTGCTGTCTCTGACAGAATTACAATGTCATCGGCGAACCTCAAAGTTTTTATTTCTTCTCCATGGATTTTAATACCTACTCCGAATTTTTCTTTTGTTTCCTTCACTGCTTGCTCAATATACAGATTGAGTAACATCGGGGAGAGGCTACAACCTTGTCTCACTCCCTTCCCAACCACTGTTTCCCTTTCATTTCCCTCGACTCTTATAACTGCCATCTGGTTTCTGTACAAATTGTTAATAGCTTTTCGCTCCCTGTATTTTACCCCTGACACCTTCAGAATTTGAAAGAGAGTATTCCAGTCAACATTGTCAATAGCTTTCTCTAAGTCTACAAATGTTAGAAACGTAGGTTTGCCTTTCCTTAATCTAGCTTCTAAGATAAGTCGTAGGGTCAGTATTGCTTCATGTGTTCCAATATTTTTACGGAATCCAAACTGATCTTCTCCGAGGTCTGCTTCTACTAGTTTTCCCATTCGTCTGTAAAGAATTCGTGTTAGAATTTTGCAGCAGTAACTTATTAAACTTACAGTTCGGTAATTTTCACATCTGTCAACACTTGCTTTCTTAGGTTAGTTATGTTTAAGTAGTTCTAAGTTCTAGGCGACTGATGACGTCAGATGTTAAGTCTCATAGTGCTCAGAGCCATTTGAACCATTTGAATCTATTGTTATTGCATTATTTATTTATTTACTCGTTGAGCATTTACAAAGATAAATACGGTAATTGTTAAGCATAACAAAGCGTCTACAATATTCTTACAGCTCTGTACTGCATTCCAATATTCTTCACTAATGTTCTTATAATTCCATACTACACTATGTAATCAAAAGTATTTGAATACCTGTTAGTGGACATAAATATGCAGTGTGTCTACCCTTCGGCTTTGTGAATGCTTGAATTCTGCTGTCGCTACTTTCGATGGTCTGGCGACCTATTATTCCTCAAGAGCCAGACAAGGTAGCGGTATTGGGTACTGAGGACTAGAGTGAAATCGACGTGTCTACTTATCCCAAATGTCTTCCATTGCGTTCAGGTCAAGACCCTGGGCAAAGCCGGCCGGGGTGGCCGAGCCGTTCTAGGCGCTACAGTCTGGAGCTGCGCGACCGCTACGGTCGCAGGTTCGAATCCTGCCTCGGGCATGGATGTGTGTGATGTCCTTAGGTTAGTTAGGTTTAAGTAGTTCTAAGTTCTAGGGGACTGATGACCTCAGCAGTTAAGTCCCATAGTACTCAGAGCCATTTGAACCATTTTGAACCCTGGGCAAGTCAGTTGATTTCTAGAAAATTGTTGTCCACACACATTTGCATCACAGACGCCGCTTTATGACAGGATGCGTTGCCATGCTGACAGAGTCAGCACAGAACGCAGTGCCTGGACGGCAGGGCACGTGTGTGGGGAGAGTGGTGGTGGTGGGGGCTGCGGGCAGGCGCTGCAGGGGAAACGCCGAGCGCTGGAGCGGAAGTGCAGTTCTACACACATTTTTTCTGAATATTATGCAGGGTCCCTCTGCACCCACACCTGCGTGTTGACCACTCGAAAAGATCTGTGACTTCTGGTTTGGTTAGTGTCTAAATAGAACTTCGCCGGAAATGCAGCGATTTATTTGCGTCTGCCTTGTTAACTATTTGTAAGTTTCAGAGAAATGTCTTGTTGCCATGTTAAAATTTTCGTCTTTTGCCAAAATACAGCGGAGTTTACACAGTCTCACCTCACTGACATGGTATGTAGATGGAGTTATGAGAGAATTTTGTAACAGTTGTTTATTAAGTCTGTTAAGTGAGGAACTGAAAAGTAAGAGAGAGAGATGTCACGTGTCTAGGGTCTAATGTTTGGTAGACTGCTCGGCTGGTGCAAGTCTTTTGAGTTGACGTCACTTCGGCGATACGGATGAGATGATGAAGACAACACAAAACCCAGTCCCTGAGAGGAGAAAATCTCCGATCCAGCTGGGAATCGAACCCGGGCCCCTTAGCATGGCATTCCATTGTGTTGACCACTCAGCTATCAAGGTAGATATTGAAATGTAAGGTCAGTATTTTATGAAAAAGCACATCCTCAATACAAAATAATCATGTAACATCTTTAGTTATGTCGTTCCAAAGCCCATAGCAATTCGAGTTTCACCAGCTATCGATGGCCCTTAAAAATTACATTATTTCACCGAACAACTTTGCAGTTGGTGGAATATCACGATAGAGAGATCTGCGTAATAACCAGACAGCAAAGTACGATACTCTTTGTGTGCTATCATTTGCCAAAGTCTCATTTGCACATCTCAAACCGTTTATGATGTACGAGGTGCGGCTAGAAAAAAACCGGACTGATGCTGGAAAAACATTTATTTACAATTATTTACAATTTCATGTTATCTCCTTCAATGTACTCTCCTCCTCGGTCTCTACACCGCTCCATACGAATTTTCCACTGTTCATAGCAATGCTGCAGATCATTTTCGGTAAATCCATACATTACTTCCGTCGCTTTTTCTTTTACTGCTTCAACAGTCTCAAATCTAGTTCCTTTCAAAGCTGACTTGACTTTAGGGAAAACAAAAAAGTCACAGGGGGCCAAATCAGGTGAGTAGGGTGGATGATCTAAGATGGGAATGTTGTGTTTTGCCAAAAACGTCTTCACTGACAACGCACTGTGAGCTGGGGCATTGTCTTGGTGAAGGATCCATGACTTTTCTCTCCACAAATCGTTCCGTTTTCCCCGTACTCGCTCACGTAGGGTAGCCAGGACGCTAATGTAGTAATGCTGATTCACTGTTTGTCCCTCTGGTACCAAATCAATGTGCACAATCCCTTTGATGTCAAAAAAAAAAAACAATCATCATTGCCTTGAATTTCGATTTTGACATTCGTGCTTTTTTTTGTCGTGGAGAACCAGGAGTTTTCCAATGCATCGATTGGCGTTTAGTTTCGGGATCGTAAGTAAAAAACCACGATTCATCGCAAGTAATAACATTTTGTAAGAAGGTGGGATCGCTTTCAAAGTTTTCCAGGATGTCAGAACAAATCATTCTTCGGCGTTCCTTCTGTTCAATTGTGAGACACTTTGGAACCATTTTTGAACACACTTTGTTCATGTTGAAACTTTCATGAAGAATCTGCCTAACACTTTCCTTGTCAACTTCTGTTAACTCAGACACTGCTCTGATTGTTAAACGGCGATCTTGTCGAACAAGTTTACCGATTTTTTCAATGTTTGCATCAGTTTTTGTTGACAATGGTCTGCCAGTGCGAGTGTCATCACTGGTGTCTTCGCGGCCATCTTTAAATCGTTTAAACCACTCAAACACTTGTGTTCGCGATAAACAATTATCGCCGTACACTTGTTATAACATTACAAACGTTTCACTTGCAGATTTTCCTAGTTTGAAACAAAATTTGATGTTAACACGCTGTTCTTTCTGTACACTCAACATTTTCCGACGCACAGACAAAACGTCAACTACTTAAAACAGACGCCACGGGCAGACTGAGTGCAGGAGGCAGATGAAACTCGAGCAGTAGGCGGAGCGAGAGTCACGTGACAGGCCACGCGACTTTCAGCCTTATTGCATTCGTTTTATTGTTTCACCAGTACTAGTCCGGTTTTTTTCTAGCCACACCTCGTATGAGAGATGTTGTGAATATTTCGCTCTGGCTTCATCATCGAGTGAGGTGGTCCAGTGGTTAGCGCTCTGGACTCACATTTGGGCGGACGACGACTCAAAGCCGCCTCCGACTATTCTGATTTAGCTTTTTCCGTGATTTTCGTAAATCACTTCAGGCAAATGCGGGGAATACTCACTGCCAGCTTCCTTCCCCATGCTTTACCAATCCGATGGGACCACTGACCTAACTGTTCGGTCCCCTCCTCCAAACCAGCCTATCTGGCTTTATCGTTGGAGTGACGCGATCGCAATTGAGCGTGGTGCGTCAGATCAGTTTTCCCGAAATTTGTGACACATCGAGACCTTCATCCAACTATAAAGAAAAATTCAATTCTATCGCTTGCTCCTTGGCTTGCAGTGACGCGTGGTCGGGCATGGTTAACCGGATTTGGCATGTTAATGTTAAGGGGTGCCTGAATGCCCTTCCTGCCGCCACCCCATACCCCCAGGGATGGAGTTAGTGGACCCCAGCTGTCTGCGTCTAGTGTAAATCGTGAAATAGCGTGAATGTGTTTAAAATGTCTGCGAGTCGTGTAACTGAGACGGGACGTGGGGACCAGCCCGGTATTCACCTAGTATGATGTGGAAAACCGCCTAAAAATCCAGGCTGGCCGGCACACCAGCCGTCGTCGTTAATCCGTCGGGCGGATTCGATCCGGGGCCGGCCGCCTACCCGAGTCCAGGAAGCAGCGCCTTAGCGCTCTCGGCTACTCTGGCGGGTCTATAGAGAAAAATTCAATGTGTTTGTTAAATTTGACATGCACCAACGCATCATGTAATATGCACCAAATGCAAAATCATAGTGGCCCCTAATTTTCATTGCAAACTTTTTCGAATTTCGCGCAGTGTCTTACTTCCAAGAAAATTTGACAAAAACTATAACTATTCGCGAAATGATCGGCACATCTACAAATAATTCAAAAATGAATTGTTTCTACAGAATAGTTTCTGTAAAATCGTTTGAGAAAGGCTGCAGCGCGTAGGCCACGAATCGGTAATACGTGAATTGATGAAAGGTGACACTTGTCGGCTGCCCCTTCCGAACAAACGAATGAACTCGCGCAGTGCTTTTGACGAAAGCTGGTCACTGCCCATCGGCCACCGTATTCTTCCTCGGACTCTAAAAACAGTCATCACTTCCGAACTATTCCTCTTCTGTACGCAATACACAATGTTCTAGGGATGTGTTCGTATCCTTTCGCATTAACCATTGTCTGAAGCGCAGTAAGGGAACCAGACTTTAATCACAAAAGACACCCCCTGCTGTAGTGCCACCTCCTCCTTACTTCACTGTTGGCGGTACACGTGATGGCAGGAACTCGCCAAACCCAAGGCCTTCCATAGTACTGTCACACGGTACAGAGTGATTCTCCACTCCAAATCACCTATTTCCGGTCATTCACAGACGAGAGACGTCGCTCTTTACAGCACCTCAAGTGACTCTTTGCACTGTAGCACTGACTTCATAAATGTGTGGCTCATCAGGAGCAGGTCGACCACCGTAACCCCCTCCTCCCCCCCCCCCCCCCACTCTTTTTAACTCCCTACGTACAGTCACTGTACTAGCTGCGCTGATAGCAGCACTTTACAACTTACGGGTGATTCCTGCCGCTGAATTTCTTGCAACCAGCCTCCGCGATGACTGACTTCTCCTATCCGTCAATACAACAGGTCTGCCTGCTCATGATTTGGCTCTGGTTGTTCCGCCGCGTTTCCACTTCGCAGTCACCGGCAGTCGTCTTGGGCAGCTTTAGAAGCGCCCAGATGTCCCTGATGGATCTATTACTAAGGAGACACCAAGTCGCTGCTCCACGTTCGGCGTCCCTGTGTTGTCCTGACCGTCAACACCGATCCCCGCCTCCTTTTATAATGGCGGGTCCACCTCTCGGTACATCTAGTTGCCAATTCGACACTGCATTGCGCTGTCTGGACACTTTCGATGAGACAGTGAATAATAAAAGATGTACAACTTTGCTTCGCCGTTTGCCGATACGTGGCGACAATGCAAGACCGGTCGAAAGAAACAGATCGCAGACGTCAGGCAGTTAACTTGGACCCCTAACCTCATTCAAACATTAGTCGATTTGTGTCTGCATCATGAAGCTGTTCTTGACTGAAAATGTCAGTTTACGAGCCTAATTCTCGTCATTTGCGGGAGGTGTTACTGTTTTGTTTCAATATGAAGAAAACAGCGGCTGAGTCTCGTCGAATGCTCTCAAGTACGTATGGTAAGGACGCTGTTAGTGAAAGGACGTGTCGTGAGTGGTTTCAACACTTCTAGAATGCTGACTTTAACGTCGTAGACCGGCACAGTTGTGGAAGAGAGAATGTTTTCGAAGACGCAGAATTGGAGACATTGATGAGTGAAGACTCGCGTCAAACTCAAGAAGAATTGGCACGATTAGTGGGAGTGACACAGCAAGCCTTTTCAAAACGTCTCAAGGCTGTGGGCATTATTCAGAAAGAAGGAACTTGGGTCCCGTCTGAGCTGAAACAAAGAGACGTTGAACGGCGTTTGTGTGTTTGTGAAAAGTTCCTTCAGAAGCAAAAACGGAAGGAATTTTTGCATCGTATTGTGACCGGGGACGAAAAATAGCTTCATTACGACAACCTTAAAGGCAAAAAATCATGGGAATATCCCGGCTATGCTTCCACGTCGACGGCCAAACCGAATATTCGCGGCTCGAAGATCATGCTCGGCATTTGGTGGGACCAGCTCGGCGTCGTGTACTATGAGGTGTTGAAACCAAGTGAAACAATCACAGATGCTCGTTATCAAACGCATTTACTGCGTTTGAGCAAAATATTAAAAGACAAACGGCCTCAATACAGCGCGAGGTACGATAAAGCGATTTTGCAGCACGACAACGCTCGACCCCACATTGCAAAAGAGGTCAAAACGTACTTGGAAACATTACAATGGGAAGTCCTACCGCACCCGCCGTATTATCCAGACATTGGTCCCTCTGACTATCACCTGGTTGGATCAATGGCGCATGGCCTGGCTGATCAACACTTCCAATCTCATGAAGAAATCACAAATAGATCGATTCGTGGATCGCTTCAAAAGATGAACAATTTTTTCGACACGGGATCCGCACACTGCCCGAAAGATTGGAGAAAGTGGTCGCCAGCGATGGAAAATACTTTGAATGATACATGTGTAACCTATTTGTTTCATTAAAGCCTCAAATGTTGGGGAAAAAACGGCGGAAGCACAGTTGTACACCTGGTAAAAATATTCCTTAGCCAGCCTATGTGTGAGTCAGAGAGTCCGATATAAGGTGTAAAATTTAATTTTGGAAAGATAATGTGGTCGTTTCAATCTATGACAGCAGCAAAATGTCGTACCGCAGATAAAGGATACAAAAATGCTTCATTTCCCGTAACTAAAGTCAGTGTGTGTCTGTATATATATGCTCTAGAGAAACCAGTATTGTAACCAGCTGTACAAATCTTCATCCAGAAGCGGCAATGACCACCTACGTAGCGGTGGCTGACAGCAGCAAAGCGCACCGGAGATTATCCTTGGCGAGTTGGTGGTTATACAAGTTAAAAACAGGCACAAGAAATTATATATTGATTATTTAAGAATAATGGTAGCTTACACAGGATAGAGTAGCATGGAGAGCTGCATCAAACCAGTCTCAGAACTGAAGACGACAACAAGAACATTGTTCAACTAAGGTTTTGTGGAAAGAAGCAGACGGTCACTATGGAGGAGCCGAAGAGTACGTGAGCTTGAGTCTCTAAGACGACTGTTGCATTACTGCATGTGGGTCGAAACATATCTGACTATCGATGATTTGGTAGGAGAATACGGCATGGATTATGAAGACAGCTGAAGTTTTTCCGCGAATTTTGTGGGAAAGGTTTCAGAATCTTGTAATGAGTGGATTTAGATTTTTGAATGAGAGGTTAGATGATGCAGTAATGATACTAGGGCACAATCAGTGGAAGCAGCTGATGAATTTTATTTGAAAGTGGCTCCTTGTAAATTGGTATTGTACTTGACCTGTGGTCAAGAGAACTTTGAGTGACGGGCTTAGGGCAACGTTGCTGGTAAGCTGTGTTAATTTGAAGACTGGTATTTGTATGTCGTCGGTACGACTGTAAGTCCACGTTTTAATGTCAGCAAATTGTGCCTGACGAGGTCCGATTTTGTTCTCTGCCAGTTGGTTGCATATACCAAAGGATTTGGGTATTGCGTTTTACGATAATCCCACTCTAACGTAGTTGAATATTAGCTAATGTCATAACTGACATTCTACTGTTGAAGTGGCACACCAACATTCAAGAAAGAAAATAGGAGTAACCCATTGATTTACAGACCCATATCACTGACCTCAATTTGCTGTAGGATTCTGGAGCGTATACTGTACTCGAACATTATGAAGCACCTTGAAGAAAATGTCTTATTGATACATAACCAACACGGATTCAGAAAATATCGTTCTTGTGCAACGCAGCTAGCTCTTTATACCCACGAAGTAATGAGTGTTGTTGACAAGGGATCTCAGATCTATTCCATATTCCTAGATTTCTAGAAGGCTTTTGATACCGTTCCTCACAAGCGACTATTAATCAAATTGCGTGCATATGGAGTATCGTGTATGTTGTGTGACTGGATTCGTGATTTCCTCTCAGAGAGGCCACAATTCGTAGTCATACACGGTAAATCATGGAATAGAACAGAAGTGATCTCTGGCGTTCCGCGAGGTAGTGTCATAGGCCCTCTGCTGTTCTTGATTTATGTAAATGATCTAGATGATAATCTGAGCAGCCCCTTTGGATTGTTTGCAGATGACGCTGTAATTTACCGTCTAGTAAAATCATCAGACGATGAATTCCAATTAAAAAATGATCTAGAGAGAATTTCTGTACGGTGCGAAAAGTGGCAATTGCCACTAAACAAAGAAAAGTGCGAGGTCATCCACATGGGTGCTTAAACAAATCGGATAAATTTTGGGTATACGATAAATCGCATAAATCTAAGGGCTGTCAATTCGAATAAATACCTAGGAATTACAATTACGAACGACTTAAATTGGAGAGACCACATAGGTAATATTGTGGGAAAGGCGAAACGGAGACTGCGCTTTGCTGGCAGAACACTTAGAAGATGCGACAAACCCACTAAAGAGACAGCCTACATTACACTTCTCCGTCCTCTGCTGGAATATTGCTGCGCGGTGTCGGATCCTTACCAGGTGGGATTGACATCGAAAAAGTGCATGGAAGGGCAGCTCGTTTCGTGTTATCGAGCAATAGGGGTGAGAGTGTCACTGATATGATACGCGAGTTGGGGTGGCAGTCACTGAAACAAAGACGGTCTTCTTTGCGGCGAGATCTCTTTACGATATTTCAATCATAAACTTTCTGTTCCGAATGCGAAAATATTTTGTTGACACCGACCTACGTAGGGAAAAGTGATCATCATAATAAAATAAGGAAATTAGAGCTCAAACGGAAAGATTGAGGTGTTCCTTTTTCCCACTCGCCATTCGAGAGTGGAATGGTAGAGAAGTAGTATGAAAATGGTTCGATGAACCCATTGCCAGGCACTTAAGTGTGAACTGCAGAGTAACCACGTAGATATAGATATAAATGAATGGGCGCCGTCCGAAAGCGAATAAAATGAAGAAGAAAAAAAGTTACTGGCGGACCGGCATTAAGTCTCTATACTGCTACAAGTATAGAATCGGTCTGAATAAGAAGTGCCAGCCTCGCCTTGCCTAGCCAGACATGGTTGATCTTTGCACTGCTGTGGAGTCAATAATTAAGCACCCTGTGTGTATCTGACCACTCTAGGGGAGATTTCGACGAGTAGACTGGAATGTGTATACCGCCTCAGGGGAGATTTCGACGAGTAGACTGGAATGTGTACACCGCCTCGTAATTAGCTCCTGGCAACTTCCACCGATACTCTTAACAATAACAAAACAGGAATACGGTTTAACGTGTCTGTCAAGAGACACACATGAGCATAACACTCCAGTTCCGGAAGATGTTTCGTTTGCTTACGTTGTGTGTCTGCTGCCAATCTCTGCCCCAGTGTTCGATCTTCTGCTGGTCTTCTGACACGTCTGTCGTTGCGACTTCTCTGTACAGGGTGAAACTGAGCATCCCAGAGAAAATGGTATAGGTTGTTGAGGGAAGTGCATACTAATATTGTAAGTGCGAAACTAATTCTCTCTATTGCCTTTTCAAGACTAAACCGCTGAGCGGATATTGATGAAATTTGGTGTGGACGTAACTTGTACCGTGAGGGAGAACACAGGCTATTTTATAAAAGTAAAAAAAAAAAAAAAGTATCGCCTCCTGAGAAGGTGACCTAATGAATGAAACATCTTCATTCTAAATCTGCAAACATAAACCATATTAAAAATTATTGGATTTGTTGCATAATGTGTACGTTTCACCAAGTGCAGCTGCTTCAGTAGCACGATGAATAGTCGCACACTGCTGGCCAAACCCTCTGCATGCACCATCCGGCAGCAGCTCTGCACCTGCTGCTACATCACGTCTTGCGGCAGTTGGTGGGGGATGGGGTTGACGTGGAAGGGTGCGTGCAAACCACGAGCTACACGTATCCGAACAGGCAGACTTGTGAGGCCAACTGACATGACAGCACGTAAAATAGCTTACTGAGTCACCGTCATCCATCATAACAAAAGTACTGATACACAGGTGCATCTGGGCGTAAAATTCAGTTCTTTTATAAAGACCCCAGCACATCCACTGACTCATTAAGGAGTAGCTACATTTCATTTGATGTGTTATGTGGGGCTGTTCTAGATCTACATCTACATCCATACTCCGCAAGCCACCTGACGGTGTGTGGTGGAGGGTACCTTGAGTACCGCTATCGGTTCTCCCTTCTATTCCAGTCTCGTATTGTTCGTGGAAAGAAGGATTGTCGGCATGCCTCTGTGTGGGCTCTAATCTCTCTGATTTTATCCTCATGGTCCCTTCGCGAGATGTACGTAGGAGGGAGCAATATACTGCTTGACTCTTCGGTGAAGGTATGTTCTCGAAACTTCAACAAAAGCCCGTACCGAGCTACTGAGCGTCTCTCCTGCAGAGTCTTCCACTGGAGTTTATCTATCATCTCCGTAACGCTTTCGCGATTACTAAATGATCCTGTAACGAAGCGCGCTGCTCTCCGTTGGATCTTCTCTATATCTTCTATCAACCCTATCTGGTACGGATCCCACACTGCTGAGCAGTATTCAAGCAGTGGGCGAACAAGCGTACTGTAACCTACTTCCTTTGTTTTCGGATTGCATTTCCTTAGGATTCTTCCAATGAATCTCAGTCTGGCATCTGCTTTAACGACGATCAACATTATATGATCATTCCATTTTAAATCACTCCTAATGCGTACTCCCAGATAATTTATGGTATTAACTGCTTCCAGTTAGTGACCTGCTATTTTGTAGCTAAATGATAAAGGATCTATCTTTCTGTGTATTCGCAGCACATTACACTTGTCTACATTGAGATTCAATTGCCATTCCCTGCACCATGCGTCAATTCGCTGCAGATCCTCCTGCATTTCAGTACAATTTTCCATTGTTACAACCTCTCGATACACCACAGCATCATCCGCAAAAAGCCTCAGTGTACTTCCGATGTCATCCACAAGGTCATTTATGTGTATTGTGAATAGCAACGGTCCTATGGCACTCCCCTGCGGCACACCTGAAATCACTCTTAATTCGGAAGACTTCTCTCCATTGAGAATGACATGCTGCGTCCTGTTATCTAGGAACTCCTCAATCCAATCACACAATTGGTCTGATAGTCCATATGCTCTTACTTTGTTCATTAAACGACTGTGGGGAACTGTATCCAACGCCTTGCGGAAGTCAAGAAACACGGCATCTACCCGTGAACCCGTGTCTATGGCCCTCTGAGTCTCGTGGACGAATAGCGCGAGCTGGGTTTCACATGACCGTCTTTTTCGAAACCCATGCTGATTCCTACAGAGTAGATTTCTTGTCTCCAGAAAAGTCATTATACTCGAACACAATACGTGTTTCAAAATTCTACAACTGATCGATGTTAGAGATATAGGTCTAGAGTTCTGCACATCTGCTCGACGTCCCTTCTTGAAAACGGGGATGACCTGTGCCCTTTTCCAATCCTTTGGAACGCTACGCTCTTCTAGAGACCTACGGTACACCGCTGCAAGAAGGGGGGCAAGTTCCTTCGCGTACTCTGTGTAAAATTGAACTGGTATCCGATCAGGTCCAGAGTCCTTTCCTCTTTTGAGCGATTTTAGTTGTTTAATTGTTCTCTCTTGGATCGATGGTCATGGGTATTCCTGTCGTGATGACGTGGAACGGGCATCCGTCGATCACGACAACGCCAACCTGTAACTACAAAAAAAGAAAACAAACTCCTCGCGTGGTTTGGTTACTGTATCTCGAAACTGGTATCAATATCTTGATGGAGCAGCACGCCGGAGTGTGTACGTCGCCCTTGCTTGTAATGAAAGCAGTTGTGTTCGTTGTGTGTCGATCTTTTTCACTTATAAATGTGGACCACTCGTTAACGCGATGCCACCACTGATCTGAAATAACCAAAAGTCCCTCGCATGTTCACTACGGTCGCAGGTTCGAATCCTGCCTCGGGCATGGATGTGTGTGATGTCCTTAGGTTAGTTAGGTTTAAGTAGTTCTAAGTTCTAGGGGACTGATGACCACAGCAGTTGAGTCCCATAGTGCTCAGAGCCATTTGAACCATTTTTGAACCCTCGCATGTTCGCGACAGACCCTTCAGCTTAAGCGAACATTCTGACTTGAACTATCAGTTTAATAAGTCACAGCTGCAAAATACTAACACGAATTATTTACAGACGAATGGAAAAACTGGTATAAGCCGACCTCGGCGAAGATCAGTTTGGATTCCGCAGAAATGTTGGACCACGTGAGGCAATACTGACCCTACGACTTATCTTAGAAAATAGATTAAGGAAAGGCAAACCTATATTTCTAGCATTTGTAGACTTAGAGAAAGCTTTTGACAATGTTGACTGGAATACTCCTTTTCAAATTCTAAACGTGGCAGAGGTAAAATACAGAGAGCGAAAGGCTATTTACAATTTGTACAGAAACCAGATGGCAGTTATAAGAGCCGAGGGACCTGAAAGGGAAACAGTGGTTGGGAAGGGAGTGAGACAAGTTTGTAGCATATCCCCGATGTTATTCAATCTGTATATTGAGCAAGCAATAAAGGAAACAAAATAAAAGTTCGGAGTAGGTATTAAAATCCATGGAGAAGAAATAAAAACTTTGAGGTTCGCTGATGACATTGTAATTCTGTCAGAGACAGCAAAGGACTTGGAAGAGCAGTTGAACGGAACGGACAGCGTGTTGAAAGGAGGGTACAAGATTAACATCAACAAAAACAAAACGAGGATAATGGAATGTAGTCGAATTAACTCGGGTGATGCTGAGGGAATTAGATTGGGAAATGAAACAGTTAAAGTAGTAAAGAAGTTTTGCTATTTGGGGAGCAAAATAACTAATGATGGTCGAAGTAGAGAGGATATAAAATGTAGACTGGCAATGGCAAGGAAAGCGTGTCTGAAGAAGAGAAATTTGTTAACATCGTGTATAGATTTAAGTACCAGGAAGTCGTTTCTGAAAGTATTTGTATGGAGTGTAGCCATGTATGGAAGTGAAACATGGACGGTAAATAGTTTGGACAAGAAGAGAATAGAAGCTTTTGAAATGTGGTGCTACAGAAGAATGCTGAAGATTAGATGGGTAGATCACATAACTAATGAGCAGGTATTTAATAGAGTTGGGGAAAAGAGGAGTTTGTGGCACAACTTGACAAGAAGAAGGGACCGGTTGGTAAGACATGTTATGAGGCATCAAGGAATCACAAATTTAGCATTGGAGGGCAGCGTGGAGGGTAAAAATCGTAGAGGGAGACCAAGAAATGAATACACAAAGGAGATTCAGAAGGATGTGGGTTGCAGTAAGTACTGGGAGATGAAGAAGCTTGCACAGGATAGGGTAGCATGGAGAGATGCATCAAACCAGTCTCAGGACTGAAGACAACAACAACAACAACAGCAACAGTTCTTATGCCCGGTTTGAGAATGGTTATTCAAACGTCAGAAAATAGTATCTTGAATCATTATTCCATCACCCAAGCCGAGGCAACGTTATGAATCTGCGTGGATATTAAGTTAATTATTATTCCGTCGGCAAGGCGTCGCTACGTCGCGTATTCAACAACTGCACGACGTGACTCCAGAGATAACATACCCTTGAGAAATGTTCAAAATTCGTCGTAATTTTGGTGTAAAGTTAATGCTGTTCACATTTAAATTATCACTAATTCACTTGGCACTTTTAGGTTATGCGAATATTTAGTCAATTCCACAAATACTCTTCAAATGTCCATTAAATGGTGTAGGCGACACGGAGAATTAAAGTTGACTTAAGGTTTATTGCCTTTCGTAATTATTGTTTCTCCCTACGCTGAGCACACACATCGATACCCCTTTTAGGGAATTACACATGTTAACATCAGTAATTCTGACTCTGACGTCGACTTCTGACAACACGGCGAAATTGTAATTTCTTCCTGATTGCGTTTTGTTGTAGCCTGCTCAAGTCAAATCATCGAGTTTAAGTCGGCGATCAGTCTGTTTCTGTGTCCTTCGATGTTCGTGACTATTAAGTATCAGGAAGGCTAAGTGCCATCACAAATCAGCAATCACATGGTTAACTTTTTTGTCACATACATCAATATCCCATTATTTGTTTAACGTAAAGATGATCCTACTTTAGTCCGACTTGTGACTGATACTTCCAGTCCATATCGTGAAACATCAAATCGGTTTTAAAACAATCTAGCAGCGCTTAACACGCGTACTACTACTGCCCGTGTTCAAGAGAGAAGTGAAGTTAACATCTTCATTGCCGAGTTACATTGTAGTCACTGCGAACTTACAGCTCGATGCGGCTGCAACTCTCTTCTAGGATAAATGTTATCTTTGGTCGATTTACGGTCTGGGCTTTAACCTTCATAAATAATAATTTTTGAATTATTTCTTTAAAGTTTCTGTTTTGAATCGTATGGTAGTCTTTCATTCAGTCCTTTCTTTATGATAAGTATTAGTATTTATATAAGATTCGTGTTAATGAAAGTGAAAAAAGTGTAAATTTTGTTGTCAGTAGCTGTCGTCACTGTGAGGATGACTGATTTTCCTTTTTCTTTTGCAACGAAAAGGGTGTTCATTATGGGTTCTATATTTGGGCTATTACCGTTACTTCCATTTTCATTTTATTTGTCTTGCACAGAAAATATCTTCAAAACATTTCCAATGAATGCACCGCGTGTTTCGTTTGGAAAGATAGTAGTCCAACCTGCTGTTGACAATAATACAGTCCACGTAATTTTACGACCTCAAGTTTGCATTCAGTACTGCTCGGTTGTGTCTAGTGTTTGTGTTTCCACATAGAGTTAGCTGTACGTTAAAAGTGATACACACGAGTACAGATATGTTTTCTGGTGAAGAGTTGGCCAATACACACTGTATCTGTGGTTTGTGACGGTCCGGATATATCGACTGTACATGTGCTCTTTCATATCCTCCTGCAAACTATTAGCACAGGACAATGTTGCATTAATATTTTCTGAGCGACAGATTTAAAGATACCAATGGAGGATTTTCATGGTATCAATGTGTTTGAAAAATAATTCTAGTAAGTTACGAGTCACCAGGGAAGGTACAGTGGGCACACAAAAATATGGAAACACCAGGGACACAACACTTTACCATGCAAACGTTATATGGAAACAGCTTCCAATCGTCTCGGAATAAACAAATACCTGTCCTGTATGGTTTTGAAGGGAATCATATACCATTTTTCCTGCAAAACATTGGCAAGCGACCACGAACTCTTCTCTGAAGAAAGAAGATAGTATTGAGGTCAGGTGACTGTGTTGGCAGAGCAGGTGTGACAGTTCGTCCTAGTGCTCACAAAAGCAGTCGTGGGGAGTGAGAGCTGCGTGGAACACAGCATCACCATTGCGGCTCAAACATTGTACCACTGGATGGACCTGACCAGACAAAATGGTCCCATAATCCTTGTCAGTAATGCTACCTTGTAGAATAACTACGGGATCCGCTGAATACCGCGATATGGCTGTGCAAACCATCACCGAAGCCTGCGACGTTTACGAGGATTGTTTTTTTAAGTAAGGGCCGTTTTTATTTTTAAAAAAAGATACAAATACTTTTGTAAAAAAACTTTTATTTTCTGATTCTACACACTTTTACCTATTTTTCTACGTAGTTGCCTTGTTTATTTAAGCACTTGTCATACCGTACAACTAAGTTTTTAATTCGCTCTTCGAAGAATTCGGCCGCCTGCTCCGACAGCCAAGAGTTCACGGCCGCTTTCACTTCATCGTCGTCATTGAAGCGCTGCCCGCCAAGATGGAGTTTTAGGTACCGGAAAAGGTGAAAATCGCTAGGAGCAAGGTCGGGGCTGTATGGTGCATGGTCCAAAACTTCCCAGCCAAAATAATCAATCAAATCCCGAGCCTTTTGAGAGGTGTGAGGCATAGCGTTATCGTGCAGGAGCAAAACTCCTTTTGTCAGCATGCAGCGCCTTTTGTTTTGGATTGCTCTGCGGAGCTTCTTTAGAGTTGCACAGTAGGCATCTGAGTGGCATAAAGTCCAGTAGCAAAACACCGCGACGGTCCCAGAACACAGTTGCCATAATCTTGCGCTTTGACAGCGTCTGTTTGGCTTTGACTTTGACGGGTGAGGTTGTGTGTCGCCATTCCATCGATTGTCGCTTGCTTTCGGGAGTGATATGGGACACCCATGTTTCATATCCAGTGACAATTTGACTCAACAAGTCATCCCCTTCTTCCTCGTAACGAATCAAAAAGTCCAATGAAGTGGCAAATCTCTTCCCTTTGTGGTCCTCTGTGAGGAGTCTGGGTACCCACCGAGAACACAGTTTCTTAAAGTTTAGGTTTTCAGACACAATTTTGTACAAAACCGATCTTCAAACTTGTGGAAATTCCAAAGAAAGAGTGGAAATTGTGAATCTTCTGTCCTCCCGAATCTTTGTTTCGACTGCAGCCACCAAATCATCAGTGATCACAGAGGGCCGGCATGAGCGTTCTTCGTCATGGACGTTTTGACGGCCATTTTTAAACTCTCTAACCCATTGACGCACTTTACCTTCACTCATTGCATTCAAGCCATAAACGTCTGTTAACTGACGATGAATTTCTGCAGCTGATTGGCTTCTCGCGGTCAAAAAACGTATCACTGACCGTATCTCACACGCGGCGGGCGATTCAATAATCGTAAACATTATAAAGTAGCACAGCGATGCGTACACGTCAGCTACAGAGCTGCAACTTGCATCAGTGTGAACGGGAAGGATGCCGGCAAGTGGCGCGGTGGCTTGTTGCGGCGTCCGCGCGAACTACGGGACTATACGGGCGAACGGCCCTTACTTAAAAAACAACCCTCGTATTTCTTGCCAGCAAGCAGTCCGCATCTTAGACTTGGGGCGGAGATCGCCAGATGGAAACCCGGCCACAAGTTGGAAACCGTGTGAGACAAGGTTCATCCGACCAAATGATAGTCTTCCATTGCTTCATAGCTCAGGTTTCGCGGTTCAAGCATCACGTTTTCCTGTTACGGGCATTTGCATCACTGATGTGTGCTTTCAGGATTCCAGATCGCGCTGCAATTCGCTGCTGACAGGGTTCGTGTGTGCTGCATTCAGTTCTGCAGTGACTTCTGGAGCTGTCCTCTTCTTACTTTTCGTCACAATCCTCTTCAATCACCGTGTGTCACGATCACTCAACACACAATTTCGTCTGCGTTGTGGCTCAGCGGAGGATGTTTTTCTGATTTTCACTCTGTTGGGTAAATATTCAATACGGTGCGTCTTAAAACACGAAACACTTCGACTGCCTTGACTATGGAAGCACTCACTACACGGGCACCAACAGTCTGTCCACGTTCGAATTCACTTAGCTGCGGCATTGTGCACTCACAACTACACAACATACTGAGGACACTGCATAGGTACCGTTTGCAGTCAAATAAAACAGGGCAAGACGTATGCGTGGCCAGCATCTGCAGAAATGTTGAAGCACGCATTTCTCCTGGTGAATCCAAATTTTTGTCCAAGACCTGTGGTATTTGACCAGCGTGAGCGATTACAACCTGAGAATGGTCTGGTAGGCAAAGAACGTCCGGGAAATCACTGTAATTTAATGAAGTCTTGAAATAATTACAGACGCGTCGGTCTTCGCGTTATATCCGTATGTCATTGGCTGAATGACATTGATTGCGTCAGGCTCGATTGCTTGACCCATATTGTTATTAACTGAATTTGAGTTAAAAAAATTAGCAAGGGCTTAAGAGGCGCTGTGCTTGTGATACTGACTATAAGAATAACCGTTGGCGTTGTCTTATTGAAGATATTTGTCGTCTTTCTTGATATTTTGAAAATGTATAAATGAGTGTGTGAACTTTCAGATCACTACATGCAGTGCAACATACACTCCTGGAAATGGAAAAAAGAACACATTGACACCGGTGTGTCAGACCCACCATACTTGCTCCGGACACTGCGAGAGGGCTGTACAAGCAATGATCACACGCACGGCACAGCGGACACACCAGGAACCGCAGTGTTGGCCGTCGAATGGCGCTAGCTGCGCAGCATTTGTGCACCGCCGCCGTCAGTGTCAGCCAGTTTGCCGTGGCATACGGAGCTCCATCGCAGTCTTTAACACTGGTAGCATGCCGCGACAGCGTGGACGTGAACCGTATGTGCAGTTGACGGACTTTGAGCGAGGGCGTATAGTGGGCATGCGGGAGGCCGGGTGGACGTACCGCCGAATTGCTCAACACGTGGGGCGTGAGGTCTCCACAGTACATCGATGTTGTCGCCAGTGGTCGGCGGAAGGTGCACGTGCCCGTCGACCTGGGACCGGACCGCAGCGACGCACGGATGCACGCCAAGACCGTAGGATCCTACGCAGTGCCGTAGGGGACCGCACCGCCACTTCCCAGCAAATTAGGGACACTGTTGCTCCTGGGGTATCGGCGAGGACCATTCGCAACCGTCTCCATGAAGCTGGGCTACGGTCCCGCACACCGTTAGGCCGTCTTCCGCTCACGCCCCAACATCGTACAGCCCGCCTCCAGTGGTGTCGCGACAGGCGTGAATGGAGGGACGAATGGAGACGTGTCGTCTTCAGCGATGAGAGTCGCTTCTGCCTTGGTGCCAGTGATGGTCGTATGCGTGTTTGGCGCCGTGCAGGTGAGCGCCACAATCAGGACTGCATACGACCGAGGCACACAGGGCCAACACCCGGCATCATGGTGTGGGGAGCGATCTCCTACACTGGCCGTACACCACTGGTGATCGTCGAGGGGACACTGAATAGTGCACGGTACATCCAAACCGTCATCGAACCCATCGTTCTACCATTCCTAGACCGGCAAGGGAACTTGCTGTTCCAACAGGACAATGCACGTCCGCATGTATCCCGTGCCACCCAACGTGCTCTAGAAGGTGTAAGTCAACTACTCTGGCCAGCAAGATCTCCGGATCTGTCCCCCATTGAGCATGTTTGGGACTGGATGAAGCGTCGTCTCACGCGGTCTGCACGTCCAGCACGAACGCTGGTCCAACTGAGGCGCCAGGTGGAAATGGCATGGCAAGCCGTTCCACAGGACTACATCCAGCATCTCTACGATCGTCTCCATGGGAGAATAGCAGCCTGCATTGCTGCGAAAGGTGGATATACACTGTACTAGTGCCGACATTGTGCATGCTCTGTTGCCTGTGTCTATGTGCCTGTGGTTCTGTCCGTGTGATCATGTGATGTATCTGACCCCAGGAATGTGTCAATTAAGTTTCCCCTTCCTGGGACAATGAATTCACGGTGTTCTTATTTCAATTTCCAGGAGTGTATTTGTTGATTTGAAGAATATTATGCGAAATTAGAGAAAAATACACTCTAAGGCAAAATAAATAAATAAGTAAAATAAAATAAAAATAAACGAGGCATCACGAAGGAGTTATGCGAGTTGGTCACAAATTGATACTCATACAGCTAACGACGGAAAATGCAAAAATATAAAATTGTGAACTTCGCGGCCAATGATGAATGCGTGACGCTGCAGCGCAATTTCACTGAGCAGCTGGCAGGGATAGCAAACAGCAGACATGTCGATACCATGGCATAAAGTCTTTGCTCGTGCCTCGGTAGCTGCACGGTCAGCGCGCCAGATTGCTAGGCGAAGGGGCGTGGGTGCTATTCCCGGCGGGGTCGAACATTTTCTCCTTTCGGGGACTGGGTGTTGTGTGGTCCTTACGTTCTCATCGTCTTAATTGACACAACACTACCGAGATGGGCGACTGGGCACACCCCGAAAGCCAGTAAATTGAAAAAGACGTATTTGCGAATTTAATTGCATAAACTCATTTCGACAATGCCTATGCCTCGCAGACAGGAGCGTGAACAATACATACAGATATATGCATTTGAGAGAGACGTGTAGTTGGGTTCAAGGAAGCCGGTTGAAGTAAAAGCTGAATCGTTCGACATTTAACGGAACGACAGCAATGTTCGACAATTTTGGCAGAAGCAAGACCGAACACAGCGTGCGGAAGCAAGCGGTCGACAGAAAGTGAGGACCGAGTAACATCAAAGAGTCACTCAGAAACACGGATTCGTCATTATCATCGACTCGACATGCAACTGGTGCTTTAGTGACCACAAGGGCCATTAATAGGCTGCTGACAGAAAGGGGAATGGGCTCACGGCCCCCCCCCCCCTTGTACTGTCTACCATTGTGCTCTGTATACCACCAAGTCCGCTTGCAGTAGTGTCGGGCACATCTGGCCTAGGATCTCACTGTTTACAGCATAATTGTCGTAAGTGATGACTCCTGCTTCGAACTGAGCCCAGGTTACTAGCGAATATGTGTCTGGAGACGCCCTGGACAGCTTGGGTACCAACTTGACTGTCGCACACTATACTAACCGACAACCAGGGATTATGGTCTGGAATGCCATTTTGTTTCGTAGTAGGATCCCTTTGGTTGTCGTCCGCTGCACAGTGGTACGTTGACGATATTCTATGCCCCGTTTTGTTGTCCTTTATGGCCTGCACACGATAAGTTTCTACTGCTTGTCTTAGCGCTTGGCTAACTCTAGCTTTGCGAGCATGGTCAATCTCTCTACAACGGAGAATGTTTCGAGCATTACCGGCAGGGTCCTCCAACCAGTTCTGGCTTTCCACGATTTAAACCACCAATTAAACCAAATTTGCCACGATATCGCTCGGGACAACATCCAACAACTCTATCAGTCAGTGCTAAGCCGAATAACTGCTTGCATAATGGTCAGAGGCGGACCAGCGCGTTATTGACTTTCTAAATTTGTGAAGCTCTTTCTCTTGACAAAACGATCCACTGCTTCTGAAATTCTAATCAGTTGTTAGTCTATACATGTACATAACGTTTACTGATTTCGTTCCGATTAGGATAATTCCTTCTTGGTGCGTCGTTTTCTATTTTTATTTGTTTATTTATCTTTTTGTCTTAATGTGTATTTACTCTTTGAAAAAGCTATACACTTAGCCACTTTTGGACGTTATCACAATAGGAGGAATTTCGACATGTATGCAGTTGGATGAACAGTTAGGGTCAACCAAAACACGTTTCAACGATTACCCGTCACACGTGGTTGGTGAGTTCATGTGTCAGGCCCCAGTTACACGGAGTTCCATCCTCAGTCAGAACAATATTATCCGCGAAGCAGTCTGGAACGCAAGACTGGGGCCGTTGTTAAATAAACCGAATGATTTCGAAGCCCATTGTATGTGGGAAACGCCACAGTTTTCACCGAATGCTAAGGAAAGCGGCGCAACGACGGCATACTGAGCTGTTACTAAAATGTAAACTTTCACGACCGGAAATATCATGTCCATTATAATTATCCGGGCTGTTATGCCGTGGTCGGTTGATGAATTCCGTGGTGATTCCCAACGTTTCGTCTCCGACTGCGGGAGACATCTTCAAGGGGGTCCGTAGTTTGATGGAAGGTCCAACACACACACTGGCTCGCTACTGACTGCCGCTAAATTCCGTGTCCGCGCGCCCCCGCGCCGCGGCGTGACGTCACGTGTTTTGAAAACGTCAGTGCAATTGGCCGCTGTCCGTCGCCGTCGATCGCCGTTGCCATCACCCAGTAGTGGACGAGTGGTACACATCTTCTTTAACACCGGCATCCATATACCGTTTAATTTGACGCCCTCCTCCTTTCGGTTGAAATTATTTGGGTGTCTAGCGATTTCGATTGCCTCCCTGTAGAGCCTTTCGTAGTATCCGCTCGAGGCCGCTAGTACTTGCGTCTCCTCGAAACGAATATTGTGGTTCCCTGGCCGAAAAGCATGCTCCGCAACAGCTGATCGTTCCGTTTCTCCTCTTCTACAATTTCCCTTATGCTCTTCCAAACGTTTAGAAACAGTTCTTTTGGTGGTACCCACATAAACATCACCACAGCTGCATGGGATCCTATACACTCCAGATTTTTCCAGTGGTTTGCGAGCGTCCTTGGCAGGCCTAAGGTATTCCTGTATCTTCCTGGTGGGCTTGTAAATTACGGTAATATTCCGCTTCGTCAAGATCCTCCCTATTCTTTCCGTTACATTTTTAACAAACGGCAGGAAATCCTTAGATTTTGCAGTAGCCTGTACGTCAGTATGATTTCTGCGTGGCTGCCTCAACGCACGTTTTATTTCGGCGGACGAATATCCGTTCTTCGTTAGTGCATTGTGGAGATGTTCCATCTCAGCGTCGAGCAACTCAGGTTCACAAATATTTCTAGCTCTGTCCGCTAACGTCTTGGTAACACCCCGCTTCTGTTGTGGGTGGTGGTTCGAATCCCGGTGCAAATAACGGTCCGTGTGCGTGGGTTTGCGGTACACTGAGTGGCCCAAACTACCATTTTCGTTTCTAAACACAAGCACATCGAGGAAACGTAGTTTGCCGTCTACCTCCTCCTCCATTGTAAACTGAATTCTTGAGTTTATACTGTTCAGATGTTCGTGGAACCGGCTTAGTTCCTCCCTACCATGTCTCCACAACACAAACGTGTCATCCACGTATCGGAACCATACATTTGGTTTCTTGCTGGCAGTACCTAAGGCCTGTTCTTCGAATTTCTCCATAAAGAAGTTTGCAATTACGGGACTTAGGGGGCTTCCCATAGCCACGCCATCCCTTTGCTCATAAAACTGTTCATTCCACTTGAAGTATGTAGTCGTCAAACAACACTTAAACAGATCTAAAATATCGGCAGTAAAAATTCGAACCAGCTGTTCCAATACATCATTAAGTGGAACCATGGTAAACAGCGATACCACATCGAAGCTGACCAATATTTCCTCCGGCTGGACCACTATGCCATTCAATCTGCTAATGAAATGTTTCGAATTCTTTATATAAGAGTCCGAACGGCCCACATGTGGTTTTAACAGCGTAGTCAAAAACTTGGCTAACGAGTAGGTGGGCGAACCAATGGCACTTAGTATCGGTCTTAACGGAACATTTTCTTTATGAATTTTGGGCAATCCATAAAGCCTCGGTGGTAGCGCAACCGAACTGCAGAGACCTTTCTGTACACTCTCTTCAATGGAGGACTTTTTTATTAACCGCGACACAGTTCTGAGAACGTTGTTAGTGTGGTCCTTATTCAGCCTCCCATATGCTTGCGGATCCAGTAGATCCGTAATTTTTCTCTGATAGTCGGCCACATGCATAACCACCGTTGCGCTTCCTTTGTCAGCTGGGAGAACGAAAATACTATCGTCGTCATTCAGGAGTTTTAAAGCTCTTCTCTCACCCACAGTTATATTACTTTTCGGCGGTTTTGCATTGGCTAATATTCTCACTGTTTCTATACGGATTTCATCAGCTGTTACAGAATCTACACTGCGAATTCCTGCTTCTACATTGGCTATAATTTCTTCCGTGGGCACAAAACGCGGACTAACAGCAAAATTTCCTCCCTCGGCAAGCACAGATGTCTCATCGTCAGATAACGAACGTTTGGACAAATTGATAACGGTCCGGGAAACGTCTAAATGCCGAACAGTCTGATTAGGTAGCAAATTATCAAACTTCTTCTTCTGTCTACTAGACGTCGTCAACATACGCTTCCCCATGGTATCATGCAGTAGTCTATCAATTTTATCCCAGTCACCGCTGCACAGTTTATTACTGATCGTAATATGGAGAGACATTAACTTACAGTTTGTGCTTGCCAAGTCCCGTCGGGTCAGCTGAATGCGCTCTCGTAGTAAGGCCTCCTCAGTCCGTTTGAAAATGCGTTGTGCCTTTCCCGAATAGAACAGTCGCTTTATCTTCAGAAACTTCGGTATAACGCCGACAACTCTGCAACGAGACAGGAATTTTTCCTGCCGATATTTTAGAGCTGTTTAAGTGTTGTTTGACGACCACATACTTCAAGTGGAATGAACAGTTTTATGAGCAAACGGATGGCGTGGCTATGGGAAGCCCCCTAAGTCCCGTAATTGCAAACTTCTTTATGGAGAAATTCGAGGAACAGGCCTTAGCTACTGCCAGCAAGAAACCAAATGTATGGTTCCGATACGTGGATGACACGTTTGTGTTGTGGAGACATGGTAGGGAGGAACTAAGCCGGTTCCACGAACATCTGAACAGTATAAACTCAGGAATTCAGTTTACAATGGAGGAGGAGGTAGACGGCAAACTACGTTTCCTCGATGTGCTTGTGTTTAGAAACGAAAATGGTAGTTTGGGCCACTCAGTGTACCGAAAACCCACGCACACGGACCGTTATTTGCACCGGGATTCGAACCACCACCCACAACAGAAGCGGGGTGTTATCAAGACGTTAGCGGACAGAGCTAGAAATATTTGTGAACGTGAGTTGCTCGACGCTGAGATGGAACATCTCCACAATGCACTAACGAAGAACGGATATTCGTCCGCCGAAATAAAACGTGCGTTGAGGCAGCCACGCAGAAATCATACTGACGTACAGGCTACTGCAAAATCTAAGGTTTTCCTGCCGTTTGTTAAAAATGTAACGGAAAGAATAGGGAGGATCTTGACGAAGCGGAATATTACCGTAATTTACAAGCCCACCAGGAAGATACAGGAATACCTTAGGCCTGCCAAGGACGCTCGCAAACCATTGGAAAAATCTGGAGTGTATAGGATCCCATGCAGCTGTGGTGATGTTTATGTGGGTACCACCAAAAGAACTGCTTCTAAGCGTTTGGAAGAGCACAAGGGAAATTGTAGAAGAGGAGAAACGGAACGATCAGCTGTTGCGGAGCATGCTTTCCAGCCAGGGAACCACAATATTCGTTTCGAGGAGACGCAAGTACTAGCGGCCACGAGCGGATACTACGAAAGGCTCTACAGGGAGGCAATCGAAATCGCTAAACACCCAAATAATTTCAACCGAAAGGAGGAGGGCGTCAAATTAAACGGTATATGGACGCCGGTGTTAAAGAAGATGTGTACCACTCGTCCACTACTGGGTGATGGCAACGGCGATCGACGGCGACGGACAGCGGCCAATTGCACTGACGTTTTCAAAACACGTGACGTCACGCCGCGGCGCGGGGCCGCGCGGACACGGAATTTAGCGGCAGTCAGTAGCGAGCCAGTGTGTGTGTTGGACCTTCCATCAAGCTACGGACCCCCTTGAAGATGTCTCCTGCAGTCGGAGACGAAACGTTGGGAATCACCACGGAATTCATCAACCGACCACGGCATAACAGCCCGGATAATTATAATGGACATGATACTGAGCTGTCCCCGCAGCGAATGCAGCTGCGTCACAGTTCTTTGGCACACGCAGAGGTAACAAAAGCCATGGGACACGGGACTCCTCCTAGTATGGTGCCGTAACTCCTTCAGCCCCGCGTACTGCAGCAACTCGAAGTGGGTGGAACTCAACAAGTCGTTAGAACTCACCTGCATGAATACTGAGCTATGCTTGTCTCTATAACCTTCCATAACTGCGAAAGAGTTGTCGACGCACGATTTTGTGCACGAACTGACCTTTCTACTATGACGCATAAATGTTCAATGGGATTCATGTCGGGCGATCTGGGTGGCCAAACCATTCGCTCGACTTGTCCAAAATGTTCAAACCAGTCGCGAACAGCTGTGGCCCATACTCACCCATAAATGTACCGTCCCTGTCTGGAAACACGTAGTCCATGAATAGCTGAAAATGATCTCCATGTAGCTAAACGCAACCATTTCCAGTCAATGCTGCTTTCAGTTGGACCAGAGTACCCAGTCCATTCGACGTAAACACAGTCCACACCATTATGAAGCCACTATCAGCTTGCATAGTACCTTGGTTCCATGGATTAGTGGGATCTGCATCGCACTCGATCACTACCATCAGCCCTTACCAACTTCAGTCGGGAATGATCTGACCACGCCATGGTTTTCCAGTCGTCTAGGCTCCAACCGATATGAACACGAGTCCAGCAGAGGCGCTGCAGGTGATGTTGTTCTTTTAGCAAAGGCACTTGCGTTGGCCGTCTGCTGCTGTAGCCCACTAACGCCTAATTACGCCGCACTGTCCTTACGTCCTACATTGATTTCTGCGGTTATTTCACGTAGTGCTGCTTGTCTGTTAGCACTGATAACCATATGGAAACGCTGCTGCTGTCAGTCGTTAAGTGATTGGCGCCGGACACTGCGGTGTCGTTGGTGAGAAGTGATGCCTGGAATGCGGCACTCTCGGCAAGCTCTTGACACCGTGTACCGGGGAATATTGAATTCCCTAGGGATTTACTAAACGGAATGTTCCATGGATCTAGTTCCAGCTACCATTCCGTGTCCGAAGTATTTTAATTCCCTTCGTGAGTCCAGAATCACGTCGGCCACCTTGTTTAATGAATCAGCTGAGTATATATGACAGCTCCGTCAATGCATTGCACTTTTATGTTTTGTATAAGTGATACTGCCACCATTTGTGAATGTTTATATTGCTGTCCCATCAATTTTGTCACTTTTTTTTAATCTTATGGGACTTAACTGCTAAGGTCATCAGTCCCTAAGCTTACACACTACTTAACCTAAATCATCCTAAGGACAAACACACACACCCATGCCCGAGGGAGGACTCGAAGCTCCGCCGGTACCAGCCGCACAGTCCATGACTGCAGCGCCTTAGACCACCCGGCTTTGTCACTTCACTGCAAGTTCAAGGGTTGGTACTATGCTCTGTGTTTTGTAGGCCACGTTTTGGTAAAGGCATACTACGTGATATTTCATTATTGTCAACGTATTTTTACAAATTGGGTTCGTTGGGGTAACAAACTGAATACATCACAATTACAGCATTGTTATGTAACGGGCCGCTGCAGTATATCCAGATATTCAGAAAACATCCCTGAACAACCTCCGAAATTCTATCATTGGTGTTCAGACTCACCGCGTACACAATAGTATCACCCGTGATCAGCCTCATAGAGCTTCCGACAGTATATATTGTGAAAAGTAATACTCCTATAAAACAGATGAATAGGAAAAAGAATCCCGTAATGTTTGAATACTCCATTAGTAGTGTAGCGCTTGACACAGTTACGTCGATTAAATATTTGGGCGTAACATTGCAGAGCGATATGAAGCGGGACAAGCATGTAACGGCAGTTGTGGGGAAGGCGGATAGTCGTCTTGGTTCATTGGTAGAATTTTGGGAAGATGTGGTTCTTCTGTAAAGGAGACCGCTTATAAAACACTAATACGACCTATTTTAGAGTACTGCTCGAGCGTTTGGGATCCCTATCAGGTCGGATTGAGGGAGGACATAGAAGCAATTCAGAGGCGGGCTGTTAGATTTGTTACTGGTAGGTTTGGTCATCACGCGGGTATTACGGAAATGCTTCAGGAACTCGGGTGGGAGTCTCTGGAGGAAAGCAGGCGTTCTTTTCGTGAATCGCTACTGAGGAAATTTAGAGAACCAGCATTTGAGGCTGACTGCAGTACAATTTTACTGCCGCCAACTTATATTTCGCGGAAAGACCACAAAGATAAGATAAGTGAGATTAGGGCTCGTACAGAGGCATATAGGCAGTCATTTTTCCCTCGTTCTGTTTGGGAGTGGAACAGGGAGAGAAGATGTTAGTTGTGGTACGAGGTACCTTCCGCCACGCACCGTATGGTGCATTGCGGAGTATGTGTGTAGATGTAGATGTAGAACTCTCTTTTAGCCTGAAGCTACTGTTTCGACTGAAGATTTCTTTCCTGCCCGAACAAATCACTGAGTTCTTTTTATTAGGAACTGTTCTTGTCTCTGATAACGCAGGCCTTCCATCACGTACGGCCGTGTTTTCTTCATTAGACTACTGTGTGAATCTGCGTAGAAAATCTTCCGGTAGTTAAGGAACACAGCATCAGCTTGGGGAATCCGTGCTGATATCTACATAGGAGATTTTTGGTCTACAGAAATATCACAATACGCCAGCAAAAAACAGTGCCAAATTTCGACAACAGACTGACGTCAGCATGGAGAGCCTCAGTTGTGTGCATCAGTTACCCTACCCGTATTGAAAACGGGAATGACTTGTCAATTTTTTCGATCACCTAGAATGATTTGTTCCTCAAGCGACCATCGATGGACTAAACCTAGAATTGGACCACGCTCTTTCACAAGCTCTTTGTATTGTTTTCACATAATGTCCACTAGCGTTTCTATATTAACCGATTGTAGTTTATTTTCTGTCTCGTGTTCGCTTGTCTTTAAATCTTTTACTTTTTTGTTTATAACCTATCGAAACGGGGAGCCATAGAAACAAGGTTCTCTTTGAAACAATATAAGAAAATGCAATATAGTTTCTAAAGTTCCTATTTCGTCATTAGTCTCGGTGTAAGTACGATCACTAAGTGGCTCAGTAGATGGCTTTTACCCGTTTTTTTGGCAGAACAGTGGACAATTACAGACTGTTTTGAAATTCAGCGTTTGACTGGCTGCCCTTACGCTCATTAACTTAGATCACGTTGAAATGTATAATTAAGTTCCCTTTGCTTAATGAGTAACTTTCTAACACCGCTGCTGAAGAACGGTTCCCCAAACTTTATTCGGCTCTTACTTTCTACGGCGTATTATACATGTACTAGAATTTAACGAGGGCCACTTATCTTTTAAAATCAGTTAGAACATAAATACACTGACGGAAAAAATCGGTACACCAAAAAATAATTAATGTAGAGTAATGAAATTCTGGGAATACTTTTGTCTAGGTAATATATTTACGTTACAAGATTAGAAGTTAATGTACGTGCGAGCTAAGCTACTTCATCTGTGCAATCCTAGTGTATTAATAAACAATGTAACCGGCAGTATGTTGAACTCAAGCATGCAAAAGTGCATACATTCTGTTTTAAAGGCGCCGGTGTCATATTGTGGGAATCCCAAGCCTATGCACTTGGTCGGTCAACACATGGACTGTTAATGCTGTTGCTGGATGACACTGGAGTTGTCCGATGATGCCCCATAGGTTCTGGATTGCAGACAGCTCTAGTGATCCAGCAGGCTAAGGCAAAATGTCGACACTCTGTACAGAATGATGAGTAGTAACAGCGGTACGTGGGCGAGCGTTGTTTGTTGGAAAATACCCGCTAGAATGCTGCTCATCAATGGCAGCACAGCCGGCCGCAGTGGCCGAGCGGTTCTAGGGGCTCCAGTCTGGAACCGCGCGACCAGTACGGTCGTAGGTTCGAATCCTGCCATGGGCATGGATGTGTATGATGTCCTTAGGTTAGTTAGGTTTAAGTACACCACTGGCCATTAAAATTGCTACACCAAGAAGAAATGCAGATGATAAACGAGCATTCATTGGACAAATACATTATACTAGAACTGACATGTGATTACATTGTCACGCAATTTGGGTGCATAGATCCTGAGAAATCAGTACCCAGAACAACCACCTCTGGCCGTAATAACGGCATCGATACGCCTGGGCATTGAGTCAAACAGAGCTTGGATGGCGTGTACAGGTACAGCTGCCCACGTAATTTCAGCACGATACGACACTTCATCTAGAGTAGTGACTGGCGTGTTGGGACGAGTCAGTTGCTCGGCCACCATTGACCAGACGTTTTCAGTTGGTGGGAGATCTGGAGAATTTGCTGGCCAGGGTAGCAGCCGAACATCTTCTGTATCCAGAAAGGCCCGTACAGGACCTGCAACATGCGGTCGTGCATTATCCTGCTGAAATGGAGGGTTTCGCCGGGATCGAATGAAGGGTAGAGCCACGGGTCGTAAAACATCTGAAATATAACGTCCACTGTTCAAAGTGCCGTCAATGCGAACAAGAGGTGACCGAGACGTGTAACCAATCGCACCCCATACCATCACGCCGGGTGATACGCCAGTATGGCGATGACGAATACACGCTTCCAATGTGCGGTCACCGCGATGTCGCCAAACACGGATGCGACCATCAGGATGCTGTAAACAGAACCTAGATTCGTCCGAAAAAATGACGTTTTTCCATTGGTGCACCCAGGTTCGTCGTTGAGTACATCATCGCAGGCAAGGGTAACCGCGGCCATGGTCTCCGAGCTGATAGTCTATGCTGCTGAAAACGTCGTCTAATTGTTCGTGCAGTTGGTTGTTGTGTTGCAAACGTCCCCATCTGTCGACTCAGGGATCGAGACGTGGCTGCACGATCCGTTACAGCCATGCGGATAAGATGCCTGTCATCTCGACTGCTACTGATACGAAGCCGTTGAGATCTAGCACGGCGTTCCGTATTACCCTCCTGAACCCACCGATTCCATATTCTGCTAACAGTTATTGGATCTCGACCAACTCGAGCAGGAATGTCGCGATTCGATAAACCGCAATCACGATAGGCTACAATCCGACCTTTATCAAAGTCGTAAACGTGATGGTACGCATTTCTCCCCCTTACACGAGGCATCACAACAACGTTTCACCAGGCAACGCCGGTCAACTGCTGTTTGTGTATGAGAAATCGATCGGAAACTTTCCTCATGTCAGCACGTTGTAGGTGTCGCCACCGGCGCCAACCTTGTGTGAATGCTCTGAAAAGCTAATCATTTGCATAACACAGCATCTTCTTCCTGTCGGTTAAATTTCGCCTCTGTAGCACGTCATCTTCGTGGTGTAGCAGTTTTAATGTCCAGTTGTGTAGTTCTAAGTTCTAGGGGACTGATGACCTTAGATTTTGAGTCCTATAGTGCTCAGAGCCATTTTTGAATGGCGGCACAACTGGTGGAATGACCAAATTGGCGTACAGACTTGCAGTCGAGATGCGTCGGATAACCGCGAGGGTGCTCCTGCTGTCATACGAAATGCACCACAGGTCCTAACTCCAGGTGTGGTTCCAGTGTGTCCAGCAGACAGACAGGTTGACTGCTGGCCCTCCACGGGCCACCTCCTAACCAACACACGGTTATCATTGGGACCGAGGCGGAACCAGCGGTCTTCAGAAAACGCAACAGACCTCTGACCCACCCTCCAATGAGCTCTCGCTTCACACGACTGAAACTGAAAATGGCGTTCGTTTCAGGAGGTTACAATGCTCATTACAGGGCGCCCCGCTCGGGGCTGTCATTGTAGTAACCGATTTGCAACAGTTCGTTCTGTCACTGTGGTGGCTGTTGCTGCTGCAGATCCAGTGGGATGCGCCAGAGCTATATGGTCTTCCCTGTCGGTAGTGCCACGTGGGCATCCGGAGGCCGTTCTTCTTGCTATCGTGCGTTATTGTGACCCCACTGCTAGCAATCATGTACAGTGGCTACATCCCAGCCAAGTATTTCTGCACTATCGCACAAGGGACGTGCGGCTTCTCGTAGCACTATTACACGACGTCCTTCAAACGCAATGAGGTGTTGATAAAGGCATCTTTATCACCTTATAGGCATTCTTGACTAGCATCGCCACGCCCAATGTTACAGGTAACTAACTATCACGACAGTTACAGCGTGTACGAGGTGTGGCTAGAAAAAAACCGGACTAGTACTGGTGAAACAATAAAACGAATGCAATAAGGCTGAAAGTCGCGTGGCCTGTCACGTGACTCTCGCTCCGCCTACTGCTCGAGTTTCATCTGCCTCCTGCACTCAGTCTGACCGTGGCGTCTGCTTTAAGTAGTTGACGTTTTGTCTGTGCGTCGGAAAATGTTGCGTGTACAGAAAGAACAGCGTGTTAACATCAAATTTTGTTTCAAACTAGGAAAATCTGCAAGTGAAACGTTTGTAATGTTACAACAAGTGTACGGCGATGATTGTTTATCGCGAACACAAGTGTTTGAGTGGTTTAAACGATTTAAAGATGGCCGCGAAGACACCAGTGATGACACTCGCACTGGCAGACCATTGTCAGCAAAAACTGATGCAAACATTGAAAAAATCGGTAAACTTGTTCGACAAGATCGCCGTTTAACAATCAGAGCAGTGTCTGAGTTAACAGGAGTTGACAAGGAAAGTGTTAGGCAGATTCTTCATGAAAGTTTCAACATGAACAAAGTGTGTTCAAACATGGTTCCAAAGTGTCTCACAATTGAACAGAAGGAACGCCGAAGAATGATTTGTTCTGACATCCTGGAAAACATTGAAAGTGATCCCACCTTCTTACAAAATGTTATTACTTGCGATGAATCGTGGTTTTTTACTTACGATCCCGAAACTAAACGCCAATCGATGCATTGGAAAACCCCTGGTCCTCCACGACAAAAAAAAGCACGAATGTCAAAATCTAAATTCAAGGCAATGCTGATTTTTTTTTTTTTTTTGACATCAAAGGGATTGTGCACATTGGGTACCAGAGGGACAAACAGTGAATCAGCATTACTACATTAGCGTCCTGGCTACCCTACGTGAGCGAGTACGGAGAAAACGGAACGATTTGTGGAGAAAAAAGTCATGGATCCTTCACCAAGACAATGCCCCAGCTCACAGTGCGTTGTCAGTGAAGACGTTTTTGGCAAAACACAACATTCCCATCTTAGATCATCCACCCTACTCACCTGATTTGGCCCCCTGTGACTTTTTTCTTTTCCCTAAAGTCAAGTCAGCTTTGAAAGGAACTAGATTTGAGACTGTTGAAGCAGTAAAAGAAAAAGCGACGGAAGTAATGTATGGACTTACCGAAAATGATCTGCAGCATTGCTATGAACAGTGGAAAATTCGTATGGAGCGGTGTAGAGACCGAGGAGGAGAGTACATTGAAGGAGATAACATGAAATTGTAAATAATTGTAAATAAATGTAAATAAATGTTTTTTCCAGCATCAGTCCGGTTTTTTTCTAATCGCACCTCGTATTTAAAGCAAAGCTAATTTGCATTCACATTTGTGGCGCTAATAGCGCCTCTCTTCTGCAACTAGCACGAAATTTGAGTACACATCACCTTTGATATGTGGAAACACGCCTATCAGCTTTTTTTTTCCGTCGCACAACTCCTTCTCGCTACTGCGACTTTTCCCCGTCACTGTAAAAGAAAAGTATAAATAAAATGTTATTTTATTAATAAATTTATATGCTATTATGACAGGTTACCTTCCTAAATAATCACCGAACGGTCGTGACTCTTGTCGTAGCTGTGGAGAAGCTTCCCCGTATCCTCTATACAAAATGTTACCGGCAACAAAGTGTGACCGGAAATGAGGCCTGTTGTTCGTTTCCTACAAGCAAAAGGTACTAGTGAACCAGAAATTCATCGATGAATGAGCAGGGAGGCCTTCAAAACAAAAGAAGAGCCATGCAGCCTTCTGGAACTGTTCTGGTCCTTGACGACGTCCTCTTCACAGTGCTGGTGCAACCAGACGGATCCTTGTGCAACGTGAGTGGGGCATTTTCTATCATCCTCCATGCAGTCCCGAACTAAAGACGAGTGGCTTTCGTCTTTCCATGAACTGAAGGAGTGGTTAGGAGGCCAGCGCTGACAAACTAAACACTCATTTCAATTCGTAATGCCAACGTTTTATGAAGAGGGTATTGGAAATCCTGTCCCTAGGTACGACAAATGCCCGAGCCGCTACTGTGATTACGTCGAAAAGTAATCGTACGTGTATGTAGCTTTTAGTAATAGAATAATTTTTACATACACCTGTTTTTTGTACGGCCTATGGGAGTTAAAAAATGGCCCTGTTATGTGGCTTCAGAATTAAATGTTCAATGTGGACTACTCATGCAGCCTGAAATCTCTTTCTTGTCGCAAAAGAAACACAGAATACCTTCTAACGTCTTTTAAACATTCCTACTGACACCGGTAGCTGGGGATCTTACAAAGGCCTTATCATCTCTGATCACTTGCTCTGCGTTACTCATACGAAAACTTCGGATATATTTTTAGAAAGAAATCTAGGACATCTCCTTCAGGAGTCGTTCTTTGGCTAAGTCCAACTATTAGATCAATATCACATGCGTACCTGTTCATATTACCCGCCCTGCTCACTCCACTTCTATATACGGTAAGTTGACACCCATGTCTAAAGCTGTAACATGATGAGAAAAGATTCGTACGATTTTCTTGTAGCTTTCGCTGGAAGGTCCCGCAACTACTACTTCTGAGGCGATGGGTCTCGGAAAGCACCATACTGTGACGGTTGATCCATCTTTAACAGTTATCAGCTTCCCATGTACCCCCTTCAGTAGCCATTGTTTCTAACGCGCACATGGGGGATGGCACTCGATTCGGACGTACCCAGTCGCATTCCTGATAGTTGAAGGAACGTTTACCGTAAGTTTTAGGCCGTAAAGTTGAAGTGGTGGTCGTGGAAAGTTCATGTCACCAGTCTTTGAGCCAAAGTCCTTGATTAAATTTCACCTGACTTAGGGCGTCCTGCCCTAAGTGAGGTCATGTTATATTATTAGAGTTGTAAAACTACCGTTGGCTCCGGTAGACTATCGTACGTAATGAAACTACGGTAGTTTTTGCAGTAGCTTAGATCAGTTAAAATCGCAACTACGTTTCCTGTACGTTAGGTGTGTTGCATACCTACTGGGCGTTACCTCATTTCGAACGCTTTGCCTGCGCATGTGATCAATGGCTTACCAGATTCCTCTGGAAACCGGGAGCGGAAACTGAGAAAGGATATATAATGAGCCGCATAACTTACAAAACATTTTTGTTCTACATAGTTATCCTGCTGTCTGTTACTTAAAAATCAACAGTATTTATACCAAATTGAAATTATCAATATTTAATGCAGGTTTCATTAAAAAGGAGATTGATTTTTTAATATGAAACAGAGGGATGTTGCAAAAATAAAGCGAACAATACAGATGTATCATATAGCGTTAGAAAACGCAATTTCCTCAAAAAAAAAAAAAAAAAAGGTGAAATTAAGAACCGCAAAAAAACATATCAAACATTGTTTCAGTACTTCTTCGAGCTTATATGCTTATATAAAACGTGTTTCTGTTGCCGCTGAACAACTGTCCCACTTATTACTAATAGTAAGAAACTCTTGCCTTTGATCATGAGGAAGAACTTTCTATTGAGTACAAAAGAACAATGTAAGTACGTAGATTTTTTGTTTGTTTGTGCAGATAAACTATACTTACAGCAAAATTACTTGCTTTTCTTACATAAAGACGCAGAACGTACGCGAGCAACTAATTTTTATTACTTATAAAGTGTAATTTATGTGTCTTTTATGCGCTTCTTGGTGTGTGCAAAGCAAACAATAAAACAGAAAACAAAGAGAAGTCGTCGTTTCTCATTTCCTCTCCCACACATTTAATTATGTTTCTTGGCTACTACTACCACCAATACTTCCGGTAACCCTAACGTTTATCACGTCATTTATGTACCATACCAAAACTGCTGAACCATAGATTTTGGTAGAGCGCAACTTTAGACGCTGTTGGAGGTTATCCACCCGTTGTTTGGACCATTAATTATAAGCTCGGCGGCCCTTTTTGTGCTATTCGAGAGCAGAATTCTATGTTCGGTTACCATGTTTCTCCCCCTCCCGTTCTCTCATCGTCATGAAACACTCACTAGACACCATAAGACCAAATACGCCCTTGCGGTCTCTCAATGAATGAACGAGCAGGGAGACAAGAATTTGCTGTTCCTGATTCAGTTAGTGTTAGCCATTGGTGTTAGTTCAGAATGAATGAGACTGAAATGTAATTTTTCTGTTTTTGGTGCAACACTCGTACTGTAAACATGGTGGATGGTAAAATTAAAAATTACCAGGTCTGGAAAATAAATATCCTTTCACTCGTTGTCATGACAAATTTCGAGTACTCACTAGCAGAAATACACTTCTTTTGGAGTTATTATCCAGTGTTCTCATTTAAAATTCATTTAATGTAATGACGTAATCACTTACCAAATTTACACTAATCCTACGAAATTATGAAAGTATTTAACGTGTCTTACCAAATTGGTTGACATGTCGGTGTTTGCATGGGAATATGTTAGTATTGGACTAATGATAAAAGTAGTGGTCGTAGAAGCGTCAGTGCGGCTTGGAATTCACACTTACAATACTATGAATGGATTGAATCATCAGTTACTGTGAACGAGTGTATTTAGCTTGTGTATATGTGTTTGTAGGATATCAACAACTCTTCATAATGATTTAATTGCAGTTTTAGCAGTTTTTACTCTAAGATTTATTATAGTGCATCGTTTGCATCACGACTTGTTTAATTGCGATCCTTATTTCTTGTCTCAAGAATTTAAGTAAAGCTATGAATGAGAAAGACAGAAGGAAATTAACTACAGAGAATGATAGTAATGTCGAGACGTGGCGTTCGAATAATTCACAGGAGGAGATGATGTGAACCTAAATTGTAATTAACTGTCTAGCTGCGCCGTTAGTAGAGGAAGAGAAGTGTTTAATTGCAGACGAAGAGGCAAGAAATCCAATAATCAGCAGTTACTAACCGGGAATTCACGACTGGATAAAGCGGGATGACTGTTCACAGCAGGAAATGTTCAGAAATACGTTAAATGTTTCATTTTAAGAAACATTCTTAAGGGGCACACGGAGATTTATTATCATACAGCTGTTGTAAGACTACCAGAGGAAATTGTCGTACATTCCTCTACGGAACGAGGAACAGTATAAAGCCTGTGTTTGCGAGAGGAAACGGAATGTGCAATTAAAATGTGAAGAAATAGACTGAGCTATATTTAGGTTTGAACAGGCACACAACAGGAAAACCAGTCTTTTCTTAAATTGTTTGAATGTCCTCGCAGTAATTCAAAACGACGAATGTCGCTAGTTGCGGGGACTTTTAATGTTTTGGCTAGGTGATGAATTTTATGAAACGTCAAAGTGAGTTCGGACAATTACGCCTAATGTAGCGGAGGACACCAATTTATGCCGACAGAAAACTAGGGTCAGAAGGTCATGAGACGGGACTGTGACTGCTCTACGGTAGATCGGCTGTCAACAATCAGGTCAGTGTAAAGCTGCTAATTTGTCGCGGGACCCACTCAAATATATTCATACATCAAAATGTAGGACGGTCAAGTCGAGTTTCGTTCTCCCAATTGGTTGTTCCATTTCTCTGTTGTGAACCAAATATCGGTTACATGTGATTGCATTAATGAGTAAATTATTATTCAACTGCCGGCCGAAGTGGCCGTGCGGTTAAAGGCGCTGCAGTCTGGAACCGCAAGACCGCTACGGTCGCAGGTTCGAATCCTGCCTCGGGCATGGATGTTCGTGATGTCCTTAGGTTAGTTAGGTTTAACTAGTTCTAAGTTCTAGGGGACTAATGACCTCAGCAGTTGAGTCCCTTAGTGCTCAGAGCCATTTGAACCATTTGAACCATTATTCAACTAATCCAGACTGGAAAACGATAGAGTTTTGTTTCCTATTTCTTCAGTTGTTGTTTTAAACATGCAATTACTGACCAACATTGAAGTTACCTAATTTTGCTTAGAATCCCCAAGTGGTTTTCTGTATAGTCATTTAAAATTACTTTACGACTCACATAGCTTTACGTTGTCAATACTATTTTACGTATTCCAAGTGCAGGTCGCATGTGTAACGTGTCTTTGTTACTTTGTAAGTATGCAAGTGTATGTTTGCATTTATGTGCATGACAGAAAGATGTAAAGAGAAAAATAGTTCGTATTTTTTATTGGTTTCAAGCAAACCCTGTTTCACTATGAGTAATTACAAGACGTGATCATACACACTGGACATTTTCTGGCTTCATTAAAAGTGCAAACTCTGATATATTACATAAATTCAAATTATATAAGGATAAATGAATAATTACATGAGGCAATTAATCTAAACTAAAAGTAAGTCTGATTGTACCATTACACCAAAGGACACAAATTTGTAATATGCAGTCTATTTATAAGTACAGAACTGCATTTAATGATAATAAAAAATTTTAAATTTCTCTTTCACGCAGACGAATGGGATAGTAAATACAGGTAGCAGCTAACTTATTCATGGAATTGAAAGGTGTTCTAAGAGAAATTTAATCAATGACTTTAAAATTTAGTTGAGCATAATTTTCCTTGGGTGATAGGGTATTTGTCACATTCTGTTAACTGTAGTGGTAGGTTGTGATATGACCCATATTGAAGGGTGAGGAACCATTCTAGCAGTCATCAGGATGGTATTCTGCTCTCCCTTCCAGGCGCTGTGCATTCTATGGGTTGCCACGGACTGCAGGATATGTCACAGTTGAAGGCTGCTGCAGCTATTTATACAGACTTCAGGAAAACTCTTTTTTTATTCATTACAGATGCACACCATAATCTGGTGGGCACAGCCTGGGGTCAGTTGACGTGAGATGTGGCAGTGAAATTTACAGTGAGTAGCCTCTTCCACGGCTGATGTATTTGTTTAGGAAAGTGTAAGAACTTAGCAATAGGAGACAGAGACTGGAACAGAATGTTAATGGATGTGGTCGTTTATTAAAGGGCGTTTGGTGAAAACCACAAGGAGATCACATTAATCGATCATGAGGTATTTCAGTTTCAATCAAATGTTGAAATCAGAATTCGTGGTAACACGTGGGGCCTGGCGGCGTCCGCTGTTATGAGGGGAGGCCCAAGTACGCCCAGTCATCATGGCGGTATTTAGAGCGCCTTGGCGGGAGTTTGGAAAGCCAGCGTAATAATACGAAAGGCACAAACTAGAAGTTAGACGCAATTCCTGAGGACAGATTCCCCTGGCAACAACGAGGTGGAAGAGTCCAAGGAATAAACTAGTGAGAAATCCATCTGGGAAACACGTTTTATGAAAGCAATAACGAAGGGAAAATTATTTCACTTATTATTCCAGAAGAATTTTCACTGGGAAACCATGCAGATATTAATATAGAAATTATTTTAAATAACTTTCTTGGTAGAACAACATTATAATTAATGAAAAGCGCTAGTGCATAGGGCATAGGCCATGGTGCATAGAGGAGGAGTACAATTTTCAGCTTTTGTTTCCTATGCAAGATCTGCTGCCACTTTGTGCGCAAGAATTGGTGTACATTACCATGTCTAGGAGAGGTATCACAGACTGTAGCAAAAGCACTGAAATCCTGCAAGTTTAGGATTTCCTACTGTTTTAAGAAAACTACAGCCCAGTATATTTTCAACAGCAAAGATAAAAAAAATGGTTCAAATGGCTCTGAGCCCTATGGAACTCAACTTCTAAGGTCATCAGTCCCATAGAACTTAGAACTACTTAAACCTAACTAACCTAAGGACATCACACACATCCATGCCCGAGGCAGGATTCGAACCCGCGACCGTAGCAACAAAGATAAGACCCAGTTATTAGCCAACAGTGGGGTATACGAGAGTACTTGTTCTGACTGTGACAAGTTTTACATTGGTCAGTCAGAGACAGCACCTAGGCTGGCTGAAAATGAGTGCAGCTGGAGGTTGCAGAATTCTGACTCCACATTTGCTGAGCGTGTACGGAGTGAAGGCTTCAACTACCAGCCAGAGTTCCATGTCCTTCACTTGGCAAATTTCATTCTGATGGAAGCCATGGAAGTCAACAAACATCAAGCTCGCAGTCCAGATCTACTCTTAAATGACCAGTCACAGCCTAACACTTTCCCTCTCCTGAACTTCACATAATCGTCTCAGTGTTTCTTTACTGCCCACACTATCTGTTCCTTTATATTCCACAATTTTCCTGTATTCACTGAGTTGTTCTGAAGTTGCCTATGTAATTCATGTAGCCTATGGTTACAATTGTTGTTTTCTTTTAATTGGTACTTGTATAACGTTCGGTGTCTAATATCTTTTGAAGTGGCCCCGCCAAGTACTGTATTTATTTTACTTGGTTCATTTATTTAATGCAAACTGTTATATAGGCACAGTTTTTGAACACAGCGTTAATGTTTTTTCTGTTTGCTCCCTTTACATTTGTAGATTGTTAAAGTTTTTACTTTTTAAAATGCAGTACCAACACACTCTCGAAGATGGCATTTACTGTATGTTCCCTCTCATTCCCACATTCTCCTGCATTTATTCATTTCGGTTTATCTTACTGATATTACTTAAGTTCTTTATATAGTCTGCAGTTACAACTAATAATTCTTTCTTTTCATTGGTTTGTTGGGCATCATTCTCCATGTTTTGTACCTCCTGAAGTAGCCTTGCCAAGAACAAATTTTAATTTATTTTATTGTTTTTTTTAATAATATTCACTGTAATGTTGGCATGTTTTTCCATTTCTGTGTTAAAGTTTTTTCCTGTTTACTCCATCTCTATTATTCAGCCTTTTACTTTTTACTTTGCATTACCACCACGCTGTCGAAGACAGCATTTATTTTGGGTTTGTGCTTCAGCCTAGATGTGTAACTTCTTTTCCAATGTCGTTTACAACATTGTAACTTCTTTAACGATAGTTGCAGTAAGTATCTGAAGATGGCCTTGTAAGCCGAAAACCGGCTAACACAATAAGTTAATACTGTACGACAAAAGCAGACTAGAGGAATTACTGGTAAAGTGGCTTACCTGACGTCAGCGAGGTCCGAAAAGTCATTAAGTATGACAGACAGTACTTTCTGTGGGAGAGAATGTTTCAGGCCTTGGCAGAGTTTCAACCTACGTGATATGGCAGCCCACCTAAGCTACATCGTAAGCTTTGTATTTATTCATTGATGTTAAGCCCGAACACGTACAATCTTGTGGGGGAAAGGTTAGTTGAATAATGCTTATTGAGCCTTTTGCGTCACCGCTCAGAAAAAGTCGGCAAGGTGGACGGTGTTCATTCAAATGGTTCAAATGGCTCTGAGCACTATGGGACTTAACTGCTGTGGTCATCAGTCCCCTAGAACTCAGAACTACTTAAACCTAACTAACCTAAGGACATCACACACATCCATCCCCGAGGCAGGATTCGAACCTTCGACCGTAGCGGTTACGCGGTTCCAGACTGTAGCGCCTAGACCGCACGGCCACTCCGGCCGGCACGGTGTTCATTATTGAGTAGTGTAGTGTCTCAGTGATGCAACAGATTATCGGTGACGGCTGTCTGGTCGTGACTGTGGGGTTACGGTATTTTTGTGTCTTGAAGAAATCCTGTGATTAACTAGTGTCAGTTCAGAAACTCTCCTAGCGGTTCGTATCTAGGTACCACGTGGTTATAGCACCGTAGTGGTTCTAATGTGACGTGCAAGTAGCTAATTCGGTAGGGCGTAATTTTCTTGTCAGTCGTCATTAGTTTCAGCCTCACAAGCTAATTGAATTCAATTTTGAAGTTTCCATAAATGTTGGGAAGTGTAGACATCAACATAATTGGAGGATAAAGGGCCTCAGTAATATACTTGATTTTACCAGATCAGTTTCTTCTCTCCTTAATGGTATAAAGCCCATTTCCAGAGTACGGGTGTAATTAGCAAAAGTCAGTCAAAGTCAAATATGGGAGCGCAGCGTAAGAACAACTGCAGCACAGATAGGGGAAGGTAGGTTGATATGTCGAGTACTTGCAGCTGAACATCAAGTACGCAGCTTCACAAGGTAGGTCAGAGTTGCAACTAAGTCATATACCGGTGCTGGGCCACTGCTTACCACCCCAGGACGTGAGTTTTGGCTGGTTCTTTCTGCTAGTGCTAACTGACGTACTTACGATACTGGAACAACTGTTCGATTACGTTACGTGTGGCATGTTTTTATTCTATTTAGCACCAAGTTGCTAAAACGTACGAAGTTAATAACCGAGAGGAACTAAACAATGTTTCATATGGCATCTGCGTATCGATGTAGCAGCGGCGGTCGTCGATGACATTTACACACGTTGCTACGAGCCAGTGTGCTGACAAGCTGAAGCTAGTACAGGATTGTTACTGGCCCGACATCCTTGCTTACTATACAAGTCAACCAAGGCCAGAAAAATATCGACTATGGGAAAAAATTCGTGTAGTCGCAAATTTTTGTACAGTGGTAGTGTACAGTGTCACGAACAACATACTAAACATCCTGACTGCTGGGCGTGAGCATGATGATGGGAGGGGGTAGGGGGGAATGTGAAAACGTACTTTTTAAGGTTTTTGTTGATTATTTCGAAAACCGCGGTATCTAGCAGAAAATGTTTCTCGGTTCGAAATTAAACTATATAGAAATTCTTACAAAAGAGATCATATTCGTTTTTTTCTCAATGACAAACAGTTTCTGCACTGCAAGGGACGAAAAAAATCGCGGATTATTAAGAATAGTGATTGAAGTATATAAAATTAACGTTTATTGTTAAATGAAATGGATCAAGAACAAATATTAAATGTTTATACCACATCTAAGTGCAGCAGAAGCATACGATGGGAGAAATTATGTTGCGAGGTTTAAGAGGGTGAAAGGGCAGGGGTGTCGAAGAAGCATCAGGGAAGGTAGGTGGCCGAATTGTGGTCGTGCAGTCCAGTCCTTCAAAGGTTTGTAAAAGGAAGAGGAAGCAGGCAGTTCGCCGATCTCTGCACCACACTCCGTCACAAAAAGCAACCACATGGTGTTTCATAAAGTTATGTCGACCATTTAGCAACTCGTCTATGAATCACCGGCGACCCACTGTGCAGACATCACCGGGGAAGTTTATTTTCCCGAAAGCATGTTAACACTACTTGGAACAGAGATATGAATTACCAACAATACTACCGCAAGAAACGCATGTGGACAGTATGTGCGTAAATCTCTGGACACTCCTCTGCACTGCTAGAGGGAATTTGAGTGTCAGCCATTCCGCACGGCAGCTGTAGCGTGCTCCTGGGTCAGGTGGCTTATCTCATCGCGAGTGTTGTTCACTTTTCACTTTCCAGGTAGAGTACAGCATTTCCTGTCCACTTCCTCATGTGAGGAGACAAAATAACTTCACGTTGCTCGTGTTATATAGTGTTCTTTCAGTTTATTAAGTAAGTATTTATTTACAGTAATTAAGTGCGCTTTTATGTAAAATACGTTCCTATATACAGTAACTGAGAAGTGAAACAATAAGTTCACTGTTACCAGTCACCGTTTTATTTATTTCCACGGCGCGTTTCGAAGATTTAAACCCCCATCATCGGGTGGATTTACGTTAGTAAGTATTACATTTGTGTGTGTGTGTTGTGTTACGATTTTTGGAGGCACTTGTGGCACTGCCTAGTGGAGAAACGAGACACTATTTCAGAATATGGTTTAGGATAACTTTTGACGAAAAATTAAACTGATATCTAATGGTAAACATTAAGTAAGTAAACTACAGTACCTTCAGTGATCACAGGTCCCTTTTGCTGTCGTAACACGTCACATGTGTACTGCCACATTTGTAAACAAATATGGCGTCTGGAATCAGCTGGATGCAAAGTTCGTATAGCAGAAGTGAAGACATAATCGCAAAGTGCAAAGAATATACATCATAACAATATTATTACAGAATAATTGGTTTAAGCATTTGGCGGTGTTTGTTTTGAAGTGTCAAATATATGTGTGTGTACTTCAGGTGGTATATAAATCCAATTCCGACAAGTTAGAACAGCAAACATTCGTACTCGTTTATACAATCAGGTGAAACGTTAAAATGGCTTAAACTTCATACTTATTGATAACAATTAGGTGAAATGTTACAGACTATAATTACAATGATCATATTGGCTACAGCAGTAAAATCATACATACATTACATTCTTTGATTGTGGTTAATAAACAGATGTGAAGTGAGGGGCCGGAGGCAGAAGGAGAGGTAGAGAGAGAAAAAAAGTGTGTGTGTGTGTGTGTGTGTGTGTGTGTGTGAGTGAAAGGGAGAGGGAGAGGGGGAGAGAGAGAGAGAGAGAGACAGAGAGAGAGACAGAGAGAGAGAGAGGGAGAGAGGAAAGAGTGATTATTGAGAGGAAACATTTACATGGCAAGGAGTCTTAAGATTGCATGTTGCATATAGTAGCTGCCTAAAGGTTGGCAGCTACTCCCTCTCCCTCAAAACAAACACCGCCAAATGCTTAAAGCAATTATTCTGTAATAATATGGTTATGATGTATATTCTTTGCACTTTGCGATTACGTCTTCACTTCTGCTATACGAACTTTGCACCCAGCTGATTCCAGACGCCATATTTGTTTACAAATGTGGCAGTACACATGTGACGTGTTACGACAGCAAAAGGAACCTGTGATCACTGAAGGTACTGTAGTTTACTTACTTAATGTTTACCACTAGATATCAGTTTAATTTTTCGTCAAAAGTTATCCTAAACCATATTCTGAAATAGTGTCTCGTTTCTCCACTAGGCAGTGCCACAAGTTCCTCCAAATATCGTAACACAACACACACACATGTAATACTTACTAATGTAAATCCACCCGATGATGGAGGTTTAAACCTTCGAAACGCGTCGTGGAAATAAATAAAACGGTGACTGGTAACAGTGAACTTATTGTTTCATTTAATGTCAGTAACAGTCACGGTAAAGCCTAACCTAAAAATATTCGCATTTAAAGTTAAACTGAGAAGTGTTTAATTTGTAAGCGACTTGTGTAGTGTTTGTGGGAAAGTGACTGGTTTGTTAAATGTGAGATATTGCTGCTGTCTGTCATTGATAGTGTATTGTATAGTTGTTTCGCATGTTGCAGTCAGTTGCTGATAAACTAATGAGCGGAAAGTTATTGCACTTCCCTCACCATTAATTGTGTTACTGGTAGACTAAAACTAAATCTGGACTCCTCCCAAACAGGGCGTGAAGGCCCTAGCGTACCGACCGACCGCCGTGTCATCCTCAGTTCATAGGCATCACTGGATGCGGATATGGAGTAGCATGTGGTCAGCACACCGCTCTCCCGGTCGTATGTCAGTTTCCGAGACCGGAGCCGCTACTTCTTAGTCAAGTAGCTCCTCAGTTTGCCTCACAAGGGCTGAGTGCACCCCGCTTGCCAACAGCGCTCGGCAGACCGGATGGTCACCAATCCAAGTGCTAGCCCAGACCGATAGTGCTTAACTTCGGTGATCTCACGGGAACCATTGTTCCCACTATGGCAGACCGTTGGCGGTACTGGTAGACCGCGTAAGTACATTCTGTTCAGAAATTTCTGGCACTCCTGTAATGAGCTGCACCGAATGGAACCACTTAACAGAGATCCATTGTCTATCTTGCAAGGTACATGTCAATATGTGTAATGAAGTAGGACTGATCACGTTTAAATCTAGAACGGTAATCGTCTGTATTACTTACTTGACTTGTGTTCAAATATCTGAAGTCCCAGATGACCTCCTCCTGTTACAGAGGGAGACAGTTTAAGCCCCTCGGCGTCTTCAGGTGATGGCAGAGCTGAGGCAGTATGACGTGATACATACGTTCTGCTGAACTTTCCGCCAAAGACTTCGCTGTCTCTTCGCTGCATTTCGCTGCTAGTAGCCCGATGTATTTGCCTACGTGTATAGTAAAACGCGGCTAATTGCTTTTGTTGTCTAGTGGCGAAGTATCCACCGCCGACTGACACAATCCTGTGACGAAGACGGAGTCTTGTCACACTTGATGTAACGTGTGGGGTGGTTTGCAGTTAGGCTGAGTCTTCACGCAAGTGCCTTCTGGATAATAAGTGGGCCACTGCGCCCCCAAAATATTTTGGTGTCGCGATATTTCATCTGCACCGCAACATAGTATATGAAAAAGTCCTCTGCAATGAGGCAGGATTTATAGTTTGGAGAGGATAATAATTTTAACAAATGTCTCGTTTTATTGGTGTTCAATTGGCATGCTCTTTATCGTTCAATGATAACAAATTATTTTGATGTGAGCATCAATTTGAGAAACCAAGGACGGCGTGGGATGTGCTTCTGAATCGCCCTGTTGATATAATCTGCCTCTACGAACATCATGTGAGCAAAATGGTATACGTACATTAAATGTTATAGGATTCAAGGTAGGCTGTTACCTCTGCAAAGAAAATATCGAAGTATGAGAAGTTCCCACATTTGTCAGAAACTGTTTTAATTTCGAAAATACTGACATTAATAAATTTTGGTCAGAGCAACACTTGGAAACTTGTGCAAAAGGAGTAGTATTTCAAAAGAAGTCTTTTATAATAGTAAGTATATACAGAGCACCTTCACGAAACTGTAACCTCTTCATAAAAAAAAATCTGGAAGCTCTGTTGTCCCATCTCACAGAATGTTCATTTATTGAAACGTTCTTTCAGCTAAGTAAAAGCATCTGTTAGATTTCAGTTATGGCAGCACTTGTTGACAACAGTCAACATTAGGTATTTTGTGTATCATAAATTTATTAAAAGTGTATCACTCTGTTTTATTCAGACAGCATATTAATTCTGTAATTACTAGCAGTTCCAGTTTACTGTAATGTATTAATATATTTTGAAAACCTTCCGACAAATGATGAGGGAAGTGAGTTACTCGCATTCAGATGTTCTATGTTTTTTATATCAAACTTCCTCGCATGTTCCACACCCACGAGAAACATCGCATTTCTGGGTCTATGGCAAGTACACTGAATCTAATATAATCTAATGCAGTACCATGTGCCTGTGACGTTACTGTTCAAGTGCACTAACATTTTTCAATTCATTTTTACGTGGTTGTGAGAGAATGTTTGCATGATAGCTTTCGTGAATCACTCTTGTTTGTCGCCAAGATGCTTCGTCGCGAGATGATACCTCTCTGCTTTTGATCAGAGCTATTGCGATACGTGTAGTGAAACCTATCAAGACAAACGAAGCACCATAATATACTAAATGTTTATCGTGGTTAGTGTATTGATGGCCAATTTGACTATCTGATACGGCGATAGCGACAAGTGCAGTTTCCAATTCTGCTGATCAAATTATATCCTGTGCTAGTCCCTATTGCCTTAAAAACGAGTAAATTTAGCCTGCAGTAGCGAGTCGTTCCACTGCAGGTAATACAAAATTGCCACGTCGATGCTACTCGAACGTTTCGCTGCAGTCGGAACCGATTGCGACGTTCATTGGTCGTAGAAAATTTTATGGGCTGTGTTCATACATCACTGTAGCATTAAATTTACTGCCTCGTTATTACATACAGTGAAAATAAATTACGACCAATCAACAAAGTCGTTGTTTCCGCCACTTATGTGGACTTCAATGAAGACAGTAAAAACCAGGCCATCTGCAGAGCATCATTATGGTTCCGAAGCTTATTCGGTAAAAATGGAGCCCTTTTAGGAACACTTCTGTCTGTCTGTCTGTCTGTCTGTCTGTCCATCCATCCGACTGCTCCAAAACGCTTTTTCTCAGGAACTGGTGGAGGTATAAAGTTGACATTTATGTCGCAGTCTAAGATCTATGGTCCCTTGCCGGTGTAATAAACATAAACTTCAGTCAATGAAACCAAAAGGTACGCCCATTTTTGTCACGTATTTTGATACTGCCAAAATCACTCATCAGACTATATAGGGTGCTTATGGTGGCATATCTACGTGCAGCAATCGCTACTAGAAATCTGATGACGGATGAATTCTGAAATGCGTCATATGAGCAATAAAGTCATCCCTTCCTTGATGATTGAGCCGTACCATTGCGACCTAGTCAGCCTAAATGCAAAACTACGGATTATTAAAAAAATGTCACCTGTCTCCTGCGTGACTATATGTCACACTAATATTAATGAAATTAAAACGTTCTTGAAAATATTTGAATCCCTGGGGCTGGTAACTTATCAGTATGAGTGTCGATAGCAGGCAAAAATGGTAGAGATTCTGAATTCTCGGGATGGATGTACTGTCTATATACATAATTATGTATGTACGAAAAGAACAAAGTTATCCGACAGCCTCTTACACTGTGTGATCAAAAGTATCCGGACACTTGTCTGAAAATGACTTACAAGTTCCTGGCGCCATCCATCGGTAATACTGGAATTCAGTATGGTGTTGGCCCACCCTTAGCCTTGATGACAGCTTCTACCATCGCAGGCATACGTTCAATCAGGTGCTGGCAGATTTCTCGTGGAATGGCAGCCCATTCTTCACCGAGTTCTGCACTGAGGAGAGGTTTCGATGCCGGTCGGTGAGGCCTGGCACGACGTCGGCGTTCCAAAACACCCCAAAGGTGTTCTATAGGATTCAGGTCAGGACTCTGCAGACCAGACCATTACAGGTATGTTATTGTCGTGTAACCATTTCGCCACAGGTCGTACATCATGAGCAGGTGCTCGATCGTATTTAAAGGTACAAGCACCATCCCCAAATTGCTCTTCAACAGTGGGAAGCAAGAAGGTGCTTAAAACAGCAATGTAGGCCTGTACTGTGATAATGCCACGCCTCCATGAAAAACACGACCACACCAAAACACCACCGCCTCCGAATTTTACTGTGTCATAGATAGTCTGGATAGATGTCTGCCTATTACAGACTAGGACCCTCTTCAACTGTCGGCGGTCTCTGTCAGTCAACAGACGAGGTCGGCCTGTACATTTTTTTTGTGCTGTACGCGTCCCTTCACATTTCTAATTCGCTATCACATCGGAAACAGTGAACCTAGGGATGGTTAGGAGTTCGTATAAGACAAGTGACACCCAATCACTGACCACGTTTGAAGGCCGTGACTTCCGCTGAGGTCTCCATTCTGCTCCCTCACGACGTATAATAATTACTGAGGTCGCTGATATGGAGTACCTGGCAGCACAATGCACCTAATATGAAAAAGTATGTTTTTGGGGGTGTCCGGATACTTTTGATCACATAGTGTATGTCGAAATGTAGTCGGAAAGTGTGTATCCAAAGTCAATGATCGCAAATCCCATCGTGTTAAAATCTGATAGATCTAATATGAATAGCTCTCCATTACTATTAGAAAACTCCAGAAGATAGTTATATTCTATCTTCTTGATGAGACGTCACGTGATTGATGCGAATCCGTATCTCGTTAATGGTTATATCTCTCTTTGTTTTAGAGAGATAATTTTATTAAGGAGAACAGCTGATCCATTTTTGTGAGATTAAAATTTTAATAACGAGTATAAAACCAGTTAATCACTATATTGTGCTGTACTCTAAATGACCGAATCCATTACTTTTAGTATAAAGACGGTTGTATTGTAGCACTGTTATAAGCTTTCTGCAACTATGTGATGTGGAGTACATAGTTGACAGTCTTGTTTTATACGTTTTATGTAATACATTTACCTATAGGATTTTTTTCTGTGCCGTTGATCTCGCCTGACCGTCGTACTGGAACTCTCCAGCTTTTAACGCGGGACAGTATGAAACCCACATGTACCACCCTCAACTGAAGTGCTCTGCCGAGTGTTTCTGTATCTATATCTACACAGATACTCCGCAGCCCACCGCACAGTGCGTGGCGGAGGGTAACCCGTACCATTACTAGGCATTTCCTTTCCTATTCCACTCGCAAATAGAGCGAAGGAAAAATGACAATCAGTATGTCTCCGTATGAACCCAAATTTCTCGAATCCTATCGTCGTGGTCCTTACGCAAAATATATGTTGGCGGCAGTAGAATCGTTCTGCCAGTTCTCTAAATTTTCTCAATACTTTTTCTCGAAAAGAATGTCGCCTTCCCCCCATGGATTCCCATTTGAGTTCCCGAAGCATCTCCATAACACTTACGTGTTGTTCGAACCTACCGGTAACAAATCTAGCAGCCTGACTCTGAACTGCTTCGATGTTTTCCTTCAAACCGGCCTCGCACGGATCCCAAACACGCGGACAGTACTCAAGAATAGGTCTCACCAGTGTCCTGTATGCAGTCTCCTTTACAGGTGAACCACTCTTTCCTGCAATCCTCCCAATAAACCGAAATCAGCCATTCGCCTGCCCTATCACATGTATCACATGCTCCTTCCACTTCATACTGTTTTGCAACGTTACGCCCAGATGTTTAAACGACTTGACTGTGTCAAGCAGGAGACTAGTAATACTGCACCTGAACATTACAGGTTTCTTCTTCCTACTCATCCTCATTAACTTACATTCTCCACATTCGGAGCTAGTTGCCGTTCATCTCACCGACTAGAAATGTTGTCTAAGTCGTCTTGTATCTTCCTACTGTCACTGAACGTCGACACCATACCGTACACTACAGCATCATCAGCAGACAACAGCAGATTGCTGCCCACCCTGTCTTCCAAATGATTTATGTATATACAGAACAACAGCGCCCCTGTCACACTTTCCTGGGGCAGTCCTGACGATACCTTTGTCTCTGATGAACACTCGCCATCGAGGACAACAAGGTGGGTCCTGTTACTAAAGAAGTCTTAGAGCCTTTCAGATATCTGTGAACAAGGGAGCACCGTGTCAATTGCTTTCCGGAAATTTAGAAATGTGGAATCTGCCTGTTGTCCTTCATCCTTAGTTGGCAGTATATCATGTAAGGAAAGGGCAAACTAAGTTTCGCACGAGCGATGCCTCATAAAACCATGCTGATTTGTGTCATAGGCTCCTCAGTCTTAAGAAAGCTTATTGTATTCAAACTAAGAATATGTTCAAGGATTCTGCAGCAAACCGAAGTTAGGGATATTGGTCTGTAATTCTGCAGGTCCGTTCTTTTACCCTTCTTATACACTGGAGCCACCTGCGCTGTTTTCCAGTCGCTTGGGACTTTGTGCTGGGCGAAAGATTCGCGATAAATGCAAGGTAAGGGGCCAATTCCGTAGAGTAAAATCTCTTTGCAAAATCGAACTGGGATTCGATCATGACATGTTGGTTTATTTGCTTTCAAATCTTTCAGTTGTTCTTGGACACCAGGGATGCTTATTACTGTGTCGACACTATTTGAGCCTGTTGGCTTGTTAACGTCTGTATGTTTATACAGTACTCCTGTGTGAACGATTTCTTAAAGTGAAATTTATAACTTTGCCACACAAGACTGGTCAGCAAGGGACTGATTGGAAGCTTTATACCAGCTTAGCAATTTTACATAGGAGCAAAATTTTCTCGTGTTCTCTACCAAATCTTTTGCTAAGGAGTGGCGGTGGCTTTTGTTGTGTGCTTTGCTCATAGATCTTTTCAGAGACGCTCGAATCTCTATTAACTTTTGCTTATTTTTATTTGTGCGGTTTCTTTTTAACCGAGAGTGCAACATCCTCTGCTTCGTCAGCATCTTCCTGGTTTCGTTATTAAATCATGGTGGGTTCTTTTCCATCCTTTATGCTCTTACTAGGTGCATAACTCTCCAGACTACGATTTACAATCTTCTTAAACTTCGGACATAACGCCACTACATCCATCTTACTGGAACTAAGTCATGTCAGTTCACTGTCGAAGTGAGATGCTAACATCTGCCTATCTGCTCTTTCTAGCCTTCTTGACTGATTTATTAACTTCCGTAACCACAACTGCTATAATGGCATTATGGTCACCAATCACCGTTCCTATACTGAAATGTCGATAAGGTCCGGCCTGTCTGTAGCTGCAAGATCAAAGATTTTCCATTGCGTGTGGGCTGCCGAGCTAGCTACTCAAGACAGTTTTCAGAAAACGTGTTCAAAAATATTTCGCATTATTGTCTGTCCGTATCCCCCGCAATGAGTCCATGGACTCCCTGTCTGTACTCGGTCGGTTAAAGTCACCTCCAACTAGAACTGCATGATCTGAACATTTCCGCACTACCGACCGTAGACTACCCTTCAATGACTCTAGAACCGTCGCAGCGGAATCGGATGGCCGGTAAAAGCATTCAAAAATTAACTTGGTTCCACCTGCAGCTGTTGTACGTGACCAGATAACGCCACTGTCACTCAATTTCGACGTCAATAGAGACAATATTTTTCTCAACTGCAATGAATATTCCCCTTCCTAAGGCCTCTAATCTCTCTTTCCCGTGTATGTTCCACGATTCGAAAATATCTCAGAGCTTTCCACTTCGTGTTTCAGCCAGTTCTCGGCCACAAGAACAATTTGAGCGCTAGAAATTTCCTGGAGGACAGTAAATTCGGGAACTTTATTACGAATACTTTGACAGTTGAAACTTCCTGGCAGATTAAAACTGTGTGACGGACCGAGACTCGAACTCGGGACCTTCGCCTTTCACAGGCAACTGCTCTACCAACTGAGCTACCCAAGCACGACTCACGCCCCGTCCACACAGCTTTACTTCTGCCAGTGCCTCGTCTCCTACCTTCCAAACTTTACAGAACCTCTTTGACAGTTTGCTGAAAAAAATTATGAGAGTCTAAGTGTCTTTACTCTGAACGCCATCTGGCTTCCCTTGCTGCATATGGACTGGCAAGTGTTGGTCAGAGCACCTCAAACTATTGCTTAGCATAAAAAATTTTCACGTGCACGCAACAAGTACTCCGCTACCCGACTAGCTCCTTCCTTTGTCTAGTGCATCCCCGACCTATCAAGGTGAGTCCTACAAATCCCCACACGATAACGCAGGTCTAGAAATCTGGAGCCAAGACGGACACAGAGTCGACGAAGCTTTTGGTTGAGACCCTCCACTCGGCTCCAAACCAAAGGACTCCAATCAACTCTGAGAACGATACTGGAAATTGTGAGCTCTGCCTGCACCCTGTGCGCGAGACCAGCACGCTTAACCACCTCCGCCAGCCGCCTGTACAAAATTATAATCGTCTCAGGACCCATGCGATAGGCGTCGTTGGTGCCGCCCTGAACCACGACATGATTCAGACGACTGCACCCTGCCTGCTCCACAGTCACATCTAAGGCCGCCTCCACATCTCGGATGAGACCCTCTGGCACACACACCGAGCGAACACTGGCTTTCTTTCCAGCCCTGTACGCTATCTGTCAAAGAGGTTCCACGGCGACCCTAACGCTTCTGCTCCTGATAACTGGTGAACACCTCCCTCCATGTGCCTGCTCAGACCCTGCTGGAGGAGCGGCCACCTGTCCTCTCCCAGGGTGTATGGGCGAGGCCAGGCGGCCAGCCTCCACAGTGGTCCTCCACCTCAAGCGACGTGAACTCGTGACCTCCCGCCACTCACAGTGCTGTGAGCGCGGATCCACCGCGTCGGGCACAGCAGAAGGAGCCTCATAAGATGAGCCCGTGGGCAAAACAAGCGACACCTGATGTGTCCCAAGTAACACGCCAGAATCTCCGTCACTGCTACATCCCGAGGCAGCTACATGAAGGTGACTGACCACACCCAAAAGTGCATTCAGCCGTTCGTGGACTGCAGCCAGCTCCTCCTGCATCTGCACACAGCATGCACACATCGTAACCATCCTAGCAAGACTAAATGAAGAAGTGAACTACAAAACCAAGCAAGATCCTATATCTGCAACTCGCTACCCTCCTGATGTTTCACCAGTGGGCGCTGATGCGTTAATGAGTTATGTAGCTAGATGATCAGTGAGCAACTATTGCGCAACAGATCAAATGATTCACCCTTACAAAAGCACGACACTGAAATCCTTAAACAGAAAAACATGCACGAATTTTGATAAATATACAGCTTCCTTGCTTAAAACTTACCTCTCTTCTTACTCTTTCGAGTGAGGTTACCAGAGGATGACAAATATTTCACTTATTCTTTCTTTTAACTTCAGTCAAGAAAGAGGTAATAGAAAAACAGGAATTTCTAAATATTGTTAACTTAGCTAGCCACTGATTACAGACTGGGGACTGAGTCATCAAGAAAAAGGAACCAAAAAAAGTTATTACATTTTAATGTAAGTTCGGAAAGCCTTTCTTTTTGAGTTATTAGGGAAAATATTACAAATTTTTGAAGTTACATACTCAAGACAAATCTTCACGTAGTCGTCCACGTGATTCTTCAAATACATGTATAGTACAATTAAGGGAAATAGACAAACTTCGAGAGGTCGCAACAGATATAATGTGCAACAAATTAATATGAGGAGTTAGGATCCCGTGTCCTGAAACGCCATCCAACGAAACTACAGAGGGGGAACCCAAAATCTACTATACAATTTCAGAGATTGTTCAGGGATATTTTGCGGGTATTTTGGTTTGAAGGATCCGTTGTCGTCGGTGGCTCGCTACAGAGTACACTCTAAGAAAATGATAACAATAATAACAAAATAATTTAATGAACCAAAAAGACTTGGAATATAGCACAAAAGCAGATTGTAGAAAATCAAGAAAACATCCAGACTTCTTCAAAATCTGTATAACAAAACATGCCCGTGAGGAGGCACTAAACGCAGACACTATAAGACAATAACCAAAAGCGAAAGTCACATATACAAGTGAAACACTGTCACTGAATCTAAAACTAGATGTACAATAAATTAAGAAAGTTGAGAGAAAGATTATCAGAAAAATTCTGGGACCACGATTCACATAAGATGGATCTAGATTGCAAACCATAAGGGCACCAGAAGCAGTATCAAACATAGAAACTGACATCAGAAAGAGACGAATGAAGTTCTATGGACCCACACAGATTATCTGGAAACTGCCTAACCAAACATCCATTGGACGATGAAACATCAGTTAAAACATGAATACTATGGGTAAATGAAGTTAAGAAGGATTTGACAAAAGCAAAAGAGCGAGGTGGCGCAGTGGTTAGACACTGGACTCGCATTCGGGAGGACGACGGTTCAATCCCGCGTCCAGCCATCCTGATTTAGGTTTTCCGTGATTTCCCTAAATCGCTCCAGGCAAATGCCGGGATGGTTCCTTTCAAAGGGCACGGCCGACTTCCTTCCCCATCCTTCCCTAATCTGATGAGACCGATGACCTCGCTGTCTGGTCTCCTTCCCCCAACCAACCAACCAACCAACCAACAAAAGCAAAAATTAACATCACAAACACATTAGACAGGGATACTTTCAGAAGAAAAACTGACAGGTGGAAGTTTACTCCAGAGACGAAACCAAAGCCGTACCGACCAAAGGGGCATGAAGAAAGAAGGAAGGCCTTTGGAGAGAAAATGAAGAAATTTTGGGAAAATAAGAAGAACCTTAAGAGAGACTGAAAATGACCTACTTATCGTTCTCGAATAAGGACGTTCGCTAATAATAATAATAATTATTATTGTACTAATAATAATAAATAAAAGGGCACAGGACGAACAAATTATTTGAATGTGATGGAAATGAGTAAATGTGCTGTACATGTACACGCAAACAAATTATTAAAATAATATATTGAAAAATTTGCCTCAGTTGCGAAAATTTTCTGGTCTGTACCCAGGTTTCGGCTAGAATAATCTAGCCTTCTTCAGTAGTTACCGCTGCCAACCGACCGCCTGGTGAAGTCATGCTGGGGCTGAACATCAGTTAAGCAGTTTTAGTTTGAAATGGTACCACGGTACTATAGGTTTTAATTTTTAATGTTCACTGTACCTTCTCTGAGATGCTATAGTAATTTTATGCCTCTGAAGAAGGCTAGATTATTCTAGCCTAAACCTGGATAAAGACCAGAAAATCTTCACAACTGAGGCGGATTTTTCAGTATATTAGTCTATCACAGTTGCTGACGGGGCTACAATACGCAAAAAATTCTTAAATTATTAAAAATTCAGGAAAACTGGATGATTCACTCAAGAAAAAGAGCTTAACAAATTGAGCAAGTCAGCAGCGCCTTGCTCTTCCTCCGGCACTTACGTAAGCGGTTATCCGGCTTGGCATTCATTGATATGGTTGCTGGACTTCTTCTTGAGGGATGTCGTGTCAAATTCTGTCCAATTGGCGCCTTAGATCGTCAAAATCCCAGGATGGTTGGAACGCATTGCCTAAAATGCTCCAAAAGTTCTCAGTAGGGGAGACATCCGGCGACCTTACTGACCAAGATAGAGTTTGGCAAGCACGAAGACAACTCTTGCCGTGTGCGAGCGGGCATTATCTTACGGAAATGTAAGCCCAGCATGACTTGCCATGAAAGACAACAAAACGAGGCACAAAATTTCGCCGACTTATCGCTGTGACATGCCGCGGATGACATGCAAAGGGTTCCTGCTATGAAACGAAATGGGGCTGCAGACCATCATAGCTGGTCGTCGAGCTTCACGGCGGGTGACACTCAGTTTGGTATCCCACTGCCGCCTGAGGAACTCCAAAGATGTCTTTTCTGTTCATCGGGGCCTAACTCTAAATAACAATCATGACTGAAGACAATTCTCCTCAAGTTAATGAGATTTCAGGCTGAAGACATGCCTTGAGACGTACCGTAAAACGATCTGTTATAGACCTGGCTATCGCCCACCATATGGCCCGACAACCAGAGCTGATGGTCTGGGGTGCCATTTCGTTTCATAGCAGGATCTTTTTGGTTGTCACACGTGGCACCCTTGCAGCACAGCGATACGTCGACGATAGGTTTTGCATCCCCTCTTGGTAAGCCATCCTAGGCTTACACTTCAACAAGATAATGTCCGACCGCAAACGGCGAGAGTTTCTACTCCTTGCTGTCGTGCTTGCCAATCCCCTCCCCCCCCCCTCCCCCTACACCTTCGTCAGCAAGGTCTCTGGATCTCTCCCCAACTGAGAACTTTTGGGGCATTACGGGGAGGAGCTTCCAACCGTGTCGGTATTTTGACGATCTAACGATTTGGACAGATTTTGGCGCGACATCCTTGAGGAGGATATGCATCAACTCTGTCAATCAATGCCTTGCCAAGTAACTGCTTGCATAAAAACCAGAGGTAGACCAACGGATTATTGACTTCAATGCCGTTCCAAATAACTTCTTACATAGGCGCCAGTGGTATTGATTTACAAAATTTGGAAGCTCTTTCCCTTCAGTGAATCATCGATTTATTTCTGAAATTTTAATATTTTATTTGTCTGGACATATACATCACATCTTCCGATTTCCGTCCCATTCGGATACTTCGTTCCTGGTCCGTCGCTATTTTGTCTTTGTATCACTGTCCATGAACCATGGACCTTGCCGTTGGTGGGGAGGCTTGCGTGCCTCAGCGATACAGATAGCCGTACCGTAGGTGCAACCACAACGGAGGGGTATCTGTTGAGAGGCCAGACAAACGTGTGGTTCCTGAAGAGGGGCAGCAGCCTTTTCAGTAGTTGCAAGGGCAACAGTCTGGATGATTGACTGATCTGGCCTTGTAACAATAACCAAAACGGCCTTGCTGTGCTGGTACTGCGAACGGCTGAAAGCAAGGGGAAACTACAGCCATAATTTTTCCCGAGGGCATGCAGCTGTACTGTATGATTACATGATGATGGCGTCCTATTGGGTAAAATATTCCGGAGGTAAAATAGTCCCCCATTCGGATCTCCGGGCGGGGACTACTCAAGAGGATGTCGTTATCAGGAGAAAGAAAACTGACGTTCTACGGATCGGAGCGTGGAATGTCAGATCCCGTAATCGGGCACGTAGGTTAGAAAATTTAAAAAGGGAAATGGATAGGTTGAAGTTACATATAGTGGGAATTAGTGAAGTTCGGTGGCAGGAGGAACAAGACTTCTGGTCAGGTGACTACAGGGTTATAAACACAAAATCAAATAGGGGTAATGCAGGAGTAGGTTTAATAATGAATAGGAAAATAGGAATGCGGGTAAGCTACTACAAACAGCATAGTGAACGCATTATTGTGGCCAAGATAGATACGAAGCTTACGCCTACTACAGTAGTACAAGTTTATATGCCAACTAGCTCTGCAGATGACGAAGAAATTGAAGAAATGTATAATGACATAATAGAAATTATTCAGATTGTGAAGGGAGACGATAATTTAATAGTCATGGGTGACTGGAATTCGAGTGTAGGAAAAGGGAAAGAAGGAAACATAGTAGGTGAATATGGATTGGGGGACAGAAATGAAAGAGGAAGCCGCCTGGTCGAATTTTGCACAGAGCACAACATAATCATAACTAACACTTGGTTTAAGAATCATAAAAGAAGGTTGTATACATGGAAGAACCCTGGAGATACTAAAAGGTATCAGATAGATTATATAATGGTAAGACAGAGATTTAGGAACCAGGTTTTAAATTGTAAGACATTTCCAGGGGCAGATGTGGACTCTGACTACAATCTATTGGTTATGACCTGTAGATTAAAACTGAAGAAACTGCAAAAAGGTGGGAATTTAAGGAGATGGGACCTGGATAAACTAAAAGAACCAGAGGTTGTACAGAGATTCAGGGAGAGCATTAGGGAGCAATTGACAGGAATGGGGGAAATAAATACAGTAGAAGAAGAATGGGTAGCTTTGAGGGATGAAGTAGTGAAGGCAGCAGAGGATCAAGTAGGTAAAAAGACGAGGGCTAGTAGAAATCCTTGGGTAACAGAAGAAATATTGAATTTAATTGATAAAAGGAGAAAATATAAAAATGCAGTAAGTGAAACAGGCTAAAAGGAATACAAACGTCTCAAAAATGAGATCGACAGGAAGTGCAAAATGGCTAAGCAGGGATGGCTAGAGGACAAATGTAAGGATGTAGAGGCCTATCTCATTAGGGGTAAGATAGATACCGCCTACAGGAAAATTAAAGAGACCTTTGGAGATAAGAGAACGACTTGTATGAATATCAAGAGCTCAGATGGAAACCCAGTTCTAAGCAAAGAAGGGAAAGCAGAAAGGTGGAAGGAGTATATAGAGGGTCTATACGAGGGCGATGTACTTGAGGACAATATTATGGAAATGGAAGAGGATGTAGATGAAGATGAAATGGGAGATATGATACTGCGTGAAGAGTTTGACAGAACACTGAAAGACCTGAGTCGAAACAAGGCCCCCGGAGTAGACAATATTCCATTGGAACTACTGACGGCCGTGGGAGAGCCAGTCCTGACAAAACTCTACCACCTGGTGAGCAAGATGTATGAAACAGGCGAAATACCCTCAGACTTCAAGAAGAATATAATAATCCAATCCCAAAGAAAGCAGGTGTTGACAGATGTGAAAATTACCGAACTATCAGTTTAATAAGTCACAGCTGCAAAATACTAACACGAATTCTTTACAGACGAATGGAAAAACTAGTAGAAGCCAACCTCGGGGAAGATCAGTTTGGATTCCGTAGAAACACTGGAACACGTGAGGCAATACTGACCTTACGACTTATCTTAGAAGAAAGATTAAGGAAAGGCAAACCTACGTTTCTAGCAATTGTAGACTTAGAGAAAGCTTTTGACAATGTTGACTGGAATACTCTCTTTCAAATTCTAAAGGTGGCAGGGGTAAAATACAGGGAGCGAAAGGCTATTTACAATTTGTACAGAAACCAGATGGCAGTTATAAGAGTCGAAGGGCATGAAAGGGAAGCTGTGGTTGATAATTGAGTGAGACAGGGCTGTAGCCTATCCCCGATGTTATTCAATCTGTATATTGAGCAAGCAGTGAAGGAAACAAAAGAAAAATTCGGAGTAGGTATTAAAATTCATGGAGAAGAAATAAAAACTTTGAGGTTCGCCGATGACATTGTAATTCTGTCAGAGACAGCAAAGGACTTGGAAGAGCAGTTGAATGGAATGGACAGTGTCTTGAAAGGAGGATATAAGATGAACATCAACAAAAGCAAAACAAGGATAATGGAATGTAGTCTAATTAAGACGGGTGATGCTGAGGGAATTAGATTAGGAAATGAGGCACTTAAAGTAGTAAAGGAGTTTTGCTATTTGGGGAGCAAAATAACTGATGATGGTCGAAGTAGAGAGGATATAAAATGTAGGTTGGCAATGGCAAGGAAAGCGTTTCTGAAGAAGAGAAATTTGTTAACATCCAGAATTGATTTAAGTGTCAGGAAGTCATTTCTGAAAGTATTCGTATGGAGTGTAGCCGTGTATGGAAGTGAAACATGGACGATAAATAGTTTGGACAAGAAGAGAATAGAAGCTTTCGAAATGTGGTGCTACAGAAGAATGCTGAAGATTAGATGGGTAGATCACATAACTAATGAGGAAGTATTGAATAGCATTGCTGAGAAGAGAAGTTTGTGGCACAACTTGACCAGAAGAAGGGATCGGTTGGTAGGACATGTTCTGAGGCATCAAGGGATCACCAATTTAGTATTGGAGGGCAGCGTGGAGGGTAAAAATCGTAGAGGGAGACCAAGAGATGAATACACTAAGCAGATTCAGAAGGATGTAGGTTGCAGTAGGTACTGGGAGATGAAAAAGCTTGCACAGGATAGAGTAGCATGGAGAGCTGCATCGAACCAGTCTCAGGACTGAAGACCACAACAACAACAACAACATCACTGTAACTGCTATGCGCCGGAAATGTATGTTGTTGTTGTTTGTTGTGGTCTTCAGTACTGAGACTGGTTTGATGCAGCTCTCCGTGCTACTCTATCCTGTGCAAGCTTCTTCATCTCCCAGTACCTACTGCAACCTACATCCTTCTGAATCTGCTTAGTGTATTGAGCTCTTGGTCTCCCTCTACGATTTTTACCCTCCACGCTGCCCTCCAATGCTAAATTTGTGATCCCTTGATGCCTCAAAACATGTCCTACCAACCGATCCCTTCTTCTAGTCAACTTGTGCCACAAACTTCTCTTCTCCCCAATCCTATTCAATACCTCCTCATTAGTTACGTGATCTTCAGCATTCTTCTGTAGCACCACATTTCGAAAGCTTCTATTCTCTTCTTGTCCAAACAGGTTATCGTCCATGTTTCACTTCCATACATGGCTACACTCCATACAAATACTTTCAGAAATGACTTCCTGACACTTAAATCTATACTCGATGTTAACAAATTTCTCTTCTTCAGAAACGAATTCCTTGCCATTGCCAGTCTACATTTTATATCCTCTCTACTTTGACCATCATCAGTTATTTTACTCCCTAAATAGCAAAACGCCTTTACTACTTTAAGTGTCTCATTTCCTAATCTAATCCCCTCAGCGTCAGCCGATTTAATTTGACTACATCCCATTATCCTCGTTTTGCTTTTGTTGATGTTCATCTTATATCCTCCTTTCAAGACACTGTCGATTCCGTTCAACTGCTCTTCCAAGTCCTTTGCTGTCTCTGACAGAATTACAATGTCATCGGGGAACCTCAAAGTATTTACTTCTTCTCCATGAATTTTAATACCTACTCCGAATTTTTCTTTTGTTTCCTTTGCTGCTTGCCCAATATACAGATTGAATAACATCGGGGAGGGGCTACAACCCTGTCTTACTCCCTTCCCAACCACTGCTTCCCTTTCATGCCCCTCGACTCTTATAACTCTCATCTGGCATCTGTACAAATTGTAAATAGCCTTTCGCTCCATGTATTTTACCCCTGCCGCCTTCAGAATTTGAAAGAGAGTATTCCAGTTAACGTTGTCAAAAGCTTTATCTAAGTGTACAAATGCTAGAAACGTAGGTTTGCCTTTTCTTAATCTTTCTTCTAAGATAAGTCGTACGGTTAGTATTGCCTCACGTGTTCCAACATTTCTACGGAATCCAAACTGATCTTCCCCGAGGTCCGCTTCTATCAGTTTTTCCATTATTCTGTAAAGAATTCGCGTTAGTATTTTGCAGTTGTGACTTATTAAACTGATAGTTCGGTAATTTTCACATCTGTCAACACCTGCTTTTTTTGGTATTTTGTATTTCGCCTGTCTCATACATCTTGCTCACCAGATGGTAGAGTTTTGTCATGACTGGCTCTCCCAAGGCCATCAGTAGTTCTAATGGAATGTTGTCTACTCCCGGGGCCTTGTTTCGACTCAGGTCTTTCAGTGCTCTGTCAAACTCTTCACGCAGTATCTTATCTCCCATTTCATCTTCATCTACATCCTCTTCCATTTCCATAATATTGTCCTCAAGTACATCGCCCTTGTATAAACCCTCTATATACTCCTTCCACCTTTCTGCCTTCCCCTCTTTGCTTAGAACTGGGTTGCCATCTGAGCTCTTGATATTCATACAAGTGGTTCTCTTCTCTCCAAAGGTCTCTTTAATTTTCCTGTAGGCAGTATCTATCTTACCCCTAGTGAGACAAGCCTCTACATCATTACATTTGTCCTCTAGCCATCCCTGCTTAGCCATTTTGCCCTACCTGTCGATCTCATTTTTGAGACATGTGTATTCCTTTTTGCCTGCTTCATTTACTGCACTTTTATATATTCTCCTTTCATCAATTAATTTCAATATTTCTTCTGTTATCCAATAATTTCTACTAGCCGTCATCTTTTTACCTACTTGATCCTCTGCTGCCTTGACTACTTCATCCCCCAGAGCTACCCATTCTTCTTCTACTGTACTTCTTTCCCACATTCCTGTCAATTGTTCCCTAATGCTCTCCCTGAAACTCTGTACAACCTCTGGTTCTTTCAGTTCATTCAGGTCCCATCTCCTTAAATTCACACCTTTTTGCAGTTTCTTCAGTTTCAATCTGCAGTTCATAACCAATAGATTGTGGTCAGAATCCACATCTGCCCCTGGAAATGTCTTGCAATTTAAAACCTGGTTCCTAAATCTCTGTCTTACCATTATATAATTTATCTGATACCTATTAGTATCTCCAGGATTCTTCCAGGTATACAACCTTCTTTTATGATTCTTGAACCAAGTGTTAGCTATGATTAAGTTATGCTCTGTGCAAAATTCTACAAGGCGGCTTCCTCTTTCATTTCTTAGCCCCAATCCATATTCACCTACTATGTTTCCTTCTCTCCCTTTTCCTACTGACGAATTCCAGTCACCCATGACTATTAAATTTTCGTCTACCTTCACTACCTGAATAATTTCTTTTATCTCGTCATACATTTCATCAATTTCTTCATCATCTGCAGAGCTAGTTGGCATATAAACTTGTACTAGTGTAGTAGGCATGGGCTTTGTGTCTATCGTGGCCACAATAATGCGTTCACTATGCTGTTTGTAGTAGCTAACCCGCACTCCTATTTTTTTATTCATTATTAAACCTACTCCTGCATTACCCCTATTTTATTTTGTATTTATAACCCTGTAATCACCTGACCAAAAGTCTTGTTCCTCCTGCCACCGAGCTTCACTAATTCCCACTATACCTAACTTTAACCTATCCATTTCCGTTTTTAAATTTTCTAACCTACGTGCCCGATTAAGGGATCTGACATTCCACGCTCCGATCCGTAGAATGCCAGTTTCCTTTCTCCTGATAACGACGTCCTCTTGAGTAGTCCCCGCCCGGAGATCCGAATGGGGGACTATTTTACCTCCGGAATATTTTACCCAAGAGGACGCCATCACCATTTAATCATACAGTAAAGCTGCATGTCCTCGGGAAAAATTACGGCTGTAGTTTCCCCTTGCTTTCAGAACAATACAAATGTTGAGGGAATGCACTATTTGCCTTGTTTGAAAAAAATTGTTCCATTCACTCCAACAACTAGATGATGACAACAATAATACCTACTTCACTTGCGCTCTCTAGCTTGCTTACAATAGCACTCGGGTTGCCCTGAGTTTGATTCTCCAGAAATGTTAGTTACACGCTCACTGTAATACTCAGCAGTATGCATAAGTTTACTTATAAAGAGCTTGCCGATATGCACCTCTTGTCTTGGTTCAGTGAGAGCACGGAAGTGCGCCACAAAGACGCTACGCTGAATTGAGGCAGAAACAGCATTTGATAATAATAGTTTTGTACCTGAGAGTTTTTGCATTATTCTGTAATTTATGTTGAATGTATTGGGAATTGCATATTACGGCCTTTTTACTGTTGTGAAGGATATTTTAAACGAACACGTGTAACTGCGAAAGCAAGCCGCATAAATCGTAAATATAGTATTACTCTGTAACAAGCTACCGATTACTAGGGCTGTGACGTCGGTGGCATTTGTTACGTCATGTACAAAAAATACATACATATATATACACTCCTGGAAATTGAAATAAGAACACCGTGAATTCATTGTCCCAGGAAGGGGAAACTTTATTGACACATTCCTGGGGTCAGATACATCACATGATCACACTGCCAGAACCACAGGCACATAGACACAGGCAACAGAGCATGCACAATGTCGGCACTAGTACAGTGTATATCCACCTTTCGCAGCAATGCAGGCTGCTATTCTCCCATGGAGACGATCGTAGAGATGCTGGATGTAGTCCTGTGGAACGGCTTGCCATGCCATTTCCACCTGGCGCCTCAGTTGGACCAGCGTTCGTGCTGGACGTGCAGACCGCGTGAAACGACGCTTCATCCAGTCCCAAACATGCTCAATGGGGGACAGATCCGGAGATCTTGCTGGCCAGGGTAGTTGACTTACACCTTCTAGAGCACGTTGGGTGGCACGGGATACATGCGGACGTGCATTGTCCTGTTGGAACAGCAAGTTCCCTTGCCGGTCTAGGAATGGTAGAACGATGGGTTCGATGACGGTTTGGATGTACCGTGCACTATTCAGTGTCCCCTCGACGATCACCAGTGGTGTACGGCCAGTGTAGGAGATCGCTCCCCACACCATGATGCCGGGTGTTGGCCCTGTGTGCCTCGGTCGTATGCAGTCCTGATTGTGGCGCTCACCTGCACGGCGCCAAACACGCATACGACCATCATTGGCACCAAGGCAGAAGCGACTCTCATCGCTGAAGACGACACGTCTCCATTCGTCCCTCCACTCACGCCTGTCGCGACACCACTGGAGGCGGGCTGCACGATGTTGGGGCGTGAGCGGAAGACGGCCTAACGGTGTGCGGGACCGTAGCCCAGCTTCATGGAGACGGTTGCGAATGGTCCTCGCCGATACCCCAGGAGCAACAGTGTCCCTAATTTGCTGGGAAGTGGCGGTGCGGTCCCCTACGGCACTGCGTAGGATCCTACGGTCTTGGCGTGCATCCGTGCGTCGCTGCGGTCCGGTCCCAGGTCGACGGGCACGTGCACCTTCCGCCGACCACTGGCGACAACATCGATGTACTGTGGAGACCTCACGCCCCACGTGTTGAGCAATTCGGCGGTACGTCCACCCGGCCTCCCGCATGCCCACTATACGCCCTCGCTCAAAGTCCGTCAACTGCACATACGGTTCACATCCACGCTGTCGCGGCATGCTACCAGTGTTACAGACTGCGATGGAGCTCCGTATGCCACGGCAAACTGGCTGACACTGACGGCGGCGGTGCACAAATGCTGCGCAGCTAGCGCCATTCGACGGCCAACACCGCGGTTCCTGGTGTGTCCGCTGTGCCGTGCGTGTGATCATTGCTTGTACAGCCCTCTCGCAGTGTCCGGAGCAAGTATGGTGGGTCTGACACACCGGTGTCAATGTGTTCTTTTTTCCATTTCCAGGAGTATATATATATATATATATATATATATATATATATATATATATATATTTTTGATTTATCAGCATGATTCTTTCTCTCAGGGATATTGTCTCTTCTTATGACTTTTACTTACTTGCATAAGTAAATGTGAAACGGGTTCTTGAAGGGCCTCAGTTGTTCATGTACCAACTTTAGACTTCGAACGTGATGACTAAAATATAGTTGCCGTTAACTGAATTGAATGTAATTTTGTTAATTTCTATTTATTGATTGCAAAGCAAGGCTTGAGTGAATTTCGATCGTTGCCGTGGAGCGGCCAAGATAAAACTTACTGAACTCATGGAATCTGTATAGTTTAAAAACATGAACTTTAACGTAAATTAATTATCTGTTGCAATTTAAAAAGGTTCTTATAAAGAAATCTTTCGCATTTACAGTTACTGTTAACACTTTGAAAAACAAATTAATACTTCGGCGCGTAATGGCCGGCCACAGGCTGCATCGGAAGATGAGCTTCTCGCATCGGAAATTACTGAAAAAATGCTTATTAAAAATAGTTAGCCACTGCAAGCATTTAAGGTGACAACTATTACAAAGAAATTCATTTTGTAATAATAATAACAAGTTTATTTAAGCAGAACTACGAATAATTTACATAAAATATGTGTAGCCGCTCAATGGCTGCCTTCCGTACCACGAAATAAAATACGTCCTTCCTCCTCGGCCGTACAATCGCGTCTCATTCGATCCTCTTTTATTTACAGAGACATTAAATAAAAATGCTACTCTTAAATTATCGCTGCATACCAGATGTTTCAACAACATTAACTGTATCTTTAATACTAATTATATTCATCAAATACTTTAAATGCGTTTTACAACCGATAAAAATGCCAATATTTATGTGACGTACCGTCACACGACAGTCGTTATTGCTGAAAAAATCGGTTTTCGGTTATATCGGCTTTTTTCCACACCAGTATAACCTGACTTAAAAACGCTCTAAATAAGAGATTTCTGAATTAATCGATTTTCGGTTCTTTTATATCCATAATTTCTTGTGATAGACGCAGAAATCGAAAAAAGATTGAAAAATTATGGCTATCTCAATATTTGATTAAGTAGATAAATAAAAGAAAAGTTAGTCCGTCAACCGTCCGCTGCTTTTCTCGAAAGGTAGTAAGTGGCTGAATTCCACAAAAAAGTCACCATTATTCTCCTGTTGGTTTAAATTTTTTGAAACTCTACCCAAAAATTTTTTAATTGGGTATCCTACCACTATTTAGACATTACGAATAGTCAGTGCTAAAAGGTGGGAACTGAGTTTAAACAAGTCTGTTTTTCGTGTTAATTTGTCCGTTTGCAAGGGCAACAAGCAGATAAAGACACATTATGTACACACAGGGGCAGCAGTTCAGCTACTTTCTATTTTTGTTGTATACCACAAATGAATTGTTAAATTTTTAATTTGTGACTGTTACCTTGCTCCTTAATTATTTCGTAGAAATGGCAGACACATTCTTAATCTTTGAAAGCAAATGAAGAATTGTACTTCATTGTTACATCACTTCGTAAAAATATTTCCAGACTAGGATTGGCGCCTTTCTCCAATACAACGGATGTCTGACAAAGGCATCGGGGGAAGTCTTGCACGCATCACGTATACGCATACCTTAACCCACAATACACGGCAATAGTGACACTGCCCGCATCTCGTGGTCGTGCGGTAGCGTTCTCGCTTCCCACGCCCGGGTTCCCGGGTTCGATTCCCGGCGGGGTCAGGGATTTTCTCTGCCTCGTGATGGCTGGGTGTTGTGTGCTGTCCTTAGGTTAGTTAGGTTTAAGTAGTTCTAAGTTCTAGGGGACTGATGACCTTAGATGTTAAGTCCCATAGTGCTCAGGGCCATTTGAACCATTTGAATAGTGACACTATTGTCGCAGCAATGCTGTAGTAATTCTTATGCGACGTGTTTGTTGCTCTCTTCTGCCTGCGTTGTTAATAAAATGACCCTGATCGTTTTTCCCGTTTTCATGAATAATAACGCAGTATTCAAACATTAGCGAATTTTACGAATAAAAATTACTCCCTCAAAGACGAAATTATAAAAACGAAAAATTTAGCACTCTCTCACCCTCATCTAATACTTTCCCCTCTTTGGGGAAGTGTGTGGGGGAGTTTGTAGCCTTGCGGCTTTTACTCCACTTTCTACTTGTGTGTGTGTTTATTTCTGTGATTTTTTGGTTGTCTGTGTGATGTGATGATTGTTCTGTGTGTGTCTGGTACTTGCCTGGGGTTGGCGAGATGATTGATTCTGCCGCCCGTGGTGGCCGTGCGGTTCTAGGCGCTCCAGTCCGGAGCTGCGCTGCTGCTACGGTCGCAGGTTCGAATCCTGCCTCGGGCATGGGTGTGTGTGATGTCCTTAGGTTAGTTAGGTTTAAGTAGTTCTAAGTTCTAGGGGACTCATGACCACAGCAGTTGAGTCCCATAGTGCTCAGAGCCATTTGAACCATTTTTTTGACTGATTCTATGGGGGAGGGAGGAGGATTAGGAATTGGATACACGGATTTTCTTTTCGACTTAGTCGTCGAAGATCGTCATTGGGACATGTCATACCGAACTAGGGAGTGGATGAGGACGTTTCCTGACCTGGAAGAGCCTTCATAGAAGGCCCTTACCAGGTCTTGGAAGCGCTCTTTTAGGAGTGGGATTTCAGCTGTTGCGTGGAGATCGTCAATAGGGAATCCGAGGGGTAGACGCAGTGCCCTCCTGGACGCCCGGTTCTGCAGCCTCTGGAGTTCGTCAAGATGCTGATTCGCCGCCTATCCTCAGACAGGGCATGCATACTCCATTACTGGCCGTATCAGGGTCTAATATACGTTCACACCCACAGAGCAGGGGTGGGAACTGGTTGACTTGAGTATTGGGTATAGGATGAACATTCTGCCACAGACCTTCCTGTGGACCTTGTCTATGTGGGGTTTCCACGTAAGACGCAATCTTTGGTTCACCTTCCCCACAACATTTTCTTTGTGTTCTTTCCAATTTAAGTTGTTCGTAATTTTTATTCCTAGGTATTTAGAGAAGTTCAGTGAAGCAGGTCTAAAAGTGAACATGCCGGTGTGTACAACACATTGCGGTGCCTCGTGACAGAGGGTCTGTTAGTTCACTGAGTAGGTTCTTGCCGTTCCCAAGAACTGAGCATAATACGTTCTCTGGTGTGATCTCCTTTACTATCCTAACAGAATCCATTTAACGCAGAAGGTGCAAGAAGCCAATCATGACAAATGAAAGTATTTTGTTTGCTGGTTCCTGAAAAGACGGTTTTGTGAAGATCCTTGCCTATAGTGACGAGGGACACTTGCTTGCACTTCAGAGGATTTTAGAGTAAACAGAACTGCGGTATTTAGGAGTAATAAAATCCTTGCGAGGGTGAAGAGAGGAAAATGAATGCACAGTAAGTGACAGTTTGGTGTGAATTTGAGTGGACCATCGACCTTTTCTTTTTTTTTTTGTTTCTTTCTTTTTTCTACGAGACAGGACAAGAGGACAAGCTGTGATGCTTAATAGACCGATACCGTGAGATGAGAGTTTTTTTGGCCTCATTTCAATAGAAAGGACGCTCAAGAGTTGTAGTTTCAGGCCGGTCGGTGTGGCAGAGCGGTTCTAGGCGCCACAGTCTGGAACCGCGCGACCGCTACGGTCGCAGGTTCGAATCCTGCGTCGGGCATGGGTGTGTGTGATGTCCTTAGGTTTAGGTAGTTCTAAGTTCTAGGGGACTGATGACCTCAGAAGTTAAGTTCCAAAGTGATCAGAGCCATTTTTGTAGTTTCAGCAGGATGCAGCCAATTGTCACACTATCCGAGAAACAACTGAGTTGTCCCATTAGTGGTTTCTAATTGCCTCAGCTCTCGTAATGGTGACCACCAAGGACATGTGACTTAGCCCACTGCAGTTTATTTCGGATGACTTTAAATCGTTGATGTATGTCGGGAAACTCAAAAACTTACACGCGTGTTAAGAAGGAAGTTCGAAGTGTTGCTGGAGAAATGCAAGTGGAGTCTTGTCACTGACAAGGAGATCTACATACACGTCTACATCATACTCCACAGGCCACCTAATGGTGTGTGGCGGAGGGTACTTGCGGTACCACTATGTCATCCCTCCAACTCTGTTCCACTCACGAATAGAGCGTGGGAAGAATGACTGTCGGTAGAGCTCTGCATTGGCTGTAATTCCTCGAATTTTCTCCTCGTGGTCAATACGCGAGATGTATGTGGGGGGAAGTAATATGTTGTCCGACTCCTACTGAAAAGTGCTGTCCCGAAATTTCAGTAATAACTCTCTCCGTGATACACAACGCGTCTCTACTAACGTCTGCCAGTGGCGTTTGTTTAGCACCTCCGTAACACTCTCTTGCCAGCTAAACGATGCCCGTCGCTCTTCTTTGGATCTCCTCTATCAGTCCCACTTGACATGGATCCCAGATAGATGAACAATACTCAAGAATCGGGCGAACATTTCCTTAAGATTCTTCCGATGAATCTGAGTCTGGTGTACGCTTTTCCGACCATCTGTTATATATGGTCATTCCACTGGATAATTACGCCTAGATACTTTACGGCAGACGCTTTCACCAGCTGTGTCTCATCAGTAATAATCAATAATGTAGCTGTACGGTAGTGGATTTCTTTTCCTAATCATCATCACCGAATTAGTCCAAATGTGTGGTCTATCCGGAATTTGGCCAGAAATGAAAGTGGGGAGTGGGAGCTCCAGACGGCAAAGCGTTAAAAAAATAGCATTTTTTGGGTGAGTGAGGCGAGGCGTGACTCATTCAAATGATGGTACTTCCAAACAGCGGTTGACGCAGCGGAAGGCGTACAAGACGGTCAGCCGAGCATCATAGTTCGAATCCATGTGCGATTCCTTTTAATACTTTTGTTTTAAAATTTTACGTTACTTACACTGCAATAAACCGAAATAATGCCCAATATATTGAATTTGTTGCGATGAAACCCAATGTGCAGGAGAATAAATTTCTTTCGTTAACTCAGTAGTGGAGAGGACAAAATATCCATTATTATATGACGCGATTTTTCAAGTTGAAGGATTGCCATGTTGCTGTACCAAAGTACCAAAATGATTCCTCTCCCCCCTCCCCCCCCCCCCCCCACCAGCGACCCCTAACAACTGTCCACCACCTGTGAATCCCTGTGAAGTCAGTCTGTATCGTTAGGAAAAAACTTGCTCGAAAAGTTACAAGAATGCTCTTATCTCGTCGGAGAGAAAAGCAAATCACTTCCCGAGAAAACTGCGTCAAAATACATTCCGCTGTACATCAGCAGCTAACGTCGCCAGCATTTGTCAAATCGTTGCGTTACGCTTGGTTTGCTGTCAAACTATGCGTTGAGACGAAACCTTTTACGAATGCAAACCAAGTTGTTTTTTTAATTGAAACTTGTTCTTACGATGTACCGGTATATTAACGCAGCAATGTAAAGCATCAACTACAAAAGAACTTAAGAAATTTATTTGCAACCCAGAATTTTCCTTTGCCTTTCCTTTTAACGCCTTTCCTGAAAATATTAATAATTATAATGCATTGAACATTAGCTCGGTTTAGCCGGCTGCTGTGGCTGAGCGGTTCTAGGCGCTTGTACGGAACCGCACTGCTGCTACGGTTGCAGGTTCGAATCCTGCCTCGGGCATGGATGTGTGTGATGTCGTTAGGTTAGTTAGGTTTCAGTAGTTCTAAGTCTAGGGGACTGGTGACCACAGATGTTAAATCCCATAGTGCTCAGAGCAATTTGAACCATTACCTCGGTTTATTTGCAGTGTAATAAACGTAAAAATTGAAAGTAACAGAGCTAGAAATTTTTTCACGTACGGACTCGAACCCACGACCGTCGAATTATCGCTCTACACTCTTTCTGCCTCGCCAACCGCTGGCTGGAAACTTCGTTAAGGTAAATGGCGCATACCTCGCCCGACCCGCCCAAAAATGGAATTTCTTCTGGACTTTGTACATCTGGAGCACCCATTTATGTCACATTCATTTCTGGCCAAGCCCTGCATGTACCGCAAATTTGGTCGAAGTAGGTAATGACGAGTAAGTGCGGCCCCTTGTTAGTCACAGCGAATTTCACTGCTATTGTTCTTGTATGTCAGCACAATAGAGGGGGTGATAGGCCAGACCTAATTTTCCATGGAAAATAATCAAGCAATTACGAATATAAGGCTGAATGGAGAGAAGCTGAAAGAAATACAAGACTTTGTCTACTTGGGAAGCAGAATAACATCAGATGGTCGTAGTAGGAAAGACGTAATAAGTAGAATAAATCAGGCAAAGATTGCATTCTATAAAAGGAAAGGACTCCTCACATCAAATATGATAAGTCTGTCGTTAAGGAAGCGGTTAATAAAGACCTTTGTTGGGAGTGTGCTTCTCTACGGCGCCGAAACCTGGACACTTGGAGAGGACGAAAGAAGAAGGATTGAAGGATTCGAAATGTGGTGTCTGCGAAGGATGTTAAAAATTCCATGGACGGCCAGGATGACAAAAGAAGAAGTCCTGCAGAGAGCGGAGGAAGTTCCAGTTCTTTGGAAGACGGTCAAGAAGAGGAGAGATATATGGATGGGACACATTCTGAGACATGAAAGTCTTCTCCACACTATAACGGAAGGCCTTGTGGAGGGCAAAAGGGCAAGAGGCAGACCTAGAAGAAAGTACATAAGCCAGATAATGCAGGACCTAGGATGCGGAAGTTTCACGGAATTGAAGAGGCTGGCCGACAATCGCACTGAATGGAGAGCTGCTGCAAATCAATCTTAGGATTGGCAACTTAAGAAGAAGAATTTTCCATACCTGAAATGAGAAGGTATGATTAATATGTTCATGTATGTTGTTAATGAGTTTTGAAAAGGAAAAAAAGTTCGTAATTTGATATTTCAGAATCAGCGAGCATTTTAAAGGATTCTTAGCTGCTATGTACGGAGTCAGGAGGAGCTACCCACCGTTCGCGAACAGCTGAACGTGTTGATGGCCGCGGTCAGCCGTCTTCAGGCTGCTGCCTCGGAGTGTAGCGGCAGTGGGGAGTCTGGTGCGTCGCATGGTACACCCCAGGTGTTACATGCTTCACCCACTGTCCCTGCTGTCGAGACATCTTCGCGGGTACCGGGCGCGGTTGGGTCACCCTCTCCCAAAGGGGAGTGGCGGGTTCAGCGGCGTTCGCGGCGCACGAGGCGGAGGGTCAATGTGGAGGCTGGCCGTGTGGCATCGCCCGCTCTGCCTGTGACTGGACATGTGGCCGCTCCTTCAGCAAGGTCGGAGCAGGCACACGGGGGGAGGGGTTTATTAGTTATTGGGAGCTCCAATGTTAGGAGGGTGATGGAGCCCCTTAGGGAGATAGCGGAAAGGTCGGGGAAGAAGGCCAGTGTTCACTCTGTCTGCTTGCCGGGGGGCCTCATCCGAGATGTGGAGGAGGCCCTGCCAGCGGCGATAGAGAGCACTGGGTGCACCCGACTGCAAATTGTTGCTCATGTCGACACCAATGACTCCTGCCGTCTGGGTTCAGAGGTCATCCTCAGTTCGTACAGGCGGAAAGCCTCGCTCGCGGGGTGGAATCTGAGCTAACTATTTGTAGTATCGTTCCCAGAACCAATCGCGGTCCTCTGGTTTGGAGCCGAGTGGAACGCTTAAGCCAGAGGCTCAGACGGTTCTGCGGAGATCTGGGGTGCAAATTTCTCGACATCCGCTATCGGGTGGAGAAATGTAGGGTCCCCCTGAATAGGTCAGGCGTGCACTACACGTAGGAAGCAGCTACAAGGGTAGCGGAGTACGTGTGGACTGCACATGTGGGTTTTTTAGGTTAGAGAATTCCCTCCCTAGGCCCGACAAGACGCCTCCTGAGACGCGACAAGGTAGGAGTAGGCAAAATGCAACAGGGAATAACAATACTAATCTGGTAATAGTAAACTGCAGGAGCGTCTATAGAAAGGTCCCAAACCTGCTCTCATTAATAAACGGTCACAGTGCCCTCATAGTACTAGGGACAGAAAGTTGGCTGAAACCAGACGTAAACAGTAATGAAGTTCTAAACTCAGATTGGAATGTATACCGCAGACACAGGCTGGACAGTGAAGGGGGAGGCGTGTTTATAGCGATAAGAAGTGCAATAATATCGAAGGAAATTGACGCAGATCCGAAATGTGAAATGATTTGGGTGAAGGTCACGGTTAAAGCAGGCTCAGACATGGTAATTGGATGTCTCTATAGGCTCCCTGGCTCAGCAGCTGTTGTTGCTGAGCACCTGAAGGATAGTTTAGAAAATATTTCGAGAAGATTTCCCCACCATGTTATAGTTCTGGGTGGAGATTTTAATTTGCCGGATAGTGGCTGGGAGACTGAAACGTTCATAACGGGTGGCAGGGACAAAGAATCCAGTGAAATTTTTTAAGTGCTTTATCTAAAAAGTACCTTGAGCAGTTAAACAGAGAACCGACTCGTGGCGATAACATATTAGACCTTCTGGTGCAAACAGACCCGAACTATTTGAAACAGTTAACGCAGAACAGGGAATCAGCGATCATAAAGCGGTTACTGCATCGATGATTTCAGGTAGGAAGATTTTTCTGTTTAGCAAAAGTGACAAAAAGCAGATTTCAGAGTACCTGATGGCTCAACAATAAGTTTTGTCTCAAGTACAGATAGTGTTGAGGATCAGTGGACAACGTTCAAAACCATCGTACAATATGCGTTAGATGAGTATGTGCCAAGCAAGATCGTAAGAGATGGAAAAGAGCCACCGTGGTACAACAACCGAGTTATAAAACTGCTGCGGAAGCAAAGGGAACTTCACAGCAAACATAAACATAGCCAAAGCCTTGCAGACAAACAAAAATTACGCGAAGCGAAATGTAGTGTGAGGAGGGTTATGCGAGAGGCGTTCAATGAATTCGAAAGTAAAGTTCTGTGTGCTGACTTGGCAGAAAATCCTAAGAAATTTTGGTCTTACGTCAAAGCGGTAGGTGGATCAAAACAAAATGTCCAGACACTCTGTGACCAAAATGGCACTGAAACAGAGGATGACAGACTAAAGGGCAAAATACTAAATGTCTTTTTCCAAAACTATTTCACGGAGGAGGATTGCAATGTAGTTCCAAAGGATTGGAAAAGGGCACAGGTCATCCACGTTTTCAAGAAGGGATGTCGAACAGTTGTGCAGAGCTATAGACCTATGTCTCCAACATCTATCAGTTGTAGAATTTTGGAACACGTATTACGTTCGAGTATAATGACTTTTCTGGAGACTAGAAATCTACTCTGTAGGAATCAGCATGGGTTTCGAAAAAGACGATCGTGTGAAACCCAGCTCGCTCTATTCGTCCACGAGACTCAGAGGTCCATAGACACGGGTTCCCAGGTAGATGCCGTGTTTCTTGACTTCCGCAAGGCGTTCGATACAGATTCCCACAGTCGTTTAATGAACAAAGTAAGAACATATGGACTATCAGACCAATTGTGTGATTGGACTGAAGAATTCCTAGATAACACAACGCAGCATGTCATTCTCAATGGAGAGAAGTCTTCCGAAGTAAGAGTGATTTCAGGTGTGCCGCAGGGGAGTGTCGCAGGACAGTTGATATTCACAATATACATATATGACCTTGAGGATGACATCGGAAGTTCACTGAGGCTTTTTGCGGATGATGCTGTGGTATATCGAGAGGTTGTAACAATGGAAAATTGTACTGAAATGCAGGAGGATCTGCAGCGAATTGACGCATGGTGCAGGGAATGGCAACTGAATCTCAAAGTAGACATGTGTAATGTGCTGCGAATACATAGAGAGAAAGATCCCTTATCATTTAGCTACAATATAGCACGTCAGCAACTAGAAGCAGTTAATTCCATAAATTATCTGGGAGGACGCATTAGGAGTGATTTAAAATGGAATGATCATATAAAGTTGATCGTCGTTAAAGCAGATGCCAGACTGAGATTCATCGGAAGAATCCTAAGGAAACGCAATCCGAAAACAAAGTAGGTTACAGTACGTTTGTTCGCCCACTGCTTGAATAGTGCTCAGCAGTGTGGGATCCGTAGCAGATAGGGTTGATAGAAGAGATAGAGAAGATCCAACGGAGAGCAGCGCGCTTCGTTCCAAGATCATTTAGTAATCGCGAAAGCGTTACGAAGATGATAGATAAACTCCAGTGGAAGAGTCTGCAGGAGAGACGCTCAGTAGCTCAGTACGGGCTTTTGTTGAAGTTTCGAGAACATACCTTCACCGAAGAGTCAAGCAGTATACTGCTCCCTCCTACGTACATCTCCCGAAGGGACCATGAGGATAAAATCAGACAGATTAGAGCGCACACAGAGGCATACCGACAATCCTTGTTTCCACGAACAATACGAGACTGGAATGAAAGGGAGAACCGATAGGGGTACTCAAGGTACCCTCCGCCACACACCGTCAGGTGGCTTGCGGAATATGGGTGTAGATGTAGATGTAGCTCATTTTCGTCGTTCTTCCAGCAAGTAAAAATATGGATTGTTGTAACATATTCATACAGTCCCTCTTTTGTTACTGGTTGTCGCATAAAACGGTATCCCTACAACTGAAAGGTGTTAGAGCTGTTGAGAGGTCCCAATCGGCATAGGACGAACAAGTGGAGAGGTGAAAGTCTGTAAAACGTTCCAACAGTGACGTGGCTGGGCTGGCTCATCTACCAAACGTTCGCCACACCAGTAGCTGGGCAGAGGGAGTGTTGGCCCCGCCCCCTGCTGCGGCTGGAGGAGTAACGGGCTCCAGACATCGTGACGGCCGGCGACTCGCGACAGCTGACTGGCGTAGCGGAACACGTGTCACCAGCTGCCACTTTCGCCACTTCCGGTCCAGCGGTTCCCGCTGTACCGTATGCCGCTCCGCAGCGCGCTGGCGCCAGTTTCTCTCCGGAATCCTCGTTTCTTCGCCGCAGCGCTGCTGGTAATGACCCCGGCCACGGCCGACAGGCGACAATAGGGGGACGCGCTCCAGGTGAGCGGTCCAGCCGCTGGAGGCGGGAAGAGGAAGCGGAAATCCCTCCAGCGGTGCCTCGCTCCGGTGAACCGCTGTTCACGTCCTCCCTTTCAGCTCTGGGGGAAAGTGGCGGCATCGTACGAACGCCTGCCAGTGCGCCAGTTCCGACACTAATCACTTCACCAAGGGCAGGCGTTGCCCGCAGGGGAAAACAGCGATAGTTGAAATTAAGTCTGCAGGACAGTCGCAATTAGTATTGATTGCGACTTGTATCTGTCCAACAGTCTTAATTACTAACCAGTTCTTTGAAGTCTGTACAGACTGGAAATAATCGATGAACTGATTAGTCCGGAAATGCGTCATCCACGATTGTGCACTGTTACCTTCACAGAGCTTTCTAGTCTGTGGAAACTTACAAGTTAGTCGTTCCCATATTACCAGTAGAATTACCGAGCGAGGTGGCGCAGTGGTTAGCACGCTGCACTCGCATTCTGGAGGACAACGGTTCAGATCCGCATCCGGCGAACCTGATTTAGATTTCACGTGATTTCCCTAAATTTCTTCTTGCAACTGCCGGGATGTTTCCTCTGAAAGGACACTGCCGATTTCCTTCCCAATCCTTCCCTAACCTGATGGGACCGATGACCTCGCTGTTTGGTCCCCTCAACCAAACAACCAATCACGGCAGAATTTTTTTTCTGTTAAGCGAAATCGTTATCAGGACAAAGAAAACTGGTGTTCTACGCATCGGAGCGTGGATGTCAGATCCCTTAATCGGGCAGGTAGGTTACAAAATTTAAAAAGGGAAATGGATAGGTTAAAGTTAGATATAGTGGGAATTAGTGAAGTTCGGTGGCAGGAGGAACAAGACTTCTGGTCAGGTGACTGCAGAGCTATAAACACAAAATCAAATAGGGGTAATCCAGGAGTAGGTTTAATAATGAATAGGAAAATAGGAATGCGGGTAAGCTACTACAAACAGCATAGTGAACGCATTATTGTGGCCCCAAGATAGATACGAAGCCCACGCCTACTACAGTAGTACAAGTTTATATGCCGACTAGCTCTGCAGATGACGAAGAAATTGAAGAAATGTAGGATGAAATAAGAGAAATTATTCGGATAGTGAAGGGTGACGAAAATTTAATAGTCATGGGTGACTGGAATTCGGTAGTAGGAAAAGGGAGAGAAGGAAACGTAGTAGGTGAATATGGATTGGGGCTAAGAAATGAAAGAGGAAGCCGCCTGGTAGTATTTTGCGCAGAGCACAACTTAATCATAGCTAACACTTGGTTTAAGAATCATAAAAGAAGGCTCTATACATGGAAGAAACCTGGAGATACTGACAGGTTTCAGATAGATTATCTAATGGTAAGACAGAGATTTAGGAACCAGGTTTTAAATTGTAAGACATTTCCAGGGGCACATGTAGACTATGGCCACAATCTATTGGTTATGACCTGTAGATTAAAACTAAAGAAACTGCAAAAAGGTGGGAATTTAAGGAGATGGGACCTGGATAAACTGAAAGAACCAGAGGTTGTAGAGAGTTTCAGGGAGAGCATAAGGGAACAGTTGACAAGAATGGGGGAAAGAAAACCAGTAGAAGAACAATGGATAGCTTTGAGGGGTGACTTAGTGAAGGCAGCAGAGGATCAAGTAGGTAAAAAGACGAGGGCTAGTAGAAATCCTTCGGTAACAGAAGATATATTGAATTTAATTGATGAAAGGAGACAATATAAAAATGCAGTAAATGAAGCAGGGAAAAAAGGAATACAAACGTCTCAAAAATGAGATCGGCAGGAAGTGCAAGATAGCGAAGCAGGGATGGCTAGAGGACAAATGTAAGGATGTAGAGGCTTGTCTCACTAGGGGTAAGATAGATACTGGCTACAGGAAAATTAAAGAGACCTTTGGAGATAAGAGAACCACTTGTATGAATATCAAGAGCTCAGATGGAAACCCAGTTCTAAGCGAAGAGGAGAAAGCAGAAATGTGGAAGGAGTATATAGAGGGTCTATACAAGGGCGATGTACTTGAGGACAATATAATGGAAATGGAAGAGGATGTAGATGAAGATGAAATGGGAGATATGATACTGCGTGAAGAGTTTGACAGAGCACTGAAAGAACTGGGTCGAAACAAGGCCCTGGGAGTAGACAACATTCCATTGGAACTACTGACGGCCTTGGGAGAGCCAGTCCTGACAAAACTCTACTATCTGGTGAGGAAGATGTACGAGACAGGCGAAATACCCTCAGACTTCAAGAAGAATATAATAATTCCAATCCCAAAGAAAGCAGGTGTTGACAGATGTGAAAATTATCGAACCATCAGTTTAATAAGTCACAGCTGCAAAATACTAACGCGAATTCTTTACAGAAGAATGGAAAAATTAGTAGAAGCCGACCTCGGGGAAGATCAGTTTGGATTCCATAGACATGTTGGAACACGTGAGGCAATACTGACCCTACGACTCATCTTAGAAGCTAGATTAAGGAAGGGCAAACCTACGTTTCTAGCATTGTAGACTTAGATAAAGCTTTTGAGAATGTTGACTGAAATATTCTCTTTCAAATTCTGAAGGTGGCAGGGGTAAAATACAGGGAGCGAAAGGCTATTTACAATTTGTACAGAAACCAGATGGCAGTTATAAGAGTCGAAGGGCATGAAAGGGAAGCTGTGGTTGATAATTGAGTGAGACAGGGCTGTAGCCTATCCCCGATGTTATTCAATCTGTATATTGAGCAAGCAGTGAAGGAAACAAAAGAAAAATTCGGAGTAGGTATTAAAATCCATGGAGAAGAAATAAAACCTTTGAGGTTCGCCGATGACATTGTAATTGTATCAGAGACAGCAAAGGACTTGGAAGAGCAGTTGAACGGAATGGATAGTGTCTTCAAAGGAGGATATAAGATGAACATCAACAAAAGCAAAACGAGGATAACGGAATGTAGTCGAATTAAGTCGGATGATGCTGAAGGAATTAGATTAGGAAATGAGACACTTAAAGTAGTTAAGGAGTTTTGCTATTTGGGGAGCAAAATAACTGATGATGGTCGAAGTAGAGAGGATATAAAATGTAGACTTGCAATGGCAAGGAAAGCGTTTCTGAAGAAGAGAAATTTGTTAACATCGAGTATAGATGTAAGTGTTAGGAAGTTGTTTCTGAAAGTATTAGTATGGAGTGTAGCCATGTATGGTAGTGAAACATGGACGATAAATAGTTTGGACAAGAAGAGAATAGAAGCTTTTGAAATGTGGTGCTACAGAAGAATGCTGAAGATTAGATGGGTAGATCACATAACTAATGAGGAAGGATTGAATAGAATTGGGGAGAAGAGAAGTTTGTGGCACAACTTACCAGAAGAAGGGATCGGTTGGTAGGACATGTTCTGAAGCATCAAGGGATCAGAAATTTAGTATTGGAGGGCAGCGTGGAGGGTAAAAATCGTAGAGGGAGACCAAGAGATGAATACACTAAGCAGATTCAGAAGGATGTAGGTTGCGGTAGGTACTCGGAGATGAAGAGGCTTGTACAGGATAGAGTAGCATGGAGAGCTGCATCAAACCAGTCTCAGGACTGAAGACCACAACAACAACAACAAACAACACAGCAAGCGAAATTGCATAATTACACAAAAGCGCCAAATAAACTGGTATAGGCATGCGTATTGAAATAGATAGATATGGAAAAAGACGGAATAGTGCGGTGGTCGGTTCGCCTACATAAGACAACAAGTGTCTGGTGCAGCTATTAGATCGGTTACTGCTGCTGCAATGGCGGGTTATCAAGATTTAAGCGGGTTTGAACGTGAGCTTACAGTCGGCGCACGAGAGATGGGACACACAACCTCCGGGGTAGCGCTGAAGTGGGGATTTTCAGGCAAGATCATTTCACGAGTGTACTGTGAATGTCAGGAATCCGGTGAAACATCAAATCTCCGACATCGCTGCAGCCAGAAAAGATCCTGGTAGAGTAGACGAACGACGGTTGAAGAGAATAGAAAGAAACTCAACCCTTCTGTAAATTGCCGCAGATTTCAGTGCTGGGCCATCAACAAGTGTCATCGAGCGAACCATTCAATGAAACATCATCGATTTGAGCTTTCGCAGCCGAAGGCCCACTCTTGTACCCTTGGTGACCGGACGACACAAAGCTTTCCGCCTCGCCTGTGCCCGGTCACCACCGACATTGGACTGTTGATGACTGGAAACATGTTGCCTGGTCGGACGAGTCTCGTTTCAAACTGTATAGAGCAGATGGACGTGTACGGGTATAGAGACAACCTCATGAAGTCGTTTACCCTGCATAGCAACAGGGGACTGTTCAAGCTGATGGAGGCTCTATAATGGTGTGGAACGTGTGCATTTAGAGCGATATAGGACACCTGATAAGTCGAAATGGGACTCTGACACATCACAAGTACGTAAGCATCATCTTTGATCATCTTCATCCATTCATATCCACTGTGCATTCGGACGGACTTGAAAAATTCCAGCAGGACAATGCTGCACCCAAACGACCAGAATTGCTCAGCTAAAACAATTCCACGGGTCACCAAACTCCCCAGTCATGAACATTATTTAACACATCTTCGATGCCTTGCAACGTGCTGTTCAGAAGAGATCTCCATCCCCTCGTACTCTAACGGATTTATGGACAGCCCTGCAGGAATCATGGTGTTAGTTCCCTCCAGCACTACTTCAGACATTAGTCGAGTCCATGTCACGTCGTTCTGCGGCACTTCTGCGAGCTCACGGGAACGCTACACGATATTAGGCAATTGTGTCAGTTTCTTTGGATCTTCAGTGCATTTGCTCCGATTCTTTAGTGGTCTACGAGGGCGTTCTGGCAAGTAATTCTTCTAAATGTTTTACGTGTAAACTTTGATAGCTTTTTAAGTAAAATGAACGTTATTAACATTCTACGTCTTTATTCTTCATGTGTTCATATTTGCAGCTTTCCGTCGCTAAATGGCTGCGAACTGTAACATGCAACATGGCGCCCTGTAACGCAACTATGCCGATGCGTGACAAACAGCGTGCTGTAATCGAGTTTCACGAACTCTAGGAGTTCGTCCGTACATGGATGACCCTATCCTTCAGCGCGATAGTGCGAGACCACACAGTAGCGTTGCGACATCTGCCACAATCCGACGTCTTGGGTTCACTGCCATCGGTCCTCCTCCATGTAGCCCCGATTTGGCGCCAACCGATTTTAATCTCGTACCAAAATTGAAGGAACACTTCCGAGGACTTCACTTTGATAGTGATGAAACGGCGCAAGCAGAGGCGAGGATGTGCTCTGGTAACAAAGTAGAACGTTCTACAATGACGGTATCAACATAATCTCGTTGGGAGACCCGTGTTCGTCTCCAGAGTGACTGTGTTGAGAAAATGTGTAGACATGAAGAATAAAGCTGTAGACAGTTAATAACGTTTGTTTACACTCCTGGAAATGGAAAAAAGAACACATTGACACCTGTGTGTCAGACCCACCATACTTGCTCCGGACACTGCGAGAGGGCTGTACAAGCAATGATCACACGCACGGCACAGCGGACGCACCAGGAACCGCGGTGTTGGCCGTCGAATGGCGCTAGCCGCGCAGCATTTGTGCACCGCCGCCGTCAGTGTCAGCCAGTTTGCCGTGGCATACGGAGCTCCATCGCAGTCTTTAACACTGGTAGCATGCCGCGACAGCGTGGACGTGAACCGTATGTGCAGTTGACGGACTTTGAGCGAGGGCGTATAGTGGGCATGCGGGAGGCCGGGTGGACGTACCGCCGAATTGCTCAACACGTGGGGCGTGAGGTCTCCACAGTACATCGATGTTGTCGCCAGTGGTCGGCGGAAGGTGCACGTGCCCGTCGACTTGGGACCGGACCGCAGCGACGCACGGATGCACGCCAAGACCGTAGGATCCTACGCAGTGCCGTAGGGGACCGCACCGCCACTTCCCAGCAAATTAGAGACACTGTTACTCCTGGGGTATCGGCGAGGACCATTCGCAACCGTCTCCATGAAGCTGGGCTACGGTCTCGCACACCGTCAGGCCGTCTTCCGCTCACGCCCCAACATCGTGCAGCCCGCCTCCAGTGGTGTCGCGACAGGCGTGAATGGAGGGACGAATGGAGACGTGTCGTCTTCAGCGATGAGAGTCGCTTCTGCCTTGGTGCCAATGATGGTCGTATGCGTGTTTGGCGCCGTGCAGGTGAGCGCCACAATCAGGACTGCATACGACCGAGGCACACAGGGCCAACACCCGGCATCATGGTGTGGGGAGCGATCTCCTACACTGGCCGTACACCACTGGTGATCGTCGAGGGGACACTGAATAGTGCACGGTACATCCAAACCGTCATCGAACCCATCGTTCTACCATTCCTAGACCGGCAAGGGAACTTGCTGTTCCAACAGGACAATGCACGTCAGCATGTATCCCGTGCCACCCAACGTGCTCTAGAAGGTGTAAGTCAACTACCCTGGCCAGCAAGATCTCCGGATCTGTCCGCCATTGAGCATGTTTGGGACTGGATGAAGCGTCGTCTCACGCGGTCTGCACGTCCAGCACGAACGCTGGTCCAACTGAGGCGCCAGGTGGAAATGGTATGGCAAGCCGTTACACAGGACTACATCCAGCATCTCTACGATCGTCTCCGTGGGAGAATAGCAGCCTGCATTGCTGCGAAAGGTGGATGTACACTGTACTAGTGCCGACATTGTGCATGCTCTGTTGCCTGTGTCTATGTGCCTGTGGTTCTGTCAGTGTGATCATGTGATGTATCTGACCCCAGGAATGTGTCAATAAAGTTTCCCCTTCCTGGGACAATGAATTCACGGTGTTATTATTTCAGTTTGCAGGAGTGTATTTTAAAAAGGCCTTAAAGGTTTCCACTGAAAGGCGTATGTACTCGGTAGCAGCGATGGCGAGGCATAACAGAATCTCTGGCCAGAGAGTTATTTATCGTTGTTAGTCTGCGCTTGACCGCGCGACAGTTCAGTTGCATGTAGGGAGTCGGCAGTGCAGTTGCGGTCGAGTTCAAGAGTAGTAGCGCATACGAGATGACGTAGTCTGTGCTAGTAGCGCGCGAGAGGCAGTCGGAGTCGTGTGTGAGGAGTCGGCGGGCGTCGACATGGGCCTCTGGTCAAGATTCAGGACGATGTATATTTTTTAAATAGGGTAATGAAGCAGCATTGCGCACATCTGATAATGTAATGTATATTAACTGTAATTAATTTGTTCAAGAATCGCGCCAATAACAATTTTGTTTTCAAACCAAGCATTTTAACAAAACAAACATTTTATTGAAAGAAAGTTTCCATACATTTACTTAAAGAAAAAATTTACTCAAGTTCAAAGAATTTTTGCGATGCATTTCCTCCAAGCTATGGCGAAAAATAAGAGCAGATGCAATTTTACTGAGGTAAGAACAGGGCCTAAGATCGACATTTCGGTCTATTTGCGTTTTCATTGTCACTGAGATTTCATTATCATTGAATTGACTTACATTTTTGTGGGGAGTTTACACTTGGCTCAGATTGCTATTTCACATTTAATTGTCATTGTCCATATATTATATTTTTGTTGGGAGGTTACACTAGGTTCTATTCCCATTAACATTTAATTATTGTCTTTCGAAATTCTCTGGGGAGGTTACACCACATAACAAATTCACAGTCATTACTCTGCAGCGTTCCCTCGCATGTGATGGTGACAGTAATTCTGCAGGCGTTGTGGCCTTCAGCCAGACGCCTCGTGGTACTCCGTTCTATGCAAGCCTTTCCATTTCTGCACAACTACTGAAACTAACATTCATCTGGATCTGCTTGCTGTTGTCACCCTTGGTCTCTCTCTCTACAATTTTTACCTCCCTCACTCTGCTCCATTACTAAACTGCAGAGCCCTTAGTACCCTATATGTACCACATCAACCTCTCTCTTCTTCTGCTCAGGTTCTGTCATAAATTTCTTTTTCTCCCCTAATACAACTTAGTACCTCGTATCAAATATGATGTCTGCCTATCTAACCTGCAGTACTATGCAGCACCACATTTCAAAACTCTCTGTTCTTGTCTTGATTGTTTACAGTTGTCGTTTCTATGCTGTAGAGAAACGCCTTCATAAAAGAAATCGTAACATTTAAAAATGCATTCGAAGTTTCTGTTTCTGGAAACTGCTTTCCTGCTATTTCCAGTCTGTAATTTTTTATCTTTTCTACCTCGATTTAACAACGAAATTCGTTGCCTACCTTTCATGTGTCACTTTCTAATGAAATTTCTTCAGCACCTCCTAATTTAATTCGGTTACATTCTATTATCTGTGGATCATTTTACTTGATGATCATTTTGTAACCTCTTTTCAAGACTCCACCCACTCCTTTTAACTGGCATTGCTACTCCTTAGCTGGCTGTGACAGAATTACAATATCGTTGGCAAAGCTTATAATTTTTGTTTCTTCTACACGAAATTTAATTTCCTTTCCAATCTTCTCATTAGTGTACCTCATAGAGAGCGCAATCTAAAAATGGAAAATATCGGCAATAGGCTAGAACCGTGTCTCACTATCTTCTCAGCTATAGCTTCTCTTTCATGGTTGCGACTCTGATAACCGCAGTCTGCTTTCCCTACAAATTGTAGACAACCTTTTGGTAGCTTTATAGCGTAGTAACTATGTTCTTGTATTGTACAAGGTCTCTATGTCTCTTTTCGCTTTTCTTTCAGTGGTGTACATAATACTCTTGATTCAACTAAACTGTTGTTAATACGAGGGGCGTCTAATAAGTAATGCAACACGTTTTTTCTCTGCCAGTTTCGGTTAAAAAATGCGCAGTTCGTTGTGGGACATCGTGGAATATTCCTACTTCAGCCCCTATAGCTTCATGTAGTTCCCATAACTGGCGGCATTGTACGTGGCCTTCAAAATGGCATGTGGATCAGAGGTTCGTTCCAAGCAGTTTCGTTTAACGGAAAACCAGAGCAACGCAGATATTCGTAGGTGCTTGCAGAATGTCTATGGAAATGTGGCATTGAACAAAAGCACGGTGAGTCGCTGTGCGAAGAGTCCCTCGTCATCGCAATGAGGTCGCGCCAACTTGTCCGCTATCCTGTGTGCCGGCTGGCGGCACGCGCTGTGACTTCTGCAATGTCGAAACGTGCGGCCACTCTCATTCGAGGTGATCGACGGCTCACAATCAGACACCTCGCTGGATAACTGGACATCTTTGTTGGTAGTGCTGGCAGACTCGTCTACCATTCGGGGTTCCAAATCCACCGTACAGCCGGGGTCTCGCATCCTCCGACTTCTATCTGTTCGGTCCAATGGACGATGCACTCCGCGGGAAACAGTATGTACGTGATGGGCAAGCTATTGTTGCAGCAAGGAGTTGGCTCTGACGTCGACGAGTCTCTTACCTTGCGGGCATACAAACCCTCCCACAAAGTTGGCCTAATGCCGTCACATTGAACTGAGATTATGTTGAAAAATAGGTTTTTGTAGCCAAAAGAGTGGGGAATAACATGATGTATTGGAATCCAGAACAAAACCAACTACTTTCAGGAAAAAAGGTGTTACTTTACTTACTGGACGCTCCTCGTCCTAACATACCAAAATACTTGAACTTCATTTAACGTAAAAGAATGACACCACTCATAAGGCGAACGATGAACCTACTTATTTGTTGCATTTCTTTATTAAACTTCTGTATTGTTAATGGCAAAGAACACGGGAACCAACGTAATACTTGCGTACACGAAATGTTATGTCGAGAAACTGGTGAGTCGCTACGGGATGGCAATGCTATTCCTAATGCACGTGGCTGGGAATGGTTAGAGTGTGGGGTGCACGAGATAACAGTTTCTTTATCAAATGTTTCAGGTGGTGCTTGGCTTATATAGACCTTCCGTGACGTGGGAAACGCACGGGACGATTCTGTCGTAAGGGGATAGCCAGAGGAGATTTGCTGATTAGTAGTTCGAAATATCGCTGCCGTCATAAAATAGTTCTATCAGTTTCTTAGTCCTTCAGGTTACATACAACTGCGTTAATCTCAAACTAAAGAAGAAAGGAGAAAGCTACACGTGATTAAACAAATTCCACTTTAACAGCAAACATTAATTCATTAGTCTTCAACTTTAAGATCTGTATATGCAAATTACATCGTGGAAGTGCACTTAGAGTGGACGAGAGCGAAAGCTAAATTCGCGGCTTGCTGTCTGCTGCAACTCGGTGCCTGACTTTCATCCCGTAATGAGGAGTCCATTAACACTCCAGTAAAAGTGTTAAGTCTCGGTTCTAAAAAGTACATGAACAAGAGCTAACAGAATTTGCATACTGCGCTGGGTGCTCGAGACAATATCTGAGTAGTAGCAGGTTTTAGTTTCTCGCAGATTTGTGTAAGTTACGTGTCGGTCAGGCAGTAATTTTTGCCCGTGAAGTTATTATAGCGACAGTAATTCCGCGTTGCCACATCATTATGCTGCTAGACCAATACAGGTGAGGTATTCTGGCGCTTGGCGTCACATTTGCTGTATATTTTATGTTTGCTTTGTTTTAGATCACTCTGGTGGCTTACTGCTCGTGTGATAAAGTCTTAACTCCCGATCCATTGATATGTTTAGAATGTACAGGTCAGCAAGCGTATGATTTTGAAGCTTAATTTGATGCTCCGTTTCGCAAGTACGATCTAAATACCTACGTGGCAGATCTTATTTATCAGTTTCTTAATTGCAGGTACTCTTTAGAAACGAGACTCGTGTTGGAGATTCCTTTCGATCATAATCCAGCTAACGTGCTTACAGTTATTACCTAGCAAGTATTTTGCTTACTATCGTAGAAACATAAGTATCTTCCCGGATAGCGCCGCTCCAGGACGGACAAGTTCGGCAGCCACTGTTCGAATCAGCTCTGCGAATTAACGAAAAGGGTCTCTGTGCCGGCAAGTATCGATGCGGTTTTTAGGCGGTATTCCACAGCACCCTAGGTGAATATCGGGCTGTTACCAAGTCACTCCTGAGATAAACGCTCCGCAAACATCCAGAAAACTTCCGTTCACTTTCACATAAACGATAGTACACGCAAATATTTGGGGACACACATTCCAAGCTCAGGGGTAACAGGGGGGTTACAGGAAGGGTATCCCGCCACCCCCTTCAATTGCCCATGCCAAATCCATTCATTACCATGCCGACCCTGCGCTGATGCGGGAAACACGCAAAAGAAAAAGAGGATCTTCGAAAGGAAAGCATGATTGTCGGACATTTCGTGAAGGTACGCAAGGGAGTACACGCATGGAAATCAATTTCTTTTGTGTTCTTGCAGATTTCGAAGTGCCAAATACGACTGTTGTTAGAAACCCTTTGTATTCATGTGCTGCCGGCCGGTATGGCCGTGCGGTTCTAGGCGCTTCAGTCTGGAAGCGCGTGACCGCTACGGTTGCAGGTTCGAATCCTGCCTCGGGCATGGCTGTGTGTGATGTCCTTAGGTTAGTTAGGTTTAAGTAGTTCTAAGTTCTAGGGGACTGATGACCACAGATGTTAAGTCCCATAGTGCTCAAAGCCACTATTCATGTACTGCTAATCAAAAGGGGACTACGCGCTTCAACAGTACATAGATACCTTTTCATTATAGTGTCGGCTACATTTTTTTAGTTGCTAACCATCCATTTTATGAAACTACAAACTGGGTTGTTACTACATGTGACAGCTACCCTTGGGTGCAACGGTAATTCTAAATGCTGCAGTGTTCATGTTCAAGGCGCTCGCAGAAGATATAGTTTGCAGGAACTCTTTTTACATGCTGCACACACCAGTAAATGAGTATCAAGGCACGCAGCCACTGACTCCGAGCAAACAGAAAATGTAACCCCTTCAGTTTCAATCTCTCTTCTAATGAGCATTCATCCATCAATACTGGTAGTTAGGTGAATTTTTTTATTTAAAAAACACCAAGCCTGCTAAGTTCCAAGTTGTACTTAATCTTGCAACTTTCAGAATTTTAAAGAAGATAGTCAAATCCACTGCGTGAAAGGCTTCCGCTAAATCTACAAATGCTGTGAACGTCAGATTGCCATTCTTTAACTTATCTTCCAACACAACTCTTCGTGTTCCAACAGCCAAACTGGTCTTCCCTGATATCGGCTCCTACCAATTTATCCATACTTCGGTAAATAATTCGTGTCTGTATTTTCCAAGAATTACTTTTGAAGCTGATAGTTTGGCAATATTCACACCTGCCAGCAGCTCTAGCAACGGCAATATTGCGTGATATTCCCAAGATGGACATGACTGCTATCAATCATTAGTCATGCAACTGAGTCTATAAAAATAAACTTTTCTTAAAATAGAATTCTGGTATTTCTTGCGACAAAATGGTTTCCTTTGTAAATCGTGCCAGGTCAGGCAATGAGAGAACTAAATTTAAAAAGTAAGAAATAGTGTGTACAAATTAAATTTAATGAGGATTATCCCGCTTGTCACTGATATGCAGGTATGAAATACACTGATGAGCCAAAACATTATCACCACTGGCCACGGCGACGTTGGATGCCTGCTGGCGGTGCTGAGGGCACGTGACGCCGTAGCAAAAGAACGTAAGCGGAGCAGACACGGACGGAAGATCGCCCTAGCAAAGATATGAGCTGCAAATGAGGAAATCCATTGAGATAAGGGACTTTGGCACACGGCAGGTTATTATTAGGCAGAGCCTGTGGACAAGTATCTCGAAAACGGCGAAGCTTCTCGAATGTTCACGTGCTACTGTCGTGAGCATCTGCAGAAAGCCGGCCGGAGTGGCCGTGCGGTTCTAGGCGCTACAGTCTGGAACCGAGCGACCGCTACGGTCGCAGGTTCGAATCCTGCCTCGGGCATGGATGTGTGCGATGTCCTTAGGTTAGTTAGGTTTAATTAGTTCTTAGTTCTAGGTGACTGATGACCTCAGAAGTTAAGTCGCATAGTGCTCAGAGCCATTTGAACCAGCCACCTGCAGAATTGAGTAGAAGGGAGTGAAACTACCACTAGGCGCTAGATGAGCGCTTCACAACATACGTGCTCGCGGAGCAAGCTGTGAGCAGCAAGGCGCGAGCACGGAGCAGCGCGAGCACGCTACCCCCACTACCGGACCAGAGCGGAAAGTGGGGAGAGTCACGCGGGGCACACAACAGCTGCCGCCGCCAGTCAATGTAAATCCGTGGCCACCTGCAGGGATATCACTCACCCATTATTACTGTGACAAATGAAACAAATACAGGAGAATGTACACATGCCACATAATTTTATTAGCTTAGTGTATGCCTCTACCATCTGTAGACACTGAAACTAAAGAATTCCACGACAATCCTATATTTTCAACACTTTCTTCAACACTACTTAAAATATCACCTCCGGTTGTGGTGTTCTTCATGGCTACTACATCGAGGAGCTCCTCCCTCACCTGAAGATCTCTATTAACACCTCTAATAAATATGGCAAGCTGCGCTGTTCCAGTGATATCAACACTTTCGTCCAGAGCTAGAGAATACGCCATAAAATCTTTACAGATGTTTGCAAGATGGCTCTGGACGTCGTCTGCCATGTCCTGTATGCGACGCATAATGGTCATGTAAGATAATGGCACAATCCGAAACTGTTCAACTTGAGATGGACACAAATGTTCCGCTGCAACTACCAAACATTCTTTTATTAAATCGCCATCAGTTAAGGGGCGCAGGGATTTTGCTAAAAGCAAAGCAATTTTGTAACCCACTCTGAGAGCTGCCTCAGTTGATTTTTCTTCATCGTCCAGATCTTCTTCGGATAGCTTCCTTTTAAGTTTAATAACTTCCTGTGCACGATCTGGTCAATCACATTTTCCACGTCCGTAGTCTTTCGCGTGGTACGACATATAATGTCGGTGCAAATTAAATTTCCTAAAAGAATTCAGCGTTTTGTGACATACTAAACATTTTGCAACACCATCTTTTTCAGTAAACAGATACAATTCCTCCCAATGGGGGTTGAACTGCGAAAGCATGGTTGGGGTTACACAACGGCGACTTGACATGATTCTTAACCAGCGAAGTGACTGTTAAGAGCTGATCGTAGTACTTTAAACGTTACACAGTCGGCGCGAATTCAATAGGCACGCTGCGGCCCTATTCAAACGTGCGCACGCTTTCCCTCCCCCCTCCCCTCCCTCCCTACTCCGCGACCTTGCAGCAGCTGCTCGCGAGCACGTGCCTGAGCAGACAGGAGTACTCGCGCTCAAAACCGGCCAGTTGTTAAGCCCTGCGCTAGATGCTTGGACGTTCACGACTCTTCACAGAACAGGGTGTTGGAAGGCTTGTCTCCTCTGTAAAGTAGGACGAATGGTGGTCTGTGGCATCTCTGCCGAATGTGCACAATGCTGGTGAATGTACAAGTGTTTCGGAGCACACCGTTCATCGTAAATCGTTGAACATGGAGCTCCTCAGCGGACCACTACTACACGTTCACATGTTGACCGACTAGCATCAATTATGACTGCAGAGGGCACGAGTCTGTTGGCATTCGACCATCGATCAATGGAAGCGTGTCGGCTCTTCGGGTGAATCACGTTTTTGCTACACTAGGTCGACGGTCGTCTTCACAAACGCTGCCGTCGATGTGATCGGCGTCTCGAAACGTGCAGCGCGCCACGGCCGCAGGCCTGTAGAAGACTAGTATGCTAAGGGAGACATTCTCCTGCGCTTGCACGGGACCTGTGGTAGTAATCGAAGAGACTCATACAGCTGGGAACCACCTGCATCCCTTCATGCTTGATGTCTACTCTTAACGGAAATGCCATCTTTCAGCAGCGTAATTGTCCACCATGTCTCGGAACCAGAACCGTGCTACAGTCGTCTGAGCAGCTTTATCGTCAACTTAGCTTGACGTCTCGGCGACCAAACTTGCCTGATGTAAATCCTCTGGAATCCATTTGGGTCGCTATCGGGCACCATCACCGCATACTCAAATCAGCGGTCTGTCATTGACCAGAATCACATGCCAAGTGTGTGCACACGTAACGCCACGTACCTCCGCAAACCTACCAACAAACTGTCAGATCCCTTATACGCAGAATTAGTGGTGTATTTCGTCCCAAAGACGGACAATCAAGCTATTGATCAGGTGGCGATAATATTTGGAATCATCTGTGTAGTTGAAAAGACAAATAAGAAAACAATAGATCAAACAGTGCTTGTACAATTCGAATTTTGCGGATGAGAGTAGAAATTTTGGAATCGTAGGCCAGTAAGGATATACTCACGAAATGTGTAAAATGCTAAATTGTTGTCTTGTAAATATTTTAACAACTTTTGTCAAATTATTGTAGGGGAAATAAAATGAAAGCAGTCTGGAAGCTAATATTACTGTAAAAAGCCTGATGGAACTTCAAAATCTATACTCTGTCGGCTGTGCAAAAATTCTACAAGGAATTTGTATCTTAACAGGTATTTCATTCGCGACAGACAAGAAGTCTCTTCCAAAGCGACTCAGTCATCATTCGCACCGCACACTGCGCAACAGTGATTTAAAGGAAATTATAATTCAGGTTGAATATGATAGTGATGCCTACAAATCAACAACAGGAGATCAGAAATAAATGGTTCAAATGGCTCTGAGCACTATGGAACTTAACATCTGAGGTCATCAGTTCCCTAGACTTAGAACTAAGTTAACCTAACTAACCTAAAGACATCACAAACATCCATGCCCGAGGCAGGATTCGAACCTGCGACCGTAGCAGCCTTGGGGTTCCGGACTGAAGCGCCTAGAACCGCTTGGTCACAGCGGCCGGCAGAAATAAATGTAGTAAAAAAAAAAAAAAATGCAAAGAGGAATCCAAAAGCACGAGGACAACAAGACTATAAACTGCTTCAGTAAGAAGTTAAACACCATAACGTAGCTATTAGTCACGAAATCGAATAAAGTAAAAAATTAATCCCAGAGGAGACCTGGCACAGAACATAATAATATTATATCAATTGTGCTAGGAGCAGTTCCCAAAATCAGACTGCACATCTGGAATTCTTGAGAAACCACAAACTCAAAACATTGCACTTGCAAAGAACATAGACTAATGCATTAAATGAGGGTTGTCGGCCACTAAAAAAAGTCTTTAGAATATAAAGGACGTGAGAGTTAACAGCTCAACGATTTCGGAAATTTAGGTGAACAGCTTTCCGAACAAGTGAAATAACCGCTTAAATTAAAATAGGGTATAGTGTAAACAACAACAACGGTCTAAATTTCGTGCAGCAGATGCCTTAAATTAAATGCAATGATTTTACCTGCGCTGTATCTAAGTAAGATCAGCAGAAGTCTCAGGATTCACCTAAGGAAGTGCTATGTTCACTAAAGGTAGGTGCTCAGCATACAGATAGCAGGAAGCGCTGACACGAATATCCGCACATAAACACAAGTAGCCTGCTTGCACGCTAGCTACGAACTCTTCATAGAGCAATATCTCTAAAACAAAATCACTAAGTAACAAATGAGAAACAATAAGTCATTTATTGCAGTGAGTTACAGTAACATACATACTCAACATCGGCTTGCACAGAGGGAGTACCACTGATGTGAGGTTCCGCACCTAATTTAAGCAAACGCAGTAGACGGTTACTAACTAATCCAATCTAATCGAGGTTAAGTATGCATTGCAGTTTAGAGAATTTAAATTCAGTCACTTAATGGATGAAAAACACGTTGTCAGAAGTTCTACACTCGGCGTAAACTGCCCGCCAAGAGCTGTTCGGCACCCTTGGCGACTTTCAGGGGACTGAGCGTGCGGTCGCCTGAGTCACGTGCTCGGCGTGTGAGTGTCATTCTGTGAATCATGTGGCGGATGCATCGAGTAATGCCGGTTTCAAGCGCTCTCTTCCGGCACGAGCCCCATCTAGGGAGGCGACTGACAGTACTGTCTGTGACGCACAACGAGGCTGTTAATGCCAGGTTGTAAGAGGTCCGAGCAGATGTAATACAGATGTCATTTTATGTAAGAGGTCCGAGCAGATGTAATTTCGATGTATTGCTCATGCGCTGCCTGCGATATGCAAGGTATAAGAGAATCTCAGACCAGAGAGCAGTGTTGACTGTACGAACTGTGTAGCAGTAGCAGTAAGTTGTTGCCAGTGTGTGTGTCTGCTCTGGTCTGGTCTGGTGTATCGTGTTGGCTGGGCCGGTCGCGCTGCACCGATGCCGGAGCCTGAGTATTATTGTATAAGGTAAAAAAGCAGCCTCGCGCATATCTAGTAATACTATGTAAACTCCCATGTATATCTTTTAAAAATGTCCTAATAATAACAAGCATTCATTTCAATTTAAAGAATTTAATATTTTTTTTAATGCATGATCATTCCGATTGTTGTAAAAGAAAAATCATTTGCTTCCTTTCATAAATAACAAATGTATGGGCCAGCAATGCACAGAGCTGTGCCGGAAACGAGCTATTGTAAGAGCAGATAGTTGCCGACTTTATCGAGGTGAGAATTTTTGCTTTTTATTCAGAATGATCTTACAGGGCCATGACGCAGCACTGCTGTCGTCCAAATTTTACAGGGTAACTGAATTAATTTTTTATTGCGAGGTTTAGGAATTTTTCTGTTTCGAGCTTACATTAAATGAGAAAAGAATTTTGTGGGTACATTAAATGGGAACCAGTTTTGTTGTGAGGTTACACTAAAATTAGAATAATTAACCAAAAATAATATTTATTATATCGTGTGGGGAGGCTACACTTGGCAACAACCGGCCAGGATCGTATTTCTTTGTGAATCTCTGAGAAGTAGTCATATATCTGCTCTTATTTACTTAAATGTAGTTTGCATCTGGCGCAACGCATTTACTAATTTGTCACTTTTTCTTTCACAGATCATCGGCAATTTATTGCTCTTTGCTGTAATTGTGTTTGTTCCATTTTTGCTTCGTCTTTGTTTCATTTTTGTGCTTAATTTTGATTTGTGAAAAATGCCGCGAAAAACTGTTAACAGTACATCGCGATGTGCAATGAGTGAAATAGCCGACTCGAATAGTTTGATCGATAATATTTGCGACACTCAGTGTAATAGTGATAATCCCCTAATTACAGATAATCAGTGCCTAACGACCACTAGTAATGATTTTAATTCTAACGATGAGCACACAAATTCAATTGTGTCCTCTGTTAATTTAACGACAATTGATGACGCGGCACGTTCCATTACAATGAACGCTGCCCAGTTTGACACACCTGACTTGCAAAATTTACGCAGCGAACAGATAATTGTTTCTAACGAAGGTGTCCAATATACACAAAACACGTCAGATTTATTTGATTCCGAGGTAGTGACTAATAATGCACATCCAATTGGCTAGTAGAAATCCTTGGGTAACAGAAGAAATATTGAATTTAATTGATCAAAGGAGAAAATATAAAAATGCAGTAAATGAAGCAGGCAAAAAGGAATACAAACGTCTCAAAATTGAGATCCACAGGAAGTGCAAAATGTCTAGAGGACAAATGTAAGGATGTAGAAGCACATATCGCTAGGGGGAACATAGATACTGCTTACACGAAAATAAAAAGATACCTTTGGAGAAAAGAGAACCACCTGTATGAATATCAAGAGCTCTCATGGGAAACCAGTTCTAAGCCAAAAAGGGAAAGCAGAAAGGTGGAAGGAGTATATAGAGGGTCTATAGAAGGGCGATGTTCTTGAGGACAATACTATGTAAATAGAAGAGGACGTAGATGAAAATGAAATAGGAGATATGACACTGGGTGAAGAATTTGACAGAGCATCGAAACAAGGCCCCGGGAGTAGACAACATTCCATTAGAACTACTGATAGCCTTGGGAGAGCCAGCCATGGCAAAACTCTTCCATCTGGTGAGCAAGATGTGTGAAACAGGCGAGATGCCTTCCGATTTAAAGAAGAATATAATAATTCCAATCCCAAAGAAATCAGGTGTTTACAGGTGTGAAAATTACCGAACTATCATTTTAATAAGCCACGGCTGCAAAATACTAACACGAATTCTTTACAGACGAATGGAAAAACTGGTAGAAGCCGACCTAGGGGAGATCAGTTTGGATTCCGTAGAAATGTTGGAACACATGAGGCAATACTGACCCTACGACTTATCTTAGATTAAGGAAAGACAAACCTACGTTCCTAGTGGTTGTAGACTTACAGAACGGTTTTCAAAATGTTGACTGAAATACTCTCTTTCAAATTCTGAAAGTGGTAGGGGTAAAATGTAACTGCCATCTAGTTTCTCTACAAAATGTAAACAGCCTTTCGCTCCTTATTAGAGTCGAGATGTATGAAAGGGAAGCAGTGGTTGGGAAGGGAGTGGGACAGGGTTTTAGCCCTCCCCGATGCTATTCAATCTGTAAACTGAGTAAGCAGTAAAGGAAACATAAGAAAAATTTGGAATAGGAGAAGAAATAAAAACTTTGAGGTTTGCGGATGACGTTATAATTCTGTACGAGACAGCAAAGTACTTGGAAGAGCAGTTGAACATAATGGATAGTGTCTTGAAAGCAGGATATAAGATGAACATCACTATAAGTAAAACGGAGATAGTGGAATGTAGTCAAATTAAATCAGGTCATGCTGAGGGAATTAGATTAGGAAATGAGGCACTTAAAGTAGTAGATGAGTTTTGCTATTTGGGGAGCAAAGTAACTGATGATGGTCGAAGTAGAGAGGATATAAAATGTAGACTGGCAATAGCAAGGAAAGCGTTACTGAAGAAGAGAAATTTGTTAACATCTAGTATAGATTTAAGTATCAGGAAGTCGTTTCTGATAGTATTTGTATGGTGTGTATCCAGATATGGAAGTGAAACATGGACGATAAGCAGTTTACACTAGAAGAGAATAGAAGCTAGCGAAATGTGGTGCTACAGAATAATGCTGAAGATTAGTTAGGTGGGTTACGTAACTAATGAGGAGATACTGAATAGAACTGGGGAGAAGAGGAGTTTGTGGCACAACTTGACTGGAAGAAGGGATCGGTTGATAGCACACGTTCTGATCCATCATGGGATCGCCAATTTAGTTCTGGAGGGAAGCGTGGAGGGTAAAAATTGTAAGGGAGACCAAGAGACGAATATACTAAGCAGATTCAGTAGGATGTAGGTTGCAGTAGGTACTGGGAGATGAAGAAGTTTGCACAGGATAGAGTAGCATGGAGAGCTGCATCAAACCAGTCTCAGGACTGAAGACCACAACAACAACAACAGTGATATTTTCGGGAGGTATTGTCAGTTGCTCAAAGGGGTTTGTGCTTTTTCTTTTCTATGTATCGTTTTAAAGTAGTCAAACTCATGACAATTGTTCGATGAATTTTCGTGGGTCATCATTCTCCAGGTTACCGACTCAACAGCTAGTTCAATGTTTTTCGTGGACCAGTTTTGTCTCTCCATTTTCCGTGCATCACTATGTGCCATCTGCAAACAAGAAAGGCAAAGCATGCAGTGGAATTCGTCAGATGAATAATAAAAGACAACCTGGAAGGAATGGACTGTACCATTGAACCATTCCGCTTCAAAAGCATATGTGTTGAGAAAATATTCTGTAACCAGTGAAACAAATTTTTTCCAACTGCATAGTATAAGATTGCTAAGATTATGCTGATTTAGGTGAACTAAACGTAGATTGTGAAGGAAAAGAATGTGATAGTTTTACCTCACTTGGAAACGATCCGGAATGTTGAAATGGTTCAAATTCCTCTAAGCACTTTGGGACTTAACATCTGACGTCATCAGTCAACTAGACTTAGAACTACTTAAACCTAACTAACCCAAGGACATCAGACACATCCAAGCCCGAGGCAGGATTCGAACCTGCGATCGCAGCAGCAGTGCGGTTCCACACTGAATCGCCTAGAACCGCTCGGCCACAGCGGCCGGCGATCCGGAATGTTTTATTAGAACAGCGAATTCGCTCACTTGTATAAACAGACTATTTAACTCGGACGGCCAAAAGAGTCTTGTTCCATTGGTCATATCATTAATTACTTTTTATTCTGATAATGAGGATGACTGACGAATATGTACTCAAACTCAGTAGCGAATTGTCCTAATCGCGAGCAATATTTATATGCTTATGCTTGTAGTTATCGGTCATACTGTGAACACGTAATACAGCACAACAAACTGTGCAATGTTTCATCGCCAAGTAACGAGCAAATAAAGGAAATTAGTGGCTGGTAACTGCAGCTAACACAAATCTTGCTCTGACTGAAGTGGGATGGCGGGGTGTGGGGGTGGTTGGGGGGGGCGGGGTTTCGAAACGGGAAGGTAAACACCGTTCTATATACATTCGCAGCAGCCCTCACATATGCACATGAAGCGATTATTTGTATGTCTGAATTATATCGACAAACTGTTTGGTAATCAGTGTAAATATTTAGGGGTTGGGTGAGCTTAATATAAAGCCATAAAGGAAAACGTAACATACTCAACAACAACAACAACAAAAAAATCACCAACAGAAGGATAAATTTTCACTACCTCACAATTTTCCATAGATATGAAATGTCTGTCCAAAAAGATGAACCACCCAGAACAAGAGGATGAATGAAATGGAACTTCACGGGTGGATAGCGTGTGTGTGTGGCGCTATTTCGGTGATTACGATGCCAGTAAAACTTACAGAGAACTTTGCAGTGTGTGCACAACTACGAGCGTAGCGTTGCACCCCCTCCGGACTGGTTACGTCCTCTGATTGCATTGGGGAGGGTCTCATAAAGTCGTTGTATCCTCTCCTGAGCGAAGCTGGCCCACAGCTGCCGTGTCTGGACCTTTAGATACTGGACACTGGCATTGGGACGGATTTCATCTTCGAGCTGATCTCTCGCATATCAGATAGATCTGGAGATCTTGCTGAGAAAGAGAGGAGCTCAGCATCTCGCAGACAGCTCATGGAGACACGTGCCAGGCGTGGGCGGGCATTCTCCTGCTGAAAAATGACACCAGGATCGTGCCGCATGGAGAGGTAAAACATGAGGATGCAGCATGTCCGTGATGTACCGTTGTGCCATCAGAGTTCCCTCAATCACCTCCAGTAGTGAGCTGCAGTCAATCTTGCATGCTCCCCACATAGTCACGCAGGGAGTAAGATTGTGTGCTCCCCACATAGTCACGCAGGGAGTAAGATTGTGTGCTCCCCACATAGTCACGCAGGGAGTAAGATTGTGTGCTCCCCACATAGTCACGCAGGGAGTAAGATTGTGTGCTCCCCGCATAGTCACGCAGGGAGTAAGATTGTGTGCTCCCCGCATAGTCATGCAGGGAGTAAGATTGTGTGCTCCCCACATAGTCACGCAGGGAGTAAGATTGTGTGCTCCCCACATAGTCACGCAGGGAGTAAGATTGTGTGCTCCGCACGTAGTCACGCAGGGAGTAAGATTGTGTGCTCCGCATGTAGTCATGCAGGGAGTAAGATTGTGTGCTCCCCACGTAGTCACGCAGGGAGTAAGATTGTGTGCTCCCCACATAGTCACGCAGGTAGTAAGATTGTGTGCTCCCCACATAGTCACGCAGGGAGTAAGATTGTGTGCTCGCCATATAGTCACGCAGGGAGTAAGATTGTGTGCTCGCCACATAGTCACGCAGGGAGTAAGATTGTGTGCTCCCCACATAGTCACGCAGGGAGTAAGATTGTGTGCTCCCCACATAGTCACGCAGGGAGTAAGATTGTGTGCTCCCCGCATAGTCACGCAGGGAGTAAGATTGTGTGCTCCCCGCATAGTCACGCAGGGAGTAAGATTGTGTGCTCCGCACATAGTCACGCAGGGAGTAAGATTGTGTGCTCCCCACATAGTCACGCAGGGAGTAAGATTGTGTGCTCCCCACATAGTCACGCAGGGAGTAAGATTGTGTGCTCGCCACATAGTCATGCAGGGAGTAAGATTGTGTGCTCCCCACATAGTCACGCAGGGAGTAAGATTGTGTGCTCCCCACATAGTCACGCAGGGAGTAAGATTGTGTGCTCCGCACATAGTCACGCGGGGAGTAAGATTGTGTGCTCCCCACATAGTCATGCAGGGAGTAAGATTGTGTGCTCCCCACATAGTCACGCAGGGAGTAAGATTGTGTGCTCCCCACATAGTCACGCAGGGAGTAAGATTGTGTGCTCCGCACATAGTCACGCGGGGAGTAAGATTGTGTGCTCCCCACATAGTCACGCAGGGAGTAAGATTGTGTGCTCCGCACATAGTCACGCGGGGAGTAAGATTGTGTGCTCCCCACATAGTCATGCAGGGAGTAAGATTGTGTGCTCCCCACATAGTCACGCAGGGAGTAAGATTGTGTGCTCCCCACATAGTCACGCAGGGAGTAAGATTGTGTGCTCCGCACATAGTCACGCGGGGAGTAAGATTGTGTGCTCCCCACATAGTCATGCAGGGAGTAAGATTGTGTGCTCCCCACATAGTCATGCAAGGAGTAAGACTGTTGCGACCCTCTGCACCATTGGAAGACTCTCACCTCTCCCTAGATAGCGGCTTTGCTCGACGACGGTTATCAGCGTAGGTACCTAAATGCCATTCCTCGCTGAACGCAGTGCGATGCCATCCATTAACAGTGCATATTTCCCACTCACAGAACCAGTTCAGACGCAGCCATTTCTGTAGCGATGTTAACGGCAGCCTGTTCATGAGGCCAGCCACTGCTAGGCTTTGAGCAATGGTGCGATATGACTCAGAATGCTGCAAAGTCTACTACTTGTTCTCAGACGGCAGGAGCAAAAGTGAAGGGGCTACGATGAGACTGGTGCGGAGTATAGTGGTATAGTGGTATAGTGATCCTCCCTTACGGTGATGAGACGCGGTCGGCCAGAATCTTGATGACGGGCACACCTAGCTCCGTGTTCCTATGTAGCACAACAATGGGCTACTGTTATATTGTAATGTGTCACAAATCCGTGTATTGCACGATTCGTCCAGTGGGCCAAATGGAGTCCAACAGTGTGGCCCCTTCCAGACTCTGTGAGATTCTGATAAGACTGTCTCACACGACTACGTGGCTTCTGTGGTTGACAAGTGACCACTCAAAACCTGACGCTGTTCACGCCTCTTATACAGTCTACCATGCCTGATAACAACACTGTATATGAACAAGAATAATGCACACTGGTCGCCGTTCTGCCGGTCACAGACAACTGCAACTCTGGTGATTTAAAAACGCGCCAATGATCTGTATGTGTACGATGTTACATTCACATCCGACATTGTTTTCTGAGTGCTTCACTTTCTTTGTCAGACAGTTTATTTCAGCTGATCGATGGAAAGGGGAAGTAGAAAAGAGTGTGTATGTGTATGTAAAAGAATACACACACGCACACGCTCATACACACACACTCACCCACGCACACAGGGCGCACAGGTATTACCAGTGTGCCAGCCCTATCGCACTACTCACCCGTTCTTCCTTCTGCACTCCCTTTCAGTTCTTTTAAACCTATTTTACCAACTTCGAAGATTTTACACTCTACTGATATTTCGTATACAGTAATAATAAATAATAATACGGATTGCAATAAAACACAAAATGATAATTAAAACATACCGATATACACACAGGAATACGAAGAGAAAAACGTAAAATTTAAACTCTTCTTTTGTACAATCAGTATATTCCTCTATAATTCTGTAGCCAGTTTAGCGTAACACTTCTGGTGGTGTTTACTGAAGTGGTGTCTGGAAAGACTGCCTCGACCTGTACCTCCCTTGGTTATCTCTTGTGCAGAATAGGTAACTAGCTACAAATAATGATGGGAATGCTGTGACACACAGTATCTGGATATGTAGGCCACAGAATCTTTATTCTTTTAAACGCCTGCTATACATTTGACTGCCTCCTTTTGGCACACAGAAAAGCCTTGTGCCCCAGAAGAATTGCTGCAAAGCAGTTTGCAGTATATTATGCGGCTACAAAAAAATGCTTAATAGAAGGTAAGCATCATGTTTTCACTCGTACATTATATAAGTTTTCGTTGTAATTGTGTGACCCTTGGTAATTTATTAAATATAGTGTCTGTGTGTCGGTTCCACATCAGTTTAAAATACAATCATACAGCCAGCATCGCATAAACAAAAATGCAGATTTTCAATTTTATTTCGACCTAGAGGTAATTTATTGCCCTCAAAGTACATGTCGGCGTTTCTCTTTCCCTTCTAGTACTCTGTCCCACCTCCACTGAAAGGTAGGCAATACAGTCGAGGCACTGGCGCCTACAACAATGTCGCCCACAACAGCCGGACCCGTCACTTCAGCCGCTCTCAGCGTCCTCGCCTCAGCTAGCGATTCCCTTCGGGCTGCTGTCAGCGTGGTTTCACGTTTACTGTCTAATTTGAACCCAGGGCTCCCCATAATTCTTCCGCACGTGTGCCAAGTGTTTTCGTCTCCCCCTCCCTCTAGGAGCCATCCGACTCAATATGAAACATATAACTCATTCTTTTTCTCACTGTCGCACTTCATCCGTCTTCTCCACATCCCCTAAACCTCCGATACCCGAGTGAAGATACGCGCAATGCTGCTGACTGAAGTAGAAAATCACAGCGTCAACCAAATCAGGCAGTATCGCTCTGTCTTCAGCCTTACATAGAGACAACTTTACTGATTATTAAAATTGACAGCATGCCACGTTCTCTGAATCAACAAACATTTACCATCATCTGACCTAACTTTGTAATGGAATGAAGTCTCCCCTTGTCTCATAGTTACCATTAGAGGTCGACATGTCCTAATGTACGAGGCCTGTTTGAAAGGGAAGTCCCGATCGACTGCGAAATGAAAACCACTGTGAAAATTCGATAATGTTTTACACAGATCTGTAGGTAGTGTCTCTAGTATGCTTGTCGATTGTGGCACGTTGCTCTTTTCATTTATGAGTGCACAGTGAACACGTAAAGATTTCCAGAAAGTTATGTCTCCCCACATGTGTGAGGGCCTGGTGAGAGATTTTACCTGATGTCATTTCACCTGATGGCATAACTGTCAAGAGTTTCGTTCCTCATGACAGTTCTCGACATTGAAGATGCTCCTGCAGCGTTTTCAATGGCAAGTGAAACTTCCTAGCAGATTAAAGCTGGGTGCCGGGCCGAAGCTCGAACTCAGGACCTTTGCCTTTCGCGGGCAAGTGCTCTACCATCTGAGCCACCCAAGCACGACTCACGACCCGTCCTCACAGCTTCAAGTCCGCCAGTACCATGTCTCCTATCCAAACTTCACAGAAGCTCTCCTGCTAACCTAGCAGAACTAGCGCTCCTGGATGAAGGCAAGTGTTTGATGAGCCACAACACAACACGTAACAGACTCGTCCTGAGTTTCGTGTCTGCTCACATGAACCGCCAGCTGTGAAAACGGTTTGCCACTGACAGCGAGCTGTAGACGAACGTAGAGAATTGGTGGAAAGAAAAGGCGGCTGCCTTCCATGACGAGGGTATTGGAAAATTGGTACGAAGCTACGACAGACGTCGAAGTCGGGGTGGTGACTATGTTGAGAAGTAGCTGTAAGATGCAGATTACTACTGCAAGTAAAACGTTTTTGATTTTCACGTTGGTTTCCATTCCGCGACCGATTGGAACTTAATTTTCGAATAGCCCTTGTACATGAAAAGTTCACAATTAAGACAAAGACCTGACCACTGATATCGGATCTCATTGACTAGATACATTAAAAAACGAAAATTAAATAATTTTTGAATTTACCGAAGGCGCTTTCACTTCTATTATAATGACTGTCTACATGGACTGAAGAGTCGTACATGTTCAGTTCCAACCTAAGAAATACCCGTACATGAGAACTCCAAAATGCAAACAAATATGCTCCCATGCATTTTTCTTTTATCAGTCGTCAGACAGATTTGATGAGATACGCCACGAGTTTCTCCCGTGTGCCAGCGTCTTCATGTCAGAGTTGCAGTATCACGCTACGTCATCAACAACTTGTTGGATTGCAGCAGCGGTTTACTTTATTTCTGTTTATTCTGACTTCACTGTTAATACTTTACGAAATAATTTCGATGAATCTCGAACTTGAAATTAACTAATTAGCCTTGTATGTTATTACGAAATAATTGAATATCCCTGTAGTAATTTTAAGAAATCGGTGGTCTTTCAATAATTCATTTACACACAAGATTTTCATGTGTAACATAGATACATAATCCAGAAACAATTTGATACTCTGTTGTTGAATGATTACACAACTGGAAGTGACTTTGTCACAGCACGCATTACTAACCACGTAATTGAAGAATAGCTACAGTGTGCCTAGACTGTGGCTTAACTGACAAAGAGGCAATCAGAATCCTGATCCTACAGTCTATATGATGATGTTGCGATACCAATCACTTCTCACAAATAATCACTTACTACCTGCTTATTGTCATCTTCTTCACAGCTACAGTTTTGTTGGACACTGTAACATACTCATCGCTTACACAGGAAACAGTTACGTTCCATTGTCGCTTCCACCTAGAAGTCTCGAAATCACAGTCCATATAAGTGTTATCATTAACTAAAAGTTTGGTTGTTTCTGAATCTTTAAGCTTTGACAGTGATCTTAAACAGTAACTGAAATTTGTTGTTATTTCTTTACTTATGCAGACTAAGTGTAATTGTGTTCAGTTCTAGGTCCATGAAACTATAAAGGTTAGACTGCACTAATTATGTGGTTTATCTCTATAGACGCTGATCTTATAGTTTAATGTGTAGTAAAAGCTGTGAACTACATGGTTTCTGTATAAACGCATGTTAACTATAAGATGCTTCTGTTACTGAATTATGAAGCAACATAAATACATATTATTTTCAGTAATATTGCAAATTCATTTCTCGATATACTACAACGGGCATTGACGGTTGATTGCAGAATGTTGCAAGCTGTGTGACTGAACTCTGTTTCTGTTAACTTTTGTAAGCTGCAAATTATTTCTTTACTTTTATAAACGCAGTACTGCAAAGACAAAACTGTCTTTGTCATGCAACACTGACCAGCTGCTATTCAAATTACTTTCAACATGTGTAGACAAAATCTAAATTAAAGACCTTTAGCCGGCCGCGGTGGTCTCGCGGTTCTAGGCGCTCAGTCCGGAACCGCGCGACTGCTACGGTCGCAGGTTCGAATCCTGCCTCGGGCATGGATGTGTGTGATGTCCTTAGGTTAGTTAGGTTTAATTAGTTCTAAGTTCTAGGGGACTGATGACCTAAGATGTTAAGTCCCATAGTGCTCAGAGCCATTTGAACCATTTTTTTAAAGACCTTTACGGTTACATTATCTACGTTTTTATGTACATTGTCTGTACAGTGAATTGATTGCAAATACATTAAATTGTTAAAAACTTTCGTAAAAATACAGTTCCTCCTGTTCACGAAGGTTCTTGCATCATTACTTCAAAATTTCAGAAGTTAGCAACACTTGTACTCTGACTATAAACAGTTTTGATTATAAGCAGAATAGAAATTAAAGTGCCTGCAGAATGACAATAAACTTTACTTTACACTTTATATTTTCCAAGAAAGCAACTAAAATTAATATTCACTTTTACAATAAATGAAACTCAGTTTAGAACTAGTCTTATTCGCGGTCGTGGATTTTTGGACGTACAACTTATAGTAGTGCTCATGGTATATCGACGATTTGTTATGTATCTGCAGAATATGATGATCACGTACTATTTAGCTCACATTCCTCATGATGTACCTGCATGTGCATATAATTTCCGCTTGAGTACTCGTACCTGTTGATAAACATCCTATCGTCTTAAGTTCATACAAAACCACACAACCGTGTAGTCACGCTTCACAACGCAATGCACAGGAATTTCATTTCATAAAACATAATTGTCACTGTTAACAGTGTTCAGTTCTATATTGAGTCTTTTCGCAATATTCTGAGCACAATCAGACGGGCTTTCCATCATAGTTCTGATTTTTCTGCGTGACCACACTCAAGGCATGTTATTTTAAACACCATGTATTACAAACTATGCCATCTGGCTACGCAGATGATGAAGATATTGAAGAAATGTATGAGGAGATAATAGAAATTATTCAATGCATGTAGGCTTTCACGGCCGGCGTCTTTATCAGTAAAGTCTTCCGGGCTAAGTTGCCGTGGTCGATCTGTAGAACTTCTTCTCCCTGACGTTTCGTTCTCAACTACGGAGAACATCTTTCGAGGTGAGCCGACGACTGGCTGCTAGGAGCTGGGCCGCCGCTTATATAGAGATCGTAGGGGGCGCCACCACACGTCACGTGGCGTCGATGTGCGGCTATCTCTGGCTATCGTCTGTTCTCTCGATTGCAGGCAATCGATTGTCACGTGATTTATGCAACGTCGACCGCCATATCTTATCCAATTTTAATCCTTCTTCTTTACGATTAAAATTGTATTGATGTTTGTGGATTTCAATTGCCTCTCTATACATACGTGTATAATAGTGCGACGTCCTCGCTAGCACGCTTGTCTCACCAAATTTTATTTCGTGATCTCCATCCTTAAAAACATGTTCCGCTACTGCCGATTTGTCGATATGTCCCAAGCGGCAGTTTCTTTTGTGCTCCGTCAACCGTGTATTGATGCTTCTTTTTGTAGTTCCTATGTAAACCCTGCCACAACTGCACGGAATTTTATATACCCCTGGGGTGGCTAGGGGGTGACGACCATCTTTTGTTGATCTTAGGCATTCACTAATTATCTTAGCAGGTCTAAAAATGGTCTCTACCTGAAACTTGGCTAGTACTTTTCCAATGCGATCAGTGATATTATGGATGAACGGAAGAAATACTTTTCCAGCTGATGGTTGTTGCTGTCTCCTATTTTTAGGCATTTTTCTATTTGGATGAAGTGCTCGATTAATCTCGTTTTTCGTGTAACCATTTTTCGTAAAGGCCATTCGTAAATGATTTAGTTCTTCTTGTAAGTAGCCTGGTTCACAAATATTATTGGCCCTATCCACTAGTGTTTTTATGACCTCCCTCTTTTGCCTAGGGTGGTGGTTTGAGTTCTTATGGAGGTAGCGACCAGTATGTGTACCTTTCCTGTAGACCTTATGGCCTAAGGTCCCATCCGCCCGTTTGATAACTGATACATCCAAGAAGTTAAGTTGTCCATTCTTCTCCTTCTCCATAGTAAATTCAATCTTTGGGTTGATGCTATTTAAGTGTACCAGAAAATCATTCAAGTCTTCTTCCTCATGATTCCATATTACAAAGGCATCATCCACATACCGATACCACTTCGAGGGGCGTTTTTTGGCCGACTGCAGTGCTTGATGTTCAAAATATTCCATGAATAAATTCGCAATTTCGGGACTTAGGGGGCGTCCCATGGCTACCCCATCGATCTGTTCATAAAATTCACCATTGTACTGAAAATAGGTTGAGGATAGACAGTGTTGGAACAAGGCTACTATATCAGTAGGGAACATATTGGCTATATGGGAGAGAGCTTCATCAACTGGAACCATCGTGAACAAAGACACTATATCAAAACTGACAAGTATGTCATTAGGACCGACAGTAATTTCCCTCAATTTCTCAATGAAGTGTAGAGAGTTTTTAATATGACTCTCAGTTTTGCCTATGTAAGGTTGTAACAAAGAGGCAAGGTGTCTGGCTAGTTCTTGGGTAGGAGCTCCAATTGCGCTGACTATTGGTCTCAAAGGAACATCAGGTTTATGTATCTTTGGTAATCCATATAATCTCGGAGGATAAGCCTCTGTTTTACAAAGATACTTTTTAACTTCTGTAGGAATGGAAGACTGTTTTATCAGACGATTGGTGGCATTCAGCACATCCGTTGTGGGATCCTTTTTGAACTTCTTGTATGTGCTGGGTTCCAGGAGATCACTGATCTTCTTGTGATAATCCTCAGTATTCATTAAAACAGTAACATTTCCCTTGTCAGCGGCAACTATAATAACATTCATGTCTGCATTGATCTCCCGCAATGCCTTCCTTTCCCCTTGAGACAGATTGCTGCTGGGTGGCTTAGCTTTGCGTAATATCCTGGAGGTTTCCATTCTAATTTCATCAGCAGAATATGATGGTAACTGACGAATTCCTGCCTCTATATTAGCAATAATGTCCTCCACAGGAATCTTGTCCTTTAGACAGGAAAGAAAGTTCTTCCTTAGACAATTCTTTTTCCGATAAATTAATAACCGTTTGGGAATTGTTTGGAATCGGTGTTTCCTGTCGACCCTCTTGTAGACGATTAAACTTCTCCTTCTGCCTATTGGAAGACACTTCTGCACTAATCTCCATAGATCTAGTTAAACTGTCCATTTTGTTCCAATGACAAAACTTGGTAGAAGTTATTACAGGGCACAACTTAACCACCGCAGACACTTAGTTTAAGAGTCATGAAAGAAGGTTGCGTAAGTGGAAGAGACCTGGACACATCGGAAGGATTCAGACTGATTATGTAATGGTTAAGACAGAGATTTAGGTAACCAGATTTTAAACTATAAGACATTTCCAGTAGCAGATGGTGGACTCTGACGGAAATGTATTTACCCACGTCCCGTCTGCTTAAATTCCTACCTTTTCGCCGTTTCTTCAGTTTTAATCTAAAGTTTGTAACTAATAAATTGTTGTCAGAGTCCACACCTGCTCCTGGGAATGTCTTACAATTGAAAACCTGGTTTCTAAATCTCTGTCTTACCATTATATAATCTATCTGAAAATTTCCAGTGTCTCCATGCCTATCCCACGTATACAGCCTTCTTTCATGATTCTTAAACCATGTGTTAGCTATGAGTAGGTTATGCTCTGTGCAAAATTCTACCAGGCAGCTTCATCTTTCATTCCTTACCCCCAATCCATATTCACCTACTACGTTTCCTTCTCTTCCTTTCCCTGCTATCGAATTCCAGTCACCCATGACTATTAAATTTACGTCTCCCTTCACTATCTGAATAATTTCTTTTATCTCTTCATACATTTCTTCAGTTTCTTCGTCATCTGCAGAGCTAGTTGGCATAGAAACTTGTACTACTGTAGTAGGCGTGCGCTTCGTGTATATGTTGGCCACAATAATGCGTTCTCTATGCTGTTTTACTAGCTTACCCGCGCTCCTATTTTTTTATTCATTATTAAACCAACTCCTGCATTACCCCGATTTGATTTTGGATTTATAACTCTGTATTTACCTGACCAGAAATCTTGTTCCTCCTGCCACCGAACTTCACTAATTTCCACTATATCTATACCTGCCCATTTCCCTTTTTAAGTTTTCTATCCTACCCGCCCGACTAAGAGATCTGACATTCCAAGCTCCGATTCTTAGAGCGCCAGTTGCCTTTCTCCTAATAATGACGTCCTCCTGAGTAGTTCTCGCCCGGAGATCCCATTCGTTGACTATTTTACCTCCAGAGTATTTTACGTAAGACGATGCCATCATCATTTAACCATACAGTAAAGGTGCATGCCCTCAGGAAAAATTACGGCTGTAGTTTCCCCTTGCTTTCAGCCGTTCGCGGTACCAGCACAGCAGAGCCGTTTTGGTTAGTGTTACAAGGCCAGATCAGTCAATCATCCAGACTGTTGCCCCTGCAACTACTCAAAATGCTACTGCCCCTCTTCAGGAACCACACGTTTGTCTGGCCTCTCAACAGATATCCCTACTTGTGGTTGCACCTACGGTACGGCTATCTGTATCACTGAGGCACGCAAGCCTCCCCACCAACGGCAAGGTCCGTGGTTCATGGGTGGAAAATATCACTGTGTTTTCAATAAAGAGCAAGAGTTTATAGGTTGTCAAATACTTAAAAGATCTGCGAAAGTTACATTTTGATATGAGTATGAAAGAACTGCGCAGATTAGCGTATTGATTCGCAGAACGAAACACCTGCCCGGACCCACTCCACAACGAAACGATAATGGTCGGATAAATTAGGTCCTGGGATTTCTGGCTCGCTATTCTGATTTAAGTTTCAGTATGCAGTGCGATCATAAGTCTTGTCCTGGCATGGATAGTGAGGACGATGAAGCCGAGTTTACTTGTGAGAAGCGTCACCGAAAAAAAAACAAAATGACGGGGTCTACTGCGCCTGTTACACCGGGTGGAACGGATTTAAAAACACTCATTTAGTTCTGTGATATAACAAAAGGAGTATGTTACTTTGTGCTATCTTCACTTGAAATTTTTATTACAGAAGTGTTTCAGCAAAAAATTTCTAATTTTTCTAAAAAGTATTTTCATCACTGAGATCTCCAAAATTCCCTTCGGCCTCTACCTTCAGCACGCGTCTTTCCTAAGGCTGCGCGGCCTCCACCTTCAGCACGCGTCTTTCATAATGCTGCATTCCTGTACATTAGAGTATTGCTTGCAGTCATCTGAAAATTGACATACGTACGGTGACCTAAATTTAGTATGGAAGAGAAACCATTGTCGCGCGGTGTAACCGGGCGGTCTCGGACGTCTAGTCACGGTTCGCGCGGCTCCTCCCGTCGGAGGTTCGAATCCTCCCTCCCTCGGGAATGGGCGTCCGTGTTGTCCTTAACGTAAGTTAGGTTAAGGTAGACAAAGTAATGTGTAAGCCTAGGGACCGATGATCTCAGCAGTTTGGTCGTATAGTACCTTACCACAAATTTACAAAAGAAACTATTGATTAGCTACAGTCGAGAGCCAAAATAATGTGAACAGTGGTAGTAATGGGATGGTTGTCTCTGACGGTCAACAATGTAGGTAAGGCACGTGTCGCGCTGGACTGGCGTATTCAGTAGGGACCAGGCATCAGTGCAGGTTGTTTACGAGTAGTGCACACTTCGTGTTTGCATTTAGAGGCCGAGTTCGACGTACAATGAAAGACCTAACAGAGTTCCAAAGACGGCAGATAGTGAGGACAGGATTAGCTGGAGCATCTGTCGGCAAGGCAGCCAACTTATTGAACGATTCAAGTGCAACTGTTTTCTGTGCGGCTGGTCCCGGCGGAGGTTCGAATCCTCCATCGGGCATGGATGTGTTTGTTTGTCCTTAGGATAATTTAGGTTAAGTAGTGTGTAAGCTTAGGACTGATGACCTTAGCAATTAAGTCCCATAAGATTTTACACACATTTGAACTTTTTTTTTTTTTTTTTTTTGCAACTGTTTTAATACTAATGACAGCCTACATAAAACGTGGAAAGTAAACGTAATAGTGGGCGTATATCACAACTAAATGACAGAGATCGTTTTACGCTGACACGAATTGTGTCAAAACAACACAAAACTGCGGCAGGTAAAGTGCCTGCAGAGATCAATAGCGATCTTCGAGACTCTGTATTTACCGACACTCTCCGCCGAGAACTCCATAAAGCGAATATTCATGGACGAGCTGCTATACCAAAACCATTAGTGACGAGTCAACGTTTTAGTTTATTTCTAACATCGGCGCGGGTTTACGCCTGGAGGACGCCAAAAGAAGTCTACAGTGGTGATTGTTTGCTTCCAACAGTTAAGCATGGAAACGGAGGTGTGGGCTGCCATCCTATGGTATCCTGCTAATTCCATCATTACTCTCAAAGGCCGTGTTACAGCCGAAGATTATGTGAACATGTGAGGTGGTTAGGTGCACCCCGTTATTCAAATGTTGTACCCCAACAATGATGTCATATTTCAGGACGATAATGCACCCATTCACACAGCCAGTAGAGTACAATCGTGGTATGAGGATCATGCAACTGAGCTGCAGCGTCTTCCCTGGCCAGCACAGTCCCCGGACTTGAATATTATTGAACCCTTGTGGGCAGTATTGGAGCGCAGACTTCGGAGCAGACATTCTCCACCCTCGTCGTTACAGGAGAGGTTCTGATCGAAGAGTGGCATAACATTCCACTGGAGACTATACAATCATTATATGCCAGTATTCCAAGAAAAATAGCAACTGTACTGGGGCGAATAGGGGTCCAAACCCTTATTAATAAAACATTTCCAGCTAAGTACAGGTGTTCAGATTATTTTGCGAGTCCACTGTATATCTTTCTCATTATATGGTGAAAGAAATAGTTGTGGCGTTACTAGAAACCTTATCTATGCTAATGTTCTCGTGTGAACCGCAACGTTATGAATGTAAAATTATGAGTTGATGAAACCCTCCAAGCTCAGAGTGCAAAAAAGCGCGTTTCATGTCAGCGGACCTACAGATCGGAAAGGCTCCAGTAGCCAAAACCGTTTGACCACCAATAACGGCACGTAAAACATCCGATATTACTGCAAATGTGATGCATAGGCACAAAGTGCGATTGATTTAGATAAATGAACAGTATTAATACGTGTAACTAACAGCTTAGTGATTGCCGTTTATTGGATTAAATCGGGCATTCATTCATCCCCTCTCGTCTCTCTCAGAGCGCCCAACAGGAGGGCCAGGAATAATTACACTCAGAGCGCACGCAAATGTTGGCGGTAGGAAATGAGAATGCTCTTGCTTTGATGTACAGCGTTTAATAATGTTTACAGCTGTGACATGAGTTTTTGATGTACAGAAATCTGGAAATGTTTGTTGGCAGATCATTCCAGGCCCAACATTTTATATAGGAGAATGTTAAATTCGCCGATGGTTGCTACGTTTTTGCTGGATCGCAGAAATTTCTTCTTTTCCGCGGCGTATGAGCCGTTAACTCAGTCAAAATCTTCCCAGTTTACTGAAATACAGCTTCCGGCGATAAGTTGGTTGGTTGGTTGTTTTGGGGAAGGAGACCAGACAGCGTGGTCATAGGTCTCATCGGATTAGGGAAGGATGGGGAGGGAAGTCGGCCGCGCCCTTTCAGAGGAACCATCCCGGCATTTACCTGGAGTGATTTAGGGAAATCACGGAAAACCTAAACGAGGATGGCCGGACGCGGGTTTGAACCGTCGTTCTCCCGAATGCGAGTCCAGTGTCTAACCACTGCGCCACCTCGCTCGGTCCGGTGAAAAGTAGTTTTAGAGTTTTACCTATTACGAGTTGGGACTGGCGGTCGGTCAGCAGTGTATGGTGCTCATGACCAGAACGCGGAGTTTAAACCTGTTATAAACATTACACTACGTGAAACTTCCTGGCTGATTAAAACTGTGTGCCGGACCGAGACTCGAACTCGGGACCTTTGCCTTTCGCCGGCAAGTGCTCTACCATCTGAGCTACCGAAGCACGACTCATGCCCGGTCCTCACACCTTTACTTCCGCCAGTACCTCGCCTCCTACCTTCCAAACTTTGCAGAAGCTCTCCTGCGAATCTTGCAGGACTAGCACTCCTGAAAGAAAGGATACTGCGGAGACATGGCTTAGCCACAGCCTAGGGGATGTTTCGAGAATGAGATTTTTAACTCTGCAACGGAGTGAAAATCTCATTCTGATTACACTACGTGTTCTACGGCGTTTGCTGGAATCTCATTGGATTTTGCTTCACGTGGAGTGGAAGCGAAACTGTCTCCGGTACGGTCAAGTACGATAATACGGGTAAGTTCTAAGCTGCGCGTTACGTGCACAGTGGCTCAGCGGTAATACCGGACAGAAGGTTTACCGGCGCAACTAACCTGCAGTGATGTGTTAACAGTTGCAGTTAAAACGTGTGAAGAGAGACAAGCAGAGCAGACAAGCAACATACCTTCGACAGTCATTTAATTTTCAAACAGAAAGAAGTAATATACGGTAAAACTTTGGTAGTACGCTTCTTAGGGGGCCAGACGGAAAACAAATGCTCTCGTTCTTAGCTAGCGCAGTACTGTAATTAATATCAATAGTGATGGAAATTCCTAAGTGAAACACAGAGTCTGTGTGTGAAATCTTATGGGACTTAACTACTAAGGTCATCAGTCCCTGAGCTTACACACTACTTAACCTAAATTGTCCTAAGGACAAACACACGCACCCATGCCCGAGGGAGGACTCGAACCTCCGCCGGGAACAGCCGGAACACAGAGTAATTCTTCTGAGTGAACTATAGGGATTTCACTGTACAGTTAAATTCTGTAGCCATTGAAGGTATTACGTACAGTCAGACGTCTGGTAATCTCTGAACTCCTGCCACGTTCTCGTGTGAGTCCCCATAAAGAATATTTAATTTTTAGTTTCTGCCCCAAAAATTTAATTTGTAATGTTTTCTTCATTTAAATAGTCTTCATGAACCATATCTTATAACATATCGATTGTTAACAACTTACATTTGTAATGAAAACTGCATTCTTGCGTACAACACCGGTGAGTAATTAGAAACAAGAAGTGCATTTTTATAAAAAGTGATGTGTAAGGTATACAATAATTAGCAATTATTCTATGAATTTTATATTTAAATGATACAAATATTAGAACTGAACAAGGAAAAGGAGCAAAGCAAGATACGAACCAGCAATCCACTGAATACCCTATTACCATAGCGCAAGGGTACCGGTTACGCCAAGCGGCTTGTCTGCAACAGACGCCTTAATTATACACTGAAACGCCAAAAAACCGGTATAGGCGTGCGTATTAAAATACGGAGATGTGGAAACAGGCAGAATACGGCGCTGCGGTCGGCAACGCCAATACGAGACAAATGTCTGGCGCAGTGGCAGATTATCAAGATTTAAGTGAGTTTGAACGTGCTGTTACAGTCGGCGCAAGAGCGATGGGACAGAGCATCGCTGACGTTGCGATGAAGTGGAGAGTTTCCAGTACGACCATTTCACGAGTGTACCGTGAATGTCAGGAATCCGGTAAAACATAAAATCTTCGACATCGCTGCGGCTGGGAAAAGATCCTGCAAGAACCGGACCAACGATGACCGAGGAGAATCGCTCAGCGTGGCAGAAGTGCAACCCTTCCGCAAATTGCTGCAGATTTCAATGCTGGGCCGTCAACAAGTGTCAGTGTGCGAACCATTCGACGAAACATCATCGACATGGGTTTTCGGAGCCAAAGGCTGACTCGTATACCCTTGATGACTGTGCAACAAAAGACTTTACGCCTCGGCTGGGTCCGTCAACACCGACATTGGACTGTTGATGACTGGAAAAACTGGTGCGTGCTCGGACGAGTCTCGTCTCAAATTGTATCGGGCGGATGGGCGTGTACTGGTATCCAGACAATCTCATGAATCCAAGGTCCCTGCATGTCAGAAAGGGACTGGTTCAAATGGCTCTGAGCGCTATGGGACTTTACATCTGTGGTCATCAGTCCCCTAGAACTTACAACTACTTAAATCTAACTAACCTAAGGACATCACACACATGGATGCCTGAGGCAGGATTCGAACCTGCGGCCGTAGTGGTCACGCGGTTCCAGACTGAAGCGCCTAGAACCGCACGGCCACACCGTCCGGCAGAAAGGGACTGTTGAAGCTGTTGGAGGCTCTGTAATGGTGTGAAGCGTTTGCAGCTGGAGTGATATGGAACCACTGATACGTCTAGATACGACTCTGACAGGTGACACGTACGTAAACATTCTTTCTGGTCACCTGCATCGATTCGTGTCCATTGTGCATTCCGATGGACTTGGGCCATTCCAGCAGTACAATGTGGCACCCCGAACGTTTAGAATTGCTACAGAGTGACTCCAGGAACACCCAGAATTTTTACAGAGTGACTCCAGGACCACTCTTCTGAGTTTAAACACTCCCGATGGCCATCAAAGTCCCCAGACATGAAATTTATTGAGCATATCCGGCATGCCTTGCAATGTACTGTTCAGAACAGATCTCCACCCCGTCTTATTCTTACGGATTTATGGACAGCCCTGCAGGATTCATAGTGTTAACTGCTCCCAGCGCTACTTCAGACGTTAGTCGAGTCCACGCCACTTCGTGCAGCGCTTCTGCGTGGTCGCGGGGGGAATACACGATATTACGTTGGTGTATCAGTTTCTTTGGCTCTTCAGTGCAGGATATAAACTTCCACGGAAAAATTCAAAGATGATTGTCTGTGTAAACTCTTGAAAAACATTACCAAAAACCTGTATATCGCCATTTTTAATGCTATTCAATGTGCGTGTTTCACTTCAGACCAAGAAGCAGCGTCAGTTGTTTTAACTGTACGTACACTCCTGGAAATTGAAATAAGAACACCGTGAATTCATTGTCCCAGGAAGGGGAAACTTTATTGACACATTCCTGGGGTCAGATACATCACATGATCACACTGACAGAACCACAGGCACATAGACACAGGCAACAGAGCATGCACAATGTCGGCACTAGTACAGTGTATATCCACCTTTCGCAGCAATGCAGGCTGCTATTCTCCCATGGAGACGATCGTAGAGATGCTGGATGTAGTCCTGTGGAACGGCTTGCCATGCCATTTCCACCTGGCGCCTCAGTTGGACCAGCGTTCGTGCTGGACGTGCAGACCGCGTGAGGCGACGCTTCATCCAGTCCCAAACATGCTCAATGGGGGACAGATCCAGAGATCTTGCTGGCCAGGGTAGTTGACTTACACCTTCTAGAGCACGTTGGGTGGCACGGGATACATGCGGACGTGCATTGTCCTGTTGGAACAGCAAGTTCCCTTGCCGGTCTAGGAATGGTAGAACGATGGGTTCGATGACGGTTTGGATGCACCGTGCACTATTCAGTGTCCCCTCGACGATCACCAGTGGTGTACGGCCAGTGTAGGAGATCGCTCCCCACACCATGATGCCGGGTGTTGGCCCTGTGTGCCTCGGTCGTATGCAGTCCTGATTGTGGCGCTCACCTGCACGGCGCCAAACACGCATACGACCATCATTGGCACCAAGGCAGAAGCGACTCTCATCGCTGAAGACGACACGTCTCCATTCGTCCCTCCATTCACGCCTGTCGCGACACCACTGGAGGCGGGCTGCACGATGTTGGGGCGTGAGCGGAAGACGGCCTAACGGTGTGCGGGACCGTAGCCCAGCTTCATGGAGACGGTTGCGAATGGTCCTCGCCGATACCCCAGGAGCAACAGTGTCCCTAATTTGCTGGGAAGTGGCGGTGCGGTCCCCTACGGCACTGCGTAGGATCCTCCGGTCTTGGCGTGCATCCGTGCGTCGCTGCGGTCCGGTCCCAGGTCGACGGGCACGTGCACCTTCCGCCGACCACTGGCGACAACATCGATGTACTGTGGAGACCTCACGCCCCACGTGTTGAGCAATTCGGCGGTACGTCCACCCGGCCTCCCGCATGCCCACTATACGCCCTCGCTCAAAGTCCGTCAACTGCACATACGGTTCACGTCCACGCTGTCGCGGCATGCTACCAGTGTTAAAGACTGCGATGGAGCTCCGTATGCCACGGCAAACTGGCTGACACTGACGGCGGCGGTGCACAAATGCTGCGCAGCTAGCGCCATTCGACGGCCAACACCGCGGTTCCTGGTGTGTCCGCTGTGCCGTGCGTGTGATCATTGCTTGTACAGCCCTCTCGCAGTGTCCGGAGCAAGTATGGTGGGTCTGACACACCGGTGTCAATGTGTTCTTTTTTCCATTTCCAGGAGTGTATAATAGCGCTACAATCAGAGAACAGCTATAAGGGTGATTCTTACAAACGTTTAAAAACCCCGAAGCGATGTAAATAACGCTGAAACAAGTAATCTAACATGAGACACATGCGGCTGCAAGTGTCGAGAAATATCCGAAAAGTGAAGCACAAATGTTGAGCTCGTTACGTCACTCATGAGGTACCTCGCCACAGGTGCCATGGCTGGTCTTGTCCATCCTACCCTCGGCAGTGCTACACATCGCTCCGCCAGGGTACTCCATTCTAGCGTTCTCCGATGTAATACGGTAGTGCTCGCAGCTGTGGTAATAAAAGACTACGATGAATCGGTTTACATTTACGAAAACAACATAGCGTAGCGGAGTGACGCGTAGCAATTCCCCTTACCAGCGAGAGCAGGATCGACAAACCCAACCGCCGCCCCTGCAGCGAGGTACGTAATTCAGTGACGTCACACGTTCAATATTTCCCTACATTTGCGGCCCCATGTGCCTTACATCAAATTACTTGTCCTGGCATAAACTACGTCCCTTCGCGGGTTTTTAAACGGCAGTAAAAATCACCCTGTTTACTGAGACTGCGGCTGAACACTATTTCTTTTGCCGGCCTTGGTGACCGAGCGGTTCTAGGCGCTACTGTCTGGAACTGCGCGACCGCTACCGTCGCAGGTTCGAATGCTGCCTCGGGCATGGATGTGTGTGCTGTCCTTAGGTTAGTTAGGTTTAAGTAGTTGTAAGTTCTAGGGGACTGATTACCTCAGAAGTTAAGTCCCATAGTGCTGAGAGCCAATTGAACCATTTTTGAACACTATTTTTGAAATAAAAACCTTACAGCTTAAGCACGAGTAAGAAAAACATTGATGGCTATTAATACATTAGAAGGTAGTAGAGTTTCATTTACAGTAGTATAGTAACAAAATATCTGATTCGTAAGTGGGAATTGTTTCGAAGAGCGCAACAACACCAGTGTATATGTTTTATGGCTGCTGACCAACCCTCGCATTTGTTTTTGTCTACATCAGGTTTATTCGTAAGATGAATGAAGTATAGTAGCTTCGGTACGCTTCTTTTCTGGTGGCTGTGACATTGTTGTGTCGCGCTGCCAAGGGTGCAGTAGCAAGCACGTTTAGTCAGCAGTGATTTTGAAGGTGGAAATTGTGGTCGGCTGAGTCAACATCTAGTGATAGAGTGTCGGGAAATGGGCACGTGAAAGCTGAGGCGAAAAGTTCTTAGGAAGTTATATCTAGGGCTATAGTATTTGATACATCGAATAAAGTTTAATTAGAAGACGTGAATTGGAGACTTTTTCACGTTGTGCAAAAGTAATTTCACGGGATGGTATTCCGTGAACACCGGCACGCGGAATACTTACTGTATTTATAATCATGTTCGCAGATAACCAATGTGTGTCGGGCGGTGTGTTTTTCGTTATGAAAAATCTGTTAAATTTCTCAAAATGTTGAAATGTGTGTGAATTCTGAAGGGACCAGACCGCTGAGTTCATCGGTCCCTAGACTTACACATTACTTACACTAACTTATGCTAAGATCATCGCAAATATACACGTCCGAGGGAGGACTCGAACCTGCGGCGGGAGGGGCCGTGGAATCGTCACATGGCACCTTAAACCAAGTGGCCACTTCGCGCGGCCTTTAAATTGTTTGTGTGCGCTTCCCACCTAACTTCACCGTTTACAAGAACCTGAAAACTATTTTTGCAGTTACGCAGAATGCGATAGAATACATACTGATCGTAATTTCTAGTCTGCAAGAGCGCATTACTTTTCGTGCTCACCGAAAGAGAAGTACTCCTATTTGCATTTGCTCATCGGGATCAGGAACAATGACTATAAATTAAAGGTTTGCGTTTAATTCATTCACAAAACAAAAATCGTATTTTAACTAACAACCTTATCGAAAACAGCACTATTAACACTTAGGAAGTAACCTCTTTGTGAATTTCCAAGTAAAATAGTCTGTCGCTCTGACTTCTACTCACCAAGTTAACTGCTCGCCTTAAAAGAGGAAAGTAATTTCACCCCTTGTCACGCCGTTCTGTCAAGATCACAGGCGTCACACCAACAGTTACTTCCGTGAAATCTAAGGGATCTAGGGCGATGTACAATCCTCGCGATTTCCCTTCCTACTTTTACCGAAAACGTATTCGGGTCTGCCCAGCTCTGACGTCAACCGAGGCACAATGCACGCTGGCGTTTGAGTGGCAGGGACAGTTTGATGTCTCGCTACGAAGTCTGTCTTCCCACTGCCTTTTAGGCTGTATTTGTCTAGGGCCGCAGCCGACCGCCAAACGGAATATCTGCTGTCAGCCTCGCTAGGCACGGGTGTCAGTATTTAAATGACCCTTTTCTAAGACATACGTAATAGTTCTGTCCTTAAACAATTTACAGTATTTTTAATTTTTATATGAGTAGGGGTAAATTTGCTTTAGATGTTAAAAAGGATTTAGCTCGATTGCATTTAAACTGTGCCCACTAGAATGTTTAGAGCGGAACCGACAGTAGAACACGACCCTGAGCTGCCTCTTTAAGATTCATTGTAACCGTATAGAGGACGGCCGCTGTGACCGAGCGGTTCTAGGCGCTTCAGTCCGGAACCACGCGGCTGCTACGCTCGCAGGTTCGAATCCTGCCTCGGGCATGGATGTGTGTGATGTGCTTAGGTTAGTTAGTCCAGGGGACTGACTTAGAGCTATTTGAACCATTTAACCATATAGATATTTACAATACAGCCTTGAGGCTGGCGCAGCAGTATTATTCCACGAATGTGATCGTGTGCTGTAATTATAACTACCTATTACAAATACAAATGACACTTGATCTACCATGAATAACGACGCTTCGTTCCAAATTTTGTTTTTAGTAAATAACTTGGAAACTAAAAGCTAACTTATTGGTGTCACATATTTATGTTTTTACGTGAATCTGAGGCTACATACGAATTTTCAGCTTCATTTAGCGTCTTCAATTTTTCCTAAAATTGCCGATTTTAACCAAAATATTGCTCCGATGAAGCTGAGACTCGTAACTATCAACCGTGACATACATTTGCAGATTCTGGCCAATTTTTAGCTTTTTAGTTTCATTATTCAGCACCACTTTTTTTTTCTTAAGATCTTATACTTTTTCTAATTTCCTCGTGTGACAATTCTGAGACTTTACAATGTTAACATTAATATACTTAATCACACACTGATGACGTTTGGAATTGTTGTTTTAATCTTTAATTTCACTCTCAAATTATGGTGCAATCCTTTGCATGTGGGCAGGGGAGACGCAAGAATTCATCCTCGTGCACACAAAACAAGTGCTGGACGATGTGAGCTGTTTGCAGAGGACCATGTTGTCAGCAAACACAGCGTCACCACTGGGGAACAAACAGTGTACTATGGCATGGACCTGATCAGCCAGAATGGTCATATAACCTTTGGCAGGAATGTGACCTTGTGGGGTAAGCATGCATGGAGTCCATTTAATATCACATTGTGGCTGCACAAATCATCACCGGACCCCACAACGTAAACTCGACCAAAAGTTGCCAACAATGTGAAACAGGGCTCATCTGCTCAAATCACTTTCTTCCACTTCCCCACAGTCCAGGTTTCATGGTTAAAGCATCACGTTTTCCTGTTAAGGACATTTTCCTCACTGACGAGTGGTTTTAGAATTCCAGCTGGCCCTACAGCTCCTTACATATGGGTTCTCCTACGTGTGGTTTTGGTGCTGATGGGGTTCGCGAGTGTGACATCCATTTCTGCAGTGACTTTGGCAGCTGCCACCCCTTTTTTTTATTTTTTTTACAAGCCTTTTGAATGAACGTTTGTCAGGATCACTCAACGCACATTTTCGTCCGCGTCGTGACTTTGCGGATGACGTTTTTCTGCTTTCCTGTATGCGGTATAAATCTTCTATAAGGTGCCGCTTGAATCACCAAACACTTACGCTCCATTCGTTATGAAAACACCCACCTTACGTGGACCAACAATTTAACCACATTCTAATTCAATTAGCTGCAGCATAAAGCACTCACAACCATACAGAACATACTTCTTACCGCGACTGGTAGTTGCGACACGCTGCGGAAACTGCACAGCCACCGTTCCTTGTCAAACGCATCAGCACAACCTAGCAGCTATGCTAGCATTTGCATTTATGTTGAAGAATACATTTCTCGCGCTATTTCCATATTCCTGCCAACGCCTGTATTTCAGGACTGAGGTCAGGAAGCTTGCTGGACTATACATGTTCGTGACGGATGCCTCAAGGTTTCTGTCAAAATTTGGGAGCGACAGGGCGCATTGTCCGCGTGGACGCACAAGTCGCTTGCTGGGTGTCGAAGGTGAGTAAACGGATCCAGATTATCGTTCGTTTGTAGACATGACAGCAGACTATCTACATCTACATGGTTACTCTGCAATTCACATTAAGTGCCTGGAAGAGGGTTCATCTAACCATTTTCATATTACTTCTCTACCATTCCTCACTCTAATGGCACTTGGGAAAAAGGAACACCTAAATATTTCCGTTCGCGCTCTCATTTCTCTTATTTTATTATGATCATTTCTTCCTACGTAGGTGGGTGTCAACAAAACATTTTCGCATTCGCAAGAGAAAGTTGGGGATTGAAATTTCGTGAACAGATCTCGCCGCAAAGGAAACCGCCTTTTTTTCAGTGACTGCCACCCCAACTCGCGTATCATATCAGTGACACTCTCACCCCTATTGCGCGATAATACGAAACCGGCTTCCCTTCTTTGCACTTTTTCGATGTCCTCCGTCAATCCTACTTGGTAAGGGTCCCACGCCGCACAGCAATATTCCAGCATAGGACGGACAAGTGTAATGTAGGCTGTCTCTTTAGTGGGTTTGTAGCATCTTCTAAGTATTCTGCCAACAAATCGCAGACTTTGTTTCGCCTTCCCCACAATATTATCTATGTGGTCTTTCCAATTTAAGTTGATCATAATTCCTAGGTATTTAGTCAAATTGACAGCCCTTAGATTTGTGCGATTTATCATATACCCAACATTTATCGGATTTCCTTTAGTACCCAAGTGGATGACGTCGCAGTTTTCTTTGTTTAGTGATAATTGCCACTTTTTGCACCATACAGAAATTCTCTAGATCATCTTGTAATTGGAATTGGTCGTTTGATGATTTTACTAGCCGGTAAACTACAGCGTCATGTGCAAACAATCTAAGTGGGCTGCTCAGATTATCACCTAGATCATTTATGTAAATCAGGAACAGCAAAGGGCCTATGACACTTCCTTGCGGAACGCCACATATCACTTCTGTTCTACTCAATGATTTACCGTGTATCACTACTAGCTGTGACCTCTCTGAGAGGAAATCACGAATCCAGTCACACAACTGAGATGATACTCCATATGCACGCAATTTGATTAATAGTCGCTTGTGAGGAACGGTATCAAATGTCTTCTGGAATTCTAGGAATATGGAATCGATTTGAAATCTCTTGTCGACAGGAGTCGCTACTTCATGGCAAAAAAGAGCTAGCTGTGTTGCACAAGAACTTTTTTTTCTGAATCCGTGTTGGTTATGTATCAATAAGTTATTTTATTCAAGGTGATTCATAATGTTCAAATATAGTATATGCTGCAAAATGCTACTGAAAATTGAGGCTAGTCATATGGGACTGTAATTCAGTGGGTTACTCCTATTCCCTTTCTTGAATATTGGTGTGACCTGTGCTACTTTCCAGTCTTCAGGAACAGACCTTTCGTCAAGTGACCGGTTGTATATGATTGCCAAGAAAGGCGCTATTGTGTCTGCATACTCTGAAAGGAACCTGATTGGTATACCATCTGGACCGGAATACTTGCCTTTCTTAAGCGATTTGAGTTGTTTCGCAACACCTAAGATATCTACTTTTATATCAGTCATGCTAACAGCTGTTCTGGTTTCGAATTCTGGAATATTTGCTTCGTCTTCTTTCGTGTAGGAATTACGAAAACTGTATTTAGTAACTCCGCTTTAGTGGCACCATCATCGGTAACATTTCCATCGCTATCGCGCAGTGACGGTATTGACTGTTTTTTGCCACTGGCGTACTTTACATACCAGTAGAATCTCTTTGGGTTTTCTACCATATTTTGAGACAATATTTCATTGTGGAAACTACTAAAAGCATTGGCGTCTGCACTAAATTTCGAGGTTCCGTGAAACTTAGCCAGTCGTGGGCATTTTGCGTTCTTCTAAATTTGGCATGCTTTTTTCGTTGCTTCTGCAACAGTGTTCTGATGTATTTTGTGTACTATGGTGGATCCGTCGCTTCTCTTATTAACTTATGCGATATGAATCTATCTATTGCTGCCGATACTGCGGTCGATACTGTATCTTGAATTTTAATCATATTTGGTCTGCATTTACATAATTAGCTTGGAAGGAATGGAGACTCTCTCTTAGGTAGGCATCAAGCGAATTTTTATCTGCTGTTTCAAACAGATATATTTTGCCTTTATTTTTAGTGGTTTTGGTTGATACGGTTTTGAGTCTCGCTACAATGACCTAATCCCTGTATCCGTCATGACGCTCTCTATTATATCAGGATTATTTGTGGCTAAGAGGTCAAGTGTGTTTTCGCAACCATTTACAATTCGTGTTGGCTCATGGACTAACTGTTCAAAGTAATTCACAGAGAAAGCATTCAATAAAATTACGGAAGATGTTTTCTGTCTACCACCGGCTTTGAACATGTACAGGGTTATTACAAATGATTGAAGCGATTTCACAGCTCTACAATAACTTTATTATTTAAGATATTTTCACAATGCTTTGCACACACATACAAAAACTCAAAAAGTTTTTTTAGGCATTCACAAATGTTCGATATGTGCCCCTTTAGTGATTCGGCACACATCAAGCCGATAATCAAGTTCCTCCCACACTCGGCGCAGCATGTCCCCATCAATGAGTTCGAAAGCATCGTTGATGCGAGCTCGCAGTTCTGGCACGTTTCTTGGTAGAGGAGGTTTAAACACTGAATCTTTCACATAACCCCACAGAAAGAAATCGCATGGGGCTAAGTCGGGAGAGCGTGGAGGCCATGACATGAATTGCTGATCATGATCTTCACCACGACCGATCCATCGGTTTTCCAATCTCCTGTTTAAGAAATGCCGAACATCATGATGGAAGTGCAGTGGAGCAGCATCCTGTGGTACGTTTAGCTCCCTGCTTGCTTTATTCGTCGACTTCCGCGGGCTACGCGTGAAACTTGCCCGCACGCGTTCAACCGTTTCTTCGCTCACAGCAGGCCGACCCGTTGATTTCCCCTTACAGAGGCATCCAGAAGCTTTAAACTGCCCATACCATCGCCGAATGGAGTTAGCAGTTGATGGATCTTTGTTGACCTTCGTCCTGAAGTGTCGTTGCACTGTTATGACTGACTGATGTGAGTGCATTTCAAGCACGACATACGCTTTCTCGGCTCCTGTCACCATTTTGTCTCACTGCGCTCTCGAGCGCTCTGGCGGCAGAAACCTGAAGTGCGGCTTCAGCCGAACAAAACTTTATGAGTTTTTCTACGTATCTGTAGTGTGTCGTGACCATATGTCAATGAATGGAGCTACAGTGAATTTATGAAATCGCTTCAATCATTTGTAATAGCTCTGTATTTCCGCCAACAACTCGAGGGCATATTGAAGCCTCCACCAATTATAACTGTATGGGTGGGGTACTTATTTGTAATGAGATTCAAGTTTTCTTTGAACCGTTCAGCTATTATATCATCTGAATCAGGGAGACTGTAGAAGGAGCCAATTATTATTTTAGTACGGCAGTTGAGTATAACGTCTACCCATAGTAATTCGCAGGAACTATCTATTTGAACTTCACTACAAGATAAACTACTACCAACAGACACAAACACACCACCACCTACTTTATTTAATCTATCCTTTACGAACACGGTTTACGCCTCTGTAAAAATTTCGGCAGAATTTATCTCCGGCTTTAGCCAGTTTTCTGTTTCACTATCAGGGATAGCTCTTCTATCTACAAGAACGGTTTCCTGTTGACAAGGAGGTTGCATTACCATCTGCAGTGTTCAACGAGCACACACGGTGTTACACACTTGTAGCAAAGTATACCGCGAGCCATTGTTCCCTGTTAACCGTTTCCATGCTTAGGAAGTGCAACACCGGTGTTCATCGCCCATGCTTATTTTTGGTTTCAGCAGAGTACCCGACCCGGCGTTTTATTTATTTATTTTATTTATTTATGCATTTATTTTACCTGGCAAGATTAGGGCCTTCAGGCCCTCTCTTACACCTAACCAGGCATACTCAGATTCAACAAATTTCAGTTTCTACAGAACATTAAGGACATATAACATGTTACACAGTATTAATGTTAAAGACAAAAAAATAGAGATTATAAAAGTAGTACAATGATAATCATAACAATCAAAAAATAATTATAACAATCAAGAATAATAATAATAGTAGTATCGACTACGTATATGAAAGTAAACATATATTTCTTTTATGAATGTCAGCCCTATTGCTAGTTGGGAATTTTCTCGTTATATATTCTTGCAGCTTGTGAGTTATTCTCATCAAGCAGAGACATAAGACGATATAATGGGGTGAAAGAGATATAGAAGAGGTAGTAGGTTAGAGGAAGAGAAATAGAATGGTAAAATTCGAAGCTATGATGGAGAGGAGAAAGAAAGAGATGAGAGGGGCACAACAATGGTGGCTATACCGTCCCTAATATGTAAGTCTTGAGTTCCCTCTTGAATGTTGAGTGGTTTTGGATAAGACGCAGATCACAGTGGAGCGCGTTCCATAGTCGTATGGCTGAGATGGACAATGACACGGAGAAAGATTTTGTATTATGTGAAGGTACAGCCAAGATGCTAGACGTATCCGATCTGGTATTGCGGTTGTGGAATGATGATAGGTGTTTAATGTGAGAAGATAAGTATTGGGGGCACCAGTGGCTAAGAAATCGATGAAGTAAGCACATCGTGTGGAGATCGCGTGCCTTATGTGGGCGTATCCAACCTAGCTGGGAGTATGAAGGACTGATATCATCATACAACCGTATATTGCACACGTGTCTAACGCAAGCATTCATCACTAGCTCGAGGCGTCTCGAATTTTCACTATTTGTGCCGTGCTGAACTACATCACAGTAGTAAAGATTAGGCAAGACTAGTGTGTTTTAACTCCCCAAGAACGGAAACGGTTAGCATGGAAGAATGAGTAGCGGTATACGTTGTTACAAGCGAATAGCGTGGTGGCTTTTTTATCTCATAGCGAAGTAAAACTGCTAGTTTATATGACAGCTTGTCAGTTTGTTATTTTCCAGCATTAAACTAGCAAGTAATTTTCTGCTCCGTATCCTGTCTAACCAGTCAGAATCAGCCACAACGAACGGCAGCGCTATCTTGATAATATGTTGTCGTTTACTGTGGTGACAGTGACTTCTGCCAAATCCGGCTACAGACAGCTCATCTTAGATGAAGCTGCATTTACCTGCATATAGAGCCTGCCACATGTTGAACACCCAAGCTCTGACCAATGCGTCTGTTTTGTGTATTTTGCCGATCTTTCCCTCGACTGTCACTCCAATGCTCAATACAAATTGGTATCCCACTGATTCTGGGGCGTCTCCACACACGTCTTCGCTGGTAATGGAGGTCCAGTTTGAAACGGGACTCATCAAAGGAGACAATTCTATTCCAGTCAATGAAATTCCAAGCCGAAGACGTGTCTGGATAGCCTGGAGCGGTGGGATGCCAACTTGACGCCGGCCGGAGTGGCCGAGCGGTTCTAGGCGCTACAGTCTGGAACCGCGTGACCACTACGGTCGCAGGTTCGAATCCTACCTCGGGCATGGATGTGTGTGATATTCTTAGGTTAGTTAGGTTTAAGTAGTTCTAAGTTCTAGGGGACTGAGGACCTCAGAAGTTAAGTCCCATAATGATCAGAGCCATTTGAACCATTTTTGAAGCAACTTGACTGTCGCCCTCAATACAGCCCAACAACTAGGAGTTGTGGTTGGTCTGGGGTGACATGTTATTTCGTAGCAGGACCCCTTTGTTTGCCATTCGCGGCATCCTTACGGTACTGTGGTACGTCGACGATATTCTACGCCCCATTTTCGTGCCCTTGACATGGAACCATCCTGCGCTTACATTTCAGCAAGATAATGCCCGCCAGCACGCGACTAGAGTTTCCACTGCTTTTGCCTGCAACATCCTATTTCGGCAAGATGAATGATTTACTGCAGGACTCAGCGTTTCGCCGTCTCCAGAAGGATCCAACTGACGCAGTACAACTGAAGACATCCGCGCTTCTCAGATCCAGCCAGTTTCCTGAGCATCTTAAAAAGAGCTTAGAGTATATGCGTCTGTTCCACCACGACTTCAAAAATGGTTCAAATGGCTCTGAGCACTACGGGACTTAGCTTATGAGGACATCGGTCCCCTAGAACTTAGAACTACTTAAACCTAACTAACCTATGGACATCACACACATCCATGTCCGAGGCAGGAATCGAACCTCCGACCGTAGCGGTGGCATGGTTCCAGACTGAAGCGCCCAGAACCGCTCGACCACATCGGCCGCCACCACGACTTCATGGGGTGCCTAAGATCCATAAGGTAGGGGTTCCTCTTTGCCCCATCGTAAGCAATATAGGAGCCTAGACATATTACCTGGCAAAAAATCTGGCTTCTCTTTTAAGCTCACTGGTAGGAGAATGTGAACATCACATTCGAAACGCAGAAGATTTTATACATTAACTGAAGAATTTGCGTTCGAACAATCTGGAATTTCACTGAGTTTCGATGTGTTCACACGAGTACGCTTGGTGGATTCATTACAACTTACAGGAACTAAGTTGAAGGAGGACATCTTACATCTATTCAGACATGTGCTTCCTCAACGTACTTTTTACTTAACGAACAATATTTTGAGCATACTGACGGTGTTGCTATGGATAGCTCTTTGTCTCCAATAGCAGCTAACCTTTTTATGGAAGACTTCGAGGAAAAAGCACTTCAGTCAGCGGTGTTGAAACCTAAATGTTTCTGGAGATATGTGGACGACGCTTTTGTAGTTTGGCCACACAGAGCAGCAATGCTTCCTGCGTTTCTGGAACACCGTAACTCCCTCCATCCCAGCATTTGCTTCACCATGGAAGTGGAGAGAAATGGATGTTTCTTGATGTCTTGGTCTGCAAGAAAGAAGATGGTTCCTTGGGTCACAGTGTGTTTCGCAAACCGACTCACACTGACCTGTATCTACGAGCTACGAACTGTCATCACCTATGTCAAGGCAGTGGCGTGGTGCGGGCTCATATTCATAGGGCTAGAATTATCTATGATGCTGGGAGCTTATCAGTAGAGCTTAGCCATCTGCGCTCTGTGTTTGTACAAATCACTTACTCTGATATACAGAACCGTAGTGCATTTAAACCTGCACGCACTGAAGCTCAAGAACAGCCAGACGAAACAGAGGATGGCTTTCCTGCCGTATGTTGGTGGCGTGTCCTTTAAGATTCGCAGGCTGTTCAAAAAACATCAAATAAAATGTGTCTTCCGCCCTATAGCGTGAGTACAAACAATGCTGGCTCCTGTTAAAGACGACCTAGGTCTAAGGAGACCAGGGATATATAAAATCCCTTAACAGAGTGGGAAATCATACATTGGCCAGACGTGTTGCACTGTTAAGGATAGATGTGCTGAACATAGACGTCACACCAGACCGGGTCAGCCAGAAAAGTCTGCTGTGGCTGAACACTATCTTGACACGGGACCAGCATCAACTAAGGACAGTCAACGATTCTTTCTTCCGCTTCCACATACTGGGACTCCATCGTTAAATAAGCAGTCGAAATTCGTATAAGCAACGACCTGATCAATACAGACACGGGATTTCAACTCGGCAAGGCATGGGAACCGCAGTCGAATGAATCTGAGTGGACACGGACGGAGAATCAGAGTCCTTACATTTAAACTGGGCACCAACACACTGCCTTCACGGGCTTCGCCATTTGCGCTGCGCTTTTTCCGCGTCATAAATGAGGAGCCCGTGGCCCCTTTGTACAGCAGGGGCACTGGATGTCGCCCTGATCTATGATTCGTCTACGATGACGTAATAGCCCTAAGCCTCGGCGCCAGCGCTCTTCTAGTGAGTCAGCGCATACTGCAGGCGAGCGACTGCAGCAACACGTCAGTCAGCACCTGAAGATGACGAGCACCTGTCTCGTCGAAACGTTGTGCAGCCTCCACAGCATTATCCGACGCGACGCCCGTGAACCATTGAATCAGTTACTGGTTCGGGAATGTCAGCAATAGTTGAGCTACCAAGCCATTAGTTTTAAGGTCCCATTCCATCGCTACGGCATGTCGCGAAGAGTTTACAGATAGCTTCATTATGAAGCTTTGTAAGCGAATATAAAAATATATTGATACTACCTATCAGTTTGTTGGTGACTGAATAATTTTGTAGGACTTTTATTACGTACAGACATCGTTTCCTGTTGTTGTTCTTGGTACTGTTAAGAAGGCGTTCTTGTAAAGAATATTTTTGTTGTTTCTTAGTCATTCCTTATTTTCTGGGAAATGCAGGTACAACTTCCGTACTGACTAGGAAAGGAATAATGGAAATAAACAGCACTCATAATACGCTATTACCTTTGAACTCTCAATAAACACGGAGAGTTTTCACAGAAATTGTATTTTAACGAGAACGTGCTTTGTCTGTAAATGACTGACCAACAATTGTGTTTTTGCTACTCGCTAAGCTGCTCTCTCCGAGCCCAAAATTCCTTTCTCAGAAAAGAACTGTCATCTTATCGCGTAAATTCCGTGAATACATTACAAAGGCCTAACGAAAGTCTCATTTATCGTCCCTGCAATTTCCGCACTGCTAATCTCTGTTACATATAGGGTGTTAGTTTTAATCTGAGTCAAGTAAATATTTAGAAAATCGACGCATCGTTCGAAAAAAATGATGTAGATGAAAAGTTATTGAAGCAGCCATTCCACTCCTCCCTCCCCCCACCCAAGTCCCCCCCTCTTTCCGCTCCTTGCGTGGGTGGATTCAACATCGTATTTTCAAATGGGAACCCCCAATTTTGTATTGCATATTCGGATTCTACGCCAAAAATATGTACAGTTTACTCAAATCATCGTTTTGCATTCATGGTAGAATCAAATGCATCAGTTCTTGGTTGTAAAAACAGGCACATTTGATATTTGTCGAGTACAGGTACATTTGCCATTAATGGAAAACAATGATCTGAATAAAGCGTAAGTATTTTTTGGCGTAGAACCTGAATACGCAATAAATAGGGAATTTCCCATCTGAAAAAACAAAGCTGACCTCGCCCACGCAGGAAGGTTTGGTTAGAGGGCTTTCAGTTGTAGCATATATTTTTTTAAAATATAAGACTAGTTATACCCATGGCAAAAGCAATGTATGTAAAATATACTGCACAACATAAAAATTATTAAATTGACATTGATTATTATAAAAACTATCAGATCGATGATTTTAAAAAATTTAATCAGCAGTCTCATCAGTTATTCAGACACACATAATGTGGAACGTACTCTTGGCTGCTACCCTACAGCTATAAAGAATATTGCTATAAAAACTACAGTTAAAATAAGACAATTATGCAACATGCAACAAAGATGCAATTGTGATGTAGGCGACTCGGTATAATCGATATATACCACAACGCCAAGGACTTCCATATCTTTGATGCAACTGGCACTGTAATAGTATTAAGGTTGCCCATAGAGGGCACAACTATTACACATTGTAGTTCACTGTTTTTATCCAAAATATAAATAAGCTGTAGACATACTAACTATCTGTTAATCAGACATTTAAATGAATCAATTTTATGTTATTAGTGTATTTCCTAGTTTTATACTTTGACGATTGCGTCATATTATGAACGCTGATTGGCAGTTGTGAAGTAGTGTGACAGGAAGTAGGCGGTGCCTCTGCATATTTAAGCTCGTGCTCAGCACTCATAACCATCAGTTGACTGGGTAGCAGCTGAGGAGAGCTCCGCCTACCATCCTAAGGGAGCCATGGGTATAATTAATTTTATTTTATCTTGTTAAATTTTGAGGTCATTAGACACTTTCATTTTATTTAAAGATTGGTATCTAGTATTTCTTAAAATTTATCCACAGGTCTGATGATGGCTTTGTAGAAAGAACCGAAACCGGTTACCTATATCATTAAAACATACACGAGTGATCAAGACTGAACTTTAGTCAAAATATAACAATTAATTGATCACTGCTTTCCAAAAATGTTTACCAAAACTTTGCAAAGTTTGTCTAGTCAGGCAATTGGAAATTACAAAAGGTTTAGAAATATTAGAACCAAAATTATGAAACTTGGTATGAAAATTAAATTTAATAAAACTTGCCTCATGGAACATATCATACCAAAGTATGCTAGAATCAATATCGAATCCAAATCTAGTAATGTAGCATATGTACAACAAAAGAGTAGTATTTTATGGATTAAATCTGAAATTAGAGAAGCTTTTAAGATAAAAGATCTTTTAAATGTCGAAATGTATAGTCTACATTTATTGCTAAGTAATGAACTCTCACCTTTGATTTTTTTCTATTATACTAAGCAGCACTGTTGGGAAAATAGACTTTTTACGTAAAGCGATTACCCAAAGACATCAGAGGAAATTTGATTTACTCGTAGCTAAACAACAAAATAAGCTTTTAGAAAAGGTCAACAATATACATCAATTTTATCCAAGGACAATGAATTATACAGATATTCAGTTCACAAAGTCCGAAATGTCGCTACTTGACAAAGGCTTAAAATATAACTAACTCCCCCACTAAATAACGTTAAACACATAATTGCTGATGTTATAGAAACAAGCAAAATATCGAAAATAAATAAACCCGAAGCATGTAAGATAGCCCTAAAAACGAAGGATTTAATTTTAAAAGAGAAAAATAAACTGCATAGAAAAACTGAAGATAAAACACTTAAAAATATCAATAATAAACTACTAGCAGAGAAAGATATTGTGGTAAAGGCCGATAAAGGAAATACCCTTGTTATTATTAAAGAAGACGATTATATATTTAAAACACTCTCATTTTTTAATGAAAATGGGATTGTTGAAGTAGCTAAAGACCCCACTCCAAAGTTCCAGTTAAAGATCAAGAAATTAGTCGATGAAAATAATCACCTCTTGACCCCTGAAGAAAAGAATATGATGAAAAATATGAATCCCCAAATACCTAAATTGAGATCACAGATTAAACTGCATAAAAAAGAGAAATCTATACGACCTATTGTCAACTACAAAAGCAGTCCTTCATATAAACTAAATATAAAACTTAATAAAATTTTGAAAGCATTCTATACATATGACAACAATTTCAGTATCAAAAACAGTTATGAACTAGCACAACAAATCCACAATATAGACATTCCAACTAGTGCAAGTTTCGCCTCATTAGATATTAAAAATTTATATACAAATATACCCATTAATGAGACGATTAATATAATTAGGGATAACTTAATACAATACAAAAATATGACTAAAGACGAAATAATCGAATTTATAGAACTGCTTGAATGCACTTTAGATTACAATTATTTCTCTTTTAATACTAAAATCTATTGTCAGAAAGATGGCTTAGCAATTGGAAATTCTTTGGCTGCGACAGTTGCAGACATTTTCGTGAACCACATTGAGACGCAATTCCTGAAAAATAACGCTGATATCGCAAATAAAATCATATATTACAAGCGATATGTAGACAATACATTATTGCTTTATAATGGTTCAAAAGATGAAATTGAGAAACTTACTATAAAATTAAACTCTATGCATCCAAAGTTGCAATTTACAGTTGAGCATGAAAATCGAAAATCTATCAACTACCTAGATCTCACTATAACTAATGACAATGGGAAACATTTATTTACCATATTCAGGAAAACTACAACCACTGATGTTATTATTAATGCCACATCATGTCATCCTGACAAGTATAAAAAAGCATTTTCTAAGTCTATGATACACCTAATACTAAAATTACCTTTAGAAGCTAATGAGATCAAAAACGAAATGACCATCTTAAAACAAATTGCAAAAGCCAACTCCTTCGACACACGACAGGTAGATATCATTTTTAATAAAGTACAACAATCACAAAGTACTCCACTAATAGGTAATCCAAAATATATGAAGATGACATATATGGGAAACATATCAGATAGAATTACTAATTTATTCAAAAATTCTGGAATAACAATAGCATTTACAACTGACAATACTTTACAACAAAAATTAAGACATACAGTAAGTAAAGATAATGGAAAATCTACCAGATCAGGAGTGTACAAGATCCAATGTAGAGACTGTGAGAAAATATATATCGGCCAAACAGGTCGAAATTTTGCAGTAAGGTACAAAGAACATACGTCGGGTACCTCACGAACAAAGTCTATATTTGGCTATCATATAGCATTCAATAATCATGCTGAGGGGACAGTAGAACAGAATTTACAAGTTCTGCATTATGCAAATAAAGGCTTACTTATGAATATCCGAGAAGAAATCGAGATATATGCTCATTTGAAAACCAAATCATCAATGCTGCTCAATGAACAATTAGATTTTCGCGAAAAATATTATTACGACCTTTTTGACGAAATTTTATAGTAAAAGGATCTACTCTTTTGTTTTTTTAAAATATAAGACTAGTTATACCCATGGCAAAAGCAATGTATGTAAAATATACTGCACAACATAAAAATTATTAAATTGACATTGATTATTATAAAAACTATCAGATCGATGATTTTAAAAAATTTAATCAGCAGTCTCATCAGTTATTCAGATATACATAATGTGGAACGTACTCTTGGCTGCTACCCTACAGCTATAACGAATATTGCTATAAAAACTACAGTTCAAATAAGACAATTATGCAGCATCCAACAAAGATGCAATTGTGATGTAGGCGACTCGGTATAATCGATATATACCACGACGCCAAGGACTTTCATATCTTTGATGCAACTGGCACTGTAATAGTATTAAGGTTGCCCATAGAGGGCACAACTATTACACATTGTAGATCACTGTTTTTATCCAAAATATAAATAAGCTGTAGACATACTAACTATCTGTTAATCAGACATTTAAATGAATCAATTTTATGTTATTAGTGTATTTCCTACTTCTATACTTCGACGATTGCGTCATATTATGAACGCTGATTGGCAGTTGTGAAGTAGTGTGACAGGAAGTAGGCGGTGCCTCTGCATATTTAAGCTCGTGCTCAGCACTCATAACCATCAGTTGACTGGGTAGCAGCTGAGGAGAGCTCCGCCTACCATCCTAAGGGAGCCATGGGTATAAATAATTTTATTTTATCTTGTTAAATTTTGACATCATTAGACACTTTCATTTTATTTAAAGATTGGTATCTAGTATTTCTTAAAATTTATCCACAGGTCTGATGATGGCTTTGTAGAAAGAACAGAAACTGGTTACCTATATCATTAAAACATACATGAGTGATCAATACTGAACTTTAGTCAAAATATAGAAAATTTTTTACGTGCGATGCGTCATTTTCCAGATATTTACTTGCCTCAAGTTAAAACAGTCACCCTGTATTGCCCAAGAAGTGTTAGTCAGCAACCAACAAAAGGACCTCTATAAGTAAGGCGGGGAACAGCATAAGTAAGGCGGGGAACAGCATATAATTAAAACAAGAAATGGCTCCAGGATTGCGCAGGTTGTTGCACATAGCCTGCTGTGGTGTTACTATCGCTTGAGCAACAAGTGGCTTTTTGAAATATTATTACATTAACTATTCGAAAGACGATAGAACGCTAACTTTGGTCACTGGTCTATTTGATAACATTTAGTAGAGTTCAGCAGCTGATCGCTTAGAACGCCTCGAAACGTATTACTGACAACAAAGAACAGTACATTTACTTTTGTTCTATAAACTGTGCTACTTAATGAGTTGAAATCAACAAAACTGTGTAAATTCACAAAGTTATACGAGAAGGCGAGGTAAACTGGCACAGAAATCATCACTTGCATTGGCAATTTCATCATTCAGACAATCATTCAAGCAGGAAAACTACATAAATTCACAACAGAACTCACGAAGCAGAAAGTAAAAACTCTGGCCCTGTAAGAAATACGCTTCAGAAATTCAAAAACAAAAGACTGCAATAATTACAGAATCTTCAAAAGTGGAACTAAAAAGAAAATTAGCAAAGGAGCAACACTATCTCAGATGGCTTTCACTGTATACAAAAAGTTTTGGATTATAAAGTAAAAGACGTGATACCCATCAACAACCGATTTATGACCAGAACAATCAAACAAAAACAAAAATTATATCTTTCTTAGCGTACATGCACCAACAAATGATGACAATAGAACCCATAAAAAGAAATATTCTGGGAAGAACTTCAAAAATTCCGAAATATGATGTGAAAATTCTACTCTGTGATTTTCAATGCCCTAATTGGCAGGGAACACAAATACAAGTTAATAGTGGGAGACTATTCTGCACACAAGTTCACCAATAGGAATGACATACGATTTCTTGAGTTATGCCCACAAAAAAACCTAAAAATGACGTCACCCTCTCTTCGGAGAAAGCCCAAACAACAAACCATATGGCTATCACCCATCCATTATTTATGCGAATTTCAAACTAATCATGTGGCAATATCGTACGACTACCGAAAAGAAGTCCACGATGTTCAAGTAAGCAGAGGAGCAAATATCGATTCGGATCATTATTTAACCAGAATCCAAATTAAATTAACAACCAAAAGAAAATTCAAGTGAAAAAAAGCGGTGATCCCAAAATTCGATCTACACAAAGTCAAAGATTCTAAAACACCAAAAAAAGTCAGAAATACAACCTGCAAAAGATTGGGAGAAATTTCAAGCTACAACCATCAAAACTGTGAAAGATCTGATCCCTCTTCACAAAAAAACTAAATCACCATTGGTGGAATCAAGAATGTGAGAAAGCACTCGAAGAAAGAAAAATGGAATTTCAAAATTACAATTGCAAGAATGCAGAACAAGCACTGAAAAAATTCCTCGAAGTTCGCGAACACCCAGATTTTCAAGACAAAATAAACGAAAATAATGCTAGTGACCAACTGAAGACAACTGAAAAAAAAAGCACATACGATTTTTACATGACCCTTGCGAAATAATCAGAGTACCCACCACCGAACTCTGAAATCGAAAACAAAATTGTTAATTAGCGCTGACAAATAAAGAAAATTGCCAAGAACTAGCAAAATATTTTTCACAACTTTTAAATCGTCCAGAACCCTAAGAAAGATTCGCTAAAATATATCCAGAAATCACAACAGAAAGTTCGTCACCAACAATACAAGAGGAAATTTATTCACACATGAAGAAACTTAAAAACTACAAAGCAGCGGAGGAGAACGGAATTGTAGATGAACTGTTGAAAAATAAAGGCGCAAACTCACTCACTCTTCTTCTCTCCCCCTCAAATAAAATATAAAATGTAAACCGTAAAATACCAGGATGACTCAAAGTTTCCTCTAATCTATCCTCTACATAAACCAGATGTAAAAAACTACAAAGGGATCTCCCTCTTACCGGTCACACACAAAATCCTATCAGCTTGAATGTATGATAGAGCAAAAAAGCATTAGAACCTGAGTTAGCGGAATATCATGCAGGATCCAGACCGAACAGGTCATTCCCAGAACAATTTTTTATCCTGAAAACCATACTCAAAATACGAGCCTTCAGACGGAAACCTGTGGTATGCACCTTTTTAGATTTTAAAAAGGCGTACGACTCAACAGACAGTCTGTCACTATTGCGAATTTTAGGAGAGAGAGGAATAGATCCCAAAACATGAAAATTGATGAAACAAATACTAACTGGCACTAAATACAAAGTAAAATTTATGGAGGAAATCTCACAAACATTTTACATTCAAACAGGTGTGAGACAAGGAGATGGCAACACTATTATACCGTCCAACGCCCTACAAGACAAGGCTGTGGAAGAAAGGGAGGAAGTCTTTTCCAAAAACAACATCTACATATCACACTTCTCGTTTGCAGACGACCTGGTGGTACAGAGGACGAAGAGACCGCCGTGAAACAGCGCGAGATACTGAAAGAATGCGCATAAAAAGTAGGAATATGAACCTCATTCGAGAAAACTGAATTCATATCTTCAAAGATAGAAATCACGAGCTTGAAAACGAAATATGGTAAAATCAACATGATCCCGTACTTTAAATATCTCGTAGAAGCCGTCTAACCCATAATCTCAGCAAAAATCTCACAAAAAATTTGCCTCGAAGAAGTCAACAATGCATTAGGGTTAGTCCAGAATCTCTACTAGCAAAAATCCAAGTCAAGACAGACAAAAATTCGACACTACAAAGCAGTTAAAAACTCAACAGTCCTCTACGCAAGCGATACACTGAGATTTCACAGAAAACACGAACTTGAAGAAATCAAAAAAGAAGAGAGGAAGATCATTAGGAAAATTTTAGGTGAAAGACACACACAAGATAGTTACAGGCTACTCAAAAAAAAAAAAAAAAAAAAAAAAAACAGAAAAGTTTTCATACACCTAAACTGACATTAAAAGAAGAGATGAATGAAATTCTTTGGTCATCTCAACAGACTATAGAAAAATGATTGACAAAAAGCGTAGTAGTCTATGTAACGTCACTTACGAACCGAACACTGTGGTTGAACCAGATTCGAAAAGACCTCAAAAACACAAACATTTGACCATTTTAGAAAGAGATCTCCAGCCATAAAGCAGACAAATGGGAAGTTACATCAGAGGAACCAAAACAAAAACATTAAAGACCGAAGTGGTCGGAAGAACGTAAGGAAGCCTTCTCGGAAGGAATGAAAGCCTATGGGAACAGAAGACCAACCTAGAAAATGTTGATTGAGTTACTTGTTAAATGTCTTCTATGTATTTGGACAATTCGCTAATAACATATATATACAGGGTGGTCTACAAAAAGTGTATACCTTGAGAGGCGGTAGTACTCATCGAAACAAGAAAAATAAGTCCAGTAAACATGGGTCCGGAAATGCATACTTTCTGTGATAAACACGTGTTTACACGTGTAGTACCACTGAGCATGCAGTTTCCATACGACTGAAGAATCGCCATGAAACGTCTGCATTCCCTGCTCCACATTTGGGTAGAGAACATGAGACTAAGACTGATCAGGGACAGCACGCTCTCTTTTTCCAGAAATGGTCACGAATTCACCAGGGCGAAAATTCCTCACTCGGTCAATAATGTTTGCGAGAAACCTCGAATCGACCGCCGCGTCCTAGAACAGGCGGTGGGGCGAGGAGGGGGTGGGGGGGGGGGGGATGAGGGTGACTGTTTCCTGGCGGCAGGTAAATCCAGAAGAGCCTCCATAATTCTGCGAGGTGAGCTGTGGTGCGTCGCCGTACCTCGGTAGTTGTATAACCGGTTGTACGATTTACGTGGGAAGACTCCTCGGCAAAATTGCCCTGAAGAGATGCCCTCGATCTGTGGCCTGAAGTTCACGAAGACGTTGGCCATGACTCTCGCACCAAATGCCACCTGCAGGATGCTCCAGTCACGAGGGAGACCGGAAACATTGCGTGACAACCTTCTACGGCACTAAGTGTTCTTCCTTCGAGGATACAGCTGAACGCAAAACACTCCAGCATTGACATACGATTTGCTAGGTGGATTTTCAGATGAACGCTGTCGTGTTCACTATATTAATAAGAAGGCAACACCGGTAGAAATGCATTAGTGGCCGTAACTTTTTTATTAACTGATTATTTAAAGTTGTCTCTTGTGTACAGCAGTCGTCATCAATCCATGAAGAAAACACAGTGTTTAGAATCTCAATTATACAAACGCATTTCCTTAACGAACTGTTTCCATAATCTTACAAGTAATATCCGTATGAACGCTTCTTCTTTTCTTTTTTTGCACTCCAAAGAGCACAGGAGACTGCTTTATGTCCTGGTCATTACAGAGTCGCGGTTCTTTTTACCCGAATGTCCGAGCAGGCTGGGAGTGCAACAATAGGAAATCCAACTGGGAATGTTAGGAAGGGGACTTTTATTTCCGGCTTTCGGCATGCATCTGATAACCGAGGGAAACGGCCAGGAAAGCTTGGTCGGAACCGGCGGATTGGGACTGTTTTCATTTATTTCTTGGGATGTGTAACCTATTATCCCAGATAAAAACTAAAATGTGCGTGCGTGTGCGTGTGTGTGTGTGTGTGTGTGTGTGTGCGCGCGCGCGCGCGAACGCGTGTTTAAATGACTCCCAAACTGTGATTCTAACCCTGGGTTAAACCAACCAGCCTGTGTGAGTAACCAGTGACATTGGGGAACAGTGGTTCTGGCACCTTACAGTTGAACATGTAAGGTGGGATATCACAGAAACACTCATAGTAGTGTCTAGTCACTACTATACAACATACGGCTGCATGGAGGTTTAGATGTAAATGTAGCTATAGCTGTTGCACGTGTGACGAGGCAAACAGTTGAAACTGAAAATAATTAGGGTATCAATAGAATAAAATCAGAAATTTCTTTTGGTAGACATGTTTCGTCAGTTCATTTGGTAGATGAACGGCTGCAGCAGAGAGAAAATTATAAATACATTCGAGGATTTATTTAAATGTTTGCGTGGTTCTAGATGAATCAGAATCACACAAAGAGAAAATGAAAATAATATTCCCAAAACTTACCTGGTGAGGTGTACGGAACACACCAATAATGACACTCAGAATGACACCTTCATACAACAGAGACAGTAGAAGAATTATGTTGACGAATCAAAGTAGCACACTAGCAGCTAGTAAAATTATACACAGAATGTATGCATCGAAAGATAATTCCCAAAACTTTAAAAATACTACCGAAGATTAACTTTACAACAAAGAAGACACGCAAGACGGTTGATCTATTTGTATCCTCTTCTTAAAATAAAAGATATTCTTCAAATTGTCGCAAGTGTCATAGAAAAAAATAAGATTTTAATAGCGCAATGCAATAAATCTGCTTTAGAAGGTGAGATTTACAAATCGCGAACAAAATAACACAATAGATTCGTAGAAAGGTTTTCATTCACTTCCAACAAAAGCTGTAGCACTGGTCCTTGAGAGACAAGGCACCGATTCAGTCGGTATTAAAATATTAAACAGAGGCAGCATTACTACAGCTTTTATTAGATTTTAACAGGATAATGAGAAGTTAGAAATTGAAGGAGGAGGTATACAAAGACATTCCACATCACTAAAGCTCTTGTCCTCAATCTGAGAGGAAGTTTCCAGAGTGGCCGAGCAGTTCTAGGCGCTTCAGTCTGGAACCGCGCGACCTCTGCGGTCGCAGGTTCGAATCCTGCCTCGGGCATGGATGTGTGTGCTGTTACTAGGTTAGTTAGGTTTAAGTAGTTCTACGTTCTAGGGGACTGATGACCTCCGCTGTTAAGTCCCATAGTGCTCAGAGACATTTGAACCATTTGAGAGGAAGTTTTCAGATCTCTAACGTAAGGAAACGAAGAAGAGGGGTTGATAGATCATAACTGAACCACGTCGATATTGCTGATAAAATTACAGTCTTTAACTCTGTAACAGCTAAATTGCAACATCAAATGGAAGAACTTAATATAGCGCGTTTCAAAGTAGGCATGAAAATATAAATAGATGAGACTAATACGATGTACACCGAGCAGAGAAAGTCATGGAATAGCGATTTGTACATATTCAGATGGCGGTAGTATCGCTCAAGCAGTGTATAAAAGTGGAACTGCATTGGCGGAACTGTCATATGCACTCAGGTGGTTCATGTGAAAAGGTTTCCCATGTGATTATGGTCGCACGACGGGAGTTAACAGACTTTGAACGCGGGGATCGTAGCTGGAACTGGACGCATGAGATGTTCCATTTCGGCAATCATTAGGGAATTCTGTAATCCGAGATCCACAGTGTGCCGAGAATACCAAATTTCAGGCATTTCCTCCCACCACAGATAAAGCAGTGGTCATCGGCCTTCACTTAACGACTAATAGCACTGACATTTGTGTAGGGTTCCCAGTTCTACCAGACAATCAACACTGCGTGAAATAACCGTAGAAATCAATTTGGGAAGTATGACGAACGTATCTGCTGCGACAGTGTGGCGAAATCTGGCGTTAAGGGGTTATGGTAGCAGACGAACAACGCGAATTCATTCGCTAACAGCACCACATCGCCTGCATCACCCCTCCCGGGCTAGAGACAATATCGGTTTGACCCTAGACCTGATTTCAGGTAGTAAGATGTGCGTGGTAGAATTGGAATGTGGCCCAAAACCCACGAAGCCATGGACCCAAGTTGTATAAACAAGGCACTGCTCAAGCTGGTGGTGGCTCCATAATGGTGTGGGCTGCCTTCACGTGGAGTGGGCTGGGTCCGCTGGTCCAACTAAACCGACTGACTGGAATTGGTTACCGTTGGCTTCTTGGAAACCATTTACAGCCATTCATTGACTTCATGTTCCCAAACAACGATATAATTTTTATGGATGACAATGCGCCATGTCACTGGGTCATAATTGTCCCCAATAGATTTGGAGAACATGCTGGACAGTTGAGCAAACAATGTGGCCAACCATCGAACAGTTATGGGACATAATCAAGAGGCCAGTTCGTGCACAAAATCCTGCGCCAGCAACACTTTCGCAGTTAAGGATGAGTATAGAGTGTAAAGGAATTATATAATTTTTTTGTAAATATATAGCCACTAGTTCAACTACAAGAGATTAATGCGTAAAGCATTTGCTGAACAAAAGAAGCTTTACGCTCTTCGTTTATTAGTTTTAGAATAAGTTATCTTTCGCTGTTATCGTATCCTCGTGTTAAGACGTGTTGAGCCATTTCTTACTGATAAAATTGTCTTAAATAATGAAAGTGATTTTGAAGCAGAGCGATTTCGTCTTTTTTGATACCATGGGTCCCAGCTCCTGAAATTCTAGAACACTATTACTATTATTTTAATTTTATGCAGAGAATTTAGATGGAGGCGACGGTCTTCACGGAGAAGCTGCTCAACAATAGAGGTACGTGAATGTGTTCATCTGTTTCCTTTCGTGGCCGCTACCATCAATTTCAATATATTTGCCGCGACATTCAGAACTTGCAGTCTTTCTTTTCATTTAATTTCTAAGTTCACGCATTTACGTTCTAAGATGAATAAATGCATTTAACTGTAATTCTTTTTATCCAGGCCACGGGGGATGATTGCACTAAAAATGTACGTGCTTCTATCCCGTTCGTATGTTCGCATACATTAGAGTGTGTGTAAGCGTAACTATATTTAAGTTTCATTTCCTACAGAGTATTAACGCTTATTTCTTTTCACCACTCATTCGCGGATGTACGTGCCCTCTTATTTGATACAGTCAGTCGGCCGTATTCTTTAATAAAATTATTTGTAATATTCAGTGGCTTAGTTTCCACAATTGATCTTTGCCTGTGTCGCAACAGCACTGCACGCGAAATATTTATTACGCGACATCCACAACAACTTTTATTTCAAAATTTCGGCGACCTACTGAAAAAAGATTTTTCTAACAATAACAATAGCAAAACATAATAACATAAGAGGACGTGGTAGAAGAGACAGCATGGCTCAATATTTCTGCAGGGGACTTTCAATGACGTATTGCGTCTATGCCACGTCACGTTGCTGCACTAGGCCGGGAAAAACGAGGTCCGACACTCACGATGTTTGGATATACTCCATGACTTTTGTGACCTCAGTGTACAAGTATCACACCGAACAGAAAATTTTACAAATTAACAAAGAGGTCTCAGAACGAGGTGATGAATTTCTGTGTTTCCTTTAAACGAAGACGATTACAGGAGGTACTGTAAAATAAATGAACAGGGAAAACATATTGACAAAGAGTTCATATGGGAAATTAAATACAGTTTTAACATTAAGCCTCCTGTGAGTCAGAAACTGCAAATATTGCCAGTATGTGTTACTAGTATCCTACGAAATTCTCAAGTGAAAACCATTCAAAAACTGAGGGTATCTGAACGGAAATTGGGTAGATGATTGTTGAGAATACCACAGGCGACAGGAAACCATGTAAATTCATAAAAGAAGTGTAATTTATAATTATCACTTTAACGAAAAAGAAACTGAAGAGGATGGGGTATGCGCCAGGAGAATCGTTCTTAGATGATACAAGGGAAATCTTTGTTGGATGGTGAGAGTTATGAAAAGAACCGAATCATTGTTCCGTATGATACGGCAATAACGGATGCTGTGTAACATGTATCTAAATTACCCGGTGGAATTACGGATTGCCGTTAAGAAACTTCATTAGGCAACTAGACCCCTTACGCAAAAAGATTTTTTTCAATATAATATATTACACTACCAAGTGAAGTCTTGTGTTCCATTACACTTATACCCTGAAGTGCTTAAATTGCCATTTATTTAGGCTTCTGTAGAATATGTTGGACCTGTGTCCGTATGACGGATTGCATTGTTCTTTTCAATTGTTTAATATTTCGCATTATCTCTCTGCGATGACAGAGTCTACTTGAACTGCATTTGAATGGTCTGACAGAAACAGTTGTGAATATTATATTTAACTAATGCGTCTTGCATGTTAACTCCTACTTAACGGACGAATGTCCCGTCCTGTTTTCCGTTACTGTGCGCGCAAAAATCCCCTTACTAACCGGAGTCATAAAATATCGTTACGTAGACAATGTGAGCGTGTACTCTGAAGCAGTTCTGACCACACTGAGAGCACCGAACTCGTCCTCAGATCTTTGTGGTACTCTGACTGAGTCAGATGCTCGCTGGCGAGAGATTTACGAGCGCGCATGCTCACCGCGCACCTGGCTGTTGACAGGAGGCTGCGCTGCCATGCGATTGGCTCGCTGCAATAACAGGGGATGGACTTCCTGTTTAACCACCATTAGTCAGCTGCCTAATGCAACGCTATACATCAGCACTCCCGCAAGCACTGAAGTGTATCTCTGTGCTAACAGCTACCTCCCGAGGACGTTAGTCTACAGTCGTATAATAAACGGGAACGCAATCGTTGACATATTTTGAGACGCTGCTATTTATGTCGTTTGTTCGAGTGTCATAGGGGGAGGGAGAGAGAGAGAGAGAGAGAGAGTTGACTCTCCAGGTTGAAATAATGTTTGTCAGTGATATGAGGACCACTTTGTAACTTTTTAGAAAAACAATGAAAAAATATTTTTGTTACAATTTTCTCTTGTTTATCAAACCATCGTCTTTGAAATTAACTTTTTTTTTTTACTTATGATGTTGAATTCCTTCTTTGCAGCTACTAAAATGCGCATCTATTCTACCACGCGCATTTCATTTCGTTTAAAACAATCATACGCGGTTAGTCAGACGAACGTAAATATTAATTAACTGCACAAAATTGAATCGCGTCTTACGTAGTGCTGCAAGTCACTGTGAAAACTGACCAGAAACATCAGTGTCAAACGCAGGAATATCTGGAAAATATTAAGTGGTTTGATACGTCTTGTGAATTTCCGTGAAAGAATGGAGTATTTTAATTGCGCCTTCAGGGTTGGTAAGTTTGAGCGTTTCAAGGACTGTACAAAGAATTTCAACATCATAAGGCATGTTGTTGTTATTGTGGTCTTCATTCCTGAGACTGGTTTGATGCAGCTCTCCACGCTACTCTATACTGTGCAAGCTGCTTCATCTCCCAGTACCTACTGCAACCTACATCCTTCTGAATCTGCTTAATGTACATCTCTTGGTCTCCCTATACGATTTTTACCCTCCACGCTACCCTCCAATACTAAATTGGTGATCCCTTGATGCCTCAGAACATGCCCTACCAACCGGTCCCTTCTTCTGGTCAAGTTGTGCCACAAACTCCTCTTATTCTATTCAATACCTCCTCATTAGTTACGTTATCTACCCCTCTAATCTTCAGCATTCTTCTGTAGCACCACATTTCGAAAGCTTCTATTCTCTTTCCGTCCAAACTATTTACCGTCCATGTTTCACTTCCATACATGGCTACACTCCATAAAATACTTTCAGAAACGACTTCCTGACAAATCTATACTCGATGTTAACAAATTTCTCTTCTTCAGAAACGGTTTCCTTGCCATTGCAAGTCTACATTTTATATCCTCTCTACTTCGACCATCTTCAGTTATTTTGCTCCCTAAATAGCAAAACTCATTTACTACTTTGAGCGTCTCATTTCCTAATCTAATTCCCTCAGCGTCACCCGACTTAATTCGACTACATTCCATGATCCTCGTTTTGCTTTTGTTGATGTTCATCTTATATCCTCCTTTCGCGACACTGTCCATTCCGTTCAACTGCTCTTCCAAGTCCTTTGCTGTCTCTGACAGAATTACAATGTCATCGGCGAACCTCAAAGTTTTTATTTCTTCTCCATGAATTTTAATACCTACTCCGAATTTTTCTTTTGTTTCCTTTACTGCTTGCTAAATATACAGATTGAATAATGTCGGGGAGAGGCTACAACCCTGTCTCACTCCCTTCCCAACCACTGCTTCCTTTCATGCCCCTCGATTCTTATAACCGCCATCTGGTTTCTCTTCATAAGGCATACAGTTCATTTTTGGCAGCCGTGCGAATTGATCACTGTGTCGACTGCTATTGCAAATGGGGAAAACCAAGTTTCGTACTGCTATTAAACATTTTCATTTGATGGGTTATACTGCTGCACAAATCAAAACAGAACTGGTTGAAGATTATATAGACTCAGCACCATCACTGGAGACCATTTACTTTTGGATTAATGAATCGAAACTAGGTTGGAAAAGCACAGAAGACGAATCGCGCAGCCGCACTACAAAGGATACCATTGAGAAAATCAGTGATATGGTGTTTCAAGACCGCCACATAAAAATTCGTGAGACTGCTCAGACTTCAGGCATCTCAACTGAGCCAGTGCATAATATCTTGCAAGGAGAACTGGCTATGAAGAAGCTGCGTGCGAGGTTGGTGCCATGTTTGTTCATGTTTGACCAAAAGCCCATGCGGCACAACATTTCAACACTATGTCTGGCGATGTTTAATCGCAATTAGAAACATTTTTGCGCTCATTTGTGACTGTTGCTTAAATCTGTACCATCATTACACACCAGAGGCAAAACAGCAGTAAAAATAATGGCCAAAATCTGGTGAAAGTGCACCGAAAAGGGCAAAGCCCACTTTGTCAGCTGGTAAGGTGACGGCTGCTGTTTCTGGGATGCACAAGGAATAATCCTCGTAGATTACTTTGAAAAAGGCATAATCATGGTTGGGCCCTATTATGCTTCATTGTTGGATAGTTTTGAAACATTCATTGGATAACAAAGACCGCGGTTGACAAACAAAAAAGCTTTCTTTCATTAGGCTTACGCTCCAACCCACAATTCAGAGGCGGGCTGCTAGATTTGTTACCTGTAGGTTCGACAACACGTAAGTACTACAGAGATGCTTCGGGAACTGAAATGGAAATCCATGGAGAAAAGGCGACATTCTTTTCGAGAAACACTATTGAGAACATTTAGAGGACCGATATTTGAAGCTGACTACCAAACGATTCTACTACCGTCAATAGAAATGGCGCGTAACGACAACGAAGATAAAGTTACGAGAAATCAGGCATATCGGCAGTAGTTTTTCCCTCACTCTATTTACGAGTGGAACAGGAAAGTAAATGACTTAGTGGCTTGCAGAGTGTCAATGTAGATGTAGACCAGCGATAACAATGCCGAAAGTGCATTAACTTGGCTCGGAGTTGGTTTCTCATCGAGTCTACTCACCAGTCGTAGCCCCAAGTGATTTCTTCCTGTTCCCTGACTTGAAGTTTTGGCTTGCTGTGAAGAAATTCTCGCCAGATTCTAATCAAAGAGTATTTTGCAGGGTTTGGCAGGATCTATATTTTAGCTGGAGAGTCACTGGACCAAGCAAATATCTTTCAAAGCAGTCTCTGTCGAGAAGTAAAGTAAGCTGTTCACAAAATAAACATTTTTCTTGCTTTTTGACCAGACATCAAACCACTCTCTCTAATGGGTGCAGGCAACACTTCCTGAAAAAAAAAAAAAAAAAACTCAGAGATCTTGAAAGGTATTGTTAGTCACGTTTGTAAGAGTTGTGATTTGGAATTTCCCAGCACCGAGTTTGCCACAGCTGACCTTTTGGGCGTGATGATGAGCTTCCAGAGGAAGAACGACATGGCAAACGTGTTTGTTTATTTTGTAATTGTACCTATTTGATCCACATCATTTTCTATATACCCTTCTGACTGACAGGAAGAATGAATTATCCTATTTTGAATGATACGTGGGTAGCCAGAGATATAACCACCGTGTGACAGAGGTTTACCAACCTAACAGTATTCTGGTAGGTGAGTATAGCAATTTTATCAGGGCAAGCCATGCAGGTACTGTTTGGCTTTAAGCGCTTCTGAACTGTGATTGGTACCAAGTAACAGTTGTGTCGGCCCAACCACTTTCAGAGAGAATGCTGTTGGCCGAAATTGTGAACAGTCACACACACTTCTTCTGGGAAGTGTGAGTATCATTCGTTGGCTCTTCAGTGATAACTGGTGTATTTTGGAGCTACGAGGGCAAGTCAAAAATTATCGAAACTTTTGCCATAACGTTTGTTACATTGCGCACGTTCTCTTCTGCCCTCGCACATGTCATTGTTATACTGTTGCGCTAATGCTCTGACAGTTTTATTTTGTTTCCACCATTGTTGTTCCTCGTGTTGTAGACGTAGCATGGCAGCTCCATTAGAAGTGAGCACCAAAGAGGAACAACGGGCAGTGATCCAATTCCTCTGGTCGGAGGATGTCAAAGAAGCAGACATTCATTTCAGACTATCATCGCAACGTGAGAGAGGTGTACTGTCACGTGAAACTGTGTTTTCGTGGATCGAGAAGCTTAAAAGTGGTCGCGAGTTCATTGTGTGAGTGAAATCACGTAATTAAATCACTTTGCTATTGTAGCATGCTGGCAGGGGTGAACAGACGCAAAGACACTGACTCACTGTAGTGGTTAATAAAAAAAGAAAAGAGAGAAGCTAAGAAAAAGGTTGAAAATGTGGGAAGAAATCGTAAGCGAAGCTATCGGACTTCGTGATGCGGAAAAGCTATTGTTGGGGTGGTCCTTGAGGCGTTTTTGACCAAAAGTTAAACCAATTTCCACTACAAAAATTATTGAAAAGAAACACAGAATAACAAACTGTAACTGATAGGGGGAAGTGGCGTAGATAAGAGTTCATCCTTTGCCAGGTTAACTTGTCTTCTTTCGTGCGGCGTCCAGGTCTTCAAAAATCTCCTTCATTTCTGCGTGAAAAGTCTGCTCCGAAATCTTGCAATCGTCCAGGAATCACTAATTTATAACAATTAAAATCATCTTGATACTGTATGCAATTAAATTTACTTTGCTACTTCCATCCTCCGAATTTCTCAACAACTTCCACAATATGTCTACACATTAAAATCAGATCAAGACTAGCTAATAAGTTTTTTTTAACATCTTCATCAGATAACGTCTGCCTTAAGCTTTGGCTATCAAGAGACAATCAAGAAACGGATAGAAAACAAAAAAAGGGTTACAATATTAGTATTTTCTCTGCCGTCGAGCGCTCATACCGCTGCGACGGGATATTTCTTATCTGAGGGAACGAGTGTAGCGCGGCGAAATTCAAAGTCCCGCTACATCGCCCCCTCGACTGTCACGCTAAAACATTTGGCGTGGCAGGCTAGCAACCAATAGAATAGATATACCTGAATGTCAATTATACATATTTTCATAGGAAAGGCCACGTGCATTCATAGGGGATTATCTTTGTCAACACTTACTTTCTAAATCTATATACTACATACAATTGTTACAGTTTTGATCCTTTTTACACAATTAATATATATTTACATACAGTTTGTTTGAACAAGCTGTTAATGTTGTGCGCTCCCAGCGTTGGTTTCCCAATGCATCTCTGGCAGCACGTAGTCTTTGCGCATGCGCAATAGCATCACTGAATTTCGCGTGCGGCAGTTTCAAAATCGCTGTGTTATGACAGTCTTGCACAGTATTCACTTTCACATAGTGTTCATTACAAGTTGTTATTCCAGCATAAATGGCGTGTTAAGTCCGGTGACACCATAGGATTGAGCGTGTGCGTGATCTGAAGCAATGTCCGTGTCTTCTGTTACGACACAACACTCCACGTCCTTGTGCGTTTTCATGACTATTGTTCCCGGGGCATATATGGTCGATGTAGTTTTTCCACATCGCCTACGACAGGTGCTGCGTTTATTGTCTCCAAAGCATCTGAAGGCCGGCCAGGAACAACGGCGTCGATGTTCGCAAAGGTAGGTGTTTCACCACGTTGTTTACACTTGCCAAAAAACGTTCATTTGCAGTGTCAAAATCCTCATTATCGTCGAAGTAAATTGCAGTTTATGTCGATTTACAAACAGTTATTTGGTTTATGCGCCATAAGTTTCACAAATAACACAAAATTCGTCGTTTATAACGTTCACAGTTTGCAACACTTTTTTGCCATATTTACATTTTAACAAAGTTCACTGTGTCCCAGCATGTTTACATCGTTAATTATGAAAGCTTACATTTCGTGGTCACATTTCAAAATATGTTGACAATAAGCAAAGTTTTAACACATACACAAATACATATAAATTTACAAGAATATGCAGGTGAAATATTTACACTAAAAATTATACTAAGTCCCATTGGCTACTTTCTTTTGTTGGGGTTTATGGCCATTTTGATTTTCTTTATTAAGGTTTTGGCGTGCCAAGGGATATAAGACTTAATGTTTAAAGCATGGGCTTTCCTTCATTTATTATTTCTTTCTTTCTTTTGATTCCATATCTTGGCTGGCTAGTGGTTGACTAGGCTTGTAATGCCATCAATATTCATGTCTTTTTATTCATACCTGAAAGTTTACTGTCACACAATATATTCTTACATTCCATAAACAAACAATACATACCTGAAAGTTTACTGTCACACAATATATTCTTACATTCCATAAACAAACAATACCCGGCTGCAGGAGGTGGCAGGATAATGGAGAAAGAAAGAAAGATAGACTGGAAGAAACTGTTCACTACCTATAAACTACCAAATCCTACAGCTACTGCATAAAAAGAGAACACAATACATTATAACGTTTGCATCACCTTCAAGGGGCGTGTGAAAGGAGGTGCTTACAATTTACCAAACTGTGGGTAAATGTAAGTCTCCTTACGTCAAGTCTGTGTAGTGTAACATCATGACAGATTCTCTGTTTGTGTTGTGATTGTTCATATGACTTAGTGTATTATACCTTAACAAATCCTTGTATGAGTAAACCGCATATCTGCTCAGTACTTCCTCAATATCTCCACTTCTTGTGGATACCGTCTATACAAATGGAAAATATATCTCACAGAGATTCTCTCTCTCATGATGCGTATCATATAATAACATATCAAATTCCCTCTCAAGAGTTCAACCATGAACTTTCTTCTACTTTAATGAAGGTTAAACGTCATGTATGTTGTGTATATATATCATTTCTTTCTATAAAACATAAATAAAGAACATAGTACTATAATTGACACTAAAATGTCTCTTTCTCAGTGTCCGTTGCTCGACCTTCGTTGCACGGGTGGTCACTGCTCCTTTGCATTTACCTTGCATTACCTGAAAAGCCAAATGTTGTCTTCAAAGTAGAGTTAATTATGTCATCTGTTCACTTAAGTGGAGGTGTTGTACGAGTCGCAAAAACAGCCTTAATAACTCTCCTATCTTTTGCTTCCTCAGGGTTTTCTGTTGTGTGTAAGTATAAAAAGGCTAACATGGCACTAAATTTCACTTTCGTAAAAAAAAAAAAAATCATGCAAATGTATTCACATGAGGGCTGTGTAAAAACTATATTTCTTTCAACTTAAGTTCCTTAAAATATCATTCTCCTGTCTGAACACGAACTATAAATGTTTTCTTTCGCACAATGGCTTAACAAAACTTAACGAAAGGTTACTAAGTTACACTTCTGAAATAAATTAAAGCTTATGTGTTTCCGAGTCACATTCTTATTACACTTCTATCCACAGCTGTAATCATCATTATGTCCACTCAGCTTTTCTTGCATTGGTTCATTTTCAAGGGCACTGAAAATAGATTCACATTTAGCGTCTTGTACTCGCGTGTTCTAACTCATCACAAATGTTTTCCTTCAAACTGAAATTCTTATGTGATCTTAAAGATGTAGACTGTTTACTCACTTCTCTATGCATCACAATATTACCAAAACATTCTCACTCATTCCTTACTCACATATTAATCATAATATATATATCCTTATACATTAAACATATTCCTCATCAAACATTAATATATCACATACGTGGGGCCATCTGGCACTTCCATTCTCATAAAACTCCAATATCAGCTTCCTCAAATAATCTCTTGTCTCCATCAACTACTTCACAGTAACTTACCTTCTTATATTAACCTAAATATTAACTCATTCATACTGATCATTCATTCTTACCTCCTCATTCATTCTGCTACTTACCTACGTCATTACTGATCTCAATAGATATTATTTCCTCTCATTATAGTGCCTTGAAATAACTAACTAGTTGTTGATTCACCTTATAATTTACAATTAACAACCAATGTAACCTGCGTAGACCTCATTCCTATACGAATATCTTTTCTCATTCAGTAAGTGTACTCACCTGGGTTTACATTCTCTTCATAATTATGTGTACAAGTGTAACTGCAGTATATAATTTCCATAAATTAATGTTTATGTTCTTAGGCTGTATAACGTAATGTTCGTGTATTCAATACAAATATTTATGATCTCGTTTTCACAGCAACTTGCTCATGTTCAACTTAGTTATCATTATATTATGTTGTTATAGTGCACAAAGGGTTTCAAATGTCGGTGGGGATGCAGCCCCCTCGGCCTGTGAGATAACGGGTATTCTAGGGAGTAACAACCTGGGTGAGGTATGCTTGCTATTCTGAAAGGGCCTGAGTATAATAGCTGTCATTTTCTGTTCAGTTGTTATAATTTTGTAGACTTGGGATGTGAACGCAACAGAACAAGGTCATCAACCTGATAGGTTTGTTAATTCCTGTTCTGCTGTCATTTTGTCGTCGTACCTGAGGAAACAAACCGTCTCAGCCGTTGCGCTCTTACAACACCTCACGGCCGAAGCACGAGCGCTTAGCTCGGTCGTCGACTGTTTTCCGTCGTCTGCTGTGTTTGGCCGGGTTCATTGACCAGCTCCACTATGTTTACATTCCGGCCGGTTGGCGCCCACGCGTCAGCTGATGGCGCGCCGCATTTGTTATCGCTACTTCGTGGCGGGGAGTGCATGACTGTATTGGGGAACGGCGGCGGATTCCGTGGAGGGTCATGATTTGTCATGTGTGAATTTTGTGTGTTCCACATATTCTGTCAGTGATTGTTAGGATTGTTATTGTTTTGGTGGTAATTATGTCTGTTATATGGAATGTTCCTGTCAAAGTAGCCCGGGTTGTACCGGTTATTCTCACGTCTCCTATTGCTGTTGTTGTTTTACTGTCTGTGATTTTCATTTTGCTTGTAGTTACCATTTTGATATGGGTCATAATTATTGTTGTTATTATTCCACGAATTTCTACGGGTGTTCCTACCGTCATACACATTTCCATTTGAATATGTTTCGCGCGCAGGCATCGTATTGTGTCGCGGCGCGGACGGATGGTTCCACCAACCACCGTCACTACGGTTCCTTTGGGGTGGGTGCTGATTTTGGTTACTAATATGAGTAAAATTTGAATGGCGTGAATCGCCTCTGTAAACTACGTCCATTTGATCTAAGAAGTTTAAGAAAGTCTTAACGTCATTCTCCGGTACTCCTATTAATCTGTCTCGGTATGGAAAGGGTAAGTGACTCTTTAAAGTGTCAATTATCGCTGGCAAGTCGGCTGGTTTGGACCAGTACAGTGCCTTGTCTAGGTACCTCTCAAAGTACTGTCTTAGTGTCTCTTTTTTAGGGTCATAGGCCTCGGGGTTGCACACTTCTCTCCTTAGACTCTGTTGCTCATTCTCGGACCAGAATTCGTCCAAGAAGGCTTGTTCGAACTGTTCAAACGTAAGGCACCGCCGTTTCATAGCGGCGCCCCACTTAGCTGCTCGTCCTCTCACGAGATTGGTGACGTATCTGATTTTATCGACTTCTGACCAACTACGTGGAAAAACACCGTTAAATGATCTAATAAACATAATAGGGTGGACTTTGTGCTTGTCCTCACTGGAAAATGTCTGGAAATACCCATGTCTTACAAACGTGTCATCGGCCATGCCGGTTGGTATAGCACTATTGACGTGGTTTGTGTCACTTGCTACTCTAGGTGTCGTACCATAATATTGCTCGTTTGGTGGAAAAGAAAGCGGCACATTGTAATTTTGACTTGAAATAGGTGACTCCACAATAGGTGTTCTGTCTGTGTCATTAGCCATGGTTTTAGCTGTTTTGTCGTTCCCTGACGATGAATTTGCACCAGTCGCCAAACACGGCACAACATTGTCTCGTAATTTTGTCACTTCGTCTTCTATGTGTTTTGTCTCGTCTTTAACATGTGTCTTTGTTTTTGAAAGTATGTCCCGTGTAATTGTTTCAAGTTTTTTGTCCAGATAGTCGTCACACAATTTACATTCATGTACAATTCTCTCGGTCATGTTGGTGTCGTTGTGTCCGCTCGGTCTTCTAATTTTTCTATCTTTTCTTTGAGGTGGGTCTGTTCAAGAACTACCATTGTGAGTTGTTGGGCAATATTTCCCACTTCTTCAGTCAGCTTTTCTTGGGTGGAGCTAGCTGAAGTGTGGGCCTGAGCTAACTCTTCCACACGGGTGTTCACTTCCTGCTGCACAATAACTATTTGAGTTAACTGATTCTCACATCAGGTGATATTGTTTTTTGTGTCATGTGTGAAAGTAACCAAAGTTTCTTCCTGTTTAGTGACTCGGTCGGACAATGTCTCAAAACGCTGGCTGAGCTGTTGAGTAGAGTTATTTAATTCTGTCATCTGTTTCGTCGTTCGTTCAAAATTTTCGGTCATAGTATGGTTTAATATGTGAATTTTTGACTAACGTCTCGTTTCATGTCTGCAAACAACTCTAATAGTCGGTCCAGTTTGTCAGTCTCCTGTGTCCGATTGGTGTCACATTGCTGAATTTGTCTCATATTCGGTTCTGACATTGATGTTAACAATGGCGCTGACTGTCTAGTCTCGCGTCCATTCCATATTTCGTCATTTAAAGTCGCCATCTGTGTATTATCACAAATGTTGCGAGTTTAAGGCAAAATCATTGCATTGATCTGTGAACTCGTCCATGGAGGGAAACGTGGACTTTCTTGTTGGTTGAAAGATGAATCTACTTCACTTAACTAATCTGCCGAAAGTATCTCTACCTTACCGTGTTCCATTGTAATAGGATGTATAATCGTAAGTCAAAAAGGGAATAATATAAGTCTGATTAATAAAGATTTGACTCAAATTTAGGATGAAATATTTTCACGTCAATGTAAATGATTGCTCTATTGCAAACAATGGTTGAGAAAGCTGCAGTAGGGCGGACAAAATTTTTCGTAACAAATGACTGTTTGGCGGTCAAATTCACGATCTTCATATGCTACAACAATACTATAATTACCACAAACTACAATAGAGATAGATAATTTTGGAAAAATCTAGAAGAAAACTACAGGATGTGTGGAAAGGGAAAAATGGATTTTGCAGTTGGCTATTGAATTTTTGAATGAAACATAATTGTGTGACTCACCATTAAATTTTCTGTCCTGCAGCGGCTGGTCAAACACTTCTGCGTAAATCGCATTCGTCAAAATGTGGATTTTCTTAATACATCTCCATCGGATAATCACCAAAAGGTCTCAAAATAACAGTTTTGCATCAATATATGCCATGAAAAGAAAACAGATTGAATTAGTTACAAAAATTCTTTACAATATTGTTGTATAATCATTTGCTTAGGTACAATAAAGTTGGTGTTTTCGTTACCCTTTAAACTTCAGGATTTTGGTTATTCTCTGTTGGGAAAAAATACAAATTTAAGTTTAAAATTTGCTCAAAAACGACACATCCGAAAATTGCATCCTGTCACGGTCGCCAGCTGTAGTGGTTAATAAAAAAAGAAAAGAGAGAAGAAAAGAAAAGGGATGAAAATGTGGGAAGAAATCGTAAGTGAAAATGTTTTCTTTTTAAATCGTTAATGACCGTGGAAAAAGGGAAAGAAATACAAATTTAAGTTTCAAATTTGCTCAAAAACGACACATCCGAAAATTGCGTCCTGTCATGGTCGCCAGCTGTAGTGGTTAATAAAAAAAGAAAAGAGAGAAGAAAAGAAAAGGGATGAAAATGTGGGAAGAAATCGTAAGTGAAAATGTTTTCTTTTTAAATCGCTAATGACCGTGAAAAAAGGGAAAGAAAGAAAGAAATGCAGATCGGACTTCGTATTACAGAAAAGCTATCCGACTCCGTGATGCGGAAAAGATATTTTTGGGGTGGTCCTTGAGGCGTTTTTGAGCAAAAGTTAAACCAATTTCCACTACAAAAATTATTGAAAAGAAACAGAGAATAACAAAATGTAACTGACAGGGGGAAGTGGCGTAGATAAGAGTTCATCCTTTACCAGGTTAACTTGTCTTCTTTTGTGCGGCGTCCAGGTCTTCAAAAATCTCCTTCATTTCTGCGTTGAAAGTCTGCTCCGAAATCTTGCAATCGTCCAGGAATCACTAATTTATACCAATTAAAATCGTCTTGATAGTGTATGCAATTTAATTTACTTTGCTACTTCCATCCTCCGAATTTCTCAACAACTTCCACAATATGTCTACACATTGAAATCAGATCAAGACTAGCTAATAAGTTTTTTTTAACGTCTTCATCAGATCACGTCTGCCTTAAGCTTCGGCTATCAAGAGACAATCAAGAAACGGATAGAAAACAAAAAAAGAGTTACAATTTTAGTATTTTCTCTGCCGTCGAGTGCTCATTCCGCTGCGACGGGATATTTCTTATCTGAGGGAACGAGTGTAGCGTGGCGAAATTCAAAGTCCCACTACATCACGCTCATTACCATAACACAGTGATCACCTAGAAAAATTTTCAGTCCTGTACTAAAGCACATTTGCAACTATTTCGTGAAATGAATTACGAGTTCTTTACACTGCCAGTTACGTAACAACTGAACTGCGTTTCTCACTGCAGTGATAACTACCATTAAACTGTTTTGCCAGAGGTAAACTTTTCGAAAAAAAATTTACTATTTAAATCGACAATAATAACTAGTTTTTAAAATTATTACAGAGTTCGCGCTACTTTGACCAATTATTACGTAAATTACTTCTCATACAAAATTGACTGAACATGAAATATCGTTAATTATACTGCTTTGTCAAATTACTTGCCAATAACCAGCACTTAACTAGGAAGTCCAAAAAATTTAACTTTTTTGCTCGTGTTCATTTAAACTATTAATCAATTCGATAAACTTCACTCTGCATATCATTTAATTTCAGTACATTAATGACACATTCGGTTAATTGTCGATACGGAGAGGATCCTGTGATGTAGTTGTTACTGAGTATTACACACTTTAACTCACACAAGTTGCTAAACTTAGTTCATAACTGTGTGGTCGGTGCGGCTACGATCACAGGGTCTTCACCGCAATAAACCTTGGGGCCCCAGTGCTCTTCTTAAACGCTGGTTAACGTTGATGCACTGCGCTGTGTCTAATCATTTCCCCACATTATGCCTCGTCGTACTGCAGTGAAAAACGTCTTAAGTCTTCTAGCAACAGAATTGCTCCTTGGCGTCCGACCCGCTCTCTCGCTACTAACCGCCTCTTGTTAACACCTGACAGACACTGCCCGACCGCACCCTGAGTTTGGCCAGTGCGCCTTCTACAATTCCTTACATTCTGTTCCATTGGCTATTTTGCAGACAGGAAATTATTGAACCATACATATATACATCACAGTAATATACACAGAATATTTATACACTTATTTAAATGTACATAGTTAACAAAGCAGGAAAAAATACATGTGAGCACTATGTTGTTGTGTTCCAAGCTCACTGCAACTAAATCAAGTGGCAACTTACAACTGACACTTGGGTCAACTTTTAAAGTTGAGGCGAAGTTGAAGTCTAAGTTTCTGTCATCAGTTATGTAGAAGATAGGGTCTTGTGATTTCGGATGAATCTTTTAGAAAGACCACATACGACATATTTCCGAACTCTGATCTTTACTGACTTAATGCAAAAACATTTGTTGTTATTTACTCAGCATTAATGAGTCTAATGACTGCCTTGTCACGTTTTTAGTATGGATGGTCCTATTTGTTGCTTAAAAGTGCAGCCATTCTCTGCTCCAGGGTGGCTCCTTTCCTTAGAACCTAACGGTAGGAGGGGGGTGGAGGGAGGGATGATAAGTGAAGCAGACGTTTTGCTTCAAGCACGCACGTGTCAAAGACAGCGCATCCATCATATCTAACACGTTATCTTGCAACGCTGACCCGGCGGTAAATTAATCACTTGTAACTCCTCATTGTTTTAATGATGTGCGTTGTCTTACAGTAACCGTTCTGTAGGAGACCGCTGATGAAACAGCGTGGTGGAGTTTCATACGCGCTCATTACACTTCTAACTTTTATAATTTTGTATACAGTTCAGTACCTCGAATACACGCCGCCGAATTTATCTTGTAGATCGGTTGCGCAAACAGCACCTGAGTCTGAGTACTTAAAGGTTAGAGCTTAGCTGCCCACGGAGGTAGCGGCAGACACGGAGTGGCAAAGCGCCGCCGGCAGCAGCCGCTGTGACAGATGAAGGCGGCGGCGAGCAGGTGGTGGGCGTGGCCCAGGCGTGACGTCAGATTTACGAGTCGTGTCGCGGTGCGGAAAAGGCGCCAGGACCTCGCTGTAATCTTCTGCCAGAAACAGGGAACAGGGTAAGGCGATACAACAACGCGTCCCTTACTGTTACGCCGACTCTCAGCTGGACCTCTCGTTTTGAAATTACTGTCGTGTAACGAAATAGATCTCGGGTGAACGGCCTGGTGTGAGTGTGCGTAGGACACAATATTTCGGCAATCGACCACGTTGCCATCATCAGGTGCCCTGATGTATTGATGCGCACCTGATGATGGCAACGTGGTCGATTGCCAAAATATTGTGTCCTATGCACACTAATATCAGGCTGTTCACCCGAGATTTATTTCGTCATAAAATACGACTGGCGAAACTGAAGAATCACATTACTATCGTGTATTTTTTTGTTTAACATCCTCAAACATATGTGCAGGAACCATTTAGTTCATTGTTGTAATTTCTTCGGAGGTCTGTCTAAAAGGAGGAATTAAAACTCAACAAAAGAGAACATAGCAGGAACTGAAGCTCAGATTTTGTCTGTGTTTGCTTCCTAATGTACAGGGCGGGGTGGTTAAAACGTTTTTTTTTTCGAAAATTATGGGAAACTACACATCGAATTACAAAAGCATTTAATAACAGTTGTTCTTCTCGAAGGGGGGACATCCAACGACACTGAACTCGTCACCGCCGCCCGTCCACCAGACGCTGGGAAGGGGTGGGGTTGTCAATTTTGAAATCTTCCATAGGAATCCCCGATTTTTATTGCGATTCCGGATTCTCCAAAGAAAAATCCCTAACTTTTGTGTGGAACGATCTTATAGTTGACTGATAGATGGCACTGTAATCGACACAAATCAAAATGGTTACAATCCATTGAGACATAATAGCATTTCAGGAAATTACACGACTGATTAGGATCCCAGGAGCGTAGAAGCACGGTATGTTTACATTCTGTAATGTGTTTTATAGCAAATCAACGTGAATCCCAAGACCATGACACATTACATCGTTCACATTATTGGTGGAATTACCTTAATAGACGACACCAAAGTGGAAAGCGACTGAAACAGGTCATTGGTTTCTTTATCAATGCAGTTGTTGTTGTTGTTGTGGTCATCAGTCCAGGGACTGGTTTGATGCAGCTCTCCATGCTACTCTATCCTATGCAAGCTTCTTCACCTTCCAGTACCTACTGCAACCTACATCCTTCTGAATCTGCTTAGTTTATTCGTCCCTTGGTCTCCCTCTACGATTTTTACCCTCAACACTGCCCTCCAATACTAAACTGGTGATCCCTTGATGCTTCAGAACATGTCCTACCAAACAATCCCTTCTTCTAGTAAAGTTGTGCCACAAACTTCTCTTCTCCCCAATCGTATCAACACTTCCTCATTAGTTATGTGATCTACCCATCCAATTTTCAGGATTCTTCTGTAGCACCACATTTCGAAAGATTCTATTCTCTTCTTGTCCAAAATATTTATCGTCCATGTTTCACTTCCATACATGCCTACACTCCATACAAATACTTTCAGAAAGAACTTCATGACACTTAAATCTATGCTCGATGTTAACAAATTTCTCTTCTTCAGAAATGCTTTCCTTGCCATTGCCAGTCTACAATTTATATCCTCTCTACTTCGACCATCATTAGTTACTTTGCTCCCCAAATTACAAAGCTCCTTTACTACTTTAAGTGCCTCATTTCCTAATCTAATTCCCTCAGCATCACCTGACTTAATTAGACTGCATTCCATTATCCTCATTTTGCTTTTGTTGATGTTCATCTTATACCCTCCTTTCAAGACAGTATCCATTCCGTTCAACTTCTCTTCCAAGTCCTTTGCTGTCTCTGACAGTATTACAATGTCATCGGCGAACCTCAAAGTTTTTATTTCTTCTCCATGGATTTTAATACCTACTCCAAATTTTTCTTTTGTTTCCTTCACTGCTTGATTGAATAACATCGGGGAGAGGCTACAACCCTGTCTCACTCCCTTCCCAACCACTGTTTCCCTTTCATTTCCCTCCACTCTTATAACTGCCATCTGGTTTCTGTACAAATTGTAAATAGCCTTTCGCTCCCTGTATTTTACCCCTGACACCTTCAGAATTTGAAAGAGAGTATTCCAGTTAACGTTGTCAAAAGCTTTCTCTAAGTCTACAAATGCTAGAAACGTAGGTTTGCCTTTCCTTCATCTTTCCTTCAAGATAAGTCGTATGGTCAGTATTGCGTCACGTGTTCCAACATTTCTACGGAATCCAAACTGATCTTCCCCAAGGTCGGCTTCTACTAGTTTTTCCATTCGTCTGTAAAGAATTCGCGTTAGTATTTTGCAGCTGTGACTTATGAAATTGATAGTTCGGTAATTTTCACATCTGTCAACACCTGCTTTCTTTGGGATTGGAATTATTATATTCTTCTTGAAGTCTGAGGGTATTTCGCCTGTCTCATACATCTTGCTCATCAGATGGTAGAGTTTTGTCAGGACTGGCTCTCCCAAGGCTGTCAGTAGTTCTAATGGCAGTAACAGCGACATTTAATGCTCCTGAGGAACAACGACAAGGGCGTAGTAGCGTTTTGGCCCCTTCAGGTGCTTTTCAATTTGAGTTCCCTCGCCTCTCACGATTAGCGTGCTTATTTTAGTTAATTCCCTATGTCTCCCACCATCGCGGTGCTTGTTTTAGGTGTGTCCGCCTGGCTCTCACGATAGAAGTGCTTGTTTTAAGTCAGTCTCCCTGTCTCTCACCACTGGGATGGTTGTTTCAGGTGAGTCTCCTTACCCCTCGCGACCGAGGTGCTTGTCTTATGTATGTCCTCTTGTTTCTCACAAATCTTCATGTTGTAGTGAATGAAATGTAATAAATGGTGCCAGTTTGCTGCAATACACATTGGAATCCTATTACTGAAAGACATATGTCTCTATGTGTTGCCTCGCTAACGTTTGCACGTTCAGTGGTTCAAAAAAATGTTTAAATGTGAGTGAAATGTTATGGGACCTAACTGCTAAGGTCATCAGTCCCTAAGCTTACACACTACTTAACCTAAATTATCCTAAGGACAAACACACTCATCCATGCCCGAGGGAGGACTCGAACCTCCGCCGGGACCAGCCGCACAGTCCGTGACTGCAGCGCCCCTAACCGCTCGGCTAATCCCGCGCGGCGCACATTCAGTGATAACTTGCTGCCTCATATTTGCAAATGTTGTTGGTATCTACGTGTAACATTTCTCTTTTAGGGTTCGCCACAGGAGAAGATCGGGAGGCGTCAGATCGGGTGAATGAGCAGTCCGACTCATCGACCAGGATCGTGTCTATTCAGAAGTTCACGAGATATCCAAGGTGCTGGAGAGCCATCGTGTTGAAACCACATACCGATTCTTATTTGAAATGCGACAGCTTCCAGTACTACTGGCAAAGCTATCTATAAGGCAGGCATACATTCGACCAGTTCCATTTCCGTCTGTGAAGTTTGGGCCAATTATCGGGGTCAACACACTGCTCAAATCGTTGACACTCCAAGAGCGTTGAATCTCGATTGGCCTAGCCAGTGGGGATTCTCTACCGCCCACTAATGCATTTGTTGTGTCTAGTAATCCTGCCTACTTGTTTGGCTAAACAAACAGCCAAACAAGTCGTATTAATGAGTTTCATTACAATCAGACAAGATACAGTAGACCACTTCACTTTGTCAGTTACACAGATGTGTCGCAAGCAAAGAGCAACACACGAAATAATCAGTCTTTGCAGTGACTGCTGATCTCTGTACTGCTGTCGAAGTGCCTAACGTTGACGCTGCTATCCTAGTGGGCTCCACCAGTCGTGCTCTTCACCTAGGGGCCGCTGATGTCGCGTTGTCGTCCTGGAAGGGTGGTCGGGCCGCACGCGATTGGCTGACACCTTCTCAGAGCCTTCTCTGTTCTGTCGTTCCCGGCTGGCGTGCCGGCGCTCGACTGTACGCCGTAAGAGCATATTATGCTGATTCACGTGATCACTATTCGTAAACGTTGCTCCATCAGAGAAAATCACCATTGGCTGATAATTGTTGCTGAATCCGGCTGCAGAAGTTCAAGCGGGTTTGAAAGTCGCCCCATGTTGGGCTTGGCAGCCTGCGCAAACACTACATCACGAAATTGCTGCAACCCTGCGATTTGCCGCAAACTAATGTGAGGGTATGCTGCACTTAGCTAAAACCATCCACTGCGTCATTTTCGTTCGTCGTAGCGCACGGTCGGATTCTTCGTTTGGGTTGAACACTTCCAGCTGCAGTAAACAGTTAGATACTATTACGAAGTGTCGTTGAAAAATGGTTCAAATGGATCTGAGAACTATGAGACTTAACATCTGAGGCCATCAGTCCCCTAGAACTTAGAACTACTTAAACCTAACTAACCTAAGGACATCACACACATCCATGCCCGAGGCAGCAATCGAACCTACTCCTACTTTCAACAGGAGAGACTCAGATATCCGAAAACAAAGACCAAAGCTGCAGTCTGGATGCTTACCCATACTGTAATATATCTGACACGTCAACGAGCAGCATATGTAGTACCGCTATTTATCGTATATAGGAAACGAACGCTAGAAAAATACCACATATAATAATATACGGAAATCTTTGGCAACATTCATCAAATAATGATCAGTCGATAAATGTAAGTGGAAAAAAGGAGAAAAAAAAGGAAGATCACGATCAACTGCTGGTAGCTCTAGCGTATGAAAGATAGAAATAATAATTACTGTGAAAACAGCCTACAGTTTTTTAATATGACAGGTAACAAATACATTTTATATGTTGGTGAAGAGTTCTCGGGCTTCCAACCGGGTGGCGGTGTCTTCCAACTGCGACGTTCCGACGAATGACATCATCTTCTGGCGAAGTGCCGAGACTTTGCGGATGCCGGTCTCTTTATACCTGCGGTGTGCCCCCCACCACCTGGCCATGAGAGGCTGGATCCAGGAGAGCCGGCGGACGGTTTCGAGGGGGAAGCGGGTGCGCCGTTCGTGTCTCCGTCAGAGCATTCCGGTCGCGTCTCGCGACCTGGACGGTTCTTGGCGCGTTCACGGCGTATTGCGGCCAATTCTGGATTTCAGGTCGCGCTCAGTTGATAACCTTCGTCCCTGTTCAAAAGATTCTCGTGGACCCATATTTACATCGATTCTTTAATGACGCTGTGCCAATAGCTCCCGCCTTGGCACAGCACCCTGGTGATCTCGAAATGAAAGGAGTGGTTTTCTTTATACTATGTTCGGCTATAGCACATTTCTCTGTCTGTCCAGGTGTTACGTGTCTGATGTGTTCCTCTCACCTTTTCGAGATGCAACGCTGCGTTTGTCCAATGTACTATACACCAAATTCGCAGGCAATGCTATATATGCCAGGTGTGTTGAGTCTGAGTGGGTCTTTAGCTACGCCCAGCAGCTCTTTCGTCTTCGGAGGTGGTCGGAAGATGATATTTATGTTCGATTTTCTCAGTAGCCTCCCGAATTTGCCTGAAAGGTGTCGCAAATATGGCAGAAAAGCGAGTCTCTTGTTGTCTTCCTCTTCTTCCTCTTCCTCTGCCCGAAATTTGTCAGCCTGCTTCCTCTTGAAAGCCCTACCAATCTGTGTTTCACTGTACCCGTTTTCCGAAATACCTCTCTTAGGTGGGCCGTCCGAGGTGGTCGAGCGGTTCTAGGCGCTAAACTCTGGAACCGCGCGACGGCTACGGTCGCAGTTTCGAATCCTGCCTCGTGCATGAATGAGTGTGATGGCCTTAGGTTAGTTAGGTTTAGGTAGTTCTAAGTTCTAGGGGACTGATGAGCTCGGAAGTTAAGTCCCATAGTGCTCAGAGCCTTTTGAACCATTTGAACCTCTCTGAGGTGGTGTAATTCGTCTGAGAGGCTTTCTTTGTCCCAAATGACACGTGCCCTACGTACCGAGGTGGTCAGTACTGACTGGCGTTGCGCTGGACTGTGGCAGCTGGTTGCATGGAGGTACAGGTCTGTGTGCGTCTTCTTTCTATACACTGAATGGCCCAGAGCGCCATCCGCCTTCTTCCTAATAAGTATGTCCAATAATGGAATACAACCATTCTCCTCTACTTCCATCGTGAAGGTGATATTCTTATGTAGGCTGTTTAGGTGGTCCATAAACTCCTCCAGTGCTTGCCTGCCATGCTGCCTAATCACGAAAGTATCGTCGACATAGCGGAAGAAGGGCATGGGTTTACGGTGAGCAGTTTGTAGGGCCACCTACTCAAAGTGTTCCATATAAAGATTTGCGATCCCTGGAGCAAGGGGAGATCCCATGGAAACTCCATCCACTTGTTCATAATGCTCTCCATTGAACTTGAAGTAGGTGGTCGTAAGGGCATATTCAAAGAGCTTCACTATTTCAGGCTCTTAGTGCTGATTAAGGAGTGCCAAGGCGTCTGAAGGAGACGCGAACGGCGCACCCGCTTCCTCCTCCACCCCGCCCTCTGGCTCTCCTGCATCCAGCCTCCACGGGCAGGTGGTGGGGGGCACACCGCAGGTATAAAGGGACAGGCATCAGCAAGGGCTCGGCACTTCGCCAGAACAAGACGAGTATCTCACTCGTCGAAACGTCGCAGTTTGAAGACACCGGCACCCGGCTGAAAGCTAGAGACCTCTTTACCAGCTGTATAGCCGGGAAAGCATACGTCCACGTTTACGACACCACTGTGGGGAGCAGATGCTCTGCAGCTTCAAGCTGCTGCAGGAAGAACGCAACAGGAAAGCCAAATTGCTCATCTCATTGGCTTTCCCCCAACGTTGCCGAGACAAGAACATCTTGCCATGATTTGCGGAGTTAAGACATCCTGTGAAAACGAAGAAAACCGAACCTATTTTACTGCGAGCACACATAGCCATTGTCAGGAAACGCATACACTACACATGGAAAGACCTGGACAAGAATGCACGCATCCTGATCGCATGCCGCCTGAAGATGGCAGAAGCATTACCGGCACACACTTGCGAGTGGGTTGACTGCAGCTCTCACGCCGACAGTAAGGTGCAGAAACGGCACGCTGCCACAAAACAGATCGGCAAATTCGACAGACTCTCTGGAGCTCAGTCGACACAAAAGGTGAGAGATAGCACCGGCGCTATTGTAAATTTGACGGATAGGCTGCTAGATGCAGCCACAACTTCGGTCCTGACTAAAGGGTTGAACTTTACACCTGTACCGAGGACCATACCGAAACGGGACATTATCAGCAGCGTAGAAAAAATGTGTAATGTGTGTGAAATCTTATGGGACTTAAGTTCCAAGGTCATCAGTCCCTAAGCTTACACACTACTTAACCTAAATTATGCTAAGGACAAACACACACACCCATGCCAGAGGGAGGACTCGAACCTCCGCCGGGACCAGCCGCACAGTCCATGACTGCAGCGCCTTAGACCGCTCGTCTAATCCCGCGCGGCAGCAGCGTAAAGGAAGAAATTCTGGGCCTACTCAAGGAGGAACCTGAGTATATCCAAAGGGAGACCTGCAGGATCATCGACAAGTCACGACTCCCGAAAGCCAACATTACTGCGCCGCAACGAGAGGCTATCCGTGCACTGAGGAATGATTCTGACACCATGGTCCTCCCAGCAGACAAGGGTAATGCGACGGTGCTGGTTCGCACAGTCGACTACCAACAGACAATCTGCTGTCTGCTGCAAGACCCAGCCTACAGGAAACTCAACAAGGACACTACCTCGACGATGACCAGGAAAACCGTGGTGCTACTGAAGGACTCAGATCAACCGAAGGCTGTATTCCAGAGCGCCAACGACAACGCGCCTGTATGGATTGCCCAAGATTCACAAAGATGGGGTACCTCTTTGGCAGATTCTGGATACTATCAACTCGCACAGTTATAGACTGGTCAAATACCTGACGACACTGTAAAACCACTGGTAGGACACTGGAGTCATCGAGTGAAAAACTCTGCAGATTTCGTGAGAATACTGAAGGATATCCGAATACAGAGAGATGACCTACTCGTGTGTTTCGACGTCACCTCCTTGTACACGAAAGTACCTCTACAAGACGCCTCCGCACTCCGTAATCAGCACTTCGAGTCTGAAACAGTGAAGCTCTTTGAATATGCGCTTACAGCCACATCCTTCAAGTGCAATGGAGAGCATTATGAACAAGTGGATGGAGAGTCCATGGGATCTCCCCTTGCTCCAGGGATCCCAAATCTTTATATGGAGCACTTTGAGGAAGTGGCCCTACAAACTGCTCACCGTAAACCCAGGCACTTCTCCCGCTACGTCGACGATACTTTCTTGATTTGGCAGCATGGCAGGCAGGCACTGGAGGAGTTTGTGAACCACCTAAAGAGCCTACATGAGAATATCACCTTCACGATGGAAGTAGTGGAGAATGGTTGTATTCCATTATTAGACATACTTATTAGCAAGAAGGCGGATGGCACAATGGACCGTTCAGTGTGTAAAAAGAAGACGCACACAGGCCTGTACGTTCATGCAACCAGTTGCCACCATCCAGCGCAACGCCACTCAGTACTGACCACATTGGTAAATAGGCACATGTCATTTGGGACAAAGAAAGCCTCTGAGACGAATTACACCACCTAAGAGAGGTATTTCGGTAAACAGGTACAGTGAAACACAGATTGGTAGAGCCTTCAAGAGGAGGCAGGCTGACAAATTTCGGGAAGAGGAAGAGGAAGAAGAGGAAGATAACAAGAGACTCGCCTTTATGCCATATTTGGGCCCCTTTCAGCCAAAAACCGGAGGCTAATCAGGAAATCGAACATAAATACCATCTTCCGACAACCGACAAAGACGAAAGAGCTGCTGGGCGCAGCTAAAGACCCACTCAAATTCAACACACCTGGCATATATAGCATTGCCTGCGAATGTGGTGTACATGACATTGACAAACGGAGCACTGCATCTCGAAAAGGTGCGGGAAACACATCAGACACGTACGACTTGGACAGACAGAGAAATCTGATATAACTGGGTATGGTATCGAAGAAAACCACTCCTTTCATTTCGAGAACACCAGGGTGCTGTGCCGAGCCGGGAGCTATTGGGACAGCGTCATTAAAGAACCGATGTAAATATGGGTCCACGAGAATCTTGTGAACAGGGACGAAGGTTTTCAACTTAGCGCGGCATGATGAGTATGTCACTCGTCAAAACGTGTCTGTTTGAAGACACCGCCACCCGGCTGAAAGCCCGAGCACTCTTCACTAGCTGTATACCCTGGAAAAGTATACATTCACATCTTATATGTGTGAAAAAGTACTGGGTGAATCGAATAGTTCAGTGATATAGATAGCCGCCCCGTAGGTGCTGTTAAATGTGAGTATCCATAGAGAGGCCTGACCAGTCTATGGTTTTTGAGGAGGTGTAGCAGCATTTACAGTGTTTGCAGAGGCAAAAGACTGGATGGTAGACCGATGTGGCATTGTAGCATTAGTCCTCTTGACCTGACCGAACTTTCACTGCCACTGGCTGAAAGTAAGGAAACACTACAGCGGCTATTATTGCCGTGGGCATACTGCCCCATCGTATAGTTAAATGACTCTGACATCCTCTCGTGTACAATATTTCGGAGATAAAATAGTCCACAATTTTCAAGATGCGTCCCCTGCAAGATCACCTGATCCGAATACATGTGACTTTTGGCCCTGGCGATATCTAAAGGAACACGTTTACCAGGGACACTTCCGGTTGCTACCTGATCCCACGGGCAGTATACAGGAAAACGTTGTTCGGATATCACCGGAACTGCTGCGAACAAGCGTTAATCACGACGTTCTACGAATGCAGCATCTTGTTGATGTCTCTGGTGCTCATACTGAAGAAATTATGCAAGCGGCGGCGAATGATAACATCAATGTTATGTCTTTCTCGCTCGATTGACGTTTTCATCCAAGATCCCATTCCCAACCCACTACAAATGGAGACATTTTCTTGCATTCACAGCGCACGATGTACGCCTGGCGTCCAAAAGTGCAATTAATTTCTGAAGCGTAAATCGGTTCCGCATTAACGCATTAGAGTATCTACCAAATTTCGCTGCCAAGCTATAATTCTAGCTCTCATTGGACTTTAATTGTAACTATCCGGTATTTGAAACCAACACCAACGTGCTGTGTCAGCGGACACTATTTCCACTACCGGAAGCGCGCAGAGCTTTAAACCTCACAGAGTAAACCTAACTGTCCTACTTTCGTAGCTGATACTGGTTACAAAATTATCTCTGTGTTACTCCAGCGAAAACTGTATTCGCGAAATAAATGAAATACAGAAATGATAGTACTGAAAGTTTCCTTTGAAAATTATTTTTGTTTGATTTTGAACTCGTAGTGGCTTGGTTGGTTGGTTTTAACTTTGCTGTTTCTTAGCTTTGGGTTACTTTGTGCATTACCAACTGCGAGAGAAACCAGATCTATCTGCCTGCGAGAATACAACATGAATTTTTCCCTATTTTATAATCTTTCTAGAAAATTGTGCAAATTGATTAAATCCTAAACCTTACTATTAATCTCTTTAATTGAATAAAGTGGTCCCTGTGCGCCAATGATTTGTCTAATAATGCCGTTCATGAAATGGTCCCAGTTTGTCGATAAATTCCGTATCAAGCTGATACTAAAATGAAAACATCTTACCTCGTAATTTAATTGCTTGGAACTGCGGTGCTTGCTGCCCTCTGTGCGCCAGCTGCAGACTACTAACTACAGTTGCTGAAGCCTTAGTGAAACGCTCCAGACAACAAGTAAACTATTTTATGCACATCATTGAGTGAGACACTCTTTAAATAATAATGACCCGGATCGAAGATGTGGACAATGCTGCTAGGTGAAATATTTATTCAAAAATCCGTTTGTGAATTATCTGATGTATTATTAGTTGTATGAGATTCATGTAACAACACTGATATCAAAACTCATACTCTCACAAATGGTAGACAAATAACTAACAAACTTGAAAAATACCTTACACTGAGAAATACTGAGTCATTAATGAAAAATCTAAAGTTCCCTGATATGGATGTCTCATTCAACAATGGTTGCAAACTAGGCATGACTGCAATGCAACCAGATGAAAAATATTACCTTCATTCCTCATAATATACTTTTCTAATCTCCTTATTTCTCATTTGTTTCGAAATCACTAATCGAATCTTTCTCCTCCGTTTCACAGTATTCTAACACAGACAATTTTACTTAAACACAGATGCACTGAACTTTACGTCTACATTGCAACGAGTCCTCTGCTCGGCGACTGTCTCACCACTCTTCTCACGATAGAATTCCCGTGTTGCTCGCTGCCAAGTAGCGACGAGAAACCAAGCAAATAGTAAGCAATTCAAAATTGTCGCTTAGCGTTTGAGACATCCAAAGTATGTACAAATTCCAGAAATAGAAATAACAAATTCTCAATAGACATGTCTGAAAACTGAACTTTGAACGTTACTGTTCAACAAGCTGCTTTGAAAACAGAGGGGACCCTCACTGAATGGAACTCACTATACCATCTGATCATTACGATACGCATCACAGGCCTCTGTTGTCTGTGGTATGGTATAAACCGTGAACGGGACGTCTCAACTCAAGATCTTAATCCAGTTTCAGTTAATCTTTTACTGGCCGTACGTGGTGACAATCAGCCCGTCCGCATTTCAGCTGTTGCCATATGCCAAATCCAACCGTCAGAATCAGTCAAAGAATCCTCTGATCTTTTCGTGACGCAGTCACTCTGGAAGGGCTCGTATCTACATTTGATGCCACATTATTGTCTCGAATCCATTTCGTCGTCATTCATTATGCATTCATTGCACTACATCAGTGAGTGCGATCTTTCGGTATGATGCTCCCACGTTCCTCTTATTCATGACTGGATCTTTGTCGAATTCCAAAAGATGCAAGTACACGTCCGTTTGGTAAGTTGTGTTGGGATATGCACCTGAACACTTACAGTAACGTTAGATACACCTAATAGGTAATACTAATTACTGTAGGAATGGATTTTTCGCGCACTGAAAATAACATGACCCAAGGATGAAATTTTAATCAACAGATTGTAACCTCCCCACAAAATATTTACAAGACAGAAATATTATTTAATATCGGTCTTTGGCCCTGTGCAAAAATCAAAATTAAATTCTTACCTCATTGCAACACCTAGTCAAATTTCTGCTCTTGTTGTTGCGCACCGCTTGGAGGAACTGCATTGCAAATAATAATATTCCCTTTTTTTTTTTTTTTTTTTTTTTCATTTTTTTTTTGTAATCTAATTGAATACTGAAACTTTTGTTTAGGGGAAGTGGAACGAAATAGTTACTTCAATTAAATGAAAATTTTATGTAAAATTGCTTTTGAAATCAAAGTTATTATTGGGGGCACTTGTTGAAAATTAGTTACAATAATTAAACTTTACATTATCCGATGATTATCTTAATTAACGGTATACCTCATTCAGCATCTTGACCAGTGTTGTCGCCAGACCACATCACGCAATCCCACTGGACTGCTACCACTGACCGACCGCTCTGCACGACGACTACTAGCGTACTGCACGCCACTGAACAGAGCTACTGACTCGCAACGACTACTGACAGAGTACTGCCCTCAACTAGACAGAGCTACAGACTCGCAACGACTGACTGACAGACTGAGAACCGCTGGCAACACTTGCGCGGTCAAGCGCATACTCTCTGGTCACAGATGCTACAATGCCTCGCCATCGCTGCTATGTTACATACGTGTTTCATAACCCTCCACTGGGGGGGCAAAAATTTGGCAGCGATGGTGAGTCATTTGGACTTGCCAAGCGTGGCAAAATTTTTCTTTAATTAACAAAATTCTACAACTTACAGAATATTTAAATGTTGTGCACACGCACTAAGTACAAAATATATCAGACAAAGACAAAATGTGAGTACAAAACATAGTAGCAAATCAGAAAAATGTATATACAAATTATTTGACAGATAAAAAAGTGCACAGGCACTGAAAAAAAAATTCTTTAGCATATTCAGAACAAATAAACAGACTGGCAAAATATTATGTTGACAAGTGACATGAGTGCACATGCACTGCAGTTGAGAACATATCAGTAATTGATGAAATGTATGTACAATTAGTAACAAATGACATAAGTGCATTCGCATTAAAGTATTGAATATACAGAATAGTAGAAATCATATTGAAAAATGAGAAAAGTGTACAGGCACTGAAGTTCAGTAGAAAACATATTAACACCTAACAGAAGTGAACATGCACTGTAGTTCAGAAAATAAAAAATGTATATACAATATAAAAGACAAAAGTGCACATATACTGTACTTCAGAACAAATCAAAAAATGTCTTTAGCATTTTGGCAATAAATAAAAATAATAGCAAAAAAAATCATGTCGACCAGTGACATAAGTGTACTCGCACTGGAGTTTAGCGAATTGAAAAAATGTATAGCCATGAACATAAATAATGTTAGCAAAAATGATTTTCACTATGTGACAAGAATTAGGATAGGAAAGGGAAGGATTGCATCATGGTTGTAGCACTTTAGATTGCACACAGCTGTTTTGAAAGTCCATATCTTTCCACAGAAGTACAACACCAAGTGACACAACTTGAAGTTCTTTTCCCCTCAGAATTTATCAGCGTAGCCAAGACACTGAACTGTCGTAGTAATATTCCATTTTTTTTTATTTTGGCAGTATATTAGGTACACCAAACAGTGGGACCATAATAACGTCTTCATCGCTCACGGTGGTGGACAGCATGTCGTGTCAACACCACGCTCTTACACGGCACATCAACGTAGAATTAGTGCAAAACCAAATATAGTGCTCCATGATCACTAGGATAAACAGGACAAATGGACATTGCAGTAATTCAGGGTAGTTAGCTCATAAGGTGAAGGACATTAAGTCACATAATATTGTCAATTACAGTAGTAGTTTGCGGCATTCATAGCCCAGTTATTGAACATTTCTGTACCATGTATGTAGTATTACAGAAAAATGTTCATTAATTGTTTTACATAGAATCAGTAATCTTCTTTTCCTAGTTACAAAGCATTATTAAATAATCACATTCTTTTCCAGTTACAAAGTATAGCATAGTTAATTAATCATTTGTCATTCCAATATAGTATTAATCATTAACCTTCTCCTAATTACAAAGCATCATGAAATAATCGCATTCTTTTCCAGTTACAAAGTATGGCATAGTTAATTAATCATTTGTCATTTCAATAGTAATAATCATTAGCTTTTTTCCTAATTACAAAGCATTATTAAACAGTCACATTCATTTCCAATTATAAAGCATAGTTAATTAATCATTTGTCATTTCAATATAGTATTAATCATTAACCTTCTCCTAATTACAAAGCATCATGAAACAATCGCATTCTTTTCCAGTTACAAAGTATGGCATAGTTAATTAATTGTTTGTCATTTTAATAGTAATAATCATTATAGTATTAATCATTAACCTTCTCCTAATTACAAAGCATCATGAAACAATTGCATTCTTTTCCAGTTACAAAGTATGGCATTGAAAACAAGAGCTAATTAATGGCATGATTAATAACAATTCATTAAGTGACACTAATTATTGGCACTCAGTGGCCATCAGGTATCGAATAGTATAAAGCATTGTTCCTCATTCATTATTATTCAGATCATTACAAAGTCATTATTAAAAATCAGTTAATTATAGTCATAGCATTAATAATCATGGGGATTATAAGTAGTCTCATTACAATAACAGTGGCAATTACTAGCCAGTTACTAAGCATTATTTTATATATATATGTGTATTTTTGTTGTCTCATTAAGAAGTCATTACTCAAGGGACATACTATTCAGAGCTAATTAGTATTATTCAGAATTTTCTCAAACTGGTATCACTATTTGGGACTGTTAATACATTTTTTTTGTTAGCAATGCATTGCGTTGGGATCGATAATTAATTGCTGAGGCATAACACTTTTTGCTTTTGACCTATTGCTGCAAATGAGGATAGGTAACGTCATTCGTCATGAGTCAGCTGTAGCAAGGTTATGTAACAAGGCAGTATATGTGATCACACTTATAAATGATAAACACAAATGGGTAAAAAAAAAAATGCAAGTACTAGAACAGGTATAATAAGTAACAGTTTTAGTAAGTATCATGACAAGCATCTCCTGGAAAAAATACAAAATGGATTATTGACCTGAAAGAAGAAACACATACTATGCTGAAAAGTAGTGAACTTCGGATTAACAAGTAGTGAAATGTGTATAAAATGAGTTTCATAGCTGTCCTTTCCAAAACTTTCCGTCATCCTACTATGCAATATAACACCTGCTGTCAAAACAAACTGCAGCAAATACTTAAATAACTACATAGCATAAATATAAAACTCCAACATTATCCTCATCTGTAAAGAAAAAAACTTCATTATCAATCACTTCATTATCCATATTATCATAACTTCACTATTATCATCACCTGTAAATAAAAACTTCATTATTCATAATACCATATCCTTCATCATTATTCATCAGTATTCATTATCATCTGCAAAAATATCACTTCATTACTCATTATACAACTATTCCTTATCTCTAGCATATTTCATCACTAAAACTAAGATGTGTAGTTCTGTCTGACAGCCTGCATCAATCACCTTGTATTCTGAAAAAAAAAATTAGTTAAGACTGCTATTCTACGATGAGTATAGTTTATTCTTGTTAATGCTTGTTAATCCTGATCCATTTACTCTTCCTCATAAAGTTATTGCATCTTCTGTCGTTTATTCCGTGGGTGAAATTCCCATTTCTGTTGAATTTATTTCTTACAATCATCATTTCTTTCTGAAATTGATGGACAGAGATTAATGTCTTGCATTTAAATCATATACCCATTAAATAATGACTGGTTTATGGTAACATAATTAACCATACAGCATAACATGACAGAAAACGTAATATGTCAAAGGCATTGACAGTGTTCAGAGGCAAAATGTACAGATAATATCACAATGCAGCAGCAAAAATGTAAAACAGTCACGATGTTGAGATGTCATAAGGCAAAAAAAATGTCAAAGTCACTGGTGTGTTATATCTTAACTATTTCACAGTGCATACAAACAAAACTGAAAACAATCATACATTAAAAAAATGGAAAATGTGCACGGTCTGATGTGTAACGACAAGAAAAGCGACCTGCTAACCTTACCTTGCCGGGCACTTGCCAAGAAAAAATACGATAATCATCAGTAATTAGTCAGGTGAAATAATTGCATTAGTAAATGACATCATAGTGTGTTGAATCATAAAGTGTCTTCACTCAATAAACGGTTTAATGTTTGAGATATGGTGGTTGCCTTTCGATTTTCTGGTTCTCAAAGTTTCGACGTGTACAACATTGGGGTGAGGGATGCTGCGAATCCGATATGGACCTGCGTATAGAAGTTCAAATTTGCTGCACTTACCTTTTAATTTACTGGATAAATAGTGTGTACGTACTAATATCTTCTGTCCAACGTGAAAGTCTCGGCGTCTACAAACCTGTTTTTGCTGTCTTCTCCGGCGCTCTGCGGCACGTTTGATGTTGTTCAGCGCAATGTCAATTATTTCGTGGTGTCTTAGTCGACGACATTTAGGGAAGTTTACTAATTCTTTAATTTTGTTTGGTGGTTCAACGTTTTTCAGTATAACAGACGGAGATAACATAGTGGATTCATTTGGAATGGAATTAATTACATCTTGGAATAAGAGTATGTGTGTATCCCAATCAATATGTCTTTTGTGTCAGTATATTCGGCACAGCTTACCAATTTCTTTCATTAACCGTTCACAAGGGTTCGAAGAAGCATGGTACTTGGATATATAAATCGGAGAAATGTTTCTAGCTCGTAACATGCGTGTCCATACGCTACTACGAAATTGAGATCCATTGTCAGAAATTACTCTCATCACATGCCCTACATGAAATAGAAAAAGGTTTTACAAATGCTTTCGAAACAGTTTTAGCAGTAGCTTTGCGTAATGGAGTGAAAGTAACAAATTTTGAAGTGAGCTCAACAGCGACAAAGATGTAGCAAAAACCTCTGTTAGTTCTCGGAATCGGACCAAAAATATCTACTGCGGCCATATGTCTTAATTTAACAGGTACAATGGGATATAAAGGAGGAATATGTGAAGTGGTGTCTGATTTAGCTTTCTGGCAAATTTTACAAGACGCTAAAACTCGTCGTATACTTTTCTCCATGTTGGTAAAGTAACAGTTCTGTCTCAGTATAAGAAAACATTTTCTTGCTCCGTAATGTGCGTAACTTAAATGAGTGTACCAGATTAGTTTGTTGACCAGTTCGTCAGGAATGCATAATAACCAATTGTTGCTGTCAGGATGAGAGCGGCGAAACAGAATGTCATTGCGTACAGTGTAGTGGTTCCTAATCGTAACATTTTTCCTATCTTGCCAAAGGTGTTTAATTTCTTTCCACACATTGTCTTTATTTTGTTCTTGTGCTATGTCCTGTAGTGACGATGAAATAAAGTTTTCAAATGCGACTTGCTGAATGTACATGACACTGAAATTTGTTTTGCAGAAGTTGGTTGCTACGTCTTGCTGATTGTTGCCGAGAGAACGCGATAGTGCGTCTGCTATAACATTTTGTGTGCCGGGAATGTGAACAATCGTAAAATTAAATTCTTGTAAATATAGTTTCCATCTACTTAACCTGTCGTGAGTAAATTTAGCTGAAAGCAAAAATTCTATAGCTCTATGGTCTGTGTAAACGGTGGTATGTCTGCCATAAAGAAAGTGCCGAAATCTCGTAAAAGCCCATACAACACATAATGTTTCCAATTCTGTAACGGAGTAATTTCGTTCAGCAGGTGACAAAATGCGGCTTGCAAATGCGATGTTTTTAATTACTGTAGAACCATCTTCTTCAATTTCCTGGAAAATATGTACGCCTAAAGCGGTGTTGGAACTGTCGGTGGCAATGGAAAAATTTCTAGTAAGATCTGGGTGCGATAAAAGTGGAGCATTCAACAAAGCATGTTTCAGGTTCACAAATTCAGAATGTGCTAGCTTATCCCAAGACCAAATAGTGTTTTTACCTGTTAATTGACATAATCTGGGTGTGTCTAAAGCAGAGTGATGAATAAATTTACGAAAAAAGTTAATTAAGCCCAAAAAACTGCGTAATTGCTTTTTTGTTGTAGGAACAGTAATGTCACGTAGAGCTTGATGTTTTTCCGGATCAGGTGCAATGCCTTCTGCTGAAATTACGTGTCCAAGAAATTTTATAGAAGTTTTGCCAAAATGCGATTTGCTAAGATTAACTGTAAGTCCTTGTGCATGAAAGGTTTGTAACAGTTGTTCAAGAATCATATTGTGTTCAGACCAGTTAGCTTCTGCGATAAGAATATCGTCTACATACGTCGTAATTCTGTCCTTAAGTTCTGTCGGAAGTATTGTGTTCAAACCGCGAATAAAAGCTGCAGAAGAAATAGTTAAGCCGAACGGTAATTTGCAAAATTGATAACAGTCGCCAAAACAAAGAAATGCTGTATATTTTCTGCAATTCGGATGAAGTTGAATTTGCCAAAATCCCGATTTCAAATCTAGTGTAGAATAAACAGCTGTACCGTGAAATTTCTGTAAAAGTTCCTCTAGTGTCTGTGGTCGATCTGTTTCATTAATAATAATGTCATTAATGTGACGTGAATCAAGTACGAGGCGAAGTGAGCCATCTTTTTTCTTAACAATATGTAGTGGGTTTATGTACGGACTAACTGCTGGTTCTATAATTCCTTGGTCGAGCATATCCTGCAATTCTTTTTTAACTTGTTCTCTACGAATATACGGAATAGGATAATGCTTAGCTTTAAATGTATCGTGCTGCTTGACTTGAAATTCATACATAAATCCGGACATAGTACCAGGAATGTTGTCAAAAACTGAAGCTTGCTGTAAAAGAATTTTGTGTAAGTGCGTTCGTTCGTCGTCTGTAGTTGCACTGCTTTGTCTAACTTTATCGGAAATCATTTGCATTACGTCGTAGTCAACTTCGTCTGGAGTATTATAGTTGTGTACGTACGTATCCGTGAACAATGTGGGATTACAGTCTATGTTACGTGTTGCGGAAATGACCTCTGTGCGGTTAATTGTTTGCTCTTCCGCAGATAGTGAGTAGTGAAATTCTAAAGCCAATTGTACATTTTCATCCTTTAACGTTAAATAAGAATTTTGAAAATCGATAACTGCGTCGTGTTGTACCAGAAAATTCGTACCTAAAATAACGTCTGTTGTCAATAAAGGAACAATCCAAAAATTTGAGTGAAAAGTATGACCTCCAATACAAAATGATAAATGCGTCTGTAATTTAACGTCTACTCCTCTACTCGGTACTGCTCCTTTCACTTTTGTTTTGCCTAATGGTAATGTCGGATACGTATTCTCTTTGTTGCACTCGTTGAAAGTCTCCTCATTTATTACTGATATTGGTGATCCGGAATCAATTACTGCTGAGAATTTCGATGAACCAATTTTAATTTCGATAATAGGATGTGAAATGGCTTTCTGAATACCTGGTCTTTCCTGTAAAAGAGTGTCTCTGATGTCGTCAAAAGTAATTACATTTTCGTGAACAACATTTTGCGTGTCTAAGGTAGTGCTTGTATTATTGGAAGATGCGTCCTGTACATTATCTAGTCAGATTCTATCTGACGTGTTATTATTATTAGGAGGACTCTGTGGCATTTCGACTATTTGAACTGTCCTATTACTTCTTCCAGACGTGTTACGCTCTGGATGGTACCTACTGTCGGGTTCATTCATGAGAATATGTTCTTGCGTATGATTTTGCTGTTGGTGAGACCGACTGTTATTATATGTACGCTGATAATTGTGCTCATCGTTTTTACGTCTGTCGTGAAAGTCATTCCTATACGGTGCATTGCGATAGGAATTGAAATACTGTCTTCTTTGTACGTAGTTGTTTCCTTGCTGACGTACGTTACTATTTGTTGTATCAGGGACTATGCGTGCTCGCGGCGGAACATTAAAGCCTGGTTGACCTTGTGCATTACATTGTTGGTTATGTATGCTAACCGGCTGGTTTTGATGTTGTTGTTGTGAAAAACCTCCATTGTTACCAAAATGTGTTTCCTGTTGCTGAAAATTTTGACGATATTGATAATTAAAATTTTGGCTGTTATTAGAATTTTGGTAGTTGCCGTTCCTAAAGCGTCTGTTATCTTTCCTATTGAAATTACGTGTCTGATCATAATTGCTGTACTTTTGTTGACCTTGGTTATTATAAGAAAAGTTTTTCTTTACAAAAGAATAATCAGATTGCTGTACTTCCAAGAGCTGTAAAAGATCTCTGAACGCTGAAATATTTTCTTTTTGCTGACCTGTTAGAAGTGACACTCGTAATGACCGTGGTAATTTGGAAATGCATAATTGTATAAGTGCGGATTCACTGTACGGCTCACTCAGGTATTGGTTTTGTTGTACCATGTGCTCAAAAAATTGCGTCACACTGGGAAAATTTGAGTTCTCGTAATTTGGCAAACTAATTAACTGATCTTTAATTCCGCGCTGTGTCGTCTTCGACCAATACGCTGACAGAAAAGCATTCTGAAACTCTTCTACTGAATAGCATTGCCTCGCGATCGGTCTCATACGAGTTGCCGGTTCGCCTTCCAAAAAACTGCAAATAAATTCAAGTTTGTGTGTTACAGGCCAAGTCGGTGGAAGAGCAAAGCTAAATTGTTGAATCCAATCCAGTGGGTGAATCTGCGTTCTATCGTTTTTAAAAACTTTAAACTTTCTCACTGACAGAAAATGTTTGTAGTCGAAATTATCATCTCTGTGTGATGGAACAGGTTCCGGATCGTAAGAGAATCTATTGAACTGTGGTTGATCGGAATCTAAGTCCCGTGCTCTCTGTAGATTACCCAAATTATACGCGCTGCGTGAGTCTGACACATGTTCATAAAGTGGCGTCTGTTGTGGCATGTTATTAACTGAAATGTTTTTCATCTCTGTTACTTCTTGTTGTAAATTTGATAACTTCCTACGTAACGTGTTGTTAGATGAATCGATCTCATTAATTGTCTGCTGTAAATTTTGAAATTCAGGTGTTTGGATAAATGAAACCGGTGCAGTATCGTCTGATTTATTGTCATTAGTATTTTCGATAACATCAATACGACTGGCCAATTCATCACATTTTTCAGTCAGTATTTTAACCTGATCATCGGTTTTAGAATCAGACGCATTAATCTGTTTTTGCAACTTACGCGTAGTTTCGCTCAGTTTTTTAACATCAGCTTTGATGACATCGCAATCCTGTGTTAGTTCTAATTGTTCGAATCTGTCTGTCACTGTTTGAATATTTACTGTGTGTGTATCTGTTTTTGATTTAAGATCAGAAATTTCATCCCGTAATTCCGCGTTCAACTGTTCTATGGTATTAATCTTGTCGGACACTGTAGTAATATTATTGTCTACATACGTCTTCGCTTTCGCGAACATTTTACGTTTGTCCTCTTGTCTTTGTGCAGTGATTGTTTCCATGACTTGTCGTTTTACTTTGTTTTGATCTTGAATAAATTTGCGGAAACGCGTATCACTGTTTTGTATGTGCTGATTAAACCGCTCGTTAATCTGAGTGTTCTGCTGTTCGAATTTCACGTCTATCTTTGCGTCCACTGTGCGCGAAAGTTCTATCGTCATTGCTTTAAACTCGTCCCGTAATTGTGTAGCTTTTTCAGAGCATTGTTTAGCGACTCCGCTAATTTCGTCTCTGAGTGTTTCTGTTGCGGCTGTCTGCATTTCCCTTAATTCTTGCGCAACAGACTTAATTTCTTCGCTATTTTTTTGTGAACAAGCCTCAATTTCCACGCGCAACTGTTCCTTAGTGTCATGGCACTGCGCGGCAACGGCTCTAATTTGTTCACTAAGCTGTCTGGAATTGTCGTCTAATTTTTCTTTCTGTTGTCTGACCTGTTCACTAAGTTGTTTGAGATTTTCGTCATTATTGTCAAGTTTCTCATTTAAGTGTTTGTTATCTTCCCTAAGTTGTTTGACCTGTTCATTAAGTTGTTGTTTGAGATCCGCATTATTATTGTCTTGTTTTTTATCTAGTTGTTTGACATCTACACTAAGTTGTTTGCAATTTACAGTAAGGTCGTTCTTAAATTGTAGCATTATTGCCATAAATTGATTCAAATCAAAAGTAGCAGTTGCATTCTCAGTGCTCTGTGATGGAGTACATGCAATTGTCATGCTCTGTGTGACCATTTGGTCATTCTGTATTTTAGAAAAAGGTTTGCCAGTCAAATGTACACTATCAGTCATTGTTTCGGAATTAAACAAATCCGTCCTACTTTGTGTGATCTGTTCATTTTCATTAGACAAATTTGTCTGTTCGTTACTTGAGTTTTCCAAATCGTGTGTGTTAAGCCGGGCAGCGCTCATTACAATAGAGCGTTCTGCGTCATCAATTGTCGTCAAATTAACAAACGAGACAATTGAGTTCGTTTGTTCATTATCAGGGTAAAAGTCATCACTAGTGGTTGGAATGCACTGACTGTTAGTGAACGCAGGATTGTCATCATTACAATGCGTGTCACAATTACTATCGGTCACGCTGTTTAAGTCGGTAATTTCATTCAAAATACCTCGCGATACACTATTCACAGTCTTTCGCGGCATTTTTACAATAGTCACAATTTTTCACAAAATAAATAAGCACAATGCAAAAGCAACACACAAATACAACAGAGCAACGAGTTGCCGTTGACCTGTAGAAAGAAAGTCACAAGTTAATAAAAGCGTAGCGCCAAATCCTAATTATATCTAAGCAAATAAGAGCAGATATCTGACTGTTGCTCAAAAGACTCTCAACGAAATTCGATCCTGGACTGGGTGTCGCCAAGTGTAACCTCCCCACAAAATTTTAAAAAGACAATATTATTTATGAATGCTAATGGACATTGCGCTAAGTGTAACCTCTCCACTGAAATTTTAAAGACAGAAATAATAAATGAATAGGAGCCAAACGTAACCTCCCTAGCAATTAAATTTAATGACAATAAAAGTGAGAATCGCGATCTGACTCAAATATAAGTTCTTCATAAAAATTAAAGTCCATTCAGTGATAATGATAATTCAATTAAACCGAAATATCGGTCTTTGGCCCTGTGCAAAAATCAAAATTAAATTCTTACGTCATTGCAACACCTAGTCAAATTTCTGCTCTTGTTGTTGCGCACCGCTTGGAGGAACTGCATTGCAAATAATAATATTCCCTTTTTTTATTTTTTTTTATTTTTTTTTTTTTTTGTAATCTAATTGAATACTGAAACTTTTGTTTAGGGGAAGTGGAACGAAATAGTTACTTCAATTAAATGAAAATTTTATGTAAAATTGCTTTTGAAATCAAAGTTATTATTGGGGGCACTTGTTGAAAATTAGTTACAATAATTAAACTTTACATTATCCGATGATTATCTTAATTAACGGTATACCTCATTCAGCATCTTGACCAGTGTTGTCGCCAGACCACATCACGCAATCCCACTGGACTGCTACCACTGACCGACCGCTCTGCACGACGACTACTAGCGTACTGCACGCCACTGAACAGAGCTACTGACTCGCAACGACTACTGACAGAGTACTGCCCTCAACTAGACAGAGCTACAGACTCGCAACGACTGACTGACAGACTGAGAACCGCTCGCAACACTCGCGCGGTCAAGCGCATACTCTCTGGTCACAGATGCTACAATGCCTCGCCATCGCTGCTATGTTACATACGTGTTTCAAGATCCGATAGGCATGGAAATACGTGAATACGGTTTTGCAGCATTTTGGTAAATGTTCGAGGCTTAACACTTCGAAGTTGTCTGTCACAACTGCAGCTTTCAGAACTGAGTTTTTCTTCCACCTACGCTAAATCGCAGACACCATACAACGATGTTTCCTTTGTCACGTTACCAGTCTCTGACAGCATAAGTGTCTCTTATATGAGGAAACACTTTGTTTTGTTGCAGCAGCCAATCAGAGGCGAGCACACCGTTTGGTTTACTGGGGAAGTGTAGTTTCTTCTCACTCAAGTAGCTCCTCAGTTTGCCTTACTAGGGTTGAGTGCACCACCCTTGCCAACAACGCTCGGCAGACTGGATAGTCGCCCATCCCAGTGCCAGCCCAGCCCGACAGCGCTTAACTTCGGTGATCAGACGGGAACCGGTGTTACCACTGCGGCAAGGCCGTTGCCAGTCTCAGATCTTGTTCTACAAATATTTGCCTAATTTCCGGTTTGTAATGCAAGGAATTTCGTAGCGTTAATGACAGTGTTTCTAGATATGTAACGAGCATGTATTTGCGACAGTTCAGCTTTATATTTCTTACTCGTGATTCCTTGTCACTCTTTAACGGTCCTGATATATTTTCAATAGAGATTGCGCATTGAAATGTCTGTGGAGCTATCACATGTTACAGATTTCTGCCTTCACCAGAGGTGCCAGTCTCGCCAAAGCAACATTACTATCAGATACACGTTTTTAAAATCTGTAGTCAGCAGTAAACTTCTATCACAGTTTTGCATGCTTTTCAGACCAGAAGGTAAGTCACCAGCTCGACTTCTTCACCCCATCAGGGTGCCCCAGAAATGTTACAACAAATTACGAGAATTTGTAGAGCATGTCTTGAGGAAGAAATCGAGGATAGGAACAAGTGCCTGGAAACGCTATCCAATGACGTCGAAGTTATGGGAGCCAGCTCCTGGCAGTAGGCCAACCCTTTGGCAGCAAAGGTGACTTTGTACGCTGACGGATCGCAGGTGAAACGTCTCGCAATGTTGTTTGTTATTCAGTGATAACGACAGATTGCCAGTGGAGAAGATGGAGCTTGCTGGTGCGTAGATATGCCTCGTCTCCTATGAAACTGTTGCTCTATTGCCTTGGTGGTTGACTGTTTCAGACACGAGTTTCCATACAGAGTTTACTTTTCTTCTGTATACAAAAAACACTGGAAATATTTAGAGAGTTCCAGGAGAAAAAAAGAGTGCGGACGGAAACGCGTGTCTGAAACCATCATCCACAGAGGCAAAGAAAGTCGCGCTCATAGGAGACAAGTCCTTTCTACTCAGCGGCTAGCTGCATCTTCTCCACTGTCGGTAGTGGCAATCAGTCGCTGTCACTGAATAACAAAAAACATTGCGAGACGTTCCGCTGACGATCCGTTACTGTGCAATGTCATGTTTACTGCCGAAGAGATGGCCCGGTGGCAGGGAATGGCGCCATTAACTTTTACAGCCCGCAGCGTCGTTAGAAAACGTTACCGGACACGGGTTCCTATCCTCGATTTGTTCCTCAAGACACCCTCCACAACCCTGAGAAATCTGTCGCAACATTTCCCAGACACCCTGTACACAGCGTGTCTTTAAATTTAAGATAACTACACAGAAAAGTTTGGCGTACAAATTACGCCACAGTGCATGCAGTTTGGCTGTAAGCTGGGTTACTTGCATATTGTTAAAGACAGGCCAGTAGCTCCTTACGAGTTAGTATGACTCTCTGCGGCGGCGCGGTTCTTTCCGTCCCTATACGACGAACCTGCACCTACCTCTGAACATTGTCTCAGCAGATCATCAGTAGGGAAGCCGAGTGAAACCTACTGCACTTCGACGTGAACCAGGCTGCAATTTAAGTCACTAATCTACGTTTCGGGAGAAAGTTTTCACACGAAATGAAAGGTTGGATATTTTGTCCTGAAACTTAGGTCAACAAGTATCGCTGCCAAGCCCGTGCTAGTTTTAACACAGTCACTCACAATCCCTATCACTCACGTTAGCAAGTATATGGTGTTGCATTTCCCGAATACGTAATAGCTACAAAAATACTGATTGTTTTTGATTGATAATGCTCGCCAAATATTAAGACTGTCGGTACCAAATGCAGTCACAGTTTTTAGCCACCGACCTGATCAATACACCATGCGGAATATATGTCTTTTTCTCGTCAGAAAATTCACTTAGAAATTCCGAACATCCTACACACACATCGGAATAATTATGCCGTCACTTTCCAACACTTTTGATGTATGAAACACTGCTAGATCCGGCAATTTGTCATTTCCATCGGATCTACTACTACACACGTCCGAACTGTTTCATGGCTAGGCTCCGACTCTTTTCTAGAGAACTCTAAGTGTTCTCTACCATCAGAAAAAGGCGCGCGAAGAATACTGCGTTACCACTGGTCAGTTTACTCAACAGCCAATAACAAAACAACATTCTACCGCGTCAGTCCGCGCTTTTCATCAATAACCAATCGCAAAATAATAAAGCTAACGACTGCACTTTTTTACCGACGTCATTATCTAATATGCTGAAGTTTTGCTTATGCATAAAGTTTTTTACTATTGTTATTTATACCTGAATTAACTTTCCCTTTACCATAAACTTACTTTACAAATCTGTTCTACAAAAATCCGCTTTGTCCACATCCATACTTCTTCGAAATGTTCCCACACTACATCCTACTACATAACTCGTTAAACAATTATCTTCATATTAACCTCAAACCACACTCACGCATCATTCATACTGCTAAAACACATTTATAGCATTTTTCATACACAAAAAGCCATAATAACACTCTATGAAAAACACTAGAACAGTTTATGGAAAAGATTCTATTACTTTAGTGCACTCTAGTGTGCACATTCGAAACTAAATCACAGTCCCGTATCCGATACTGACCTCCATCGGCTGATACATAAACTACGTGCGCGTCCAGTCTCGTGTCACCAAATGTCACTCTCCAGCTCCGAGACACATCTCCCACTTAATCGGCTCCAAGGCAGGATCGTTATACGGCGCTACGCCTCATCTCGAACTCAATCAAATGTTCACTTGCGCCCTACATTATTACGTTGTGCAACAGAAATTATTCCTGTCCACCTCTTATTTCATTTCTCTTCTTAACGATGCAGACGGATGTGTTGAAATGTCAATCCTTTGGTCTAAAATTTACATAGGAGAGGGATTTTTTTATTCAGAGTATGGTTCAGGACAAGCATTTGCATGTTACCAGGTTTCAGAGAGAGTAGGAGCTCACACATGTTCCGTCTGCACCAGCGCATTACTTCACTTCTTTATGAAAACTTGTTGACAATACTGCAGCTCAGGTAGGTAATTAAAACACAAGAAATGGCCAGATGGCTGCCTTTGGGGAAAGTAGCGACACACTCAGCAGATAGTAGTCCCTGGAGAGCTCTTCTCCCGGGTTCCGCCTCACCAGGAGACGCGAGTAGCCGCTCTTCCAGGCGGCTGCTGTTGACGGTAAACGAGGAGCGGCGTCGGCTGCAGCGCCAGAAGGGCCGAGAGGAGTGGAGTGGAGTGTAGTGGGTGGCGAGGGGGTGAGGTGCGGGAGAGAGGGGGGGCGCAGCGGTAGTCAGTAGTGGTGCAACAGCGGCCCCAGGGTCGCCGCGTGACCGCCCCAAGCCAGTCGTGCCTCGCCGACTTTCTCTCGTCGTGTCTTCTGCCTCAGGCTGCGTCTGGGCGTGCCGGGGCGCTAGCAGTACGAGTCGCTCGCCAAGGGTATCCACCACTCGGATTAGTTCCCAGGCAGCTATCTACGAGGGTCATTCCAAAAGAGATTCACACTATTTTTTTAAAAATCCATCTTTTATTTTATTTTATTCTACATGTTTGAAAGCTTTAAAGTGTGTAGATACATCCTTTAGGAACAATATTTTCATTTCTCCACATAATTTCCGGCATTCCCAACTGCCTTACACCACCTTGGAACCAGCGCCTCTATACCTGCACAGTAAAATTCTGGACCAACCTGTTGGAGCCACTGTTTGGCAGCGTGCACAAGGGAGTCATCATCTTCAAACCTTGTTCCACGAAGAGAGTCTTTAAGTTTCCCAAAGAGATGATAGTCACATGGAGTCAGGTTGGGACTGTAAGGTGGGTGTTTCAGTGTTGTCCATCAGAGTTTTGTGATCGCTTCCACGGTTTTTTGACTGACATGTGGCCGTGCATTGTCGTGCAACAACAAAACATCCTGCTTTTGCCGATGTCGTCGAACATGACTCAGTCGAGCTTGAAGTTTCTTCAATGTCATCACATATGCATAAGAATTTATGGTGGTTCCACCTGGCATGATGTCCACAAGCAAGAGTCCTTTGGAATCGAAAAACACCATAGCCATAACTTTTCCAGTAGAAGGTGTGGTTTTGAATTTTTTTTCTTGGGTGAATTTGCATGATGCCACTCCATTGATTGCCTCTTCATGTCTGGTGAAAAATGATGGAGCCATATCACAATTCTTCCAAGAAATTCATCTCCACCATTCTCGTACTGTTCCAAAAGTTCGCTGCATACCGTTTTTCTTGTTTCTTTGCGAGCCACTGTCAACATCCTGGCACAAACCTTTTTTAACGCCAACACTATCAGTATTCTGCAAACACTACCTTCGCCTATCCCAATGTAGCGTGACAATTCGTTCACTGTGATGCATCTGTCAGCAGTCACCAATTCGTTAAATCTCTGCACATTGTCTGGAATATGTGCAGTACGAGGCCTGCCACAGTGAGGGCAATCCTCAATATTGCTGTGCCCACTTTCATCAAGTAACCTGCTTGCCCACTGACTGACTGTGCTGTGATCGACTGCAGCATCTCCATACACTTTTTTCAGCCTCTTGTGGGTGTTTTCCACTGTCTCGTTTTCACAGCACAGGAACTCTATGACAGCATGTTGCTTCTGACGAATGTCAAGTGCAGCAGCCATCTTGAAGACATGCTGTGATGGCGCCACTCACGGGAACAGGTGGAACTAAGTTTCAAAACAAGCGAGAAGGATGCATCAACACACTGTAAAACGCTCACGCATGCAGAATGAAAACTGTATTTTTACAAAAATAGTGTGCATTTCTTTTCGAGTGACCCTCGTATGTCTACATATACATCTACATCTACATATACTGAAGCGCCAAAGAATCTCGCATGGGCATGCGTATTTAAACACAGAGATACACAAACAGGCAGAATGCGGCGCAGCGGTCGGCAAAGCCTATATAAGATAAACAAGTGTCAGGCGCAATTTTTAGATCAGTAGCTGCTGCTACAAAGGCAGGATATCGAGATTTAAGTGAGTCTGTCGTGGCGTTATAGTCGGCGCACGAGCGATGGGACACATCATCTCCGAGGCAGCATTGAAGTGGGAATTTTTCCGTATTACCATTTCACGAGTGTACAGGAATCCAGTGAAACATAAAATCTCCAACCTCACTCTGGCATGGAAAAGATCCAGCAAGAACGGGACCAACTACGACTGAAGAGAATCGTTCCACAAATTGCTGCAGATTTCAATGCTGAGCCATCAACAAGTCTCAGTGTGCGAACCATTCAACGAAATATCATCGATATGGGCTTTCAGAGCCGAAGGCCCGCTCGTGTACCCTTGATGACTGCATGATACAATGTTTTACGCCTCGCCTGAGTCCATCAATGCTGACATTGGACTGTTGATGAATGGAAACATGTTGCCTGATTGGACGAGTCTCGTTTCAAATTGTATCAAGCGGATGGACGTGTATGAGTATGGAGACAATCTCATGAATCCATGGACCCCACATGTTAGCAGAGGACTGTTCAAACTGGTAGAGACTCTGTAATGGTGGAGCGTGTGCAGTTGGAGTGATATGCGACCCCAGATACGTCCAGATACGACTCTGACAGGTGACATGAACGTAAGGATCCTGTCTGATCACTTGCATCCATTCATGTCCACTGTGCATTTCGACCGACTCGGGCAATTCCAGCAGGATAATGCCACACCCAACACGATCAGAATTGATGCCGAATGGCTCCAGGAACACCCTTCTGAGTTTAAACACTTCCTCTGGCCACGAAACTCCGCAGACATAAACATTATTGAGCATATCTGAGATGCCTTGCAACGTGCTGTTCAGAAGAGATATGCACCCCCTCATACTCACTTATGGACAACCCTACAGGATCAACGGTGTCAGTTCCCTCCAGCACTACTTCAGACATTTGTCGAGTCCATGCACGTCATGCTGCGACTCTTCTGTGAGCTCGTGTGGGCCCTGCACCATATTAGGCAGGTGTCAATTTTTTTCGTTCTTCAATGTAGGTACTTTGAAAATCACACTTAAGTGCCTAGCAGAGGGTTGACAGAACCGCCTTGACATTAATTCTCTGTTATTTCATTCTTGAACAGCATGTAGAAAAAACGAACACCTACATCTTTCTGCACGAGCTCTTATTTCCCTTATTTTATTATGACGATGGCTTCTCCCTCGCCATCAACAAAATATTTTCCAATTCGGAGGAGAAAGCTGGCGACTGAAATGTCGTGAGGAGATTAGCCGCAACGAAAAACGCCTTCCTTTTAGTGATGTCCACCCTAAATGCTGCATCGTGTCAGTTACACGCTTTCACCTACCGAGCGAGGTGGCGCAGTGGTTAAACACTGGACTCGCATTCGGGAGGACGATGGTTCAATCCCGCGTCCGGTCATCCTGATTTAGGTTTTCCGTGATTTCCCTAAATCGCTCCAGGCAAATGCCGGGATGGTTCCTTTCAAAGGGCATGGCCGACTTCCTTCCCCGTCCTTCCCTAAGCCAATGAGACCGATGACCTTGCTGTCTGGTCTCCTTCCCCAAAACAATCCAATACAATCCTTTCACCTATCTCGCGATAATACAAAACACTCTGCTCTTCTTTGAACTTTCTCGATATACTCTTTTAATCCTATCTGGTAAGGATCCCACGCTGAGCAGTAGTACTCCAAAAGAGGGATCTTCTTAGTGTTCAGGCGAAAAATGGCGGTCTTTGGTTCACCTTCCCCACATTCTCTATGTGTTCTTTCCAATGTAAGTTCTAGTAATTCCTAGGTATGTAGTTCAATTTACGGCTTTTGGATTTGACGTATTTATTATGTAAGAGAAGTTTAGAGGATTCATTTCAGTACTCATATGGAAGACCTCACACTTTTCATTATTTAGGGTCAATTTCCAATTTTCGCACCATAGAGACTTCTTTTCTAAACGGTTTTGCAAATTTGTTTTGATCTTCTGTTGACTCTACTAGACTACGAACGACCGCATCATCTGCAAAGAACCTAATAAGGCGGCTCAAATTGTCTCCTAAATCGTTTATACATTTAAGGAACAGCAGAGGTTGTATAATAATAACTTGGGGAACGCCAGAAATCACTTCTGATATACTCGATGACTTTCTATCAGTTACTACGAACTCTGACCTCTCTGACAGGAAGTCACGAATCCAGTCGCATAAGTGAGACGATATTCCATAAGCACGCAATTTTAGTGCAAGCCACTTGTGTGGTACAGTGTCAAAACCTTCTGGAAATCTAGAAATACGGAATCCATTCGAAATTCTCTGTCAACATCTCTCAGCTCTTCGTGTGAGTAAAAAGCTAGTTGGTTTCACAAGAACAATATTTTCTAAGTCCATGCTGACTGTGTGTCAATAGACCGTTGTCATCGAGGTAATTCATAACGTTCGAACACAACGTAAGTTCCAAAATTCTGCTGCATATCGACGTCAATGGTATGGGCTTGTAGTTAACGGCCTTTCTTGAGTATTGGTGTGACCTGCGCAACTTTGCAGTCTTTGGGTGCGTATGTTTCGTCGAGCGAGCGGTTGTACATGATCGTTGAGAATGGATCTATTGTATCAACATACTCTGAAAGCAACGTAACTGGTATACAGTCTGGAGCAGAAGACTTGCTTTTATGAAGTGATTTAAGTTTCTTCACTGCTCCGGCGATATCTACTTCTGAGACTCACGTTGGCAGCTGTTCTTTTTTCGAATTCCGGAATATTTCCTTCGTCTTCTTTGAAGGAAGAATTACGGAACAATGTGTTTAGTAACTCTGCTTTAGCAGCACTGTCACCGATACTATTTAAAGTGCTATCGCGCAAGAAGGCATTGATTGTGTCTTGCCGCTAGCATCCTTTTAATATAACAACCAGAACCTGTATCATTTTCTGCTCGGTTTCAAGACAAAGTTTGCTTTTAGAAACTATTATAAGCATCTCGCACTGAACTCCACACTAAATCTCGAGTTTCTGTAAAACAACGCCAATCTTTGGGATTTTGCCTTGTTTAAGTATGGCATGCTTTCTCCGTTGCTTCCGAAACAGTGCTCTGACGCGTTTCGTGTACCAAGGGGGATCCGCTGCGTCGTTTTTTAATTTATTTGGTATAAATTTCTGTTGAGACTATTTCTTTACATTCAAGCCAAATGTCGTCTACATTTACACCGTTTATTTGGGAGGAGTGGAGATTTTCTCCCTGGAAAGCTTCAAGCAAATTTTTTATCTACTTTTTTGAATAGGTATATTTTTCGTTTATTTTCGGAGGTTTTGCTGGTTACAATATTCAGTCTCGACACGACAACCCTGTATTCACTATCCCCTGCATCTGTTTTGAAGCTCGTTGTTAGCTCAGAATTAATTGTTGCTAAGAGATCAAGTGTGTTTTCACAACCCTGTTGGAATGGGTTGATGAACTAACTGCTCGAAATAATTTTCAGAGAATGCGCTTAACACAATTTCGGATGACGTTTCATCCGAATCTCCGGAATAAAACATATATGTTCGCTAACATATCGACGGTAAATTGAAGTCATCACCAAATACAATTGTAGGAGTCGGGTATCATCTGAGTTTCGAGGTCGGTTAAAGGATACAATTATTATTTTATTCCGTTTGCTAAGAGTTATCTCTACCCATAATAACTCACAGGAACTATCTGCTTCAATTTCGCTACAAGGTAAACCACTTCAATAAGCAACAAACACGCCACTGCCAAGTGTGTTTAGCTTATCCTTTCTTGGGTCCTTCGCAAAAATTTCTGCTGATCTTATCCCCGCCTTTAGCCACCTTTGAATGCCTATAACAATTTGAGCATGAGGGCTTTATTTAAAGCTTTGAGCTCTGGTACTTTCCCAGTACAGCTTCGACAATTTACAACTGCTATACCGATGGTCCTTAGAGTTACGTTCTTCCTGTGTTCGACCAGCACCCCTTCAGGCTGAAGCCCTTTTTATCTTTCCCCGAGACTCTCTAACCTAAAAACACCCAGTCCACGCCACACAGCCCCTGCTACCCGTGTAACCACCTCCTGCGTGCAATGGACTCCTGACCTATTTAGCACAACCAGAAACCCCACCACCCTAATGGCGCAAGACGAGGAATCTGCAGCCTACACTGTCGCAGAACCGTCTGAGCCTCTGATTCATAACCTCCGCTCAGCTCTGTACCAGAGGTCCACAATCGGTCGTGTCGACTATGCTACAAATGGTGAGCTTCGCTTTCATTTCACAAGCAAGAGTGGCTGCCATACCACTTCTGATAGCCACTCAGAAACGGAGATAACCTCTTCTGATCCAAAGCGACACACCCCATTTGTACCGACGTGAGCCACGACCAGCAGCTGGCTACACCCTGTGCTCTTCATGGCATCCAGAGGGTCCCCTTCCATGTCTGGAGTGATTCCATCTGGTATGAAAAGGGAGGGCACATTGGCTTTCTACCCCTCCCTGGCAATCATGTTCCTTTATGGCTTCATAAGGCGCCTGACATTGGAGCTCTCAACTACGAGTAATCCCTCCCTCTGTGATTGCCTGGATCCTGTAAGTTGAGAGGTTTCCTCTGAAAGAGGACAAGCGACTGCATCTGGCTAAGGAAAAGTGTCAGCCCCAGACAGCACCTGGAGCCTGTTTGGCAGGCTGCCCAGGAAAGTCCTCAGCAGCCTTCCACGCCCTGAGGCCTCAGTGTGAGCAGCAACTGAGTTAGCCACTGCTAAGGACCTATCGGTGGTCTCATGGGTCGTGATGGACGTCCGTTCTATCCCCACGGCCGGCCCACAACAGTGATGCCCATCCACTGCAGCATCATGGTGTGCGACCAAAGCCTATACAGCCTCGAGCTACGGGTGAAGTGTACCAACTCGTCTCGTATCCGCACACAGCAATCACAGTCCATATCCATACTAAAGACGGTGTAAGACAAACAAACGACTTTTGGCACGCATTACGAATCGTTCAAATGACTCAGAGCACTATGGAACTTAACATCTGAGGTCATCAGTCCCCTAGAACTTAGAACTACTTAAACCTAACTAACCTAAGGACATCACACACATCCATGCCCGCGGCAGGATTCGAACCTGCGACCGTAGCAGCAGCGCGGTTCTGAAGTGAAGCGCCTAGAACCGCTCGGCCAAAGCGGTCGGCGACATGCACTACGGAACCCTACTGCAGACACTGAGGAAAATGCAACATTTGTGTGTAATAAATTAGATTTACACACAGATATTCAGAAACTAAACTACCAAAGCTCTCAGATGAGACTAAATAATTCGCTCATGGTTAGGAACTTGTAATGTTGTACGTCATAAAATCTTTTTACTTTCTGACACAAACGAAAACGAGACAATTGTGTCTATTAAATATTAAACGCATAAATTCAAAAACTAAACAATCAAGGCACACAAATGGAAGTATGTAATTCGCTCCTGGTTAGGAACTCGTAAAATTCCACTAAATCTATTACTTCCTTGTTGTTGCTTGTGTCTCGGCCCATTGCTGCTGCCGAACTGGGTGACTAATGCCCACGTGCGGTCACTAGCTTTCAGAACAAACGAACAAACGACTATAGAGACGCGCTACTCGAGTGCTGGGATTGCTCACCAGTTGTCCAAGGGCATGGGCAAAAGACTTCTAGACACCATGGGAGGCAGATGTGTTATCATGACTGTCCCAGTGAAGTGCAGAAGTGGAGATGTTTCCCTAGCACCATATATATTATCAAAGCTGTTGGTGTGTTCATGTTAGGCGAGGTTTCTCGAGGTCTGTGTGTAGCGTCTTTATTAGCGATGTTTCTTGTATGATATGTTATGCCCACCACCAATCCATAGGACTGTAGTCAGGGCAGGACATCACATCCGATGTGAAAGCTAGCGCTTCCTACCACATCTTACCTGTCGGCACAACCGTGCAATGGGATACTGTCATCTGATGCTTTTCTTTGGGGATTAGCGCGACTTCCAGTAAGCATGCCACATGAGCCAGTCCTGTGTCCAGGTCTCTCTCCAAACCTATGTACGTATGAATATGCGATGCTTCGGCCACGGATGTAGTTTCTGGAATATCTGCCCTGTGTTTGGTGGGAAGGTACGATCACAAAGTTTTTTTCTGCTGAATATGTGTTGTGTTGGTGGATGAGAGGGCCTGTATCTCAAACGTCAGTGCCTACAAACCTCGCATGTATGTAGTGCTAAGATCTATTTGTGATGGAATTGATTTGCAAAATATCTGCATGTGATTCTCAAATGTTGAAAACATGTTTTGTTACGAAGTCGAATCATCGAAAGGCGATGGTGAGTGTTTTAAGCATCTATTTGACTCATGTAAATTACTAACAATTAATCTGATATGGTAGTGAAATGGACTGCTTCCCGCCATTTTTGATATCGAAAGTCCTCCAGCTCTCTCTTTTCAGACAGCATTATCGAGTAGCAACACTGTATTCTGATGACGGATGACAACCTCCGTCTGCACGTTTCGAGACATTGGTTCACACACAAACAGGATGTAGCCACTTGAGACTGACAGCGATGGGAAGTTAGTCTGGAACTTCCTGATTAATAGAATGCTATCAACTGATGCTTTGCTCAGGGTCGTGAGACCTAAGGAGGCCGACATACAGTCCATGGTCGGTGGTGTTTAGCATAATGATCTGTAATTATGACACTGGGCGCTTTTTAACTGTTGTGGGTGCATCTGGACCACAGTCATGCTCATGGATGACCCAAAATGGCCGCTAATATACCGCACTTCTTTATATTCCTTGATTCTTACAGTTATCACATCATGGGAAGTGGGGGTAGATGTGAGCTCTACCTAAGTGGGTGAGACCTGTCTCGCACAAACTGATTAAATAAGGAATATGCATCAATATATTACTATTATTGACAGTGATTTGAATTTATTATTATTGGCAGTGATTTGAATTTCGTATCATGAGATCCTTTCTCTGCAGCACAGACTGAGTCTTTTTCCCACCAATTTCCAGATGTGGTGGAGAGGGTGGAGTGGGGGAGATGAGGGGAGATCTGTCAGATTTGTCAGGAGGGGGACATGTGACGCAGAGCTGAAAAAGTGCCCCTTCTCCCAGAGGGGGGAAGATTGAGTGAGGGATGGGGAGATGAAGGGGGGGTTTCTCAGGAGGACTGGTTATCCCCTGGGGTCATAAATGAACCCTGAGTGGTCATAAACCACTTATCAGAACAATACCTTAAGGGGATGAGGAAGGGCGGTAATAAATAATTAGAGAATCAATTTGGTATCAAAAACGTGCCTGGATCGGCTGCAGAGTATCTGGTAGCGGCGTCACAAACTATGTCAGTTGGTCTGAGGGCTGTGATCGATGACAGCTGTCTCTTGCATGGAGTGAGACTGAATGTCCATTTCAGAAAACGCATGCACTTCCAGCACTAACAGTGGTGGCATGATTTGGGAAATGCATCTACCGGCCATCCCTCTGCATAGCTATTATTTGCTGGAAAGTCTTCTTCTTATGGTCCTCCATTATCATTTTCTTCTACGTCCTATTTAGGAACCTACTGATACAGTCCTCAACTGAATGCTAACAGTTAACACAAACATTAAAGTCCTGTTTTTCTGACACCAGCATCTTGTCAACTGAAAGTATCACACCTCCACTGAGGCTGACGAGTGGCTAAGCATTTCCCACCAGTTTCAAGGTAGGAGAGGGTTAGGCTGGCGAATGGGAGAGAGAGAGGTTTGGAGGCTGGAAGGGGTAACTATTGACAGACATACACATTCCCATTATCCTGCCAAAATTGGAAATTCATGCCACCAGCAATAGTGGGAGGGGGAGGAGAGGGGTGGGGAGAAGGGGGAGGGGAGAGGGGGGTGAGGCAGGGAGAGGGAGAGAGGTTGAGAATATTCAGGGGATTGAGAGAGGGAGGCAAAACCTATGACATTATAGGTGCAATGTTGCCAGATCTACACTGGTGGAGCTGGGGAAGGGTTTGCGGAGGGTGAGAAGTTTGTCAAAAATGCAGACTGTAGCAGCACACCGTTTGTTCCACTACTCACAGATTAGTTATTCCTAATAAATAGGAAGATGGTGAATTTCTTCTCAGTTTATTGAGCCCTTACTTTATCCTTCATGCCATGGTTGTCTCATGTCACAAGGACGCCAGACATTCCTGCCTATCCAGAAATGGCACCACTTCAGTTCTGTTCTTGTCCGAATGGATCACTGTGCCCAGTTTACTTCCACACAAGGCTGTACCACAGAGAAACGCTTTTGGAAAAGACTTTCTGACACTTAAATTTGTATTTGATGTTAGCAAATTTCTCTTCTTCGGAAATGCTTTTTCTTGTTATTTTGTGTTGATAACCCAGTGCTTGTATAGTGAGGAGTCATTCCTGCTTAAGCTTATGTATGTTTATTTTGAAAGCCTCTAACACATATGTGTGATAAATGCTTCTACCAGTCCACATTCTGATCCGTAGATCATCAGTTCTTTTGCTGATGACAACATCCTCATGTGTAGTCGCTGCCCGGAGATCCTTATGAGGAATTATTTTACCTTACAGTGGAGCTGTAGTTTACCCAAGTTTTCAGCCATTGACAGCGCCAGCTAGCTCATGTTGGCTACTGTCACAAGGCCAGATCAGTCAGTAAAAGAGACTGTTGCATCTGACACTACTGAGAAGCCAGGCACCCTTTGAAAGGAATCTTACATTACCTGACAAAAACAGGAAGCAATGAGGCAACCACAATGGGAGGAAGAAACAAAATGAAATTCATGGTTTGCGGGGCTTGTGATGTTAATTTCAGTGATTACAAAATCGAGTCAATAACACAAAAAACTTGGCAGTGTGATGTTGCACCCTCTCTGGCCAGAACGTGTACACTGATACAGTTGGGAGGGGTCTCTTAAAGAAGCTGTAGTCTCTCCTGGGCTAAGCTGCCCCACAAATGCTGTAAATGGTCACTCATGTCCGGGATATTGGCAGTGCAACGAAACATTTTTTTGTTTTGTTTTTTAGCTGGTCCTACACTTTATGTCAGGAAAATAGCTGGGAATCTTTTTGACCTTGGTAACACCTTAACATCATGCAGACAGTTCATAGAGATACGTGCCTTGTGTGCGTTGTTCCATTTAAGGATGGTACCCAGGTGCTGTAGTGTGAGAGGTAACGCATGAGAACACAGGATGTTCATTATATGCCATTGTACCATCATAGTTCCCCCAGTAATTGCCAGCCGTGATCTGAAGTCATGCCCCATGGATACTCATACCATAACGCCAACACTAAAACCGCTATACCTCCTCAAAACGTTGGAAGAATGGGACCTGTCCTACGTCCAGAGCCATACTCACCCACGATCTTCATCTGGGGTAGTAAACAACCACAATTCCTCACTGAACACAATGCGACCTCATTCATCAGCAATTCATGCTACCCATCACTACACCACCCCAACGGCAGCCGTTTGTGCTATGGTGTTAATGGCAGCCGACGCATGGGATGGTTATTCCCTAGCCCGGCTGCAGCCAGTGTCTGGGATGACACAGAACGTTGCAGGGTTTTGCACTACTTGTTACTGGGTGGCAGACAAAGTTGTGAAGCTGTTGTTATGTACCTGCTGCACAATACGGCAATCCTTCCAGGTGTTCGAATATAGTTGTGGGGAAGGCGGATGGTCGTCTTCGGTTCGTTGGTTCATCTGTAAAGGAGACCGCTTATAAAACACTAATACGACCTATTCTTGAGTACTACTCGAGCGTTTGGGATCCCTAGCAGGTCGTATTGAGGGAGGACATAGAAGCAATTCAGAGGCGGGCTGCTAGATTTGTTATTGGTAGGTTTGATCATCACGCGAGTGTTACGGAAATGCTTCAGGAACTCGGGTGGGAGTCTCTGGAGGGAAGGAGGCGTTCTTTTCGTGAATCGCTACTGAGGAAATTTAAGGAACCAGCATTTGAGGCTGACTGCAGCACAATTTTACTGCCGCCAACTTACATTTCGCAGAAAGACCACAAAGATAAGATAAGAGAGATTAGGGCTCGTACAGAGGCATATAGGCAGTCATTTTTCCCTCGTTGTGTTTGGGAGTGGAACAGGGAGAGAAGATGTTAGTTGTGGTACGAGGTACCCTCCGCCACGCACCGTATGGTGGATTGCGGAGTATGTAGATGTAGATGTAGATGTAGATGTTGTTCGGACGTCATCGACCAGAGCCTTGACGACGTGTGTGCTGGCCCCCAAGTTCCCACGCCAGTCACCCCATCAGGCCACCGTCACGTCCTCCCACTCTGGCTGTTGCGCGATTCGATCAGCTGGCCAAACGAAGACCCACAATGAGGTCCCCTTTGAATTTTGTCAGGTAATAATAACGCTAACTCATAATAATGCGCGGCATCTGCGTGTCCTTCACAGCAACCACTCAACATCTGACACTGTCCTCAACCGCTTAGGACCCTTTCAGGCCTGGTAACAATACTGAGTACGAACAGTGCTAATACACTCTGGTGGCCGTTCTCTCTGGCACAGAGACTTGCAGCTCTTTCGTTTACTTACACGCCGACTGTGTGTACAAGATCTGCTCAGAAAATTTCTGAACATTCGTAATTCCGCGCCAGTGGTGTGTTGGACAGAAATGCTATTGGCATCCCTGCACACGCCTGTGTTTAATGTGTAATTACCGTTAAGTTTCATTGTTGTATGTCAATCAGAACCACATCTAGGGAGGGAAGGGGGGAGGGAAGGGGGGGCGAGGGGCAAAATGGAGTAGGCTATCTGCCCCGGGTGGCAAAACCTTTTTTCACAAAGCGCCTAGCATCCCGCACTCGTTGGTCTACCGTTTATTTGAACATATTCTAACTTGATTTCTGAACGAATCGTAAGTGGATTATTGAGTGCTTGTATAATGTACGCTATGTCTCTGCCAGGGGAATCCGCGTCGCATCTAGTAATTAAAAAAACTTCCCGCAGACAAAAGGGGACGGGGCTAACGAGCTGAGCCGAATAAACCCGAATGGGTGAATGCCAATTGCTCTTTGTTTATGTGGTTGACTGCGTGCGCGAATGATCAGCGTTGTTGTAATTACTAGCGAAATCCATAGATTCAGACCAGCAGAGAGTAAATAAGCGGCTAATAGCAATAATAGGTATCCAGAAAATGAAATCTTGACGGAAAATTTTTGGCAGATCATTACACTACTAAGGGCCAGTCGCACAGCCGCGGTCAGCAACTGCTTAAGTTCAATTCTCGGAATGACGCGGAAAACGCGTGGTACGAACACGTAATAACGCCTAACCGGAGAATAAACGCGGAATAACTAAATGCGCGTTTCTGGCAGCGTTAGTGAAGCTAACCAGAGAATAACTTCTGACAATGCCACGATTAGTTACAGAATTAATGATGACAAGATTGCTTGTTACAACGAGGAAGCAGAAGAAACGGGGACATCACACAAATTACAAGTAAGAATATGACGATTCGTAATTTATATAATAATTTCGTACTACTACTTTGCGGTCTCGTACTTGACAAACTGGAGCGTATGAATGAAATGTGAAACTATTTTCTAACATACAACTTTCTGCTTGTAGTAGGCGTAATAGGCATCTGATATTGGTACTTCGTTAATTATATCCCGTCGTGTTATTTATGTAAATGAGGTAGATAAAAATTATCGTTTGTGCCATAACAGTCTCGCTTATTTGGTGTGTGTTGCAATCGCGGCATTATTAGACAGACCTATTATGTTTTATCTAACAGTCACTGACAAAATAGACGTAATCAGATCGAAAAACCACACTAGTGTTGGGTACTATTCGTATTAACAGCTCTTCCAGTATTAGACAACGACATTTTGATTCTTCATGTAGCAAAACGTTTGACAAACTTTGAAGGGGTCACGTATTCTTTTGCAGAAAGGAAATGACACAGCGTAAAGCTTTAGGAAGATTAGGGAGAAAAATGTTGGGGCTTGCTTGTCTCTTGTCTTCGCTGGTTTTATACACTCCTGGAAATGGAAAAAAGAACACATTGACACCGATGTGTCAGACCCACCATACTTGCTCCGGACACTGCGAGAGGGCTGTACAAGCAATGATCACACGCACGGCACAGCGGACATACCAGGAACCGCGGTGTTGGCCGTCGAATGGCGCTAGCTGCGCAGCATTTGTGCACCGCCGCCGTCAGTGTCAGCCAGTTTGCCGTGGCATACGGAGCTCCATCGCAGTCTTTAACACTGGTAGCATGCCGTGACAGCGTGGACGTGAACCGTATGTGCAGTTGACGGACTTTGAGCGAGGGCGTATAGTGGGCATGCAGGAGGCCGGGTGGACGTACCGCCGAATTGCTCAACACGTGGGGCGTGAGGTCTTCACAGTACATCGATGTTGTCGCCAGTGGTCGGCGGAAGGTGCACGTGCCCGTCGACCTGGGACCGGACGGCAGCGACGCACGGATGCACGCCAAGACCGTAGGATCCTACGCAGTGCCGTAGGGGACCGCACCGCCACTTCCCAGCAAATTAGGGACACTGTTGCTCCTGGGGTATCGGCGAGGACCATTCGCAACCGTCTCCATGAAGCTGGGTTACGGTCCCGCACACCGTTAGGCCGTCTTCCGCTCACGCCCCAACATCGTGCAGCCCGCCTCCAGTGGTGTCGCGACAGGTGTGAATGGAGGGACGAATGGAGACGTGTCGTCTTCAGCGATGAGAGTCGCTTCTGCCTTGGTGCCAATGATGGTCGTATGCGTGTTTGGCGCCGTGCAGGTGAGCGCCACAATCAGGACTGCATACGACCGAGGCACACAGGGCCAACACCTGGCATCATGGTGTGGGGAGCGATCTCCTACACTGGCCGTACACCACTGGTGATCGTCGAGGGGACACTGAATAGTGCACGGTACATCCAAACCGTCATCGAACCCATCGTTCTACCATTCCTAGACCGGCAAGGGAACTTGCTGTTCCAACAGGACAATGCACGTCGGCATGTATCCCGTGCCACCCAACGTGCTCTAGAAGGTGTAAGTCAACTACCCTGGCCAGCAACATCTCCGGATCTGTCCCCCATTGAGCATGTTTGGGACTGGATGAAGCGTCTTCTCACGCGGTCTGCACGTCCAGCACGAACGCTGGTCCAACTGAGGCGCCAGGTGGAAATGGCATGGCAAGCCGTTCCACAGGACTGCATCCAGCATCTCTACGATCGTCTCCATGGGAGAATAGCAGCCTGCATTGCTGCGAAAGGTGGATATACACTGTACTAGTGCCGACATTGTGCATGCTCTGTTGCCTGTGTCTATGTGCCTGTGGTTCTGTCAGTGTGATCATGTGATGTATCTGACCCCAGGAATGTGTCAATAAAGTTTCCCCTTCCTGGGACAATGAATTCACGGTGTTCTTATTTCAATTTCCAGGAGTGTATTTCCTGAACCACACAAAAGAGGAAGTTATTAGCTAATAGGCTACAAAGAGTGCAAATTTTCTGAAGAGTTCTTATTCTCCCAGTCACAAATAATCCCATCAAGTAATAATTGTGAGATTTTTTTTTATTGTGCGGTGGGAAGTCAAACCGGCCGACTGTAAGCAGGAGAGGCACCACGGAACGGTTTAATTTCCACTGTGCTGGATGTAGGCGGATTCCATTACAGAATATACGCGTTCGAATTCCACAGAGCGAAATAGTGACGTGCGATACAACATTGCTATGTGAAGAGGCATGGCACTGCACTCTGGCGCATTTAAGACCAATTAAAATGTTTTACATTTCGTCGAATATATATGCTTTATTTTTGTTTTCATTCAAATGAAACCTGGTCAGTGCGTCTACCTTTCCCTTACACGTAACGTGGCACCACGTAACTGTGGGTATGGTGGCGCCATCTTTTGGTAGAGAGATTGAAGCGTGCGTACCGTTTGATGTTGTATAGCGTCAATGTGGCTTCGCGCCGAAGAGAAGGTTGGTTCAAAAATGGCTCTGAGCACTATGGGACTCAACTGCTGTGGTCATAAGTCCCCTAGAACTTAGAACTACTTAAACCTAACTAACCTAAGGACAGCACACAACACCCAGCCATCACGAGGCAGAGAAAATCCCTGACCCCGCCGGGAATCGAACCCGGGAACCAAGAGAAGGTTGTCCACAAGTAATCATCCACTACCGAACTTGCAGGCGAGTAAGCAGGAACAACGAGGTGTAATTCGACTTTTGGCAGAGAAGGAAGTTGGAGCCGTGGAATGTATCGACAGATGAAGGCTGTGTACGGTGCTCGTGCTGAACAGGTTCATCGTGTCATCACACGGGAAATGAATTTTTGAAATTTTTGAAACATATTCAGCGATCTTAAGAGCAGTTAAAATTAAAATTTAAAACAGTCTTGGTCGCAATCTTGTTAAGAAATTTTTTTATTGGAGTGAGCCACCGGTTCCGACTCTATGATTGAGTCACCTTCAGACTCTGGAGCGGTGGATGGACACAGCTAGACGAGTTCCCTCGACCCTCGACGCTCGTGTAACTGCTCAGTTACATGACTCTTTCATAGAGTCGAAACCGGTCACTCACTCCAATAAAAAAATATTTTAACAACACTGCGATCAAGACTGTTTTAAATTTTAATTTTAAGCACCGGAAATGATTGCGGAAATGAATGCTTTAGTCTTGGACAACCTCAGAATTACCGTGGACGAGATCCATCGGTTACTGGGTATTAGCATGGGCACCGGCCACGCCATAACGCATCAACACTTGAACTTTCGAAAAATCTGTGCACAGTGGGTTCCCCACCGACTGACCGCCGAACAGCGCAATACCCGAATGGCGCTGTCTTTGAGTCATCTGCATCGTTATCGTGAGGAGGAATACGGCCTTCTGTCGCGCATTTCCAGTGGTCACGAATCATGGTGTCTCAATTTTTAACCGGAAAGCAAGCGTCAGAGCAAGCAGTGGAAACATCCGACTTTACCATCTCCAAAGAAATCAAAGGCCGTGCACCACAGTTCTGGTAAGGTCATGATGTCCTTTTTGGGCACAAGGGCCCACTGCCTTTCGAGTTCCTGGAAAGGAGAACCAGCCACCACCAATGCGCAGCGTTAACAAACCACTCCACAGCACCTTAGACGAGCCATCAAGTCGAAACGCCGAGGCATGTTGTCCAATGGCGTTATCCTCCTGCACGATAATGTCTGCCTACACACGGCCAATGAGGTGAAGACGACACTGCAGCAGTTTCGGTGGGAAACGCTGGAACATCCACCCGTACAGTCCCGACTTTCCACCGTGTGACTTTCATGCGTTTGGACCTCTAAAAGAAGCTATTCGCGGACATCGACTCGAAACGGACGACGAAATGTGTGACTGCGTCTAGGCGTGGATTCGACGGCAGCCTACTAGGTTCTTCAAGGATGGAATCGACCGGCAAGTGTCGCAATGCGATAAATGTGCCAACAGTTTTGGTGACTATTTTTGAGTACCTGTACTGTGTATAACTACATTTTTGAGTTTAATAAAATGACCCGATGTCATTTGAATGCCTTTTTGTATCAGACTTTTGAGACATATATATGCTACAAAATGAAAATATTTTTCAAGAATAGATTTAAAATTCTTTTTAAGTATTATCTAAAAGGGTCGAGGGGGGGCGGCGGGGAGGGGGCCGTATTATCGAGGTTTTGCCCCGGTGTGGCAATATCGTAGACTCGATGCGGATGCAAGTACGTCTGTTAGTTATTGTTCAGTGCTGTCTGAGTAGAACGTTCTGACGCACAGTTTGCGAATTTCGAGAAGACAGAGCTGGAGGAGCAAGGCGTCTGCATTACATTCTGGGTGAAACTCAAGAAAACTCTTCCAGAGACACACCAAATGATGCAGGAAACCTACGGTGATGGGTGCTTGAGTCGTACTCGGTATTACGAATGGTTCACATGGTTTACAAAAGATGACCATTGTTCAGGACGTCCTTCGACGTCTACTGACGACGCTGATGTCAGAAACGTCAGCGAAATTATGTTTGCCACCCGAGGAGTCCGAGAGTTTGCAGAAGAATGTAACATTTCAGAAATCCGGACACAGCATCTTGGAATGCATAGTGTTGCCGCCAAATACGTCTGTCGGTTCATGAGTCGCCCACACATTCGTCCCTGTTGGTGCGTGACAATTGTAATAAAAACAAAATCACTGTGTTGTCTTTTTTATTTTATTTATTTATTTATTGTTCCGTGGGACGAAATTAAGGAGAAGTGTCCATGGTCATGGAACGACTCAATACATGAAATTATAACACGATAGTAGAAACAGATAAAATTAAATATAAGAAACATATTCAGGCGACAAGTCGTAAGTTTAAATAAAAAAATCATCAATGTAACAATGGAATTTGCTTAATTTTTCAGCTCTTCCAGGAGCTCCTCGACAGAATAGGAGCGAGCCATGAGGAAACTCTTAAAAGTGTTTGCGCTACTGCTAAGATTTTTGAGTTCTTGTGGTAGCTTATTGAAAATGGATGCAGCAGAATACTGCACTCCTTTCTGCACAAGAGTCAAGGAAGTGCATTCCACATGCAGATTTGATTTCTGCCTAGTATCAACTGACTGAAAGGTGCTAACTCTTGGTAATAAGCTAATATTGCTAACAACAAACTTGTTCTCCGTACTCTCAAGACCTGGACCAAGCGGACTTTTTTATATTTCAAAAGTTGAAAACCCAGCTGAAAGGAGGAAGATTCGCACCGACAGACGAGATAAAAGGATATTCGGAGATGGTGCTTCGAGAGATCCAGGAAGAGGCGTACCAAGACTGCTTCCGTAAGTGGAAACGGCGTTGGGAGCCGTATATCAATTGTGGAGGAGAGTATTTCGAAGGATACCGTGCACAATAAGTAAAAGGCAAGAATATATATATAAAAAAATGGGGACAAAATTTCGAGATCTTTGAACAGATCTCACGTGTATGAGGTTACGCGGACATTCGATGATCCCTCCTGGGTGCTTCTCTTTCTGTGTTAGGCCTTTCCACTCCGTCTACAGGCCACAAGTGGCCCATCGGGACCATCCGACCGCCGTGTCATCCTCGGAGGAGGATGCGGATAGGAGGGGCGTCGGGACAGCACACCGCTCTCCTGGTCGTTATGATGGTATTCTTGACCGAAGCCGCTACTATTCGGTCGAGTAGCTCCTCAATTGGCACCCCGAAAAATGGCAACAGCGCATGGCGGCCCGGATGGTCACCCATCCAAGTGCCGACCACGCCCGACAGCGCTTAACTTCGGTGTATCCACTGAGGCAAGGCCGTTGCCGTTAGGCCTTTCGACAAATATTTTTTCTATGTGGCTGCATCTACAGTTGGTTGATCTGTGTCGTTAAGGCAAGCAAGTCACGCCGCCTGGGCAAGGCCTATGGCCTGTCGGCTTTTGCTGCTGTACGGTACCGTGGTAACTGCTCGCAGGAGGTGGCAGTCTGTCGGCAGGTGAGGCCCGGAATGCCGCAGCGCGGCGCTGTCGTCGCGAGAGGTGGGGGCGGCGCCGGCTCCGGCTTCCGGCGGGCCTGCGGGCGTCGCGGCGCCGCGTGCCGCCCCCACCCCCACGACCCCGCACACAGGCGAGCCGCCTTTAATGCCCGTCTCGTGACTCGGCGGCGCAAAAAGCGGCGCCGCCGCCTCCACCTCCGCCGCCGCCGCCGCCGCCGCCGCCGCCTCGCCGGCTGTGCTCCTCCGTGGGGAAATTCCATTACAGGCGGCGCGCGGCGCCGGGCCTGATAAACAGGGGATCGCTTTAAGCGGCGTGCGACCGCGCCAGGGGGCTCTCACCTTAGTGTTCAAGTGTCCCCCCTCCCCCTCCATGTCCCCCCACCAACCACCTACACCATGTGAAGTGGCACGGGACGCGAGGGGAAAAATCGTGTTTTGCGAGGTACTGGCTGGCCTTGTCCTCTGAGTGGCAGATTGTGAAGCATGGCGATTGTGTAGAACGGACTATGTATGACAAATAGCAGGAGTGTCTTTGAAGCACAAATGCGGAACAGTTGCCCGTTATTAAATTTTTTACTAATTTGCTTTTTTATTCTAGTCTCTGATCACAATACGAATTCCTTACATGATGACCGGTTTCATTTTGTAATGACCATCCTCAGATCTAAAATAAATAAATATATACATCTAGTGAGCAGCCTTTTTTTTCCTTTAATTGAATTTCGATTCCCCCCGAAGGGGGCGGGCTGGCAGCAGCTTATTACGCTGCTCTGCAGCCTACAGACTTTTTAAAACGTAAGAAAGAAGATAAGAAACAATAAAAGCAGCTGATAAAACGGTGACTGAAATTGTAAAACGGCGGAAAATTGTGGAAAGTTAAAACACAAAGCAAAGAGGTGGCAAAGCTAATACAATACACAGGAAGCAGACAGCGAACTTAGTAGAGAGACAATTAAAAAACATGGCGACAGTCTGGTTTCTGTTCGCAAGAAATATAAAAATCACACCCAGCGGCAGTATGATGTTCGTTCGCAACACTTTGGAGAAGACACACAGCACTGAACACACACTGTAAACACTGTACTAAAATGTTGGCACAAAGATAACACACCATAGCCGACGCCAGATGGGGGCGGGGGGGGGGGGGATGGACCTCGGCAGATGGGGGGAAAACAAGGAGGGAGGAGAGGAAAAACGAAAGGGGGGAAACCAAAGGAGGGAGGGGACTTATAAGGAGGGGGAGGGGCAGGGCAGACGCGAGAGGGAATGGGAAAAGGCAAAGGAGGGAAATGCAAAAGGACTCGGGGGAGAGAAGGGGGCAGAGAGAGGGGAGGTGGGGAAAAAAGAGGATGGAAGGGGGGAGAGGGAGCCCAGGAAAATGACAGAGGATAGGAGGGGGAGTGAGGATCAGAGTTTATAGGAGGGATAAATGGAAAGAGAGAGGACAACATTCGGGAGGGGGAGTTGATGGAAGTCACCTTGGGAAAGGAGATGAAGGGTGCAGAAGTGGAGGGTAGGAGGGACACGAAAGTGAAGGCATGGCAGGGGGCGGGGATGGGAGAGGAGAGGAGCAACCAGGGGTGAGGGGGATCAAGGCGGCGGGAGGTGTAGAGTATGCGGATATGTTCGAGGAACAGGGGCAGATGGGGGAAAGGAATGAGGCCATAGAGGATCCGAGTGGGGCACGGGAGGCGTACACGGAAGGCGAGGTGGAGTGCATGGCGCTCCAGGATCTGGAGGGGGGGCGGTCTAGTGAGCAGTATGTCTTTTAACATAAAACAGCAATATGTGTCACAATATACTGTCACGCAACCAGGGAAATGTACAGATAAAATATGGTATAACGTATCTTTTTTACACCATGTCCTAAAGTGATAGGGCCATAATGGTATCGTCAAAACATATAAATATAATCAGCACAGCGTCGTCACATACACTCCTGGAAATTGAAATAAGAACACCGTGAATTCATTGTCCCAGGAAGGGGAAACTTTATTGACACATTCCTGGGGTCAGATACATCACATGATCACACTGACAGAACCACAGGCACATAGACACAGGCAACAGAGCATGCACAATGTCGGCACTAGTACAGTGTACATCCACCTTTCGCAGCAATGCAGGCTGCTATTCTCCCATGGAGACGATCGTAGAGATGCTGGATGTAGTCCTGTGGAACGGCTTGCCATGCCATTTCCACCTGGCGCCTCAGTTGGACCAGCGTTCGTGCTGTACGTGCAGACCGCGTGAGACGACGCTTCATCCAGTCCCAAACATGCTCAATGGGGGACAGATCCGGAGATGTTGCTGGCCAGGGTAGTTGACTTACACCTTCTAGAGCACGTTGGGTGGCACGGGATACATGCGGACGTGCATTGTCCTGTTGGAACAGCAAGTTCCCTTGCCGGTCTAGGAATGGTAGAACGATAGGTTCGATGACGGTTTGGATGTACCGTGCACTATTCAGTGTCCCCTCGACGATCACCAGTCGTGTACGGCCAGTGTAGGAGATCGCTCCCCACACCATGATGCCGGGTGTTGGCCCTGTGTGCCTCGGTCGTATGCAGTCCTGATTGTGGCGCTCACCTGCACGGCGCCAAACACACATACGACCATCATTGGCACTAAGACAGAAGCGACTCTCATCGCTGAAGACGACACGTCTCCATTCGTCCCTCCATTCACGCCTGTCGCGACACCACTGGAGGCGGGCTGCACGATGTTGGGGCGTGAGCGGAAGACGGCCTAACGGTGTGCGGGACCGTAGCCCAGCTTCATGGAGACGGTTGCGAATGGTCCTCGCCGATACCCCAGGAGCAACAGTGTCCCTAATTTGCTGGGAAGTGGCGGTGCGGTCCCCTACGGCACTGCGTAGGATCCTACGGTCTTGGCGTGCATCCGTGCGTCGCTGCGGTCCGGTCCCAGGTCGACGGGCACGTGCACCTTCCGCCGACCACTGGCGACAACATCGATGTACTGTGGAGACCTCACGCCCCACATGTTGAGCAATTCGGCGGTACGTCCACCCGGCCTCCTGCATGCCCACTATACGCCCTCGCTCAAAGTCCGTCAACTGCACATACGGTTCACGTCCACGCTGTCGCGGCATGCTACCAGTGTTAAAGACTGCGATGGAGCTCCGTATGCCACGGCAAACTGGCTGACACTGACGGCGGCGGTGCACAAATGCTGCGCAGCTAGCGCCATTCGACGGCCAACACCGCGGTTCCTGGTGTGTCCGCTGTGCCGTGCGTGTGATCATTGCTTGTACAGCCCTCTCGCAGTGTCCGGAGCAAGTATGGTGGGTCTGACACACCGGTGTCAATGTGTTCTTTTTTCCATTTCCAGGAGTGTAGATTTAAGATATGGTGTAGAATAGGCCACATTGTCCACATACTGATTATTGCCAACTGGCTACTGAAGTACAGTAGCATCCAGAAACCTGTTTGCCTACACCCTACATAGATGTCGCTACTGTGGGCTTGCTTATATGTAGTCATCATTTACTCAGAAACGTAATCTGATAAAAACACATTAGATAAAATGCATGTAGCAGACTTATTAAAATTGATGGCTATCATAGAAACCAATTGTGATACATTAAAAGATGAATGCAGTTACCCATGTAAAATTATTAAAAGGAAATATATGAAGAGTATAGGTCCGACCCTTTTTTATGGTGAATTTACGGTCAACAATTAATATAGCGTAATACATTACCTGTGGCAACCTATAAATTGCTTATGAAAGATAAAATGTCTATATGACAGCTGAGAAAGAGACAGATCAATGAACAGCGCCCTCTGTTGGGTCGGCCGCTAGATTCTTGTGTAGGCGCCCATCGATCGTAAGAACTTAACCAATAGAGGGCTTTACATACATCGTGACATGTCTCCCACAGAAAACGTTTAAACAACATATAAGCATTCAATAAATAAAATTATGTAGTACTAATTTACACAAGCTCCTACTATACTTTCTTAGACAATTGCGATGATTACAAATCGACTAGCCGCATCTTTATAATCCTAGAAAACGAGAGAACCCACCTTCCCAGTTGCAGGACAGTTATCGTCCCACATTTCGTTATGTAAGAAATTAACTAAGATGACGGAAAACTGATTTCAAAAACTTCGTCTTTTTGTACGTGCTGGGGTTTGTCCGGAACCATCGCTACGTTGAGAGGTGTCTTTTTTTTCTCGTCAGTCTTATGACTGGTCTGGTGTGGCCCGCTACGAGTTCCCCTTTTGTGCCAACTTCTACGTCACAGTGTAGGACTTTGAACGAACGTCCTCATTTATTTATTGGACACATTGCCCTACAGTTTTTACCCCTTACGGCTTCCTTCAGTACCGTTTCTATTTCCTGATGTTTTAACACATGTCACAACAACTTCTCTCTTCTTCTTGTCACCATTTTCCCCACATTCGTTTATTCGTTTCTGTGCTGATACTGCGAAAATGCTACTCATTTCCTGCCTTACTGGTCCACTTAATTTTCAACATCCTTCTGTATCACTACATCTCAACAGCTTCTACTCAGTTTTCGATTTCTCACTATCCATGATTCAGTTCCATACAGTGTTGAGTTCGAAATGTACACCCTCACAAATTTATTCCTCAAACAAATGTCAATGTTCGATAATGATATATGTGTTTTTGGTGAGTGGTATCTTCTTTTCAGATTGAATTTGCGTTCTGCAGCTTATGCGCTGATTTGGAACTTCCTGGCAGATTGAAACTGTCGCAGTACGTGAAGTCGTGTTTGACAGTCAGATGCGTGGAACTGGGCATGTATGGCAAGAAGCTGTTGTTAGGAGCGTTTGAGGAGTGAAAGCAGAAGAGATCACCTGTATTAAACTTTTTATTATTATCTCTTCAAAAGGAATGTTTACAAACCCATAGGCTAATTCGTCATTGGCCGGCAGCGGTGACCAAGGGGTTCTAGGCGCGCTTCAGTCCGGAACCGCGCGACTACTCCGGTCGCAGGTTCGAATCCTGCCTCGGGCATGGATGTGTGTGATGTCCTTAGGTTAGTTAGCTTTAAGTAGTTCTACGTTCTAGGGGACTTATGACCTCAGCTGTTGAGACCCATAGTGCTCAGAGCCATTTGAACCATTTTGAACGGAAGAGGATTGATTTCAAAACCGTTGACTTCCGTGAACACGCCAGGACACGTGTGCTACGTCTGTTACGTGAAGTGGTCTTCTGACGGTTTCAGCTAAAAATATGTGGCATGAGACCTCGTAATAAATGCTCCTCCACTGGCACCGGATCTATATTTTTGGGGTGTTTTTTTTTTTCAGGACTGGTTTGATGCTGTCGATCTAGAATTCCTCCTCTGTGCCAAACTCGTCTCCGTAGAACATCATTTGCGTCCCACGTCTTCAATTAAGCTTTGTTGCTTATGTGACAAACTCGGTATTCCCTTACAGTCGTTACTATCTGCAGCTTCTTCCGTAGACCAACTGACAAAAAAAAGTGAAGCACCCAAAAGACATGGTCAGTTGTAAATTTAGCTACGCACACGTACGAACTACCAGCGCGTCTGTAGATGAATAGAAACGTAATTCTCTGTGTCATGTAGAACGATTACCATAGTGCATTAGTGCTGTGGCGTTTAGTGTTATTACCAGGCCTCGTGTGCAAAATAAGGGGAGTCAACAGCGTCATACGTTGACAGATCACTTGAAGGACAAGCACATGCCACTTACTCTTGTTAGAAAATCGTTATCGGCATCTGATACAATTGAAAGTGGCTGAATGATTTTATCTTGGAACTCTTACATTTGGTCCGTGTTTGCATAGATAAACGGTAATAGCAGAAAGTGTGTCCGCCTTGATGCAAAACACCTTGTCAGTCGTTTATTTCCTTCTTAAAAAACGGCAACGGGAAAAAGAGCAGAGAATATATGCCGCAAACAGCGCCAATAATTGCTTAAAACATGCTGTAACATACAATAAATAAGGTAGTATGAAAGTATCGATAGGAAACTATATTTCAAAAAACGAATAGTAAAAATGCAATAATGTTTTACTGTGTTTGTATAACCATGCTATTTTTCTGCATGTTTTAGATTAAGGAAAACCCACTGATGATGCTGATATTTGTCACCGAAACTAGTTTGAGATAATAAAGAAATAAACGAATAATATGGTGTTTTGCATCAAGGCGGACTCGATATCTGATATTACTGTTTGAAAGTGACTCGTTATGGGTATTCACTTGGCCGGCTGATCAAATTAGTCAGTGCCCAGATTTACGGCGCATTCTGGTGTGACAGTGGCGCAGTGTTGGACTGCATGCGATCGTGAGGGCAGACAAACTCGTCGTCCTCCATTTCTGGTCGACCACGTGTGACCACCACAGGAGAGGGTCGCCATACGGTGCACCAAGCACATCGTATCTCCTCCACATCTACGGCTCCCAACCGAGAACAAATAATGAACTTGTGACATCCTGCACCAGTGGTTGGAGACTGGAGGCTGCCGGACTAAGAAATCACCATCCCATCCGTAGGCTGCCACTAACACCATAACACAAACGGCTGCGTCTGGAGTGGTGCCCCGACTGGAAACCATGGATTTGCTGATGAATGGCGTCCTAGTGTCTTCACCTATGAATAGAAGTTCTGAACTACACCAGATGATGGTTGTCGGTGATTACGGCTGCGACCTTGGGAGAGGTCTCATTCTTCCTGTCTTTTGGTGATTGCGACAGTGTCACTCCTCGTGTTATCGTTTGGACAGCCATCAGATATGACTTCAGGTTAGACTAGTAGTGGCTGTTGGGACTCTGACAGCACAGCAGAAAGTGATGGGCATCCTGTTTCACGTATTACGTCTCGTGAGACAATACCGTAGTGGCATTTTTCAACAGGACAAACACACATGTCACGTGTCTCAACGAATAGCCAGCGTGATGTTGATGTAGTCGCGTGGCAAGAATATGCCCCTGATGGAACATGTTTCAGACCAGCTCAGGTGACAGCTCCGTTCCAATGCTGGTATCCAGGAGATCAAGGACCAGCCACAACAGATGAGGTTCGGCTTTTCTCAGGGGAGGATGCAACGACTTTATTACACCCTTCCCAACCAAATCAGTACCTGCATCGAGGCCAGAGGGGGTGCCACGTCATACTTATAAGGGGGCTCATTCTGCCAAACCGTTTCAAAATTTGACTGGATTTTCTAATAACTGAAAGAACATCACACACCCTCTCAACCCTTGATGTTCCATTTCGTTTCCTCCTCCCTTCTGGGAGATTTACATTTTTGTCGGTCAGTATAAATTGAGTGCCAAATTGGAGGAACAAAGTAAGAACAGGTGGACGGTTTCAAGTACTTAGGATGCATATTCTCACAGGATGGCAACATAGTGAAAGAACTGGAAGCGAGGTGTAGCAAAGCTAATGCAGTGAGCGCTCAGCTACGATCTACTCTCTTCTGCAAGAAGGAAGTCAGTACCAAGACTTAGTTATCTGTGCACCGTTCAATCTTTCGACCAACTTTGTTGTATGGGAGCGAAAGCTGGATGGATTCAGGTTACCTTATCAACAAGGTTGAGGTTACGGATATGAAAGTAGCTAGGATGATTGCAGGTACTAGTAGATGGGAACAATAGCAGGAGGGTGTCCACAATGAGGAAATCAAAGAAAAACTGGGAATGAACTCTATAGATGTAGCAGTCAGGGCGAACAGGCTTAGATGGTGGGGTCATGTTACACGCATGGGAGATGCAAGGTTACCCAAGAGACTCATGGATTCAGCAGTAGAGGGTAGGAGGAGTCGGGGCAGACCGAGGAGAAGGTACCTGGATTCGGTTAAGAATGATTTTGAAGTAATAGGTTTAACATCAGAAGAGGCACCAATGTTAGCACTGAATAGGGGATCATGGAGGAACTGTATAAGGGGGGCTATGCTCCAGACTGAACGCTGAAAGGCATAATCAGTCTTAAATGATGATGATGATGATGATGATGATGATGAATATAAATTATTTCCTGATGTCTTAAAATATGTTGTAACATCATGTCCCTTCATGCTGTCAGTTTATCACACATCCTTTCCCTGTTGATTCTATGAAGATCCTCCTCATTTCATGTCTCATCTAAACTAAAAACTAAACTCTGTCCGAACATGCACCGGAAGGCCAGACGGTCCCGGCTTACCGCCATGTCTTCCTCAGCCGACAGACGTCACTGGTTTTGGGCATGGAGGGGCACGTGGTCAGCACACCGCACTCACGGCCGCTGTCAGTTTTCGTGGCCAGAGACGCTACGTCTCAATGAAGTAGCTCCTCAACAGCTCTCACAAGCAGAGTGCCAGCTCGCCTGTCGGCAGTGCTTGGCCCAAGCCGAACAGTCATCCATACAAGTGGCACCCAAGCCCGACAGCGCTTAACTTCCGTCATCTTACGGGAACCGGTATTACCGCTGCGGCAAGGCCGTTGCTTTTATCTTATCAGTCCACCTAATTTTCATTGTCCATCTGTGGATGCACATATCGAACACTTCGATTCGTTTTTCGATTTTCACACAGTTTATGATTGTCTTCCATTCAATGCTGAGCTGTAAACGTACAGGACATTCACGGAAATTTTTCCACAAACGAAGGCCCATTTTCGATAACAACCGAGACAATCAGGTAAATAATGTCTTCTACGTCTACGTCTACATTCATACTGCGAAAGTCACCTGACGGTGTGTGGAAGAGGGTACCTTGAGTACCTCTATCGGTTCTCCCTTCTATTCCAGTCTCGTATTGTTCGTTAAAGGAACATTGTCGGTATGCCTCTGTGTGGGCTCTAATCTCCCTCATTTTATCCTCATGGTCTCTTCGCGAGGTATACGTTCGAAGGAGCAATATACTGCTTGACCCCTCGGTGAAGGTATGTTCTCGAAACTTCAACTAAAGCCCGTACCGAGGTACTGAGCGTCTCTCTTGCAGAGTCTTCCACTGGACTTTACCTATCATCTCCGTAACGCTTTCGCGATTACTAAATGATCCTTTTCCTGTGTGACAAATGCAAAGGTTTCTCGCTCCACTGTTGTCCACAATTTTGTTTCCAGGGTAGCAGAACTCTGTCACTTCATCTAGTTCGTGCTCCACTGTTTTTATGTGTCACCTGTCTTATTTGTGCTGTTCTTCATTACATTCGTCTTTCCTTGGCTTGCTCTCTACGAACATTTCGCGCTCATTAACCTTTACTCCATTCAACACGGGTTTGCAACTACTGCCTTTCCTTTTCCTAACACATGTAATGTAGGTTGTATTACTGCCATCAAGTGGGTTGGTGTCGTTATTTAAATGTCGATATGTGGTTTCTGCCCTTTGTTTCTGTGTATACATATCCAGTGTCAGTAAATAAATCTTTAGGCACCTACACTACAGCCCCCCTGTGATTCGAATACGAGGTCTAGATTGTCTTTCAATCAACTTCTGCGCCGATGATTAGAGGAATCTGATAACCGCTCTTTGCTTTTAGCAATAAGTGCACTATCACACCAGAGGTAAACGATTTTACGAAAGCTCAGCTCCACAACCACCAACTGAATGGTGACCTGTGGGTTACACAATTTATATATTTCAACTAGTAACATGGAGTTGCGCCTTTCATCTCATAGATCCAATCAAACGTGTTTTCACAGCTTCATTGATTGGGTTAAACAGTGAGACGAATCCAGTGATGTGTAACAGTAAGGTCTTTGAAGGTCACCGAAGGTCACGAAGGTGGCATGAACGTCCATTTACGGAAGGTGTTGGAAGTGATGAACATTGGTATCAATGCAGTGCTGCATTCTTCTTATCATGGATTGACTGGTATTACTTATCACATCGGCACTTAACGAAACACATGCTCTGACAGTTCTCCCTCGCCAATATTCAGGTGTAGTTGGGACCTCCGTCCAAACAGGCTGGGAGGGACCAACGGTATCGACCGACCGCCGTATCATCCTCAGCTGTTTGGCGTCACTGGATGCGGATGTGGAGGGGAACGCAGTCAGCACACTGGTATCCCGGCCCTTGTCAGCTTTCGTGACTACAGCTGCCACTTCTCAATCGAGTACCTACACAATTGGCCTCACAAGAGTTGAGTCTACCCCACTTACCAACAGAGCTCGGCAGACCCAGATGGACACCCATCCGAGTATTAGCCAAGTTCACCAGCGCTTAACTTCACTGGTCTGAAGGGAACAGGTGTTACCACTGCGGCAAGGACGTTGGCCGTGGAAATAAATTGAAGAATAACAGACCCTGCGTTCTCACTGAAAGCCTTAATTGAAAATTTCTTAGGGAAACAGCTTGAGGTGATACAGTCAGTTATTACGGCGTACACTTAAATAGAATTTCTGGCTGATCGAATTCTGCGACGCGACGTGTCATTGTTCTGTGGAACCACTGAAGCAATTCTTGCACTTCAGCGTCGATGTGTATAAAGTTTTGTAAGCTATGTCTTGTGCCTAGGCAGACTAAATGAGCCTGCTGTACGTAACAAGACAGAAGGAATTTATTTTCCTTTAAGAAGAACATCAAACAAATACGAAGAAATATTCGTATGGGGTGTGGTCCCGCCAATTAACACAGCTACATGAATGATACTGTTTTCCAAAATGTGCGAAGAAAGAATACAGCCCTTATTTATAGCCATGGGAAATCAGCTCACGTCATTGGCGTTTATATAGTGACGTGTGAAGCACTGAAGAGAGGAACGCATATAAATTAGCTGTAATATGCCGAGTAAGAGAGTATGCACCTAGTGGGGCACGTTATCACAGCTAAAATCGGGACGCAGCGCCTCTCATCTGAGGCCATGTGTGTTTTGTATCCCGCCTGGAAGGCGGCGGGTGGGTCTGCTCCTGTAAACTGAGGAGTAGGCCGAATGTAGGAAACTAGGAGGAGCAGGTGAGGTAGAACTCTAGGTACTGCAAATAAAGTAAAAGTGGTTTTACTGTACCTCAACAGAATAATAAACGTGAATAAGTAACTGAGGAGCACGTAGGTGTGAAGCTGGATTAATCAAAGCTAACAGAAGTTACACAGGTAAAATCTGTAGTGGCTCGCCCACTATGAAACAGAAACAATGTTCCTTGGTCGTCTACTCGGAATCAAATGGGCAGAATGCGGAGCGGCGCTCGTAGAGCTGCACAGCGCCGGCTAGAGGGCGCTGTCGTCGGTGTGGATCGTCCGCTCTCGTAGTGCCAACCTAGGAACTTGTACCTACGCCGTCGCATCGTAGTGTGTGTTCCGTTGGGTTCATATCACGGATATATTGCACCAAAGACAACAACTTTAGTAGACTATAACGCTTCTCAAACCAGTGCATCACGAATCTGATATTTTGACATGGACAGTTATCCTGCTGGAAAATGGCTACACCAACGGGGAGGATATCGGGAACGAGGAAATGCAGGTAGTCCACAATATTGTTTACGTAGCCCATGCCTGTCATGGTGCCTTCGATTACTACCACAGGTCCTGTGAAAGCCCAGGTGAATGTTCCTCACAGCATAATACGACCTCCTCTGGCCGGCATCCATAGCGTGGTGCAAGTTTCGAGCAGTCTTTCACCTGGATGACAGCATATCTGGAAACGACCGCTGACGTGGTGTAACGAGAAAAGCGATTCATGCGATAAGGTGCTACGTTGCCGTTCAGCTGCAGTGCATCTCAACTGTCCAGTGGCCACTGCAGTCATAACTGACGACTTTGTTGTATTAACATGGCAACATGAGGGGGTCATCTGCTGCGTGGAACCCTCTGTTCTACAACATGCACTGAAAGGGGGGCTCTGGAACACTTGCACCTACACTAGCACTGTACTCTGGCGAAATAACTGGCACCAATGGACGCATATCCCACTTTACAGAGCGAGCATGCCTCCGATCTCCAAGTTTTCTGATGAAACATGGACGTCCAAACTCTTGCCTTCTACTTGTAGTTTCACCGTCATCCAGATACATTGCATAGATACTGTAAGTAGGCTGTTAAAGTTTTTATGTTGGTAACGCCACGTAGCGCTCTGTATGAAAATCACTGACTGTGCTGTGTGCAGTCTGTGGCTGGTTGGACTCATTGTTGGAATATCTGTTATTGTAGTGTTGGGCTGTTGGATGTGAATAGCACGTAGCGTTGCGCAGTTGGAGGTGAGCCGCCAGCAGTGGTGGATGTGGGGAGAGAAATGGCGGAGTTTTGAGAGCGATGATCTGGACGTGTGTCCTCCAGGAAAAGGAAATTTGTAAGACTGCATGTCATGAACTGATATATATATTATGACTTTTGAACACTATTAAGGTAAAAACATTGTTAGTTCTCTATCAAAATCTTTCATTTACTAACTATGCCTATCAGTAGTTAGGGTCTTCAGTAGTTAGAAGCTTTTATTTAGGTGGCAGTATTGGCACTCGCTGTGTTGCAGTAGTTCGAGTAACGAAGATTTTTGTGAGGTAAGTGATTCATGAAAGGAAAAGGTTATTGTTAGTCGGGGCTATTATTTTGTACGGATTATTGAAAGTCAGACTGCGTTGCGCTAAAATATTGTGTGTCAGTTTAGTGGCGAGCAGAATAAGTTCAAGTGGTTCAAATGGCTCTGAGTACTATGGGACTTAACTTCTATGGTCATCAGTCCCCTAGAACTTAGAACTACTTAAACCTAACTAACCTAAAGACATCACACACATACATGCCCGAGGCAGGATTAGAACCTGCGACTGTAGCGGTCACGCGGTTCCAGACTGAAGCGCCTAGAACCGCACGGCCACACCGGCTGGCCGCAGAATAAGAAAAGAGAAATCTGTCTGAGTACGTTGAGTTTCGCTCAGCTGTTTGTAAATCAAATAAAATAGAATTTTACGTGCACAGTCATGTTTAATTTTATCTAAGGGGACGTTTCAATATGCCAGAAGCACGTGAACAGTCGACCACCTACACCGTTTCCTAGCAGCTCGTTCCCAGAGAATGGGCCGTAACAGTCTCCCAAATTGTCAATGTCAGATACGCCTGTGGATTTCCCTATTTACGGTCCATATTGTTGCTACAATGAGTCCACATTCGTCTCTGCTCCGCTTATATACTTTTCGAGCCCCATCAGTTGGCCACAAGAGCGTGGCTTTACATCTAGCAGTGGGCAGTGGTCATAATGTGTCAGCTTGACAGGTTACAACACTTTGATGGAAGGCAGTGATAAGCCACCTCCATTATGAATACTACCATGATAATGGTGTGTGGTTAAGACATTGGCCTATGCTCATTGCTTGGGTGTAACTTTGTCGTCAACAACATACAGGTTGTAATGGCTGTAAGCACTTTGGTGACTGAAGACAGTGTACTGAACAACTTTATATCAGTAATTACGTCATTTTCAAACTAATAACTATAGCTATTAAAAGCTGTACGGTTTTAGGTTGGGTAGTATCCCCTGGGCAGTAGATCAGGTGTTGAAATGTGAACGCGTTGACACAAAACGGTCAATCTATACTGGCAAGCGTAGTCCACTTAGTGGTACAGTACGACTGCGCAGAAAACATCAGGTCATAGAGTTTATAACGATGTAGTGGGAAGACTGTTTGACCCAGAGAAAGGCAATCAACATAGTGATGTGTGTACATGTCAAGGTACCACATATAAAAATATCTACACTTAACCCCGGTACACCATGCATATAAAGTGGGCAAAGCGAAACTGGCCCGGAAAGTATTTGCAACAAGATTGACACAGAACTGACACCTGTTAATAAATCACAGAAGATGCTGAAAAAGGCCACCATTGGCATAGATGTAGCCCTGTGCTCGATTTACCAAACTCTGAGACATGCATTGCAGCTATTCATGAGGGTTATCAGCAATAGAGTTTTCAGTATTCTGCTGTAATGCTTCCAGTGTGCGACGATTATTTGAGTAAATTTGACACCTTAATCTGTGTAAAAATTGCAAGCAAAGAGAACAGGCAGTCGAGGTGACCATGAAAGTGTACTATCTCTGTCGACTGTTCTCATCTCAACGAACACCTCATGCACTCGTGACAAGAATGTCAAGGTGATGTGAGCTGTTGCTCCATCCTGCTGAAATTATACGTACAGTCGGTCATTTTCTGTCAGTTGACCCACATATGAATTAATTAGTTTCCGGATGGATTAACAGTTTGGTGAAAGAGATATCCTACAATGGGGACACCAGACGTTGTCCACGAAGCACCAAGACTGAGATAATGCAAGGCTCTTCGAAGTACTGGTGGAGTTTATCTGATACACAATGGCTCATGTCCTGTGGCTTCACATACCCTCATACGCTGAACCAGGCCTCACCTGAAGAGTGAAATGATAGTTAAATCAAGACCATAAGCTGTCGACAGGCGTTGATATACATCAACGGGGACATGTTGAAAATGTATGCCCCGACCGGGACTCGAGCCCGGGACCTCCTGCTTACATGGCAGACGCTCTAACCATCTGAGCCACCGACCTGTCCGACATGTCCGAAAGAACAGACAGCATCTTCATATCATCTGAAGAAGTCCTGATTCCACTTCACTCAGAAACCACTGATAGACTTCAACACGTGGAAGTCCGTCTGGACGCTCAAACCCATGCATAACAGAAAAACTGTAATGATACATATGCAGGTCCTTGTTACGTAATTTTGAAGAAGCCTTGGTTATCGAGACCGCATGGGCAGTATTAGCGATATGTGTCGAATGCTTCACTGCTGTGGGGGCGAATTTGAATATTCTGTTCTGGTTTGCCAACATATAACGATGTAAATACTAATGATAGAATCTGCTTTGATATCTAGCGAAAGTACACATTCGTCGCGGAAATTATTTCCTCGAATATGTACGGTGGAAAAGTGCTTAGAGTTTCGTTGGAAATACACCTTGTAGGCAAACACAGTACAAAAATATTTCGTCCAATTTGATGAGCAGATATGCGTTAAACTTTACAAGAAAACTGGTGATGTCGAGTTCCCCTTCGAGATATATTGCCCAAAATGTAGAAAAAAGACGTCAATAAAGAAGAATACTTGATCTGACATGTCAAAATTGAGCATTGTAAACAGAATTGTTATCGTTTCCTGCTGAATTAGAAGTTACACATCAGAAGCCACTGCTTTTGAAAGTGAACTATTTGTCAAGACTGTGTGTGACTGTTACGGATTCTTTCACGAAGTATGTCAGTGAGACAAAAGAAAATGTCGCCTTCGGTGATCGCAAAAAAAAACGTAGAAAATAACGAGTCGCACCTCGCTACGTTTCCTGAAAAAGGAACTGGGAAAAATTTGGGCCTTTGGTGGCACTGAGAGAGAGAGTCGAAGAAGTGTTTTATCCTCCATACGTACTATCGGCATAAGGCAACTATAGTGTCTCCGATAAACCATTTTATTTTACTGGGTACGAGAGTCCTAACAGATGGGTGGAATACGTATCGCAGTTTGCGAAAAGAGGGTATCGGCCATGATTTCGTAAACTACTCTGTAGTAGAGTTCGTTTCATCCGACTATCCATCTGTCCACACGCAACACATTGAGCGTTTATGGAAATCCTCAAGGTCATCTGTGAAGAGAGAAGGTCGTCCGGTACGAAAGATATGAACAGTGGGTATTCCAGTACTTATATTTTCATAACATCCGTATGTCAGGGAAATAACTTGCATGTGAAACTCTGCCCATGTATCGCAAAGATATTGCCCGATGACCGAAACAAAAAATGCTGCAGGTTACCTATACCACGTGTGGCATGGTCCACGGTACGGATGTCGCTTACGAGTGAAGAAAAATTACTCCTTTTCTTCACTACAACTACTGTAACATAAACGAGTAATATAATGCTTCTATTGATCATTTCCTTTAGTTCATAATGCATTTGTTTTCGTCGTCTGTGTTGGCAACCGTTCGACAAGGAGGCATTTGATATATCTCTCGTAGTGCTCACGCGACTTCGATATCCAAGGCTATTTCCAAATTGCCCCTTTTTGATACTGTTTCGACAGGACGATCTCTTAATTCCTACTAGCGCAAATAAACGTCGTTGAGATTTCTCCGGACTTTGCTCCATGTTTTCTAGTGTTGGAACTCTTTGATATTAGTTACGGATGCCATTCGCTAAAGTAACCGTTTCACCGTTTCGCGCCATTTTATTACTAAATTTTTCATTGCAGTCTTTGCTAGAGATTTTGACAAAACACATCCGGTCCAAATTCTTGCGCAAACAACAAGTCGTCCACGAATTTTTCTTCGCATAATACACGATGGTGAAGACGGCCTGTTTTAACGCACCATTTTCTGCGTCATTCAACCGGTTTCTAAATACGTCTGTTCTTCTCACTCACTCTAACGCAAAGGCACAGCGAAGTGCTCGGTAATAAGAATGCTGGAGATGCGCATTTTCATACACGTGACAGCAACCGGCTCGAGCATGGAAACTAGCGTTTCCAGCATTTTCTGTGACGAACAGTTCTTCATTTTATTAACGAGGGTCCGTCCCGTGTAATTCTTACAAATATTTTCCGAGCCAGATTTATTTTACCCATTCAGTACATGAATACGTACCTGGATATCACTCGTCGATACCTGTGAATGTCGGCCACAGTCATACAGCGGTTAGCAGTACGGTTTCTACGTCCATACGCACTCTTTAAGTCCCATTTATAGCACACCACAGCTTCCTTGTCTGATGTCATACACAAGTATTTCCATGGAAACGCAAGCTCTCAGACTTATTGTCAACTTAAATAACAGATGGGTCAAAAACAAAATACTGATCGGTCATGTGTAACAGAGCCTTTTTTCCCGATATCAGAATGGTCATACCCCGTCCTCAAAATAAACACTAGTTTTTACCGCAGGTGCAGTGGCGGTCATGTAACATTTCTAGTTGGTCGGGTAGCTTGGACTGAACGGGATCCTGTTCATATCTGACCCGTGAAGCGTGCTGTCGGCTCTCAACATCGCAACGAAAAGGAGGAATAGCAGCCTCCAGCTTATGAATTCTCTGGGGCTCCAGCGCCCCACAGCGTCCATGGAGATGAAAGGGGAAACCTTCTCGCAAGTGACGCGAAGCATAAAGGGCGCATTCTTACCGCCGTTTTCAGTCCATTCGATCGCATTTCTGAAGTTAAATCGATTTCACGTCACGCCTGGAAAGAAGTAACAGAAGAATCACGGGTCAGCTCTAATGTGTGCAACTTTCTCTACGCCAGGAAATTGTGATTAACGACTTTACACGTCGTAGACTTTACCTAATGTACATTATGTAACGTTCCCTGGCAAACTCACGTTATTAAAAAAAAAAAAAGAGTTTATTTGTACCATATACGCCGCTCTGGGCAAGTTGTATATATCGTAATTATTGAACAAAAATATTACTGAATGTGGTGTAAAAGACATTTGTTATTCTCCTTATATTTTTTGTTGTAATATTTGTCTGTATTTAGGATAGGAATTTTTTCTGTATTTATTATGTGATTGTAAAATGTGTCAGTATTTGCGATAGCAGAGATATGTTGCCAGAAGAGAATAATATCGTCAATTTGCAAAGAAATGTTAATAGTCAGCAATACTATTTAAGCACAATGCATTATGTATTCTTTGGTCTTCTCTGTTCAGAAGTCATTGCGGTAGGACACTGTGAAAGAGTTTTTTACGGATGGGTAGACTTCTTTTGTCTCTGTCTGGACTTAGCCGCCATTAGACGATGCGTTACGAATTAATGTGAGTTGTATTGTTGTTTGATCTAAATATATTAGAGTTTATCAAAAGTGTGAATTATTTATGTAAATTAGCTTGCCCACGTCATCTATAAAATTTCTTTAAGAATTTTTCAGCATTTTTTTAGCGGTGTTGCTGGGCTGTGCAGCGACCAGCAATAGCAAACCCGTAAATCGGGAACAGATGCATAAAAATCAATGGTGAATTAAGAAATTGTTTTTCTTTTTCAGTGATCCTGTGGCTGATAAAATTTGAATTAATTATATGTTTGTGCATTCGTAGGCGGATAGCTAATGTTAGTTAACATTGAAATTTAAACAGTTTGGTTCTTTCAAAATATCTTAAATGTGTAATGAAGTAGGTTTGATCAGTGATAAATGTCGGCTTGGCAATAATTAAAACATTTTCTGCTAATAGAGGTAATCTTGTGTTCTATGGCTAGTGCCGGGATAAAATTCAGTAAAAATATTTAACAAAAAATCCACTGCATCAGGAAAGTGTATGCCAAGACCGAATGATTTAAAGGACCCAATTCTCAACCTAATATTCTTAACCAGTTCATATGAGTTCACGTAAATATTATTTTGTTCTTTAAATGTACGTAATAATTAAGTAAGTAAAAATTTTTTATTACCACACGAAAATAAGAGAGTGGTTCTACAACAAAGTTCGCACGAAAGAAAATTAACTTAAAAACAACAGATAAATTTTATTATTCTTCTTTAACGAAATTTCAAATCAATCCCATTCATTACGACCGATTTCGTTAAATTGGCGCCCAACGTGGGGCTCGAATATGCAGTGGCCACTAAATACCCGTGAGATAACTAGGGAATTAATATAGTCGAACTTTGTTGCAGAACATTTAATAATTTTTCTTTGTATTGTATGTATTGCATAACCAATATTGTGTGGTAATACCTGTGTATGATTTTTTGCATGAGAACACTATGTACCCAGAGGCAAGCTGAAGAAGAGAGCTCAATATTTCGAAAAATTAATTACCTACCACAATATCAGGGGGCAGCTGCACCCAAGATAGATCACCAAAAGGTAAAGCTACAGTGTAGTTGTCCTGTGGGTAGTAAAGTAGCCTCAGTGCAGTGTTCTCGGATCATTAGTGGTGTGCTTGTTGTTAGTAAATTGTTTTAAAATAACAGGACATTTAGGTAGTTAGTCATTGTAGTATATAGTAAGTGTGTATTAGTTAATGTCCATTTCTTGTGTGATTATGTCAGTGAAACCTGAGTGTTAGGATATTTAGTTCAGATTTTATTTCTTTTGTTTACTATGGTTAGATTGCGTAGTCAGAAAGATATCAACATGGATAATGAGCAACAGTCAGTAAGTAGTGATACCGAGTTGGAAAGTGGGACACAAAGTAATGCTAGTGACGTAGTTCAGGAAGTACAATGTGAGAATCTGGGGGCAGAAGGACAAGAAATGTTGCCATTGCCACCCAGTGATTCAGTTGATAGCGGAAATACTGTGCCATCCGCAAGCACTGGACACGGACCAGAGAGTGGTGAGGTGTCAGAAGTGCAATCATTAAGAGTTATGTTCGAGCGCATGCTCAATTTCCAAGCTGAATTTGTACGTGTGCAAGCAGAGCGTGATAGAGAACGTGATGCTAAACAAGCAGAACGCGATAGAGAACGTGATGCTAAACAAGCAGAACGCGATAGAGAACGTGATGCTGAACAAGCAGAGCGTGACCAGAGATTGGTAGCTGAATTTGCATGTATGCAAGCAGAACGCGATAGAGAACGTGATGCTGAACAAGCAGAGCGTGACCAGAGATTGGTAGCTGAATTTGCCAAACAAGCAGAGCGCGATAGAGAACGTGATGCTAAACAAGCAGAGGGTGACCGACGCCTGCATGAGAGGGACTTGCAGTTGATGCAAACTTTAGAAGTTATGCAAAGTGAGCTTGTTAGTTTGAAACAAAAATATGAAACCATACCCAAAACGGTGCAAGAATTAAGCGAAACAGTAGATAGTGTTCAAGTGGCTAACGCCAATATAGTAGAGGAAATCAGTGTCCTGACTAATAGGGTCGAACAACTAGAAATTGACACAACTCAAGTAATTGAGAACAAAGTGATCGAACAAGTGCACAAAGTAGAAAATGAAGTCATAAAAGAAATAGATCAGAAAGTGCACGCCGCAATTGAGGCCAGAGATGTGGGCTCAAGTGCGGATGTGCAAGATCTAAAAAGGATAGTGCACAAAGACATTCCGCTGTGGCAGCGGAGTGTGGACCGTCGTCTTGCCGAGATGGAGCTTAGCTTGCGGCATGACGAGGCACGGGCGTATGTCACGCCAGCCAGGTCCAACAATGATAGGCATATAAATACTGCAGTAAAAAATTGCGACTGCGAGACAGAACAGGCAACCAATGTAAGCGAAACAAATAAATGTCATTCCAAAGTAGTGATTGAAGAAAGCTTGATTAGGAACCGACAGTTTCAGATCTTTACAACGGAGAAGAAATCTGTTCACCCTGTAGTGTTTATCAAGGGATTTAGAAACATTTTGCCTAGCGTTTGGAGTCATACCCAGAAAATACAGTTCGTTATGTCTTACATACAAGGAGATGCTGCATTATGGGCAACCGAAGCAGCTGACAGTTGTGATACATATGAGCAATTTGAAAAAGCATTCTTGGCCAAATATTGGTCAACATGTATCCAGGAGAGATTACGGAAGGAGGTATATAATCCAGAGCCATATTCTCCACGACTAGGCAATTTGCGAAAATATTTCGAGAAGTACATTAATAAGACCCGTTACTGGGACGAACGGATTTCATCCCGGGATTTGATCAGGCTTTTGAAATCACACTTGCCGATACATGTAAAGGAAAAACTTATACACGTGCCTGAAAATGATATGGAACATTTCTTGTCTGTTCTGGACTCAACTGACCTGATTCAGGAGGACGTTAAGGCAGCCTCTGAACAGGCTAGAAGTGACGGAAATGGTTATAGAAATGGTAGAAATAACACGCCTCCACCAAGTAATGGAAACGGCGGAGGTAATAAAAGGAGACAGGAGTATGCACAAAACGGAAATAGAGGTAGAGACCGGAACGGCAATAGTCCGCCGGTGAATAATGACCGGAAAAGGAGGTTCGATGACCGGTATGAGACAGGCCCACCAAGCAATAATAGATGGAAAAATGCCAGGGGGCCGAGCAACACTAATACTTATAATGATGCAAACCGAACTTGGCCGCAGAACCAGAGGCCCAGTCCGGACCGGCAAAACAGTGATAGATATGACAATAACCGACCGCCACCACAAAATGCGCCAATTGCGCAACCGTGGCGGCCGACGCAACACAACGTGCACATAGTGGAGGTCAGTGACACAGAGCAGCCACGCCCATCCACTAGCAATAATTCAACAAACTAGATGCAGCCGAGATACGCTCTCCATCGTCGGCTGAGGTTTGGAGTGAGAGCAGCCCGACACAGAACAAAACACCGAACAAAATCTGTATCCTTAGGTATAATGACGGGGTACAGATGGGAGATGAATTAATAACTGAACCATCCACGTGCATAAAGGAGCACAAAGACAAAGTACAAGCGATAATAGAGATCAAAATTAACAATATTGATGTGCAAGCGGTCGTAGATACAGGTGCTACTGTCAGTGTTATGAGTATGGACTTATTCAAAGTACTGGGGAAGGAAAGGCGTATGCTGACTTTTCCCGTGAATAATTGTAAAGTCACTGGAGCCATAAGTGCACAGCGACAAATAATTAAACTCCAAGTGCGGGTAGAGATGTATGTAGGGGATGAAGCCATAGCGTGCTCATTCCTGGTAGTAAAGGGTTTAAAGGTAGCCTGCATTTTGGGGGTAGATTTTTTAAGAGAAAGGGACGCAATAATCGACCTTCCTCGGGGAAAATTAAGCTTGATGAATGCTGGTAGGAGAATAGAATTGTCCATGCTCAGATCTGAAGAGGTACCTGTACCTAATTGTAACGCTATTAACATAAGGTGTAGGAATCAGTGGATACTACATTTAGACAATCATTGTCTAGGTCAGAATCTCTATTATCCTGACGTACAAGATGATCAATTAAAAGCAAATGTGGACGCACTTGTGAACAAAGTATCACAGTCCGAAAATTTGAACTCTATGCAACAGCAGGATTTGGTACAGTTATTATCTAATTATGCAGATGTATTTTCAGAACGACCAGGAATTGTTAAGGGATATCAGTACAACATCGAGGTAAAGCCTCACAAAACTTACTGTCGAGCCTCATACTCCATTCCTTGGCCCAAGAAGGAAAAAGTTTTTTTTTACGAACATTTGGAGAGTTAAATAAATTTTTCAGGTTATACATTGTATATAAGCACACAAGATAAGAAAAGCAGGGTGCAACCTTACCAGGTGCGCTAAAAAAGGGAAGAAAAATATAATCGACATGTGACGAATAACCAAAAATTTAGTGTTGGGGACTTGGTACTCTTACGCAATCATCCTAAGTCCTCGGCATCCTTGAAACAGAATAGCAAGTGGCAATTGGTGTACAATGGACCTTTTAGAGTAGTAAGTGTGCCACATGAGTGTAGCTATCTCTTAGCAGATCCCCACTCAGGGAGAGTACGGGGACTGTATCCGTGTAAGGATGTAAAAGCATTCCTACAGTGAAAGACTAATAGTCCTATGTGGACACCATTCTTTTGTAAATAATGAACATTAATGATGTGTGATCTTTAGAGATAATGTACTAGTGTAGAAGTGTTTAGTTATAAGAATATGATTGACTTTCTCATGTGTATGGATATTTGTGTTATGTACTCTTTTAATTTGTGTTATCTAGAACATGCTCTAAATGTTTGCACAGATAATCTGATTAGTGCAATTATTTGTAGTGTTAAGCTGTGACAGAGTTCAATCAAAAAGAACATTTTAGTAATGATTAGTTAGTGTACTACATAATTTTCTATGTGCCCAAATTTGAAATATTTCTTGGCACAATCTTCTCTATTATGTGTATGTATGTATATATGTGTAGCTGTCAGATTGACAGATTCGAACCCAGAATAATATCAATAATATGAGGCCCTGAGGACTTTATTATCTAACCAATGTTATTAGAGAAAATAATGCACCCAGTAGTGACCCGAGGGCACCACGGGAGGCAAACTTGTTGCAAATTTATGTAATGCAAAGTTACGCACAAAGAAGCTTCAATTGAAGCATGTGCAGATTCAAACAGTAAAAAAGAGCTAGCCAGATACAGTCCAAGTCAATTTTTGCCTACAGAGACTACACTGTAGTTACGTAGGACGTTGATAGTAAAGTGTGACATGAGTTCAAAGGAGTTATTCAACAATATGCCTGAATCCGGCTGGAATGCACAAATAAAATCTACTCGAACACGAATATAGATGACTTTTGGGCAAACTAATACCAAATTTTAATATTTTGTTACCATGTACGCAAATATCACACCTTGGTAAAGAGTTACGAATGTGCTATTACAAAAAAAAAAAAAAAAAAAAAAAAAATTGCACAGCGGACATTGTAAATAAAAATAAAGGAACTTAAACAAAAGTGCAGTATTGTGCGGCAGAGACAGACAGTGACTGTTAAACCTGCAGCAATACGTCACGGAATAGTTGTGTATAAGTGATAAAAAACTGTATCATCGCCGTGTGTGCAAGTGGACAAGGAACTAGCACGACACGAACAGTGAACCGATAACGGACGGTGGATCAAGCTAGTGTCAAACTTTAACTCTTTGTGTGTCAAGGGACGCTAGGAAAGCGCATTGACTACGAAGATACATTTTGTCCTAAGGTGAAAACTTGCGTGTGACTAATGACAAGTCATGACATGGTGAAAAATATTGTATGCCCATAAAACGTGTTACTGTGACAACGAAACATTGTGCAAACCAGACTAGTGAAGGCCTACTGAGTAATAACTGCCACTAACTGTGTGCGTTCTTTCCCACAGCAGGAAAAATGCCTATGAGGATAGTACACTGTTTCTGAACTTGTTGCATGTTTCCTGGAGCACTGCAAGAAAACGTCGCACGGGCGAGCGGATATCCAACGCGCATCCGGCTACATCAGCTATGCAGCGGCCGCAGCAGCCCGTAGCAGACCAGACAGACAGCCACGCCCCTCCGCGCCGTAGCTGTCAACGCCGGGGGCGGTGACCTACACGGAGTCAGCGCGCCGCGCCGAGCGACGCTCAACAATCACTCCGCACCGCTCACCAAATACAGCATTATTGATTTTTTTTTTATGTTCACATAAACTGAATAACATGTCAATGACTTCATTTCGATAAACATTGAACATTTACTACGTAGGACAAGTGACCTTGTAGTGTATCACACGAATAATAGTATCACACACAAAAAAACTTCAGTCGAACTGTATGTGACTGTGATATTGTGTAAGTGTGTAACCGTTTGTGACGAACTGAATTTAATTCAAATGAATCACTGCATTTAATTCAAATGACCATGAACCAACTGGGATGGCTGGGCTCCGGCACAGTTTTGCCCAGGTTTCCTGTTTGCCTACGCCCAAATGGGGGAGCCATGAACTTATATAACCCTGGGACTAAATAAAAGAGCCATTCCGTAAAATATACAAGTGTAAAGAACGTTACTGGCACCATTGTGTCAAAGTGTAAAAACTCTTTGCCAAATGCTGCCAGGGGGCAATGTAACGTTCCCTGGCAAACTCACGTTATTAAAAAAAAAAAAAGATTTTATTTGTACCATATACGCCGCTCTGGGCAAGTTGTATATATCGTAATTATTGAACAAAAATATTACTGAATATGGTGTAAAAGACATTTGTTATTCTCCTTATATTTTTTGTTGTAATATTTGTCTGTATTTAGGATAGGAATTTTTTCTGTATTTATTATGTGATTGTAAAATGTGTCAGTATTTGCGATAGCAGAGATATGTTGCCAGAAGAGAATAATATCGTCAATTTGCAAAGAAATGTTAATAGTCAGCAATACTATTTAAGCACAATGCATTATGTATTCTTTGGTCTTCTCTGTTCAGAAGTCATTGCGGTAGGACACTGTGAAAGAGTTTTTTACGGATGGGTAGACTTCTTTTGTCTCTGTCTGGACTTAGCCGCCATTTGACGATGCGTTACGAATTAATGTGAGTTGTATTGTTGTTTGATCTAAATATATTAGAGTTTATCAAAAGTGTGAATTATTTATGTAAATTAGCTTGCCCACGTCATCTATAAAATTTCTTTAAGAATTTTTCAGCATTTTTTTAGCGGTGTTGCTGGGCTGTGCAGCGACCAACAATAGCAAACCCGTAAATCGGGAACAGATGCATAAAAATCAATGGTGAATTAAGAAATTGTTTTTCTTTTTCAGTGATCCTGTGGCTGATAAAATTTGAATTAATTATATGTTTGTGCATTCGTAGGCGGATAGCTAATGTTAGTTAACATTGAAATTTAAACAGTTTGGTTCTTTCAAAATATCTTAAATGTGTAATGAAGTAGGTTTGAGCAGTGATAAATGTCGGCTTGGCAATAATTAAAACATTTTCTGCTAATAGAGGTAATCTTGTGTTCTATGGCTAGTGCCGGGATAAAATTCAGTAAAAATATTTAACAAAAAATCCACTGCATCAGGAAAGTGTATGCCAAGGCCGAATGATTTAAAGGACCCAATTCTCAACCTAATATTCTTAACCAGTTCATATGAGTTCACGTAAATATTATTTTGTTCTTTAAATGTACGTAATAATTAAGTAAGTAAAAATTTTTTATTACCACACGAAAATAAGAGAGTGGTTCTACAACAAAGTTCGCACGAAAGAAAATTAACTTAAAAACAACAGATAAATTTTATTATTCTTCTTTAACGAAATTTCAAATCAATCCCATTCATTACGACCGATTTCGTTAAAATTACAAGGGTAGACTTCCACCAGGGAAACTTCCTCAGACAGCTTCACGAGCATCAGAGGCTCTATAAATTGCTCTGAGAAAATCTAGTAAAATTCTCTGCCCCTGAGGTTTCAGCTTTACGTTTTTGCACCTTGGTACGTTACACTCTAACATCGCTTCCCTACGACGACGCGTCACTCCATAACCCTCATTCCTCCCACGGTATTCCTCAAAGCGCCCTATATTGGGCGGACGAAAATATCGAAACACCAAAGACACATTACCATGCCTAACGCGGTGCTGCCATTCAAAAGAGTTTCCAGCTTTCTTCGAATGGCTAAATAAAGTTCCTTTATGGTTTTCAGGGGTGTCTTGTACCATTATTCCTGGAAAACAGTGGCAGTTTGAGCTAAATGTGACGTAGGTGGACAGCGATAACGCACACATCTGTCTAATATCGACCGCAAAAGGTTAATAATATTGAGATCTGTGGACTGTGGTGTCCAGAGGGAAAGCAAAAATTCGTTCTCGTGCCCACAGCACGAGTCCTGGACGATGCGAGCTCTGCGAACAGACGCCCTGTCGTCTTGGAACACAGTACCACCATTGGGGAAGATACGTTGCGCCATGAGATGGACCTGATCATCCAAAATGGTCACATCATGCTTGGCAGTGATGCGCCCCTGCAGACTAACCAAGGGCCACGGGACACCGCAAAGAGGCTGCCCAAGGTATCAGCGCCCCGGCGTTCACGTTTCATTCCTGGGACGTGAGCTCGGCCAGAACTGGAAACAACATGAAACCAGACTCATTCAACAACACGATTTTCTGCCATTGCTCCACAGTCCAAGTACACTACTGGCCATTAAAATTGCTACACCAAGAAGAAATGCAGATGATAAACGGGTATTCATTGGACAAATATATTATACTAGAACTGACATGTGATTACATTTTCACACAATTTGGGTGCATAGATCCTGAGAAATCGGTACCCAGAACAACCACCTCTGGCCGCAATAACGGCCTTGATACGCCTGGGCATTGATTCAAACAGAGCTTGGATGGCGTGTACAGGTACAGCTGCCCATGCAGCTTCAACGCGACACCACAGTTCATCAAGAGTAGTGACTGGCGTATTGTGACGAGCCGGTTCCTCCGCCACAATTGACCAGACGTTTCCAATTGGTGAGAGATCTGGAGAATGTCCTGGCCAGGGCAGCAGTCGAACATTTTCTCTATCCAGAAAGGCCTGTACAGGACCTGCAACATGCGGTCGTGCATTATCCTGCTGAAATGTAGGCTTTCGCGGGGATCGAATGGAGGGTAGAGTAACGGGTCGTAACGCATCTGAAATGTGACGTCCACTGTTCAAAGTGCCGTCAATGCGAACAAGAGGTGATCGAGACGTGTAACCAACGGCACCCCATACCATCACGCCGGGTGATACGCCAGTATGGCGATGACGAATACAGGCTTCCAATGGGTGTTCACCGCGATGTCGCCAAACACGGATGCGACCATCATGATGCTATAAACAGAACCTGGATTCATCCGAAAAATCGACGTTTTGCCATTCGTGCACCCAGGTTCGTCGTTCAGTACACCACCGCAGGCGCCCCTGTCCGCGATGCAGCGTCAAGGGTAACTGCAGCCATGGTCTCCGAGCTGATAGTCCATGCTGCCGCAAACGTCGTCGAACTGTTCGTGCAGATGGTTGTCTTCTTGCAAACGTCCCCATCTGTTGACTCAGGGATCGAGACGTGGCTGCACGATACGTTACAGCCATGCGGATAAGATGCCTGTCATCTCGGCTGCTAGTGATACGAGGCCGTCGGGATCCAGCAGAGCGTTGCGTATTACCCTCCTGAACCCACCGATTCCATATTCTGCTAACAGTCATTGGATCTCGACCAACGCGAGCAGCAATGTCGCGATACGATAAACCGCAATCGCGATAGGCTACAATCCGAGCTTTATCAAAGTCGGAAACGTGATGGTACGCATTTCTGCTCCTTACACGAGGCATCACAACAACGTTTCACCAGGGAACGCCGGTCAATTGGTGTTTGTGTATGAGAATTCGGTTGGAAACTTTCCTCATGTCAGCACGTTTTAGGTGCCGCCACCGGCGCCAACCTTGTGTGAATGCTCTGAAAAGCTAATCATTTGCATATCGCAGCATCTTCTTCCTGTCGGTATAATTTCGCGTCTGTAGCACGCCATCTTCGTGGTGTAGCAATTTTAATGGCCAGTAGTGTATTACGGCTTCGGTACGAGTTTTCCTGCTACGGGCATTTTCCTCGTTGATCAGTGGTTTTGAAATTCTAGCTCCCTCTGTAGTTCCCTGTTTGTGCAGCTACCTTCGTGTTGTTTTAGTGCTCACAGGTCTCGCATCTGCGACATTCAGTTCTGCAGTGGCTTTTGCATTTGTCCTCCGCTGATTTTTCACCACAATCCGGTTCAATGACCGTCCATCCCGATCACTCAACAACAAACTTTCATCCCCATTCGCACTTGGCAGATGATGTTTCTACGCCTTCTCTGCATGCCGTACCAGTTTTCGATACAATGCCTCTTGAGACACCAAACACTTCGGCCACATTGGTTACGGAAGCAACCACCATAAGGCTCTGAGCACTATGGGACTTTAGAGGTCATCAGTCCCCTAGACTTAGAACTACTTAAACCTAACTAACCTAAGGACAGCACACACATCCATGCCTGAGGCAGGATTGGAACCTGCGACCGTAGCAGCTGCGCGGTTCCGGACAGAAGCGCCTATAGCCGCTCTGTCACAGCGGCCAGCTCCACCATAAGGGCACTAACAATTTTCCCACGTTCGTATTCACTTACCTCCAACAAAATGCATCCAGATACCCAGAGCGCTGTTCTCACAACGACTGTTTATTGCGGCGTATTGAGAAAACTGCACAGGTGTCGTTCGTGGTCAAATGCACTACCGCAAACTGCTGGCTTGAGTAGCATCTGGCTTTATGTTCAAGCATGCATTTCTCGCGGTTTTCCATATTTTCATTAAGTTAAACCATCACCGTGCTAAGCTCTGATATCAAGTTTACAGGAACTACGTCAATGTAATACACGAGAATATGCCTGCTAAATGTAACTTCAAACCCTCTAAATGTAGCACCAATTCTATTTGATCTCCAGCTTTAGAGACTTTCAAATTACCATATGTTACTTTTGTAATAATACTTTAAGTTTGAATACACGTATATTTTGATCACCATTCAAATTCAATTGCAGCTACCGAAAGCACGAATGTTGTTAGCTATAACTCTTTTGCCCAATGCCAAATCTCAGAACCCCGCTTCAGTCACACTCTTTGGTCTGTCTACACTGTGTAAAGCACATTAGAGCCTTGTTGCTGTTGTTGTGCTCTTCAGTCCTGAGACTGGTTTGATGCAGCTCTCCATGCTACCCTATCCTGTACAAGCTTCTTCATCTCCCAGTACCTACTGCAACCTACATCCTTCTGAATCTGCTTAGTGTATTCATCTCTTGGTCTCCCTCTGCGATTTTTACCCACCACGCTGCCCTCCAATGCTAAATTCGTGATCCCTTGATGCCTCATAACATGTCCTACTAACCGGTCCCTCCTTTTTGTCAAGTTGTGCCACATACTCCTCTTCTCCCCAATTCTATTCAATACTTCATCATTAGTTATGTGATCTACCCATCTAATCTTCAGCATTCTTCTGTAGCACCACATTTCGAAAGCTTCTATTCTCTTCTTGTCCAAACTAGTTATCGTCCATTTTCAAATAACTTCCGGGAATTCAGCCAGGTAACACTTTCAGCGACCGCCGATATTTCGGCGGGAGAACACCCCGCCATTTTCAAGGCAAACTGCAACGGATCGTCCATGTTTCACTTCCATACATGGGTACACGGCATACAAATACTTTCAGAAACGACTTCCTGACACTTAAATCTCTACTCGATGTTAACAAATTTCTCTTCTTCAGAAACGCTTTCCTTGCTATTGCCAGTCTACACTTTATATCCACTCTACTTCGACCATCATCAGTTATTTTGCTCCCCAAATAGCAAAACTCCTTTACTACTTTAAGTGTCTCATTTCCTAATCTAATTCCCTCAGCATCACCCGACTTAATTCGACCACATTCCATTATCCTCGTTTCGCTTTTGTTGATGTTCATCTTATATTCTCACTTCAAGACACTGTTCATTCCATTCAACTGCTCTTCCAAGTCCTTTGCTGTCTCTGACAGAATTACAATGTCATCGGCAAACCTCAAAGTTTTTATTTCTTCTCCATGGATTTTAATACCTACTCCGAGTTTTTGTTTTGTTTCCTTTACTGCTTGCTCAATGTACAGATTGATAACATCGGGGAGAGGCTACAGCCCTTCCCAACCACTGCCTCCCTTTCATGTCCCTCGACTCTTATAACTGCCATCTGGTTTCTGTACAAATTGTAAATAGCCTTTCGCTCCCTGTATTTTACCCCTGCCACCTTTAGGATTTGAAAGAGAGTATTCCAGTCAACATTGTCAAAAGCTTTCTTTAAGTCTACAAATGCTAGAAACGTAGGTTTGCCTTTCCTTAATCTTTCTTCTAAGATAAGTCGTAAGGTCAGTATTGCCTCACGTGTTTCAATATTTCTACAGAATCCGAACTGACCTTCCCCGAGGTCGGCTTCTACCAGTTATTCCATTCGTCTGTAAATAATTCGCGTTAGTATTTTGCAGCTGTGACTTATTAAACTGATAGTTCGGTAATTTTCACATCTGTCAACACCTGCTTTCTTTGCGATTGGAATTATCATATTCTTCTTGAAGTCTGAGGGTATTTCGCCTGTCTCATACACCTTGCTCACCAGATGGTAGAGTTTTGTCAGGACTGTCTCTCCCAACGCCATAAGTAGTTCTAATGGAATGTGGTCTACTCCCGGGCCCTTGTTTCGACTCAGGTCTTTCAGTGCTCTGTCAAACTCTTCACGCAGTGTCGTATCTCCGATTTCATCTTCATCTACATCCTCTTCCATTTCCGTAATATTGTCCTCGAGTGCATCGCCCTTGTGTAGACCCTCTATGTACTCCTTCCACCGCTCTGCTTTCCCTTCTTTGCTTAGAACTGGGTTTCCATCTGAGCTCTTGATATTCATACAAGTCGTTCTCTTTTCTTTAATTTTCCTGTAGGCAGTATCTATCTTACCCCTAGTGAGACAAGCCTCTACATCCTTACATTTGTCCTCTAACCATCCCTGCTTAGCCACTTTGCACTTCCTGTCGATCTAATTTTTGAGACGTCTGTACTCCTTTTTGCCTGCTTCATTTACTGCATTTTTATATTTTCTCCTTTCATCAATGAAGTTCAATATTTCTTCTGCTACCCAACGAGTTCAACTAGCCCTCGTCTTTTTACCTACTTGATCCTCTGCCGCCTTCACCTACTATGTTTCCTTCTCTTCCTTTTCCTACTACCGAATTCCAGTCACCCATGACTATTAAATTTTCGTCTCCCTTCACTACCTGAATAATTTCTTTTATCTCATCATACATTTCTTCAATTTCTTCATAATCTGCAGAGCTAGTTGGCGTATAAACTTGTACTACTGTAGTAGGCGTGGACTTCGTATCTATCTTGGCCACAATAATGCGCTCACTATGCTGTTTGTAGTAGCTTACCCGCACTCCTATTTTTTTATTCATTATTAAACCTACTCCTGCATTACCCCTATTTGATTTTTTATTTATAACCGTGTATTTGCCTGACCAAAAGTCTTGTTCCTCCTGCCACCGAACTTCACTAATTGCCACTACATCTAACTTTAACTTATCCACTTCCCTTTTTAAATTTTCTAATCTACCTGCCCGGTTAAGGGATCTGACATTCCACGCTCCGATCCGTAGAACGCCAGTTTTCTTTTCTCTGTTAACGACGTCCTCTTGAGTAGTCCCCGCCCGGAGATCCGAATGGGGGACTAGTTTACCTCCGGAATATTTTACCCAAGAGGACGCCATCATCATTTATCCATACAGTAAAGCTGCATACCCTCGGGAAAAATTACGGCCATAGTTTCCCCTTGCTTTCAGCTGTTCGCAGTACCAGCGCAGCAAGGAAGTTTGGTTAATGTTGCAAGGCCAGGTCAGTCAATCATCCAGACTGTTGCCCCTGCAACTACTGAAAAGGCTGCTGCCCCTCTTCAGGAACCACACGTTTGTCTGGCATCTCAACAGATACCCCTTTGTTGTGGTTGCACCTACGGTACGGCCATCTGTATCGCTGAGGCATGCAAGCCTCCCCACGAACGGCAAGGTCCATGGTTCATGGGGAAGGAGCCATTATATGTGACAAAGTCTGCGTAGTGCTGTGTAATTACCATAAACTATATATTCCAAAGTAGTTTTAGCATATTTAGTGCTTAGCTGTTTCGATTTTTTCTGTCTGGACAATTGGAGAAATTGAACGCTACAATGGAACAATTAAACATTAAGAGCCGTATAATATCAGATGACGATTTTCTAGATAATTTGAAAGCGTTTATGGCAAAATAACAGGCGTTTCTATTGTTGGTTGTAGTCATTTCTGATAGCCTTCACCCTATTGAGTTATTTTCTGTTAATTAATGCTTTCGTAATTGAAATCGTCCGTAATTTAAATTATATTAAAGTTATAAAAAACTGATTGTAGCAGCAGGCACTGCTGATAACTTAATATATGATTATTTTGCCAGGTTGATTGTAAGCGTAATAATAATGGCACTTTTAATAAATTAGTAAAGTTCTGCAATATTGTTACCTAAACTTTTAAAGCCAAAGTGCACTGTCCATTGTAAAAATTAGTACGACATCGCAAATCAATCAGCGCAAATACATACATTATATTAAGTAAGTAGATCTTTAATGGTGACGACGAAGAACCAAAAGAACGGGCTAGCATTTCAGTACAAAACACAAGGTTTTTTTTAGATTAGGTGACTCTTCATCCAATCCAGATAACATAGCTGTAGGAAACCCAGAAGTACCAGTGTAAGATCGGAAGAAATGCCACCCACGGGTGAGAGTATTCATGCCCCAAACTGAAGGTGCGTGTGAGACTGCTTGGGAAGTACTCAGTATGTGTGGTGAGCATAAAATGATAATTGGATCCTTCTATCTTCTGATGTAAGCGAAAACCTTAGAGAAAACTTGTTCTCTTGCACGTAAATTCCTCAACCATAGCGTGATAACTGGTGGAGACTTTAATCATCCAACAGTTAATTGCCAAAATTACATTTTTTTAGTGATGGGCGTGATGAGACTTCCTACGAAACGTTACTAAACGCCTTCCCTGAAAACTACCTGGAACAGATATCTAGGAACCTCATTCACGATGAAAGTATATTGGATGTAACGGCAACAAATAGACCTCTTTGAGAATCTCCACATCCAAACAGCCAGTGACTAGACGCGGTTGTGGCAAAAAATTATTATCACAGTACCAAGAACAACTGAAAGAAACAGAGAGATGTACATGTTCGGTAGAGTAGATAAAAAAATCAGTAGCTTCATGTCCCAATGAGGAACTTGAAATTTTCAGCATAGCTTAGGAGCATGTAGGGGAATAGTAGACCAGGTACTGGATAAATACGTACACTGTAGAACAGTTCATTATTGGAGGGTGCTTTCATGGTATACGATCGCTGTGAAGAAACTTCTGAAGAAACAGAAATTGCTGCACAATAGGTGTAAAAAATTCCTAGGGCTATAGATAGAGAGATGCTGGATGAAATGCGTTTGACTCTCAAGAGAGGAACGCGTGATGCTTTCAATGAATATCGTAGCAGAATATTGCCAAATCATATTACACAAAACCAAAAAGAAATTCTCCTCTGTTAGCGACACCAAAATTAGTGCCCAGTCCTTAGCGAATGAGACAGGAACAATATTCAGGGAAGCAAAGCAAAAGCTGAAATACTTAACTCCGTTTCCAAATGTTCGTTTACAAACGAAAACCCCGGAGAGTTGCCCCAATTTAATCCTCGTGCCACTGGAAAGATGAATGAAATACGTATTAGTGTGGAGTTCAGCTGAAATTTTTAAAACTGAACAAATCTCCAAGGCCCCAGGGCATCACCGTCAGATTCTTTACTGAATCTGCGGCTGAGTTAGCCCCTCTTTTAACTATAATCTATCGTAGATATCTCGAATAAAAAGCCGTGCTCAGTTCTTGGAGAAAAGCACAGGTCACATCTTTCTATAGGAAGGTAGCAGAAGTGCTCCACTAAACTTCCGTCCAATGTCCTTGACACCAAATTTTTGTAGAGTCTTAGAACATATTCTGAACTCAAACACAATGAAGTATCTTGAACAGAATGACCACCCGAGTGCCAACCAGAATGGTTCCCGAAAACATCGATCATATGAAAAGCGACCCGCACGTTTCTCACCTTTGGATCAAGGCGGACAGGTAGATGCAGTGTTTCTTGCTTTTCTAAAATCATTTGGGTAAGTACCACACCTAAGTTTACTGTCTAAAGTACGATCATATGTAGTATCAAGTGAAATTTGTGACTGAAATAAGACCTTTTTTTTTTTTTAGGGAGGACGCTGCATATTGTCTTGGTTGGAGATTCATCGTCAGATGTAGAAGTAGCTTCAAGCGTGCCCCAGAAAGATGTGTTGGGACCCTTGCTCTTCATGATGTATGTTGAGCTTACAGACAATATTAACAGTAACCTCAGACTTTTTGCAGATGATACAGTTGTCTGAATGAAGTACTGTCTGAAAGAAGCTGCATAAATATTCAGTCAGATCTTGATAAGATTTCAAAATGGTGCACAGATCGGTGACTTGGTTTAAACATTCACCAACTTAAAAATTGTGCACTTCATAAAAGGATTGAAAAAAGTAGTGCCCTACGACTACAATATCAATGAGTCAGTGTTCGAATCGGCCAACTCATACAAACACCTGGGTGTAACACTCTGTAGGGCTATGAAAAACAATGATCACACAGGCTCAGCCGCTGGTAATGGAGGCCACAGACTTCGGTTCATTGGTGGAACACTGGGGAAGTGCAGTCAGTCTACAAAAGAGATTGTTTACGAATGAGTTGTGCGACCGGTTGTACAATATTGCTCAAGTGTGTGGAACCCGTATCAAATAGGACTAACAGGAAGGTATACAGAGAAAGGCAGCGCGAGTGGTCACAGGTTTGTTTGATCCGTGGCACAGCGTCACAGAGATACTGAAGGAACTGAAGTAGTAGACTCTGGAAGATAGACGTAAGCTGCGCCGAGTTAGTCTATTAACCAAGTTTCAAGAACAGGCTTTAAATGATGACTCTGGGATTATACCACAATCCCGTACATATTGATGACGTAAAGGTCGTGACGATAAGATTAGTATAATTTCTGCACGCACGAAAGCATTCAAACAATCGCTCGTCGCGTTCGCCATACTTGACTGGAATGGGAAGAAACCCTAACAAATGGTTCAGTGGGACGTCCCTCTACCATGCATTTCACAGTGGTTTGCAGAGTATAGATGTAGATATCAGTAATTTAGATAATGTTTCTTTATCTCCAGATAATAGATAAGTTACGAAACGAAATGAAAACCTATCATAGAATAAAACATCTAATAAGCAAAATATAGAGATTGCAGTCTTCTGCGATCTTTCCACAAATAAAAAAAGTCTTAAATTTCCTTTAATTTACGTCTATGGTCACAAACGTTTTGTTAACAGATTACCGGTTTCGGTCTATAGTGACCATCTTCAGATCTGCAGCAAAAAATATGGGAAAAAATAGTACACTCGCATATTGTCCACAGTTTAAAAACAATAAACAGACCATACTGAAAAAGACTACTCACATATATATGCATTTGTGCGCTTTACGTATTTAGAGGCAAACCTGTGTTTTATAAAAACAATGTCCTAATGTACTGAAGTCATAATGGCATCGTCAAATGTTAGATGCAAAATCAGCACCAGCATCGTCAAATGTACATAAATAGCAGCAGATGCACGAGTCATATTGTCAGCAGCACTACCGTTGAAAACAAACTACTGTACAGTAGCCACAAGATGCTTGTGTTGTAAGTTCACCAGATGTCGCTGCTGTAGGCATACACAAGTCTTCAGTGATTAACTGAACAGCGTAAAATAAAGGGGGGGGGGGACAATCTGTGAATAAAAAGTTTGTGACCATACGCGTAAATCGAAGGAAATTTATTCTATATACGGTTCACCATTTTATTCGCGACAATGTTGCAGCTTTTGAAAAAAAGGTCTTGTTTGAAGATGTCCCCACTTTTAAAAATGCAGGGGAATATCAAGACTATACGCAATATTTAGGTTCTTAATAACTGGTGAAATGTTTTTTACCTTTTATGTATAACTTATAAAACCTTTATATACTTTTGAAGTACAGGAATGGTTTCTAAAGCCTGTTATGCTCTAGTAAATTTCAGTACATTCCTTGCATTCTTTTTTTTACATAAGCTGAATCCTAGCAGTCCTATAGCTCCCAGTATCAGAGGCGATTGTGTCAGCGCGGTCTAGTCTGGTTGTCTTTTTTCGTAGTGAACCGCTGGGTAAACAAAGAGCTTTCACATTGATCGTATGGAGCCGACAGCTGTGTCGTTGGTGGCAGCTTTATTCTCGGAGAAATATGTCGGCCATGTGTTGGCAAAATGAGACGCTGACCGCGTTGAAGGTATGAGCTATGGCAACCGCTAATGGCCGACAGGCGTTGTTATTTACACGTGCTGTAGAGAGCGCCATGAGCGGTGCTTTGCGCACGTGTAATTCAGTGCTCCAGCATCAGCAGCCCTAAAATCCGAGAAATTGCGCTGAGAAATTGTGTGTCACGGTATAGTGAATGTAAACACAGCAAAATTTTCACATGTGGCGCATCTGTTACATATTAATAAATCAACTTATTAAAGGTGAATATGGCTGATTTGGGGGTTTACCTCTGGAAGTGAGCCGGAAAGGCTTGTAAGAGAGTGTAACAGAATTACTGAAAATATTAACCGGTTGACACGTGAAGAAAGATGCCATAAATACAGAGAGCACCTATTTATAAAAGTTCAAGACCGCCTTTCAGTTCAAAAACTGTAAGAAATCTCCAGGTTTCTGCGTATCCATCATGTGCAGATCCTACAGAGACTATTAGGGAAATAGCAGCTCGCGCGGAAACATGCTAACAGTCATTCTTCCCATTCTTCATTCGTGAATGGAGAGAGAAGAAAACTAAAGATGTGATACATTAAAGACCGGAAGGAAACTGAGGATCTTACAGCTTCCGCTGTATATTGAAGTAATAGTTTTGGATGGTCTCCGTAAGGTTTTTCACATACCATCTACCACAAATAACTATAGCTGTGACTTTAACGGATGAGTGCGACGAACTGACTAATGAAGTCAGCATCATAACTTCAAGAGGCTGAGTTTCATTGAGGATAATATGTACTAATTAGTACAGAATTTTTTGCTCATTACATATGAAATAAAAAGCCATAGAAAGACAAAATTATTATTCTTGCTTACGGCAGCATCGCAACCAATCTATTGACTACCGCGACCAATCTATTGACATATGGTTTCTGACGCATTATATTGTGGTGATTTCGGGGTCGCGCGCGCGCTTGTGTGTGTGTGTGTTTGTGTGTGTGAGTGTGTGTGTGTGTTGCGTATTTAGAACGCTTACCAGCATTAAAATGGCTGAAGACAAACATAGTTAAGGCAGTTAAAATTAAAAATGCTTAAAATACAATTACATCTGAAATTAAAATCACTCTCTCCCTTTTCAGCGAAGATTCGTCTACCAGTCATATCCAATAATGAAGAACGTGAAAGTGCCATCACAGTCGGTGTTAAAACGTGCCACTAAAATCTTAATTCTCCGTCCGAACAGGTCTCCGAAGTCCGAACGGTACCGACCGACAGCCGCGTCATCCTCGATCGAAAAGCCTCACTGGATGCGGATATGAAGGGGCGTATGATCAGCACACGGCTCTCCCTGGTCTTTGTCAGTTTTCTCGACCGGAGCCGTGACTTCCCAGCGAGGTAGCTCCTCCACTGCCTTCACAAGAACTGAGTCCACTCCGCTTGCCAACAGCGCTCGACAGACCTGAACGGTCACCCATCCAAGTGCCAGCCCAGCCCGACAGCGCCTAACCCTGCTGATCTGACGGCACTCGGTGCTAGCACTGCTCAAGGCCGTTGGCACCAAAATCTTAATTAAACTGTAATATAAAGGCTAAAAGAATAACTGATGATAGTGTGGCTGGCTGATCACTCATAAAGAAACAGGGATAAAACTGCACCCTGATAATACACTGAAACCCACTCCGTAATAGTTCAGAGTCCAAGTCAGACACTTGGAAACTAAATTTTAAAAATCTCACTGCATTCGTTTCATTGTCTACTAAAATAGAGGAAAGATCATCTGGTGTTTTATCCTTTGTCCACTTGTCTGAACTAAAAGAAATTGATTTAAAATGTAGTGCTCTGAAATCTAATAAACACCACATAACATGAGAATGAAATCATACATTGTAAATAACAGCATTATAGGAAAGATATTTAAGGGGACATTGTACGCGAGATTCATTGAAATTTGACGTTTTCTGTTTTCTACTTCATAATGTACTTTTGCCTTTCCTGAACTTTATAGCATATAATACAATCAGAATTAGACAATTGCGAGACCTTTAAATAATATTTTGAATGTTGGCGTGTGACTCAAATTTCGTAGCTACGCATATACTGCCACAGTTGAGCAGTCAGATCTTGGGAGTTACGCAGTCTAGAAGACTGTGAATTTCTTTGTTTTGTGCCTACTGCTACGTCTCAGAAGTTGAAATTACGAATAAACAAATCAGTCCTTTGTTTCTGATACTAGTTTTCGTTGAAAGTAGTGTGATTATCGGCTATTTTTGTAGTAAGCTAACTTCTATTGCTTTATATGCGTAAATAAAATGACTAAGCATAAAAGTAACTTCAAGAAACGCAAGTTTGCGGGTAACAGATATGTGAGGCCTGCATTTTCTTCTGAAGTACTTGAAAATACATGTGCTAGCAGTGAAAGAAACCATGATAAAATTTCTGAAGTGACCACGCCCCTAGTGCATCAAAAAGAAAATTAACTTTAGAAACGGGTGACAGTGGTGAAGGTAATGATATTATGGCAATCAAACCTATTTACAGAGTTTTGGCAAATCCTGAGGTACTAAAGAAGTGTTTACATGGGAAGACCGAGAGTGTGAATGACTCCTTCAATAACGTTGCTTGGTGACTGTGTGCCTAAAAATGTATTTGTTGGCCTTATGACTCTAACGTTAGCAGTGTCTGATGCTGTAATAATTTTTAATGGTGGGAATTATGAAAGACTTCAGGTTCTGGAGAAGTTAGGGGTAATATTTGTACAGAACACAGCTAAAGGACTGCAGGAACTGGATGAGCTTCCTGTAAATTAAGCAGAGTTAGTTGGTCAGCAAATGACAAAAGAATGAAGAAAGAAAAGGAGGAGGCAAGTGCTGGGCTGTTGTGACACTGAAGAAGACACAGACTAGGGGCCAGAGCAATTCTAGTGCGTAAAAGACGCAGAAATGTAAGTCTGTATTACAATTTGTACGGTAATAGAAAAGTTTTAAACCACAATATCTCTGAACTACATTTTTATGCAATAAATGACCAGTTTTCCAAAAAAATTACGGATGGTAGACACATGGAATTTTCACAGAATGCCAAGTGTGAGATTAAACACATATCGAATCAGAATAATTAAAATTTACTGAGTTGTTTTGATTTTATGTTCACTTATTTACTAAATTCTGTCAAAAAATTGAGTGTTTGAAAAAAAATAAAAAATAAAAAGCCCCACAATACCACTTTAGTAATAATTCTAGTTCAGTGTATCTAGAAAGGTGCATTCAATAATTATGGAAAATTGTATGTTGGTGTCTTAAAAAGTTTCGAGGATAATGGGTCATAAAATTCGATAATTAACATTAGCGGCACAGGACATATAATGTCCCTTTAAGATATGTCTTGGGCATAAAACATTGATGGTCGTTGTAAATACACATTTTTGTCACTGAATAGTATGCATTGTCAAAGAGGTCTTTGATTTAGGAGGTACTGTATTCTTCTTCTGCTTCTTGCGTTATGTCCTCTTTTATCCACAGTCATTTGATGGATTGAATTTTCACCTTCTTCTCCCAGAACCCCTTCATCCATTCTCTTCCTTTCTCCCACTCATGTCTTGCACACTCTACTGTCTACTCTCTATGCCTTTTCTGTATCCTTTTCTGACCTCTGAAGCGGTAGTGGGTCTTCATCATCCTTCTTTGTTCCTGTGTTTCCTCCCATTTTACTAATAGAAATATCTAGACTCTAGAAGTACAAAATCCCTTCAGAAGTTAAAGTACGTTAGTGGCCATTCATCATCCAGAGTCTAACACCGGCACCATCAAGTACCACTCATTATGATAGTCAGGTGAGCCTCCTCCCAGAAATCACTTAAAAGTGCCCAAACTCACTTCCTTGAGCTCTTCAATCTAAAAATTCCCAGTCTCAAATCGACTCTGGTAGTGTTATGCTACTGTTTACTTTTCCATTGGCTGAAGGCCATTCCCACCAAGATTACATCGTTCTTACGCTCTACAGACATAAGCTGACTCAACATGACCACTTCCCCGACTAAACTAATATATTACAACACTTTTTAAATAAAGAAATGTTATAAACATTCGGTCACACTTGGACCAATCATAATAAATACAAGTACAATTTTGTCCATAAATAAATGAGCCAGTATTATTGCACAAGAGCACTCACAATAAAGGCAACAGACTGTTGCTAAATATTGTTTAAATATTATTTATTATAAATATTGTTTAAACAATTATTTAGTCCTGCTTGTCAGAAGCATCTTTTGGCACTGTTTTCCAAAAGTGGTGTCAGCTACCATGTGTGATTGATCGCTCTTAAATTACCATCATTTTGTACTATCAGTTGTAATTAATATTTAAATAATGTTACTGGCAAAATACTACACGGTTCATTAAATAAAGACACAAGTATGACAAAGTACAAAATTTTCATGCTGTATTCATTTGCTGTGTAACTGTGGAGGATTTGCTGTTCTCACAATTATTTGCATCATATAAAAGATATAAAAAACGTCATAAGTTAATGAATAAAACAGATACACATGAGTGGCTTTCAGGGATGATAGCCATCATACAATTCTATAATCTAAAATGTCGTTCGTTGAAATTGCGCGGAGCATTTAAAAGTTGTTAATTCAGAGTTGAAAATGTTTATTCACTGTGAAATATTAACGTCTGAAATTCGAAATATATGGAAAATATTGTTGTGTCATTGCATGCGCCTCATTTTTCTGAGACTGCCGATGTATTGAGAGTTGCTTTAATACTTAACTGTGAATTACAGTAGATTCTTGAAGAATGGTGAGAAGCCATTTCTCAGCTTGTGTAATGTCCCAGCATTTCATGGAGCATCTGCTGCACAATGGCCTTTGAGATTTACCAATTTTCAGCGAAGCTGCTCGTCTTTGTCCCTGATTCACCCGCACAGGTCACATACCTGGACCTGCTGCAGCACGCCCTGAGCATGGGGTTACAAATGCGGGCGTACACGATCCGTAGTTGATGAGGGACGAGCTGGGCGACCACCGGTCAGCCAAAAATCTGTACAGCGAGTGAGGGAAACTATTGAAAGAAGTCCAATGGCATCTACCCGATGGCTGAGTCATGAACTATCCATGCCGAAATTCACAGTGTGGGAAGTGCTTCACCACACCCTTAAAAAGAAGGCGTATCATATGCAGGTGCTTCACCAGCTAGAGGATGAAGACCACGCGGCACGAACAGCCATGTGTCATGATCTGTTGGAGACTGTAGCCGAAGAGGACCTGATGAATCATGTTATGTTCAGCGACGAGGCGACATTTCATATCTGCTGCGTCGTCAACAAACACAATTGGCGGATATGGGCAGAGGAGCAACACCATGAGTACACTGAGTAGCAAACGTATTCTCTCAAAGTCGTTGTGTGGCTTGGTCTCATGAAAGATAGGATCTATGGGCCGTCTATGTTTGCTGAAAAGACAATTACCGTAGCAACCTACCTGGACATCCTCCAGTTGTTCTTGGAGCCAGAGTAGCAACAGGACGGCATCCTTGCCTCTGTCATGTATCTACAAGATACGTGCAAACATTGTCTGGGACTACCTGAACGAGACCTTTCCTAACGGAGAGGAAGAGCTGCAGGTCGCATGTGGACTGCTCGCTCCTCCGACCTCACTCCCCTGGACTCTTTTGCGTGGGGTTTCATCAAGAGCCCAGTTTATGCTACCCGGGTGCCACATTTGAAAGAACTGAAACGGCGAATACAAGACGCATGCTTGCTAATAACACCTCAAATGTCACAGCGCGTCTTCCACGCAACCACAAGGCGATGGGAACAGTTTGTTGCCAATGAATGTGGACATGTTGAACAGTATTAGCTACCCACTCTAAATATAATGTTTATTTTGTTGTAGCACATCTGGGCAATGAAAATGGATACTTACTTTACGTGTATCCTGTATATCTTCATAAATAGAATACCGAACTTGCATGTCAGAACAACAGTGTAAGATTCTTTTTAGTTGTGAATGAAACAGCACGTACCTCCTAAAGTGCGCGTTATTTACGACGGCGGCCGAGTTTAGGTTCGTTCTGCGCATATGACGTCACAAAACACAGTCAGCCAATGAACAGAGAACGACGTTGCCAGAGCTCGACTGCAGTGCAGAGCACGGACGAGTGTCTTCAGTTTTAGAAATGTTCAGTCATAAATAAAGTAATTGAACAAAAGCAATGAATTGATAGCAGACTTTCTTTTATAGAAAGTTTGGAAAAAGCATTCTTTATACCAGTCGCTTAATATTCTATTAATTAATTAAACCAAACAAGCAATAAGCCTTCTAATTCAGGCGATAGCAAGGAAAGGTGTCTGTATCATTCTCACTAACCGCTTCTTCGCAATAAAGAACAGCGGTAATTGTTAATTTCCTATTGTACTTCGACGAAACGGAATTCATAGTCAAACCAACAGTGTTTGTCGATATTTTGCGTGACATTTTAAAGTACTCCGCCGGGAGATCTAATGAATGATGAGTTGCGTTAGTGTAATGGTTGCAGTGTATGGCTGCTATGTGAAAGGTTCTGAATTCAAACCTTGTTTGGTGCGTTATATTTTCTTTATTTAAAAATAATATCGAAGTGTCTTACTTCGTGAATTTTATTCGTTTGAATGTAATTTTTTGAAATTTGTAGTGGCAACTAAACTCGACCCTATGGAAAGTATACGCTATGGACTTTTATCTCTGCAAACTCTTCAAAATTTCGCGCAAGGGTTTACTACATCTAATGCTGCACAATAACTGCGTTGAACATCGAAACAAAATTAAGCCATTTATGGGGGGGAAGGTATCAGTCAAGAAGATGTGTAAAAATCAAATTTTTGGGCCAAATAGTTTTTGTGAAATCGAATGATAAAGTGTGTCAAAGCAGTCGAAACACCATGTGTCTGCACAGGGAGCAGAGCAGTGATGACAGAAACGCGCACAGCGCGGAATGCGGGGAGCACGTCTCTGTAGCAGCGAAACGGTTAATGGGGCCGTGGTGGCTTACTTCATAAACTGTGCGCTCCCCGTTATACGTAAGTTTGCGAACTGTGCTATGGCGCTGCTTCTCTCGGAGCGTACAACTGGCAACGCAGCAATCTCCCGCTCTGGGCGGGCATCCGCGAACCGCCAAGATAAAAGAACCAAACTATAGAATAACATATCATCAGCATTAACTTACTAAATCTAACACAAATTATAAGATTACAGCATGTTTATTAAGTGCCAAAATAAACGTAAATCACAGAATTTATGAAAAAATCGATACAACTCGACCTGTTGTCAACTAAAATCACATTTTACTTTGAGCACTCCTTCGTACCGCTTCACTGACACTAACTCATCACGTGACTGCTGCTCTGGAGTAAAAGTTGAGATCGTTCTCATACCAGCCACCCCTGCACCTCTGCACCGAACATGCGTCGATGCTTTAGTCGACGTCACCTCTGAAGGACGACAGCTGTCGAAAAACGACTGTGATATACACTGTGGTGACAAGAGTGTCGGGTTAGCGATATGTACATATACAGATGGCGGTAGTTTGCTGTTCACAAGGTACAAAAGAGCAGTGCATTGGAGGAGCTGTCATTTGTACATAGATGGTTCACGTCCAAGGGTTTCCAACGTAATCGTGTCTATACAATGGGAATTAACAGATTTTAAACACGGAGTGGTCGTTGAAGCTAGATGCATGGGAGATTCCATTTCAGAGACAGGTTGGGAATCCAGTATTCCGAGATCCACGGTGTTAAGAGTGTGCCGAGAAAATCAAATTTCAGCCATTACTTCGCACAGCAGCCAATGCAGTGGCTGACAGTCTTCACTTAATGACTGAAAACAGCAGTATTGGCATAGAGTTGTCGCTGCTAACAGACAATCAACACTGATTGAAACAATAGCGGGAATCAGTGAGGGATGTACGACTAAAGTATCCGTTAGGATAGTGTAGCCAAATTAGGAGTTAATGGGCTGTGGCACCAGACGACTGACGCGAGCGCGTTTTGTAACAGCGCCTTTTGTAACAACATCAGCTGCAGCACATCTCCAGGGCTCATGACCATACCGGTTGGGCCCTGGAAAACCGTAGCCTGGTCAGATGTGTCCCGATTTCAGTTGATAAGAGCTGACAGGACATTTCATAAGACGTCAGGGAATGACTTTCATGGTACTAGAGGAGTAGTAGAGGGCAAAAACTATACAAGAAGATAGAAATTGGAACACATCCAGGAAATAATTGAGGACGTAGGTGGCAGGTGCTTGTCTGAGAGGAAGAGGTCGGCACTGGAGGGGAATTCGTGGTTGGCTGCATCAAACCAATCGTAAGACTGATAGCTCAAAAAAAAAAAAGCTGATGGTAGGGTCGAGTGTTCCCCAGGCCCCATCAAGCCATGAACACAAGTTGTCAACGAGGCACTGTGCAAGCTGGTGGTGACTCCATAATAGTGTGGGCTGTGTTTATATGGAATGGACTGGATCCTATGGTCCAAATGAACCGAACATTGAATGAAAATGGTTATGTTCGGCTACTTGGAGACCGTTTGCAGTCATTCATGGTCTTCATGTTTCCAAACAACGATGGATGTCACTGGGCTATAATTGTTCATGACTGGTTTTAAGAGCGTTCTGGACTGTATGAGTGAATCTTTTGGCCATGCAGATCACCTGACATGTATCCCATCGAATATTTCTGTGACCTAGAGAGGTAAGTTTGTACACAATATCTGTCACCGACAACACTTTCCCAATTGTGGGAGGCTGTAGAGCCAGAATAGTTCAACATTTCTGCAGAGGACTTCCAACGACATGTTTAGTCCATGCCACTAAGAGTTTCTGCAGTACAGGTAGGAAAAGCAAGTCCGACACGATATTAGGAAGTCTTCCACGACTTTTGTCATCTAAGGGTAGTTACCAGTAATCATATGACTTTCCAAATCCCATAGATCATACACTAAACGCCATTGCCAGTGGAGTCGATACATCCACAAGCAGGATAGCAGGGAAAGCAAATTTATGCAATAAGCAAAATATGAAACTTCCTGACAAATTATAACTGTGTGCCAGAACGAGACTCGAACTCGAGATCTTTGCCTTTCACGGGTAAGCGCTTTACCATCTGAGCTACCCAAGCACGACTCTCGCCCAGTTCCCCCAGTTTCAATGGCGGAATTTAAGCTGTGGGGCCGGGGCGTGAGTGGTGCTTGGGTAGCTCAGATGATAGAGCACTTGCTCATGAAAGGCAAGGGTCCAGAGTTCGAGTCTCGTTCTGGCACTCAGTTTTAATCTGCCAGGAAGTTTCATATCAGCGCAAACTCGGCTGCAGAGCGAAAATCTCATTTTGGATAGGCAAAATTCTTGATTCAATTCCACATTTGAAACATTCTGTCCATATTCTTGCTAGAGAACACGTCTTTTGTGCTATGAAATTTGTCCAACACCATAAATCAACAAACATTTTATGATTTCTCTACAATTTTACCGCACCTAAATAGAAACTTTAAAACTAATACTATACAGTGATATATTACTCATTTAACTTTCCTTTCCTTTCAGCATAAAAGAGTATTCTAAATTCATAGATATCCTATTTCCAGTGTTAAACGCTTATCTCTAGAATTATTCTCTTGAGAATATTACAAAGGTGTCCCCAAAATTTTACTTACAAATCTATTCAAATCCCTCCCAAAATAACATACATCAGAGGTTGGATTAGATATACTTTTTGTTCCAGTAGATGCATAGTGAGGAGGTCCTCTGCGATGTGGAACATGCCAGGAAATGGTAATACATTATAAATATTAACAATATAAGAACAAACACGCTATTGTACATGTCCCAAATGAATACCCCTTGTAGATGAGGATTAGTGAAAAAACCTTAAGCATATTTACGTTTAAAAAGATATACAACTTTTCACAAAATATTTATTATTTAAAAACCATAACTGTATACAATAATTCTTTGGCTATTGTAGCCACACATCATTAAATAAAAAATCAAGAAAAATTTTAAAAATTACAGCATTTATTTACAATAGTCGCATTATGGCACATTTCTACAGAAGTCAGACTGTATGCAATATGCCCATTATGAGGTATAATTAATAATGTACAAGTATCAATCGGTTCTAATAATAAATTCATTAATGGATCAGAAGGAAGTGGCCACCAATAATTCCTTTACATTCTTCTCAAACTATATTACTAGTTACAATTTTTATCGTTGCTCGAATATTATTGAATATGTGTATTGTTGAATAGTGGACATCTTTTTGAGCTAAAGTAATAGACTATAAATCAGTGTGAGAGTTACTCTCATTTCTAGTATTGATTTCATGAATTGAAGTAGTGGTTTGAAAAAAAAGATAAGTAATTAATATATTGAGAAGCACTAGTTAGTGTCCCTAAAGCCTTAAACAGCCCTCTGCAGGACGTTCTTGAGTTCACCCTCAAAAAATTCTTATTGGAAGTCGTTCGCCCCAGAAAACTTAGCTTGATGAGCTACCCCAGAAAATAGCATAGTATGCGATTGTGGAATGGAGGAATAATAAACTAGCTTTTTCATTTTTATGTCACCTGTCTGTCAACATTCACATAGCAAATAGAGATTTGTTTAGGCGCTTTAGCAGCTCTTTGGTATGCTCCTCCCATTTAAATTAATTATCAAGTTGTAATCCCAAGAATTTAACATTATCAACTTTTTCTCTCCTCGTGTCATCATATTTTAGTCATAAATTGGCAGGAAATCCTTTACAATATCGGAACTGCATGTAGTATGTTTTCTCAAAGTTTACAAGTATTGAAAGAGAGTTGGCTAGGAACCGTTTATTAACGTCCACGAAAATTTCAGTAGCCCGCCATTCTAAGACTATACTTGATTTACTATTTTTTGCAAAATGTGCATCATCTTTCTGCAAACAAAACTAACTTGGCATCTGGTAACGTTGGTGATGGGAGGCCTTTCATATACACAAGAGAAAATTACGATCCTAAGGTGGAATCTTGATGGACGCAACATGTTATTGGCCCCCAGTTGAATGACGCCTGATAGCTTAAAAATGCCTCTTTCCTATTCACACACTTCGTTTTCTGTCAAAGAGTAGGATTTAAACCATTTTGTAGCATTTCCTGTTAGACCATAATATTCTTATTTCCCTAAAGGGCTATTGTGATTTACATACTCAAATGCCTCTTACATACGACAAGATATACCCAGTAGCCTGTAATATATTGTCTAATTAATTAACGACTTGTCCACTGTGTGTGTAGATAGCCTTCTCAATATTGGAACCCCATAGAAATCCAAATTGTGACCTGGATAATATTTTATTCGTGGTTAGATGGTTAAGAAGACGAGTGTGTAATATATTTTCTGAATTTTTTGAGAAAGCCAGCATACGTAAAATTGGCCAGGAGTTGGATGGCCTTTATTTATCTCCTTTCTCATGCAAAGGCTTAACCTTAGTGTATTTCAACCGTTCAGAAAATGCTCCATTGATAAAACACTGATTAGACAATAATTTAAAATGTCACTGAACTCAGAGGCACACTGTTTTATCAACTTTGTTGATATATATCATAACCACCAGAAATTTTTGATTGTAAGGATTTAATGATGTACATCAATTCTGCTGATGTCGTGAGGGTCATACTCATATTATTGTAGTTATTTGTAGTGAGTGGTTTGACGTATATCATGGCAGCATCTACTGAACATGGCAACACCGTCTTTTCCGTAACAGAGTTATGAAGTGCTTTTTCAGAAGTTCATAAACACTGCACACATCTGTTACCTGTGTATCATTTACTCTTAATGCTGTGTGCTTCTCTTTATTTCCGGTTCTACTAGCCTCTTTCTTCGCTATATCCAATATTGTATTTATTTTGCTATGTGAAGTGACTATCATTTTCTAATAATGCGTTTCTTTTGATGTTTGTAATACTGTCTTCATGGTTTTGCGCTAGGTTTTATAGTGATCGATAGCATTTGCATCAGAGCTGTTTCTCTTTTTGTGTTAAAGTATACCTTTATTTCTTGAGCAATATTTGGCTTTTGTACAGACATTGGTATTTTCTGGTTTAGTTTCAGTGGAAAAGAGTTTTCAAATAAGTTAAGGTATTGTACTTCTGATTTCATGCCATAAGCGTTGTACACATCACTCCATTTCATGTCTTTGGGGAGTTTCCTAAAACAGTTTTCGGCTTACCAGCTACCCTCTTAAACTCAAATTTAGTGGAGTTTGTATCCTGATCAGTATTAACATTTTGCAAAAGGAACTGCATGTCATGGTCTGAGAGGTACTTCTTATTGGTTTTATAGTATAACTTCGTTCATTGGCCGTTTCTATACAGGTATTATCAATGGCCGTCACTGAAGGCCTTAGCTACTGACTACAATAAGTTCTTACTGGAAGAGTTTTGAAGAAAATCTACATTAAAATTACAAACAGACACTATTTCTTCCTCTTTTGTTGTTAAACAGGCCAATAGGGCTTCAAAATGATTCATGAACAGATTAAAACTACATGTTAGTGTTTATTATACACTTAATATTATGAATGATTTATTACGGAATTCTACTTCTGTTGCTCATGCCTCAACATGCTGTGCAAGGCAAAATTTACGAATGTCTGTGTTATTCAATTTACAGCAATTCCTCCATTATGCCTTACAAAAATCTAACCTAAATCCTGCAACACTTCACACATCTATATCAATGGTCACATGATGTTCAGAGAGTAAGATTATATTAACCTCGTAGAATTAACCTACATAATATACCCCAAAAACGCAGCTCATACTCAGCACATAACTATATCTTTTGCTCCCACAAGCAATTAAAATTTTAATGGGGTCTGATGAACTCCATGCATCGGATTTTGTGCGAACAATAATTACAACTTAACTACACGTATTACACGAGAAACCCATCCAAAATAACACAATAACAAATTTAAATAACCCTTGAAACTATCCCCAAATCTTATGTACAAACAATTCATACTGCTCTCCTGCGTAAATAACGAAATAAATTTTGTTCTGCTAACCTTCTCACACCAGTATTTGTGTGGCTGACACTAGCTCACTCTTTGCAGTAAGTTGTGCATATACACATTTTACATACAGCTTAAATTCACCATTTTTAGTTTCGAGTGATGCATACTTTCTTTCTTCATCAACATCGTTCATTTCACTTGCAGGCTACACATCTTTAATTTCACCCTCCTTTAAACACTGCGCCAGAGAATTATCGTTTTCAGTAATGCTTACGTTTTCTGCCATATTTATGGTACATATTATAATTTTAGGCCTACCCTCACTCTCATTGTCCATTCTTAGATTCTCCTGATCTACCTCCAACTCAATTATAGGATTTAAATCCCCTTCAGAACGTATCGTTTTATCATCCTAGTAAGAATCAAATATACTGCCCGCCTCCTGAGAACCAACAATCCCAGTAGCTGTAACATTCTCGCATCTAACTACACAACTTAAACTTTCGTATTTCTTAAGCAAATTCTCACTTATTTCCGCAGATACACAACGAACTTTATCACAAATAACTCAATTAACGCTCACCGATATCTCATGAGCTACTTTACTTAAAACACTCATTACATCCGTCGATACATCACAGAACTCAGCACTAATAGCTCAGCCAACCTCCGTCGATAAACCATATAAATTGTTGCTATTGCATCACTCCACATTAGAATTCACAGTACACTTAAATTCCGCCAAATTCGAAACTACCTCTGTCTCAGCAACATTTTCTCTACTGCCAGATTCCTCTGGCACTTTGATCTGCTACCCAGAACTTTACTTTCACGTTCATCCTTCCACATCCATGCGTAATTCATACTTTCATTAAAAGGCATTTCCATTAATAGAAATTAGCCCACAGATTCCTTCCTCCGAGTTATCTAGATCAGTATCTTCGAATTCAGCATGTAATACACCACCTTTACTTCTCTTTAACAATAAATCAGACTTTTCCGCCGATGCATAATGAAACTCATCAGCAGCTGGCGAGACCGTTGCTGCGCCACCTTCATAGATACCTCCACATACTTCCGTCGGTACACGATCAAATTCATCCCCAGCAGACGAGACTACAGCTTCGCTAGCTTCACATGCAGCTTCACCTAATTCCTCTGCTGGAACAAGATCATCTTTATTAATTTCACCTACATGATTATAATCGTAGCTACTGACTAGGGACTTATTGGAATCCGCCATACATCCACCTCCATCAAATTCATATCAACTTCAACCTCTCTTCTCATCACAGATTTTTTCGCCTAACGCACATTCATTTCATCGGTCCGTTTCTTTTCACAAAATACATTTTTCAGGCCCATATCCTCATGATCTATTCTCTCAACACATTTTACAGTACTTCTTGCACTCTCTTTATGGTAGCCCTGCTTAAAATTATTCCAGATTTTATTTTTATTTCCATAACCTCCATCTCCAACATTTGTGGCTTCTTTGACGAACTTTCGGCATAAACAGAATTTTTAAAATAACTTGTCCTTTTCACAGCCTTTTCATTTAGGCATCTCTGGCCCTGAGAAGCGGTGATCACTCACTTCCCGACCTCATATTCTTGCTTTGTATTTCGTGAGGCTCCTGTGCCTCAAATCTTCGTTCCTGGTTTTGATTTCCACTGTGAGGATTCATATTGCCATACCCCTTATCAATGCGGTAATAATTGTTTTGGTGATTATTGTGGATATTGTTCCACTTCTGGCACCCATTTCTCAGAGTACTGTTAAAATTACGTGGCGTGAATTTCAACGCAAGTTTCTCAATAATATCTAAAAACTCGTCAATGGAACTTCCTGGCAGATTAAAACTGTGTGCCCGACCGAGACTCGAACTCTGGACCTTTGCCTTTCGCGGGCAAGTGATCTACTATCTGAGCTACCGAAGCACGACTCACGCCCGGTCCTCACAGCTTTACTTCTGCCAGCTGTGAGGACCGGGCTTGAGTCGTGCTTCGGTAGCTTAGATGGTAGAGCACTTGCCCGCGAATGGCAAAGGTCCCGAGTTCGAGTCTCGGTCGGGCACACAGTTTTAACCTGCCAGGAAGTTTCATATCAGCGCACACTCCGCTGCAGAGTGAAAATCTCATTCTCGTAAATGGAATTTGTCGGACTGTGGAGAAGAGTCAACTGTAAGAATTCCGGTAGTCATTTCTTGAGCGTCGTAATCTCCTTCAACACTCCCAGCGGACGATTTATGTGCGTCAACTTAGTCAGTTCATACGCACAAAAATCCCACATTCTGAAGTCGCTTTTGTTTTACTTGACTTTATGATTTGTTCAGGAAACAACTCGCAAACACTTCATAGGTAGTAAATGAAGCGTTCATTAAATTTACCCATGATTTTACATTTCCCGCAAGATGTCTTTTAGCGAACTTAATTTAATTAGCTTCAGACATCCTCTCACAAAGCCATCTTTACACGCAGCAGTAAAATCAACTGTATGGTATTTCCCATCATATGAAAAACACTTTTCGGTCCTGAATTAACCTGTGAAATACGTATCACAGTGCTAGCCTGATTTGCTGCTAAAGAATTTAATTCTGAACGTACGCCTTTAATCTGCTATTCATGCTGCATAGCTCTTTATTAAATCCTGATTCAAAACGTCCTCTCTTTCTAAGCACCTCCATTCCAGGTTCTACTACAGTACTTCACTTGACAAGTTTTTGACCATTTAGTAGTCACTTCCTCAAGCGTATTTTGCCCCAACATGCAATCATTAACATCGCCAGCTCATCCTGTAACCTTCCAAGTTGTCCTCCATACTAGACTGCCTAACTGGCAAAATTTTCATTAGTTTTGACGACATATTTTTTGAAAGCTTACTTCCCATCTGTGATATAGGACTATCTGTTCCACCAGTAAGTTCCATTTCGACAGTACCACGTTCAGATCTATGGGTAACTGCCCCAATAGCGTTATCTGAACCACTCAGACTGAATGGTCGCTCACGCGTTCTAAGCTCCATCACTGACGATGTCCCTGCAGGTTCACACATAACAGCGATATCAACTCAGGCACTTAACTTATCGGTCAGGCTGGCTGCTCCTACACTACTCCTGCTGCCGCGTGGGTAGAAGAAGACGATGCCGACGTCGGTGGTCCACGTTGCCATTGGCACCGTCACTCTCCGCTTCTGCTGGCCTCTACAGACTCGAACTCAGCACAGCTTGCTCCATTCTTGAAGTTCCGCGTCTAATTTCCCCACTCCTAACTTTTGCAACGCTTATGACTGCTGCTAATCTTACGCCTGGAGCACCCATGCAAATTACCTATCATGCAATAGAATTAAGTCCTGGATCACAGAATGCAGTAAAATGTTAGAGCTACAGTTACAATTATTAAGGGGTTAAATTTATACCCCGGACTAGAAAACACTAGTTTCGATGGTACCTACCAGTTACGGTTGCTGGTTTGCTCTTCTGAACAGCATCCTATACGAGCAAGTCAGTTGCGTCTTTACTTTTGGTTACTCGTAGTTTAGGTACTTGGACGCTGCGCGACTTGGTTTAAAAGGAATAGGTCGCTGTAGTCTTAGGTTCGAGCTCCGCGTGTCTGCTTTCATACCCCGCAGCTAATTCACTGCAGATAATAAGCTGTAGTTGTGATACAGCAGACAAATAGCTTATGTATTGGACAGAATAGCAATTAGTGAAATACAAAGCAATACAAAATGAAAGTCACACGGGTAACTTAATAGCTATGATTCCATTCTATGGTCTGTAATAGAGACAGACGACAGAGAAATATGTTGAACAATGTTCATTCAAGAAAGGACATCTCAAATAAACAGGAAATGGTCCTACCATCTTCAGTTAAAACACGGACAGTAAATACCATCATCAAATTCAGTAAAGTTACCTTGAGAGCATTACGTGAATGATAGTAAAATCCGCAAAATAAATTCTAATCAGAGACACCCAAAAAGTACGTTCCTTTCGTAGTCACAGTACACAAAATATTCACCAGCTCAAAACAGTTCAGTTTCAACATGATGATTTACTAATTATCAGTCACAATACAAATAACCATAACTCATACTCTGTCAATCCTCAGTTCAGTAACAGAAGGTGACACAGAGAAACGGGAACACTTCTACACTCTAATAAAACTAGAAGTGATGAAAGAAAGAAATTGTATTGCCATTTACGAAACATTGATGCCATTTATCATATATTTTTTTTTAAATTACGTCCTTTAGATGGGGTCCTCCTGTACGAATACATTGGTGAAGTCTGCTGCTGTGCTTCCTCATTGACCGATGCCACATCTCACCTGAGATACTGTGAATTCTCTGTTTTAACTCATCAAGGGTTCTTGGTCGAGTCGTGTAGACTTTGCTCTTGAGATAGTCCCACAAGAGAAAAATCACAGACGGATAAATCTGGTGATGTAGGGGGCCATGGAATGTTACCGAATCGTGAGATCGTACGGTTGCCAAACAATTCTCGCACACATGCCATTGATTGCCGCGCAGTGTGTGATGTCGCTCCGTCCTGTTGAATCCAGGCTTCTGGAACGTTTGGAAATTTGTTCAATGCAGGTGTAACGAATGTTCGTAACATCTCCAAGTAACGATCGGCAATTCAGTTATTGTGTTTCCCTGTTCATCAGCGAAAAAATACAGTCCGATAATACTATGTGATAAAACACCACACCATACTTTCACTTTACTAGTGTGTCAAGAGTGATCATGAACGTCATAAGAATTTGTGTCTGCCCAGTAACGGTAGTTCTATTTATTCACATAGCCTGTGAGATGAAAATGTACCTCATCTGACACCCACAACTTGTTTAAAAATTCATCGTCATTGTTTATGTTTGGTATCATTTGTTGACAGAATCCTAGTCGTAACCGGTAATCGCTGTCCTTCAATTGTTACACCATCTGTAGTTTGTACGGATGAAATTTTAAATCAAGAGGGAGAATTATGCGAACACTCTCCCGGGACGTTCCAACCACTGCTACTTGCTTACGAATTGAACGCCGTGGGCTCCATAAGACAGACTCGCGTACAACATTACTGTTCGCTGGAGAACGCACAAATCTTCGTCACCCTGTTGGTTTCTCCTTGAGGATGGATCCAGTCTCTTCAAACTTACTAATCCAACATTTTATCGCATGTTTCTACGGAACGGCATCACCACATCCTAAATTACATAAACGATGAATGTCCCGCTACCCTTCTACTAAACTAGTATTCTTTTTATAAAACATTTCTATGGCTAACGCACGCTGTGGTCCGTTCCACTGATCCTTTATTACTCAAATGGCGACCTATTTACTCGCTAACTGTCACGAACTCGCAGTGCTGCCACCTGCCCATGGCTGCCACTACTCATTTCAAACATTCCCGTTATTCTGTGTCACGCTTTATAACTGGAAAAAGTTAGATGTTACTCTGGAGCACATCCAGACCTATCTAAATGTAATGTCCCTTCAGAAGTTAAAGCATGTTAGTGGCCGTTCATCACCCAGAGTCAAACAACTTCACAGTGTAATACCACTTGTTACCACAAGCAGGTCTGCCTCCTTCCAGACTCACGTAAAAGTGCCCAGGATCACTCCCTTGAGCTCTTCATTCGGAAAATTCCCGGTCACCTTTTTACTCTCGTAGTGTTCCGCTATTGTCTGCGGCTGCATTTCTAAGATTTGGAGGTCAGAACAACTCTCGTACTTTCGGAGGGTTGGCTGCTGTTCTGTTGGAATGCGCACGTTTACCGTTTCTCGCTCCATTGTCTGTTGTGGCCGCACATTAGCTGCTTCGTTCACCTGTGTTAACTGTTCTCTTCCCATTTATTTCTGTATCGTTTCAGTAATTATTGACGCAACCTCTTGCGAATATACGACTGGAATCTCATGACTTTCTTGTGTTTCCGCCACTGCTACGGAAGATTACACAACTGACTTGGTTACTTCTGGATTTCTGTCCATCACTACGTGGGATGATACAACCTATTCAGTTGCCTCACTACTGCTTTCTATATGGCGCTCGATAAACTGTTTCGGTTCTGTACGAAGCTGTTCACACTGTTTCTGATTTTTCGAGACGATGCTTTCAATGAGTGTAACGAATCCTTTTAATGCAGCCCGCGTGACACGTTTTCTGACAGTGAGCTCTTCCACAATTTGTTGCGCCTTACCAAACGTCTTACGTGGTAACTTATCAACTCTTTAATTAACATTAGACACTGCATCCTGCACCTGGTCAACGTCAAAACGCATCTTTTTCTGGTCAGCAATTAACGATTGTAAAAGCTCGCGCGAATCTCTCGCCCCTCTCCGGGTTTCAGTGAACTGTGCATTAACTTCGGTTCGCAGTTTTTGCTGATCTTCGTGGACTTTTTCGAATCCAGCATAGGTTTCAAATTTGAGACTATTTAAACCAGCATTTGTCTCTGTTTTCAAATCTGCTAACCCTGCATTTGTTTCAAGTTTTAAGTCTGCTAACCCAACATTTGACTGCTTTACGACCATAGTGAGTTGCTTCAATATTGCGACCACACAATCTGACTCCTCGCCATCGTCACGTGTCATTATTTAATGTAAATTTTGCCGTTTGCGTGTTTCACGTGGCGTCCCACCGACTTTCGTACATAGTGCGGACACATTTACACACATTCTTTCTGTTGGGAACTGTCCCGTATGATTTAGAATCACAATATTTGGTTCAACGCACGGAAGTTGACCGTCCTCTGATTCTGCTTCTGACCCACTAGCTCCGTCATTTGTTTGTTCTTGTGAATCCTCAGACTGTGACACCAACCTCAAAACTACCACCATTCCCTCTGCACTGTCACTACGTTCCGTTCCATGACTCGCACTCGATTCTTCTTGTCGTACATCACGCTCTATCCCGTCAAGATAATCAATTTGCCTATCTACGATAATCTCCGTTCTTCCGCCATCTCAGATCGTCTAACAGACCTGTCTTTCACGAATTGCACGAGCCCGAGCTCTCGTCAACATCAAGTTACATGATCTTACACGTTTCCAAAAATCATAGAAAGTTTCTTAGGCTATTTACACACCATTAGCAACGCCGTTCACTGTTTGTAGATTTTCAAACCAACGCCGTGAATAACTTTGCTCGCGCCAGCAAGGTCATGCACAAGCTGCTTTTACACAAAAATAAACAGTGCCTTATTTATTAATAAACTTTTCTACAGTCTGGATCACACATTTACTGTATTCTGACCACTATACATACACATACATTGAGTAACCTCATCACAAAAACCACAAAACAAAACAAAAACTTTTGTCAATTCAAAAATTTTAGTTTTCCCTTTCTAATTTGACTAACTGGCATCCACGCAGACCAATTGCCATCCTGGCAGGGTCGCCTTTCTGTAAGATTTGGAGGTCAGAACAACAACTGTGTAAGCTTTAAATAACTTTGGTTTAATGTTGCAATCTTATCACAGAAACACATGCCTTTACACAGTGAACAATGTGACAGCGTTACAACAGTTGTCAAACGAACGCATCTCGTCCTCAGAAAGCGAAATAATCCTAAGTGCCACAATGGTAAATTCTAACTAGAACTTTCTTTACAAAATTATTCTTACGACTACGTCATGATGTTGGCTAGTACTATGATAAATCATCCAATCCGGTTCACAGTTCAGTACTGTTTAGGATGACAATCAAGTCTACGGAGGATGGTTAGTTTTTTGACAAGTTGAGCAAAAGATTACCCAAGGTCGCTCGAGTTTACAGTGGACGCAAGCTGGTGAACCAGCAAGTTTATGCCTCTCCCCATGGTATTTACCTTAGCTGCGATGAGCTGCATGGCTGCTCTAGTCCTCTGAAATTCCTATAAAAACTAGTTAAGCCTTAGCTGACTTTTCCAGCAGAAACTCCCCCTATGTTTTTCGTTAAGCAAGAAAACACGTACTCACCCCTAGTCTCGGAATATGGCGATATGCAGCCACATGGCTAGAGCAGCGTGCAGATTAAAATGCCCTCTCAGTCCTCACAAGGACAATTAATTAACTGGCTGGTTCGTTTCTCCACAGTTGGAGCTCAACCTTTGTAAAAATAAAGTTTTAACAAAATGTCAGTTTGGTTTCCAGAAAGTGTTTCAACGGAAAATGTTATATATACTTTCACTAATGAAATATTAAATGCTCTGAGCAACCGGAAGTCACCTGTAGGGATTTTTTGTGGTCTCTCAAAGGCTTTTGATTGAGTAAATCACGGAATACTTCTATATAAGCTCAAGTACTGTGGTATGAATGGGGCAGTGCTCAAATGGTTTAAATCATACCTAACTGGAGGAGTGCAGAAAGTTGAAATAAGCAGTTCACATAATATGCAAAAAACTGGTCATTTCTCAAACTGTGGAACAACGTAGACTGGGGTGCTGCAAGGTTCGGTCTTGGGTCCTCTGCTGTTCTTCATATATATTAATGACTTGCCATTCAATATTCACTAAGATGCAAAGCTGGTACTTTTTGCCGATGATACAAGTATAGCTATCACACCCAGCAGACAAGAATTAACTGGTGAAACTGTAAATGATGTTTTACAGAAAATCATTATGTGGTTCTCTGTAAATTGGCTTTCATTAAACTTTGACACAGTACATACAGTTCCACATAGTAAATGGGATGACACCATTAATGAATATAGACTTCGATCAGAAATCGGTAGCTAAGGTAGAACAGGAAAAAAATACACTGAAGATCTGGTGAAACGTTTGAGTTCAGCTATTTATGCTATTAGGGTCATTGCAAATTTTGGCGATATACATCTCAGTAAACTAGCTTTCCACGCCTATTTTCAATCTCTGCTTTCGTATGGCATCATATTCTGGGGTAAGTCATCATTGAGTAAAAGAGTGTTCATTGCACAAAAGCGTGTAATCAGAATAATTGCTGAAGCACATCCAAGATCATCCTGCAGACACTTATTTAAAGAGCTAGAAATCTTCACTGTAGCCTCACAATATAAATATTCACTTATGAAATTTGTTATTAACAATCCGAACGAATTCAAAAGTAATAGAAGTGTACATGGCTACAACACTAGCAGAAAGGATGATCTTCACGACTCAAGGTTAAATCTAACTTTGGGTCAGAAGGGGGTAAATTATGCTGTCACAAAAGTTTTTGGTCACTTACCTAATAGCATCAAAAGTCTGATAGATAGCCATATAGCATTTAAAAGGAAATTAAAAGAATTTCTTAATGGCAACTCCTTCTAATCATTAGATGAATTTTTGGATATAGTGAGTGGGTAATTTCCCCAACCCCCACCAAAGAAAAAGAAAAAAAAAGGAAAATATTAAGTATCATGTAACATTTTGCGTAGTGTAATATCTCGTATAGACACCTTTTGTTAACCTGACACGTTCCACATCATCACGAAGTGTCCTATTCATGATCTACGGAACAAATTCTAATCTAATCTTCAGCTAACATCTAGCTGAATGTCAGCTGCTGTGAACGCAGTGTTCCCACAGATTTCTCCTCTGCATCGTACAGAGCGTTAGGCGCCCCATTCTGCACTTGACGCCAGTTCAGAGAAGAGTCCACGAAAATTTCGCTCTTGTCTTTCTCGTAGCCCAACTCTTTCCACACCTGCAGTCTTTCATTTTCCATGTCATGGCTTTTTTCGACCAATAGGAGCGTTCCTCTTACTTCGTGGAAACTCTCTCTGCCAATCGCTAGGGATCTACCGTTTAACTGCGTCGAAATCTCGGCACTTTACTCTTACCTAGTTCGTTTCTGCTAATCGGACGTTTCGTGCCTGCTCACGCGTATACCATTCGCTGTTCACGTGATCAACTGCGTCACTGGTTTTGTTCGTATCCACTTGGAATTCCAAAATGCAGTTTTCTAAAGTTTCTTTCTGGTGGCCAACTACTTGCTCTGCAGTATGCGTCACTTGTCCGGTCGCCGACTCCCACCATGTGACGTCCCCTAAGAGTTTTTCGTGGTGGATCCCGTGGTGCAGCCTCTGCGTCTGCCCACGCTGGCTTCTACACCAACGTTTGCTTGTTTCACCTTCTGCTCATTGACATGCATTATATAGGAACGGTGTGTTAATACCGTCGATTGAGTGTCACCACTTTTGCACTACACACTTATAGACAAATCTGCTCATTACCGCCAAAGTAAGTTAGGTGTCACATTCTCCTTCCCATTCGATGCATAAAACTCTTATGTAAGGTGCGAAATTGATCTTCATTTATTCTGCCATCTTACACATTGGCCGTTGGCCGTTTCCCACCAAAATTACATCGTTCTTACACCCTGCAGACTTGATCTGTCTCAACTTGTCCACTTCCAGGACTAAACTAAGGTATTACAACACTAATTAAATAAAGAAATGTTACAAATATTCGGTGAAACTGAGACTGTTCATAATAATTATAGGTTTGTGCATAAATGAATAAGCTAGTAGTTTTGCACAAGAGTATACACGTTAAATGGGTACAGGTAGTCATTAAACATTGTTTAAATAATTACTTTGTTGTGCTTGTCAGAAGTGTCTTTTGGCACTGTTTTACAAACGTGGCGTCAGTTAACGTATGTGGCTTCTTACATTACCATGATTTTGTATTATTAATTGTAATTAATATTTAAATAAAATTACTTTCAAAATATTAAACTATTTACTAACTAAATACTTACTTTTACTTTACTTTACATGTGGCAAGGGCCTTATCGACCATACGCCTGCTCTATGAGACTCTTCCACTTCTGCCTGTGCAATGCGCTGTTTGCCCAGTTGCTGCTGCTGTTCATCCTAGTTGTGTCCTCCCGAATGTTATCCCGCCATCTGATTCTGGGTCTGCCTCTTCCTCTCGTGCCATCTATTGTTCTGCTGAATGCCACTCCAGGTAGTCTATTCTCTGTCATTTTTGCTATATGGCCTGCCTCCTCTTGAGCACTTCGACGATGTGACGATGTTTGTGCAGCCCTCTTCATTCTTCATTTTTTCTTATTCTCCATTCCATGTTATTTTCGTCGTATACAGGTCAAAAATTTTCCTTAGTACTTTTCTTTCGAATATTAACAGTTTTTCTTCATCTTTATTTCTAAATATTAATGCTTCACATCCATATAACATCACAGGTCGATTGAAGTTACTGCTAAGTGATCTTTTTCTTAGAATTTTGGTGAAACTAAAAAGTGTCCTGTTTCCTTTTGATAAACGGGCATCTATTTCTATATCTGTTCTATTGTTATTAATAAAAAGGCTTCCTAGGTACTTGAAGTGGTCAACAGTCTTGAAATTGAATCCATCTACAGTTAGACGTGCATCTTTTCTGACTTTCTTACTTATGGGCAGGTATTCTATCTTTTCTTCATTAAAATGTGATCCTGTTTTCTCAGCAATTTTGTAGTAATTTTGCATCATTCTGATTAACTCTCTTTTGGAACTACTTATTAGTGTTACATCATCTGCATAGGCAAGTCTTGTAACGTTCACACCCTGTAGCTGGATCCCTTGTGTAGTGGTTTTAGAAAACTCTCTATCGATCTTCTCTAGGACATGGTTAAATAAAAGAGATGAAATGGCATCCCCTTGTCTCAGTCCAGTGTACACCTTAAAATCTTCAGTTCCTCCTACCGGTGTCTTTATGCGACATAAAGTTTCATCTATACACATTTTAACTAATCTGATTAATTTTGAAGGTATTTTAAATTCCTTCATTATGTTTAGGAGTGTCTGTCGGTGTATGCTATTATAGGCCTTTTTGAAATCTACGAATAATATGTGGACATCTACATTGAATTCCCACGCCTTCTCAGTTACTTGTCTTAGGGTAAATAAGTGATCTAATGTGGATCTGTTTCTGCGGAAACCGCATTGATAGTCCCCAATCAGTTCTTCTGTTATTGGTATCAGCCTGTTTAATAGGCAGCTCGATAAGATTTTGTAGGCGACATCCAGTAAGGCAATTCCTCTGTAGTTATCACAAAAAAGTGGATTATGTTTCTTAAATATGGGGCAGATAACTGCAGTTTTCCAATCTGCAGAAACTAAACACGCAAGTATGAAAAAATACAAAGTGTTCATGCTGTATTCAGTTGCTCTGCAACTGTGGGGGATATGATGTTCTGACAAGTGTTTAAGTAATAAAAAGACAAAGATGAATGTCTTACAGGTATGATGGTTATCATACAATGCTGTTATCTGAGATATCGTTTGTTGAAATCGCATGAAGCGTTAAAAAGTTTTTAATTCAGAGGTGAAAATGTTTATTTACTGCGAAATATTAGCGTCTGTAGTTTTAAAGATATTGAAAATATTCTTTCGTCACTGGATGTGCCACATTTCTCTGAGATTGCTGATATATTGAGATCTGCTTTAATACTTGTCTGAATTATTACAGATCCCTGAAAAGCTATAAGAAGCCAGCTTTCAGCTTGTCTGGCACTGCAGTATTTCGTGAAGCATCTGTTACACCAAGGTCACGCAAGCTACAGCCATCCAGATTCCCAAATTTTGGATTTGCTCATTTCCGGCGATGCTGCTCGTCTCTGTACCTGGACTCGCCCGTACCGGTCACCTAGACAGACCTGCTGTGGCGCGAACTGAGCCCTGGGCCCACTCGTGTGCAGTTTACAATTTCGACTCCCTTCATATTACTTTTCAGGCGGAAAAATCGCTCGCCTACACTTTTTTAACGTTAGAAGCGCCACTTTGATGATAAAATATGGCACGTTATAACATATTTATAGTGAAACGAAGGATAAAATCAAGGACTATCCAGACACAGAAACATTATTTCAATAAAAATGGATTTACAATATACTACGTTTACAAACAAGGCTTTAAAGTGTAAATTAATTTCTCCTAGCCCATATTGGATTCCCAGTCCTATTTATATAGTGCTGCAAATTTTTGAGAGTGCATTTTTAATCGCTATGAATGTACTTGTATGATTTGAAAGGAAAAACATGAGTGACATGAAATAGATAATAGTTAGGAGGTAAAATGTTCATGCTTCAGTTATGTAGTGCATATGCTTGAGGTTTTTCTATATAAACTTCGAACTATTTTCATGGGTATTAAGAATTTGAAAACTTCTTAGTCGTGTTTAAGAATGTGGTACATTAAAAATTCACATTTATTCAAATAATTATTCTCTGCTTCTTAGTCTTGCCTCTGTGAAACATTTTTATCGATTTCGAAAATTTTGATGAGATTGCGCCAGAGACATTTGGTAAATCTCAGGTTTATTTCAGTTTCACTTCAGCTGACACGACCGTTGTATTACTTCGCCCTATGTTTATTTCGCAAAAGGATCGTGAGGGCAAAAATTGGAGAGGTTCGACCCCACACGAAAGTTTAAGAGCTAGCATTTATCCCGCGATCTTTTCGTGACTGAAACAGAAAAAAGAGGAAACGGCAGTGGTAAACAACGGACGCCACACCCATACCAGACAAGAAAACGAATTAACATTGCACTGTCATTTAGTTCGGAACTATACTGAAAATTTCGAGTCTCCAGCTCATCTGGAAATGAAAGTGGGAAATGAAGTACCCTTCACTATTCACCAAACAAGAAAGCCACCTAAGGTTGCAAAATAAATTGTAATGTAATCCTCTGAAGCAATCGAAAATGAGGCATTAAGTTCTGCAGACGTTTTTTGGTGGCCTTGCCGCAGTGGTTACACCGGTTCCCGTGAGATCACCGAAGTTAAGCGCTGTCGGGCGTCTTCGGCACTTGGATGGGTGACCATCCAGGCCGCCATGCGCTGTTGCCATTTTTCGGGGTGCACTCAGCGTCGTGATGCCAATTGAGGAGCTACTCGACCGAATAGTAGCGGCTTCGGTCAAGAATACCACCAAAGCGACCGGGAGAGCGGTGTGCTGACCCCACACCCCTCCTATCCGCATCCTGCCCTGAGGATGATACCGCGGTCGGATGGTCCCGGTAGGCCACTCGTGGCCTGAAGACGGAGTGCAAAAAACGTTTTTTGGAATGAAAGAAAAGGGTTCTGACTCAGATAAGTGTTGTAGTAAACAGTTTATAAATCACAGTCCAAGGCGGACGACGCAAGGGATCACGGTTCATTCGTGCAATTCACACAGTTCATCCGTAACGAGTTGTATCTCGTCCCGTGTTTGTGTCAAGTAGTTTGGAGGATGAAGCCTCTGCCTGTCGGCAGTTGAGCAGGTGGGGGGGAAGCGAGGGACAGCCAGCGACCTGGGACGCGTCACGGCCCCCTGCCTGGCTGGCTGGCTGCGCCGCCCGTCAGCTCAGCTGCCACCAGAGGCGCCGCCGGCCGTGTCACGTGATTAGCAATTACCGGCCGCAGGCAGCCACCAGGATTATCCACAGCCCGGCGGGCCGTCCCCGGCCGCCTCGGCGCCCGCTCTCCGAGCGAGCGCGCATGCGCGTCGCGACGCCCGTCCCCCGACAGCGAGACACTGTTGTGTCCTCTCTGACACTACACAGTGACCGCCACATGTGTTGTCACTACACACGGAGCAGTCTACATGCACTGACACACTTAGGTGCAGGGATAACTACGACTACATGGCCTGACACACATGATCTACATCTACACATCTACATGATTACTCTGCAATTCACATTTAAGTGCTTGGCATTCCACTCCCGAACAGCGCGCGGGAAAAAGATCACCTAAACCTTTCTGTTATTTTGATAATCATTCCTACCTATGTAGGTTGGGCTCAAAAAAATATTTTCGCATTCGGAAGAGAAAGTTGGTGACTGAAATTTCGTAAGTAGATCTCGCCGCGACGAAAAACGTCTTTGCTTTAATGACTTCCATCCCAACTCGCGTATCATATCTGCCACACTCTCTCCCCTATTACGTGATAGTACAAAACGAGCTGCCCTTTTTTGCACCCTTTCGATGTCCTCCGTCAATTCCACCTGGTAAGGATCCCACACCGCGCAGTAATATTCTAACACAGGACGAACGAGTGTAGTGTAAGCTGTCTCTTTAGTGGACTTGTTGTATCTTCTAAGTGTCCTGCCAATGAAACGCAACCTTTGGCTCGCCTTCCCCACAATATTATCTATGTGGTCTTTCCAACTGAAGTTCTTCGTAATTTTAACCCCCAGGTACTTAGTTGAACTGACAGCCTTGAGAATTGTACTATTTATCGAGTAATCGAATTCCAACGGATTTCTTTTGGAACTCATGTGGATCACCTCACACTTTTCGTTATTTAGCGTCAACTGCCACCTGCCACACCATACAGCAATCTTTTCTAAATCGCTTTGCAACTGATACTTGTCTTCGGATGACCTTACTAGACGGTAAATTACAGCATCATCTGCGAACAACCTAAGAGAACTGCTCAGATTGTCACCCAGGTCATTTATATAGCTCAGGAGCAGCAGAGTTCCCAAGACGCTTCCCTGGGGAACACCCGATATCATTTCAGTTTTACTCGATGATTTCCGTCTATTACTACGAACTGCGACCTTCCTGACAGGAATCACGAATCCAGTCGCACAACTGAGACGATACCCCATAGGCCCGCAGCTTAATGGGGAAAACTGGCGGGTTAGTCCATCTCAGGGATATTATTGTGCACAAACCGTTCACTAACAGACATTGCTCTATGACTGGGTGCATTGTTAAGCTCATACGCTCACCGTCTCCCAACTGTTGCTCTACCGTATGCAGTACAGAATGCTGCAAACTGTGTTAATACCCTTCTGCAATTAATGTTTTCTTATATGAAATACGAGGTGCATTCAAGTTCTAAGGCCTCCGATTTTTTTTCTAATTAACTACTCACCCGAAATCGATGAAACTGGCGTTACTTCTCGACGTAATCGCCCTGCAGACGTACACATTTTTCACAACGCTGACGCCATGATTCCATGGCAGCGGCGAAGGCTTCTTTAGGAGTCTGTTTTGACCACTGGAAAATCGCTGAGGCAATAGCAGCACGGCTGGTGAATGTGCGGCCACGGAGAGTGTCTTTCATTGTTGGAAAAAGCCAAAAGTCACTAGGAGCCAGGTCAGGTGAGTAGGGAGCTTGAGGAATCACTTCAAAGTTGTTATCACGAAGAAACTGTTGCGTAACGTCAGCTCGATGTGCGGGTGCGTTGCCTTGGTGTAACAGCACACGCGCAGCCCTTCCCGGACGTTTTTGTTGCAGTGCAGGAAGGAATTTGTTCTTCAAAACATTTTCGTAGGATGCACCTGTTACCGTAGTGCCCTTTGGAACGCAATGGGTAAGGATTACTCCCTCGCTGACCCAGAACATGGACGCCATCATTTTTTCAGCACTGGGGGTTACCCGAAATTTTTTTGGTGGCGGTGAATCTGTGTGCTTCCATTGAGCTGACTGGCGCTCTGTTTCTGGATTGAAAAAGGGCATCCACGTCTCATCCATTGTCACAACCGACGAAAAGAAAGTCCCATTCATGCTGTCGTTGCGCATCAACATTGCTTGGCAACATGCCACACGGTCAGCCATGTGGTCGTCCGTCAGCATTCGTGGCAGCCACCTGGATGACACTTCTCGCATTTTCAGGTCATCATGCAGGATTGTGAGCACAGAACCCACAGAAATGCCAACTCTGGAGGCGATCTGTTCAACAGTCATTCGGCGATCCCCCAAAACAATTCTCTCCACTTTCTCGATCATGTCGTCAGACCGGCTTGTGAGAGCCCAAGGTTGTTTTGGTTTGTTGTCGCATGATGTTCTGCCTTCATTAAACTGTCGCACCCACAAATGCACTTTCGACACATCCGTAACTCCCTCACCACATGTCTCCTTCAACTGTCTATGAATTTCAATTGGTTTCACACCACGCAAATTCAGAAAACGAATGATTGCACGCTGTTCAAGTAAGGAAAACGTCGCCATTTTAAGTATTTAAAACAGTTCTCATTCTCGCCGCTGACGGTAAAATTCCATCTGCCGTATGGTGCTGCCATCTCTGGGACGTATTGACAATGAACGCGGCCTCATTTTAAAACAATGCGGATGTTTCCATCTCTTTCCAGTCCGGAGAAAAAAAATCAGAGGCCTTAGAACTTGAATGCACCTCGTAAAAGGAACACAACCTATGAGCCGTGCGTTGTTCGCGTTCCTGGCATCATGTATTTTACACCCTGTTTTTAACGTACTTCCACCTCACTACGTAAATTTTAATTACTACTGTCAGTTGCCGTTTTGCCTGACCGTGAGCGGCGCTAGCAGCGCATATCGACATATCCTCTCTCGTAGTATCTTTGCTCGACTGCTACTACTTCCCGGTCGTTGTCTGCCGTAACGAGTTCGGGTTACGAGTTCGGATCTGCCGGTCAGTTAGAACGCGTCTGGAGCGCAGCCAGCACCCGCCAGTCGGGGAGTTGCAATGCGGCAGTAGTGCAGTCGGGTTGGAGCTGTGAGGTCTGCGCCGACATGGCTCTCCCGACCATTGCCGCCACGCATCACCTGAGCCGGGCCACGGTCTGGCTGGATCGGCGGTCGGTCGTCCAAGCGGACGACGCGTTTTGGATCGCCGATCGTTCATGAGTCGGCTGTGTATGTGTGTGTGCATCGACTCCCGACTCGTCTTCGTGTGTGCTTAGTGACTGTTGGGTATCGTTCACGTCTTCGTGCAGTGTTTGTCAGGTTGTATGCGTAGTTGGCGTTATTTCCACTGATGACTATTTTAGATTTACTCGGCATTCTGAGGCGAGTCAGTCGGAACGTGCGAGGAGGAGAGTTCAGGGCGGCAGTTCGGGTCGTGAGTTGGGCCCTGCCAGGTAGTTACAACGCGTCTGGAGCGCAGCCTGGGCCAGCCAGTCGCCGGCTTGCAGCAGCAGTGAGCCCTGCGTCGACTTAGCCCGCCCGACCGTTGCCGCCACGCATCACTTAAGCTGGACCTGACTTTTGGTGGATTGTCGGTCGGTCGGTTTGTCCGAGGACACGTCCGTGCTGCGTAGTCGACTGGGCCGCTGGCGGTCTCTGCTCAGTGTTGGAGTCTCTCTGGATTTGTCAGATCGGTATGACCATCGTCGCTCACCGATCCAGGACGTGAAGGTTGAGTGGTTTTGAGCAATACGTTATTGGTTCCGGTGTTGCTGTTGTGGAGGTTTTCCTGTGAGCAACAACGAGTGAAGTGTTTGAGGTAGCCGCCGTCACGTGGAATTGATCAAATTAATTTATCCACAGTCAAGTGCACCAGCGGAATTTTCTGCCTTGTGGCCGTTAGTGTTCTGGTTACCTGCCCTGGCCGCTAACGTACTTTTTAGGCAGGGTCTTTTCCTCACTTGTTCTTGCTGCCCAACTTGGTATGTAGTTTTGGCAGCTCAGTTCACATACGCATTTGTTTGGGGATAGTGATACTTGTAATTTTTTGGGGGGCCTTGAATTCTAGTGTAATCCGTCGTGGGAAGCAAGCGGTTGGTCGGTCGGTCCGTGGCTGTTCCTTGGTTGGGTTCGCACGAATTAACTGTGGTAGGACTCACCACCTGCCTTGCCTAAGTGAATGAGGGGAGACCGATCCACTGGAGATTCCTGGGCGCCGTTCTCTTAATTATCCCTTTGGCAGTGTTAATGTTGTAATTTAACTGTATTTCATATTTTTAATTTGGCACTGTTAGTTGTGGGCCTTCAGCCCTGGAAACATGTTCTCAAAGTTTCCTTCAAGTCCTAACATTATCGCCTTCTGCTCTTCAAAGGTTATTGTAATTTCCTCTGAAAGATTTTATAAGTTACTGTGGGCCTTCCGCCGTTGGTGTTGCGAAAACGACATTTTTTAACTTAATGTATTGTTTTACTGATTGTTGCAATATATATTTCCTTAATTACAAAGTTTAACTTTGCGGCCCTCTGCCATCGTATTGTGTTTGTTTATCTCTTTCTGTTCACCTTGTGGGGCCATCAGCCCTGTTAGCATCTTAAAACATTGTGGCCTTCTGCCTTCAGTAATCATCATAGTATATTTGGAATTTGGAAGATTTAATTCGGCGGCCTTCAGCCGCTCCGCATACGGATCTCATACATGTATACGATTTATCTTACTCCTAAATTTAACTTTGTGTCACATCTTTTCAAAATGGAACTTATTTTAAAGCAACTGTTTGGAGGCCTTCAGCCACGAAGGAAATTTAATTCTTTCGAAAGTGTATTTGTGAACTAAATGATAATAAATTACAATTGTGAAACGAATCCGACCGCAACTCCCTTGGCCCTTTCCACAATCCTAATTACCTGTTAGCCCTGCGTGATTTAGCGGGCGTTTCAACCTAACCACGAAAAACGCTCCAATACCGTAACAACACCTCTTCGGTATTTCACTGTTGGCACTACACGTTACGCCAATGAACGTCCTCTAGGAATTCGCCATACGCAAAACATTCAGTCAGATTGCCACTGGATATTGGGGTACAGGGTATCCAGCACCAAGCACCGTTCGATGCTTCCAGAGTATGTATGTAAATATTGGTGTAGAGTGCATTGTCATGCTGATAAACTATCAATTTTTACTAACGGTTCTTCTGCTGTACGCTGTACACAATGCTGTAAAACTTGTTCACATACCTTCACGTTTAGCGTTTTCCTAAGCACAATGATAGGAACACAACCACGAAGAACATCCCCATATCATGGCATCTCTTCCTTCATCCTTCCCTCATTTCACATAATTGTGGGTAACGTTATCCAGGCATTCACCAAATCCAGATTCTAGGGATCAGATTGCCACTGGGAATAGTGCGATTTATCACTACAAATCGCTTGCTTGCAATAATCCACTCTTCAGTGGCGCTACTCTTTACACCACTCAGCATAGCCTAACACTAGCTATGAAAGTTTGTGCTTTATGAGAAGCTGCTCCACCACTGTACCCCAGTGTTTCTAACGTTCTCCGCACACTCATTGTCCTAGCTGGACTTCTGGTGGAACTTTGCATCTCACGAGTGATTCCTCACATTTATTCCATGCAATTTTCAGCAACAATTCATCGCAATGCTTGGTGGTCCTGTCCGTTAGCACATTAGGCCCGCCTGGTATTGATTTAGCTGTGCTTGTTCCTTTGTGTTAACACATCACGATCGCATCACCATAAGTCGACTTGGACAGCTTTGGAAGGGCTGAAATATTCCTAATCAGTTTGTTACCCAAGTGATATCCAATGACTATCTCATGTGCGAAGTTATTGAGCTCTCCTGACCGAAGTTTTCTGCTTCTCTAGTGACAGCACAATAGTCGTCGCCTCTTCTTATACTGAAGAGTCCGCCTTTTGTGACATCTCCTGGCCGGTTCAGCATTACACTGTCGTTTTGGATACTTTTGACCAGCTAAGGTATACTCGGTTTCTAACTTTTTTATGTTTGATTTATTGTGTTAAGCCTCTAACGCAAGTTTATACTTGTTAATGGTGCCAACGGCGGTGCCGCATTGGTTACCCCAGATCCAGTCAGATCACCGAAGTTAAGCGTGTCGGGCTTGGCTAACACTTGGATGGCTCACCGCCCACGTCTGCCGAGTGCTGTTGGCAAGTGGGGTGCACCCAGCTCTTTTAAGGCCAATAGAGGAGCTACTTGTTGAGGAGTAGCGGCACCGGTCACGAAAACTGACAACGGCTGGGGGAGCAGTGTGCTGACCACAAGCCCCTCTGTATCTGCATCAGGTGATGCCTGTGGGCTGAGGATGACATGGCGGTCGGTCGGTATCGTTAGGCCTTCGGGGCCAGCTCTGAAGGTGTTTGTTCGTTTATTTCCTATCTGAAGGTGTTTGTTCGTTTATTTCCTATCTGTTAGTGAATAGATTATGGCAGTGTTTTAAAATTTTTAATTGACAGTTGTTATATGAAATACCGAAAATCAATATTTTGCTGTCCCAGGAAGCCGTTAGATAATGGGTGGCATGGATGGCAGTTTCAGTCATTTACTTATAAGTGGTGAAACGTGCTTTTCTCGTCTGTTGAGATATTTGCAGAACATTTTCTCAATAAGCTAAATTACAGAACATCGCTAACAATATACAGGTATCCAGAATGAGATTTTACTCTGCAGCGGAGTGTGGGCTGATATGAAACTTTCTGGGAGATTAAAACTGGGTGCCGGACCGAGGCTCGAACTCGGGACCTTTACCTTTCGCCGGTAAGTGCTGTACCATCTGAGCTACCCAAGCACGACTCATGCCCCGTCCTCACAGCTTTACTTCTGCCAGTACCTCGTCTCCTACTTTCCAAACTTTACAGAAGCTCTGCTGCGAACCTTGCAGAACTAGTACTCCTGAAAGAAAGGATATTGCGGAGACATGGCTTAGCCACAGCCTAGGGGATGTTTCCTGAATGAGATTTATATCAGCGCACACTCCGCTGCAGAGTGAAAATCTCATTCCGGAAACATCCCCTAGGCTGTGGCTAAGCCATGTCTCCGCAATATCCTTTCTTTCAGGATTACTAATTCTGCAAGGTTCGCAGCAGAGCTTCTGTAGAGTTTGGAAAGTAGGAGACGAGGTACTGGCAGAAGTAAAGCTGTGAGGACGGGTCGTGAGTCGTGCTTGGGTAGCTCAGTTGGTAGATCACATGCCCGCTAAAAGCAAAGGTCCCGAGTTCGAGTCTTGGTCGGGCACACAGTTTTAATCTGCCAGGAAGTTTCATATCAGCGCACACTCCGCTGCAGAGTGAAAATCTCATTCTGGAAACATCCCCCAGGCTGTGGCTAAGCCATGTCTCCGCAATATCCTTTCTTTCAGGAGTGCTAGTTCTGCAAGTTTCGCAGGAGAGCTTCTGTAAGTTTGGAAGGTAGGAGACGAGGTACTGGCAGAAGTAAAGCTGTGAGTACCGGGCGTGAGTCGTGCTTCGGTAGCTCAGTTGGTAGAGCACTTGCCCGCGAAAGGCAAAGGTCCCGAGTTCGAGTCTCGGTCGGGCACACAGTTTTAATCTGCCAGGAAGTTTCATATCAGCGCACACTCCGCTGCAGAGTGAAAATCTTATCCTGGAAACATTTAACTTTCATTCTAAATAGAAAGTATTTAGCTGAGAGACACTTAACCTATGCCCAGTTCATAATTTTGCAGTGAACTACATTTACAATCTTTTTCTCAGATAGGAAAATGTTTGAAAAGTAATACTGAACCTATGCCCAATTTATGATTCTACAGTGAAAAAAAAAAAAAAAAGTGGCTCTAAGCACTATGGGACTTAACGGCTGAGGTCATCAGTCCCCTAAACTTAGAACTACTTAAACCTAACTAACCTAAGGACATGACACACAACCATGCCCGAGGCAGGATTCGAACCTGCGACCGTAGCAGCAGCGCGGCTCCGGACTGGAGCGCCTAGAACCGCACGACCACCGCGGCCGGGTTCTACAGTGAATATTAATAGTAATGTTATTGAGACCATTCATTTTGACTAAGTCTTGAAGGAAATAGTATGTATCGTTATCTGTTATATTTATGCAAGTAGTTTGTTCTGATCTGTTAGCTCCAACCTTAACGTGAACATATGCAGGTGCCAGAGTTCACTGCACTCCCGTGTGACAAAAGTATAGGTTGTGTTTGCCCAATGAAGTTACTTATTTTCAGTTTCTTGAACAAGAATGTTACTGATTATTATGCCTAATTAGGCTGGCGACCGTTTTTACTATCATTTTGACAGTGTGGATAGGTAAATTATTGTTTGTTACTGTTTAAATATTTACGTAATTCTGACTTTCACTTTCGATAAGCCACCACCGTTAGGTATATCACGGTCAACACAACAAAATTCCTTTCAGAGGGTAACACTGCAGTTTGCTTTCTACCATACTTGCTTTAACAAGATAGCTTTATTATTCGATCTGCCTCCAACTTCAAGGTTATGGTATAACAGTAGCGGACGGAAGTTCAAATGGCTCTGAGCACTATGGGACTTAACATCTGTGGTCATCAGTCCCCTAGAACTTAGAACTAATTAAACCTAGCTAACCTAAGGACATCACACACATCCATGCCCGAGGCAGGATTCGAACCTGCGACCGTAGCGGTCACGCGGTTCCAGACTGAAGCGCCTTTGACCGCACGGCCACATCGGCCGGCGCGGACGGAAGTGTTATAATCCGTAGGATAGGAATTTCAATGGGCAACGAGGCCTGATCCACTTTGATCCGTCCGCGACCAAGTCAGTAACAATGGCTGCTATCACGTCGCTAACGATGCATCACACCTGACACGAGTCACGCCAGACATCAACAAAACGGCGTGGCCTCCTGTACGTTCCCAGACGTCCGCAGTTGGAGTCCCTCTTCCAGACCGACGCTCTCTCGCAAAGACGGCAGGCAGGCGGCGGCCACAGCTACGCCACAGCGCCCTCTGGCCAGGGCAAGGAAACAGCAGAGCGCGAAGCGGGAATTTCAAGAGGAACGTGCTACAAACAAAGAGGAAACGCAGAAAATCAGCTGTGACATTTCGTCACGGTTCAGTTAGTAACTTAGGTGTTACAGTGTGTAACGCCGCAAATGCATATCCTCCTATTTCCATCTATTGCACTGCAAGTTTTTTTTTTTTTTATTTTGTTACCTGAAGGTATAACATTTCTGTGTCTTTGTATATAGTAATTGTTTTACTATTTGTATATATATGCATTTATGTCGATGTATAATTGGTTTGTTTTGTGAATATTATTTGTATTTATACGCTGGGTCTGGCCTAGGGAAAACTATGCTATCGAACGAATACATCGATACGTCGTGTGGAGAACCAAACTGTGTAGGATCTTTGGTAGTGTTAACTCTGTCGCGTGGAGCGCGGGCAGAGCAGGGGGAGTCTGGCTGGGGTAGTGCAGTGGAGCAGGTGTGTTGTGTGACGCTCCCGCGCCGGCCGAAGTGGCCGTGCGGTTAAAGGCGCTGCAGTCTGGAACCGCAAGACCACTACGGTCGCAGGTTCGAATCCTGCTTCGGGCATGGATGTTTGTGATGTCCTTAGGTTAGTTCGGTTTAACTAGTTCTAAGTTCTAGGGGACTAATGACCTCAGCAGTTGAGTCCCATAGTGCTCAGAGCCATTTGAACCATTTTGACGCTCCCGCGAGTTGCCGCGCTTTCGGGGTCTGGCAGCATGTAATTGCGCTCGACTTGCTATGATAGTTTCTGATACGGTGTCGCGGACGGGAAGCGTTAGGTGGCGCACATCAAGAGTCCGTTTCGCCTGGTGACCGTGTCGAGAAGAAGGCGCGCCAACATCCAGCTTCTGCAACAGCGACGGCCGACAATGAGTGACTGTCGCCACCTCCTCGATCGACGGCTTCAAACCTTCAATCAACCAACAAGGAAGACTAAAAGCACGTAAAGTTTTAGAACTGTATGGCAGACCTCAGCTTTTCAAACTTTTAAGATGGTTGCATCACAAAATTACAGCAACTTAGCATGAACCTTTGTTGCTCATTGTCCCAATTGCATTAGCAAGCAGGGTCCCTTCCTTTTCCGGAATGAACCGGAGTGTCGTTGAAATTCAAACGCCAGCATCATTCGATTTCACTGCTTTAATTTCAAAGTTCAGTTAAGGTATTCATAGCTGGCTACAATATTTAGATTACACAAGCACAAATTAAGAGTGCGAGTTTTGTTACCGTATTTTAGCTTACCTGTGACTGCAGCTCATCTTGGTATGTACTAAATTTTACTACTGTTAATTGTTCAGAATCATTTAATTCAAGTTCAAAGTTAAATTCCTTATTTCTAAATTGCGTAGATTCAAGTAGCTTTTGAAATGATTGTTGAGGTAGTCCAAGAGTAACCGTATTTTACTTAATTTCGATGTGCTTCAGAAAGAAAGCTCACTATTAACTTCAGTCACTAAATTATCTTTCGATTTTCCGGTTTTATTAATTCTTTTGCTAAAGTAAGTCAGAGTGTAGCGAAAGTTATTACTTCTGACAAACTTTCAGTTTTCACACTACACGTGTCAACAACCTCCAGTTGCCACGCTTCTAGTGCTAATTATATGTGTAATAACCTTTCTTTTTCAGTTACTATAGTAATTGTCCTTAGGACTGGCGACCGTAATTTCCCCCAAATCTCAAATATCTAATTACCGCTCGTTAATTGTTAACGTAACGGCCGCACATTTACTTTCTTTATTAACTTTACCCCTTTTCAAAATTAATTTCCACCACTTTCATTAGCATTTTTCCTTTCATTTAGATGTAACCCTTTCCTCCCTCTTTACCGACAGATTAACTTCGCTGGCGATTGCTTCGTCCTGGAAACCTCTCCCGATGCAAACGTTGAGCGCGAGAGCCATTGCCGTCAGCTGATCCATACATTAAATGGGCATCTGCCATCTCTGTATTTGTGTACACTGCCTTTCCACGAGCCGATTTGTTATTAACTCTACGTAATAACCCGTGTGCCATCAGCGGTCGTATCGATCGCTGGAACAGTTGATGTTACCTGTAAACAACCAATGACATACGTCGCATGGCAAAGGGAGATGTACAACAAAACACTGGGGGTGTACAACGGAACCAGATGTCGCCAAGAGTGCGTGTTCCCCATGATTCTAAAGTTCTTTTCTTGTGTGTTTCCCACGATTAATGAATTGGAGAAAATGAGTTGTAACATGAGCACAAATTGTTCCCCAGCCATGTTCATGGAACCTAATTTCTTCATTTACCTGTAAGGAACGTCTGAAGCCATTGATCGTCGACTTAGGGAACGGGGGGCGTTTAAGCATGATACTTGTGACCGGAGGAGGCGTAGAAGGACGAGGACACCGCAGCGGGAGGCAGCAATTCCACATGCAGTTGATGACGACCATAGTGTCAGTACAAGGCTTGTAGCTGCAACGATGGATGTTGTCCACATGAATGTCTGGCGAGTATTGCGCGAGGACCAGCTGTATCCATACCACTTACAGCGTTTGCAGGTACTGTAAGCAGCTGCTGTTGCTGCAGGGGTACTCTTCTGCGAATGGTTTATTCAACAAAGCGGTAACCCTTGTTTGACTGTAACGGTGTTGTTCGCCGGCCGCGGTGGCCTTGCGGTTCTAGGCGCTGCAGTCCGGAACCGCGGGACTGCTACGGTCGCAGGTTCGAATCCTGCCTCAGGCATGGAGGTGTGTGATGTCCTTAGGTTAGTTAGGTTTAAGTAGTTCTAAGTTCTAGGGGACTGATGACCTAAGATGTTAAGTCCCATAGTGCTCAGAGCCATTTGAACCATTTTAACGGTGTTGTTCACAGATGACATGTCGTTTCAACGAGATCAGATTGAAAATTTTCAAATCAGCACGTATGGAGACACGTCAATCCTCACGCTACTGTTGAAGTACGTCATCAGCAAAGATTTTCTGTCAATGTCTGGGTCGAAATCGTTGGTGACTGGTAGAGCCTCACTTTCTCCCACCCACGCTCAACAGACGGACCAAGTTATTATAATTTCGTAGAGAATGTGCTACCGGATCTGATAGCAGATATGTCTTCAGATGTGCAACAAAACATGTACTTCAAGCACGATCGAGCACCTCTTAATTTTAATGTCAATGCCTGTCGACCTCTAAATAACAGATTTGGATAGGCAGAGATGGACCGATTGCCTGGAATCCTCGCTCTCCGATGCTAAGTCCACTGGATCTTTATTTGTGGGGTCACCTGAAACCTATTGCGTATGGAACCCCAGTACAAGATGTTCAGTCTCCGAGCCCTTATTATGGAAGGCAGCGAAACCATACGCAGTACTCCAGGGGTACATCAATGCATGTGAGATTCACTATGCTGGTTGATGCATGTGTCAATGCTCACGGAAGGTATGTAGAACATCTTCCGTGACGAAGAGTGTGGAATGCTGGTATGTTCTGTTCGTGAGGGTTTCCCCAGATTAGTGAGTTGGAGAAAATGAGTTTTAACATAGAAACAAAGCTTTCCCAGAACCATGTCCATACAACATAATTTCCTCGCCTACGTGTGAGGAATGTGTCCTGCAGTTTATGCTGTACGTTCGTATTACAACCTGTATAACAGGGTGTAATAACGACAGCGACAAGGATTCACGTCCCGATGACGATATCGTAAATTTCTTTTTTTAGAGGAACCGAGAGGTGTAAAATAGTTAATCAACCTGTTCATATTTAGCTACCTTACAACGACCACCATCACTACACTTTAATGGAGGACGGTGTATTAATCGAGAACAATTCTTACGCAAGAAATCATTTAAGGTAATGGAAATTGGTGGCAAATTAATCTCACTGTGGTTCTCTCTCGTTTAACGAAGACATAATCAGAGAACACGAATACTGGTCGGTCGTTTCTTCCTGGAGTAATCCGCCTTCAAGTCCTCGCATTTTACTTGATTAACACCGCTACGTATAATAAACTACGTGAATATTTGCCACCCAACAGAGAAAACGTAATTTACGTCCGACCTGTGAGAGTCCAGATAGGCGAAGAGTACAAATATAATTATATGATAGTTGAAGATCACTCTCTTCATTTGTTACCAGCGATATAAAATACATGTTTAACCATGGAGGTAAAAAATGAGGTGTCATTACGTCACAAACTTAAAGCTAATATCCGCCGTTTTACATAGTCCAAAACGTTAGGTTCCCCGCCTTTTTACCTCCAAGATTCACCGTGGTCATTCATTCACGTGATGTCACTCTCACGTGTTCTTGCCCAGTTTCCACCTAAGAGATATCTATCGACTTTTCCGGTCGTATTTCGAACAGAATTTGGTGCTTTGATGGTGTGGAGATATAGTTGTTTCACCAAAAATGTCACCTTGCATCGGTTACGTGGTTACTAATAGAGCCGATCGTAGCCTAAAGTTTGAAGGAATCATATTTCATTCGTAAGTGGAGCCGTTCGAGCAATAGTTTCTTTTCTCCACATGAATTATGGTTGTGGTGTTTACTTATATTCCTTTCTGTGTTTTTCGTTGTCTTCTAAACCGCAAGCGCAACGACAGCCGAGACACACTGCATCGACGGTCGCGTCCCCGCACAACACGTGGATACATCGTCCCGCTGATTATTGGTGCAGCACCTCATGCCCTAAATTCCACCAACCGGTAATTATTCATTGCTCACATTTTCTCCCTCTTTAAAAATGATTCTGGATAGAAGAGCCAGGGATAGTGGACGTAACTGTGTTAGTTTTGTGCGTGTGATCGTATGGTTGTGTTTGTGTGTGTGTTTGTGTGTGTGTGTGTGTGTGTGTGTGTGTGTGTGTATGTGAACGCGCGTGCGCGTGCTCGCGCTTTGCTTGCTTTCTGATTAAGGCTTTGGCCGACAACTTATGCGAACATTCTTTTCGTTATGCCTGCCTGCTTCTCGGCGTGTGAGCAGCAATCTATCCGCTTCACAGTATAGTTATCCCCCTGTGAAGTTTGTTGTAAGCAATCCACTGCGCATCAGCTGGAAAGGTAATGTACATAATTACACTACTGAACTGCAATAGAGGAGAAAAAGTGACGTTCATTGGACCGCATTACGGTTGTCTGTAGCACAGACAGAGGCTCACGATGCACAACCAATAGTTTTGATCACTTACCCAATGGTGTAAAATGCATGTAAGACCACAAAGGAAAATTTGAAACTAAGCTGAAAACGTTTCTCCTCCGCATATTCTGCGCAAGACTTTTATTGTAATGTGTGATATTGCTGGGTAGGAAATACTAACATGTCCGTCAAAAAAAGAAAAAAAAAAAAAGATCAGCATGGAGGCATAATTACAAAAATAATTGACGTTAATATAAAATGTCTCGTTCCACATATTACGATGTATCGTGCAAATGATACAGGGAATATTAACTAACTAGCTAACTATTGGTATATCATTAAGCATGGTATAGACTTACATACTCTGAAAACCTCAAAATGAAATTAAAAAGTAAAAGAAGCTGATGATCAAAGTAGACGTACATTCAAATTGTTTTTCAGGAATAAGCAACACAACACAGAGTTACTGGCGACAAATGAACTGGGCAGAGAAGCAGATAGGCTACTGCTGGAATGGCAGGTCTATATGTTACACAGGTTTTACTATCAATAGTAAAGCCGGCCGGAGTGGCCGTGCGGTTCTAGGCGCTACAGTCTGGAACCGAGCGACCGCTACGGTCGCAGGTTCGAATCCTGCCTCGGGCATGGATGTGTGTAATGTCCTTAGGTTACTTGGGATTAATTAGTTCTAAGTTCTAGGTAACTGATGATCTCAGAAGTTAAGTAGCATAGTGCTCAGAGCCATTTGAACCATTTGAACCATCATTACTAAAACTGCTTTACATATATGTTACAGTTAAATATCCATTTTACGGTGTCTAAGTGTTTGAGACCATGCCCTTAATCAGAGTTATAGTTCTACACAGTGCTTGAACATCTTTTCTTCTTTTTTTCACTCCGAAAATTGCTATTCTGTATGATGCACCTTAGGTAACATTCCAGAGTGAGAAGATGTGTAAACCACAGCGGAACTATTGGAATGCCGTTCTATTAAAACAAGAATTCTATTCTGCATGGAGGTGTACCTCTAAGCAGTTCTGTTTCTTTGACATGTCAATAATCGTTCACTTTTGTTGACATGCAAAAGATACGATAGCATGCCTTGCTTCTTTTCTCACAGCACATGTTTATGGACTAGCAAAGAGCACGTACGTAGATGTTTTGGGAACTTGAACATTAAAACTGTTGTGCAAACGAGTTGGAAGCTGAAAATATAACGAAGAAGAAATAGTACCAGTAAGGAAACAAGCATTCGTTCGGACTTCCATCTCCATTTGCCATCGATACATATACAGCAAAAGTGGAATTACATGGATTACAAAAGCGTAGTTTTCACATCACATCCTTCTCTTCTTGGTTATTCTAAATATATCAACAACAACAAGTTACATCAACAAGGCCAAATGTGACGTACTACTAGAACAAATATCGATTCAAGAACAGAAAAGCAACAAGAAGAAGTTATATATCAACGAGCATGTGACGTGTTACTAGAACAATTACCCATTCAAGAACAGGTTGGTTGCTTGGTTGGTTGGTTGGGGGAAGGAGACCAGACAGCGAGGTCATCGGTCTCATCGGATTAGGGAAGGATGAGGAAGGAAGTCGGCCGTGCCCTTTGAAAGGAACCATCCCGGCATTTGCCTGGAGCGATTTAGGGAAATCACGGAAAACCTAAATCAGGATGGCCGGACGCGGGATTGAACCGTCGTCCTCCCGAATGCGAGTCCAGTGTCTAACCACTGCGCCACCTCGCTCGGTTTCAAGAACAGAAAAGCAACAACAAGAAGTTACATCAACGAGGCCAAATGTGACGTATTACTAGAACAAACACCGATTCAAGAACAGAAAAGCAACAACAATAAGTTATATCAACGAGGCCAAATGTATTACTAGAACAATTACCCATTCGAGAACAGTAAAACGTTCGAAATTGCCTTCCTAACATTATGTTATTCATTTAAGCACTGGAAGTTTTAGTACGTAAAACACATGCACATGCCAGAAATAATGAAACAAGAAGCAATCGTATACAGCAGTTTGCCAATGTTCTGGAGTATTTAAAATGCAGGGACCCCCCCTTCCCCTCCCCCCGCTGGCTTGAAAACAACGTACAGCGTGTTTGTAGAACCATCTCGATTATTTCTTTACCTTCATGCATTAAACAGAATTGTAGAAGCTTCTTCGTGAGTAAAATGCTTTCCGTTATTACAAGGAAAAGATTTGTCTGATCATCTACCGATGGCTCACAGGACATTCTTTACGGTATACACTTGTGGATTCATTGTCGTTCCTTTACTCACAGTGTAGATTTTAAATGTCTCTTGAAAAAAGGAAATAACTCTGAGCGCAAAAAAGCCATTCCGTGAGATTAAAACTCACGATTCGCCTCTCCTACCTTCGAAACTGTGAGAAGGGATGGGGGATGGGGGGGTGGGCGGATGCACGGCTGGTGGAGTATTTCTGAAAGTCTGAAAGCGAAGGTTCTAAGTTCGACACTCGACCAGGCACACAGTTTTAATCTGCTAGCAAAGTTTCAAACAAGCGTACTTTCTGCTATACAGTTAAAGACTCATTCTCGAATACGATGGATAATTGAGACTGTGTGTTCAAAAGTCACTACTGACTTAACATGAAGTTGCCCAAGTTGATACGCTTGGCACTATTTCTGTTTTGTGCTTCGTGCAGTGTACAGGTAAAGTTTCACTGCCTGACTACAGAATGATGACCGATCGGCGTGATAGCCGGTGCAAAATACCTGGGCGTGTATTTGTTCTCTGTGATGCAGAAGGTCACTGGGCAGTGCTACAATCTCGAAATGCTTGTATGGAGGAACACACATTCGCTGGCGGGGGCGAGGCGTTCTGGGAACAGCCGCCTGTGACGTATAGCTATGTTATCTGTGATCTCCGTGATTCCATCCATGGTGATATTTCTGTTTTGTATAGTATTCCGCGTCACCTTTCATCGCCTGGAAATATAATTATCACATTGTAACATGGTGGACAGAGTTTGATAAGACCACAGGCGTAAAAGGTAGGTGAATTTATCCTAGACTGTGACGCTGAAGGTCTCTGTGGAGTGCTAGATTCTAGAAAGGCTTGCATGGAGGCAGAAACATTTTCAAAATGCAGGTAGACTGGCAATAGTAAGAAAAGCCTTTTTTAGAAAGAGAAGGGTGTTATCATAGGATACAAATATAACTGATAGGAAGTCTTTTCTGAATATACGCTGATCACAAGAACATTGTGGCTCCCTACCAAATACCCTGTACGTCCATTGTAAGTAGGCTGTTTATGTTTTCTTATTGGCAACGTTACGTAGCGCTCTGTATGAAAATCACTGGCTGTGCTGTGTGCAGTCTGTGGCTAGTTTGCATTGTTGTCTGCCATTGTAGTGTTGGACAGCTGGATGTGAACAGCGCGTAGCGCTGAGCAGGTGGAGGTGAGCCGCCAGCAGTGGTGGATGAGGGGAGAGAGATGGCGGAGTTTTGAAATTTGTATCACTGGATGTCATGAACTGCTATGTATATTATGATTTTTCAACACTATTAAGGTAAACACACTGTTTGTTCTCTATTAAAATTTTTCATTTGCTAAGTATGCCTATCAGTAGTTAGTGCCTTCAGTAGTTTGAATCTTTTATTTAGCTGGCAGTAGTGGCGCTCGCTGTATTGCAGTAGTTCGAGTAACCAAGATTTTTGTGTGGTAAGTGATTTGTGAAACGTATAGGTTAATGTTAGTCAGGGCCATTCTTTTGTAGTGATTTTTGAAAGTCAGATTGCGTTGCGCTAAAAGTATTGTGTGTCACTTTAGTGAATTTTTGAGTACGTTCAGTTTTGCTCAGCTGTTTGAAAAGCAAACAATATAAGAAGTTTATCAGCACAGTAATTCATAAATTTTTCTAAGGGAGCGTTACATATGTCGACCCTTACCCAAGGATACCTCACTGGAATCTTCTGATTTTTTCTTGTAGTTTGTGTAATTAGTGTAGCTATTGTTTATTGCTAGCGCGTAATTGTAGAGAGACTCTCCTTTGTAGTTGCAGTCTTTCATTGTTGTACAGTAAAACAGTTGTGGCATGCATGTAGATTTGCACCAAGTATTTCGCAGCTGCGCTTGCGATTAACTAGATATTATTTTCAGTGCTACGTTAATGTGTTTCCTTATTTTTGCTCTTCAAATTGTGCTTTTCTGTATTATCGCGTGAAATATTGTGACAATTATGGCGTGTGAAAAACGTAATACTAGGCTCCAAAGTAAACTGAGAAATGACACTGAAGACGAAAGCAGTGTGTTAACGCCACCGTGTAATGAATTAACTAATGTTCAACATAGTAATTTGGTAATTGTGCATAGGGAAATGGAGCAGGCTGCCAATAATGGTGTAGGCAGTGAAACAATTAGTGAACAGGGAAGCATTATCGATCGATCGGTCGGCAACAGCTCGCCCCAGGAATCCGAAATGACAGGACATAATCTTACAAATACTGTAGATTGAGGTTTTGGGTCCACACAGTTTTCTCAAATAAGTCAAGACACATTTTCTGATTGTCAAAATGTGAATGTTGCTGATGTAACTTCACTGCTGAAAAGCACTGAGGGACATGTTTCAGACACCAGTGCATTGTTATTACAGTTAATGCAACACATGGGACAAAGGCTACAAAAGTTAGACACAACACTTGAACAAAATCAGAAACAAATGGAACAAAATCTTCAAAAGTTAGACACAATGGAAGAAAATCTTCAAAAGCTACACACAATGGAACAAAATCTTCAAAAGTTAGACACAATGGAAGAAAATCTTCAAAAGTTAGACACAATGGAACAACACCAGAGACAAACACAGCAACAGTTAGACGCAATGGAACAAAAGCTTCAAAAGTTAGATTCAGTGGAACATAAGCTTGAACAAACATGTGACTATTTAACTACTGAGTTACATAACATTGAATCGAAATGCCAAAAAGTCTGTATTGACGTAAGAACACAAATTTGTGAGCATTTTCAACCTATTTTTTCGCGGCATGAAAATACATTACAGAATCACGAAGCAGCCATAAAAGAACTGCAAACTACTGTTCATGAAAATCATGAGACCTTGCAAGCTAAAACTGACTCAGTTGCATCTACCGATTCGCTTACGCAACTTGCAAAAACTCAGAAAACTTAAAGGACACAGTAGATACTCTGGAAATTGGTTCAGAAAGACACATGGAGGAAATTAGTTCATTATCAGAGAAAGTAGTTGAACTTTCGGATCAGCTAAATAATTTATCTACGAAGGTAGATGATAATCTGAATGACACAAAACCGGTAGTCTTTAATGACACAGAAGAGTGCGAACAAATTAGAAAATTCAAACAAAATCAGAATCAAATTAATACGCAACACCAAAGAGAAATCCGGGAAGTACAAGATCAGCTGACACAGGTAATACAAGAATTACGTATTTCAGAGGACACTCGCGCCCCAATACAGGAAGAGGGACATAGAAATACGGAACAGCCAGAAAATAATAACACAGCGCATTTCGGAAATTATGAAAGAAATTGGCAAAGTGCACCGAATTTTGAAATGGAACCACCGAAGTGACGTAACAATGACCGATATGCGACTCGCCGACATGATGATTTTGACTATAAGCTGTTCATTACTACACGTAAATTTAAAACATTTAAGAATTCTGGCAACGACATTCATCCACAAGCGCGGCTCCATCAATTCTCTCATTGTTTTCCTCCCAACTGGTCATTAGAGCACAGATTAGAATTTATGTGAGGCTATTTGGAGAATGAACCAGCTGTAAGAATGCGATCGGTCATTCACGATTGTCACAGTGAAGGAGAATTTTACCATGCCTTCCTCTCAGCTTATTGGTCTCAAACTACACAAGACCGAGTAAAACATAGCATCATAATGATGAAACATTTCGAACAATCTGAAATTTCCAGTCTTGTCAAATATTTTGAAGACATGTTGCACAAGAATCAGTACCTGTCAAACCCATACAGCCCCTCAGAACTCATCCACATTTGCTTAATCAAATTACCTGAACATTTACGACATTATTTTGGCAGGACGTTGCAATGACAACATTGAAGCTTTTCAGGGACTGTTACAAGAATTAGAAATTGACACTGACAATCGCGGAACGCCAAAACAGGAACACAACAACTACAGATCAAATCCGTCACAATTCCGCCATGAGAGAAATAATAACTGGACACGACAAGGCTATTCTTACAACCCAAATCGTGACCCATATGACAACCACTGGCAGAGTAATAGTTACAGAGAAAGATCGCACTTCCGTAATTATGAATATGACAGAGATAATCATAGAAACAGACAATATGGAAACCAAAACAATTATTATCAAGAGAGACAGAATAACTTCAGACGCAACAGTTCAGCACGCAGTTACGATTCCAGGAGAAATTCTCCACCACATGACCGACAAACAAGAAACTATGTAAACTACCAACAAAACGACAGACCTGAATTCCATCAGAACTGGCGGGATTCAAACAGAGCAGGGCACTCTCGTCAAGGTGAATTTGTAGAAGTTGGGTCTCCCAATCCCAATAACGATGCACGCCAACAAAGAGACAGACAATGACTCGCACCGCAGGCAGCCACGTGCGCCGGCTTGCTCAGGGAAAAATTACATAGACGCTAACCTTGAGAAAAATTCCAGTATTGTTTACCGAAGTATACCACATGATAATTGCGTCGAAGTTGAAACACTGCGTACTAGGAGTTTACATCACATTTCACATGTAAAACCGTTTGTTGAAAGATAATCTGCTTTTTCACTTTGTCTTTGCCATAAAACTTTTCACTTCACATTTCTAGTATGCATTGTCAGACTTAGAAACTGTTACCATGCAACAATGTTTGAAGTTAAATATCCAATCAAAAACCAAGAGAAATTATTTAAACAGAAATTACGAATGCATTGTTATAGTGAGCAGACGACACAGTGTTGTTATTTGTACATTCTTGCTTGTTAGTTCCACCATAACGTAACGACTATAAGGATCACATACTTAGAACATATACCGGCAACGCTAATGAGATTTTCATGCAACATTTTGGTTTACTTGAAAATACATTCTGGATTTAAAGTACTTTCTGTGAGATACCAGATGACACAGTGGTTAGTTTATGCGACAGCTACACGATTTTATCACGACGCTACTAATGAGTGACAATTTACAATGTTGCTTTTGCAGTGTTTCTGTTTTATTTCTGCACAGTTTTTCTGCATTATTCTAGAAAGTAAAACATGTTTTAGTAGTAACTTCTGTGGTATAGCTACAATGAGACAGCCTTTTCCGTAGCACAACAATATGTTACAGCACAGTAGTTTCTTCATCACAGCAATAAGCATAATAACTAAGATATCTATACGTAAAGCATTTCACTTTTGCTTATCATGAGGTAAGTACATTGGCTTCTGCAGAACTTAGCTTTTGGTGGACGATAACTACGACACTTCCACAGAGATTATCTTCCAACAAGACGCACAGTTTAGCGCTACAGTACACGTATTTGAGAGATTATTTTTGTACTTAAATCATTTATTTTTAAAGATATTTGAAGTACAATGATACAAAGGTTTTCTGTGACACATTTCATTCCACTGCCGTAATCTGTAACACCTGAGGGTATAATTACATTAATCCTCAGAGGGGTACACGCTTACTTTGTGTACCATGTGTTTGGCAAGCACAAGGAGCCGTAGCTAATATGGTATTTGCTTATACAACTTTACACATCGGTACCATATTTCTCTAACATACAAATTACACAGCTATCTGATCATTTAACTGAGAGATAAATATTTTTTTACTACATCAGTGACACACATGTTTAAGCAATTACACAGTTGGGTAACTTCACACTTATGAAATTGTATTTTATCTGTACTTTGTGAACTGTTCACATTTTTTGGAATCATTGTGACACTATGAGAGCTTGGAATGATGTATTTGGTATGGGATCATGATTTTTAAAGTGCGTTTGAGGTAGATGGCACTATTGAAATGAGCAGAGAACTTTTTTTAGGTTTTGACATTATAGCTGAAAGCTACGACGTTTTTGAGATTTGGCTGAGTGTTTATGATGTTAGTATTACGACGACAATGTGCATTATGCTTTTGAGGTATGTTTATGATCAATGAGATGATGCTATACGAGGAATCTGATTATGCTATGTATTTATTATGATGAAATATTGAAGATGTGTTGATAAATATGAATATGAACATGTGTAATAAGGTAAGGAATAAAGAGTAGTGGTTAGGGACTCTGATTTATGAAAAGGATGTTGGAAACTAAGAATCGTACTTTAAGAGTTATGAAATGTGTGTATATGCGTGAATGTATCACAGTGCCAGCGAAAATTTTTTGTACACTGTTATATTTACAGGATTTTGTTTCTACACATTTGTAAAGCAAATTTTCGACCTGTGAAATTTTTATGTGAGACTGTCACTGTAGCGGAACCTGCTGTCGTAAATATTTCGGTAAGAAAGTTAAGTGACAGTGATGTAATGCATTGTGAGTGGCCAGGTGTGCCAGCCGCCTTGAGAAAAAGCCATTAGGTGGAGAAGAAAGAGGCCATTATCCTCGCAATTGACATTTCTTTGTAGAAAGCATCGCAAATGTGACGCTCAAACTTGAAAACATGATTACACTGTAGAGTTCTTAATTTATGATATTTACTGAAATGAAATGATGAGAAACATTTCACATCTATTGTCTTGCTGGTTGAAAGGTTGTTTACTGCATTATGAAATGCCATATGGCTAGTGAATGACGTTTCACGCCTTGCTTTGCCTATTTTGTTTAATATCTAGTTTCTAGCTGCACTGCAGCATTGGTGAAAAGAAAATTTTATAGATGTACTAATACAGATATTTTCTGTCTACAGATCCAGTAAATAATAATTTTATGACACTTCCAAATAAATGAGGGAGCAAAAAAAGACATTTCCCTTCACAGGAACTGCATACATAATTTTCTTTTCAAGTATGTGGTAATTTATTTCATAGAATAAGTTTTTGTGGTGCACCACGTTAATGACATAGACATTAAGATGTGAATAGACATTTCCCTTATCTGCATTGTTGTCTTTACAGTAATATTTTTCTGCTTGAGCTTTGTCATGTTTAGATATAAGTTATTGCATTTACTGCTGCTGTTTGCCAGGCATAGTGCTACTAACTTTCACTTTGCATTACTCCGATAAGCCAGTTTTACTACGGATTTATTTTTCTTGTTGCTGCACATTGGCTCATATTAGTTGTAATGTTGCATTTGCTTGGTAATTTAGATTTACTGTAGCTTGCTTTGACAATTTCCATTTTTTTTTCATTGCTGTTTGTATTAATTGTTTTGCGCTGCTGCATTGCCTCATCCTTTAGTTTAGCATCTGAGCTCATTAGATTTAAGTTAGCTTAAGAGGGGGTAGACTATATAAGAGAATGAGATGCGATGAATTGGAAGAAATGCATTGAGAAGTCATACGAAAAAAGTACAGAAAGCAGATATAGATAGGACTTTCTGGAAATACTGAATAACAAACGGACTATATTCATGTCCATAAATGAATCATTTTTTACCCACAATCAGGACATTCACATCTGCCGATTGTACATCTGCCGGAAGGCAAAGAAGTTTATCCTATCAAATTGGCTCCACCTTTACTGCACTTTGAAGAAACGATTCGTGGTTGCGGATTCGAAAGAATGAGAGTCCAGTGTTTGTGTTTTATTGTTTATATAAGAAAATGTTTTGTGGATAATAATACCTCTACAGTCCGAAGTCCTCAGAAATAGTTTTCATACGATACACTCATAGCGTTCACATGTCAGACCATAGACCGAGTCTTTCATTAGAATTCACCAATCAACGAATAAGATCAGAAGCTGTGTGGGCACGTTGTTAAAGTGTCTGCAAATCAAGAGCTATCTCAGTATCGTGAGTCTATTATTGTAGAAGCTCCAAAAGTATAAGAAAGGAAAATGAAGTCTGGTAATTGTGTAGGCCGTGCAATACAACTTTATCGAGCTATGTATCTTCAGCTGAGTATGTTGTTGAGATATGCCTGAACGATATTACGGACCTGAGCCATCGTTCCATCATATAATACGTAGGTACAGTCTAATGGTGGATGTATATAGTAAGGCAGCGTGGGAAAACGTTCAGGCGTAAATGATCGCTAACGGTATATTAGTTGAGTGGTATCTACGCCATACTTCACTAATGTAGGTACTGGTTGTAAGAGACACACTTTCGTACAATATGGTAGCAAATCAGGTCGCAATAATCCTCCATTCGCAGCTCTACTAATTTTCGTGCAGTATTCATAACTATCCCTGTGCTTCAAAATCATTGACAAGCTATTTACATTTCTTTTTTAATATGGTTCGGGCTAAGTGTTTTGTAGGTTATCTGCTGCATGCTTTCATCTGAACACTTGAACATAATTCTCTCCTTGTTCAGTCCTTCTGTAGCAGGACACAGGATCTAGTGCCAGGCAAAAACACAAAGAAATTATTACAAAGCTCTGTAATGAAGTTAGCCAAGAGGTTCAAATACGATGCATACCAGGGTTGAGACATATCCTCAATGGAGAATTTGTATGTTGGAACTAAGTCCAGGTATCTTATAGAAGACCTTAAACCATAAGAGATATGAAAACCACTAGGCACCTGACATTATTAATACATGTTTTGGCTAAACAAAAAATCGTAATTCAGTAACAAAAGACGAGTGATAGTCATGTACACAGTCCGCCAGAAAAACGTATACACACTCTAAGGAACAAAACGTATAACTTATGTGTTTATTTTACATTTAATAATTCATCACACATGTATGGTTAATTTAAATGTTCACCGTTGGCGGCTATACACATAACAGAACGACGAGCGTTCGCCACAACTACATCAGTCAGTGTTACAGTGGAGATCGCTGTACAAGTCGCTGTGGTCTCCTGGCGAAGTTCCTCCTGGAGCTTCACAGTTCCCCACAACTAAGAGTCCATAGGTGTTAGATCTGGCGACCGTGGAGGGAACTCGGGCCCCTGTCGACCAATCCAATGCCCTGGAAAATTGTCACCCAGAAAGCTCGTAAGTATAGGTGGTAGTGTGGTTGCGTCCTGTCCTGATGCTGGAAGATCTCTTCATCAGCTCCACAAAGCACACGTATACATGGGAAAACTGATGTGCATAACATTTCCAGGTAATCTTCTCCAGTGACAATAGCATCAAAGAAAAAGGGTCTTACTAAGCCTCTAGATGATGGTCCACATCACAAATGGACCCCCTAGTAGATTGACCGCTTTATCCACATAAACATGCGGATTTTCCGGTGCCCAATGCACACTGTTATGCCAATTCTCGGTTCCATTAAGTTTAAATTGTTTCTCGTCACTCCACACTACCTTCGGCACAAATTGTCGGCATCAGTTACCACTTGCTGATACCATTCGCAAAATAGCATTGGATCGTCATCATTAATCGCGTGAAGTAATCGTGGAATGTAAACTTTCGACTTTGCAGCTTTCAGAATTCTTCGTAAACTTGTACTGATAACCCCTAGTTCACCTGAACATAGAGTATCAGACTTCTGTGGAGAATTAGCAAACGTTTCCAACACGAGAGCCGACGAAGCAGGACTTGTAGCTGTACTCTGTCTTCCTGATCTTCGTTTGCAAATGTCACAAATCGTTCCATGCAATGCAAACTTGTCAATGATGCGTGTAATTGTTAGTCCGGTTGGAGATTCTGTTTCAAACTCCCGCCTCTTCTGACGTTGCACTTCAACGGCATTATCAAACTCGAAAATCCACTTCACAATACGGGAAGCATGCTAAATCCATCTTGTTTTCTCAATACCGAGATGAAAGTACTAACTTCTGTTGAGCCAGAGACCACACTACAACACACTCATAACTCAAATCGAACGACAGTATCGATATCTCGATGGATCCTGACAAAGAGTGTATACATTTTTCTGGCGGACTCTGCGCACGGAAGTAATCAGGCATGCAATGGTTTGCCGAAATAAATGTTGCCTCTCGGGAAACTAAGGGAGGTGACAGATGTAACATTACCGAACAAGTATAATAGCTGCTGGAGAAGCACGTATGGATACGGTTATTGGAAATTAATATTCTGTTCCTTAAGGGATTACTCATTTTCACACTTTGGTTCTCAGTTTAGTATTCTATTGGGCTATTAGATCTACATAAGATGGGTTCCAGACCACTGAACTCGTACTGTAGATAATCTAGTTTGACAGGATAGCAAGTGACATGCATGTTTTATGACTAAAACACGTCCTTAATTTACATTGAATGCAGTGTGACATAGTTCTGCTGTACACGTTAGAGACGTTAGTGTAATCCGCTATTGCGACGGGTAAGATTTAGTGCTAATTTTAGCGATCCTGCTGCACCCATGGTGGAATGGCTACCGCTTTTCCCTCAGTTTCTTTCTTCTGTCCTTCATTGTTTCTTTTCTTTCTCCTTATTCTAGTTAATAACAATACTATTACACTTCGAGTACTATTAATATTTTAAATCCCTTTTATTATATATGTGTAAGTCTTTACTAACCGAGTTTTTTCTGACTGTAATCTCTATATCTTGAATGATTCATTTAAAAATTCTAAATTCAAATATATTTTTTGTTATTTCGAAAATACGACCCGCTCTTGAATACTTGGGGCTAGATATAAATAAGTGCAGCAATAAATATGTGAGAGTTTCAGTAACATACACTATTGTTGTTGTTGTGGTCTTCAGTCCTGAGATTGGTTTGATGCAGCTCTCCATGCTACCCTATCCTGTGCAAGTTTCTTCATCTCCCAGTACCTACTGCAACCTACATCCTTCTGAATCTGCTTAGTGTATTCATCTCTTGGTCTCCCTCTACGATTTTTTCCCTCCACGCTGCCCTCCAATACTAAATTTGTGATCCCTTGAAGCCTCAGAACGTGTCCTACCAACCGGTCCCTTCTTCTAGTCAAGTTGTGCCACAAACTCCTCTTCTCCCCAATTCTGTTCAATACCTTCTCATTAGTTATGTGATCTACCCACCTAATCTTCAGCATTCTTCTCTAGCACTACATTTCGAAAGCTTCTATTCTCTTCCTGTCCAAACTATTTATCGTCCATGTTTCACTTCCATACATGGCTACACTCCATACAAATACTTTTAGAAACTAATTCCTGACACTTAAATCTACACTCGAGGTTAACAAGTTTCTCTTCTTCAGAAACGCTTTCCTTGCCATTGCCAGACTACATTTTACATCTTCTCTACTTCGACCATCATCAGTTATTTTGCTCCCCAAATAGCAAAACTCCTTTACTACTTTAAGTGTCTCATTTCCTAATCTAATTCCCTCAGCATCACCTGACTTAATTCGACTACATTCCATTATCCTCGTTTTGCTTTTATTGATGTTCATCTTATATCCTCCTTTCAAGACACAGTCCATTCCATTCAACTGCTCTTCCAAGTCCTTTGCTGTCTCTGACAGAATTACAATGTCATCGGCGAACCTCAAAGTTTTTATTTCTTCTATATGGATTTTAATACCTACTCCGAATTGTTCTTTTGTTTCCTTTACTGCTTGCTCAATATACAGATTGAATAAAATTGGGGAGAGGCTACAACCCTGTCTCACTCCCTTCGCAACCACTGCTTCCCCTTTATACCCCTCGACTCTTATAACTGCCATCTGATTTCTGTACAAATTGTAAATAGCCTTTCGCTCCCTGTATTTTACCCCTGCCACCTTTAGAATTTGAAAGAGAGTATTCCAGTCAACATTGACAAAAGCTTTCTCTAAGTCTACAAATGCTAGAAACGTAGGTTTGCCTTTCCTTAATCTTTCTTCTAAGATAAGTCGTAAAGTCAGTATTGCCTCACGTGTTCCAATATTTCTATGGAATCCAAACTGATCTTCCCCGATGTCGGCTTCTACCAGTTTTTCCATTCGCCTGTAAAGAATTCGTGTTAGTATTTTGCAGCTGTGACTTATTAAACTGATTGTTCGGTAATTTTCACATCTGTCAACACCTGCTTTCTTTGGGATTGGAATTATTATATTCTTCTTGAAGTCTGAGGGTACTTCGCCTGTCTCATACATCTTGCTCACCAGATGGTAGAGTTTTGTCAGGACTGGCTCTCCCAAGGCCGTCAGTAGTTCTAATGGAATGTTTTTTTTTTTTGCTCCCCGGGCCTTGTTTCGGCTCAGGTCTTTCAGTTCTCTGACAAACTCTTCACGCAGTATCGTATCTCCCATTTAATCTTCATCTACATTCTCTTCCATTTCTATAATATTGTCCTCAAGTACATCGCCCTTGTATAGACCCTCTACATACTCCTTCCATTTTTCTGCTTTCCCTTCTTTGGTTAGAACTGGGATTCCATCTGAGCTCTTGATATTCATACAAGTGGTTCTCTTTTCTCCAAAGGTCTCTTTAATTCTCCTGTAGGCAAAATCTATTACTCCTAGTGAGATAAGCCTCTACATCCTTACGTTTGTCCTCTAGCCATCCCTGCTTAGCCATTTTGCACTTCCTGTCGATCTCATTTGTGAGACGTTTGTATTCCTTCTTGCCTGCTTCATTTACAGCATTTTTATATTTTCTCCTTTCATCAATTAAATTCAATATTTCTTCTGTTACCCAAGGATTTCTACTAGCCCTCGTGTTTTTACCTACTTGATCCTCTGCTGCCTTCACTACTTCATCCCTCAGAGCTGCCAATTCTACTTCTACTGTACTTCTTTCCCCCACTGCTGTCAACTGTTCCCTTATGCTCTCCCTGAAACTCTGTACAACCTCTGGTTTAGTCAGTTTATCCAGGTCCTACCTCCTTAAATTCCCACCTTTTTGCAGTTTCTTCGATTTTAATCTGTAGTTCATAACCAATAGATTGTTGTCAGAGTACACATCTGCCCCTGGAAATGTCTTACAATTTAAAACCGGGTTCCTATATCTCTGTCTTACCATTATATAATCTATCTGATACCTTTTAGTATCTCCGAGATTTTTCCATGTATGCAACCCTCTTTTATGATTCTTGAACCAAGTTATGCTCTGTGCAAAATTCTACCAGATGGCTTCCTCTTTCATTTCTTAGCCCCAATCCATATTCACCTACTATGTTTCCTTCTCTCCCTTTTCCTACACTCGAATTACAGTCACCCATGACTATTAAATTTTCGTCTCCCTTCACTATCTGAATAATTTCTTTTATCTCATCATACATTTCATCAATTTCTTCGTCATCTGCAGAGCTAGTTGGCATATAAACTTGTACTACTGTAGTAGGCGTGGGCTTCGTGTCTATCTTGGCCACAATAATGCGTTCACTATGCTGTTTGTAGTAGCTTTCCCGCACGCCTATTTTTTTATTCATTATTAAACCTACTCCTGCATTACCACTGTTTGATTTTGTATTTATAACCCTGTATTCACCTGACCAAAAGTCTTGTTCCTCCTGCCACCGAACTTCACTAATTCCCACTATATCTAACTTTAACCTATCTTTTTCCCTTTTTAAATTTTCTAACCTACCTGCCCCATTAAGGGATCTGACATTCCACGCTCCGATCCGAAGAACGGCAGTTTTCTTTCTCCTGATAACGTCCTCTTGAGTAGTCCCCACCCGGAGATCCGAATGGGGGACTATTTTACCTCCGGAATATTTTACCCAAGAGGACGCCATCATCATTTAACCATACAGTAAAGCTGCATGCCCTCGGGAAAAATTACGGCTGTAGTTTCCCTTGCTTTCAGCCGTTCGCAGTACCAGCACAGCAAGGTATTGTTACAAGGCCAGATCAGTCAATCATCCAGACTGTTGCCCCTGCAACTGTAAGTAGGCTGTTTAGGTTTTTTTATTGGTAACGCCACCTCTGTATGAAAATCACTGGCTGTGCTGTGTGCAGTCTGTGGCTGCTTTGCATTGTTGTAATACTCGCCATTGTCGTGTTAGGCAGCTGGATGTGAACAGCGCGTAGCGTTGCGCAGTTGGAGGTGAGCCGCCAGCAGTGGTGGATGTGGGGAGAGAGATGGCGGAGTTTTGAAATTTGTCATGAACTGCTATATTTATATATGGTGATATCAAGGTAAATACATTGTTTGTTCTCTATTAATATCTTTCATTCGCTAACTATCCCTATCAGTAGTTAGTGCCTTCCATAGTTTGAATCTTTTATTTAGCTGGCAGTAGTGGCGTTCGCTGTATTGCAGTAGCTTGAGCAGCGAAGATTTTTGTGAGGTAAGTAATTTGTGAAAGGTATAGTTTAATGTTAGTCAGGGCCATTCTTTTGTAGGGATTTTTGAAAGTCAGATTGCGTTGCGCTAAAAATATTGTGTGTCAGGTTAAGCACAGTCATGTGTAAATTGCTGAAAGGGGAAGTTTCACAACTACTGAAAAGGCTGCTGCCCCTCTTCAGGAACCACACGTTTGTCTGGCCTCTCAACAGATACCCCTCCGTTGTGGTTGCACCTACGGTACGGCCATCTGTATCGCTGAGGCACGCAAGCCTCCCCACCAACTGCAAGGTCCATGGTTCATGGGGGGGGGGGGGGAACATACACTACTGGCCATTAAAATTGCTACACCACGATGACGATGTGCTACAGATGCTGTGATATGCAAATGATTATACCTTTTCAGAGCATTCACACAAGGTTGGCGCCGGTGGCGACACCTACAACGTGCTGACACCAGGAAAGTTTCCAACCGATTTCTCTTACACAAACAGCAGTCGACCAGTGTTGCCTGGTTCAACGTTGTTGTGATGCCTCGTGTAAGGAGGAGATATGCGTACCATCACGTTTCCGACTTTGATAAAGGTCAGATTGTAGCCTATCGTGATTGCGGTTTATCATGTCGCGACATTCTGCTCGCGTTGGTCGAGATCGAATGACTGTTAGCAGAATATGGAATCGGTGGGTTCAGGAGGGTAACACGGAACGCCGTGCTGGATCCCAACGGTCTCGTATCACTAGCAGTCGAGATGACAGGCATCTTATTCGCATGGCTGTAACGGATCGTGCAGCCACATCTCGATCCCTGAGTCAACAGATGGGGACGTTTGAAAGACAACAACCATCTGCACGAACAGTCCGACGACGTTTGCAGCAGCATGGGACTATCAGCTCGGAGACCATGGCTGCGGTTTTTCGGATGAATCCAGGTTCTGTTTACGGTATCACGATGGTCGCATCCATGTTTGGTGACATCGCGGTGGACGCACATTGGAAGCGTGTATTCGTCATCGCCATACTGGCGTATCACCTGGAGGGATGGTATGGGGTGCCATTGGTTACACGTATCGGTCACATCTTGTTCGCATTGACGGCATTTTGAACAGTGGACGTTACATTTCAGACGTGTTACGACCCGTGGCTCTACCCTTCATTCGATCCATGCGAAACCCTACATTTGAGCAGGATAATGCAATACCGCATGTTGCAGGTCCTGTACGGGCCTGTCTGGATACAGAAAATGTTCGACTGGTGCCCTGGCCAGCACATTCTCCAAACTTCTCACCATCTGAAAACGCCTGGTCAATGGTGGCCGAGTAATTGGCTCGTCACAATACGCCAGTCACTACCCTTGATGAGCTATTGTATCGTGTTGAAGCTGCATGGGCAGCTGTACCTGTACACGCCATGCAAGCTCTGTTTGACTCAATGCACAGGAGTATCGAGGCCGTTATTACGGTCAGAGGTGGTTGTTCTGGGTACTGATTTCTCAGGAACTATACACCTAAATTGCGTGAAAATGTAATCACGTATCAGTTGTAGTATAATATATTTGTCCAATGAATACCCGTTTATCATCTGCATTTCTTCTTGGTGTAGCAATTCTAATGACCAGTAGTTATTTCTAGTACTCATTCTGAGGGATTTATTTTTGAGTGTTTTCTATCTCTTGAAGGTAACAGCAATACTGAGCTTTCAGATTTTCGTTTCTGGCGCTTCTCTTTCCCTCTGCTGCACGTTGCCATCATCCTCCCATCCGTCTGTAAACACTGTAGGTGGTGTCTGCTGACGTCAGAGGGCCGTGCGGCACGGGCGAAACCCCCCCCCCCCCCCCCTGCAGTATTTCACAGTCGCCGCCTGGTGGCATCCGTTCTCGTGGTTACTGGAACAGCGCGATAATCTCGCTCTCGCTGGAGAGAGGCGGTCACTACAGCAGAGAATCCTCCGGAGGGGGCAGAGCGGGCTGAATGCTCCCTGAGCAGACAAATATGTCTGTGGGCCACAGACACAGCATGACGCCTCACTCCTCAAGCACGGCTTCAGTGACTGCTCCTGGCTCATAACGGGGTTCTGAGAAGAACACCGTGTCTCCCTCTGCCGCGCCCCTTCACATACAGATCCCAGACGCAGACGGTTTGCACTGGTTAATACTGATTCATGACTGCGTTATCACAGTACCACAGCTGAGAGACCTCGGGATTCTCAACACACTGGGAGGCAAGTAAATGGAATACAGTCAATCGCGAGATAATCTAACTTACACAGATGGTAAAAATAGCTAGTCCAAGGAGGAGCTGTGCAACATAAACGAATGTTGGTACGTGTGTTTTGCATCTGAAAGATGATGCCTATTCAAGTTTTGCGGCAGTAGCACAAGAGTGGCTCCAGTAGTGTATCCTGGTAGTGCATCTTATGAGGATACAAATGAGATAAGTTTTAATTAATTAATTATATTCATAATTGCGAATACGGACAACCATTAGCTGTAGAATGAAACTGCGACAATGAAAATTTGTGGCAGACCGGGAATCGCTTACCGCGAGATGTTGCGTTACCACTTTCTTTTAACATTTATTTATAAAACAATGTTACACATTTCATATACATACTAAGTACATGTACTAACCATGCACACATGCTCTTCATGAAACGATTCAAACAAAAACAGTTTGATCATTGCAATTGTGCTGATGTTAAAGAAATACCACAGAGGATTGTGTTACTGACTAAATTACCACAAAGATTTAATTTGAACATCAAGAAAACTTCTTTAAACATTAATAAATGAAAAACTGCCCTTTGAATTACATGTGCTCCAATCTTTACAGAAGCATAAATAGCACTTTATGAAGGATATCAGCAAGTTTTTGGGATAATTTTTAACATATTAATATAAACAAAGAAATCGTCTCCATGAGAGACAGGTTAAGCGAACAAACTGATCTTTAATCTTCGCAGCTCACTCAGAGTAGCTATGACCATATCACACAATTGTATGTAAGTCACCAAAAACATACAGAATATGGAGAATTTATGCCTATCGCACATCAAAACAATTTAATAATCATATTAGACAATCTCTTAAATACTTGAGAATGGCGGAAAAGAGATGTTGTAAAGCTGATTAGCCTTTCTACTAAAATTTCTCGACATTAATGGAACGTTAGTTATCTGAACTGATGAGACCTATATAATAGATCATTCACTGGAGAACTGACTTAACACATCACAGTGCAAAAATAAACAGGGCAATTTGCCGGCCATTCAGTATTACATTATATCAGATACTATCATATGGTTTTAATCAATCGATACACACATTTCCATAAAAATTGTCAATTTTCATATTTATAGTACAAACCAATAACGCAACTTAAATGTTTTGTCTTTTGACACTAACAGACACACAATCTGACTGTGACATAAGTTCCATACATCAACTTATAAAATTTCAAAAACTACGTTCTGAAGTAGAAAAAGGACACACCAAAAATATTCAGTAAAAATTTGAATAATATCCTTAAGGTAACTACATCACCACTTGGCTATCTGTTCACAACTTAGAGCCAGTACCTATAATCGTACATCCATTATGTATATTCCTGTACAGGTGAGAATTTTACTTGAAAAGCGCTTGCATGCATAGACAAACATGTTAATCTACTGTGTGTTCACGTGTGGTGTGGTCTGTCATCACGCAGTTCGATTGGCCCATTCTTCTTTGAAGGAACCGTAGCTGGTGAGATGTGTCTTCATATGATGCAAATATCGATTTTACCTGCCATGCGAGAGGTGTCTGGAAGTGAAAGATTTTACCTACAACTAGATGGCGCTTCACCTCACTACCACAGACATGTCAGAGTCTACTGGGACGAAAATCTACCTGGGCGATAGACAGGTCGAAGGGCAGCTGCTGAGTGCCCGTCAAGGGCTCCAGACCTTACACCGCTAGACTTCTACATATGGGGGTCTTGAAAACTGAAGTTTATCAACAGAAGCCAGCTACACTGAACGTACTATGAGAGATCCCGTCAGACGTCCTGTATGTATATCACTCCAGCAACACCGACAGCCATAGTTCAGTCAACTGTTCAATGGCATCGACTTTGTCTGATTGCTAATGGGGGTAAATTTGAACACCTAAAATAACCTTCCCTCAATTTGTCATTTTGTTCTTTAAATACTATCAAAGAGTATCTATACTTTCTTGGCCCCTTCTATACTAAGCTGTGACTGGCTGACGAAAAGAGGAAGCAGTGAAGGACACATGGGAGTCGATTGCAGCTGGGCTTTTTCACTGAGTTTTAAAATTTATTTCATGTATGGAAACTGTATTCTAATTGGCTGCCTAATCTTAACACTGTGCTGATATTGGTTGGAGATGGGAGCGATGGTGGCAAATGAATTGGGGGAGGGGATATGGAGGAGGAGGGGTGGAACACGATTATGTAGTTCATTCAAGGTCAGGATCAAGGTAAAAGGTCAAGCTCATTGTTACTGGCCCTGAAAGTAGCCAGTTGAAAGTTAAAAGGTCACCAGAATCGGCGTACCCAATACTATTCTCTCCATCTGAGAACAGCATTTGCATCCCACATCTTCAATTATTTTTATGGTTGGAACACAATATACAGTACTTTGCACATGTGCTGTGGCAATATGCCCAAATGCAGGCCAGTAAGGTAGATTCCGAAATCTCTCAGCCTGTAATACAACATGGCCTTAAAGACTGTACGATGCAGTTCAGAAGTTACGTAACTCCATGGCACTCTTACGTTTGAGGAAAGAGAGTTCTTACGCAGATATTCTACTTCTCTTACTGCATATTCACCAAGAAATTGTGATATAGTTATTCCGGCATTTTTGGCTTTTTAATCTCATAATTGACATGTAGAACCACGCATTTCATCAGTGACAATGATTCTTGCATCTTAAAGTTGCATGATTTCAGTCGTAATCTCTTAACAAGATTAATGTTAAAATCGAGGGATTAACCTTAAAACCATGACTTCAAGTTAATGTTAAATTCCAGAAAACTACAATACACGTGCAATGATAGTCTGAATTACATTAGCTTGGCTTGCAAAGTGAGATATTACTTCAAACAAACTGGTTTCAAGATAAGCAAGTATGCAAAATACCCTAACAGATGATTTATCGAAAGCATGTTGCAAGTACCGCTGTAGAAGTGCCATTTGAAGAGCATTTATGAGCATTTATTTTACAGAAGACTGTATCCTAACTGCTGGAACAGTCCACGGATATACTGCCGCTTCATAGTGTCCAACGGGCACAATATTTCGGCGATCAGACACGTCGCCATCATCAGGTGCGCACCTGACGATGGCGACATGTTTGATCGCCGAAATATTGTGCCCGTTGGACACTATGAAGCGGCAGTATATCCGTGGACTGTTCGAGCAACAAATACGCCGGGAGAAACTGAAGAATCACATTGTGTCCTAATTGTCTTTTTATTAACCGAGCAAAAAAGTGGCTTGGTAGTTCGCATGGAATAATAGTATCACTTCTCTTGTTATTATGTTTACGACATTGCAGTACTTCAGATTTTTAGAAATAGAACACGAAAGGGTCTATTAATAAGTTTTATACCAAACAATACCTGGCGAGCTGTAAGCAGAGTCTCCCTTCTAAAATATTTGAACACGTTTGGATATTGTGAGGCGAAATAGCGAAACACGAAATAATAATGGCCAGGATGCAGGGCCATACAATGATAGAACATTCTTTCCGCCGGTTAAAGTCAAGAATCGAGACAGAATACCTCTCAAATATTGTCTAGCTGGGTTTCCTGTCTGTCCTAAGTATACAAAATTACTGTCAGGTGACAGCTGTGAAAATTAGATGATCGTGTTAGGATGTTTCCACCGTTTGTGAACATATGAGTATTATGAGGAAACACACTTTCCGAATGGTATAAACGACTAGTGCAAACGGTTGGCAAAATGCTCTGTTCATAAATATTCCGCGTGTTTGTAATCAACACAACACGATCCTCCATCGCCAATAAATCAAGAGACTGAGAATAAATATAAAATACTGAATGTCAGTTAATAATACAACGAAACAGAGAGTACATATTTTCCCGGATTAAGTGTATCGCACGAGGCAACAACACATTAAGCGTGCTTTCACTGAAGCCACAGTTATCGACTGCACGAGCGAGGCGACTGCCTCAGCGCTGCTGGACGCTTCTCCTAAATCAAATGCTCAAGTTCTCCTTGAACTTCTCAGCGGCTTGCAAAGTTCACTCTGCTCCCCCGTAATTGATTTCCACGCCGCTATATTTCACTCACTGAGAAAATAATTTATGCTCAAATTATTCAGACTGCAACAAACAATAAAACACCCCTAGCAGCTGTTGCAGTAGTTTCCTTTACTTTCTGCTTCAGTGCTTCAGTTGAAAAATTGAATTCTGAACGTGTTTATTATATGCCAAATGAATTAATTTCAAAGTGCCGCTTCTCGCCGAGCATGCTACCTCCAGCTAACATGCAGAGATGTATTGAGAGCAACGGAATTTGGTACAACGTTGAAGTTCCTACGTCTACAGCTATATACATGTTTTTCAGTCCGCTATCCGGTGTGTGTGACTGAGAGCACATCTAACCAGTATTATCAGTTTTATTTCCTATTATATTCGCATATTTTACATCTATCTCTACATCCATACTCTGCAAGCCACCTGACGGTGCGTGGCGGAGGGTACTTTCAGTGCCTCTATCGGTTCTCCCTTCTGTTCCAGTCTCGTATCGTTTGTGGAAAGAAAGATTGTCGGTATGCCTCTGTGTGGGCTCTAATCTCTCTGATTTTATCCACATGGTCTCTTCGCGAGATATACGTAGGAGGGAGCAATATACTGCTTGACTCCTCGGTCAAGGTATGATCTCGAAACTTCAATAAAAGCCCGTATCGAGCTACTGAGCGTCTCTCTTGCAGTGTCTTCCACTGGAGTTTATCTGTCATCTCCGAAACGCTTTCGCGATTACTAAATGATCCTGTAATGAAGCGCGCTGCTCTCCGTTGCATCTTCTCTATCTCTGCTATCAACCCTATCTGGTACGGTTCCCACAATGGTGAGCAATATTCAAGCAGTGGGTGAACAAGTGTACTGTAACATACTTCCTTCGTTTTCGAATTGCATTCCTTAGGATTCTCCCAATGAATCTCAGTCTGGCATCCGATTTACTGACGATCAACTTTTTATGATCATTCCATTTTAAATCGCTCCTAATACCTAAGATAATTCACGGAATTAACTGCTTCCAGTGGCTGACCTGCTATATTGCAGCTAAATGATAAAGGATCTTTCTTTCTATGTATTCGCAGCACTTTACACTTGTGTACATTGAGATTCAATTGCCATTCCCTGCACCATGCGTCAATTCGTTGCAGATCCTGCTGCATTTCAGTACAGTTTTCCATTGTTACAACCTCTCGATATACCACAGCATCATCCGCAAAAAGCCTCAGTAAACTTGCGATGTCATCCACAAGGTCATTTACGTATATTGTGAACAGCAACGGTCCTACTACACTCCCCTGCGGCACACCTGAAATCACTCTTACTTCGGAAGACTTCTGTCCATTGAGAATGACATGCTGCGTTCTGTTATCTAGAAACTCTTCAATCTAATCACACAATTGGTCTGATAGTCCACATGCTCTTACATACACTATATTGAGCGAGAGATAACTGGCTCTTTAACACCTGTGGACATGTCCTAATCTATCTTGACGGAAGAAAATCGCAACACAAAGAGGGAGTTGTGCGACAGAAGCGGATGTTGGTAGGCGTGTTTCTACATCTGACATGTGACTTCTGTTCAAATTTGGCGCCAGTCACGTAACAGTGGCGCTAGCAACCCTGTTTGTTGCCTTTGAGGTTGAACTTTGTGCGTTGATGTTAGTTAAGAATACATTTAAGAAGACAAAGACGCCATTGTGAACACCTCTTTGAGTATGAGCCAGGTCGTACAACAGGTTTACGAGAAGGCGGGTGTTCCTTCTGCGATACTGCGTATAGACTTGTCAGGAATATAGCCAATGTACACGGTTGCTGGCAGCATTGATGACGGGAATGTACGGTCGCAAGAAAACGGGGCTGTAGACGGCCACGCGGCACTACCGAGAGTGAAGACCATCGTGATCGGCCGGCGTGTGACTGTGGCCCATCGTACTGCATCTGCAGCAGCAAACTGAACAGCAGCTGGCCACACACTGACACAACGAACTGCTACAAATCGATTACTTCAAGTGCAGCTCCAAGCCAAAAGTCCTGCAGCGTGCATTTCAGTGACCCCACACCACCGCCTTTTGCGACTTCTATAGTGTCAAGCGTGAGCTCATTGGAAGGGACGGTTGAGGTCTGTTGTATTTTAGGGAGAAAGCTGGATGTGACTCGGTGCCGGTGAGCTACGACCTACAGTGCGATTTCATATGACAGAAAGTGAACTATAGAGATTATCCCACCCACACTGTATGCAAATCTCCGTCAATTTGGTGTTTCGACCTGTGTGCTCCCTTTCATGAACAGCATTTCAGGGGGTGTTTTCCAACAGAATAACGCTCGCCCACATACCGCTGCTGTAACCCAACATACTCTAAACACAGCCGACACGTTGCATTGGTATCTTCGAGCGCCAGATCTCAATCGAGCACAGAAGGGCATCATTGGACGATAACTCTAGCGTCATCCACAAACAGCATTAACCGTGCGTGTATTGAACGACTAAGTGAAACAGGGGTAGAACTCTATCCCAAAAACTGATATCAGGTACCTGTACAACACTAGACATGCAAATTTACACGCTTTCATTCGAAATTCTGGCGGTTACACCGGTTATTGATGTACCAACATTTCACATTTACAATGGTTTACCTCGTGTTTAGATTAACGTCTGATCTTGTATCGTTAATCACTTAAATATATTAGCTACACAAATATATTCCCGAAATTTCATTATGCTACGTAAATTATTTTTGGATGTTGCGATTTTTTTTCCGTCAGTGCTTATCTTACTCTCATGATTCCTACGTGAGATATCCAATGTACGCAGCGTAATAATCACGCATTGATCTTCGAATATCGATTCTCTAAACATAACGCAAAACGTTCTGAGAGAACAAATTCTCACGACGACAGACGTCGAAACAATTCAAAGATGTGCTGTTTAGTATTGTAAGAAATCGATACAGCCCATAATAAATGATACAAAAATGCTCGTGAAATTTAGGTCTTTAGAATGTAAGGGTTATATTCTAAAGATTTAAATTTCTCGATAGTTTTTGTGACATTTGTTATGGGCTATATCGATTTCTTACAATGCTAAACTGCAACTTTTTTGAATAGTTTCATGTCTTTTGTCTTGAGAACTTGATAAAACTCCGAAAACTACAACAATACTGTCGAAATCAATGGCTTGAATACGATTCCATGCATAGATACACTGAATCATCCAAGAATCATTGAAACTCCACTCCGCGTCACGGCCCTATTAAGAGGCTTTATTATATCTACATCTACACCCATACTCCGCAAGCCACCTGATTGTGTGTGGCGGAGGGTACTTTAAGTACCTCTATCGGTTCTCCCTTCTATTCCAGTCTCGTATTGTTCGTGGAAAGAAAGATTGTCGGTGTGTCTCTGTGGGCTCTAATCGCTCTAATTTTATCCTCATGCAGGGCAGACTTTTGTATCTTGAAACACTTCTCAGAATTTCGCCTTTGGTCAGCCCTGAAATAGAAGTTAAATGTACGACGGTCATTTAAACAGTTTTGCACACCGTAAGACGAAATTGAAGAAAATAATTCATTTTACGTAGTGCGTTTGCAGGCGTTCAATGTGATTTCCATTCTTTCTTATGTCACCTTCCCAACGTTTCGGCAATTCATCTATTCCGGAGAGGGCACCTTTATTGTTGAGGTGTCTGATAACTCCGGTCACGCCACTGGAAACTTGGGAAACAAACCGCAACCTTGTCGGCTCATACCAGGATTGTACAGCGGCTGGGAAAATATTTGCCGCCCATATTTCTCGGGAACATCTCTCACTGTAGGACAAGATGTGGTCTTACAACGTCGTGCAAAATGAGGACGTCAGCTGCAAGGGCGCAAAAGAAACTTACAGTTACAGCTTGCATTATGCGCCTATTATAGACGTTCCGTGTGGCACACTCTGCTTGTTGCTGTGACCTCAACGCAAAGATCATCATCAGCTTCACCCTTGACTGTTATCGGCGGAAATGTTTGCGGGTGTGGAGAATCGGTACTTATTCATAGTGGGGTCTGAGACTACAATTTTAACTCAAAATCTCGTATTCGGGTTTCATCAAGTGCAACAATCGTTTTCAGTAACTGTTTTTCTTCTGTTCGATAACGTTGAAGAGACCTGCTTTCTGCTCTTCACTCGTTTCATACGGAAGCTATCTGGCAGCAACTTTTCTCATCTTTATCTTTTCAGTTATGATGTTGTGAACTGAAGCCCTAGACATTCTGGTTTCATACGAATTTCCTCGTATGCTTTTCGTCGATTCTCTCGCAAAACGAAGTTAACAGTAACCGGAGAGTTTGTTCAAGTTGATGGCATTCCACTTCTCGGATTATCCTCAGTGCTTACTGGACCTTGGCACAAACAAGCAGACCACAGGGGTACTACGATCCACTGCACTATTCCCACACACTTCTCTCAAAGCGTTGAAAATTACGGTTGGTTTCTTTCCGGGTAGGGACTTGATTCTGATGTAGGAACGTTGGTCACTACGTGTACTCCGACCTGAGTCGATTTCAGCATCCATTTTAACACTGAATTACTCACGACACAGCCGGCCGGTGTGGCCGAGCGGTTCTAGGCCCTTCAGTCTGGAACTGCGCGACCGTTACGGTCGCAGGTTCGAATCCTGCCTCGGGCATGGATGTGCGTGATGTCCTTCGGTTAGTTAGGTTTAAGTAGTTCTGAGTTCTAGGAGACTGATGACCTTAGAAGTTAAGTCGCATAGTGCTCAGAGCCATCTGAACCAATTTTACTCACGACACAACCATGTGAACCAGCTAACACATATACGATTGTCACGCCTAAAATCTCGGTCACAACTGACATGAATCGCAAACTGACCGCTCTACTGTAACGGTCATACATGCGCAGTGTGCAGGACTTTTTGTAACGAGCCTCGTATTTTATTATTCAGTTCTGAAATGACAGCTTCACTTTATGTGTGCTGCAGTCTATTTTCTCAAATTACAAAAAAAAAAAAAAAATGCTCCGGTAAGGCAAGGTGTTTCCATAAGTGAAAACCTGTTCCAAGGTACAACATAGTCATGTACTTAGAAGGAAATACTCTTTTCAAATTTAAAAATCTTTCAATGAAGGAAATTCTTTTCAATACTACACTCCTGGAAATGGAAAAAAGAGCACATTGACACCGGTGTGTCAGACCCACCATACTTGCTCCGGACACTGCGAGAGGGCTGTACAAGCAATGATCACACGCACGGCACAGCGGACACACCAGGAACCGCGGTGTTGGCCGTCGAATGGCGCTAGCTGCGCAGCATTTGTGCACCGCCGCTGTCAGTGTCAGCCAGTTTGCCGTGGCATACGGAGCTCCATCGCAGTCTTTAACGCTGGTAGCATGCCGCGACAGCGGGGACGTGAACCGTATGTGCAGTTGACGGACTTTGAGCGAGGGCGTATAGTGGGCATGCGGGAGGCCGGGTGGACGTACCGCCGAATTGCTCAACACGTGGGGCGTGAGGTCTCCACAGTACATCGATGTTGTCGCCAGTGGTCGGCGGAAGGTGCACGTGCCCGTCGACCTGGGACCGGACCGCAGCGACGCACGGATGCACGCCAAGACCGTAGGATCCTACGCAGTGCCGTAGGGGACCGCACCGCCACTTCCCAGCAAATTACGGACACTGTTGCTCCTGGGGTATCGGCGAGAACCATTCGCAACCGTCTCCATGAAGCTGGGCTACGGTCCCGCACACCGTTAGGCCGTCTTCCGCTCACGCCCCAACATCGTGCTGCCCGCCTCCAGTGGTGTCGCGACAGGCGTGAATGGAGGGACGAATGGAGACGTGTCGTCTTCAGCGATGAGAGTCGCTTCTGCCTTGGTGCCAATGATGGTCGTATGCGTGTTTGGCGCCGTGCAGGTGAGCGCCACAATCAGGACTGCATACGACCGAGGCACACAGGGCCAACACCCGGCATCATGGTGTGGGGAGCGATCTCCTACACTGGCCGTACACCACTGGTGATCGTCGAGGGGACACTGAATAGTGCACGGTACATCCAAACCGTCATCGAACCCATCGTTCTACCATTCCTAGACCGGCAAGGGAACTTGCTGTTCCAACAGGACAATGCACGTCCGCATGTATCCCGTGCCACCCAACGTGCTCTAGAAGGTGTAAGTCAACTACCCTGGCAAGCAAGATCTCCGGATCTGTCCCCCATTGAGCACGTTTGGGACTGGATGAAGCGTCGTCTCACGCGGTCTGCACGTCCAGCACGAACGCTGGTCCAACTGAGGCGCCAGGTGGAAATGGCATGGCAAGCCGTTCCACAGGACTACATCCAGCATCTCTACGATCGTCTCCATGGGAGAATAGCAGCCTGCATTGCTGCGAAAGGTGGATATACACTGTACTAGTGCCGACATTGTGCATGCTCTGTAGCCTGTGTCTATGTGCCTGTGGTTCTGTCAGTGTGAACATGTGATGTATCTGACCCCAGGAATGTGTCAATAAAGTTTCCCCTTCCTGGGACAATGAATTCACGGTGTTCTTATTTCAATTTCCAGGAGTGTATATTAATGTGTTTCTACACTGTTTGATCAAAAGTATCCGGACCTCCCCAGAAACATACGTTCTTCATATTAGGTGTATTGTACTGCCACCAACTGCCAGGTACTCTATATCAGCGACCTCAGTAGTCATTAGACATCGTGAGAAAGCAGACTGGGGCGCTCCGCGCAACTCACGGGCTTCGAACGTGGTCAGGCGATTGGGTGTTACTTGTGTCATACGTCTGTAAGAGAGATTTTCACACTCCTAAACAGCCCTAGGTCCACTGTTTCCGATGTGATAGTGAAGTGGAAATGTGAAGGGGCAATTACAGCACAAGAGCGTACAGGCCGACCTTGTGTGTTGACTAACGGAGACATCTATCCAGACCATCACACAGGAATTCCACACTGTATCAGCATCCACTGCAAGTCCTATGACAGTTAGGAGGTGAGAAAACTTGGATTTCATGGTCGAGCGGCTGCTCATAAGCCACACATTACGCCTGTAAATGCCAAACGACGCCTCGTATTCGGGGTCATACAGGCCTAGCACTTATATTCCTTCTCATGCAGTTCCATCGTTGATATGTTACATTTTTTATCTAAGCTAAACTGTTTTACACCATTTTTACTGAAATAATCTCTCTTATTTCAATCCTAAATGAAACACAAACAATTAGCATTTGCAGAAACCAAATGTCATGGTTACTAGTTTAAAATCTATGATGCTACAAACAATTCGCAGTCATTGTCTTAATCTTTGTACGTGACAATGTCGTAAAGGCCAAAACCGGTTTGTAAAATAACAAATATTGTTGATTGTTGCACGAAAGTCGTACGTTTTTTCATTCATAAAGTACAAAATATTCTATCAAGAATCAACGGAACTGTCAGTTAGTACAAAACGGGAGTTACCTAGGTTGTAGTGGGCTTGCCACGGAGAAGGTGGTACTGGAAAGAACTACAGCAGCACTTCGTTGACTCCGCAAGTTTAAGTGCAATTATAAAGTACAAGGAGTAAACCCGGACTATGGAGATTATCTTTCAATACGCAAAGGAGTAGCTCGTACTATAGGGCAGATTCTGGAGCTACCCTAGTAATTAGCAAATAACTAAGCTATCAGATAATCTTACTCGCGGTTTAGCGAGAGAATCGTCAGATATACAGATGATGGACAAAGATACGGGTACTCGAAAAACATAGCGCAATACTATCACCAGCACTGACGATGGGGATGGATAGGGATAAAGCAAACTTCTCCTCACGGCAGACGACAAAAGCTTAGTAATATTGAGATCTGCTGATTGCGGGACAATTTGTCCTCGTGCTCACAAAATGCCTTCGATACCGTCTGCTATGAAATCGACCTTGATAACCTGGAAACAATAGGTATTAGAGGAAGTGCTAAAATGTGGTTTCAGTCACATCTCAAAACAGATCCCACGCTGTAGAGGTCATCACTGTTAATTCAAATCAAAAAAAGTAAGATTCATTTCAGGAGTAAAAGAAGTTCCTTTAGGTGCAGCAACTTATGGCCACAACTTTTTCTCATATATGTGAACGATTTACAGTTGCAATATGATACAGCTAAAATTCTATTATATGCATATGACGCAAGTCTAGTAGTGAGTGACTTTAAAATCACTGTCGATAAAATTCTAAAAAGTACTGAGACCTAGTTCGGTGCAAATAAACTCACTGAATCCACAGAAAACAAATTACATACAGTTTGATAAATTGATTCAGTGTGAAGACATTACTCTAGAGCTGGATCGCAGACTAATAGGAAGAGTACAGTTCTCAAAAGTAATAGAAAAGTTATCGCAAATGTTTTCACTTTATAAAGCGTCAGAACTGCGTACTCCGGATATTTCCATTCCGTTGTCTCATATTGGATAGCATTTTGCGCCAGCTCAAAATATAATTCAAAAGAAATTTTTTATCTTACAAAGAGGGCTCTTCGAATAATTACCGACAATCCTACAAAACTTCACTGCAGACCTCCTTTCAGAAAATTGGGAAAAGTTACTCTACCATCACTGTATACACAGAAATATGTAGTCTTTATCAAAGCAAATCTAAGAAACTTCCACAGAAATCCTGAGTATCACAACTGTAACGCAAGGAAAAGGAATGATCTCTGTGAACAAATAAAAAGAGTACGAACTCAAAAGCATATAAGATATATGGCTATTAACCTCTATAATGCATCGCCTCAGCACATTACAGCCTTAAAGGATGAATAAAATTTACATTAGAACTACGAAAATTTTAAATAGGCAAATCTTGCTACTCAGGAAATGAACATGTTGAAGATGAAGAAAATGATTTTATAAATTAATCTCCAATGTATGTAAAGCACTTTGTGATAAACCCTGTGAGAAGTTTTATCTTTGTACGTTGCAGTTTGTACTATACTATTTTACTACCTGCAGGGTTTTTGCACAAATTTTACGGACTGATCGGTGAGAGGATACGGAACAAAAAATGTCTAATGAACTTATTCCGGAAATGCATAGTTTCCACGCTAGAGATAATTTATTCAACCACAAATTGTTTCTGAAGAAGAGAAAAAAATGAAATGTCGTGTGACGAGGGCCTCCCGTCGGGTAGACCGTACGCCTGGTGCAAGTCTCTCGTTTTGACGCCACTCCGGCGACTTGCGCGTCGATGGGGATGAAATGATGATGATTAGGACAACACAACGCCCAGTCACTGAGCGGAGAAAATCTCCGACCCAGCCGGGAATCGAACCCGGGCGCTTTGGATTGACAGTCTGTCGCGCTGACCACTCAGCTACCGGGGGCGGACTGAAGAAGAGAAATCTGTTAACATCGAGTATAGATTTAAGTGTCAGGAAGTCGTTTCTGGAAGTATTTGTATGGAGTGTAGCCATGTACGGAAGTGAAACATGGACGATAAATAGTTCGGACAAGAAGAGAATAGAAGCTTTCGAAAAGTGGTGCTACAGAAGAATGCTGAAGATTAGATGGGCAGATCACACAACTAATGAGGAGGTATTGAACAGAATTGGGGAGGAGTTTGTGGTACAACTTGACCAGAAGAAGAGTTCGGTTGGTAGGACATGTTCTGAGGCATCAAGGGATCACAAATTTAGTATTGGAGGGCAACGTGGAAGGTAAAAACCGTAGAGGGAGACCAAGAGATGTAGGATGTAGGTTGCAGTAGGTACTGGGAGATGAAGAAGCTTGCACAGGATAGAGTAGCATGGAGAGCTGCATCAAACCAGTCTCTGGACTGAAGTCCACAACAACAACGTTGTTATGGAGCTTGCGGTCTAATACGCGCTGTGCCATGCAGCCACAGTTACAGTACGTGTTGAAAATGGCTTCCACGTCCCTCAACACACGCACGTACGCGCCGTAGAGTTTTCTGTCTCACACGTAGACATCGGCCAAGCTGCATCCGAACCTGCTCCGGTGTCTCCATATCTGGAATGGGCTCTGAATACACGGTACTTTTGAGAAGGCCCCATTACAAGAAATCACTCGTTTTGAGATACGGTGAACGAGCAGTCCATGCAACTGGACCCCCTCTTCCGATTCATCGACCAGGGAAAACACTATTGAGTGAGTCATGACGTTAAGGGCGAAGTGGGCTGGAGCACCATCATGTAGCACCCTTCGAATCATCAACGGCACTTCTTCCAGCAGGGGAGGCAAAGTCACCCACAAGGAACTCCGAAAGTCCAGGGCCTGTTAGGCGACTTGGAAGGAAGGTGAGTCAGCAAGAGAAGTCAATCGGGCACAACATTACCAGTGACTACGACAGGAGGCGAAGTTAGGGAGTGACGTCTGAGGAACTGTACTAAACCAAGCACGCTGTAACTTTATGGAAGAGCGCGTATTAGATCGCAGACTCTGCAACAACGTATGAATGAATAAATGGTCTCTATCACGGAAACCGTGCATTTCCCAACATTAGTTCGTCAGACGTTTTTGTTCCATATCCTCTCATGGGTGATTCCCTTTAGTTTCGACACGGTAGAAAATATCACCCTGAATATTACTATTTATATATGTATCTATTTTACTGGGAAACAAATTATTATACACCATTCATGTGCAGTTAAATTGTAAATTTTCTGCTATATATTGTACGCAATCTCTTTTTGTACAATCCATTTTTTCAGTTTCTATACAGGGTGTAAATTTTAAGTTGACAAACCAGAATAACTCGAAAAATATGCTTCACACAAAAAATGTGTAGAATCCAAATTTGATTATTTTCGAGGGGGACATATACTGGTGCTAAAATTAGCCCGCCACCCCAGCCCCCTGGGGGTGGGGCGGTAGGTAACTTCAAAATTTCAAACGGGAACCCCCATTTTTATTGCAGAATCAGATTCTACATAAAAAACTACCTACATTTTCTCTTAAACATTTGTTTTTATTCTTTGTAGTTGGCAATTCAAAAAAATTCATGTTCTCATTTTTGCGTGGAAACTTGTTATGGATAAATAAAAAGTACTTATTTACTTCGTAAATTTTGATTCGCTAAAACTAAAACTCGCCCTCTCTCCCCATAGGGTGGTGTTTGAGAGAGAGGAATTAGAGTTTTACAAATGTAGACACAAATATTAATTTTTTCCGAAACTAAGGGGCGAGGGGTCACACTGAAAACAAACACCCAGAAACTCATTTACTTGCAAGTATTTGCAAACAATCAACAATAAAACGAAACCAATCCTTCCTTAACAGGACCACCAAATCCTAAACGGGAATACGTTCATCTTTAGTTAGCGAGTGGGTTAATCTTTTCCTCAGTTAGTCTTTTACTTTGATTACTCTGTTAGTTGATGAGTTCACTCGTTAGTAAGTAGGATGTTTGGTTAGTTAGTTAGGTAGTCAGATGATGTGTTTGATAATTAAAAGTTGTGTGGCCTCATGACCACGAAACAAACAAAACTTATCCGAATCGGCGGAAAAAGATTAATATTTGGGTTGACATTTGTAAAACACTAATTCCGGTCTCTCAAACCCCACCCAATGTGGAGAGAGGACGAGTTTTAGTTTTAGCGAATCAAAATTTACGAAGTAAATAAGTACTTTTTATCCATCCGTAACCATTTTCCGAGCAAAAATGAGAACATGAACTTTTTTAATTACTGAGCCAACTACCAAGAATCAAATCAGATGTTTAAGACAAAATGTACGCAGTTCTTTTATGTAGAATCTGATTCTGCAATAAAAAATGGGGGTTCCCATTTGAAATTTTAAAGTTGCCTGCTGCCCCATTCCACGGGGGTGGGGTGGCGGGCTAATTTTAGCACCAGCAGATGTACCCCTCGAAAATAATCAACTTTGGATTCTATTTTTTGGATTCTTATTTTTCGAGTTACTCTCGTTTGTCAACTTAAAATTTACACCCAATATAAAACAAGTCCAGTATCGTTTGTATGACGATATGGATGCTAAATAATTAAGTAAATAAATTAACGAGTCCTTGACGGTACGAGGTGTGTGAAGAGGCGACCTGTCCTCTGGGAACACAGCACCGCCATTGGGGAACAACCACTGTACCATGGTTTTGACTTGGTCAGCTGAAAGGTCACATGATCGTTGGAAGTAATGCAACCGTGCAGAGTAACGGTGGAGCCAATGGTGCACAGATCATTAACAAATCCCGCCATGCTTCTCTCTACTGACCTAATCTCCGCCATAAGTTGAAAACAGTGTGAAACAAGACTCATCCAACCAAACGACTTTCATCCGTTGTTCCATAGTCCAGGTCTCGTGACCTTGGTGTCACGTTTTCATGTTACATGCATTTGTATCGCTAATGAATGATTTTGGAATTCGAGCTAGTCCCGTACTTCCCTGCTTGTGGAGCTCCCTTCGTAATGGTTAGGTGCCGAAAGGGTTAGCGAGTGCGACATTCGGTTCCGCAGTGACTTTTTCAGCTGTGGTCCCCTTTATTTTTCGTCACGATCTATCTTCAATGGCCAACCTCCACGCTCACTCAACACTAACATTCGTCCACGCTGTGACACAGACAATGATGTTTCTCCGCTTTCCCTGTAGGCGGTATAAATCTGCGATACGGTACCTCCTGAAGTGCCAAACACTTTGCCTCTCTTCTTTACGGAAGCCCCCACCATACGAGCTTCAACAGTTTGCCCGTGTTCAAATTCACTTATCCGCCACACAATACACTCACAATTACATAGAACACTGTTCGGGGTACGAGTGACGCTTGCAATGTATTGAGGACTTTGCACAGGCGCTATTCGTGGTCAGGCACGACAGTGCAGTCTGCAGGCTTGGATAGAATATGCTGTTACGTTCCAGCATGCATTTCTCGCAGTGTTCCCATATTTTTGACCAATCCCTGTCAGTTCATTATGGCTAAAGGTAACCTAATGTGGCGGGATCTAGCCTCCAGAGTAGTGTTGGATATCTTTCACCGTTACGAAATGTCGCCTGCAAGCGTTCTGATATGCGTCCGTATTGGGAAGCAACTTGAACGGCCCAGCGTTGAACGAATTCGCCAACGTTAACACATGAACATAGGAGGCCCGACGTTAATAACACATCACAAGCCTAGAACGTGAATTTATTTGTACTATGAGAAATGTTGGCGCTTATAAGAGAAGTGAGATAGGGTCTGCAATATTTGTACTGACAGAAAATGAAGTGAAAACAAGCAGAAAAAATGGAAAACGAATCTTCTGTCAGATTATCATAATAGATATTCATCCATCGGCCAGGTCCGCATCTAGAAGAGTTGGGAGGGGAGGGGGGGGGGGGGGGCAAACCGGAGTAACTGCCCGGTGGCAATTTCAGCAGGCACGAGATTCATATTTATGAAGGAAAAAAAAACCTTATTTCACTAAGTACCTTAGAAATCGGCGCACGTTGGTGTAACGACTATCCATATTATTTTGACACACATGCCAGTCTGTTTTTGAACACTTTGTAAGTTGATTTCTGAACCAGTCATAAGATGATTTTTGAATGCGTGCATAGTGTACGTGATGTCTCCATCAGGGGAATCTCGGTCGCATAGAGAAATAAACTTTCCCGCAGACCAGAGAGGACCGCGCTATATGAGCTGAGCCGAAGAAACACTAACCGGTGAATGCAAATTGTTGTTTCTTTACGTGGTTGACTGGATGTGCGGACGATCAGCGTTGTTATAATTATTAGCGAAATCCATAGATTCAGACTACCGGAGTGGAAGTCAACGACCAACAGGAAAAACAGGTAAGAAAGATTACATATTACCCTCTCGGTGTATCCAGGAAAATGAAATTTCCACAGAAATTTTTTGCCAAATCGCTACACTACTAAGGGCCAGTTGTACAGTCCCCCGTTAGCAGCCGCTCAAGTTCTGTTCTCGGAATAGCGTGGGAAACGCGTTGTACGAACAACTAATAACGCCTAACCGGAGAATAAACGCGGAATAACTAAACCTGTGATACTGGCAGTGTTAGTGAAGTTAACCGGAGAATATGTTTTGAAAATGACAGGAATGGTTACAGTATTAGTGTTGCAAGATTGTTTGTTAGAAAGAGGAAGGAGAAGAAGTGGGGACATCAGACAAATTATATGGAAGAATATGACGATTCTGAATTTCATAAAAATTTCGTACTACTACTTTCCGATCTAATGCTTGAGGAACTGAAGCGTATGAAAGAAATGTGTAACTGTATCCTAACATAAAACTTTTTGCTTGTAGTAGGCATTTGTTATTGGTACTTCGTGAATTATGTTCTGTCGTGTTATTTATGTAAATGAAGTACATAAAAATAACCATTTGTGCCGAAACAGTCTCGCTTATGTAGCGTGTGTAACAATTGCTGGAATATGGGAAAAGCCTATTTCAGTATATGTAGCAGACAGTGACAAAACAGACGTAATCAAATCGAGAAACCTCACCAGTCTTGGATAATATTCGTATTAATAGCTTTTCCAGTATTAGACAACGATATTTTGATTTTTAATGTAGCAAAACGTTTGAGAAACTTTGATGAGGTGATAGATTCTTTCGCACAAAGGAAAGCACGCCGTGTAAAACTGCAGCAAGATTAAAGAGGAAAAAACTGCTTGGCCCTAAGGATTGAAGAAATGTGTACTGTCTTGCTTACCTCTTATCTTTATTGGTTTTATGTTTCCGATCATTACTTTTATGTCATAGAAAAGAGAAAGTTATTATTAGCTAATAGACAATAAAACGCGGAAATTTTCTGAAGAGTTTTTTTTTATGGGTGTAGGATGTATATTGAGAACAGTGGAAATTAAAATGTCCTGTGGTGCCTCTCCTGCTCCCAGTCGGTACTGCACTTTGACTCACTTAAGACGTATATGTTTTATATATCAAACTCTTCAAAAGATGTGTGCTACAAAAGGAACATATTTTGGAAAATCGATTTTTTTAAATTTTTTACGTCCTATCTCAAACGCTTGAGGGGTGGGAAGGGGGGAGGGGAGCCACTGACAAGTATTGGCCCCTGTTCGGAAATATAGATCCGGGGTTGTAATCGGCGGATAGGAAACAACTTACAACAAAGTAACGTAACTATAGTTACGAAAATAGAATGATTATGCAGTGCTTGAGGCTTTCCCGATGGGCTGGTTGTAAGTATCGTTCACGGACTAGACGTATACAAGTCCGAAATACAAGTCTGCAACTGACGTGTGCTCGCCCTCACCGTTGTCAACCAAACATCTACGTCGCCGCCGCAGAGTCACCCCATGTGCGACCAATAGTTTATTTATTTATTTATTGTTCCGTGGGACCACATTTAGGAGAAGTCTCCATGCTCATGGAACGAGTCAATACATGAAATTATAACACGATTGTAGAAACAGATAAAATGAAATGTAAGAAACATATTCAGGCGACAAGTCGTTAGTTTAAATAAAGAAAATCAAGAATGTAACACTGGAATTTGCTTAATTTTTTATCTCTTCCAGGAGCTCCTCGACAGAATAGAAGGAGTGAGCCATGAGGAAACTCTTCAGTTTAGACTTAAAAGTGTTTGGGCTACTGCTAAGATTTTTGAGTTCTTGTGGTAGCTTATTGAAAATGGATGCAGCAGAATACTGCACTCCTTCTTTATGTTTGCTGAGATTTTAACAAGGCCAGAGCTATATCCAGTGCAGTGCTGAGTTGGTATCCTGTGTCCCTGATAAGCAGCATGGTCGAGCTATGAATTTCCACTGTTTCTTAAATAACGCTGTCCCAGTACGAAGATGTCGACGAGTAAAGTTTGGTGCTTTTGTATTCCGTGGAGTGTATTGACAAGGGGGGCAAACGACGTTGGGATCACGGATTTACTTCAGGCTTTGTACTCCTGCAGTAGGCCATTAAAACAACATAAAGAGCAAGTTGTAGGGTGCACTACTCTGGCAATTCCGAGAAAATTGCAAGAGAAGTTACGCGTGTCTGTTATGTAACTGACATACCTGTGCGTAGGTGCGGGACGTCAGAGTTAAAGGTGGGCGGTTGGCCGTCAGTGACGGAGCGGCGAGCGCGTGTTCCTGTCGTTCCGCCGGTCTTGTTTACTTCTTGTGAGCGCGAGTAGCTTACTACAGTGTCACTGGAGTAACATGGCGATCTCATATAGGAAGAACACTATCGAGATTACGAAATTCAGGTGGCTATAAGCACTATGGGACTTAACATCTGAGTTCATCAACCCCTGGACTTAGAACTACTTAAACCTAACTAACCTAAGGACATCACACACAACCATGCCCGAGGCAGGGTTCGAACCTATGAGCGTAGCAGGAGCGCGGTTCTGCACTGAAGGACCTAGAACCGCTCGACCACAGCGGCCGGCGATCAAGATTACGTGCCAAGCCGAATATACACGGCCACGAGCATATGAAGTAGAATACTTGTTGCGTGACGAACTGCGTCTAGATCCACAGGACACCACTGGTATTCACTTTTCGACCACGGCCAGTGTAATCGATGTTAAGATGACCAACGAAGAAGCGTGCACGAAGCCATTTACCGGCTCTGCCGGAAAACTCCAGTTTAGGCACTCGGGTTTACTACCGGCGCTGTTACCGTTGAACACCAGACCTGGGCATGACGACGTTACGGGTATTCGAGCTACATTTTGAGGTACCCGCCGAGTCCGTTATCTTTGCTCTTAAGCCGTACGGGACTGTCATTAGACACGCAGCTGAGAAGTGTCAGACTTCCACAACGTATCCCGTACTCAATTGAGTATGTCAGGTCAAAACCTAACTAACGAAGCGTGTTCCTTCGGTCTTAAACATTGCCTGTTCTCGTGCAGTTGTCACGTACGATGGACAGCCGAGCACTTGCTCAGAATGTGGACAGGAATGTCATGTTCTGTATGATTGTTGGCAGTGGCGGATCACCCAGATTCGATCAGGAGAAGCGGTACAACATGTTCCGCAGTCAATAAAATTCTCCTGGGCTTGAGGCCACATTGTCATCTGTAAAATTTGGACGTTTCGGTGACCACTGCAAGGCTCCTTCTTCAGGATGTATTGCTAATTCGGCCCTGCGAACTTTAACTAAGAGAGCCTACAGGATTAATGATGAACTACATAACCTCAGGTCCATTTTTGCAGCTAATGGCTACAACATGAGGATGATACACAAAACTATGGCGCCGAAGGAGGAGGGCAACAGGGAAATGCAGAACGAGCACAGAACACCGTCGTGCTACCCTATGTACAAGAGGTTACTGAACGTCTGGGCGAAATTCTCCGTCGGGCAGGCATTAAGCCGATTTTTCGTATCAACAACAAAATAAAAGACATTCTGGGCTCGACGAAAGATACAATTGACAAGTTTCATGCCACCGGAGTTTATGAAATGGGGTGCGAATGTAGACTAGTGTATGTAGGTGAGACTGGGCGTCCAATTAGCACAAGGCTAACTGAACACGAGAGATATATCCACCTAAACAATAAGCGGTGGCAGAACATCACGAACAGTGCAGGAGGAAGATCGAACTTCGAGAGGTCCGCGTACTGACGAAACAGCCGTTTAGTTTGAGCAGGCAGGTTAGAGAGGCTATAGAAATAGCCAAGCGACACGACAATATGAATAGAGAAGACGGGTACCGACTTCCAGCGCCTTGGCTGCCAGCTGTGATAGCTTTCCGCCAATTACAACACACAATGCCAAGACCAATAAACTGAACTCGTAATACCCTCCCTCCTTACCCTCACATGCAATGACAGCACTCCTACATAGTATATAAGTATCGAAACTAGTGCTCATTCAGCAATCAGCAATACACCCTGAAGAAGGCGCCTTGCAACAGTCGCCGGAACGTCGGTATCTTACAGATGACAATGCGACCTCAAACCCACAAGAACTTTATTCACTGTGACAACGGCCGCGGAAGTCTACGTTTACATACAACATGTTCCTCCTTCGATTCTACTAATCATTTATCCAAATGTGACGTCACTTACCACATGTGGCGCACAAGTGTGGGCACCTGCGACGTCGGGCTGTGGGGTCGGGATAGGTTACCACCGTAAACAGACGAACATGTTACTGACGAGGCATATGCCGTTTGCACTCTGCAGAAGGACTCGCCAAATAAACCAGAGCAGCAACTTCCGCCGCACAACGAGCGGATGGATGCTGATCCACGAGTCGTGCCAACCCAAGCTTTCCTCTCGAAAGGCGCAGAGGAGTCTGATCTACATTCACATTGTGACACGGAGACGCACGTCCGGATGAATCGTACGCACAGCAAGCACAAGAGACGCCGACAGAGGCCGTCTGGCGACTGACTCTTGCGGACACACACACACGATCGCCCTGATTTCGACAGTGTCGTGGACGCTCCTGGTCCTCAGACGTCGACCGACAACACTCCCTCTTTAGGAACTGAGACAGTGGACTTTTATTCTCCTGAACACCCGTCCGGGGGCGATGAAACACCGTCGCAGCCTCTTTGGCAGCCGATGAACCACACCGACAGCCTCTCCCGAGTGACTCTTGGGCGGACCATTTGGAAGATGACTCTTTGGCTGTAAATCATTTGCAGAAGAGGGGGAGTTTCACTACTGACCATTAAAAAATTGCTACACCAAGAAGAAATGCAGACGATGAACGGGTATTCATTGGACAAATATACTAGAACTGACATGTGATTACATTTTCACGCAATTTGAGTGCATAGATACTAAGAAATCAGTACCCAGAACAAACATCTATGGCCGTAATAACGGCCTTGATACGCCTTGGCATTTAGTCAAATAGAGCTTGGATGGCGTGTTCAGGTACAGTTGCCCGTGCAGCTTCAACACGATACCACAGTTCATCAAGAGTAGTGACTGGCGTATTGTGACGAGCCAGTTGCTCGGCCACCATTGACCAGACGTTTTCAATTGGTGAGAGATCTGGAGAATGTGCTGGCCAGGGCGCCACTCGAACATTTTCTGTAACCAGAAAGGCCCGTACAGGACCTGCAACATACAGTCGTGCATTATCCTGCTGAAATAAAGGGTTTTGCAGGGATCGAATGAAGGGTAGAGCCACGGGTCGTAACACTGAAACACCCCCTTTAAAAAAATTAATGAATTACTGTGCTGGTAAACCACTTACATTATTTGATTTCCAAACAGCTGAGCAGAACTGAACGTACTCAAACATTCACTAAAGTGACACACAATTTTTTTTTTTAGCACAACGCAATCTGACTTTCAGTAACCCCTACAAGAGAATGGCCCTGACTAACATTAACCTACACCTTTCACAATTAACTTACCTCACAAAAATCATCGTTACTCGAACTACTGCAATACAGCGAGCGCCACTACTGCCAGCTAAATAAAAGATTCAAATTACGGAAGGCACTAACTACTGATAGGCATAGTTAGCAAATGAAAGATTTTAATAGAGAACAAACAATGTATTTACCTTAATAGTCATAATATATATAGCAGTTCATGACATCCAGTCTTACAAATTTCAAAACTTCGCCATTTCTCTCCCCACATCTACCACTGCTGGTGGCTCACCTCCAACTGCGCAACGCTACGCGCTGTTAACATCCAGCTGCCCAACACTACAATGGCAGACAACAATGCAAACCAGCCACAGACTGCACACAGCACTGCCAGTGATTTCCATACAGAGCGCTACGTGGCGTTACCAATATAAAAACCTAAACAGCCTACTTACAACACATCTGAAATGTAACGTCCACCGTTCAAAGTGCCGTCATTGCGAACAAGAGGTGATCGAGATGTGTAACCAATGTCACCCCATACCATCACGCCAGGTGATACGCCAGTATGCTATAAACAGAACCTGGATTCAACCGTAAAAATGACGTTTTGGCATTCGTGCACCCAGGTTCGTCGTTCAGTACACCATCGCAGGCGCTCGTGTCTGTGATGCAGCGTCAAGGGTAACCGCAGCCATGGTCTCCGAGCTGATAGTCCATGCTGCGGCAAACGCCGTCGGACTGTTCGTGCAGATGGTTGGTGTCTTGCAAACGTCCCCATGTGTAGATCAGGGATCGAGACGTGGCTGCACAATCCGTTACAGCCATGGTGATAAGATGCATGTCATCTCGAATGCTAGTGATACGAGGCCGTTGTGATTGAGCCCCGCCTTCCGTATTACCCTCCTGAACCCACCGATTCCATATTCTGCTAACAGTCACTGGATCTCGACCAACGCGAGCAGCAATGTCGCGATACGATAAACCCCAATCGCGATAGGCTACAATCCGACCTTTATCAAAGTCGGAAACGTGATGGTACGAATTTCTCCTCCTTACACGAGTCATCACAATAACGTTTCACCAGGCAACGCCGGTCAACTGCTGTTTGTGTATGAGAAATCGGTTGGAAACTTTCCTCATGTCAGCACGTTGTAGGTGTCGCCACCTGCGCCAACCTTGTGTGAATGCTCGGAAAAGCTAATCACTTGCATATCACAGCGCCTTCTTCCTGTCGGTTAAATTTCGCGTCTGTAGCACGTCGTCTTCTTGGTGTAGGAAATTTAATTGCTAGTAGTGTACATAATCTGCCCCATCTCCTCGAGACAGCATGATAGTAGAGACGACAGGGTGGCGTGGGAGTGACCAAACCCGTGGCCACTGAGTACACCGATGACTGCTGCTGCCTTCGAGGCCGAACAACAGTCATATCGATTCGTGACAATCCGGTCGCACGAAAGGCTGTTATTGTTACGCGACACTCTTTATGCGGCCGACATTAACGCGATGATGTTTGATGTTTGATCTGTGGGGCTCCCAACTGCGCGGTCATCAGTCCCAGTTTTTATACGGTCCAATTTTTTTACACAAGCCTATCGAGCCACTGTCACTAATGATGATGATGAGAATGAAATGATGAGGACAGCACAATCACCCAGTCCACGGGGACCGACACTGCCGTGGGCTTATTGCACAGGCTATACGTTCTTGACTTGCAGGACATCTCCGGATACACGACATGCATATGACACGCATCGTATATGGGCAGTGGCGTCGCAGTACTTCTCTAAGAATGTTTAACAGCCACCTATAGACGCTACCTGCCGAATGCGGCGGCCATGGCGCTTGCGGTCCAAGGGATACACCTTGGCAGCGTCTACGCACCGACCGGTACCAGCAGGAGCCGTGCGCGCCTCGCGGTCGGGCCGTTTATTGCTCGTCATCTTGTTTTTATGGTTCTGTCGCCTCGTTTTCTCCGTAATTCGATTTACTGGCGTCACTAAGTTTCTGGTTTACTTGCCCGTGAGTGGCAGCAGCAGCTCGTATCTGTAGACCACTGTCGTATTATCTTTGAAGTGACCGCTAGTATTTCCGGCTCGTCGCGTGTCGGGAGTCCAGTCGGGGACGGAGCGCCAGTGAGGTGCGGACAGCCAGTGCTCGCCGGCCGCTGGCGACACACACGAACCGTCCGACGGAAGGAGATTGGAGCGGGACGACCGTTGGTTGGTCGTTCGGTTGGTCGTCCCATCGGGCGACGTGTATTTGGTCTCCCACCGCTTGTGCAAAATCTCTGTGTGTCGAACTGATTCGTTCTTGTTGTTCTACAGTGATTGCTTTTACGATTGTTCGAGTTCTTGTGCAAGTGTGTTTACGTGGAACTGTGTGTAGCTTCTGTGATTTCCACTGAACAAATGAATGCTGTCTGCGTACTGGAGTTGGCAGTTGGTCGGTTGCGACAGAGGGAAATGATTAGGTTGCTGGTTGGTTCTTAAGCCGTCCCTAAGTCGTGTTGCCACCCGATTATTTAGTGTTACGCTTGGCTGCCTGTCTCATTTAAACTGTTGTTAGATTTCCTCCCGAGGCCGACCCTTGGGGCACTTCTGAGCAGCACTGTTTCTTGTTTGTGATTCTCATTTTCTTTGGTCACAGGTACTGTGCCAGACCTTCAACCGTGTATTAATTTTATCTGTTCTATGTTTAGTTTATGGCCTTCAGCCGAATCTCATGCAAAGAACTTAAGATTAGGCATTCAGGCGTGTTTTATTTTAAATTCTTGTTTACTCTGTATGTAACCCTTTGAAACATCCCCTTTGAACAATTATACAGGACTGTGCTTAAAATGACACACAGTATTTTTTTAGCGCAACGCAATCTGACTTTCAGTAATCGCTACAAAGAATGGCCCTGACTACCATTAACCTATACGTTTCACAAATCACTTACCTCACAAAAATCTTCGTTACTCGAACTACTGCAATACAGCGAGCACCGCTACTTCCAGCTAAATAAAAGATTCAAACTACTGATGGCACTAACTACTGATAGGCACAGTTAGCAAATGAAAGATTTTGATACAGAACAAACAATGTATTTACCTCAATAGTGTTCAAAAGTCAGAATGTATATAGCAGTTCATGACATCCAGTCTCATAAATTTCAAAACTCCGCCATCTATCTCCCCACATCCACCACTGCTGGCGGCTCACCTCCAACTGCACAACGCTACGCGCTGTTACCAGCCAACTGCCCAACACTACAATAGCGAGTATTACAACAATGCAAAGCAGCCACAGACTGCACACAACACAGCCAGTGATTTTTCATACAGAGCGCTACGTGGCGTTACCAATATGAAAACATAAACAGCCTACTTACATAGCCCCCATGCTCCCCACAAAAAAATTTACAAATTGTTTTGGGCACTGGCCAATACAGAATTGAAAAAAAATTTTCATAATTACAGTAAGAAAGATATCTAATGCACACACTTATTAATACAATGTTGGTCAAAAGCTAAAATAATTTTCTCACAGTCCATAAAGGCAGTCTTGATCATTCAGCACAGTAAAACTGCCGTTTCTTTTCTCAAAGTCTGAGCAGTAAAAGACAATGCACATGGAAGTAGTGGATTTCCATGCAGTCTTGAAGAAGTAGTGTTGTCCTTCCAACGGAAAGACAGTGCTGACTCTTGACATGCTGACAGGTAACGGGCCACAACAGCGCAAACCCACCGCAGAGTCAGTCGAAGTTTTGAGGAATATTGGTAAGTAGGTCATCACAGAACAGACCACTGCAGTCTTGTTAGAGATTACGGCATTGGTGGGCCACCAGCGGTGCAGATCCACTGCAGTCCTTGTAGAAATAATGGTGTTGGTGAGTCATCAAAGGTGTAGACCCACTGTAGTCCTTGTAGAGATAACTAGCAGCCATCTGTTGTGACTGTGCAGGTGCACAATCACCATCGAAGAGTCTTTCAGAGAATATAGCAAGTCCATAAACCACCACTTGTGCACTGACAAAGTTTCTGGAATTGTCCTTAGAACCAGCAATGCTGTTATCCAGTCCCTTGCTGAATTATTAACACATGTGCAAACACTAACAGTCCCTACTTCTCACATTTTGTCCATATACTATGACCAACAGAAACGTGTGCATTGAAATGGAACTTATAAGTTAATAATATGATGAACTGGTGTCAATTACAATGTTATAACATAAGAATACAATTACAACGGTACAAAATACATCATTAAAGAACATAACAATACAGATAACATTTGTAGTAATATAGCCTTTACAAAAGAATAGAAATAGACCAGGAATTATGACATAAGTAAATAAATAAAGTAATGAGTATAGTTCTTGAAACATTAATTTCACACATGATCATTAAAACAAAACAGAATAAATAATGTCTAAACATCTTTACAAAGAAAATAACATAGTATTTGAAAAATTCTATAACATAAATCTTATTAGCTAAACACATAAAGACAGGAAAAGCACAAATATACAGGAGTACACAAACACATAGCAGAATAACACAGGGGGAAAGGACAGGGTTTGTTTTCAGTGTAACATTTGGTACTGCAGTATTTTGCAAACGAAACCTTTTTTTCTTGGAGATCTCCCTTCGTTCATCATTATTCCCAAACAGTCCTATCTATACCTGCTTTCTGTACTTTTTTCGTATAACTTCTCAATGCATTTCTTCCAATTCATCGCAACTCATTCTCTTATATAGTCTACCCCCTCTTAAGCTAACTTAAATCTACTGAGCTCAGATGCTAAACTAAGGGACGAGACAATGCAACAGCATAAAACAATTAATACAAACAGCAACGAAAAAAAAATGGAAATTGTCAAAGCAAGCTGCAGTAAATCTATATTACCAAGCAATGCAACATTACAACTAATATGAGCCAATGTGCAGCAACAAGAAAAATAAATCAGTAGTAAAACTAGATTAACAGAGTAATACAAAGTGAAATTTAATAGCACTATGCCTGGCAAGCAGCAGCAGCAAATGCAATAACTTATATCTAATCATGAAAAAGCTCAAGAAGAAAAAATATTACAGTAAAGATGGCCATGTCTAGTACCTATGTCTCATCTTAACACTAGAGTGATGCATCACTGTAACTTGCTCTAGCAGACAAGTTACCAAGTCACTGACAAAAATTATGTATGCAATTCCTGTGAAGTGGAAATTTCTTTTTGTGCTCCCTCATTTTTTTGGAGTACATCCATCATAAAGTTATTTTTTACTGCATCTGTAAGCATAAAATATTTATATTAGTACATCTATAAAATTTTATTATAACCAATGCTGCAGTGCAGCTAGGAACTAGATGTTAAACAAAATAGGCAAAGCAAGGCGTGAAACGTCATTCACTAGCCATATGGCATTTCATAATGCAGTAAACAATCTTTCACCTAGCAAGACAATAGACATGAAATGTTTCTCATCATTTCATTTCAGTAAATATCATAAATTAAGAACTCTACAGTGTAATCATGTTTTCAAGCTTGAGAGTGTCGTATTCACGATGCTTTCTACAAAGGAATGTCAATAGCGAGGGTTATGGCCTCTCTTTTTTTTTGTTTTCTTCTCCACCTGTGCCTCTGAAAGGCACACACTAATGGCTTTTTTTTCAGGCGTCTGTCGCGCAGCTGGGTGCCCACAACGCGTTATATGAAGGTGGTCACTTAACTTTCTTACCGAAATATTTACGACAGCAGTTTCCGCTACAGTGACAGTCTCATATAAAAATATTTCACAGGTCAAGAGTTTGCTTTACAAATCTGTAGAAACAAAATCCTATTGATATAACAGTGTCCAAAAAATTTTCCTCGGCGTTGTAATACATTCACGCATTTACATACATTTCATAACTCTTAAAGTACGATTCTTGGTTTCCAACAACCTTTTTCACAAATCAGAGTCCCTAACCACTACTCATTACGCCTTACCTTATTCGTGGACACTTTTCAATATTTCATCATAACAGTTACGTAGCATAATCAAATAACTCATATAGCATCAGCTTATTGATCATAAACATACCGCAACAGCATAATACACATAGTCATTGTAATAATAACATCATAGCACCTCAGTCAACCGTCAAAATCGTCGTAGCTTCCTCCAATAATTTCAAAACCTAAAAAAATTCTCTGCTCATGTCAAAAGTGTCATCTGCCTCAAAAGTACTTTAAAAATCGTGATCCCATACCAAATATATCAGTCAAAGCTCTCATAATATCACAATGGGTCCGAAAAAATATGAACAGTTCACAAAGTACAGACAAAATACAGTTTCATAAGTGTTAAGTTATCCAACAGTGTAATTACGTAAACATCTGTCACTGCCGTAGTAAAAAAGTTTGTCTCTCTCAGTTAAATGATGAGATAGCTGTGTAATTATGTGTTAGAGAAATATGGTACCGATGTGTAAAGTTGTATAAGCAAATACCATATTAGCTAGGGCTCCTTGTGCTTGCCAAACACATGATACACAAAGTAAGCGTGTACCCCCCTGAGGATTAATGTAATTATACCCTCAGGTGTTACAGATTACAGCAATGGAATGAAATGCATCACGGAAAACCTTTGTATCATTGTACTTCAAATATCTTTAAAAATAAATGTTTTAAGTACAAAATTAATCACTCAAATACATGTCCTGTAGCGCTAAATGTGCATCTTGCCGTAAGATAATTCTATGGAAGTGTCGTAGTTATCGTCCTCTGTAAGCAAAGTTCTGCTGAAGTCAATGTACTTACCTCATCATAAACGAAAGTGAAATGCTTTGTGTATAGATATCGTAGTTATTACGTACCTTACCGTGCTCAAGAAAGTACTATAATGTAACGTACTGTTGTGCTACGAAAAATGCTGTTTCATTGTAGCTATACTACAAAAGTTACTACTAAAACATGTTTTACTTTCCAGAATAAAACAGAAAAACTGTGCAGATATAAAACAGATACACCGCAAAAGCAACAATGTAAATCGTGTCACATATTAGTAGCTTCGTGATAAAATCGTGTAGCTGTCACATAAACTAACCACTGTGTCATCCGGTATCTCACAGAAAGTACTTTAAATAAAGAATGTCTTTTCAAGCAAACCAAAATGCTGCGTTAAAATCTCATTAACAGTATATGTTCTAAGTATGTAAGCCTTATAGTCGTTACGTAATCGTGCAATTAACAAGCAAGAATATACAAATAACAACACTGTGTTGTCTGTTCACTATAACAATGCATTCGTAATTTCTGTTTAAAAATGTTCCCTAGGTTCTAGGCTGGATAGTTAACTTCAAAACATGGTTGTGTGTTAACAGTTTCTCAGTGTGACAAATTGTACTAGTAGCGTGAAGTGAAAAGTTTTATGGCAAAGACAAAGCTAAAAAGCAGATTCTCTCTCAATAAACGGTTTTACATGCGAAATGTGGTGCAATCTTTTTCTCTTCCTAGTACGCAGAGTTTCAGTTTAAATGCAATTATCATGTGGTTACGTCGGTAAGGAACACTGGAATTTTTCTCAAGGTTAGCTTATGTTATTTTTCTCAAGCCCAGCCGGCGCACGTGGCTGCCCGCGGTACGAGTCATTGTCTGTCTCTTTGTTGGTGTGCGTCGTTATTGGTATTAGGAGACCTAACTCCTACAAATTCACCTTGTCGAGAGTGCCCTGCTCTGTTTGAATCCCGCCAGTTCTGATGGAATTCAGGTCTGTCGTTTTGTCGGTAGTTTACATAGTTTCTTTCTTGTCGGTCACATGGTGGAGAATTTCTCCCTGAATCGTAACTGCGCGCTGGACCGTTGCGTCTAAAGTTATTCTGTCTCCCTTGATAATAATTATTTTGGTTCCCATATTGTCTGTTTCTATGGCTGCCTCTGTGATGGTCATTACTACGGAAATGCGATCTTTCTCTGTAATTATTTTTACTCTGCCAAAGGTTGTCATACGGGTGGTGTCTGTTTTGATCACAATTTACGTTGTAAGAATATCCTTGTCGTGTATTATTTCTTTGATTGCGGAATTGTAACGGATGTGACATGTAATTGTTGTGTTCCCTGTTTTCGCGTTCCGCGATTGTCAGTGCCAATTTCTAATTCTTGTAAGAGTCCCTGAAAAGCTTCAATGTCGTCTTTGCAACGTCCTGCCAAAATAATATGTCGTAAATGTTCAGGCAATTTGATTAAGCAAATGCGGATGAGTTCTGAGGGGCTGTATGGATTTGACAGATACTGATTCTTGTGCAACATGTCTTCAAAATATTTCACAAGACTGGAAAATTCAGATTGTTCGAAATGTTTCATCATTATGATTCCATGTTTTACTCGGTCTTGTGTGGCTTGAGACCAATATGCTGAGAGGAAGGAATGGTAAAACTCTCCTTCACTGTGGCAATCGTGAATGACCGATCGCATTCTTACAGCTGGTTCATTCTCTAAGTAGCCACACATAAATTCTAATCTGTGTTCTAATGACCAGTTGGGAAGAAAACAATGAGAGAATTGATGAAGCTACGCTTGTGGATGAATGTCGTTGCCAGAATTCTTAAATGTTTTGAATTTACGTGTAGTAATGAACAGCTCATAGTCAAAATCATCATGTCGGATTGTCGCATGTTGGCCATTGTTACGTCGTTTCGGCGGTTCCATCTCAAAATTCGGTGTACCTTGCCAATTTCTTTCATAATTTCCGAAGTGCCCTGTGTTATTATTTTGTGGCTGTTCTGTATTTCTATGTCCCTCTTCCCGTATTGGAGCGCGAATGTCCTCGGAAATACATAATTCTTGTATTACCTGTGTCAGCTGATGTACTTCCCGGATTTCTCTTTGGTGTTGCGTATTAATTTGATTCTGATTTTGTTTGAATTTCCTAATTTGTTCGCACTCTTCTGTGTCATTAAAGACTACCGGTTTTGTGTCATTCAGATTATCATCTACCTTCGTAGATAAATTATTTAGCTGATCCGAAAGTTCAACTACTTTCTCTGATAATGAACTAATTTCCTCCATGTGTCTTTCTGAACCAATTTTCAGAGTATCTACTGTGTCCTTCAAGTTTTCTTGAGTTTTTGCAAGTTGTGTAACCGAATTGGTAGATGCAACTGAGTCAATTTTAGCTTGCAAGGTCTCATGATATTCATGAACAATAGTTTGCAGTTCTTTTATGGCTGCTTCGTGATTCTGTAATGAATTTTCATGCCGCGGAAAAATGGGTTGAAAATGCTCACAAATCTGTGTTTTTGCGTCATTACAGGCTTTTTGACATTTCGTTTCAATGTTATGTAACTCAGTAGTTAAATCTTCACGTGTTTGTTCAAGTGTGGTGTCTAACTTTTGAGGCTTTTGCTGTGTTTGTCTCTGATTTTGTTCCATTGTGTCTAACTGTTGATGTTTTTGTCTCTGATTTTGTTCCATTGTGTCTAACTTTTGAAGATTTTGTTCCATTGTGTCTAACTTTTGAAGATTTCGTTCCATTATGTCTAACTTTTGAAGCTTTTGTCCCATTTGTTGCATTAATTGTAATAACAATGCACTGCTGTCTGAAACATGTTCCTCAGTGCTATTCGGCAATGCATTTGAACCGGCAATATTCACAGTTTGAAAAGCAGAAAATGTGTCTTGACTTATTTGAGAAAACGGTGAGGACGCAAAACCTGAATCTACAGTTCAAATGATTCAAATGGCTCTGAGCACTATGCGACTTAACTTCTGAGGTCATCAGTCACCTAGAACTTAGAACTAATTAAACCTAACTAACCTAAGGACATCACACACATCCATGCCCGAGGCAGGATTCGAACCTGCGACCGTAGCGGTCACGCGGTTCCAGACTGAAGCGCCTTTAACCGCACGGCCACACCGGCCGGCGAATCTACAGTATTTGCAAGATTGTGTCCTGTCATTTCGGATTCCTGAGGCAAGCTGTTGCCGACCGATCGATCGATAATGCTTCGCTGTTCACTAATTGTTTCACTGTCTACACCATTGTTTGCAGCCCACTCCATTTCCCTATGCACAATTACCAAATTACTACTTCGAACATCAGTTAATTCATTACTCTGCGGCGCTAACACACTGCTTTCGTCTTCACTGTGATTTCTCAGTTTACTTTGGAGCCTAGTATTACGTTTTTCACACGCCATTATTGTCACAATATTTCACACGATAACACAGAAAAGCACAATTTGAAGAGCAAAAATAAGAGAACACATTATCGTAGCACTGAAAATAATATCTAGTTAATTGCAAGCGCAGCTGGGAAATACTTGCTGCAAATCTACATGCATGCCACAACTGTTTTACTGTACAACAATGAAAAACTACAACTACAAAGGAAATTCTCTCTATAATTACGCGCTAACAATAATCAAAAGCTACACTAATTACACAAACTACAAGAAAAAATCAGAAGATTCCAGTGAGGTATCCTCAGCTAAGGATCGACATATGAAACGTCCCCTTAGAAAAATTATACAGGACTGTGCTTAGACCGACACACAGTATTTTTTTAGCGCAACGCAATCTGACTTTCAGTAATCGCTACAAAGAATGGCCCTGACTAACATTAACCTATGCGTTTCACAAATCACTTACCTCTCAAAAATCTTCGTTACTCGAACTACTGCAATACAGCGAGCGCCACTACTTCCAGCTAAATAAGAGATTCAAACTACTGAAGGCACTAACTACTGATAGGCATAGTTAGCAAATGAAAGATTTTGATAGAGAACAAACAATGTATTTACCTCTATAGTGTTCAAAAGTCATAATGTATATATAGCAGTTCTTGACATCCAGTCTTACAAATTTCAAAACTCCGCCATCTCTCTCCCCACATCCACCACTGCTGGTGGCTCACCTCTAACTGCGCAACGCTACGCACTGTTAACAGCCAACTGCCCAACACTACAATGGCGAGTATTACAACAATGCAAAGCAGTCACAGACTGCACACAGCACAGCCAGTGATTTTTCATACAGAGTGCTACGTGGGGTTACCAATAAGAAAACCTAAACAGCCTACTTACACCTTCAGGCGCGTTTGGTGTAAAATCTCTGGCGTTCAGCTGTAATATGTAAATCCCTGTCTGTAAGCTTTCTCTTTAGTTATCTTGAATTCTTAAAATGGTCTTCAGCCGTACTATGTAAATGCTTATCTTAAGGTTTGCCTTTAATTTTTTGAATAATAGTTTGGGCCTTGAGCCGTCAAGATATTTCAAGTTTTCTTAAGATGGTTTTCTGTTGTACAGTGTAAATGCTTATCTTTAAAGGTTTCCTTTTATTATGTTTAAATATTATTGAGCTCTCAGCTGAGGAATTAATTAGAATTTTCCTTAGTATGGCTTTTAGCCGAAATTTGTAAATGCTTGCCATTTAAAGAATTTCGGTTGCTGATCTGAAATATTATTTCGGCCTTCAGCCGAGAAGATATTTTAATTTTACTGAAGTAAGGCCTTCAGCCGTTTTTCTAAATCCTTGTGTTTTAAAAGAAATTATTTAAACTTATTTGTGAGAAGTCATTTGGGCCCTCAGCCGTGAGTTGATCCTTGCTGTTTTATAGCGAAAACTGTGCATTGGTTTTCGAAGAATAAAGTTGTGCGTTCTTGTACAACTAATAGTAACTGATCTTGGCCCCTTTCCACAACCTCATCCGCTCTGTCCTTGATAACCAGATTTCACAGCAAAAGGCGTGAACGTTCGCTATTCTTTACTGAGGAATTAAAACAGTTATACCAAGGCACGATAGACGATATGGTGATCGGGAGTGATTTTAATTGTACACAATCTCTCAAGGACCAAATTCCTCAGCATTCGCCATGCCCACCTCTGTGCTGTGCTGTGATTAGCCAGCTCCGTTTGGTAGACACTTGGAACATTATTTACGCTGATAGGATTTCACGCACTTTACGGAGCATTAGTCTAGCCGAATTGATAAGATATTTATCTCCCGCCCCTTCGGGGATGCGATTACGGCAGCAGTGTCGGAGAAGTGATGTGATCCAGAGACCGTTACTGCTGTCGCTGGTTTGACGCACGCCACGGTTACTCCGGAACTCCGACGGGAACTGTTACAACCCGTGACTGAAAAAAAAAGTTGTGTCGGATGCCATAGGAAAAGGGCAGACAATAAGTCACCATGACCGGGAGGGTTACCCTTGGAGTTTTGTAGGACGTTCCGTAGACTATTGGTGGCCCGTTGGACTACTATATGTCTAGAGTTCATGATACCCGAGGTGCAACGTCCTGTTGCATTTGTGGAAGGTATCATCATCCCAATACGTAAACCTCGCGGAGGATCACATATTACTACCTACCGACCATTAACTTTATTGTACAGTGATATGAAAATCTTCACACGTCTACTGGCAGCCCGAATTTGGCGTACGACATCTCGTGTCCTATCAATTGACAAGGCATCGATGGGTGGGACGCATAATATCCGTTCTGCCTTGTGCCGCTACAGGGGCCTAAATGCCCTCGCTAAGGTGTGCCGTGTACCAGGAGCGCTGGCTGTGATACACTTCAGTCAAGCATTTGATCGCGTCAGTCCTATGTACTTAACCGGTTTTCTTCAGAATATGCATTACCCGGGCGCTTTCGTGGAGGTGGTACTTCGTCTCATACGTGACGCAATATCGAAAGTGCTTGCCAATGGTGGACCGCCGAACATCTTGCAGATTCACCGCTCTGTTAGACAGGGATGTCATTATCGACAATACTGTATACCTTAGCATTAGAACCTTTGTTGTGCGTTCTGCGACACCGCCTGTTTGTCTCTTGGTGGCTTCGTTTTCAAGTGCACTGCATATGCAGATGATCTGATGTTAACTCTTCGTGACCAATACGATGTACGCAGAGCCGTGGATTGGTTAGTCACTTATTGTGAACGTTTGGAGAGCTGTATAAATATTCATGAATCGATGGCTTTGAATATTGGCACTGGCATGACACCTGCAAGTGTTGCCCCACTGAGACTGTACGATAAAATTCGACGTCCTGGTGTCGACTTCACGGAAGACGTCTCACGCATGACGAGCCTCTTGCGATACATCCGTGCCAGATTTATGGATCATCGTCTTCGTGCTTTGGACCTTCATCAACGAACCGAATCTGTTAATCTCTGTCAGGCATCACGAAATCCGCATGTAGCGCAAATACTACCGATACCTAAACACATAGCTTGAAGCATCATGGTGATATTGGGTTCCTCTGTCAGCGCTGTAATGATATTTAACATTCGATACGACTCCCTCCTTCTTCCTAACGAACGGGGCGGACTTGGCCTTGTCAATGTTCATGATCGAGCAGTGTCACTTGTAAGTAGGCTGTTTAGGTTTTTATGTTGGTAACGCCACGTAGCGCTCTGTATGAAAATCACTGTCTTTGCTGTGTGCAGTCTGTGGCTGGTTTGCATTGTTGGAATATTTTCTATTGTAGTGTTGGGCAGTTCAATGTGAATAGCGCGTAGCGTTGCGCAGTTGGAGGTAAGCCGCCAGCAGTGGTGGATGTGGAGAGAGAGATGGCAGAGTTTAGAGAGCGGACCATCTGGACGTGTGTCCATCAGAAAAAGGAAATTTGTGAGACTGGATGTCATGAACTGATATATATTAATAATGACTTTTGAACAGTATGAAAGTAAATAAATTGTTTGTTCTCCATCAATCATTTGCTAACTATTCCGATCAGTCGTTAGTGCCTTCAGTAGTTAGAATCTTTGATTTAGCTGGCGGTATTGGCTCTCGCTGTATTGCAGTAGTACGAGTAACGAAGATTTTTGTGAGGTAAGTGATTCATGAAAGGTATAGGTTATTGTTAGTCAGGGCCATTCTTTTGTAGGGATTATTGAAAGTCAGACTGCGTTGCGCAAAAAATATTGTTTGTCAGTTTAGTGATGACCAGAATAAGTAAAGAGAAAACTGTCTGAGTACGTTGAGTTTTGCTCAGCTGTTTCGAAATCTAATAACATAATAGTTTTTCCAGCACTGTTATTCTTTACATTCAAGTTTCACCCTGTACGTTAGTATGTATGGTGACGATGCTCGACCGGCCTCACGGTCTTACTGATGGAGGCTCTGGAACCATACTCCCTTAGCCCTCCGGTGGCGCTCACTGAAACACCAGTGCCATTTTCCTACTTTGGTACGTTTTATCAGGAGTACAGCTACCTACGGGACATTCTCCCAGTGTCGCGCTTACCAACGGCCAGTGACACCTATCGTATACTTCTTCGCCGTTCTGCACCATCTTGGCACTGACTTTAACGTTGCAGACTTTGCTGTAGGTTTCCCGCAAACACTTCTCAGCCATAGGCTCTTGCGCAAACCGTTTTGCACAGGTTTTTCACGAACTGAACTTTTCATAACAGCGACACCGAACTGTTTAAGGTGAGCGCCATTTGACGCAACGAAATACTCGAGACGCAGCACGCAGGAGATGGGCGTATCCAGCCATGTGAAAGCCGTTTGGTGCATCGAAATCAAAGTTTTAAGCAATCTCTATGATGGGCAGTTCTCCTGTTCATTAACGAGGGTCACTTCCACGTCAGTCTTATAAATACTGTATTTTGTAGGCCAGTATTGTTTTCCCGAACTCTTAAAAGATGCACTGAGGTGTGTTTCGTCTTTGCAAGTAAACGGAAGGCAGTTTGTTTTTTTCCCACAGGTGTCTGCTTCTTTTGCTTACGAAGGATCTTCAGTAAGTTGTAATACATGTTTATTCATATATAAATTGACGGAAAAAAGTCGCAAAACCAAGAAGCTGTGCACCATAACCGAAAGTTGGTAGGCGTACTTCTGCAACTGAAAGATGATGTCTCTTCAAATTTCACGCCAGATGCATGGTAGCGCTGCTATGAGGATTCAAATAAGGTTTGAATTAAATACACGTTGTAATGGTCCTGAGATTTAATTACTTTTGAGATGGGACATAGTGAATTGATGTGAGAATGCAGGATTTCTCGGCGAATCTCGATGATAAAATCTTCTCCGGTTGACAGCCGAGTCAATGTGTTGTTCTCAAGCAACGTTTCAGCAAGTTTCTTACTTGCCATGTTCCAGTGGTCCAGCGGCTATAAAGATCGGGGCGAGACGTGAACCCGACACTTCGCCTGAAGATGTCAGGTAAGAAACTTGCTGCAACGTTGCTGGAGAACAACACATTGACCCGGCTGTCAACCCGAGATTTTATCGTGGTGAATTGACGTTAGTCAAAAATGCCCTTAAGACGATAAAGACGCCATTATCATCACCTCACTGAGTTTGAACGAGGCCGTCTATTAGGACTACCAGAAGCTTGATTTCCTTCTTTGATATTGCAAGAAGATCTGGCAGGAATGTAGCCACTTTGTATGATTTCTGGCAGTGCTGGTCACAGGATTGTACGGTTCCAAGAAGACCAATCATCCGGACGGCCACTTGGCACAACCACGGGGAACGACCAATGTGTTCAGAGTGCGTCTCTGGCGAGTCGTACTGCACCTGCAGCAGCAATCTGGGCTGCAGTTGGCACCACAGCTACACAAAGAACTGTTACAAATCGATTGCTTCAAGGACAGCTCCAAACCAGACTCCTTGTAGCGAGTATTGCAATGGCACCAAACCACCGCCATTTGCCACTTCAGTGGTGTCAAGCGAGAGCTCATCGGAGAGCAAAGTGGAGGCCTGTTGTGTTTTCTGATGAAAGCTGGTTCTGCCTCGGTGCCAGTGGTGGCCGTGTGTTGGACGGATGGAGGTCCTAGACACATAGGACCTAAGTGCACTTGTAGCTACAGTCTGAGGTACAATTTCTTTTGACAGAAGGAGCGCTCCCGTGATTATCTCACGCATCCTGACTGAAAAATTGTACGTCAGTCCGGTGATTCGACCTGTTGAGCTGCCATTCATGAACAACAATCCAAGGGACGTTTTGCAGCAGGATAATGCTCGCCCAAATAACGCTGTTGTACAAACATGGTCTACAGGGCATCGACATGTTGCCTTGGCCTGTTCGATCGTCAGATATGCCTCCAGGTTGAGCACATATGGGATATCTTCGGACGACAACTCCAGCGTCATTCACAAACAGCATTAACCGTCCTTGTAACGCTCCACCAACAGCAACAGGCGTGGAACTCCACCCGACAAACTGACATCCGACTTCTTTACAACACAAGGCATGCACGTTTGCATTCTTGAATTACACTGGATGATAATGTTTCAGCATTTCACATTTGCAATGGCTTACCTCGCAATTACATTAACCTGTGATCTTGCAATGTTAATCAGTTAAACATGCTCCATAGACAAATTTATTCCTTAAATTTCATTACCCCACATTAATTGATTTCTGTAGTGAGTTCTTTCCGTCAGAGTAGCGGTTACACGTATGTCACTACGTTACGTTTTCTCATAGTATTACCTTGTTTTTCAGGCTACAAAGCACAAGTTTCATGAGGTTTAATTTTTATTGGTGTTACTTACGATTACCAATATTTTTAGTCCGTGTGTGGGGTGCTGGAGATGTTCGTCCCCATACTCCAGATAGCCGATTTTGGGCATTTCAAAAATTTTTTATACGCTTCACTTGCACAATTGTTTCATAATGCTGGGACACAGTCATAATATATTTCTTCAATGTTGTAACTCGCCGGGGGTACAAATGGGTGGGGTACCACCATTTAAGCTGTTGTCGTTTCGAGACCGTTACATGACCGTGCGCCCAGTCCACACCACGTACCTGGTAATTCCGCGGCGGTCGTACTGTTCTGCTCCACACTGCTGCTGGCTTGCCTGAAATTATTCGTCGAAATATGCGAGCGGGTTTAGGGGAGCCACTCAACGTCCAGCACAACACTGTCCTACGTCTGGTATGAACATCTATATTCTGAGACTATAAGAAATCACAGGTTACACTGTTAACATTCTAACGGCCTAAATGTTTATCCCAACTAACAATCTTGACGTTTATCTGTCCACAATATCAGTCAAGACGAGCGCACGCGTAAAACGACACGACGCGGGTGATTGTTGATGATGCGGAAACCCAATGATCGAACGAAAGTTCTTACGCTCGTCACGCATACACATATCTGGTAATAGTCCTACTTGACACTAGTAATGATATAACATTGTCAGTAGAGTTAATTTTTCAGTTCTCAGTTGTACGAGCGTGCGCGTAACCGTCGCGGCGCGGCTGATTGTTGATGATGCGGAAACGCGATGACCGAACGCACGTCCTCACGCTCGCTACAAGACACCGGCACTTGACTGCACTCTTGTATGGTAACTGATCTCTACTGATTCACATCAGTTCACTCTGAGAGACCGAACACGGCGCGGATGATTGATACTGTGCGACACCCAACGAGAGGATACACAAATGGTTCAAATGGCTCTGAGCACTATGGGACTCAACTGCTGAGGTCATTAGTCCCCTAGAACTTAGAACTAGTTAAACCTAACTAACCTAAGGACATCACAAACATCCATGCCCGACGCAGGATTCGAACCTGCGACCGTAGCGGTCTTGTGGTTCCAGACTGCAGCGCCTTTAACCGCACGGCCACTTCGGCCGGCGGATACACAAATACGTTATCGACTGCACTGTTCATTTTCTATTACTTCTTGACGCACTTTCCTCTGAATTACTTCCATATTTAATTACTTTATTGTAGTAGCACTTGTAGCAACGCTTCAACTTCCGTACTAGCAATGCCTCTCACATGCAGAGCTACACACTACACAACATAACAGTTCCGTGTCCCGCGCTCCACTCTATAAAGACGCGGCTGCCCGCCAAGATACTCATCCCTCTGCCATCTTAGGCAATGTATAGCACTTAAAACACTTGAGAATGGCACTCTGAAGCCGCAATCGTGACTGTGTAAGTGTAAATGTAACACTGTAGTTAAACAACAGGCTAATGGTGGTACTGACTTTAAAAAAACTTCACTTGCACTTACCAGTGTGTGTTCAACGTCTGTGTGTTTACAGAGTGCAGTGTTGCTAAGTGTCGCCGTGTGTTTATTTGCGTCTTTTTTGTGTTATGTGCGTGTAATTTATCCATGAATGTATAGATACTTCCGGCGTTATCTGTGGAGAGTACGCTTCCCACAAGTCATTTTATTGCGATCGTGTTCCCAAGTCGAGGTAACTTCCCCTGCAAAGGAACCGCACGTCATACCGCTCGGTGCTACTTTCGGCAAAGAACGCTCGCACCTTATTTCTTTGCTCCTTTCTCGTAACTACCGTTTATCACCTCTGCTGTCCCACAAAGTCTTCCTTCTAACAAAATTTATAGACTGCTCTTCCGGGAGACCGTTAGTCCTTCTTAACACCAGGGCTTGAAGACAGTTTAATGCTTCTGGCTGCAGAAAAGCGCCGCGAGAAGAATGAACCTCTAAGCTGGACTGAGGTGCACACGCAGACAACTTTCCGAAGCGTAATTTCTCCAAAAGGTGCACGATTCTCTTTATTCCACTGTAAATCAGCGAATAGCTGTCGAGTAATGACTCCCGAAGGAGTTCAGTGCGATTTACATCGGAAACTGTGTAACCGTAGATACTGCTTTATTCTAAGCAAAATGTATCTCTTGCTTTAAAGGAGACACGGGAACAAGGGAATGTAGTTCACTACAAAGCTCTAATATTTAGTTTTCCTCCGTAAATAAATTTGTAAAATATAATAAAATAATAAAAAAACATTCGCTAATATTATTTACGTTCCTTTTTTTCCGCTGCAACAGCAAATTATTACACCTTATTTAAAAATAATTTTCATTAGCGGCGCAGCAGAATTTTAGGGTGCCCGTGTGAAACTAGGGTAAAGCTGTTACATGAAATGAATCAGGTTACCAGTTAATAACCCAGAGTGTAGTCTCTAGTCACAGTGTAAATACTTTTTCAGCAAATTTTATACCTTGGTATAGTTCCAATAAGATCTCAGTAACATAAAAAGACATGTTTGGAGCTTGAGTTGAGAGAGCCCATGAGAGAAGCGGATCAAATTAATTGAACTTGTAGTGTGGTTGAACACGCATGTCTTTCTTAATGGAACCAATAAGCTAATATCCCGTCAGCGAGTGTGTAGCGTGAACGACGTGCGAAACTCGCAAAGGTGAAACTACTCGCTACATAGCAATAGGCAGCAGCTTGTTATGAGTGAATGAAACTAAAAAAACGTCAGAGTTACGCAGAATATTGTTTTTATTTAATTGGCGACCAGTTGCGGACTTCAGTCCGTTATCGATCCATCCCCGTAAGACACACCAGAATACCATAATGTGTGTACGCTGGCGACATTCCTTGTATGTGTGGCTAGCGTACACACTTTAGAATGTTATGGTAGGTCTTATAGTGATGGCTCGATGACGGACTAGAGTCCGAAACTAGCCGCCATTTAAATAAAAACAAATTTATATGCAACTCTGCGGTTTTGTAATTTCACTGAATGTGAAACGAAGAGCTGAAATCACTACTGACTCCGACGTTACTGCCTCATGATTTAGAAACACAAACCTCTGCTATTTTTAATACCTGATTTAAAAAAATTGTGCTGTTTATCCTGAGAAACGTTCAGTCCCCTTTCAACACGTTACTAGAGTGCAGAAACGCACAGCTAACAATTGAGATCGCTACTCACAAGGGTGTGATCAGATCAGTCACGTTGAAACAAGTCGCAGTTCTTTCGCCACTAGTAGTTAAAGCCACCTGAAATACAAAAGCTAAATTACAGCTGCCGATACATCTAAAGAGATTCGCAATAACCGATAATTTCTGGCTTGGATCCTGCAGGATGGGTACATGTGGATATTGACTGTCGCCAGCGCTTGTCGTGTAGTGCCCGAGATCGGGGATTGCTACCGGCAGGCATAGCGCACATTCAAGAGGAATATTCGTTTTTATTTCATTACTACCTGGTAATTTTCAATATATTTTTTCGTAAATAGTTGTATCCATACCGTTGTAATGATATTTTCCAACGCCAGAAAATTATCCGGTGTGCAAAATTTAAGGACGATAATAATATTCGGTTGATGTGTCAGTGCCAAGTAATATAGCGCGATGAATCTTGGACCTTGCTTCGTAAGGACTGCTACAGTATAGTACAGAGAGTAAGTGAAAGAAACACGCAAAACACGAACAGAAATTACATTCTTCTTGGAAGACAATAATTACACTGAACTCACCGCAATTCATAATGTGCATCAGTAAAGGGGGACATGGTTGTTAAGACACTGTGTGACTACCACGGACGGGAACGTATGCTCTGCGAGCTGTGATTGGCCCGTGTTCCCGCCATCATGTATTGTACACCCTGTTTTTAACGTATTTCCACCTCACTGCGTTAATTTTAATTACTACTGCCACTGAGTTGCTGTTTTGCCTGACTGTAAGCGGCGTTAACAGCGCGTATCAATATATCCCCTCTCGTAGTATCTTTGCTGGACTGCTATTACTTCCCAGGCGGTTCTAGGCGCTTCAGTCTGGAACCGCGCGACCGCTACGGTCACAGATTCGAATCCTGCCTCGGGCATGGATGTGTGAGATGTCCTTAGGTTAGTTAGGTTTAAGTAGTTGTACGTTCTAGGGGATTGATGACCTCAGATGTTAAGTCCCATAGTGCTCAGAGCCATTTGAACCATTTTATTACTTGCCAGTCGTTGTCTGTCATCTACCAGTTCGGTTCGCCAGTTCGGGCTGCCAGTCAGTTGGAACGTGTCTGGAGCGCAGCACGGACCTGCCAGTCGGGGAGTTGCAATGCGGCACTGGTGCAGTTGGATTGGAGCTGTGAGGTCTGCGCCGACATGGCTCGCCCGACCATTGCCGCCACGCATCACTTGAGCCGGGCCACGGTCTTGGTGGATCGCAGGTCGGTCCTCCTACCGGACGACGCGTTTTGGCTCTCCGATCGCACATGAGTCGGCTGTGTGTCTTGGCATCGACTCCCGATTTGTCTTCGTGCGTGCTTAGTGACTGTTGGGTATCGTTCAGGTCTTTGGGCAAATGTAAGGTTGTGTGTGTAGTCGGTGTTATTCTCACTGACGACTATTTTACATGTTATCGGCATTCTGCGGGCCGCCGGTCGGTTGGTGTGGACCAAGGAGGAAAGGTCTATGCGGCGCAGTCGGCTGGGTCCGCTGGCGGTCCCTGCGCAGTGTCGGAGTGTGTGGAGCTGTCCGATCGCTACGAGCTTCGTGGCTCACCGACCCAGAACGTCGAAATTGAGTGGTGTCTTAAGTACCCAAGCCACGTCGTTCGTTTTGGTGGTTCGCTGTTGGGGAGGTTTTCCTGTGAGCAACACCGAGTTTTAACAAAATGTCAGTTTGATTTACAGAAGTGTTTATCAACAGAAAATGTTATATATACTTTCACTAATGAAATATTAAATGCTCTGAGTAACCGGAAGTCACTCGTTGGGATTTTTTGTGATCTATCAAAGGCTTTTGATTATGTAAAACATGGAATACTTCTAGATAAGCTCAAGTACTGTGGTATGAATGGGACAGTGCTCAAATGGTTTAAATCATACCTAACTGGAAGAGTGCAGAAAGTTGAAATGAACAGTTCACATAATATGCAAAAAACTGGTGATTTCTCAAACTGGGGAAAAATCAAGAATGGGGTGCCGCAAGATTCGGTCTTGGGTCCTCTGCTGTTCTTAATATATATTAATGACTTGCCATTCTATATTCATGAAAATGCAAAGCTGGTACTTTTTGCCGATGATACAAGTATAGCTATCACATCCAACAGACAAGAATTAACTGGTGAAATTGTAAACGACGTTTTTCAGAAAGTCATTAAGTGGTTCTCAGCAAATGGGTTCTTATTAAACTTTGACAAAACACAGTATATACAGTCCCACACGTTAAATGGAATGACTCCACTAATATAGACTTCGATCAGAAATCGGTAGCTAAGGTGGAATATTCAAAATTTCTAGGTGTATGCATTGACGAGGGGTTGAACTGGAAAAAACGCACTGAAGATCTGCTGAAACTTTTGGGTTCAGGTACTTATGCTATTACGGTCATTGCAAATTTTGGCGATATACATCTGAGTAAATTAGCTTACCACGTCTATTTTCATTCTCTGCTTTCGTATGGCACAATATTCTGGGGTAACTCATCATTGAGTAAGAGAGTATTCATTGCACAAAAGCGTTTAATCAGAATAATTGCTGGAGCTCATCCAAGATCATCCTGCAGACACTTATTTAAAGAGCTAGAGATCTTCACTGTAGCCTCATAATATATATATATATATATATATATATTAACCTCCCCACAAAAATTTTAAAAGACAATATTTAATAGAAATGGGAGCCAAACGTAACCTCCCTGCAATTAAATTTAATGACAATAAAAGTGAGAATCGCAATCTGATCCAAGTATAAGTTCCTCACAAAAATAATGAAAAACAATTCAGTGCTAATGAAACTTCAGTGACAATGAAAATTCAATTAAACCGAAATATCGGTCTTTGGCCCTTGTGAAAAATCAGAATTAATTTCTTACCTCATTGAAACTGCTTGTCAAATTTTTGCTCTTATTGTTGCGCACGGCTTGGAGGAACTGCATTGCAAATAATATTTTTTCATTTTTTTTATTTTTTAAATTTAACTGAAACTTTTCTTTAAGGGAAATGAAGGAAATCGTAATTAAATGATTTTTTTTGGTGTAAAAATTGCTTTGAAATCAAAATTATTATTGGGGCACTTGTTGCAAATTAATTACAATAAATAAACTTTACATTATCTGATGATTACCTTAATTAACAATATACCTCATTCAGCCTCTTGACCAGAATGCCATGTCTACGCTCGCCGACAACTGCACTGGGCTGCTACTACGGACATACTGGCTCACAGACTGCCCACTGACAGACTGCTCGCAACTGTACTGCACGACTACTACTAGCGTACTGCTGGGCGCAACTGAACTGAGCTACTGCTATCGACAGACTGCTGCTCGCAAATCTCGCGCGGTCAAGCGCAGACTAACCACGATAATAGGTTCTCTGGTCAAAGATTTTAACGTGCCTCACCATCGCTGCTACGTTACATACGTGTTTCATAACCCTCCACTGGGGGGGCAAAAATTTGGCAGCGATGGTGAGTCATTTGGACTTGCCACCGCAAGAAATTTTTACAATTTACAGAATATTCAAATTTAGTACATATATTAAATGTGGTGCACACGCACCGAGTACAAAATATATCAGACAAAGACAAAATGTGAGTACAAAACATAGTAGTAAATCAGAAAACTGTATATACAAATTATTTGACAGAAAACAAAGTGCACATGCACTGAAAAAATTCTTTAGCATTTTCAGAACAAATAAACAGAATGGCAGAAAATCGTGTTGATAAGTGGCATGAGTGTACTCGCACTGGAGTTGAGAACATATTAGCAAATGACGAAATGTATATACAATGAGTAACAAATGACATAAGTGCATACGCACTGAAGTATTGAATATACGGAATGAGTACAAATCATATTGAAAAATGAGAAAAGTGCACAGGCACTGATGTTCAGAAGAAAACATATAAACACATAACATTAGTGCACATGCACTGTAGTTCAGAACATATCATCAAAATAAAAATGTATATACAATATAAAAGACAAGAGTGCACATATACTGTACTACAGAACAAATCGAAAAAATGTCTTTAGCATTTTCACAACAAATAAACATAATGGCAAAAAAAAAATCATATCGACAAGTGACATAAGTGTACTCGCACTGGAGTTCAGCGAATCGAAAAAAAAATGTATAACCCATGAACATAAATGATGTTAGCAAAAAATGATTTTCACTATGTGACAAGAATTAGGATAGGAAAGGGAAGGATTGCATCATGGTTGTAGCACTTTAGATTGCACACAGCTGTTCTGAAAGTCCATATCTTTCCACAGAAGTACAACACCAAGTGACACAATTTGAAGTTCTTTTCCCATTAGAATTTATCAGCGTAGCCAAGACACTGAACTGTCGTAGTAATGTTCCATGTTCTCATTTTGGCAGTACACTAGGTACACCAAACAGTGGGACCATAATAACGTCTTCATCGCTCACGGTGGTGGACAGCATGTCGTGTCAACACCACGCTCTTACAAGGCACACCAACGTAGAATTAGTGCAAAACCAAAGATAGTGCTCCATGATCACTAGGATAGACAGGACAAATGGACATTGCAGTAATTCAGGGTAGTTAGCTCATAAGGTGAAGGACATTAAGTCACATACCATTCTTCATTAATAGTTTGCGGCATTCATAGCCCAGTTATTGAACATTTCTGTACCATGTATGTAGTATTACAGAAAAATGTTCATTAATTGTTTTACATAGGATCAGTAGCCTTCTTTTCCTAGTTACAAAGCATTATTATATAATCACATTCTTTTCCAGTTACAAAGTATAGCATAGTTAATTAATCATTTGTCATTCCAATATAGTATTAATCATTAGCCTTCTCCTAATTACAAGCATTATTAAACAATCACATTCTTTTCCAGTTACAAAGCATAATTAAGAATCATTAGCCTTCTTCTAATTACAAAGCATAGCATCATTTGTCATTTCAATATAGTAAGAATCACATTCTTTTCCAGTTACAAAGCATAATTAAGAATCACTAGCCTTCTTCTAATTACAAAGCATTATTAAACAATCACATTCTTTTCCAGTTACAAAGTATCAACATTGAAAACAAGAGCTAATTAATGGCATAATTAATAACATAATTCATTGAGTGACATTAATTATTGGCACTCAGTGGCCAGCAAGTATTGAATAGAATAAAACATTGTTCATCATTCAGTATTATTCAGATCATTACGAAGTCATTATTAAAAATCAGTTAATTATAGTCATAGCATTAATAATCATGGCCATTATAAGTAGTCTCATTACAATAAAACATTGTTCCTCATTCAGTATTATTCAGATCATTACGAAGTCATTATTAAAAATCAGTTAATTACAGTCATAGCATTAATAATCATGGGCATTATAAGTAGTCTCATTACAATAAACAGTGGCAGTTATTAGCCAGTTACAAAGCATTATTATATATATATATTTTTTTAATTTTAAGAAGTCATTACTGAAGTGACATACTATTCAGAGCTGGTCAGCATTACTCAGAACTTTCTCAAACTGGTATCACTATTTGAGACTGGTAATACATTTTTTGTTAGCACTGCATTGCGTTGGGATCGATAATTAATTGCTGAGGCATAACACTATTTGCTTTTGACCTATTGCTGCAAATGAGGATAGGTAACGTCATTCGTCATGAGTCAGCTGTAGCAAGGTTATGTAACAAGGCAGTATATGTGATCACATTTATAAATGATAGACACAAATGGGTAAAAAATAAAAATGCAAGTACTAGAACAGGTATAATAAGTAACAGGTTTAGTAAGTATCATGAAAAGCTTCTCCTGAAAAAAAATACAAAATGGATTATTGAGCTGAAAGAAGAAACGCACACTATGCTGAAAAGTAGTTAACTTCGAATTAACAGGTAGTGAAATGTGTATAAAAATGTGTTCCATAGCTGTCCTTTCCAAAACCTTCAGTCATTATACTGTGCAATATAACACCTGCTGTCAAAACGAACTGCAACAAATACTTAAATAACTACATAGCCTAAATATAACTTCAACATTATCCTCATCTGCAAAGAAAACTTCATTATCCATATCATCAAAACTCCAATATCATCATCACCTGTAAAGAAAAACTTCATTATTCATAGTAGCATACTCTTCTTCATTATTCATCAGCATTCATTATCATCCGCAAAAAATCACTTCATTACTCATTATACAACTAATCCTTATCTCTAACATATTTCATCACTAAAACTAAGATGTGTAGTTCTGTCTGACAGCCTGCATCAATCACTTTGTATTCTGAAAGAAAAAATTAGTTAAGACTGCTATTCTACGATGAGTATAGTATATTCTTGTTAATGCTTGTTAATCCTGATCCATTTACTCTTCCTCATAAAGTTATTGCATCTTCTTTCGTTTATTCCGTAGGTGAAATTCCTATTTCTGTTGGATTTATTTCTTACACGCATCATTTCTTTCTGAAGTTGATGAACAAAGATTAATGTCTTGCATTTAAATCATATACCCACTAAATAATGACTGGTTTATGGTAACATAATTAACCATACAGCATAACATGACAGAAAAGTTTGTAACAGTTGTTCAAGAATCAGATTGTGTTCAGACCAGTTAGCTTCTGCGATAAGAATGTCGTCTACATACGTCGTAATTCTGTCCTTAAGTTCTGTCGGAAGTATTGTGTTCAAACCGCGAATAAAAGCTGCAGAAGAAATAGTTAAGCCGAACGGTAATTTGCAAAATTGATAACAGTCGCCAAAACAGAGAAAAGCTGTATATTTTCTGCAATTCGGATGAAGTTGAATTTGCCAAAATCCCGATTTCAAATCTAGTGTAGAATAAATAGCAGTACCATGAAATTTCTGTAAAAGTTCCTCTAAAGTCTGTGGTCGATCTGTTTCATTAATAATAATGTCATTAATGTGATGTGAATCAAGTACAAGGCGAAGTGAGCCATCTTTTTTCTTAACAATATGCAACGGGTTTATGTACGGACTAACTGCTGGTTCTATAATTCCTTGGTCAAGCATATCCTGCAATTCTTTTTTAACTTGTTCTCTGTGAATATATGGAATGGGATAATGCTTTGCTTTAAATGTGTCGTGCTGTTTGACTTGAAATTCATACATAAATCCGGACATAGTACCAGGAATGTTGTCGAAAACTGGAGCTTGCTGTAAAAGAATTTCGTGTAATTGCGTTCGTTCGTTGTGTGTAGTTGCACTGCTCTCTTTAACCTTATCAGAAATCATCTGTATCACGTCGTAGTCAGCTTCGTCTGGAGTATTATAGTTGTGTACGTACGTATCCGTGAACAATGTGGGATTACAGTCTATGTTATGTGACGCGGAAATGACCTCTGTGCGATTAATTGTTTGCTCTTCCGCAGATAGTGAGTGCTGAAATTCTATAGCAAATTGTATATTTTCATCCTTCACCATTAAATAAGAATTCTGAAAATCAATAACTGCGTCGTGTTGTACCAGAAAACTCGTACCTAAAATTACGTCTGTTGTCAATAAAGGAACAATCCAAAAATTTGAGTGGAAAGTATGACCTCCAATACAAAATGTTTAATGCGTCTGTAATTTAACGTCTACTCCTTTACTCGATACTGCTCCCTTCACTTTTGTTTTGCCTAATGGTAATGTCGGATACGTATTCTCTTTGTTGCACTCGTTGAAAGTCTCCTCATTTATTACTGATATAGGCGATCCGGAATCGATTACTGCTGAGAATTTCGATGAACCAATTTTAATTTCGATAACAGGATGTGAAATAATTTTCTGAACAAATGGTCTTTCCTGCAAGAGAGTGTCTCTGATGTCGTCAAAAGTAATTACATTTTCGTGAACAACATTTTGCGTGTCTGAAGTAGTGCTTGTATTATTGGAAGATGCGATCTGTACAGTATCTAGTCAGATTCTATCTGACGTGTTATTATTATTAGGAGGATTCTGTGGCATTTCTACTATTTGAACAGTTCTATTACTTCTTCCAGACGTATTACGCTCTGGATGATACCTACTGTCGGGTTCATTCATGAGAATAGGTTCTTGTGTAAAATTTTGCTGTTGGTATGTCCGACTGTTGTTAGATGTACGCTGAAAATTGTTCTCATTATTTTTACGTCTGTCGTAATAGTCGTTCCTATACGGTGTATTGCGATAGGAATTGAAATACTGCCTTCTTTGTACGTAGTTGTTTCCTTGCTGCCGTACGTTACTATTTGTTGTATCAGGGACTATACGTGCTCGCGGCGGAACATTAAAGCCTGGTTGACCTTGTGCATTACATTGTTGGTTATGTATTCCAACCGGCTGACTTTCATGCTGTTGTGGTGGAAAACGTCTATTGTTACCAAAATGTGCTTCCTGTTGCTGAAAATTTTGACGATATTGATAATCTGAATTTTGTCTGTGATTTAAGTTTTGGTAGTTGTCGTTCCTAAAGCGTCTGTTACTTTTCCTATTGAAATTACGTCCCTGATCATAATTACCGTAAGTTTGTTGACCTTGGTTATTATACGAAAAGTTTTTGTTTACAAAAGAATAATCAGATTGCTGTACTTCCAAGAGCTGTAAAAGATCTCTGAATGCTGAAATGTTTTCTTTTTGCTGGCCCGTTAGAAGTGACACTCGTAATGACCGTGGTAATTTAGAGATGCATAATTGTATAAGTGCGGATTCACTGTACGGTTCACTTAGGTACTGGTTTTGTTGCACCATGTGCTCAAAAAATTGCGTCACACTGGGAAAATTTGAGATCTCATAATTTGGTAAGCTAATTAACTGGTCTTTAATTCCGCGCTGTGTCGTCTTCGACCAGTACGCTGACAGAAAAGCATTCTGAAACTCTTCTACCGAGTAACACTGTCTCGCGATCGGTCTCATACGAGTTGCCGGTTCGCCTTCCAAAAAACTGCAAATAAATTCAAGTTTATGCGTTACAGGCCAAGTCGGTGGAAGAGCAAAGCTAAATTGTTGAATCCAATCCAGTGGGTGAATCTGCGTTCTATCGTTTTAAAAACTTTAAACTTTCTCACTGACAGAAAATGTTTGTAATCGAAATTATCATCTCTGTGTGATGGAACATGTTCAGGATCGTAAGAGAATCTATTGAACTGTGGTTGATCGGAATCTAAGTCCCGTACTCTCTGTAGATTACCCAAATTATACGCGCTGCGTGAGTCTGACAAATGTTCATAAAGTGGCGCCTGCTGTGATGTGTTATTAACTGAAATGTTTTTCATCTCTGTTACTTCTTGTTGTAAACTCGACAATTTTCTACGCAACGTGTTATTAGACGAATCGATCTCATTAATTGTCTGCTGTAAATTTTGAAATTCAGGTGTTTGGTTAAATGAAATCGGTGCAGTATCGTCTGATTTATTATCATTATTACTTTCAATAGCATCAATACGACTGGCTAATTCATCATATTTTTCAGTCAGTATTTTTGCCTGATCATCGGTTTTAGAATCGGACGCATTAATCTGTTTTTGCAACTTACGTGTAGTTTCGCTCAGTTTTTTAACATCAGCTTTGATGACATCGCAATCCTGTGTTAGTTCTAATTGTTCGAATCTGTCTGTCACTGTTTGAATATTTACTGTGTGTGTATCTGTTTTTGATTTAAGATCAGAAATTTCGTCACGTAATTCCGCGTTCAACTCTTCTATGGTATTAATTTTGTCGGACACTGTAGTAATATTATTGTCTACATACGTTTTTGCCTTCGCAAACATTTTACGTTTGTCTTCCTGTCTCTGTGCTGTGATTGTTTCCATTACTTGTCGTTTCACTTTGTTTTGATCCTAAATAAATTTGCGTAAACGCGTATCACTGTTTTGTATATGGTGATTAAGACGTTCGTTAATTTGAGAGTTCTGTTGTTCGAATTTCGCGTCTATCTTTGCGTCCATTGTGCGCGAAGGTTCTACCGTCATTGCTTTAAACTCTTCCCGTAATTGTGTAGCTTTTTCAGAGCATTGTTTAGCGACTCCGCTAATTTCGTCTCTGAGTGTTTCTGTTGCGGCTGTTTGCATTTCCCTTAATTCCTGAGCAACAGACCTAATTTCTTCGCTACTTTTTTTTGAAGAAGCCTCAATTTCCACGCGTAACTGTTCCTTAGTGTCATGGCACTGCGCAGCAACGGCTCTAATTTGTTCACTAAGCTGTCTGGAATTGTCGTCTAATTTTTCATTTAACTGTCTGGAATTGTCGTCTAATTTTTCATTAAGCTGTTCGTTCTGTTCCCTAAGTTGTTTAAAATCTTCACTTTGTTTGTCTAATTTTTCATTCTGTTGTTTGAAATTGTTGTCTATTTTCTCACTTTGCTGTTGTAGCAAACTTCTCATAATTCGTACCAAGTCAAAACTAGCGTTTATATTCTCTGTGCTGTTTAGAGGTGGATCTGGAATTGTCTCGTTTTCTGTAACCATTTGGTTATTCTGAGGTTTACAAAAAGGTTTGCAAGTTAAACATACACTATCAGTCCCTATTTCGGAATTAAATAAATCCGTCGTACTTTCACTACACTGACCATTTTCATTAGAAAAATTTGTTTGTATGTTACTTGAATTTTCCAAACCGGTTGTGTTAGGCTCGGCAGCGCTCATTACAATAGAGCGTCCCGCGTCATCAATTGTCGTCAAATTAACACAGGAGACAATTGAGTTCGCTTGTTCATTATTAAGATAAATATCATCATTAGTGGTTGGAATGCATTGATTGTCAGTGAACGCAGGATTGTCATCATTACTCTGCGTGTCACAATTATTATCAGTCACGTTGTTTAAGTCGGTAAATTCATTCACAATACCTCGCGATACACTATTCACAGTCTTTCGCGGCATTTTTACAACAGTCAATTATTCACAAAACAAATAATCACAAATGCAAAAGCAACACACAAATACAAAAGAGCAAAGAATTGCCGTTGATCTGTGGAAAGAGAGTCACAAAATTAGTAAAAGCGTTGCGCCAAATCCTAATTATATCTAAGCAAATAAGAGCAGATATCTGACTGTTTTTCAAAAGATTCTCAACGAAATTCGATCCTGGACTGGGTGTCGCCAAGTGTAACCTCCCCACAAAAATTTTAAAAGACAATATTTAATAGAAATGGGAGCCAAACGTAACCTCCCTGCAATTAAATTTAATGACAATAAAAGTGAGAATCGCAATCTGACCCAAGTATAAGTTCCTCACAAAAATAATGAAAAACAATTCAGTGCTAATGAAACTTCAGTGACAATGAAAATTCAATTAAACCGAAATATCGGTCTTTGGCCCTTGCGCAAAAATCAGAATTAATTTCTTACCTCATTGAAACTGCTTGTCAAATTTTTGCTCTTATTGTTGCGCACGGCTTGGAGGAACTGCATTACAAATAATATTTTTTTTTTTTTTTAAATTTAACTGAAACTTTTCTTTAAGGGAAATGAAGGAAATCGTAATTGAATGATTTTTTCTTTTTGTGTAAAAATTGCTTTGAAATCAAAATTATTATTGGGGCACTTGTTGCAAATTAATTACAATAAATAAACTTTACATTATCTGATGATTACCTTAATTAACAATATACCTCATTCAGCCTCTTGACCAGAATGCCATGTCGACGCTCGCCGACAACTGCACTGGGCTGCTACTACCGACATACTGCACTGCTCACAGACTGCCCACTGACAGACTGCTCGCAACTATACTGCACGACTACTATTAGCGTACTGCTGGGCGCAACTGAAGTGAGCTACTGCTATCGACAGACTGCTGCTCGCAACTCTCGCGCGGTCAAGCGCAGACTAACCACGATAATAGGCTCTCTGGTCAAAGATTTTAACGTGCCTCACCATCGCTGCTACGTTACATACGTGTTTCAATATTCACTTACGAAATTTGTTATTTACAATCCGAACGAATTCAAAAGTAATAGCACTGTACATGGCTACAACACTAGGAGAAAGGATGATCTTCACTACTCAAGGTTAAATCTAACTTTGGCTCAGAAGGGGGTAAATTATGATGCCACAAAAGTCTTTGGTCACTTACCTAATAGCATCAAAAGTCTGACAGATACCCATATAGCATTTAAAAGGAAATTAAAAGAATTTCTTAATGGCAACTCCTTCTACTCATTAGATGAATTTTTGGATATAGTAAGTGGGTAATTTCCCCAACCCCCACAAAAAAAGAAAAAAATTTAAAAATATTGAGTGTCATGTAACATTTTGTGTAATGTAATATCTTGTATAGACACCTTTTATTAACCTGACACGTTCCACATCATTACGAAGTGTCGTATTCATGATCTATGGAACAAGTACTAATCTAATCTAATCTGTTTTGTGAAAACGAGCCGCCATGCGGTAGAATTAACTATATAGGTTCACTACAATTCAAGTACAAAAATGGTTCAAATGGCTCTGAGCACTATGCGACTTAACTTCTGAGGTCATCAGTCGCCTAGAACTAATTAAACCCTACTAACCTAAGGACATCACACACATCCATGCCCGAGGCAGGATTCGAACCTGCAACCGTAGCGGTCGCTCGGTTCCAGACTGTAGCGCCTAGAACCGCACGGCCACCCATGCCGGCAATTCAAGTGCAGCAGAGGAATTTTCTACCTTGTGGCCGTTAGTGTTTTGGTTACCTGCACTGGCCACTGACATAAATTCAGGCAGTGCTCCATTTGGTGAAGCTAACTATATTACCTTGTTTCAAATTCAAGTGTACCAGCGGAATTCTCTGCCTTGTGGCCGTCAGTCTTCCGGTTACTTGCACTGGCTACTAACGTCCTATCCTCACCTGTTGTCGCTGTCCAACACGGTGTGTAGTTTTGACAGCTTAATATATATTTCATTATCGATAATCACGGCCGTAACAGTTTGGTTTTTGAGCTTTCATGTACCGATTGGGGTTAGCAAGTCGTTTGGTGAGTCGGACCGTGACTGTCTCTTGGTTGGGTAACCGACGGATTAAGTGTAGTTGGGCCCACCACCTGTCTCACGTAAGTGAACGTTAATGATTCGGGGGCTGCACCAAATCCCCCCCCCCCCAGCCCCCCGCATCGTGGGTGTTAAATGGTCTGTAGGTAATCTATTATAGCCAATGTTTTATGGAATTTTTTTTGTGTTTTATGTAAATCAAGGGCCTTCAGCCCATATATGTAAGTTAGAATTCTAACAAGTGGATATTTTGCTGACAGTTATTGTTGCTGTGCTATCTTTTCATTTAGTGCGCTGTCCCTTAAAACTTGAAGGTTTAAGGTATTTTGAATTTTTGGAAAATCAGCTGTGGACCTTCAGCCTCTTAAGGCCTTATTCTTAAAATTTTCCCTTAAGCGAATACATTGCGGCCTTCTGCCTTACACGATTATGGTAATATATTTGGAATTTTGAAATTAAATTGTGGCCTTTAACCGTTGGTATTGCACCTTGTTTATGTTTGTTCTATCCACTTTTTCCTTGAGGCTTTCAGCCTACCTGTGATATATGCATATATGTTTGAATTATTTCATTTGCAATTTGAACTGCGTGTCTTCCGTCACTTGAAATTTACCTTGTTGATTTTTAAGATTTCTTGTTTGGAGGCCTTCAGCCGTGAAAGAATTGGATTTTGAAGCTTGTAGTAGTAAATGTTCAGCTATGTGCCGTTATGGTTTAAATATGTTATTAAATTACAATAAATTACAATTTTGAAGTGAAACTGACTGCCACCTTATTTGGCCCTTTCCACACACCTAATCGCCTGTTCTGCCCAGTGGGTTTAGCGGGCGTTTCACTATGCTGTGTTCTCCCACTCTCATCGCTACACTGGTAAAGAGTTCCTGTATTATACGACGTTCCATTCCTCTACCAGCACGGTTGACAACCGCTGGGTGGTCGTTGGCACTTATCAACGAGCTGCGACGCAACCCGCACATTCAATATGGGTTAGAGGTCGAGGCAACGGGCAGGCCAGTCCACTCGCCGAAAGCACTCCAAGAGCTTCTCCACATGTGCAAGTCTATGCAGTAGCGCGTTGTCATCCGTAAAAATGAACTCACGGGTGAGTGCTCCCTGAAGAGAGGCGTGTGGGAAGGAGTACCGTGTCACAGTGACATTGACCAATGAGTGTGGCGTGTTTAGAGACTGGGAGATCAGTACGCTGCAGTAACATTATGCCACCGGACGGCATAAAACCTGGATCACCAAAACGATTGTATTCGAAGAGGAGTAAATCAGTGTTTAAAGTCCACGAGGTCATTAGAGACGGATACAGGCTCGGATTAGTGAAGGATGGGGAAGGAAATCAGCCTTGCCCTTTCAAAGGAACCATCCAGACATTTGCCTGAAGTGATTTAGGGAAATCACGGAAAAACCTAAATATGGAAGGCCGTCCCCCTGAATGTGAGTCCAGTGTGCTAACTAATGCGCCATCTCGCTCGGTATCATATTCGACGGTGTTGCTAGGGTGCACTGCATTTCCCCCCCTGTCGCCATGTGAGTCTACGCCCACAGTCACTACTCAGACTGCGTCCGCTGTCATCTGAGAAGAGCGGGTGACCCTATTCCACGTTGATTCAATGTCTGTGCTCTTGACACCACCGCAAACGATACTGTCTATATGCGGGTGTCACCGGACACAACGTACTGGTGATCGGGCAAAGAGACCACCCTGAAGCAGACGCCATGCCAATGTGGAGATAGAGACTGCGTGCCTAGCAATCCTGTCACGTGTGATCACAATCTCCGGCCGGAGTGGCCGAGCGGTTCTAGGCGCTACAGTCTGGAGCCGCGCGACCGCTACGGTCGCAGGTTCGAATCCTGCCTCGGGCATGGATGTGTGTGATGTCCTTATGTTAGTTAGGTTTAAGTAGTTCTAAGTTCTAGGGGACTAATGACCACAGATGTTAAGTCCCATAGTGTTCAGAACCATTTGAACCATTTTGTGATCACAATCGCACCCGCTGTGTCACGTGGGCCCTTTCTAGCCTGTTGCGTAATGCAGCGGTCATCTGCTGCTTTAGTTGACCGTGGTCGACCATCTCCTCTGTTTCCGGCCGTAGCGTCTGTGCTTCGGAACGCTCCCCACGCACTTGAAACAATGCCATGAGCCATACCAGGTGTACACTAACCGACCAACCGGCAACGCAGGGAAGCCATATTGCGCACTAAAGGCAAGCAAACCCAACCAAAACCCTTACACAGTGATCTACGTATGACCAATCGGCCACTCATATGACAGTCTTGGCTTATTACAGGTACAGACGCTGCAGCTGGCCCAGGAGACTTCGCAGGTGTCCAGCCCAGCAGTCTCCCTCCCTGAAAGGACTGGCAATCTTATGACGACCTATACTATGACAACGGTGCTTAACATTGCATGGTAGCCAAAACTAACAATTGCCCTACCCTTGCATGACCTGTAGCAGATGGCAAGAAAATCTTTACTGCTCTTACTATCCGACCAGACTTTCGCAGAGGTTTTCTTCCCTTGGCGCTTGACTTGGCTCCTTCTCCCCTCTCCCATTGAAACCGCTACTCTTTGTTCATTTCTCGTCTACTATCTATCTCCTCGGTGTGACCGTGTTAGTGGGTAATCGTACCCAGACCACGGATAACATCACGGCCCCACATCCTGTGAAGTCCTGGCTTAGTAACTAACAAATACGGAGGTAACAGCAGATCTTTTGAGATGGTCACCACGTCTTGTGGGCGTAGACGGGCCCCACCCCTTTAAAAAAATATCAAACACTTGGGGTGCACTGGTCACACTTCATCTTCTTTCAGTTTCCCGGTCGTCCCTCCCCACGTGAAGAGATCCAAACGTTGCCTCTGGGCTCTGTTGAAAAGAAGAACGCCTTCACAGTGCACTCTAACTGCTCGCTGATCGACACATACTGTGTTTTAGCGTTCCTCCAAATGCTCAATTTGGCTCTTTATTCATTACGACCACGTGATATACAGCTTTCTGTGAACGACTGAGAGACCTCCAGCGAGATACACCAGTGGACATCGGTTGCAGTGTATTGCCTTATCAGTGTATACTGCCTTAACTAGCAATATGTCGAATATGATTTGTGTATGAAATGAAGAACAATAGACCAAGTATGAAACCCTCTGGCACATGTCAGTGAAGAATTCTCGCTCCGAACTTCCACTGACGTAACAAAAGTCATCGGATACCTCGTAATATCATGTCAAACCACCTCCTTTTACCGCACGCAGAGCACCAACCCGACAAGTTGTGGATGTCCACTCAGAAATATACAGCCATGTTGCCTCTAAACAGTGACTTTTTCCACCGTGTGCTAACTCTAAGGATTGATCGATGACATGACATGGAACAAAAGAGGTCTAATGGACTTATTCCGGAAATGCATGGTTTCCATGTACTATTTGTGGTTCAAATGGCCGTGAGCACTATGGGACTTAACTTCCGAGGTCATCATTCCCCTAGAACTTAGAACTACTTAAACCCAACTAACCTAAGGACATCACATACATCCATGCCCGAGGTAGGATTCGAACCTGCGACCGTACCGGTTGCGCGGTTCCAGACTGTAGCGCCTAGAACCTCTCGGCCACACCGGCCGGCGAGACTATTTACCCAATCACACAAAGTTACAGAGACTGTGGTCTAATAAGCACTGTACCATGTAGCCACAGTTACGGTATGTGTTGAAAACAGTTTTCATGTGCCTCAGCACACGCGTGTGCGCCCCGTAGAATATTCTGTCACACGGTCACATCGACCAGGCTGCATCCGAACAGTGTCGAAGACAACATGAATGCGCTGATCCAGTGTCTCCATATCTGGAATGGGTGCTGCGTACACGGTACATTTGAGATGGTCCCATTACCAGAAATCTCACTGGTCTAGATCTGGTGAACGAGCAGACCATGAAACGACCCCCGCGTCCGATTCGTGGAACAGGGAAGACACGATTGCGATGCGTCCGGACGTTAACGGCAAAGTGGTATGGAGCACCACCACGCAGCAGCTACATAACCATTCGAATGACCAATGGCACTTCTTCCAACAGGGGAAGCAAAGTCACCTGTAAGAAACGCCGATGGTTCCTGCCTGTTAGGCGATGTGGAAGGAAGATTGCTCACAAAACACGGTAGCCAGTTATCCTGGCCCGCACATTCCGGCTGCAGCGAAGTTAATGATTCGCTGTCACCATACCAAGGGGGTTCTGCATATTATCCCACAGATGACCTTTATGAAAGCTGACGATACCACTCCTCGTCAGGTGGTGTCGTCTGCGAGTAGGATGGATGACACAAATCCCAGAATCGTGGTTGCCTGATGAAGGAACCAGTGACAAGACTGCTACCGATGTCGAAAGTCTTTGGCTAGTAAGTCTCGCACACACTGTAAGTGATAAAGGTACTAACAATAGTCATGTAGAAAGTTCCTCACGATCGTCTGGATTAGCCTGTATTGGCGGGTCAACTGCCTGCTACTGACATGGCGGTCGCCTTCCACGGCGTTGATCAAATGTTCTTTAAAGTTTGGTGTCCGGACATTTCACGTACGTCCTTCATGATTTCCTGCTTCCTGGAACGACCTTGTCTCAGACAAACGGCGAAACACTGTTGCAATCATTGAATGCTGTGGTTGCTGCCCACTGCCCGTTGGCATTCGCCTTTCCGTAAGGAAACGCTATCGACGTGCTCTCGATTCGAATAAAGAACCACTGAGCGCAATGATGTATAATATACACTATAAGGTGAGTCAGCACGAGAAATGAATCGGACACAACATTACCAATTACTCTGGCAGGAGAGGGCACTAGCGCGAGACGTTTGAGGAACATCGCCACTCTCTAGGAGGAAACCATGCATACTGTAAATGTGGCTGCATGGTACGGCGCGTATTATACCGCAGCCTCTGTAACGATGTATGATTGAATAAATGGTCTCTAGCATGGAAACAATGCCTTTTCGGATACAAGCTCATTAGATCTTTTTTAGTTCCATTTGCTCAACCAGTAAATCCCTAGTTTATACGCGGTGGAAAAAAAAACCACCCTGTACAGGCATCCATAACTGTGGAAGTGTTGCCGGTACAGGGTTTTGTGCACGAAGTGACCTCTTGATTACGTTTCATAAGTATTCGATGTGACTGAAGCGGGGGATCTGGGTGGCCTGATTATTCGCTCAAATTTTCCGGAAATTTCTTCAGTTGTGGCCTGGTGATATGGCGCATTGTCACCCACGAAATTCCATTGATATGCGGAAACATTAACTCTGTTAGTGACTGGATATGGTCTCCAAGTAACCGAACGTAACCATTTCCAGTCAACAATCGGTTCACTTGGACCAGAGGACCCTGTCCATTCTATGTAAACACAGCGCACACCATTATGGGGCCACCACCAGCTTGCAGAGTGCCTTGTCGACAACTTGGGCCTACGGACTCGTGGGGTGTGTGCCACACTCTAACCCTACCATCAGCTCATAACGATCGAAATCGGTAACTCATCTGACCGGGTCACGGTTTTTCAGCCGTCTAGGATCCAACCGATATGGTAACGAGTCCGGGAGGGCTATGGCGTGCTGTTAGCAAAGGCACTTTTGTTGGCCGTCTGCTGTCATAGCTCATTAACGCCAAATTCCGCTGCACTGTCCCAACGGATACTTCCTCGTACGTCCCACATTGATTTCTGCATTTATTTCACGCACGGTTGCTTTCGTGTTAGCACTGACAACTCTGTGTAAACGCCGCAGCTCTCGGTCATTAAGTGAAGGTCCTCGGCCACTGTGTTGTCCGTGGTGAGAGGTCATGCGTGAAACCTGGTGCTCTCGACACACTGTTGACACTGCGGATTTCGAGATATTAAATTCCCTAAAGATTTCCGTAATGGTGTGTCGCCTGCGTCTGCCTTCAACTACTACACCGCATTCAAAGTGTGTTAGCACCCGTTGTGCGGCCAAAATCAAGTCGGAAATTTTTCACATGAATCAACAGAGTACAAATGATAGCTCCGCCAATGTACTGCCCTATAGTACCTTGTGTACGTGATGCTAACGTCATCTCTGTATGTGCACATCACCATCCCATGGCTTTTGTCACATTAGCATATTTTCCCCTCCTGCCATTTATGTAACTGTGTGTGTGTATTGTATTGTGTGTATTGAACGGGGGACCTAGAAACGACGGAGAGGCTTCGTTCCACCGTATCCCTCAGTGGTTCACAACCCTACAACAGGCCACAGCAGTCCACCCACCCCACCGCCGCCCCACACCGAACCCAGGGTCATTGTGCGGTTCGGCCCCCAGTTCAGACTCACTTGAATCTTGATAACCTGCAATTGTAGCAGCAGTAACCGATCTAACATCTGCGCCAGACACTTGCTGTCTTATATGGGCATTGCTGAACACAGAACCGTATTCTACCTGTTTATTGAACTGTTATTTGAATACGCATGCCTATACCAGTTTCTTTGGCGCTTCAGAGAGAATCACCATAAATAATCAATTGCACATTTACATACATGTTACAACAAAGAGCATGGTTATACAGAAACTACCATAAGTACAACGGACAAAGAAGTTAGATAAGAGCAATGTTGGTAATATCGGTAGTAGTGTTATAAACGTATACCGGCGACAGAGTCTCCACACGGGGAGAAAATCAGGTCAGTAGCTTACGAAGAGAATGGTCGGCGACGGTTCCATGGGGAGCGCGGCAGCTGGTGTAGTTACAGGTCAGTGGAGGCGCGCTGATTCGGGTCACGTGACGGCAGCTGGATCCGCGGCAGTCTGTCCCACGGGCGGCTGTGATCCCGTTTCGTCACCGCCGGACCTCCATAGCCAAGCGACCGGAGCGCCGTCGTTTGTCACGGCCGCGGGCCTGCCTTCTGGGAGGCGCAATTTGGCGGCGGATGGCCGCTCAAGTGGCTGCGCGGCGCCACCGATCGGATAAGAGCGGCGTTCTGCTGAAGCGAACAGCGCGTAAAATCCCGGAAAGAACAGCAATAGGATGAGCCCCGATAACGAGCAAGTTCTCGGCAGTTCAGAGTCAATAACTGTATGCAAATTAAACGACTAGAGACAAATAGTAGTACTTGGCGTAGAAACATCGTGAATTATCTCAGCACTTTGTGCAAGTAATTCCCACCATATCAGGAACCGGTGAAGAAGTTGGGTGTAACTTCGGGTGAATAGAAAAGAGTTCTCTACCTTTTAGTAATTTTCTGACTTTCGGTGCTGTAATAGATGGTCAGCATATTACATTATTGCGTTTTGAACTGGTAACATTACTTTTATGTGTGCTGTAATCTTTTTCTGAAATTAAAAAAAATACTCTGGAAAGGTAAGGATTTTCCAACTGTGAAAAACTGTTTCAAAGTACAAGATGGTCATGTATCTAGGAACTGCAGTGTGTCCTGACGAGAAAGGAAAGATTTTGGAACTTCGTCTGAAATTCTGACGTTTCATTGTGCTGAAGTCTAATTGTTCGGAATTTGGGACACATTATGATGTCCACCAGTAATAAAATGGCTGGTTCAAATGGCTCTGAGCACTATGGGACTTAACATCTTAGGTCATCAGCTCCCCAGAACTTAGAACTACTCAAACCTAACTAACCTAAGGACATCACATACACCCATGCCCGAGGCAGGATTCGAACCTGCGACCGTAGCAGTCCCGCGGTTCCAGACTGCAGCGCCTAGAACCGCAAGACCACCGCGGCCGGCCACCAGTAATAATATGAGTGTTAGATTACCTCTACTGCGGATGGTCAGTTTAGATAACTTTGGTTACATGTGTTGATGGGCGTCATGCTCAGAATCTTCGTTGGCTAGCAGATAAGATTGGTGACCGCAGACTGAAATGAATTAGCCGGCCGGAGTGGCCTTGCGGTTCTAGGCGCTACAGTCTGGAGCCGAGCGACCGCTACGGTCGCAGGTTCGAATCCTGCCTCGGGCATGGATGTGTGTGATGTCCTTAGGTTAGTTAGGTTTAATTAGTTCTAAGTTCTAGGCGACTACTGACCTCAGAACTTAAGTCGCATAGTGCTCAGAGCCATTTGAACCATTTTGAAATGAATTACATCACAGTAGAAAACATCTACTGGACTTCGTTAAAGAAATTTAGACTGCTAGGGTCGACGTTTTCTATATCGTGCACATGTGCACATGTCCACAGATGGTGCGCATATCGACACGGCGCCAAACTGCTGACCTTCCAGCGTAATTAACACTGAAACTTAACAGAATCGTATATATCATTAGTGAAAGTTAGTAGTATCATTTTTGATAAATAAAACATAGTTAAATCAGAATTTTCAGTTATTATTTGCCCGCATCTCGTGGTCGTGCGGTAGCGTTCTCGCTTCCCACGCCCGGGTTCCCGGGTTCGATTCCCGGCGGGGTCAGGGATTTTCTCTGCCTCGTGATGGCTGGGTGTTGTGTGATGTCCTTAGGTTAGTTAGGTTTAAGTAGTTCTAAGTTCTAGGGGACTGATGACCATAGATGTTAAGTCCCATAGTGCTCAGAGCCATTTTTTGATCCAGTTATTATTTGAAATAAACTACGAACAAATAACAAGGGTATGCTTATACTCTGAAAAGCAGAAGATGACAGACAGCAGCCAGGAGGCTGTTCGTGCCTCTTTTGCTGTGCAAAAATGAACGTCGAAATTAACAGCAACGATGGCTGTAGAAATGTGGCAGTGGTATCATACAATTTTAAGTTTGCAGTGCGAAATAATTAATTACAGAACAAATATTCTCTTCAGATTTAAATGTGTTGCGCTTGAGAAAATCTTGGCAATACTATTTGTAAGAGTCTGTATGTTACAATATTGCCAACGGCCTTGCCGCGGTTGTAACAGCGGTTCCCGTCAGATCACCGAAGTTAAGCGCTGTCGGGCATGGCTAACATTTGGATGGGTGACCGTCCGGTCTACCGAATGCTGTTGGCAAGCGGGCTGCACTCAGCCCTTGTGAGTCCAATTGAGGAGCTACTTGATGAGGAAGTAGCGGCACCGGTCACGAAAACTGACAACGGCCGGGAGAGTGGTGGGCTGGCCACATGCCCCTCTGTATCCGCATCCAGTGACGCCTTTGATATTAGGATGACACGGCGGTCGGTCGGTACTGATGGGTCTTCAAGGCCTGTTCGCATTTCTGAGTGTTACGATATTTCTCTACTACACATCAGTAATTAATAACTGAAATGAAATTAAGAAGTATTAACAAAAGCCAGTTACCAATTAAGAGAAGCTACTGACATCTGACACCAGTTTCCATTTCGAAGAGAGGAACAATTGTTTAGGCATTAATGTAAGTAAGTTGATTCGCAGTTATCACTTGTTCCATGGTAAAGTATCTTCTTCCTCTTCAAGGAGAGTGGTTTTTCCACGTGTTTTTATGGTGGCTGGGTCACCCATGTTTTTTGTGAGGGATCGCACATTACCCTGTGTAATTAATTCAGCTTTCATCTGGTCTTACATGTGTTTTAATTGTCAATTTTAGAACCTATGCTCACTTTTACGCTGTCTTAATGGATGTGAGCTAGTGTGAACGAGTGGATGATCGTGAGTGGTGTTGGGAGGGAGTGCGTGTATTTCTGTAAAACTGTTGCTAGTGTTATGACATTTTGTCCTCATTTACGTTGTCATAATGGATGTGACATGGTGAGATTGTGCGTATGACGGTGAGTGAAGTTGGGAGGGACTGCGTGTGTTAACCTCAGGCGTAATTTTCCTAGTAATATGACATTTTAAACACACCTATTCGTATTAATATTAGCATGGAACCTGATACCCTCTCCGTTGTGCGCCAGTAAACCAGAAACACACACAAATATAACACGTATACAGAAATTGATTTCTATTATGTGAGCTAGCCACGGTGGCCGAGCGGTTCTAGGCGCTACAGTCTGGAGCCGCGCGACGGCTACGGTCGCAGGTTCGAATCCTGCCTCGGGCACGGATGTGTGTGATGTCCTTAGGTTAGTTAGGTTTAAATAGCTCTAAGTTCTAGGGAACTGATGACCTCAGATGTTAAGTCCCATAGTGCTTAGAGTCATTTGAACCATTTTTTTCTATTATGTGACTTGAAAATGACCATTTAACTGCCTGCAACTAGTAATCGATTGTGCATTTTCAATCTCTCGCGACGTAATGAATAATCCATAACATTTTGGGCGTGCAGGTGCACTAATATTGCTACTTCTACTGATATTTCAGTCTTGTATCGCCCGTCTGTCCTCAGAGTGAGTAGCAAGACTGACGATAAGGGGAAAAGCTCCGCATTATATGCTCCACCACGGCGCTACTGCGCATGCGGGTCACAGGTGCTTGTCAGCGGCGGAGAGGTACGCTTATACACACGCCACCTGCGGTTAAAGCATTCAGACATTCGATTCGATTATCGATGTATAATCAGCGATGATAGCTCCCTGACGATTTCTCTGCAAATTATCGTTATCAAATATGCGTTGTGCCCTGTGCACTAAGGACTTAATGGCACCTACGGATTGTGAAGGGTGACGGCAGCTACTGGTATATTATTATAGATTCATATGCGTTGGTTTACGACGCACAGCGAGTCATGATATGCCATCAACCATACGAAAAAAGAAAACGTAAAGAAAGAGAGCAGTCATCTTTCTCTGTTTGCAGAGCAAATTTAATTCTAGCTCGGATAGAATTCAGGTGCTCAAAGAAATCGATGTAATTCATCTCGTGATGCCATGCCACATACCTGTCGTCCACGCACCTCTTGAGAACTATTGGGTTAAGACTTGCCGAGTCCAGAGTGTTGTCCTCGAAGTCTTCCATAAATAAATTAGCTTCCAGAAGGTAGAGGGGGCTTCCCATAGCAGCTCGATCAATCTGCTCATAAAATCCACCATTAAACTGAAAATAAGGTGACAGGAGTACACCTCCTCGTTCACCAACGTATCTGTCTGGCACTTGCGACGTCCGGTGCCGCGGTATGGGACTGGTTTCGTTCATGTCGTGGTTGGTCTGAGACGTCACCTCCGACTGGGTGTCTCGAACTGAGAACTCAATTAGCAAGTTTGACGGCGGAAGGAGGCTCCAACGTGGACCACTTTGCTGACGTGATGTCTGCAGCGGGACACCTGTATCTCTAGCATAGCACGCCCCAGGACTGCTGTAACCGTGGCGGGATGCCAGTGCAGCTGACCACGTCCAAACGTGACGACCCACATATCACAGTGTAAAGAAAAGCAGAGCCTGTTACAGGAGGTGCGGTGGTGGCTCTGTTCTTGAGGGTGTAGTATGGATAGAGAGGAACGGCGAGGCTGCCTACAGAGCCGTTCAGCTGGAGAGGAGCCGCCTTGTACCAGGACCCTCTGCAAGCCAAGGAAAAATGTCAGCACGTCATCAAAATGTTGGTGACGAGACATGTTGGACATCTGTGTCTTAGGATTCTGTACAAATCATTCCGCTACCCTGTTGGAGGCTGGATGGAAAAGCGCAGTGTAGGCTAAAGTGATGCCATTGGTGGCATAAATGGACATAATTTGGTAAAGAAGTGAATAGACAAACATTATCAGTAGCCAGAGTTTCCAGGAGGTCTTCTAGGGAAAAAAATTGGAGTCAACGCCTTGATTATGTATGCAGAAGGTGTGGAGGACATACATGGAAGGAAGGTAGATTGAGTTTAACGTCCCGTCGATATCGAGGTCATTAGAGATGGAATACAAGCCCGGATTGTGTCGAGGATGAGCAAGGAAATCGGCCATGCCATTTCAAAGGAACCAACCCGACAACTGCCTGGAGCAGTTTAGGGAAATTACGGAAAACTTAAATCTGTATAAGAGGACGCGAGTTTGAGCCGTCGTCCTCCCCGAATACGAGTTCAATATGCTAACCAATGTACCAAAAAATGGTTCAAATGGCTCTGAGCACTATGGGACTTAACATCTGAGGTCATCAGTCCACTAGAACATAGAACTACTTAAACCTAACTAAACTAAGGACATCACAGACATCCATTCCCGAGGCAGGATTCGAACCTGCTGTCGTAGCAGTCGCGCGGTTCCGGACTGAAGCGCCTAGAACCGTTCGGCCACCGCGGTCGGCAACCATTGTAGCACCTCACTCAGTGACATACATGTAATAAAAGGGAAATCCATACCTACATCGACAGCCAAAAGCCATGAGGCGCTGAGGAAGGGCCCAGCAAAGTCCAGATGGACTCAGAACCACTGGCTGCAGATGGTGGGCCACGGAAAATAACGATGAGCCAGGGCGGAAAATTTGCTTCAGCATATAAAAACAGACAGCCACGATAGATGTGATGGCAGAGTCCATGCCTTGCCAAGAGACATATTGGTGGATGAGGCCTTTGGTGAACATCATCCCCTCCTCCAGTGACATTCATGTAGAAGACCAGATCACAGAGGCTCGAAGGGTGACAAAGCATGTCCTGCTGTTGGTGCTCTGTATGAGGACGACCCCGTCGACCACAGAGAGCTCCTAGGGTCGACCCCAGAAGGCTTGCAGAGCCAGGTATGTCAGCACCTTCTGATTCGCAAGTCAACCATGTTTATGAATCGCAAGACATCATGCAGGACCAGGTCAATGGCAGTGTTTTGTCAGACAAGGGTGACATCCAATGGGAGCAGGGCCGAAGCGTCTTCAGCGTCTGAGTCCAGCTGGAAGCAGACCTCCAGGCTGAAGTCTGGGTCTTGACGAATGGGCAGCCTGGAAAGAAGGTCTGCTTAACATGGTGGGCCATGGATTGAAACTAAATATCGTAGGTGTACATGGAAAGAGAGAGAGTCCAGCACTGGATCCAGACCTACTTCAGTAAGGGCAGGAGCGGCTTGTGAACCATGCACAGTGTGCATTGTCAGCTGTACATATAGTTGTGAAACTATTTGATACCAAAGATGCTTCCTTCTCGATTTGACTGTAGTCCTGTTCAACCGATGTCAGAGTTTTTGACACAAAAGCAACTGGCCTTTCCACCCCGTCGATGACATGTGAGAGTGCAGCCACTACACTGTAGTCTGATGCATTGGCAGCAAGGATCAGGTACTTTCAGGGATCATAGGTGGAAGACAGATGGGGGGAGAGGAGAACCTGTCGGATATCACAAAATACCTTGTCACACTGGTAGTCCTTTCCCACTGTACTTTTTATAAAGGAGATGATGAAGTGGTTCTACCAAGGCCGCTATATGGGGTTGAAAATCGCGGTAGTAGTTCGAAAGTCCTAAGACGATTGGAGGTGATATCTGGTTTTAAGTTTTGGGAGATGTAGGATAACCTCGACGTACTGAGCTGTTGGTCGAATTCGCTGACGCACTGAATATATGGACGAAGTATTCGACTTGTCGCACGAAAAAGTCACACTTTTCTTTGTTACAACAAAGCTGCACATGGTTAAACGCTGAAAAAAATACTTCCAAGTTCACGATTAAATCTTCGGCAGAGTGACCTGCTACCAGAAACTCATCGGGATAATTGGCGGTGCGTGGGGCATACTGTATCTCTGAAAAATAATTGGGGCGCTAGCAGCGCCGAAGGGAAGTCTGTTGTATCGGTAGATTCCGAAAAGTGTGTTGATACTAGGATGTCACAGGATTCCCACGGTAGCTGGAGGAAGGCGTCTTTCAACATAATCTTGGGGAACACTTTGCTTGCCCTACTCCAGTTTAACAAGAATGTCTGGTAGTTTGAGAACAGGATACGAGTTGACCGCTGATGGGGCGTTGACTGTAGCACTAAAGTTTCCATAAATAAGCAACACCCCACTGAGCATCCTGATGCCAACAGCAGGTGTTGACCAGCGGCTGTTAGACGTTGGGGTGAACACCCCATAGTTCTGCAGTTGCTGCAATTCTGTATTTAGTTTATCCCAAAGTGCGAAATTGACAGTTCGAGCTGAGCAAAATTTGGGTGCAACGAAAGGAAGGAGAGCCACTTGGACCTCGAAGTCGGAGACACCCGAAGAGGACGACGGAAAAACAGCCGGGTATTTGGACAGAAGTTCGGGATCATATGAACATTTCTGGACGGCCCTGACAGTGGCTTCTGGGTCATGAGTTTTCAGACCTTTGGTATTAAAAAACTCCAGGCTCAGCAGATTGGAGGCACCTGGAGCCACGACAACCAATATGTCGTGGGGATGTGGAGCCATATTGCAACGAGGCTGTGGAAATAGTAGATGATCCAGTGCCGATTTGAAGCTCGATCGAGATATCGTTCTACGAACGGAAAGAGACATTAATTTTTCGAAGGCGGGAGAATGGATTGGACAAAGTCAATATTTGGGGGAGGTAAGTTCGTGTCCGCTATCTCTGAACTGGAGGGATTCCTGAATACCCAGCCCGTATCTCATGCACTGTACTTTGCTTTGCGAAAGCGGCATTGGTGTCGTTGGTAGCTAATAAAGCATTGTGAACAGGAAGGTAGGGGCCGGAAACGACCTGGTCTTGATTTCGAGCTGATGTTGGAGTTTGTCCGGTGTGGACAGGCCCCGAGTGGGACGTCATGTAAAAACCGACGAGGTGTCCTGAAGGGCTGCTGAGGATCAAAGAGACTGCTCGAAGGCATATATGATGGGTAAACACACCTCCAAGAATGGATCTTTGAGCTTCAGAAGATCATGGCGCAAAGCCTCATCAGGGCAAAGTACCAACACCACGTAGAAACGACGAGGAGAAGGGTTGTTTACACTAAGAGTTTGTGCAATGGAAAAAAAGAATGGAAGTGGCAACCGCGTGATTAGACCTTGGAGTCGTGCAATCCAGTCTCTGTAGGATTCAGAGGAAAGTTTGTGAGAGCAAAAAATTTGTGGCATGCCGCCGACATGTGAACTTGCGAATCAAAAGAGTTAAGCAAAGTAGATTTTCACGTTGCATAAGGAAAGGCACGTGGCTCCAGCTCGGGGTGTTGGATGAGATGGTACAGTGACAGGCGTGTACTAGGAAGGAGGAAAGCGCGTTGCTGCAAATCATCTGAGATATCGTGCACCAGCAAACGTTCATCCTTTCGATGTAGCAGAACCATCGTTCCTGCTTGCTGTTGAATTGTTGGAAGGGTGGTAGCGTCGGCCGGATACGTTGACATGGGCGAGAAGTCTGGCAAACTGCGTCGCTCACTGCACGACAGCTGCCAACCGACCGACCAAAAGTTTGTATATGTGGATGCTAAACGAAATGGCAGACGAAGCACTTCGGTGATCTACGGATAGCGCCTAACTTGAATGGCGGGCGAAGTGGTTCAGCTGTAAGATCAGAGCTGGTTCGGTAGTCTCGGAGGACGGACATGTTTTCTGCCGCGGTGTCAGTTAAGACTTGATTTGCAATGTCTAGTTTGTAAATGTGAGAGCTGAATCGGCAGTCTCGGACGACCGACATCTTGTCTCCCGCGGTCAGCCTCAGGTTAAGAAAAAATGGTTCAAATGGCTCTGAGCACTATGGGACTTAACATGTGAGGTCATCAGTCGCCTAGAACTTAGACCTATTTAAACCTAACTAACCTAAGGACATCACACACATCCATGCCCGAGGCAGGATCCGAACCTGCGACCGTAGCCGTCGCGCGGTTCCAGACTGAAGCGCCTCCAACTGCTCGGCCACAGCGGCCGGCCTGAGGTTAAGACTTTATTGGGAATGTATGGTTATGCGGAGATGTAATTGACAACAAATTGATAGCAATTACGCAATTAAATTTTTGTTTTTATGAAAGCGTGTAGTTTGGAGGATATTTGTGATTCATAAAGTAGAACACAATTGTGCAGTTCCTCCTATTCTGGTGATATAAAATGAGTAGCATCGCGTATAAAGAAACAAATTGGAAATTTTATTATTTCTAGAATATCAGCTCTTCGCTAAGAGTTTATTATAGGCTCAAAATAACGGATTCACTAACTATGTGTTGTTTTCTGCGCAGGTGACAACAAATATAGAAGACTGCAGGTTGGTGAACATTAATTAGAGCTTACGTATTCCACTGAGGGCGATGGAAGCAAATAGGCACCTAGCTTGTATTACAAACTTAGTACAAATGTAATCAGTGACACGTCATCTGTGGTAACACAGAAGATGTATGGACAGAAATTTTCGTGGAAAATTGTTTATCATACGCACTTTCAACTTGCCGTAAAGTCCACTGTATCAGAGGCTGTGGCCATGGCTAAAAGCTAACATACACCTCCACTACCTGCAGCAGTTTCACTGAGTTGGTTTCAATTCCTCACTGAAGTGTCCTGTAATGGGGACACTCATACAGGAATGCACGAATGCTCAAAACAAAGTGTTTTATTCGTAAGTTTCATTTCTGAATCCTTGAGACACAGATCAATAAGTAAAGGTTTACCACTGCACCAAAAACAAACAAGCTGTAACTGGAGCCGAAAAGAATTCTTCTTCCGGCTACCTGTAAACTAAACAATTGCTGGACCACTGATTTGAATACAAATCACTGTCCTAATGGCAGGCTTTTAGTTAAGACATTACATCAAAGAATTAAGCTTGCACAACAAAATATTACCTTCCACAGCGTGTAAGGAGAGGTATGAATTACACTGGCAAAAACTAAACTCAGCGCTTAAAGTGTGTTTGTGTACTTAAAGTTCGCTACGACAGCCTGAGACGACCTCGGCTGAAATCAGACACCGACGAGTCACCAACTGCACTTTCAGCAGACCGGCGCTCCAGAGCAACGGGCCGATGAGTGGCGGGCGGCGCGGCGTCTGGCGGGCATCGGGGAGCTGACCGCGGCGAACCTGACTGCCCCTAAATACGATGGCAGCGGATGCATACAGGATATCTATTGGCGGCGCGATGTGTTTGCGGAGACATAACGTAGTGCAGCATTCTCCGCCAATGAGGCCATCGGTGTGCGCCCGTCCCCGCCGCGTTACACCAACACCGACTCTAAGGAAGGCCTCGGCGCTTGTTGGTGACGTCAATCCAGCTAGGCACGGCGAACGCCAGGTCTGTTGCAGGCAGAAACGCCTGCGCGTGCTTATCACTGTAAATCTATTACTTTTGGACAAAATGTTTGGTATTGTTTTGGATTCTGCAGTTTTATTTAGATGAAACATTTTCTTTACTATCGTAAAGCTACAAATGAAGATCATTGTTCAGTATTACTGAATCCTGTCGAAACAAACGTAGATCAATATGAGAAGATGCTTTGCCCCATTGCAAGCTTCGGAAATTTTAGATTCAAGAAACTATATTTACTTGATCCATTTTGGTATCGAAACTTACCCCAACCCCCTTACAATTATCTCGTTTCTTTTATTTATTTATTTATTTTTCGTTTGACATCGCCACTGGAAATGTGAACTAATTTACATGTGTAAATGTCCAACTCTTGCCAGTCATTAGATTACAGTCGTTTTCAACGAAAGGAATTCTAAACAGGAAACAAAATAGCTTCATACATCGAAAATACTGCTGAGCTTAAACTTTTTTAAACATGCACATTAGAAAAGATAAATATTCCCCTCTTGCAACTGAAAGGAGAAACTTTTTATAAGATAAAAAAATTTTATTTGATAAAACAAGTATCTCTCTTTTGCCTCTTCTTCTGTCCCCCACCCACTCCCCCAACGTGTACAATCACAAGATATTTCATTAACATTCAGTGCTCCTCACCCCATAGTCAACCAAGATACCTAAAGAAGAGCACCAATATGTTCACAGTTTCTTGTAAAAGCAACCCAGTACAAACGTAACTTCCTCAGATTTACAAATAAGGTAAAGAAGCACGAATTCTATTGCTGCTGGACCATGTAGTTGTTTTTGTATGTCAATCCTTAAAACGGGTGGAAATTTAAGTTCAGGAGTACACTATTTGTTAAGAAGTGTAATGAATTGCACAATTAATTGATTGCAGAAATCTCTCAGAACAATGTGTGTTGGTCAACTACCGCCAATAGTTTCACATTTTCCTGTGTCAGAAAGGGAGACACCACCATTATGAGTACGCGTGCAACAGACCTGGCGTTCGCCGTGCCTAGCTAATGTGACGTCACGAACAAGTGCCGAGGCCTTCCTTTGAGTTGGTGTTGGTTACACGCGCGCCGAGGCGGTTATCTGGCGCCGGCCGTTGAACTTTGCCGTCGGCCTGGTGCAGGGGTCAAGAGATAGGCCACCCGCCATGCTATGTCGGCCGGGTGGCGTAGGCACATAGTCGCGACATGCAAGGTGCCGCTACGAACGTAATGTAAAACCTGCAGAATGTCTGTTTACTTGTAAAAATAGCATCCTCACTTTCTGCAGAACAGATCCTGAATAAAACTTTGACTGTAAGCACACACAACCCTTGGTATATTTGGTAGAGGTCGTTTCAATACTGCTATACAGCTATAAAAATGAGTGTAAACCCCAGTTCTTTTTTAAAAAAAAAAAAAAAATCAATGAGATGGGTCATGTGGCACAACCCAGTCCACTCTGTGAGAGGGTCGGCACCTCATCAGAATGACGTTTCAGGACAGACCTGCGTCCTCCTTGACCGTGGTGCAACACTGTAACAGCGGAACACACCGTACACTATCAGGGGTGACAGTCCGTCGCCGTTTACCACGGCATGGGTTACGTGCGTGTCGTCTACTTCTCCGCAAACCTTTGTCGAATGTGCAGAAGTATACTAGACGGCAATGGTGTTTGGACCGACGTCACTATGGACAGGGGTGGCCTCAGACAGTGGTTCTGTATGAATCCAGGTTCTATTTGTTTGGAAATGATGGCCAAATTTGGTTCGCTGCAGACAGACAGAGCAGCATCACATTGGCAGCAGTCGCACAAGACATACAGCGCCAGCCCAAGGTCTTTTGGTGTGGGGTGCTGTTGGGTACAAGCACAAACCACAGATGGCGTGTGTCCAGGGCACTGCGAGCAGTGTGACCTATGTAAATGATATCCTGCCACCCGTAGGCATACACTTTCTGCACAATACCTCAGACACCATTTTTCTACGAGACAATGGACGAACACATGTTGTTTCACGAACTAGTGGATTGTTGGTGTCATAGCCATTTGCCCTGGACCGCCACATTATGAGACTTGTCACGAATCAAAAATGTGTATGGTATGGAGAAACGGTGGGTGCAGCGCTGTGACCCAATGCCACGGAACATCATATAGCTGGAGACAGTACTACTGGTCTTCTGTTTCAGCCAGCATAAATATTTAGTTCTTCATTGTGACATTGTGATTTTAACCAGTTACGATTTATTAACATGCTTTTATATATATATATATATATATATATATATATATATATATATATATATATATATATATAGTGCCACACAAAATAAAAAGCGGTGCAAGCCCCCTTCATGAAAAACGCGACCACACCATAACACCACCGCCTCCGAATTTAGCATGCGTCGTTTGGCATTTACCGGCGTGATCTGTGGCTACTGACAAAGTATCTTACAGCCGCAGGGCATTTTACGAGTACATGATGCCAATTTCGAAGTGTTTGAGCCAGTGTAAGATTCATCATGATCGACTGCTCTGAAATACTGGTAATTTTTAAGCTGGTTATAGCTGCTATTTTGAAAAATGTCGTTTACCTCGCAAAAAGATCACCAATGGTGACACGAAACTGTCAGTGCTGCTGATGGTATCTTTAAACAGATATGCTGCGCACGTGAAGAGAACAAGAGACTAACATGCAGGCTCCGCCAGACTCTATCACGCCCTTTCCTTATCGAAGGTATAGGCCTACCCAGTGGAGCCGGAAGTTTGATATGAAAATCGGACCGTTCAGTTATTCCAAATATGTACGAGGGTTGGAACATTAATAGTGGCAACTATTTATTTACAGCTCGTACACAATATATACGTGTTTCGAAGTTTTACTGACCTTCAAAGTGGTCACCAACATTGTGTATAACCCGTTGCCAGCGACGAGGAAGTCGTAGGATACTCCTATCAGTGCCAGTTGTGTTGACAGTTCGAGCGGCGCTGTCTACTGCCCGAAGAATTTGTAGCACTTCTGAAGCGAATGCCATGAAGTGTTTCCTTCAGTATAGAAATCGAGTTGAGCTCACCAGGGCAGTAAGTAGTATAGCACTTAGAAGCCCCAACAGTCAAACAAACCAGTAACTACTGCCGACATCCGTCCTATATTGTAGAAGGAGGATGTTCAGCCGTCGACAATTTGTGGGTAAGAAAATAATCTGTTCTATCTTTTTCAAATGTTGCGTCATGTGTAAACAAGAGTGAAGATAACAAGTACAGTACTGGAATTTTGTACAGTATATCACTGACAAGTTTTTTCATAATGGAAAATTCAGAGGAGTAAGACAGTACTCACATTGAAGATGATATGTACACATGAACTTTCCGTGAAGTAACCACATCGAGATATTATTAGTTGAGGTCACTGGTCACATTTTTAGTCTTTCCCATGAAAGACCGCACTGGTCACAATGGGGCGCTGTAGACTGTGTGGAGCTGGAAAGCTATGACCAGGCGGTCACGTAACCCTCTACTGCTGACGTAAGACATGACAGTGAAGTATATGTGCCAGATGGTTGAACAGAATTAGCAAAGAGAGATCACTTGACGTGGAGACGTGATAATGTTGAAAACCATAGCAACTAATCACGGTTTAGGATACAATGAATGCATAGGAAGATTAATTTTCATTATTATTAAAATACACTATGTGGTCAAAAGTATGCGGACACCTGGCTGAAAATGACTTACAAGAACGTGGAGTCCTCCATCGGTAATGTTGGAATTCAATATGGTGCTGGCGCACACTTAGCATTGATGACAGCTTCCACTCTCGGAGCCATACCTTTAATCCGGTGCTGGAGGGTTTCTTGGGGAATGCCAGCCCATTGTTCACGGAGTACTGCACTGCGGAGAGGTATCGATGTCGGTCAGTCAGGCCTGACACGAAATCGGGGTTCCAAAACATCCCAGAGATGTTCTATAGGATTCAGGTCAGGACTCGTTGCAGGCCAGTCCATTAGAGGGATGTTATTGTCGTGTAACCACTCCACCATAGGCCGTGCGTTAGGAAAAGGTGCTCGATCGTGTTGAAAAATGCAATCACCATCCCCGAATTGCTCTTCGACAGTGAAGGTGCTTAAAGGTGCTTAAAACATCACTGTAGGCCTGTGCTCTGATGGTGCCACACAAAACAACAAGGGGTGCAAGCCCCCTCCAAGGAAAACACGATCACACCAAAACACCACCGTCTCAGAATTTTACTGTTAGCATGCGTCGTTTGGCATTTACCGGCGTGATATGTGGCTTATGAGCAGCCGCTCGACCCTGAAATCCTAGTTTTCTCACCTCCCTCCTAGTTGTCACAGTACTTGCAGTGGATCCTGACGCAGTTTGGAATTCCCGTGTGATGGTCTGGATAGATGTCTGCCTATTACACATTACGACCCTCTTCAATTGTCGGTGGTCTCCGTCAGTCAACAGATGAGGTCGGCATATACGCTTTCGTGCTGTACGTGTCCCTTTACGTTTCCACTTTACTATCACGTGAGAAACAATGGACCTAGGGATGTTTAGGAGTGTGGAAATCTCGCGTACAGACGTATGACACAAGTGACACCCGATCACCTGACCACGTTCCTAGTCCGTGAGTACTGCGGAGCACCCCATTCTGCTCTCTCACAATGTCTAATAACTACTGAGGTCGCTGATATGGAGTACCTGGCAATATGTTTCAGCACAATGCACCTAATATGAAAAACGTGTGTTTTTCGGCGTGTCCGGATACATTTGATCACATTGTGCATATATAGGGTGATTTTTTTCCACCGTGTACAAACAATCGATGAGACGATACGGAACAAAAATGTTTAATGAACTTATGTTCGTAAATGCATGGTTTCCATGCTAGCGACCATTTATTCAATCATACTTTGTTACAGAGACTGCAGTGTGATACGCGCTGTAGCACGCAGCCACAGTTCCAGTATGCGTGGTTGCCTCCTAAAGGGTGGTACTGTTCATCATAAGTTATGCCGTAGCGCCCTCTCCTGCCATAGTAGTTGTTAATATTCTGTCCAATTCACTTGTCTTGCTGACTCACCTCGTAGTGAATGTGATACAGCGTTGTACACAGTGGTCCCCTATTCGAATCGAGAGCTTGCCGACATGGTATATACTTATTGGAAGGCAAATGGCAACGGGCGGCGGGCAGCAAAGTTGTATGAGGAGAGCCGGCCGCGGTGGCCGTGCGGTACTAGGAGCTACAGTCCGGAACCGCGGGACTGCTACGGTCACAGGTTCGAATCCTGCCTCGGGCATGGATGTGTGTGATGTCCTTAGGTTAGTTAGGTTTAAGTAGTTCTAAGTTCTAGGGGACTGTTGACCTCAGCTGTTTAGTCCCATAGTGCTCAGAGCCATTTGAACCATTTTTTTTTTTTTTTTTTTTTTGTGTGAGGAGACCTATCCCCGCCGACAACAATCACAGCATTCGCTGTTTGCAACAGTGTTTCGCCGTTTGACTGAGACAGGGTCGTTTCAGAAAAGCAGGAAATCATGGAGGACGCATCCGAAATGTTCGGAAACCAGACTTGGAGGAAAATTGTGATTAACAGCGTGGAAAGTCACCACCGCGCCAGTGGCAGGCAATTCGCCCGCCAGTACAGAGTAAGCCAAACGACCGTGTGGGACATTCTACATGAAAATTCTTATTACCATTATCAATTACAGGCAATGCTGGGATTAATAGGGACAGACTTTTCACATCGGGAGCAGTTTTGTCACTGGTTTCACCAGGTAACCACGATTCCGGGATTTGTGTCATCCATCCTCTACACAGATGGAACCACCTTCACGCAGAATGGCAAGAAGTGCCATTGACGATTCGAGTGATTGTGTCGCAGCTACATGATACTGCTGCAGCCCACTTGGCCCTAAACGTCCGGACGCATCTCAGTCGTGTCTTCCCTGATCGAACGACAGGATGAGGGGGACCAGTTGCATGGACTGCGCGTTCACTTTATCTCGACCCGTGCGATTTCTGGTTATGGTGCCATCTCAAAAGTGTCGTCTATGCAGAGCCCGTTCCACATATGGAGACACTGGAGCAGCGTGTCGATGCTGCCTTTGACACTGTTCGGACGCAACCTGACCGATGTGAACGTGTGAGAATGTGCTACGGCGCGTACACGCGTGCGTTGAGGCACATGGTCACCATTTTCAATGCGTGCTGTAATTGTGGCTGCGTGATATAGGGCTTATTAGATCGCAGTCTCTGTAACTGTGTGTGATTGAATAAATGGTCTCTAACATGGAAACCATGCATTTTAGGACATAAATTCATTAGACCTCTTTGTTCCATATCCTCTCGGCCGAGGTCGAGTCTCGGTCGGGCACACAGTTTTAATCTGCAAGGAAGTTTCATATCAGCGCACACTCCGCTGCAGAGTGAAAATCTCATTCTGGAAACTTCGAGAATGTTTTTATCTATTTTTACTCTTGGACTTTTTACTGACGGAGAGAAGCTGACATTTACCTCGCTTAAGGTTAAACATGGCAGGGATTCCCGATATTTCGGGGTAATGAACCTAGGTAAACCATTCAGTATCTATTGGGTTTTGGATGGGTTGAACTTTAACCCTATATAATGCGTCAATTTTGAAAGAGCCCACACATCGGTACTGAAATTCTCGACAGCTGCCTTCTGGTTTATTGACTTTGCACTTAATACAACTGTAGGCTGTCAGCGTAAATGTAGTATTTGTAGTAGAACAAACTGATGACTCCTCATTTACGTACAGTGGAAAGAGTATAGTACCTAATACTGAACTCTGGAAGTCGCCAGGTACTGCCTGTCTTTATTGCGACTTTGTAGTGCCGGAAATGACGCAATGCTGGCGAGACTTCAACTATGATCGAAACCACTGCACCGCACTTTGTGACAGATTTAGGGTGCTAAATTTGGCAAGCAAAATCTCGAAGTTGACTATCTTAACCCTTAGCTACACGCGCCGCTGAAATTTACGCCAGTACACGCGCTCGGCACTCCGTACCGCAGATCCGTTTTCCGGCAATCACACCACATAGTATTTTTAAAATATTTCTTGAGCAATAAAATTTAAGTAGTATAACTGTTACAAATGACTCATGATGGCAAATATAATAGTTAAGTAAATAATTCAAATATAACTCATTACTTATGACTAACTAGGAACAAGGTTGCATAAAAAACAAAGCGATGAACAAATATTTAGAAAAAAATAAATACTACACTCTTCATCGAATTGAATGTTGCAGGCATTGCAAATAGTTTTGCAGGTGGAATGCTTTTTGCCCACGAATCGCGTACACTCTGAGCATGTTATTGTAGTTTTATTGTTGCGATGTTTACCGCACTCATGGCATGGACCAGACCTTGGTCGCTCTCATGAGGCTTCAGGGGTTACTGGTAAATCAGAACGCTCCTTGTATTTGACCAGATATGCTTTTGTATCTATGGGCAGTGATTGCATGTGAGCCCTTTCTTTCATATAACCTTCACGTAGGCTAAATCCCAAGTTTTCAATAAACTCTCCTCGCCCTTGCCTCTTCCTTTCCAACACTGATATGTTGTTGGCAACAAAAATAATATGAACGTTTACAACTGCCATATCTAAAAATCCGAAATAAATGCTAGTGGCCAACTCCTTGTCCTTCGTCTTTTTAGAATAATTGGCCCATGTTTGATCATGTGAATCAACACGTAGCCAACTTGAAAGACAAATAAAGTTGATCCTATTGAGCGATTTCGGTTAGGAAGGAACTCAAGAGGGGTGTCTGGCTTGTTCTTCTTCATGGTAGCTGAAAAAGTAAGACCATTTTCGAGATGGTGTATAGCAAGCTCGTAACTTGAATAATAGTTATCAGTTGTTGAATTTCTCTTCGAATCTTTCAATGGTTCTATTAATCTCTGTACGATGTCTATCGCCTTATTCGATAGTACATACTACCCTGGACGCTAGACACCACAGTAAATCTCAAAATGTGATACGTAATACGTTTTCGCATCACATAAGGCACACATTTTTATGCCATATTTGGCTTGTTTATCTGGCATATAGACGACGAAGCCACATCGGCCTCGAAATGGGTGGAGCATTTCGTCAATGGTGACAAATGCAGGTAAACAATAACTTTTCTGAAAATTTTCATTTATTTCTGAATAAACCTCTATGATTGGGGCTAATTTACCTACCACACATATCTGTAATCGACTGCGGTAGTTGTCAAAGCGTAGGGATTGTAGTAAATATCGAAATCTGTTTACTGTAAAAGCGGACCTGGCCACCATAAGACCGGTACCATACGTCTTCCAGTCCTGCGTGGCATCAGCTCTGCAACTCTTGTTGACAGCTAAAATATATAAAAGACCTAAAAGACACATGGCTTCGGACCGACAGTTGGCCTTACAATCTTTATCTCTGGAATAAACGCAACTACTTCTCTTTCTTTCTATGTATAGATTAGTGTAATTTACAATTTTATCTGTAATATCAATTGTAAAATACTTCACAAATCCATCAATTTCAATTTTAGCATCCCTTGAGACACGTGTGGGTCCAGGAAAATTTTTCAACAAATTATTTGAAGACGTTTTCGAGGTTTGCGCCACTGGGTTGCTGAGCCAAAATGTTTCAGACCTTTTCCCCTGCCCCAAAAATACTTGAAATTCACTTGACAGTTCCAGAGTTTCTTGGCCTTCGTCCCCTGGCTGTTCACTCGCGCTGGAATGGTCAGCTTCAATAATTCTCCCTTTTTCGTCACTTTCGTCTGAAAAATCAAAAGTGTCTTCTTGTTGTAATCTGCCTTCACGCTCTTCATCAGAGAGCTCTCTTAGTAGCTCCACAATCTCTTCTGTCGTATTATAACGTCTAGACCCGAAAGATGAGAAACGAGGGAGTAATGGAAGGAAAAGCAAAGCAAATAAACGACGGAAGTGAATAGAACAATTAGACCAGTGAAGCAAAATGTAGCTTATTTTTGTAGTAGAAATAATAATAATTATCCATTTATAAATGTACAGTACTATAAAAGCAACTAAGTAGTAAAAAATATTTACATTATTGTGTATTATAAATATAATTGTAGAACACCACCACACGCAAACGATACGGGGTGCAGCATCGAGTAAGTGTCTCAGTTAAGGGCTTGCAGACAACTAGCTGTAAATCATACAGGCACTGAGTCGTGCGGGAATCACATGGAGACTCCTGGTGGGGCAACACCTGGAAGCTTAACCTCAAACATCCCATAATAGCTGCCAAAACTCAGAAATGCGCATTTTCCGGCACAGAGTGCCGCTCAGCGTGTAGCTAAGGGTTAAAGGCTTCCTTGAAGTTGAAACACATGATAATCGCCTCTTGTTGATGCATGCCAAGCTTCGGGCCATTCGTTACCTAATTTAAGGGATCTGTTGTAGTGCAGTGTTTACGGAAACCTGAGAGAAAATAGGTCGGTAATTAGAGGATGCTGTGGGAACGCCCATTTTCGGCAGTGGCTTAACTGGTACCTGTTTCCAAGCCTCAGGCAAACATTTGTGTTATGGAGCGGTTGAAGATATCTGTTACACTGGGCAGTTGTGGGTCAGTAATAAGCTTGACCATTCGAACTGTGACCCATTGTATTCAGTAGATGCTAATCTAATACGCATAATGACTTTTTTGAAGGTATTGCCAGTAATATGCTTTAGACAGAGATTTCCGTAGATACAATGGTTTACCCCAATGAAGTAATATGACCTCCATGCATACGGCGCCGTTTCTATGCCGATGTGAAGCGTCCCTCAGATTGATGAGCTACTTCAGTTTTTCAGTTAGCCAATGTGTAGGCTTTCTTCTGACTTCTCCATACTTCCCCGTAACATATTTCTAGACAGAGCGTAAGACAGGGAGATAGACTCTCGTCCCTACTTTTCAATCTATACATCGAAGAAGAAATGACAGAAATAAAAGAAAGGTTCAAGAATGGTACTAAAATTCGAGGTGAAAGGTTATCAGTTATAGGATTCTCTGACTACTTTGCTACCCACAGTGAGAAGAAGACTTACAGGATCTACTGAATAGCAGGAATAGTCTAATGAGTACAGAAAATGGATGAAGAGTAAATAGAAGAAAGACGAAAGTAATGAGAAAACATATGAGAACAGTGAGAAATTTAACATCAGGATAGATAATCACAAAGTAGATGAAGTTAAGGAAGTCTGCTACCTAGGCAGAAAAATGTCCCATAACGGAAGGAGCAAATAGGACTTAAGAAGCAGTGTATCATTGCAAAAAAGGGCATTCCTGGCCACGAGAAATGCGTTAGTATCAAACATAGACCTTAATTTAACGGAGAAATTTCTGAGAATTTGGAGTACAGAATTGTGCGGTAGTGAAACATGGACTGTGGGAAAAGCTGGGAATAAGAGAATCGAAGCATTTGAGATATGGTGTTACAGAAGAATGTTGAAAGTTAGGTGGATTGATAAAATAAGGAATGAGGAGGTGCTCTGGAGAATCCTGGAGGAAAGGGATATATGGACACACTGACAAGAAGAAGTGACAGGATGATATTTCATCTGTTATGACGTCACCGAATAACTTCAATGAGACTAGAGGGAACTGTACAAGAATACATTCACCAAATAACTGAGGACGTACGTTGAAAGTGTTGCTCTGAGATGAAGTGGTTGTCACAGGAGAGGAATTTGCGGGGTAGGGGGGGGTGCAGTAAAACTGTCATATTTTTAAGTATGTCTGTTAGTTTTTCGCCATCTGCAACAAGGGTTCACCGGCTAGATCACGTACAGCACGCCGCTGTTGTACTGTGACGCAACCTGTCGTCGACCAGCGATGTGATCGCAAGGGTGTACAATGTACAATGTCCAAGAAAGAAACCACAACTGCCTGAATATCGAGATTTCAAACGCATAAATTTATCTGAACTTGCAGTCGAGGCTCAAGAAACAGTTTGAGGGACCTCATCTAAGCCCTTGTTGCAGATAAACTTCATGGATTTACTAACAAACGTACTTAACAATATGACAATTTTACTGCGGCCCGCCTTGAATTCCTCTCCTGTGACAACATCTTCATCTCAGAGTAGCACTTGCAACCTACGCCCTCGATTATTTGCTGGATGTATTCTTCTAGAGTTTTTATCCTCTACAGTTCCCTCTAGTCCCGTTGAAGTTGTTCAGTGACGTCATAACAGACGAAATACCACCCTGTCACTTCTTCTTGTCAGTGTTTTCTATATATTCCGTTCCCTGCCGATTCTCCGGAGAAACTCCTCATGCCTTACCTTATCAGCTCACTTAACTTTCAAAATTCTTCTATAACTCGACGTCTCAAAAGCTTCGATTCTGTTATTTCCTGGTTTCCCCATACTCCATGTTTCAGTACCGTACAAAGCTATGATCCAAACATACATTCTCGGAAATTTCTCCCTTAAATTAAGGAGTACGTTTGATACTAGCACACTTCTCGTGGCCAGCATTACCCTTTTTTCCAATACTAGTCTGCTTCTTATGTCCTCTTTGCTCCGTCCGTCGTGAGTTATTCTGTTGCCTAGGCAGCAGAATTCCTTAACTTCATCTACTTCTCGTTATCGCATGTCCTGTTCTCATTTCTGCTTCTTCGCATTACTTTGGTCGTTCTTCGATTTACTGTTCATCCGTATTTTGTACTCATCAGATCGTTCAGTCAATTCAGTGGATCCTGTAATTCTTCTTCACTTTCACTGTAGATAGCAAAGTCATCAGGGAATCCCATCGTTGATATCCATTTACCTTGAATTTTAATACCACCCTTGAACCTTTCTCTTATTTCCGTCATTGCTTCTTCGATGTATAGATTGAAAACTACGGGAGAGAGACTACCTCCCTCTCTTACATCCTGTCTACAAATATGCTATCCGAAGGACCGGAGAAGTGAGAAGAAAGCCAGCGCATTGCCTAACCGAAAAACTGAAGTAGCTCATGAATCTGAGGGACGCTTCAGATCGGCACGCAAAGGGCGCCCTGTATCTGAAGGTCGTATTACTCCTTGGGGGTAAACTACAGTAGCCACGAAAATCTCTGTCTAAAGCATATCACTTGCAATACCATCCAAAAAAGTCATTGTGCCTATCAGATCAGCATCTACTTAACACGATAGACCACAGTCCAAATGGTCAAGCTTATTATTGGGCCACAACTCCCCACTGTAACAGATATCTTCAATCACTCCATAATACAAATGTTTCCCTGATGCCTGGAAACAGCTAATAGTTAAGCCGCTGCCAAAAACAGACGTTGCCACAGCACCCTCTGATTACTGACCTATTTTCTGCCAGGGCTCTGTAAACACTGCGTTATAGCATATCTTTAAAACAGGTGACGGATGACTCAAAGCTCGCCATTCATGAACAGGAGGCGACTATCACGTGTTCCTTAGACTTCAACAAAGCATTTAACACAGTTGGCTTCTACATTTGATTGCCGAACTTAGCAGCCTACATCTCTCACGAAGTACTTGACATCTCACCAGCAATGCTTTATGTCTGGGACCATAACATAACACTGAAGACAGGTAGTACTAGACGTCTCCCACAGTTCAGTTTTTGGTACTATACTCTTTCCATTGTACATAAATGAGATGTCAGCAGTTTTGCCCTGCTGCAAATACCACATTTATGCTGATGGCCTCCAGTTGTATTTAAGTGCAATATCAATAAACCTGAAGACAGCTACTGAGAATTCTCAGTACCGATCTGCAAGCTCTTTCTAAATGGGAGGAGGATACAGGGCTAAAGCTCAACCCATCCAAAACCCAATAGTTAATGATTGGTCGTTCTAGGCTCGATATCCCGAAATATCGGGAATACATACCTTCTTTAACCCTAAGTGAGCAAAATGGTAAGGAGTAAAAATAGATAAAAATCTAAATTGTACTAAGAAGATAACTACAGTGTGCAAGAAGTATCTCTCCGTGTCTTACCAAAATATAAGACACGCTGTCTGTCTCGTTGCAGCCACCTTCATTTCCAACGGGTTCCCGAAGGCCGTATTCAACTAATGCAGGATCTCAGCAACAGAACGCGACTAGCTCCCAAGGGAACAGGCATACAGATCGTTCGGCAAAGCTGAATCGTACGGCCACATGACGTATCTTGTGTCAGGAGATACTCTTGTTTACAGGAGAACAAGTATTCACAGCACCATTCCTGTGAAGTCTGGAGCACAACAGGCAGGCTGCACGGTGACCGTTTTTGTGGCTCTCGTTGACAAGGCAACAGACAGAGGACTGTCAACAATTGTGTCCCCAACGACAACAATAGTCAAAGCGGTGGTACTAGTTTTTTTATATGAGTATGCGTTTCCTCAATAGCAAACTCCATGTTTGTATCAGACTGTCGAAACGCTCAGCGGTGTGAGAATGGAAGAAATAGTGGAGAAAAAGTTATTCTCAAGATAAATAAAATGCGATATACATTACCTGTAAGAATAATTCCTATTGTAAAACTCTATTAATTAAATAAATTCTAAGAAAATTAAGAATCGTAACGAATATTTCTAGCAAAATAAAAAATTATAAAAATAAAATAAAAAGCCCTCTGACAAATGACGATATATGCTTAAAAATAAAGTGATTAAGTTGCCAAGCAATTTAAAGAAATGTGTTATTTTCTTTATGTTAGCGTCACCTCAGCATTCATCGAAATAGAAATGTTGGTGATGGGTGGAAACCTGCGGGAAGAGAGAAACAGAATTTTAATAAATTTAAATAGAAAAGTAATTGTTCATTTATCTGAACATACATTTATAAATCACCACCGAAGTAACCTATAGAAAGCAACCAAGAATCCATATGTAATGCCGGATGTATGAAAAACTTGTATTTAAGAAAATAAATAAATGAATTTGAATATAATTCGTTTTAGGACTATGCTTTTATTCACCTCTGCTTGAAATGTGATGCGTTATTTGTCTCTAAAAATGTTGTCAACGTTGGTCATGGTTCATGTATAACGGAAAAGGCTGAATAAGTATGCAAATGGAACCACTCAGACCTGGATAGTGAGTGAAAATATGTATATAGCTGACATGGCAACAGAGACAAATTTCATTCGGTCGTTTCATTCGAGTGGAAAAAACTAATGAATGAAAAAAAAAGCAGTCGACAGGCCAATAGGTTGTTAGAACCAGTCGATTGCCCCATCACTAGAATTTATCGCTAGATGTCATGAGAGTCACAGCCGCCGTATAAAAGTAGGTGGCGAGTATTGCACTGTATTGTCGTCAGAGAATCAGAGCAGGCTAGGTAGATCAGGAGAGGACTGTTACTTCGAACGTGGACTAGCCGCTGGGTGTGATTTGAATAACCGATACATCAGGACATTTCAATCCTATTAAGCTGTCTACGTAGGCTATCGATGTTATTGTGAAGTGGAAACGCGAAGAAACACCACAGCTAAATTAAGACCAGACAGACCTCACGTACCGACGGACATAGACCGAGCGAGGTGGCGCAGTGGCCAGCACACCTGACTCGCGTTCGGGAGGACGACGGTTCACACCCGCGTCCGGTCATCCTGATTTAGGCGTTCCGTGATTTCCGCAAATCGCTTTAGGCAGATGCCGGGATGGTTCCTTTGAAAGGGCACGACCATCTTGCTTCCCTAATCCGATGGGGCCGATCACCTCGCTGTTAGGTCTCCTCCCCAAATCAACAAACCAACCAACGGACAGCGACACCCAAACATTGCAGAGGGTACTTGTAAATAATAGCGTGAAATCAGCAATAGGAATCACTTCTGAATTCCAAAGTGCTTCCAGCAGTCCAGCTAGCACAGTGACTGTGTGTAGGCTTGTAACACCTGTTTTCGACCTATTTTGTATCTGTATCCATATTTCTGTCTGTACTTGTTGTATTGCTTGTGTATAATGTTGTATCTGTCATGGAAATTCTTTGACTTTAAACACATATTAGTTATGTGAACTTTTAAATTATATTGTTTATATTATGCCTGTGGATTTAAATAATTAATGGAATGATTGTTAAGCAATGTGTGGTGTCACCGCCAGACACCACACTTGCTAGGTGGTAGCCTTTAAATCGGCCGCGGTCCGTCAGTATACGTCGGACCCGCGTGTCGCCACTATCAGTGATTGCAGACCGAGCGCCGCCACACGGCAGGTCTAGAGAGACGTCCTAGCACTAGACCAAGTTGTACAGCCGACTTTGCTAGCGATGGTTCACTGAGAAATTACGCTCCCATTTGCCGAGACGATAGTTAGCATAGCCTTCAGCTACGTCATTTGCTACGACCTAGCAAGGCGCCATTACCAGTTACTATTGATACTGTAATAATGTATCGTCAAGAGCGACGTTCACCATTTATGGATTACAGTTAAGTATTCTACCAGCTACGTCCGTTTTTTCTAAATTCTAATTTCCTTGACCTGTTCCAGACGTCACGTCAGCCTGCGTGAGCTAAAACGCGTGGTTTTCGGCTTTCTCTTGTATCCCGGTGTTGGCTCTCCGGCCAACCCACAACATAATGCACTTTAAATGACTTAGTCCAGAGTTAGGGAACATAGGGTTGAAAGTAAAAGATGTCGGGAAGCCACGCAGCTACGGAAGTAGCCTGGCAGTGTCGATAATGTGTTGTTGGCGCGCAAGTGACAAATCGTCCTTTGTGACGGGTAACGAGCCCGGGCTGACCAGTGCCGTGGTTAACACCTCGCTAGCAGTAGCGGATCATTGTGACTAGTATTTTTTTTAATTTTGAGGCCAGAAGAGCTTAAGTGCAGTATTTATGGGCCTCGGACGCTACATTTTGTGATACCTCTATCATGCCACGGTCTTTACCCTATAAAAATATCATTTCGAGGCCAACAAGGTCAGTAATAGGGCGAGGCCAACACTACTCACACGATTGCATCGCCACCGGGTTAACAGCCACTGCAAATTACGCCACCAGTACTACCAGCCTTCCACTAAATTGTTTGTATTTGGCCCTCTGTAAATGGACAAGGTATTTGTGAAACTGATTTGATTTGATAATAATAATTGTGGTGTTGATAAATACTCTATCTTACACCCGGGATTATCCAAAATCACAAACCTGGACAGGAATTCAATCCTAGTGAATTTAATTCCGACTGTCCTAATTTATTATGAGAAAGTGGTTGAACTTGAATGTAATGTTGTGTTGGCATTTGAAGAGCGAATTATACTTTTGAGTAGGTCAGAAGACTGCTTGTCAAAGCATATTTGTTATTTAAAGAGTTATAGTTCGTTGTGCTTTAATTAACTAAAAATTAATGATAAGAATACTTAACATTTCTCATACTCACTGGTGTAGTTTCGCTAATGAGCATGGTTCATCAAACCATGAAAGTTTAAAGGTCCTCATGCACTAGGCTAGTGCTCCTTCAGAGCTTTTGCACTTAAATTTGCATTCTGTTTAGTTGCTTCAATCCGAGTTTAAGAAAGAACTGTTTACTGTGTTATCTATACTAATGCAAGTTGGTAATGCACAGGCATAGAGTCCCTGTACTAAGCAATCAAGTTATAGATTATGATCATTAGCAGACCCCCTTATTTAAATTCAGAATCATTTCAAGCTTTTCCCTGTTCAGTGTTGCTACTAATTTCATGTGTGTCGGTAATTGGTTTTGTAAACTGAGCACCTAGTTCATTTAAGGTACGTGTTGTTGAGAAGCATATGTTACTGTTCACTATTTCATTGGCCATTTGTTGTGAAACGTCCCCTTTTGAACAGTTACAAATGACTGTGCTTAACCTAACACACAATATTTTTAGCGCAACGCAATCTGACTTTCAAAAAATCCCTACGAAAGAATGGGCCCTGACTAACAGTAAACTGTACCTTTCACAAATCACTTACCTCACAAAAATCTTCGCTACTCAAGCTACTGCAATACAGCGAGCGCCACTACTGCCAGCTAAATAAAAGATTCAAACTACTGAAGGCACTAACTACTGATAGGGATAGTTAGCAAATGAAAGATATTAATAAAGAACAAACAATGTATTTACCTTGATATCATCATATATAAATATAGCAGTTCATGACAAATTTCAAAACTCCGCCATCTCTCTCCCCACATCCACCACTGCTGGCGGCTCACCTCCAACTGCGCAACGCTACGCGCTGTTCACATCCAGCTGCCGCTGCCCAACACTACAATGGCGAGTATTACAACAATGCAAAGCAGCCACAGACTGCACACAGCACAGCCAGTGATTTTCATACAGAGGTGGCGTTACCAATAAAAAACCTAAACAGCCTACTTACATAGCCCCCATGTTCCCCACAAAAAATTTTACAAATTGGATTGGGCAGTGGCTAATACAGATTTGAAAAAATTTTTCATAATTAAAATAACAAAGAAATCAAATGCACACACTTATTGATACTATGTTGGTCAAAAGCTCAAATTTTCTCACAGTCTATAAAGACAGTCCTGATCGTTCATCACGGTAAAATAGTAGTGTTTTCTCAAAGTCTGAGCAGTGGAAGAAAATGCACACGGAAGTAGTGGATTTCCATGCAGTCTTGAAGAAGTAGTGTTGTCCTTCCAACAGAAAGACAGTGCTGACTCTCGACATGCAGACAAGTAATGGGTCACAACCGAGCAAACCCACAGCAGAGTCATTCGAAGTTTTGAAGAATATTGGTAGGTAGGTCATCACAGAGCAGGCCCACTGTAGTCCTGGTAGAGAGTATGTTATTGGTGGGCCACCAGAGGTGCAGACCCACTGTAGTCCTTGTAGAAATAATGGTATTGATGGATCATCAAAGATGTAGACCCACTGTAGTCCTTGTAGAGATAATGGTACTGGTGGGTCATCAAAGATGCAGACCCACTGTAGTCCTTGTAGAGATGGCCAGCAGCCATCTGTTGTGACTGTGCAGGTGCACAATCACCATTGAAGAGCCTTGCGGATGATATAGCAAGTCCATAACCACCACTTGTGCACTCACAAAGTTTTTGGAATTGTCCTTAGAACCAGCAATGCTGTTATCCAGTCCCTTGCTGAATTATTAACACACGTGCAAACACTAACAGTCCCTACTTCTCACATATTGTCCATATACTATGACCAACAGAAACTTGTGCAGTGAAATGTAACTTAATTTGAAGAACTGGTGTCTATACAATTATAAATTTACAACATGAAAATACAATTACAAAGGTACAAAATACATCATTAAAAACATAGCAATACAGATAACATTTGTAGTAATACAGGCTTTACGAAAGAATCGAAATAACATATACATCAGTTTTACAGGAATTATGACATAAGTAAATACATAAAAGATCAGAATAACTTTTGAAACATCAGCTTCACACATAAGCATTAAAACAAAACAGAATAAATAACGTCTAAACATCTTCACAAAGAAAATAACATATTATAAATGCAAATTATATTTGAGGATAACAGTATTCCTCATCATAGTTCACGTAGCTGAGTCTTAGAAACATTCTACAACATAAGTCTTATCAGATAAACATATTAAGACAGGAAGAACATAAATACACAAGGGTACACAAACACATAGCATAATAATACAAAAGGAAAGGACAGGGTTTGTTTTACTGCAGTATTTTGCAAACAAAACTTTCTTTACTTCTTGGAGATCTCCCTTCATTCATCATTATTCCCAAAAAGTCCTATCTATACCATCTTTCTGTATTCTATTCATATTTCTTTCAGAATAATTATTTCTAAGTGCACAATACTCATTTTTGCCAAATCTGTTTCTTATATCTTCTCAATGCGTTTCTTCCAATTCATCGCAACTCATTCTCTTATATAGTCTACCCCCTCTTACGCTAACTTAAATCTACTGAGCTCAGATGCTAAACTAAGGGACGAGGCAATGCAGCAGCATAAAACAATTAATACAAACAGCAATAAAAAATGGAAATTTGCAAAGCAAGCTACAGTAAATCTAAATTACCAAGCAATTCAACATTACAACTAATATGAGGCAATGTGCAGCAAACAAAAAAATAAATCTGGCTTAGCAGAGTAACACAAATTAAAGTTCAGTAGCACTATGCCTGGCAAACAGCAGCTTATATCTAAACATGACATAGCTCAAGCAGAAAAAATAGTACACTAAAGATAACAATGCAGATAAGGGAAATGTATAATCACATCTTAATGTCTAAGTAATTAAAGTGGTGCACCACAACAACTTATTGTAAAAGAAATATTACCATGTACTTGAAAAGAATATTATGTATGCAGTTACTGTTACTAGTCCCTTCTTATTGTTCTTTCCTTTCCAAGTGCTCCTTTTTTGAAGAGTGTGGATCACAAAATTATTATTTAATAGATCTGTTGACAGAAAGTGTTCACATTAGCAAATGCATCTAAGTTTATTTTATAAAACTAATGCTGTAACACAGCTGGAAAACAGGTATCAAATGAAATAAGCAATTACGCAAACCAAAGCATAAAAATATCATTCAATAGTCATGTGACATTTCATAAGTTAGTAGAAATTCTCTCAACTCTCGTAGAAAGACGCTTGTCGTAATCAGGTGTGCAGATGTAAAAATATTTCTCATCATTTCATTAGGCATTTCAGTAAATATCATAAATTACGAGCTCCATAGTATGCTTTCAACAAGGAAATGTCAATAGCGAGGATAATGGCCTCCCATTTTTTTTTCTACCTGTGCTTCCGGAAAGGCACACCCTAATGGCTTGTTCTCCAGGTGTCTGACACAGCGGTGTGCCGACGACGCACGTGCAGGTGGTCACTTAACTTTCTTATGGAAATATTTACGACAGCAGTTTCCGCTACAGTGACAGTCTCATATAAAAATTTCACAGGTCGAGAATTTACGTTGCAAATATGTAGAAACAAAATCCTATGAATATAACAGTGTCCAAAAAAATTTTCGCCGGCATTGTGATACATTCACGCATTTACACACATTTCATAACTGTTAAAGTACGATTCTTGGTTTCCAACATCCTGTTTCACAAGTCAAGAGTCCCTAACTTCTATTCATTATTCATATACATATAAACACGTAATCACATTCCTCATATATGGTAGCATCATCTTATTGACATAAACATACCTCAACAGCATAATACACATCGTCGTCGTAAAAATAACATCATAACACCTCAGTCAAATCTCAAAAAGGTCGTAGCTTTCTGCAATAATTTCAAACCATAAAAAATATTCTCTGCTCATTTCAATAGTGTCATCTGCCTCACATGTACTTTAAAAATCATGATCTCATACCAAATATATCATTAAAAGCTCTCATAGTAGCACAATGGTTCCGAAAAAATATGAAGAGTTCACACAGTACAGACAAAATACAATTTCGTAAGTGTGAAGTTATCCAACGGTGTAATTACGTAAACATCTGTCACTGATGTAGTAAAAAAAAAATGTTTATCTCTCAGTTAAATGATCAGATAGCTGTGTAATTCTGTGTTAGAGAAATATGGTACCGATGTGTAAAGTTGTATAAGCAAATACCATATTAGCTAGGGCTCCTTGTGCTTGCCAAACACATGATACACAAAGTAGGTGTGTACCCCCCTGAGGATTAATGTAATTATACCCTCAGGTGTTACAGATGTATCACGGAAAATGTATCACAGAAAAACTTCGTATCATTGTACTTCAAATATCTTTAAAAATAAATGTTTTAAGTACAAAATTAATCACTGAAATGCGTGTCCTGTAGCGCTAAATGTGCATCTTGTTGTAAGATAATCTCTGTGGAAGTGTCGTAGTTATTTTCCTCCGAAAGCTAAGTTCTACAGAAGCCAATGTACTTACCTCTTGATAAACAAAAGTGAAATGCTTTGCGTAGAGATATCTTAGTTATTACGCTTATTGTTGTGATGATGAAAGTACTGTGCTGTAACGTATTGTTGTGCTATGGAAAAGGCTGTCTCCTTGTAGCTATACCACGAAAGTTACTAATAAAACATGTTTTACTTTCCAGAATAAAACAGAAAACTGTGCAGATATAAAACAGAAACACTGCAAAAGCAACATTGTAAATTGCCACTCATTAGTACCGTCGTGATAAAATCGTGTAGCTGTCACATAAACTAACCACTGTGTCATCTGGTATCTCACTGAAAGTATTTTAAATCCGAAATGTATTTTCAAGTAAACCAAAATGTTGCATTAAAATCTCATTAGCAGTACTGGTAAATGTTCTAATCGTGCAACTAAAAAGCAAGAATGTACAAATAACAACATTGCGTCGTCTGTTCACTATAACAATGCATTCGTAATTTCTGTTTAAATAAGTATTCTTGGTTCTTGATTGGATATTTAACTTCAAACATTGTTGTATGTTAACGGATTCTAAGTCTGACAAAGCATACTAGCAATGTAAAGTGAAAAACTATATGGCAAAGACAAAGTTAAAAAGCAGATTATCTTTCAATAAACGGTTTTACATGTGAAATGTGGTGTAAACCTTTACTCTTCCTAGTACGCAGACTTTCAACTAAAAAGCAATTGTCATGTTTTATACGTCGGTAAGGAATGCTAAAATTTTTCTCAAGGTTAGCGTCTATGTTATTTTTCTCTGAGCCACCTGGCGCACGCGGCTGCCTGCTGTGCAAGTCATTGTCTGTCTCTTTGTTGGCGCGCGTCGTTATTGGGATTAGGAGACCTAACTTCTACAAATTCAAGTTGCCGAGAGGGCCCAGCCGTGTTAGAATCCCGCCAGTTCTGATGAAATTAACGTCTGTCGTTATGATTATATCGTCTGTCATCATGTCGGTAGATTCCGTAGTTTCTTCCTTGTCGGTCACGTGGTGGAGAATTTCTCCCTGAGTCATAACTGCGCGCTGGACCGTTGCGTCTAAAGTTATTCTGTCTCCCTTGATAATATTTATTTTGTTTCCCATATTGTCTGTTTCTCTTATTGTCTCTGTGATAGTCATTACCACGGAGAGGTGATCTTTCCCTGTAATTATTACTACTCTGCCAACGGCTGTCGTACGGGTGGTGTCTATTTTGGTCACGATTTGCGTTGTAAGAATAGACCTGTCGTGTCCAGTTATTGTTTCTGTCATCACGGAATTGTGGCGGATGTGACCTGTAGTTGTTGTGTTCCTGTTTTCGCATCCCGCGACTGTCTGTGTCAATTTCTAATTCTTGTAAGAGTCCCTGAAAAGCTTCAATGTCGTCTTTGCAACGTCCTGCTAAAATAATATGTCGTTAATGTTCAGGTAATTTGATTAAGCAAATGCGGATGAGTTCTGAGGCGCTGTATGGGTTTGACAGGTACTGATTCTTGTGCAACATGTCTTCAAAATATTTCACAAGACTGGAGAATTCAGATTGTTCGAAATGTTTCATCATTATGATGCCATGTTTTACTCGGTCTTGTGTGGCTTGAGACCAATATGCTGAGAGGAAGGTATGGTAAAATTCCCCTTCACTGTGGCAATCGTGAATGACCGATCGCATTCTTACAGCTGGTTCATTCTCTAAGTAGCCACACATAAATTCTAATCTGTGTTCTAACGACCAGTTGGGAGGAAAACAATGAGAGAATTGATGGTGCCATGCTTGTGGATGAATGTCGTTGCCAGAATTCTTAAATGTTTTGAATTTACGTGTAGTAAGGAACAGCTTATAGTCAAAATCATCGTGTCGGCGAGTAGCATATCTGTCATTGTCGGCGGTTCCATCTCAAAATTCGGTGCACCTTGCCAATTTCTTTCATAATTTCCGAAGTGCCCTGTGTTATTATCTTGTGGGTGTTCCGTATTTCTAAGTCCCTCTTCCCGTGTTGGAGCGCGAGTGTCCTCCGAAATATGAAATTTTTGTATTACTTGTGCCAACTGATCTTGTACTTCCCGGATTTCTCTTTTGTATTGTGTATTAATTTGATTTTGATTTTGTTTGAATTTTCTAATTTGTTCATACTCTTCTGTGTCAGTGAAGCTACGGGTCTTGTGTCATTCAGATCATCATCTACCTTTGTAGATAAATTAGTGAATTGATCAGAAAGTTCGGCTACTTTCTTCGATAGTGTACCTATTTCCTCAGTGTGTTTTTCTGAACCACGTTTCAGAGTATCTACTGTGTCCTTTAAGTTTTCCTGAGTTTTTGCAAGTTGCGTAACCAAATCGGTAGATGCGACTGAGTCAAATTTAGCTTGCAAGGTCTCATGATTTTCATGAACAATAGTTTGCAGTTCTTTTATGGCTGCTTCGTGATTCTGTAATGCATTTTCATGCCACGAAAAAATAGGTTGAAAATGCTCACAAATTTGAGTTTTTACGTCATTACAGACTTTTTGACATTTCGATTCAATGTTATGTAACTCAGTAGTTAAATCTTCACGTGTTTGTTCAAGCGTGGTGTGAAGATTTTGTTCCATTGCGTCTAACTGTTGCTGTGTTTGTCTCTGGTGTTGTTCCATTGTGTCTAACTTTTGAAGCTTTTGCTGTGTTTGTCTCTGATTTTGTTCCACTGTGTCTAACTTTTGAAGCTTTTGCTGTGTTTGTCTCTGATTTTGTTCCATTGTGTCTAACTTTAGAAGATTCTGTTCTATTGTGTCTAACTTTTGTAGCCTTTGTCCCATTTGTTGCATTAACTGTAATAACAGTGCACTGGTGTCTGAAACATGTTCCTCAGTGCTATTCGGCAACACATTTGAACCGGCAATATTCGCAGTTTGAATAGCAGAAAATGTGTCTTGACTTATTTGAGAAAAGGGTGAGGACGCAAAACCTGAATCTACAGTATTTGCAAGATTGTGTCCTGTCATTTCGGATTCCTGAGGCGAGCTGTTGCCGACCGATCGATCGATAATGCGTCCCTCTTCACTAATTGTTTCACTGTCCACGCCATTGTTTGCCGCCCGCTCCATTTCCATATGCACAATTACCAAATTACTACTTTGAACATCAGTTAATTCATTACTCGGTGGCGCTAACACACTGCTTTCATTTTCACTGTCATTTCTCAGTTTACTTTGGAGCCTAGTATTACGTTTTTCACACGCTATTATTGTCACAGTATTTCACACGACAACACAGAAAAACACAATTTGAAGATCAAAAATAAGAGAACACATTAACATAGCACTGAAAATAATATCTAGTTAATTGCAGCTGCGAAATACTTGGTGCAAATCTACATGCATGCTACAACTGTTTTACTGTGCAACAATGAAGAACCACAACTACCAAAGAGATTCTCTCTACAATTACGCAATAGCAATAAACAAAATCTACACTAATTACACAAACTACAAGAAAAAATCAGAAGATTCCAGTGAGGTATCCTAGGCTAAGGGTCGACATATGAAACGTCCCCTTTTGAACAATTATACATGACTGTGCTTAACCTAACACACAATATTTTTAGCGCAACGCAATCTGACTTTCAAAAAATCCCTACGAAAGAATGGGCCCTGACTAACAGTAAACTATACCTTTCACAAATCACTTACCTCACAAAAATCTTCGCCACTCAAGCTACTGCAATACAGCGAGCGCCACTACTGCCAGCTAAATAAAAGATTCAAACTACTGAAGGCACTAACTACTGATAGGGATAGTTAGCAAATGAAAGATATTAATAGATAACAAACAATGTATTAACCTTGATATCATCATATATAAATATAGCAGTTCATGACAAATTTCAAAACTCCGCCATCTCTCTCCCCACATCCACCACTGCTGGCGGCTCACCTCCAACTGCGCAATGCTACGCGCTGTTCACAGCCAGCTGCCTAACACTACAATGGCGAGTATTACAACAATGCAAAGCAGCCACAGACTGCACACAGCACAGCCAGTGATTTTCATACAGAGGTGGCGTTACCAATAAAAAACCTAAACAGCCTACTTACAGTTGGTTTGTAAGGCATTTATCTGCAAGGTTAGCTCACCGTGTCATTGGGTGAACATATACAAGGAAAGAGTTTAGTGTGTGTGTCAAGGAAAGTTAGGTTAGCCTTGGCACTGCCTTCTGCTTTATCATTTTGCTTGACACAAGAATGCCTAATTAGGCTGGCGACCGGATTTAATATGTGATGTTACAACTTGCTATTTTGCTGAGAGAACGTCTGTTCCTGATCCACCTGTTTACTGTTGTTTATACTCTGCTGGAGTGTTTCGGAAACGAACCCCAGTTTGGCCGTTCTATTTCCATTAGGTTATTTCACGGTCAACTTTTACAAAATTCCTCGCAGAGGTATCACGTTAGCATCGATTGCTCTTTCAAGGTGGTCGATAGTACCGTCACAGGCTGTTAACAGGAATGGGGCAGAATGGCCGGGCGGGTCCTCTGCAGTCAACGCTAACGGTTGCTTAAGGTGCTGAAAATAGAGACGCCACTGGATCGCGGATGACTGGAAACGACTGATGTGGTGTGATGCACCAGGCAGTGGCAGTTCGATAGAAGACATCTGGTTCGGCGCATTCCTGGAGAACGTTACCCGTCATCATGTGTAGTGCCGACAGTGAAACGTGGAGAAAGCTTTGTTACGATATGGTGGTGTTTTTCGTGGTAAGGCAGTGATCCTTCTACTGTGAATAAGAAAACGCTAAATGCAGAGGGATATGATCATATTTCACAGCATTTTGCAGCACATACTCATACTGTAGGCTGCAGTGGTCGTCAAACGTTTGTGCTCAAGATCCAACACCGACAATATCTGGCGACACCTCGAGCCGCGGTTCTAGGCGCTTCAGTCTGGAACCATGCGACCGCTACGGTCGCAGGTTCCAATCCTACCCCAGACATGGACGTGTGTGATGTCCTTAGGTTTAAGTAGTTCCACGTTCTAGGGGACTGATGACCTCAGATGTTAAATCCCATAGTGCTCAGAGCCATTTGAACCATTTTTGAACCTACGTAAATTAATGTTTAATGGGCACTTAGTAGATTCTATAGTAACAGCACGATAAGTTTGTAACCCACCCCCAAGTACTGATCATTAAAAGTCACCTACCATTCGGAATACTTCGGCTCTGCTATATTCTGTTTCACATTGTTGCCACTTTCAGTGAACCCCAAAGCTGTGACACTATAATTATCTGACGAAGTGTTGCTGTGTTGTTTATATGAATCTATGATTATCTGATTAATAACAACAACTATACTTTCGGTTAAATGCATTATGCGATATGAGATAATATCACAAATATTTACTAAATGGTTGCAATGTTATTTTCCTTCCACTCGCTGCGTTGTATTACAAAAGCTTCCATTTATTTTCACGTTCCTTGCTGCAAACATTACCACATTTGAACATGACTGTCTCTATAATGCGCGTTCATAAATTCGTGTTACTTCCGTCCGAAATTTATACCATAGAAGTTGATCGGTAAGCATCGCGCACGCCCGTGAGTTGTCAGTACTTGAAGATAAACAATAAAAATTCACCTGTCACATCCTCTAAGCCCGCATTACTATTACTGCCTGTGAAAGAATTTTTTTGGTACTGTACAGGAAAAGCCGTTAAGAAGCCCTTAACGTTAATTGAAGTTTGGATTCGGCTGTTAGTTGTCAGGTGCATAGCATTGTATAACCAGCAAAACCCTATTCTTTAAAGAACCGAATTCCCATGCATAAAACAACTTTAAACGTCTGATTACCTTAGAAATGAGTTTATGTGTTAAATTAGGCATGTAAGTGAGAGACAGGTATAAGGGGGGCATGTGATTTTGATTTTTTTAAGTTATCGATATGCACTTGAGAGAGAGAAAGAGTTACGTTACTGTTAAATAATCTTTGGTCTGGTCGAGGCGCAGTCTTTACTCTGCGAAGTCTGATACATTCTTAGATGAAGTGTGGTAGGTGATGGACGCATTCTATAGTGCTGTGTCGACTTGTGATTGTATCTGTTAGATGAAGAAAGATTGATCGTCAAGGATAGCAGTCGTGAAGATGTATATATTAGAAAGCGAAGAGAATACAAATAATGAAACAATTTTTTTTTTTTTTTTTTTTTTGCGGAGAAGAAGTTTCACATAAGGCTGCAGCACTGTGCACCTAATTTGTAGAAATGATTATTGTGAGCTAATTAACTCGGTTCACGTGCCCAGAGCTGAGAGAAAGACCGCCTCACTTCCCGGAGTCACAAATTAATATGTCAACTGATTAAGCTGGTTAATTTTTACAGAAATCCTGTGTTATCGTTATCCCTTTTTAAATCATTGTTCACTTTACTAACCACAATACTTATTAGACCAAAGTTCTTTGTGAAGGTCACGTGAAGTTTTACTCTGTCTCTTTGAATATGTACTTCATTCTAAAATCACTGTCTTGGGATATCATTTCACAGGAATAGTTACTCTTGCCATACTACTGTTTAATGAAGGTTTATCATTACGCATTACCACATTGCACCATGTGGTAGGCAACAGATTGAATATTGTTTGGCAGTTTTACTTAAACATAGAAATCTAGGTTAGCTGCTGCATGCTTGATGTTTGTTGTTGTCCTTTGGAGAAATCTGCAACGATGTTGTCAAGACGTGAAGTAACTGGAAATTTTGGTTAATATCAGATAATTGTTTTACTTCTGTTACGCAGTTAGTATAAAGGCAAGTTTTATTCAGACCATTTACAGTTGAATTCAAATTAGGTTCTGTTTTGACAAAGGTTAGCATACGATTCATTTGGATAACAGTCTGTGGGTACATTGTTTTGTTAACACGTAGACCTTTTATGGAGTGGGAGGAACATTTGGGCTCAATTTCATACAAAAACCCACAGTGAGGAACTTACAAAGTTTGGGAAAGGTTTGAAACATTGCTCAACGTCTGTTGTAACTCACTCAATGCTTTTATTATGAAACACCGAATGAATATAGTGTGGGTAATTTGAGTGCTCTGTTTTATGCAAAATCTAATTCTTCACTCATCTAAATTATTATGGCACCATATCTCCTGAACTAAGTGTCTGGTTGCTTGAGAACAAAAGATGTAATACATTAATATGTCACGTATGATGGATACGCAGCGACAATGTAGTAAACGTACATTCTTTCACTTTCATCATTCTCAGCAGGGGAGGGGAGGGGGGGGGGGGACAGCAGTGTCGACGATAAAAAGCTTCATAAAGGTTTCGAATTACGTGCCACGTTTGTTGGAAGTCACTATGTCCTCTCATTCTTAGTTGGTTGATGAATATACTCAGGGTAGCTGCACGCAGTCACTTACGCTGCCTTAATTTAAATCTGTTCTATCTCGGAAACTATTCGGAATAGGGCATATGACAAAGTGAAGTTTTGTGCCCCGAATTACCGTTTCTCTCATACGCCTGAATATTAACCACTCCTCTTGAAGTACCCTCTTGGCACGGCTGAGAACCGCGGGCCGCATGAATACTTGATTGGTGCCACACGCAGCCCCCGGGACGCAGTCTGACGACCTCTGCAGTAGAGTAGGCTGGAAGACGATGATTGTATCACCAGCAAGTGAAACCCTGTTATAAAGCAGCGTTGACAATAACATTCATAAAATGTTCTAGCCTCCCCAGACTCATGATCTGAACTCAGCGAAACACGTCTGGAATGAGTTTTGAACTCGACTTCTCTCCAGACCACAGCGATCAACATCACTACCTTTTCCGATTTCAAGAGGAGAGTATGGTTTAAACTATGAAGGTTAAATCTTTTACATTCTCATCCATGTTTTCTACCATCTTTTAAAGTTTGTAAGTAAAGTTGTCTTTTTACCTGTTTTCATAATTAGGTGCTTATGTCCTTGTAAGACTTTGATGTAGAGGGGTAGAACTACTATCATTCTATACTTCTTTTTATTTAGATATGCAGATGTTCTCCCTCGTGGAAAAAAATAATCAGTGACTATCTGTCTGGTTTTAATTATGGGTTTAACATTTGTGAGTACACTTGGGTTTTTATCTATTCTTATAATTAGATGTTTATTGCTCCAGTATTAGTTGATAGGGGTTAGTTGCTATTATTCTTTATTTATTGCTGTTTGGATATATATGTTACAGTCAAAACCCGATTTTAGTTAGAATGCGTTCTTACAAGTTAAAACTAGTTTACACTGAGCCACTTTGTCCAAACACGTTTTGCCTAGATAAAATTAGTTTTAATGACTGTTGCTTTTGACCAGCAGTGAATCCTAATTTTAACTAAGGTTATCAGTGTCAACTAGTTTCAAATAGTAAGAATGTGTTCTAACTAAACTAGACAGAACTAGTTTTCACTAAATTTATTTAGGGGCAAACATTAAAATTAAGAGTAACTATGTGTTGATTGAAATAAAAGGCAGCATTTTTGTATTGTTCGATGCAACATTTATTGAAAATATTGATCATACATCTAAGTCATTAATATTAACTACAGCAATATAAAAGTAACCATGCACTGAAGAAACATTTAAGGAACATTACAGAGCCATATTAACAGTATTAGTTACAAAAGTGGAAACAAAATAATCATACAGTAAAAGTATATTAATTACTCATAGACTTGGCAAAAGTTGCTACAGTGTTAATAAAAGAGAAACATGTCTAAAAAATTAAAAATTAAGTTTGGATTATTTGTTATTGCAAGGGAAACTGTTGTGACATTTTGAGTTACCAAGGTTTCCTTTTTTACTACAAAAGCATCTTTTTGAAATACATGCCTTCTTACACACACAACGAACACATCCTTGTCCTGATCCTAAGGTAGCAGTTGTTAGTGATACCTTTGTCTCTGGCACGTCTTCCAGAATTTATCTTTGGACACATCGAATTCGGATCTGGAAGAGAACTTTTAATTAGCTTGTTTGAAAGGCTATTAGGTACTTAATACACATTATAAAATATTTTACAATGTAAGTATTAAAAGATAAAATATTAATTAATTATTTGAATAGTTAGAAAAATTTTCAAAGCATTAAATCAATGAAGTGATGAATATCTCTGATATTTGTCCTTAATTATTGAAATCAATTCAGAAATACATATCTGCAATACAATTTGTCGAGTATCCCATATTTCGTTCCAATCTTGTGGAAGCTCTGTTCATCTTTCTGAAGAACAACTCCAATAATATTGGGGAGATCAGATCTGCTTTTGCTCTGTCGATAACAGGAATCGGTATAATTATATTGTCACTGATTTGTACAGTGGTGTGTATTGAATCTGAAGCTATCTTCATTATTTTGGCCTGTTTCGTTAGGTTTTCATGAGCGTTTTCTCTAACTATTCGTATTCGAGATTGTCGTTTCGTAATAGCTTCAGCTTCTGGATCCTCATGACAAGCTGGAGCTATTTGAGGCTCTGCAATAGTACTACCTACTGCTTCTGGATACTCTTGATTGGCTGGTGCTGTTGTTGGAGACTGTATACTTGTATTGGGCAAAGCTTTTGCATCTTCTTGTCTGGCTGCAGATGTAATCTGTCCATTGCTACTAGCCATAACCGCTATCTCCTCTGAGCCGTGTGATAGTTCCAGTTCATCAGGTGTCTCATTTACTGCGTCTACCACATTAGTTTTATTCAAAGCCTCTTTAATATCATCTTCATCTTTTATCTCGTTAATAACATTTAGAGGCAGACTCGAAGTCATAAGCCCTGCTGGTGGTTCTGTGCCAAACGTAGCTTTGTAAGGTGTTTCCTTGATACCAGAATGATATGCCTGATTTTTCATGAACTGTACATACCCATTATATACTTAAAACCACGATCTTCTTGAGTTTGCATGTCGATCAGATCAACTTGGCAACAACTGTTCATTTCTGAATGAAGTATAGGTTTCGAAACATACCCCCTTTAATTAATCCTCCTTTTGCGCTGACAAGTTTCACACATAGACAGATAATTGTTTATCATCTCCACTGCTATGTTTGCATATTTTCTTGGAGTTTTAACCTTTAATCTGTCTCGACCTCCATGACCAACGGCCTGATGAGCTGCTTCAATAATGTTGAAAATTTCTTCGACACATAAGTAGAACCTCACAGGCTCTTTTCTTATCACTGACTTCCTGGTCCCACAAATATTAATAACCTTGAATCGATTTAAAGTTCTGTACTGCTTCTGAGTCTTTTTTTAAGCTGATCGTGCTTCTTCAATTTCGTCCACTAATTTATCGTAAGATCGTTTTGTCATAACATTGTAGTGGTTTTCTCTTTTGTCGTCTTCTTCAGTCTGTAACATCATTCTCACAAATTCTTCTTTCCATCGCCTTTCTTGATTTAGATCTGCCGTGATAAATACGTACAAGCTAATCTACACGTGCTTAACCCCGCGACCATGTTGTTTGTTGTGGCGAAAAGCGACCAGTGCCGGGCTATTGTCGGCCGCTGCAGCTCCGCCCAGCCGGGGAGTTTTGGCGCCTAGCACTGTTCCCAGGCGTATAGTTCTTTCCGCGCCTCTGGCGCTTATTGTAGCGGCGCGTATTGAAGCGCTTATGTGCGATTGTTGTGGGAGCAAGTAATTACCTAACAACTGAATACCTAACAATTCGAAGATTTTCACAGTAGTAACGTTGTTACAGAATTAAAAATTAGTTATTATCAATTTTTATATAATAAGGAAGGGTTTTAGTGGTAGATCTAAAGGAAACACAGTTTCTTGAAGAATATTTTTTAGAAATGACTCTTTGTATGGTATAGCTCGAAACATGGTATTGCACATAATCCAACATCGCATCCTTCACAATACACACGCGTTCCTCTTCTTATGTTTCCCTCGATGTCATCCAGTTTGCAGCAACACTCACCATTTTACGTGTCGGCGTCTTCTTGTTTTCACTATCTGGAATGTGTTTGGATGTATGATCAATATTCCAATAAATATTGCATTGCACAATACAAAAATCCTGTTTCTTCAATCAACACGTAGTTGCTCTTAATATTAATATTTGCCCCTAAATAAATTTAGTGAAAACTAGTTCTTTCTAGCTTAGTTAGAACACGTTCCTACTAGTTGGAACTAGTTGATATTGATAGCCTTAGTTACTACTAGAATTTACTGCTGGTCAAAAGCGAGAGTCAGTTGAAACTAGTTTTAACTAGGCAAAACGCGTTTCGACAAAGTGGCTCAGTAAAAACTAGTTTTAACTAGTAAGAACGCGTTCTAACTAGAAACGGGTTTTGACTGTAACATATAGAAGCGCAAAACCGGTAGTATCTGATAAAAAGTTGGTTCTAATGCAGCTGTCTGCGAAATTTCAGATATGCAATCGTAGACTTTTATAACGATACTGCATCATTTTGAAGCAGGTGTTGTTTTCAAGCAGCGTCTTATCTAATAATCTGCTACATTCTGGGCTGTCAGTTTGCTATTACCATCCATGACAGCGAACAGTGACAAGGGCTGCCAGGTGCCCGGTTTTAGCCGCACGTGTCCTGCTTTTTACAGTCCTGTCCAGCCAAATATGCACAAGTTCGGCGTGTTCTGTTTTAGCGATGAAACAGATAACGCAGAGCTAAAGCCTGTTCGAGGCTAATGACGTCAGGGCGAGGAATAAGTGTAAGGAGGAATGAGGAGATGTACCATAAAGATATATAGGTACACAATATTCGATGCTACTCTAAGGGAAACCTAAAGTTGGCGGACAGTAAATTCTTTGATCAGTGGAAAAATTTCAGAAACTTCACGTAAAAAGAAATGACGACATTGCCTTTAAAAAGTTTTTGTGTATGGAAACTGGACACCTTATTTCAAATTACACCTCAATGAAAATTATTATTCGGAATTATTAAAATAGGCGGAACATTATTTCGCAACTCCTGGCCGCAATGCCAACTTCGAAAGAGCTTTCTTTTTCATAAACGACGAATGGGCAGCCAAAAATGCAATAAATCCCAAACCCACAAAACCACAAAACCACAAAAATGACGATGTCGGTGTGTAATTTAAAAATATCCTGTCAAGAGTTCCAGGAAATCATTTATAACAAACGCAATATTCTTGATTAAGAGGGTGCAATATTAAAACTTAATTACTGAATGCTGTTCTTTCTTTATCAAGCTAATTCAAATGACAAAATTCATTGACTAACTTTTCATTTTCCGTCCCAGAAGAATAGGTAACAGCTTATTTTGTTTGGAAAAGAACTTTGTTTAATTTGTCTTAAGGTCATCTTAGGAAGAAGACTGAGCAGTTAAGATCTCTTAGCACTTAGCTGCTATCGGAATATCGTAACTGCCAAATTATAATGCCGTCTGCTCTTTTCCATTAGTTTAATAACGTTTAAGGTGGATCTCACAAGAAAACTAACTGTTATTGATTGTTAATAAATGACTACAAATTTTCAACTGGCTCTATTTTTATTTGAAATACTTAGTCCCGCTGTTAGGACAAAATTTTCGGCTGAATATAGCGTCGAGTCCGACTTTCCCGTTTTTGGATCTGACAACCCTAACGGCGACTCTCGTCACCCACACACTGTTGGCTGCAGCAGTTGAGTAACGGCGGCTGTTTCCACAGAACCGAGACGCTCATTGAAGACCTGTGGCATGTCGAACTATTTGTGGTGACAGGAGAATTCTTGCTCTTTTTCGCTTCTCTGTATCCCGCTGTGTCGAGCAGACCACTTGTCCGTAATTCAATTGCTGCTGATGAGTCCAAGTGGCAGTGACTAAATCGTTCGAATGTCAGAGTAAGAAATAAGTAATACAAGAATACTTGGAACTGGTGTGCAGCTATGTAAAGAGCTACGTGATTAAATTGATGCTAGCATTTTTAGTGGAATGTTAAACGCTACAATTTCACTCTCGTATTACGACAACGGGATGTTTGCTTCCCAAGCAATAAAAACTAACTTTGAAGGGTCTAGACTATACATCAGCTTGATATCAGCGTCTAGTTATTGGAGTGCATAGGTGCCCCACTACCAGTTGGTCAGGGAGGGCAGTGTGCCAACGGAATTTCTGCAGACTGTAAGTTGCACAACTGCCATTACTCTTGACATGGTAGTGTCTGCCGTTGTTTTAGCGTTCAAAGGTACTTCTCCTATTATTCTCTAGCTACTAAACGCTGCAATTACTCTGTTATAAGCTTAACAAAGGGGTGGCCAGGGAAGGGACAGGCTGGCCACAAAATAACATAGCCGAAACCAAGAGAGCAGACGATTTAATGTAGAGGCACTGAATTTACATACAAGCACTGGAGTGTGAACTACAGTCGTGTTTAGCACCTAGAGTTGTGTGAGAGAACACTGTAACGTTTATGTCTAAAGTAAGGTGTGATGTTTACGTCTACCAAAGAACAGTTATGTCAAGTGGTGTGATGACTGCTTATCTGATTACGTGTATTCATATATTTACCTGGCCCTGTATTAAACAATCTGTCTACTAGAAAGAAAGCAATACCAGTAAAGCAAAACTAATTAAAACCTGTACGCGATGATTACAAATTAGAGATAAGCACATCAAGATCTACTCGATCTTACTACGGCCCTGTAAATCTGAATAAGTACAAATGTGCTCCTGGCCCGAAAATCCATTAACTGTGTGATACAAATTTCTTACCTCGTATTGGTGTCGCTTTGGAAAACCCGTTGTTCTGCTCAGAGCACTACTAAAGTAACTACAGTTGCAAAAGCCGAAATACAATGTATTTGACTGAGACACATTTAGAATAGGTTCAAATAAAACGACTTGAAATTCTGAGATGGAACATGACTGAGGGGAATGACTGTAATATCTTTATGTTACTATATTGTGAAACTCACTTGCAATTGTTAACCCATATCGTAAAAAACACATTTACGCAAACAAATGATCTTCAAAAAAATAATACAATAAAAAACCTTGGGGTTACATACAAAGCTGGTCTCATTCAAATTAGTTCTACAGCACAAGCGCATAAATACACGAATATTGATTCCCTTGTTGTAGATCGATGTAACGATATGTAGAAAGATTCTTCATCAAAATTTCGTAATAATACTTGCAGCATTTTCTTAATTAATTTTACTTCATATCTTATTTCTTTCATAAATCATTAATACACAACACTGAAATTATTAAACTGAATATTTAATACTAACCGGCTGCCCACCCCGGAGCATCACAATAGACACTACCCCCTACCCCTGCTCGTCCTGACCAACAACTGCCTATCACTGCGCGACCTGAGATAAGTTCTTTGTTTCACATACTCTGTCCCGCTGCCTCGCAGAGTTCTTTCGCACGTACATCTTTGTAAATGATGTTTCGCTTATGGTCTTGGATAGTACATTAAAATTTACAATTTTCATTATTTGTACGTATTTCAACACGAAAGACCTTGACATCTGGCAGTCAGATTCCCTTTATCACCATTTCCGATATGTCCTGTAATCATGTTTGTCATAGAATTTATAGTAAACCATATGCTCAATATCGCTTAAGTGAGTCGCTACATCATCTTTGTCGGCGGTATTAATAATTGATGAAACATGATCTAGACTGTTCAGTTCATTAGACATGGTATGGTTGCTAATTATTCGATTTTTTCTATTGCGCATGTCGCTTAATCGACATCGCACACCCTTCTTACTTTATATGCAGTTTGTATGGCATAATATTTTAATTAATTTTATATTGCTTACTGTTGCGAGCACGACAGATAAAATACGATTTTCACTATTAGTTTCTGCAGTTGAAAATATTTTAACTTCATGCACTTTGACCTATTATGTGGGGATACGCACAACGCTGAAAGATTTCCTGCTGTGGACGTACGATCTTCAATTTGCAAACTACTTTTATGTAACACCGATCTGGCTTGTTAGATATGGAACGTGGTAACATTACTGTAACTAATTATGGAAAAAAAGCCCTTCACTACTTTCATCTCTTGAACGCACTGAAAATTACTCCTATTACCTGTACGGAAGTTACAGTACTTTATGTTCACTAAACGTAAAAGCTGCTGTGGATTTTTTTTAAATATAATTATTAAGACTGTTAACTGCCGTGACTAACATGAGAGCATGAAACTAAAAAAAATGAAATTTGGTTATTATGTTATTAGCCAGAACAGGTTTTGCCCAGCAGTTTTTGATACAAGTAAAATTTTATCACTCATGAACTATTTACGTAACTGATAACATAATAGCAGCTGCCCATGTCCACCTGAAAATGGCATAATAAAATCCACAATTTCCCTCTGAAGTCTCCAGGAAGCCGAAAGAGATAATTTTGATGTTCCGTTACCTGCCTCCTATATTGCGGGAAAATTGCTTTCATTCAAATTAATTTGAATTTGCCGCGGCAGCGGTTCCCACGATCGGCGCACGACTCTGCGTCATGAAAAATTCCCGACATGCTGAAAAGGGATAAGAATGTGGAAGATAACAATTTCTATATTAAAAAAATCAACATAAATTGAAAGTACACACCTTTTCCAAATATCAACCTCCAATGGCGTCTTTCTCGATCAAAGGACAAACGAAGGCTAAATAACCATTCAAGCGAGTGTAACAGGCTCTTACAACTTTAACGGCTACAAGAAGACAGAGTAATGTTTTAACCTCCACTGTTTATAGCAGTTTAATAAGCATCTTTGTAGTTATTTTTCATAACCTGCTTCGAGACATACATTTGCCGACCACAGACGTTATTTGTGAAATACAGATACATAAATATTGCACAAACATAAAAATTAAAAATTGTTATTTCCTTTTATACATAATCAACAACCATTCATACAGTAATTAAATAATAATAATTATACAGATAAATGTTTATTTTTATTATTTTTATTATATTATACCGATTTTGTAAATGTGTTGCCAGGAGACTTCACACGCATCATCACTGTTTGAAGTTGTTTTAATACTGAGTGCAGTCGAGGCTGCTATGCCGTTCTGTGTTATGCTTCAAATATGAGTATGAGTTTGAGTAATTTCGCCCACTGCCGATCATCTGATCATCACAAGGTCAAATGTTTGACGTAGTCTATACCGCCACAGCACAGTACTTAGGGTATACCAGGTGTCAAGTTGAGCACTTTGACTGTAACCATCTGTAAACAAAAATCATTACTATGGTGCAATACATCGTATCCAACAAAATAATCGTGATGCCCTATTGAAGGTCATCCGTCAACAATTGTCATTTGTGAACGATAAAAGATAATGATTTGGTAGTCTACGCTGAACTTACTAATGCAAATGCGGATATGATGTCAATCTTTCGCGTAGTCTTTATGTCTTCTTTTAATAGGTTACTGCTGTACTTATCATTATACACTGTTTGTGTAGGACCTCTTTTCGCCCAGCGTAGCTCAGTCAACGTTTCATGGACTCAGTAAGGTGTTGGAATTCCTCTGTCGTAATATTGGGCCATTACGCGTCTATAGCTGTCCATAATTGCGAAAGTATTACCGGTGCAGGATTTTGTGCACGAAATGAGCTCTCGGTTATCTGACATAAATATTCGATTGGATTCATTGTCGGATGGTCGGGATGGCGAAATCATTCCCTCGAATTGTCCAGAATGTTTTTCAAACGAATCACGAACAGTTGTGGCCGGGTGACATGTTTAGGAACGAGAAGTCCATGAATGGCTGAAAATGGTTTCCAAGTAGCCGATCATAACCATTTCCAGTGGACGATCGGTTCAGTTGGACCAAACTATTCCACGTAAACACAGCTTAAACCACTACGGAACTACCACAAGTTTGCGCAGTAACTTGATGACAAACTGTATCCATGGCTTTGCGCGGTCTGTGCCATGCTGGAACACTGCTGTCTGTGTCACACTTGCCAACTGAAATCGGAACTACGGTTTTTCACTTGTCTAGGATCCAACCGATATGGTCAGTAGTCCAATCATCATCAGATTTAGGCGATGTCGTGCTGTCAGCAAAGGCACTCGCATCTCTCCTTTGCGCCAAAGCCTATTAATGCCAAATTTCGCGACACTGTCGTAAGGGATACTTTCGTCATACATCCCACACTGATTACTGCTGTTATTTCACGCAGTTGCTTGTCTGTCATCACTGACAACTGTCTTCTCGGTCGTTAAATGAGAGCCGCTGACACTGAGTTGTCCATGATGAGAGGTAACGCTTGAAAATTGGCTTCTGGCACACTCTTGGCACTGTGGATGGCGTAATATTGAATTCCATAACGATTTCCGAAATGGAATGTTCGACGGGTCTAGCACCAACAACCACTCCGCGTTTAAAGTCTGTTAATTGCCGTCGTGCGGTCATAATCACGTCGGAAACTTTTTCACACGAATTATCTGAGTAAAAATGACGGCTCCTCCAAGCTCTGCCCTTTTCTACCTTGTGTGTGCGCACTACTGCAGCCATCTGTGCATGTGCAAATCGCTATCCCATGACTTTCTGCAGCTCAGTGTAAATCTATCAAGTCAGTGTGAAATGTCAAGAAATGTACAGAATAAGCGCAAAGTCTAATGAATGTTTTTTTAAACTTAAGTTTTATATGTTTTGAGTTACCTGAGTGTTGACTGAATTATTTGAAATACAAGACACGTTTTTGTATAGTCATATTTTATGCCACGATGCCTTATTTATATGCATAAAAGACGGTAAAAGGAACCAAAAATTACACAATGAAAGTAAATGCTCTCAACTGCTAATTAAATGTAAACAGAAAACTCTAAGAAATCGGTAGTTATAAACGATTTTTTTTTTCGCACAGGTCAGTAGCAGCATTCAAACATAAGGATGTACGCAATAGACCGTCTCATCGAAAGTATCGGGGCTACGCTTGGTGGTCATTAATAGAGTGAGTGTCCACTCTACAACTTGATAATAAACTCAGTTGGGAAGAGCACACCACAGAACTGCAGAAACGCCTTAACAAATCTGTATTTACAATTCGAGTGTTAGCAGACATAGGCGACATAAAAATGAAAAAGCTTGCATACTTTGCCTACTTTCATTCCATATTGTCATATGGTATAATATTTTGGGGTAACTCTTCAAGTCAAACAAAAGTTTTCAGAGTCCAAAAGTGTGTAATATGTATTATTTGTGGGGTAAATTCACGGACGTCCTGTAGAAACCTCTTCAAAGAACTGGGTATACTAACTACTGCCTCTCAGTATATTTACTCATTAATGAAATTTGTCCTAAATAATATATCTCTTTTTCCAACAAACAGCTCAGTTCATACATACAATACTAGGAACAAAAATGATCTGCACAAGGACTTAAAAGCACTTACTGTAGCTCAAAAAGGGGTCCACTACTCAGGAACACTCATCTTCAATAATTTGCCAGTAAACATAAAAAATTTAACAAATAAAGATCAGTTTAAAAGGAGCCTGAAAGACTTACTAGTGGCCAACTCCTTCTACTCCATTGACGAATTTTTTTAATAGAGACAAATGATGTATTGTATATATTCATACTATTAGTATTGTTATTTCAGCTAAAAAAAATTGACATGTTCCACATCCATGAGGATCTCCTCAGCACGGATCTATGGAACGAAAAACTAATCTAATCTAATCTCCGCCTTTATGGCAGCCTCGGCTCTTCTGGGAACCCTTTTAATATCTGAATATCTGTGGAAGATTTTCAGCACATTCTTAGGCAAGAGTTGAAACCAGACAAGATTGTGACATTGGATGCTGCGGTCTGGAGGAAGTCAACACTGGAATTCATCTCGAAGGTGTTCCGTTGGGTTCAGGCTGCAACTCTGCGGGGTCAGTGCCCTAGAGACATGTTATTGTGCACAAAAACCATTGTCTCACAGATGCTGCTTTGACAGTTTGCGTTGTCTTACTGATACAATCATCGTCTCCGAGGTCCGCAGCTCGTCGTCTAGTGGCTAGCGTTGGTGCCTCTGGATCGCGAGGTCTGGATTCGATTCCCGGTCGGGTTGGGGATCTTCTTTGCCTGGGGACTGGGTGTTTGTGTTGTCCTCATCATTTCATCATCATCATCATCATTCGTGACAGTGGCTTGATTGGATTGCGTAAAAATTGGACTGTGTAAAACTTGGGACTTCGTACGGATGCTGATGACCGGGCAGTTGAGCGCCCCACGAACCAGACATCGTCATCATCAAATTGCCTGGCAGATTAAAACTGTGAGCCGGACCGAGATTCGAACTCGGCACCTTTCCCTTTCGCGGGCAAGTGCTCTACCAACTGAGCTACCCAAGCACGATTCACGCCCCGTCCTCACAGCTGGCTAAGCCATGTCTCCACAATATCCTTTCTTTCAGGAGTGCTAGTTCTGCAAGGTTCGCAGGAGAGCTTGTGTAAAGTTGGGATGGTAGGAGACGAGGTACTGGCAGCACTAAAGCTGTGAGGACGGGGCGTGAGTCGTGCTTGGGTAGCTCAGTTGGTAGAGCACTTGACCGCGAAAGGCAAAGGTCCCGAGTTCGTGTCTCGATCCTGCACACATTTTTAATCTGCCAGGAAGTTTCATATCAGCGCACACTCCGCTGCCGAGTGAGTATCTCATTCTGGATTCATCGGCATCATCGTCTCCAAACTGTTCCTCTATTGTTCGCAGTATAGTGTAATTAAGTTTTCCGACCAGTTCCTAGTCCTGAATCGTTGGAAGTCGGTAAAAACTGGATGGCCTCCCCGAGAGTCATTCTCTCTTGGCTGCGGCCAACATTAGCTAGCTGGCAGTAGTTTTTGAGGTAGGTTGGCTGCTGTGTTGCTATGTTTAGCTTCATCATATTTAGTACTGTGTCGTTTCCTTGCGATAAGTGTGCGTAATTACAGCATTTCCCATACTTTACTCCAATACTAGACTGGTGATCCCTTGGTATCTCAGAAAGTGTCCTGCCAACCGATTCCTTCTTTTACTCAACTTATGCCATAAATTTATTTTCTCTCTGGCTCTGCTCACTAACTCCTAATCTTCAGCATTCTTCTGTAGCACCACATTTCGAAAGCTTCTATCCTCTTCTTGTGTCAACTGTTTATCGTTCACATTTCACTTCCATACAAGGCTACACTCCAGACAAATACCTTCAGAAAAGACTTTCTAACAATTAAATCTATAATTAATGTTCACAGATTTGTCTTCTTCAGAAACGCTTTTCTTGCCGTTGTCTCTCTACCTTTTATATCCTCTTTACTTCGGCCATTACAAGTTATTTTACTACACAAATAAGAAAACTCATATATTACTTTTAGTGTCTCGTTTGCTAAACTAATTCCATCAGCATCACCAGATTCAATTCGACCACATTCCATTACTATTGGTTTCCTTTTGTTAATGTTCATCTTATTTCCCCCTTTCAAGACACTGTCCATTTCGTTCAACTGCTCTTCAAAGTCTTTTGATGCCTCTGACAGAATTTTAATGTCATCAGCAAGCCTCAAAGTTTTTGTTTCTCTTTGCATAACTTTGAATCCATCTCCAAATTTTAATTTGTTTTCGTATTGTGTTTGTTCAGTGTACAGATTGAATGGGGTAAGCTTCAAACCCGTCTCACTCCCTTCTCAACCACTGCTCCCCTTTCATGCCTATAACTACCATCTGGTTTCTGTACAAGTTTTTACAGCCTTTCGCTCCCTGTTGATATCCTTTCGCATTTAGCATTTTGTTAAACGCACTAAACGGACAACACCGGAAACACATCGGCACGCCATGACACCTTCTCCGTACTAGACTGTTGGCACTAAACATGGTGATGGGTAACGTTCATAAGACATCCGTCAATCCGAAACCCTTCCATCAGATTGCCAGAGGGTATAGCGTGGATACATCACCCCAAATCACTCGTTTCGAGTCATCACTGTCCACTTTAGGCGTTGCTAAGCGTTAGCTTATGAGGAGCTGCTCAACCATGGTATCTCATTATTTTTAACTTCATACGCACAGTCATGCTCCTAGCTGGGCTGCTGGTAGCTCATCGAAACTCGGCAGGGAATCCTTAATCTGATTTCACGCGATATTTTACAACCAACTTCCACAGAGTTGGACGGTCCCTGTGTTCCTTCGTGGTTCCACTTCACAGCGGCATCACCAGCAGCTGACTGGGACAGCTATACGTGGGTTGACATGACCCTGACCCATTTGTTACTTAGGTGACAACCAATGACTGGTCTACATTCGAAGTCACTGAGCTCTCCTGACAAAGTAATTCTGCTGTTACTGAGTCTCTACTGACAAAATAATGCTCCCCGCCTCCTTTCTTACTGACGGGTGTGGCTATCGTGATATCTACTGGTCAATTCCTCATTACACTCGGTTTTCCGGGTACATTTGATCAAATAGTGTAGTGGTGGATTACTGTATTTCTTCAAGTAATTCGATGCTATTTTGTCGAAAATTGAGATTGTGATACCGTGGGTGTGTGAAAATACACATTAATTTTTACAATAAAGCAGATACAGCAAGCAGCTTCAAGTGATAATGCTATTTACTAATAAAAATGCGCCGTATTTTCGGTGTAGTACAGTCGCGCGGAGTGGCTGCGCGGTTTGTGGCGCCATCTCATGGATTGCGCGGCCCCTTCCGCAGGAGGTTCAAGTCCTCCCTTGGGCATGCATGTGTGTGTTGGTCTAGTTTAGTAGTGCGTAAGTCTGGGGATCGATGAACTCAGCAGTTTTGTCTCTTAGCAATTCACACACATTTGAATATTTCTGCCAAAAGACTAAGTAACAACTTTTTTAGCGCAGATGTGCAGGAAGAGCGTCAGTGAGGTTCTGGAAGGTATCGACAGGGGTGTGGAGCCATGACGACTCCAGAGTCGTGGCCAGATGCGCCAGGTTTCTCTATTGAGGATGCATGATCCGAACAGACCACTGTAGGTGGTACCACAGGATATCGATTGATTTTAACGGCCAGGTGAGTACCGTAAACTTATTCGGGTGCTCTTTGAACCACACAAGGTCACGGTAAGCTGTTTGACGCATTGCATCGTCCTACTGGTAGGTTGCCACCGTGCCGACGTAAAAGCAAAGTGTATGTAGGGGTGGACATGGTCCTCAAGGATACATGCATACTTGCGCTGATCCATTGTACGTTCCAGAACGAGATCACCCAGGGAATGCCACTAAAACATTACCCAGACCAAAACCTTCCCTCCTCTGGCCTGGACCATTCTGGCGATTTTTACGGGCTGTACACACCGAAGGCCAACTGTACGATGGATTCATCTGAAGAGGCCATCTCCCGCCACTCAATGGACTTCCAGTTGCAGTTCTGGTGTGCAAAATCCATCCATTGTCGCCAAAGAACAGCATAGGTGGGTGAACCAGGCACCTAGTGCAGAACTTTCACTGAGCGATTGTTGAGGACACACCGTTGGTAACCCCTTGGTTCTTCTCGGCGGTCGGTTGCTCAACAGTTGCAGGTCTATTCGGCCCTGCACGTCTCCGCATCCGTTGTCCACCCCTGTCGTCTATGGACAACTGTGCACCACAGTTGCCTAGCCACTGGTCTTGTATAGCACCATTTTACCATGCACTGTATACTTTAACCATGTCATCATGGAATCAGCTTAGAAACTTAGCTGTTTCGGAAATGCTTTTCCCCTTGGGCTGAAAGCCAATGACCATGCCCTTTTGGAAGTCAGATACCTCTCTCCATTTCCACAATACGATAACGACAGCACCGTCTTCCGTATCCGGGTGACACGCGTTATATACCCTTCACTGCTAGTGCTGCCACCTACCGTATGTGAGTGAAAATTGCTCGTCGACGTTCAGCGTAGGTGGTTGTCACACATATGTGACTGGACGATGTACAGACGATGATGATCACGAAAATGTAACTGGCCATTGTACAAGACGATCGATTGTAGCCGGTATTCTAATGGAGAAGAGGGGGTGGGGGGGGGGGGCGGGGCACCATCATCCGTGTTGAAGTGCTCATGTATGTATGCCACTACGAAGATTTGACATATATCATTGGGCTTCCACATCGGCACGTAATATAGCACGTGATTAGTATTAATCTTTTCAAAAGAAACACCACCCGCACACACGTGATTAATATTGTTTTTTTATATATTACTTGCTTTGTTTTGGTTGACACAGAATCCGGAAAGATGTTAAAATACCGAAAACAGTAATACAGGGTGGCGCAGGGGAACGGGAAATTTTGAACGTTACAGTTGGCAGCACTGTAGCGCCGGCAGATGTTCGAAACTTTGCACAATTGATGTGATCCCATTGCCATTTAGTAATCATGGAGAATTGGACTGGTGCGGAACGTGCAGTAGCTGTGAGAGCGTTTTACGAAAATGGTAATAGTGCGACTGCCGCGCAGAGAACATTTCGACAGCATTACCAGCTTGGACGTCATGGACGTGTCCCATCTGCGCATGCGATTACAACGTGGGTGCGTAATTTTGAAGAAACAGGATCTGCCTTGAAAAAGAAACCTCTAGGTGGCATTCCAACGGTACGTACCCCAGAGAACATTGCAGCTGCTAGAGCTGCAATCGAGAGAAGTCCTCGCCGCTCCGTTCGACAGCATGCATCTTCGCTAGGGATTAAGCGACGAAGCTTACAAAGAATACTGCACGAGTTAGACCCATCCCTATAAGTTGCAGATTGTGCAACACTTACATGAACGAGACCCAGCGTCACGTATGAAGTTAAGTAGCCAGATATTGGCTAAAATCAACGAGGACGCGAATTTCCTTGGTAACTTCTGGATATCAGACGAAGGCCATTTCCACCTGAACGGATTCGTGAACAAACAGAATTTTCGTTATTGGGCACAGGACAATCCTTGTGAGTTTCACCAGCGACCACTACATAGCGCCAAGGTCACAATATGGTGTGCTGTATCATGTCACGGTGTTATCGGCCCTTATTTTTTTCAACGTGAGGATGGTAGTGCAGTGACAGCGACATCCGCTCGATATGTTGAAATGCTTCAAACATTCTTTACACCGAGACTGTACGAGCTTAATCTTAACGTCGAAAACACGTGGTTTCAGCAGGACGGAGCCACGTCACACACTGCTCGACAATCGATGGCAGCAGTTGGTCAATTGTTTGGAAGACGCATTATTTCACGTAACGGTGACATAGCATGGCCTGCGAGATCCCCTGATCTTAGTGTGTGCGACTTCTTCCTGTGGGGATATCTTAAAGGCAAGGTGTACCGTGCACGTCCTGCAACAATCCATGAACATTGAAAACGAAATCACTGCCATTCCCCAAGATTTGCTACACCGCGCATTCCAGAGTTTTCATAACAGGCTGTTGGAGTGTGAACGCCGAATGGGAGCACATCTTTCCGATGTCATCTTTAAAAAGTAAAGAGACAGTTTTGGACATGTTGATTGTAAAGACATTCTGAATAAAGGCCTACTGAATACGTTGACTTTCGTTAATAAATTACTAGTTTTATGAATTTATTCATGGAAATGATGTTATTTCGAAATTTCACGTTTCCCTGCGCCACCCTGTATAAAAGAGTTTTTTGTGCAGCTGTGTGTCATGCAATAAAAAAACCAAAGTTACTAAATGTGTTGCAGTTGTTGTTTGATAGTTACACAACAGATTGTGAGGTGTACAATGACGAAGCAGTTGGAAGCAGCAGCGTAGCGTTTGGCCTCTGCTGAAAACAAACGGCCTGCGAGTGCCGCCGAGTTGTCTCGCCCTTGTGGCACCTGGTCGGAGGAGCGCCATTCACTTCACCTGATGTTGTGGCCGCAAACTGTCGAGGGTCTCTCAGGAAGGCAACACGGCAGTGGTTCTGCTCTGGAGGGCTGGGGGGCGCAACTTCGTGTTATTTGTGGCCGCGCCACTGACAACTCGGCGCTGCGAATGGCAGAGTGCGGGGGAGGCGGTGGGGAGTGGGGAAGCGGTGATGGGGAGGAGGGGGGACTGGTTTAGAGGGGGAAGGAGAGTGGACTTTTTATTTCCTGCCGCCGATGCACATGTCCATTAGCGAGGGCACTCCCAGACCACTCGCATTAGCCCCCTGCTCGCTCTGCGTCGAGGGCCGAATTTTTAAAATCGGCTCCACAGGTGGATTGGCGAGGAGGGGCGCCAGGCTGGAGCTTTCCCTGTCGCGGATGTGTAGCGCACTCGTTCCTCTCCTGGCTCGAATTTCTCCTGTAAATACACAGCGTCACAGTAAAATAACGGTCACAGGTGTGTCCGCCGTGTCTGGCTGTTACTGGGGACGTGGCAGTGCTGTTCGGTACTCACACCTATGGCTCTCAGTAAGACTTAAATCACTGCTGCCGCGCGGTTTGAGGCGCTATGTCACGGATTGCGCGAGTCCTCCCTCGGGTATGGGTGTGTGTGATGTTCTTAGCATCAGTTAGTTTAAGTAGTGTGTAAGTCTAGGGACCGATGAGCTCAGCAACAAAAAAAAAAAAAAAATCAAATGGATCTGATCGCAATGTGACTTAACTTCTGAGGTCATCAGTCCCCTATAACTTAGAACTACTTAAACCTAACTAACCTAAGGACATCACACACATCCATGCACCAGGCAGGGTTTGAACCTGCGACCGTAGTAGTCTCTCGGTTCCAGACTGTAGCGCCTAGAACCGCACGGGCACTCCCGCCGACTGAGCTCAGCAGTTTGGTCCGTTGGGAATTAACACACTTTTGAACAAATCACTGCTGTCTTCTCTTTCGTGGACGGTGTTGCGAGGATTGAACCTGCAGACGTTTATAGGGACAAATCGTTAGATTGTCGAAATGCATGCCAGTGAAAAATCTCGAATGGTTCGATGAGTTACAAGCAGACAGAGAAAAGATTCCTTATTTTTCACATTAATTACCTGTTATGCACTGACGAATTACCATAGGAACGCAAGTGACTTTTCTGCTCATCGATTTCTGAATATAAGCGAAGACATATTCCTATATACTAACTTACATTCATGACTAAATCGTTTAGAGATTTTAAGCTCAATCTTTGATAAACAGGATGCACTGAGGGAACAAAAATTATCGGATAAACCCTAATACAATGTCGGACCACCTTTTGCGAAGCGTAGTGCAGCAAGTCGACTTGGCATGGACTCAACAAGTTGCTGGAAGTACCCTTAAGAAATGCCGACCCTTGCTGCCTAGATAGTCGTCCTTAATTGCGAAAGCGTTGACGGTGGAGCGTTTTGTACACGAACTGGTCTCTCGAATTTGTCCCATAAATGTTCGATGGGATTCATGGCGAGCGATATGGGTGGACAAATGATGTTGCTCGAAGTGTCCAGAATGTTCTTTCAATCAATGTGGACAATTATGGCCCACTGACGTGACGTAGTTGTCTGGGAGCATGAAGTTCACGAATGGCTGAAAATGGTCTCCAAGTGGCCGAATATAGCCATATCCAGTAAATGGTGGCTTGTGTTGGAGCAAAGGACCCAGTGCATTCCATGTAAACATCGCCCGCACCACTATGGAATCACCAGCAGCACGCACAGTGCGTTGTTGACAATTTGATGCCATGGTTTCATGGTGTGTGTGGTACACTATAACCCCACCATCAGCTCTTACCAAGTGAAATCCGGTCTCGTGTGACCAGGCCACGGTTTTCCGGGTCCAGCCGATTTGGTCACGAGCGCAGGAGAGGCGGTGCAGGCGACGCCGTGCTGCTAGCGAAGGCACCCGTCTCAGCCATCTGCTACCATCCACCACTAACGCCTAATTTCGCCGCACTCTTCTAACGGATACGTTCGTCGAATGTCCGACATTGATATCTGCGGTTATTTTACGCAGAGTTTTCTTGCTAGCACTGACATCTCTACGTAAAGGCCGCAGTTCTCGGTCGTTAAGTTAAGGCCGCCGGCCACTGTCTTGTCCGTGGTGAGAGGTAATGCGTGAAAGTTGTTATTCTCGACACTCTCTTGATACTGCAGATCTCTGGATTTTCAATTCCCTAATTATTTCCGTAATGGTGTGTTATCTCCGTCTAGCTGCAGCTCTACACAGCGTTTAATCTCTGTTAGCTCCAGCCGTGCGACCGTAATCACGTCGGAAATCTTTTCACATGAAACACCAGAGTACAAATATAGCTCCGCCAGTGTAGTGCCTTGTTATACCTTGTGTACGTGATTCTAGCACCATCTCTGAATGTTTATATCACTATCGCATGACTTTTGTGACGTTGGTGTATTTTCCCCTCCTGCCATTTTTGTAACTATACCCAGTGTCTAACATTGTGTGTATGAAATCTTATGGGACTTAACTGCTAAGGTCAACAGTCCCTAAGCTTACACCGTACTTAACCTAAATTATCCTAGGGACAAATACACACACCCATGCCCGAAGGAGGACTCGAACCTCCAACGGGACCAGCCGCACAGACCATGACTGCAGCGCCTCAGACCGCTCGGGTAATCCCGCGCGGCTGTCTAACAATAGCGGCTACTATTAATGTGGTAATATACAGATACTGCTACTCTGGTGAAAGGATTTTTTTTTACTGTGACTGTGAGCTTGTCTTTCAGCACTGACAAATCTAAGTACATTTCCCTGCTCTCGCTCGTTAAGTGAAGGCCAGAGGCACTGAATTCTCCGTGGTGAGTGATAATGTCTGAAATTTGATATTCTCGGCACGCTCTTGATGCTGTGGATCTCGGAATATTGAATTTCCCAACGATATCCGAAATGGAATGTCCTATGCGTGTAGCTCGAACCACCATTCCGCGATCAAAGTGTGTTAACTGCCGTCGTGCGGATATTAACGGCGGGAACCTTTTCACGTGAATCACCTGAGTACAATTCAGAGCTCCGCCGATGCACCGCCCATTGACACACTGTGTACGAAATACTAACGTCATCTGTATGTGTGCATGTAGCTATCCCGCGACTTTCTCACATTGGTGTACTTTTTCCTCCTGCCGTTTTCGTACTCAAGGTATACTGCCAACAGAGTTTCTACACGTGGAAAAAAATCAGGTCGTTAGCTTACGAGGACAATGGCCCCTGACGTTTCCTGTGGGAACGGGACAGTTGGAGTGGTTGCCGGTCAATAGGCATGTGTGCAGCTGGATCCTGTTTTTCTTTTTTTTTCAGCTCAGTGTATGTTTCAAATGTGTTACATAAAGTAATTGAGCTTTTCAAAAGGAAGTGCTGGCTGCAGCTACATGCTGCCTAAGCAAAGGCTGTGAGGAGATACTTTGCATTAGATGTTCCATGACGTGATGATCAGATGATGGCCAATGGATCAAAACATTCTGTATTTGAAGTAGAGAGAAAAAACAACCTGACAAAAAAGAGAAGTAATTAGAAGACATGATCAGCTGTCAATGTATCTTCGAACTCGCAATGTACGCCATTGTCGAATAAGTAAACGGTTAGTGTTGCAACTCTCTGTTACAAGTAGAACGGCAACAGGAGTACGTTAGTTGTTACCAGAACTGGTAGGGTGTATGTGGAGCGTGAATAACGTCATATGCTGAGTGGTTACTGTGATGCACATGGAGGTGCCACGCTTTCGTGTGAGACGCCTTATCAGCAACTGACAGAATTTGAAAGTGGCCTCATCTGGGGTCTCCACTGAGCCGGCTGGTCGAATCGTGCAACGTCCAGGTTCGCGTTGTGCTCGAATCTGACCGTGGTTCGATACTGGACTGCTTAGGAGTTAGAGGTCAGGCGTACACCCCGCCACGCTTCCGGTCGACCACGTCTGACTACCACCGGGAATTATCGCCGTATTGTGCGACAAGCGTATTGTAAGCCCTTCACGTACGAGCATGCGATCCGAGAACAGGTAAAGAACTCCTCGGTAGGAAAGCAGCGGCAGCCGCATTACGGAAGTACTGTCGAGTGTTTAGGTAGCCATTAACACAAACGACTGAGTTTTGAGTGGTGCCGTGACAGTGAGGCTCGGACGACTGATGAAAGCTGTCGCATTGTGTTCAGTGGCGAACGGCGTTTCTGATCAACCTAGGATGACCATTCTCGGCTAGTATGGTGGCTTCCTGTGGAGAGGTCCCGATCTTCTAATGCTTTGGAGACGCGCAGCGGTATCACTCCTGATGCTGTGATGTTGGGAGCCGTAGGGCATCATCCCAGATCATGTAATGTGCCTCTACACTTCGACGTTTCCCCACAACCAACAGCATAGGATAATCAGAAGGTGCGCGACAGCTACGTACGAAAAATGACTAGATAGTGATCAACGCAACCAAGAGACCATATCAGAACTGTTTTTAATGCCACACTCAACGCCGATTGGAGAGGAGTGGAAGAAGAGTTAGAGATTCAAATACAGCTGCGGGCTTCGCCTTGCTTCATTTACTGACGTGATCAACGATCTGCAATGGTAAACGCTACAGAAAGGGTACTCTGAGTTGGAAAGTCGCTTACAGCGTTCCGAGATCATAGTTGTACTATACGAGTGGTGTTCAGTAAAGAGTGGAACACTCTTTTTCTGCAGGAAAATTGATTTTATTCAGTTTTCCAGTCCACCTTATTATTCCCCACTATTTTGGCTACAAAACACTATTTTTCAACATAAATCCCACTCAATGTGACGGCCTTCTACTGGTCGACGTCGGAACCAAAGTCTTCGCGCATGAATAGCCTCCCATTCATCCACGCACTGCTTTCCGCGGAGTGCATCCTTCATTTGGCCAAACACAGGGAAGTCGGCAAGTGCGCGAGATCCGGGCTGTAGGGCGGGTGAGGAAGCACAGTCCACTGAAGTTCTGTTACCTCCTCTCGAGTGCGTAGATTTGTGTGAGGACTTGTGTTCTCATGCAGAAAGAGAAGTGCATTTGCAATTTAGTGGCGAGAAGCAAGCTGAAGTTCTTTCTTCAGTCACATAAGGGTAGTACAATACCCTTCACAGTTTATCCTTGCCCCACGATGGAGGATATCAAAGCAGAACAGACCCATCAGAGTTCAATAAAACCATCTCCACCGGTGTGGCCGAACGGTTCTAGGCACTTCAGACTGGAACCGCGCTACCGCTACGGTCGCAGGTTCGAATCCTGCCTCGGGCATGGATGTGTGTGATGTTCTTAGCTTGGTTAGGATTACGTCGTCCTACGTTCTAGGGCACTTATGACCTCCGATGTTAAGTCCCATAGCGCTCAGAGCCATTTGAACCATTTTTGAGCCAAAACCATCTCCGCGAGTTTACTAGCTCATGGTGCGGCTTTGAACTATTTTTCGTGGAGGAGTGGTGTGGCATGACCTCGTTGGTCATCGGGGGCCGGTTCGAAGCGGGACTCATCACTGAAGATTCTACTTCAGTCAATCAAATTCCAGGCTGAAGACGTAATGGAGACACGGCGTTAGAACACCAACCTGACTCTCGCCCGCCGTACCGTCCGGAAAACAGGACTCATGGTCTGGGGTGCCATTTCTTTCCTAAGCAGGACCCTTTATGTTGTTATCCGTGGCACGCTTACAGAACAAGCCATTCTGGAGCAACGTTTCAGCAAGATATTGCCCGCCCGTATCTGGTGAGAGTGGTCGTGCAAACTCTACCTTGGAGAACGTCGCCGGATCTGACACTAACTTAGAACGTTTGGAGCATTATGGGCAGGGCTATACAGACAGCTCGGGATTTTGACGATCTAACGCACCGATTGGACAGCATCTGGCGCGATGCTCCTCAATACGACATCTAACAACTGTGCCAATCAATGTCAAGTCGAATAACTGCTTGCATAGGGGCCAGAGTTGGACCAACGCGTTATTGACTTGCTCCGTTTCTCTTGAACAAATCATCCAGTATTTCTGAAACTGTAATAATTTGGTTCAATATGCATGTGCGCGTACATCGCATGTACTGACGTCCGTTCCATTGGGATAATTCTTTCGTGGTGTACCATTTTTTTGTGTTAGAGTGTATTAGCTACACTATGTTGCGCATAAGAATAAACCTGATGTAAATAAATGCAATCGCGTTGATTGATCAGTAGCTGTAGCACATGTGCACTGCCGTTGCACCGCTCTTGGAAGTAACTCCTACTGATTTACTAGATATCCTATTAATATGTTATAGTAAATGAAACTTTAAGATAATCTTACGTGTTGACAGCAATCAACGTTTTTCTTAATCGTATTTAAGCTATGTAGTTTCTGTTTCAAAAATCGTATCCATTCTCAGTCCCTGTATTGTTGTGCTCTGATTCGAGCGCTGTTAATACGTACTGTGGAAAATCGCTGATGCTGCTTACTGGTCCGTAGTGAAGCAAACGCGTGGAGCACTGTTAAAAGGTGGATACAAACAGGTTATTCATATTTTTCACAAATTTACGGAAAGAATCAACTTTGAAGTTTTCTGAGTTCCCGTATTTACAAAAGTTAAGGGGGCGTTGAAAACCGGACGTATAGTTGAATCGCTAGCGTTATAGAATGATAACTGGTTAGAATTCATGGATCGATTGTACAAATCTCACTTTGCCCTTCCTTTTTTTTTTCAATTTGAAACACCTAAATCATTTACATTTTAGATTCGTCAAATATTTTCTAATTAACACTTATTTAATCACCAGTTTAATAAAAAATGCATTTCTTCTTGTTTCTAATAACATACTGATCGCAAAATTACCGCTCCACTGAAGTATAAACACAACAGAGCAAAGCTGCTCTAGGGCCAAGTTACGGGATCTGTCGCTACAAAGGGCTTAAAGTGCCAGACGCACTGGAACCAACGCACGAAGCTTTTGTCACACGTCGCTGCTGACCGCTGTCGCAATACAGGATGGCACTCCAAAAGAAGAAGAGAAAATGTGGAACTTGAATGGCTCCCTGGTTTTCATTATTGATCTATTTGTTATCAATGTAGCAGACGGCAGTTCCAGTACTGCAATGTATTTCTCGGATTTGGATATGAAAAAAGTTAGAGATTACCAGACGACTGACTGTAAACAACACGTTCAGCCGCTTCAGTATTTAACAATACGCTGAAATCCCTGTAATACGCGTTTGCATCCTATATGTCGTGCCCACAAAAGTTACCCTGTGTATAAGTTAAGAATTTTCATCACTCTTGTTTTTAATTACAGTATTACATTAGCTAAGAACGAGTGCGTATTGTGTTTTCTGTCTGGTCTCCTAAGAAGCGTTCGGTATTGGAGTTTTGCCGACAGTTATTTCATTCTCTTTAAAAATTAAATGAAATTCGAAGCTATGTTGCTGCTCTGCTTGTCTCTCTTTGCGTCTTACTCAACTGTTTACATCACTGCAGCTTAGTCGGACCATCTGGCTGTCCAGTGCGATTCGCGTCACTGTAAATGCGGCGGTAAAGCTACTGCCCCGTATTAACGCTCAGTCGATGTGCATTTAAAGCACAGCATAAAACATACCCCTATTCTCGTACTTGACTGTACTGAAGACAGCTTCGCTCTCGCTCCACGCTGAACGAAATCTCCAACAACCGCAGAAGAGTACATGGTGTAATGTTTAGGGTTCATCAGAGATTTATTCTTGTGAGGAACACTGTAGAGTACCCCTACACCCCCCTCCCCCCCCCTCCCCAACCCTATCACTAACAGCGTTAGAACCTAAATAAGGTGTAGAATGAAATAACATTTTTCTTTGAACGTTTTGATTTGTAAAATCACGGAAGATAGATTATATCTGAAACTTCCTGGCAGATTAAAACTGTGTTCCCGACCGAGAGTCGAACTCGAGACCTGCAAGGTTCATAGAAGAGCTTCAGAGGAGGTTGGAAGGTAGGAAACGAGGTACTGGAGCACGTAAAGCTGTAAGGACGGATCGTGAGTCGTGCTTGGGCAGCTCAGATGGTAGAGTACTTGCCCGCGATACGCAAAGGTCCCGAGTTCGAGTCTCGGTCCGGCATACGGTTTTAATCTACGAGGAATTTTCATAACACGCGCACTCCGCTGCAGAGTGAAAATTTCATTCTTGAAATGATATCTGGTTTTTGTGGGTTTTTCTCGAAACATGGAGTAATGAACCAATGAGTCTACTTGTACTGTTATTTCTTACAAGCCTTTTTTTTATAGAATGGTGAAGCAATCCTTAGTACATTGATAGTGCCACCTACAATTTCTTCTCAGTAAGGAAAGCAGACTTTTGACATGGAGAGTAAATAGTCGTTACGGAACATGCTTTCCCCACGCCACCCTTCTAGCTAGATACACTGGATTCTGTGGAGATAACCACAGACACGCCGTGATAAGAGCAGCCAGGCGAGGCGAAGCAGGAAACAGGAGTATGATGGCAGCTGTGCAGTTTATCCACGACAGAGGACCCCATCATCAGAAGAATGATAAGTAGACATGAAGAGGATGAGGGCCGCTGTCTGGGATTGATGCTGACACGATTGGGCCATCTGCGATTTGAACGTGTGGACAATCCTTTCAGGCAACCCATTGGATGCAGTATGGAATAGCGCCATATGGAGCAGCTGGATGCCTGATGTAGCACAGAATAAAGTGAACTCTGCTGATGTGAACTGCAGGCAGTTGTCAGTCACCTCCAGTAGACACTCAATGGCGAAAATATGAGAGAGGGATTGAATGGTGTGAGTCACAGTTGTTGAGGACATGAGTGCAATATACAGAAAACCACTGCTGGCGTCCACCAAAATGTGGCAGTAGGACCCTAGGAATGGGCCCACAAAATCCAGATGGAGCAAGGAGCACAGGTCAGCGATAGGAGGCCACGGAATCAGGCGTCATGGTGGAGCTAACTGCTAACATTGACAGGAGGAGCAGAAACCCACCTTGTGGGTGATGTCACTGTCCATTCCCCAACCATAGATATGGTGGCAGGCGAGGCGCTTTGTCAGGACGATGCCTTGGTGCCTGACATGTTGGAGTACAAGGACCTGCTGATGAAGGGGGGAGAGAATGAAGTCACGCCAATGATCAGTGTCCCCTAAGAGAAGAAGAATACTGTCACGAATGGAAAAGTTGTTGCAGAAAGGCCAGTAAGCCCAAACCTCTGTCTCCAACATCTGACAAAGATTGGAGGGCCACCTGAGTTGAACATGGTGCAGAATCGTCTGAAGAACTGAGTCTGAGGCCATGTGCTGTGCGATGAGCTGGGAAATGCAGCGACAGCAGAGGAGGCCACGTCATCCAGATGAAAACAAGCACCCAGATCAGCATCGAATTCGGAATCCGCCCCACAGGAAGTAGAGAAAGAAGATCGGTGTTGGCATGGAGGGCCATGGCATGGTAATGGATGTCGTACCCTGCAAGGAACAACGCCCAGCGCTGCCGGTGGCGAGCAGTCCAGGTAGGGATGACGTATGTGGCACTGAAAGGGGAGACCAAGGGCTTGTGGTCTGTGTACACCATGAACCATTGTCCGTAGATGAAGTCGTGGAACTTCTTGAATCCAAATATGATGGATAAGGCCTCCTTCTCGTTGTGGCTATAGTTACACTGTGCATGTGATAGGTGAAAGCCACTGCGCACTCAACACTGTCAACGATATGAGACAAGACAACCCCAGCCCATAAACTGGTGCATCAGCAGTCAAACTAAGAGGCTTGGCAGGTCTGTATGGGACGAGGCAAGGTGGAGTGAACAGCAGATTTGAGATACTGAAAAGCCTCATCACATTCTGGCGACTAGGTTGAGGGAACATTCTTGCAAACCAGGTGATGTAGAGGCTCCGCCAGAGCCCCAGGATGTGGGATGAAACTCCAATAATAGATGAGATGATCCGTGACAGATTTGAGCTGGGATCCATTTGTCGGCGTCGGGAGTCGCTGAATGGCCCTGAGGTATTGTGGTATTGGGAAAATGCCTACGGCACTCAACACATTGCCGAGTAGGTCACTTGTGGCACAAAAAATTAATATTTGGCCCTGCTGCACTGCAATCCCACAGCCTGCAGAACCTGAAAAAGTCGCTGAAGATTCTGTGATAAGTTTGGGGCCTCGATCCCTGTGACTAAGATGTCTAAGTAATTGGTGCTGCTGGGGACCTCCTTAGTGACTCCAGAAAGCATTGAAAGATGGCTGGAGCGCTGGCGATCCTGAAGAGTAGGTGGCTGTACCAGAAGCCCAAAGGGAGTATAGCTGATGAGGACCTCTTGTGAGGGAGTGTTGAGTGGCAGCTGGAGGTATGCTTCCCTAACATCAATTGGCAAAGATCTTTCCACCTGCCAACTTGGATAGAATATCATCGACTGTCGAAATATGGTAAGAGTAAATGGCAGACTGGTCGCTTATGGTGGGCTTAAAATCGCCACATACGCAGAGGGACCCATTCGGTTTTTCGAGGGTGACAATGGGTGAAGCCCAGCGACTGTGGAGAACCGATGTCAGAGCTCCCACCTGCTTAAGGTGACTCAGTGCCTTGTGTAGGGCGTCCAGCAGGGCGAAAGGCACTGGATAAGCCTTGTGAAACTTCGGAACCACCGTGGGAAGTAGTTTGACGTGTGCTTCGAAACTGGACACCCCCAGAGAAGAATCAGAGAAGATGTCGGGGAAGAAATCGAAAGGCTCCTGTAAAAGAGTTCACAGGACACAGTGTTAACCGCTGGGGCTGAATCATGGATTTCAAGGCCAAGAGAATCAGAAAGATCCATCCCCAACAGATTATTGGCTGTGGAGGCGGCTAGGACCAAAACTTCGGCAGTTACATCATGAAAGAGATAGCGCACCTGCTCGAGGAGCCACCTCTACACACGGATAATGTCATTACTATAGTTCTTCAAGGGGATCAGGAATGGGCAGAGCATCGGAGCAGTCAAGCTGTGGTGAGAGTCGCTGTCAGTAATAGTAGCTGACGACCCTGTGTCAAAATGGTATTGGAGAGGGGTGCTGTTGATTTGGACCATCAGACTGATGGACCTCGCCATGTGTCGGAGAACCGTCTGGACAAAGGAGATGTCTGGTGGCTGGTCAGAATCCTCTAAGATCGCGTCCAGAGGGTCCAACGCCATGAGGTCCACCTCCATTGATCAGCCTGATGGCCCTTTGTCCTGAAGGCCGGATATGACAATCACAGCACTGGTGTGTAGCAAAGCATTGATGACGGGAGAGCAACCTCTGATGGTGCTGAGCCTGAGAACCCGTAAACTGGTCTGGAGGAGGAGGCAGCGGCGGGGCGCCCACTGCAGGCCATTGGCGTGGGCACTGCTGGCGACTGTGGCTCCGAGCGATGACGGGGCGGCCTGCGGCGAGGCATGGAGCGCCGTAGACGAACAGGAAGAGTTTTCTTGGGCACACATGACTGACAGACACATGTTCAAGGAGGGATGCTTCAGCTTCAACAGATCTGTCCACAGAGTACGCGAAAGAACTTGACCCCCTTCTAACAGCCGTGTACCGCAAGTCTCTAGAGGAGCGGAAGATTCCAAATGATTGGAAAAGAGCACAGGTAGTCCCAGTCGTCAAGAAGGGTCGTCGAGCAGATGCGCAAAACTATAGACCTATATCTCTGACATCGATCTGATGTAGAATTTTAGAACATGTTTTTTGCTCGAGTATCATGTCGTTTTGGGAAACCCAGAATATACTCTGTAGGAATCAACATGGATTCCGCAAACAGCGATTGTGTGAGACCCAACTCGCTTTATTTGTTCATGAGACCCAGAAAATATTAGATACAGGCTCCCAGGTAGATGCTATTTTCCTTGACTTCCGGAAGGCGTTCGATACAGTTCCGCACTGTCGCCTGATAAACAAAGTAAGAGCCTACGGAATATCAGACCAGCTGTGTGGCTGGATTGAAGAATTTTTAGCAAATAGAACACAGCATGTTGTTATCAATGGAGAGACGTCTACAGACGTTAAAGTAACCTCTGGCGTGCCACAGGGGAGTGTTATGGGACCATTGCTTTTCACAATATATATAAATGACCTAGTAGATAGTGTCGGAAGTTCCATGCGGCTTTTCGCGGATGATGCTGTAGTATACAGAAAAGTTGCAGCATTAGAAAATTGTAGTGAAATGCAGGAAGATCTGCAGCGGATAGGCACTTGGTGCAGGGAGTGGCAACTGACCCTTAACATAGACAAATGTAATGTATTGCGAATACATAGAAAGAAGGATCCTTTATTGTATGATTACATGATTGCGGAACAAACACTGGTAGCAGTTACTTCTGTGAAATATCTGGGAGTATGCGTGCGGAACGATTTGATGTGGAATGATCATATAAAATTAATTGTTGGTAAGGCGGGTGCCAGGTTGAGATTCATTGGGAGAGTCCTTAGAAAATGTAGTCCATCAACAAAGGAGGTGGCTTACAAAACACTCGTTCGACCTATACTTGAGTATTGCTCATCAGTGTGGGATCCGTACCAGATCGGGTTGACGGAAGAGATAGAGAAGATCCAAAGAAGAGCGGCGCGTTTCGTCACAGGGTTATTTATTAACTGTGATAGCGTTACGGAGATGTTTAGCAAACTCAAGTGGCAGACTCTGCAAGAGAGGCGCTCTGCTTCAAGGTGTAGCTTGCTCGCCAGGTTTCGAGAGGGTGCGTTTCTGGATGAAGTATCAAATGTATTGCTTCCCCCTACTTATACTTCCCGAGGAGATCACGAATGTAAAATTAGAGAGATTCGAGCGCGCACGGAGGCTTTCCGGCAGTCGTTCTTCCCGCGAACCATACGCGACTGGAAGAGAAAAGGGAGGTAACGACAGTGGCACGTAAACTGCCCTCCGCCACACACCGTTGGGTGGCTTGCGGAGTTTAAATGTAGATGTAGATGTAGGGCATCGTCAGTAGCATGGACCAGAATCATGTCGCGAACGAGGGGCAAACCATGCGACTGCTTACACCCTGGGTTGGCACAAGAGAACCGTCAATCCCGGGAGAGCCCTTGACGGCGAGCGATCCATTCCCTGTCAGACTGTGATGAAAGCTGCTGACAGCTGAAGAGCGTGTGGCGAGTTGCTACGACGTGGACCTGGGCACCAAAATACTCTGGTAAAGTGGCAGTCAGCTGTTTGTAAGGGAGGACATGGGGATGCAACTGCTGCACATGCTATAAATGTCAGGACCCACATAGGTAAGAAAAAACGCACGATGCTGGCCGGTGTCGATGAGTCCATGGACAAGAAAATGTTGTTCCAAGCGACCCGCATAATTACTCCACAGTTCAATAGGCTTGTCAAACGGTGGGAACGCGGCAGGAGCGACCGACGCCGGAATCCCTGGAGAAACACTAGTCAGAGCCTGGAGACGCTGAATCAGAAGTTCGTTCGTGTGTAGCATACGATGCGACAGCTCACGGACACGAGCTGACGGCGCATATACACCCGGAATTCCTTCATCCATGTCAACAAACTATGGAGCAACGCAGGAATTCGAACAAACACGTCGCCAGTGCTAAATCTACCTAGCAAGAACCAACTCTTTTTGCCAAATTTATATTTATTAAGGAAACTAAAATAAACTACAAACAGTAACCCACTCTTCAAAACCAGAAAACAATAATAATGCCTTCTGCAGATCAAGAAAATAACAACTAATTCCTATAATCGGAGTTCCCTTCAACTCTATACCCATACAAGTATTCCACATGAAGTCGGCTGTTACCAGCTGATGAATAGCCTAACACGACAGAAGCGACGTATCACAATCGTTGCGGAAGAGAGGAAGGTCGGGGAGGTACACCGCAGGACCAGCCGATCTTCTCCCCACTCGGCGAGTCGAGAACTGCCTGCTGAACGGCCGGGCGCTGGCTTATCTGTCTCCAGAAAGGACATTTATGGGACTATGCAAGGAAATCGTTCATTCATCGCTGCGCCCCCTTCCTCTGCTGCTGGTTGATGACCTCTGATGGACGCTGGCCGCACTTACGTGTTTTGTTGTGAACTGTGGTACTTGCCTGTAAAACTCTTGCGTCAGCCAGACTTCGTAGTGGAGTCGGCAACCCGCATCGCTGGTCTGTCTGCGGTGTTGCCGATGCAGTAGGCGTCTCTGGTGGCTGCAGCAAGTATTTACTCTTACTTTGTGTAGTTTGCTTTCGTCTCTGAAAAGGTTTTTGTAGGTAGCACTACCGATTACTTCATCATTCTGTAAAAAAAGTTGTTAGAAATAAATGGCACCTATATACATCAACGAAAAAAATCGCGACACCAGAAAATAACTAATGTAGAGTATTGACGTTCCTGGAATACATTTGTTAGGTATCATGTAAGTTGGGGTTGGGTTGTTTGGGGAGGGAGACCAGACAGCGAGGTCATCAGTCTCATCGCATTAGGGAAGGATGGGGAAGGAAGTCGGACGTGCCCTTTCAGAGGAACCATCCCGGCATTTGCCTGGAGTGATTTAGGGAAATCACGGAAAACCTAAATCAGGATGGCCGGACGCGGGATTGAACCGTCGTCCTCCCGAATGCGAGTCCAGTGGCTAACTACTGCGCCACCTCGCTCGGTAACACGTGTCAGTGATTGACATTGTAAGATCACAGGTTAATCTAATTGTGAGGAAAGCCATTGCCAATGTGAACTACTGCTGCATAAATAAATGATTTAACTGCCAGAATGTTAAATGTAAGCAAGCACATGTGCATGAATTGTGTTGTGCAGGTACTACACATCAGTTTATGGCATGGAGTTTCCATACCTGGTGTACTTTCTCGGTCAGTACATTGGAAGAAAATGGTGTTTGTACATGATGCAGCAGTTTATGTCTGACGATGTCCTATATTTGCTGTATTGGAGACAGATTTGGCGATCGACATCCTGTAGAGCACGCTGGGTTACAACAGCGATATCCAGTTGGAAAACACTCCCTGGAATGCTATTCATTAATGGCAGAAGAACAGATCAAACGACCATACTGACAGACAAATTGGCACTCAGGATGCACGGGATAACCAGGAAAGTGCTCCAGCTGTCATGCGAAATTGCACCCCTCGAAGTGTAGGACCAGCGCGTTTAGCTCGCAGACAATTTGATTGCACCAATCAAGGGGCCTCCTTCTAACAAACACCCACCCATCACTGTCACTGAAGCAGAACTATTTTCCATGAGAAAACACACCCTGCCCTCCAATGACCTCTCGCTTGACACCACTGAGGTCGCAAATGTCTTGGTTTGTGGTCAGTGGAACACACTGCAGGACTCGTGGCTCGGAAGTGCCCTGGAAGTAACAGATTCGGATCAGTTCATTGTGTCACAGTGGTGCCAACTGCTGCTCAAATTGCTACTGTAAATGCAGTACAATGCCCCAGAGCCATACACAAAACACAATGGGCTTCCCTCTCGGCAGTGTCATGCGGCTGTCCAGAGCACCATCTTCTTGTGGCTGTACATTCTCGCGATGACTCCTGCCACCGAACACCTACAGTGGCTACATTCCTGCCCAGGCTTTCTGCAGTATCGCTGAAGGAGCATCCAGCTTCTCATAGAGCTGCTACAACACCCCATTCAAAGTCAGTGAGATGCTGATATAGGCGTCTTTATCACCATAAAGGCGTATTTGACTAACACCAACTCACCATGTTGCGGGCTTTCAAATAAAGTCATGAAAGGATGTGGGGTGGTGGCCCTCAACTAAGTACCCCCAGAGTCAAAGTCCAAATATTAAAACTTTTGGCTGGTTTCGTTGTCTAGGGGCTGGGGTACGTAAATGCTGCATTACAACCCAAATACTGCTGAGTCTACAGTATACAATGTGAATATACACATGAATCGAATGGTCGAAGGTTCCTATCACTCGGCAATTGCGAATTGTGAATGTAACATTTACAAACGAAAAATTGCAATTAAATAAAATCTGCAGGTACTGTCTTAACGACTTTAAATAATGAGTACGATAGTATAAGTACTTTTGAGAATGTGGTATTTTTCTGCAAAACACATATTGGTGTCGATTGTCCAACAAATTAAATAAAATAAAAGCTGAATAACAGCGAAACAATAGCTTCTAACAGCACGTAATTATCTATGAACAACAACATAGCTCACAAGATATTCACTTCTAAATGCACACTACGTCTTCACTGTAGAAGCCGCGGAAATCTCACAAGTGCACATGCCGGCACTCCGCAGTATTTCTATCGAACCGTGTCTTCGAGACAACGTACCCACACAAACATAAAGAAACACATTCGAAATATTGGATTTACATTTAAATAACTTGAAATTAAATAAATATTCCTACGGCTGAACCATAAACACGCTCTAACACACATAAACAAAGCAAATAAACATAAATCAAAGGAATAGCAAGCAAAAGTAGGCCATTAGCCTAATGTCTCTGTGCTTTCTAAAGGACAGTAAATATTTGACAAATTTCTTCATGCATAGTATATATCGGATATAAACAAAGACATAGATGAATAAATATATAATTATAAGCATGCTGCTACCGCTTTTTCGTGTAACTGTGGAGTAATTATGGCCTGATGCGATTAATAGAAATCAGCGACTTTGACCTCCAATAACTCATGTACTATTAAAGTTACATCTCTGTAGTTTATACCGATTTAGGTTTACACTAATAGCTTTCTAACGTCATATCGATCGACAAAATCGGATGAACCGTTTAGATTTTGGAAATCCGTTGCTGGGTGTTACCTTTATAATTTATTGTCAAATACTAAATTTTAAACTAATAAAGATATTGAAAATCCGATTACACCATCAGAATTGTCGTGCAACTAATGGTAATGTACATATTTATTTTTGAGGTATCACGTTTCATCTGGCTACTGTTAATTTCCATACGAATAGTGAAATGTCTGCCATTACGGTTTCACGAGGTCCGCCATCTTAGGGACTTCCTGCGTGTCTCCTTCATCGACACAGCGTCACCCTGGAATTCCCGGCCACGCGGCCGCTGGACTCCAGCTAACGTTCGGCACCACGTGGCCACCGACCAGCCGCCACCTGGCCAGAGGCCCCAGCGCGGCCACGCCAACTCCAAACTTAGAATTTTTCCAGGGCACCGCAACTCGGCTGTTGCCTCACAATGTCCAGTCCCAAAGGTAACTAACGCTCACATTCATTACAGCGCGAATTTGAAGCAAACCTGATTTGCACCCTCATAGTGCAGCTACTAGCGCTGCCTCCAGAGTAGTGTTGCATGTCTTTCACTGTTACGAAATGTCACCTGCAAGCGTTCTGATGTGGATGCCTTCCGGAGTGGCCGAGCGGTTCTAGGCGCTACAGTCTGGAACCGCGCGACCGCTACGGTCGCAGGTTCGAATCCTGCTTCCGGCATGGATGTGTGTGATGTCCTTTAGGTTAGTTAGGTTTAAGTAGTGCTAAGTTCTAGGGGACTGATGACCTCAGAAGTTAAGTCCCATAGTGCCCAGTGCAATTTGAACCATTTGAGCCATCTTTCAGATGTAAAAACATGCCTACAAACTTTCTTTTATGACAGACAACTCTTTCTTGGTGCTGTGGTTTTTTTCCCATCATTATGGTCATTTGAGTTCGTTACCTCAAACAGTAATAAAATATTCACAGAAACTAAAATCAATAGTCTTTCGTGGTTTTAAACATTAAAGTGTTCAAAGAAAATTCTTTTTCATTTCAAAATTAAGTTAGGTGCTAATATTGATAATGATCGTGTTTAGAGAGTGGTGTGGTGTGAGGTACTAGCCGATATCTCGTTTCACTCACGGATAATGGCCTCAGAAAATTTGGAACCTGTGCCGTACAGCAGCGTATTAACCATTACACAGCTACTGCTTTGTTCAACTGACAATTAATTTGTTTACTGTTGTGAAGTGATTCTTGAAGCAATTTATAGTATAGTGCTGGAACTACCCTCAACGCATTTTTATAAACTACTTAAGTATATATGATGTAAGTGGGTCAATTTTACTTTCACAGAGGCTTGGTACAACGTACAATGTACGTTTGTAGTGGGTGGAGTAGATGAGAAATATTATGTTTGGGTTCGCAGCTCGTGGTCGTGCGGTAGCGTTCTCGCTTCCCACGCCCGGGTTGCCGGGTTCGATTCCCGGCGGGGTTAGGGATTTTCTCTGCCTCGTGAAGACTGGGTGTGGTGTGATGTCCTTAGGTTAGTTAGGTTTAAGTAGTTCTAAGTTCTAGGGGACTGATGCCCATAGATGTTAAGTCCCATAGTGCTCAGAGCCATTTGAACCATTTTTTTGTGGGATTATGTTTGAATATTGGTTTTATTAGCTGTAAATTTCACCATACTGTGACGTGTATTAATGCTATTAGTTTTAAAAAATGTAATTATTGGTAAGTTCGTAAACGACATGACAGTGTTATGAAATAGTGATAACAGTAATGCTCTGTGATCGGAAAAGACGGAGCCCCCTTGCTTTGATCAATGTTGAAAGAGACATAGACACTCTCAAAGCACAGTCACACTATATTCTCAACTACATTGTGTCTGCAATGCAAGCTATTGAAAATACACATTCTGAATAGTACTGTTACAGACATTTTAGAATCGATGTGGGGAAAAAATACACTGCTACTTACCATAAAGAAGACACACCAAGTTTCAGACATCGACCAATAAAAGTCTATTATCTTTCTTCACTGACGAAGGCTTTGGCCGAAAGGTACATGTTCGGTTTCTTGGTCGTGCCTATCTGCAACTTGATGTGTTCTCTTTACGGTAAGTAGCAATCTATCTTTTCCTACATTGTTGACATTCTTACCTGGAGTTTCCACTGTTAGACATTTTAGAAAGAAAGTGTTGTGACTCTTTCTTTGGGAACAATGAATATCAATTTATTTTTCATGCTTTTGCAATCTTTCAAACGCACCTTGCAATCATTTTTACTTAAATCTCATTAATATACTACCTATTAACTTAAAAAGTACTTCTATTAATGTAAAGTTATGCGTGATAAATTCTCATAAAAAATTTATGATTACAAATTTGATTCGTTTGATTGTAATAGTTAATGGTTAATTTAACGTACTTAGTTTCCCAAGACAGCAGTAAATTCAATCGGATACTAAGTAGCTTTATTTTCAACTGAAATATCTCGTAAATTTGATTGCTAAATAGACTGGCACTAAATGTCTTGTAGCTTGTATTCTGGTACGAAAAATTAAGATTGCACTCGTTCGAAGATAGTTCCATTAACTGTTTCAAGTATGTGTTTCAAGTATGACTAAAGGAAATTTCTCTCTTCAAGGCTCGCCACAACTGGTTATAGGCAGTATCTTAGTGATAAGATTGCATTCATTCGAAGATAGTTCCATTAACTGTTTCAAGCATGTGTTTCAAGTATGACTAAAGGAAATTTCTCTCTTCAAGGCTCGCCACAACTGGTTATAGGCAGTATCTTAGTGATAAGATTGCATTCATTCGAAGATAGTTCCATTAACTGTTTCAAGCATGTGTTTCAAGTATGACTAAAGGAAATTTCTCTCTTCAAGGCTCGCCACAATTGGTTATAGGCAGTATCTTTTTTTTTTTTTCTTCAAACGAAAAATTCTCAAGGTGAGTTTGCATTAGTTCCCGACTCAGTTGAACATATTAGCACTGAGTTTTGGTGGGAAAATCTTAATTATCAAAATCATTACTAAGGTAAAAGTGAAGTACCGTGTTAAATGTTATTTCTAGACACAGAACTACTCCTCCCCCTCCCCCGAAAGAAAAAGAAAAATCCACCAAATTATCTGAAATAATTACGATAGCCTTAACAATAGCCAAACACACATATTTACATGTGATTAATTTTCGTTAATGAGTTTAGTGTAAGTGAAAAGCAGTTCTCAGAGTGTAATTTTTACTCGTCTTCGTGAGAGTGTAGGTTGATGCTACATTAACCACTCAAGGTTGTATCAAGGTCTTACAGTTTATTAAGTGCGACCAGCCACTAAGAAAATAGACGATAAAAGTTCGCGACATTCAGAGAAAGTAGAGTGAATGTTCCTTACATTCTTTCGGTGGCCTTTAGTTATGGCTACTGTGTACTGCGAAAGTAACGTCGAAGTGATCACATACTTGTTCTTATCTTTCCTCATGATTGAGTATCCAAACACTTTAATAATGTCCCATATACAGTCAGTGGCATTTATGTACTGATATAATCTTGTTGTTCGAAGAACCGTTCTTCACATCTGCATGACAGTGAGAGAACAGAGGTTCATTTCAGATGCCAGGAAGGACAGTGTCCCAGTTTTATAGGAATGGGAAGCGCTACTGCAGTAAATAGGACTGTGGGAATTGAGCCCAGTTTGGGCTGAGCATGCGGCTCGCTCAGTATGGATCAAACGAACCGACACCGCAGTGTTACAGTTGCAGAGCAGAGTAGCCCTCAATTACTCCACTCCACTACGCTCGTGGTTTTTTCCGTCTGCTCTGTAGCTAAATTAACAAATGTCGAGAGGAACAAAAAGCTTACGCTGGCCCGCATGAAAGAAGGCCGCGGTTCCGATCATGCGACATGAAAGTGTTAACAGCGTCGGTCACTAGCGTTGAGCTAGAGAGTTAATCTAAAAGTGACCTCGATGGCATAACGACCACAATTAGGCTTCAGACCAAATAAAGGGAATTCTCTTTTTTCGGCTGTTACAGTGTCATTGCCGACATTCGTACCGTTATTGTGTCACATGAGTATTCCTTGCTTTTTATTTCTCCCTCCGTCGCACTTCTTTCAAAAGCAGTTCAATATCCACGAGAATGATCAGAAAAATTACTTCCCGGCAAGCACACCTTTCTTTCGCAGTTTGAGTATACGCTGTGGTACAGGTTTCAGGATTGTGAGCTCTCTAGACGGCTAAAAAGGAAAACAAATATTAATTACACACACACATGACGAAGGTTTCCAACCCGTTTCTCATACACAAACAGCAGTTGACCGGCGTTGCCCGGTGAAACGTTGTTGTGATGCCTCGTGTAAGGAGGAGAAATGCGTACCATCACGTTTCCGACTTTGATAAAGGTCGGATTGCAGCCTATCGCAATAGCGGATTACGGTATCGCGACATTGGTTCTCGCGTTGGTCGAGATCCAATGACTGTTAGCAGAATATGGAATCGGTGGGTTCAGGAGGGTAATACGGAAAGCCGTGCTGGATCCCAATGGCCTCGTATCACTAGCAGTCGAGTTGATAGGCATCTTATCCGCATGGTTGTAACGGATCGTGCAGCCACGTCTCGATCCCTGAGTCAACAGATGGGGACGTTTGCAAGGCAACAATCATCTGCACGAACAGTTCGGTGACGTTTGCAGCAGCATGGACAATCAGCTCGGAGGCCGTGGCTGCGGTTACCCTTGACCCTGCATCACAGACAGGAGCGCCAGCGATGGTGTACCCAACGACGAACATGAGTGCACGAATGACAAAACGTCATTTTTTCGAATGAATTCAGGTTCTGTTTACATCTTCATTATGGTCGCATCCGTGTTTGGCGACATCGCGGTGAACGCACATTGGAAGCGTGTATTCGTCATCGCCATACTGGCGTACCACCCGGCGTGATGGTATGGGGTGCCATTGGTTAGACGTCTCGGTCACCTCTTGTTCGCATTGACGGCACTTTGAACAGTGGACGTTACATTTCAGATGTGTTACGATCCGTGGCTCCATTCTTCATTCCATCCCTGCGAAACACTGTATTTCAGCAGGATAATGCACGACCGCATCTTGCAGGTCCTGTATGGGCCTCTCTGGATAGAGAAAATGTTCGACTGCTGCCCTGGCCAGCATATTCTCCAGATCTCTCACCAATTGTAAACGTCTGGTCAATGGTGGCCGAGCAACTGGCTCGTCACAATACACCAGTCTTGATGAACTGTGGTATCGTGTTGAAGCTGCATGGGCAGCTGTACGTGTACACGCCATCCAAGCTCTGTTTGACACAACGCCCAGGCGTATCAAGGCCGTTATTACAGCTTAGAGGTGGTTGTTCTGGGTACTAATTTCTCAGGATCTATGAACCCAAATTGCGTGAAAATGTAGTAATCGCTTGTCAGTTCTAGTATAATATATTTGTGCAATGAATACCCGTTTATCATCAGCATTTCTTCTTGGTGTAGCAATTTTATTATATATACTCTTGGATAATTATAATCAATGATGGCTCCAAGTCTAATTATCTTTAATTTTTTTCATTTTGTTTATGTAATTCTTTGAGTCTCTAGCAAAACTCAGCCCCAATACAAGCTCTCTTGTAATTTTTCAATACGATTTTTAAACACTTTCATCTCCGTTACTGTTCAGTGTAAAATAAAACACACAGAAACTCCTGACAATTTTATTATTACACATGCGACGTATTGGCCGAGGCTGGAAGCCACTTCCCCCATATATTGCACAATGGCCCCTGAGGAAGAGCCCTAGCCACACTCTGTGAAAGGCACATGCACAGGACCGAGGGATCCCCAAGGGCATTTCAACCAGCCTCCGTTGCCCAGGGAGAGAATTATTGAAGTATATTAAATAAAATCGTCATAACACCTGAAAGGTTTTTCATTAGGACGTTCAGACTGCGCGGTTGTCCGCGAGGGACGGTGGTTATTAGTATGCTTAGTGTGGTTTGGTTTAGCAACGAAGCCCACTTTCTTTTGGATAGGTTCCTCAATAAGCAAAATTGGCGCATTTGGGGGCCTGAGAATCCGCATTTCGCGATCGAGAAGTCTCTTCGCCCTCAACCGATGACTGTGTGGTGTGCAATGTCCAGCCACGGAATAATTGGTGCGATATTCCTCGATGGCACGGTGACTACTGAATGGTACGTGAAGGTTATGGAAGATGATTTCATCCCTATTATCCAAAGTGGCCATAATTTCGCCAAGATGCGATTCACGCAAGACGGATCTCGATACCATCGAAGCTGAAGAGTGTTTGATGTGCTGGAGAAGTACTTTGGGGACTGCGTTCTGGCTTTGGGGTACCCAGAGGCCATTGGCATGGGCGTGGATTGGTCGCCGTATTCTCCAGATCTGAACACATGCTACTACTTTTTGTGGAGCTATATTAAAGACAAGATATGCAGCAATACCTCAAAGCCGTTACTGAGTTGAAAATAGCTGACAGCATCGATGTTCCGACACTTAAGCGGGTCATGCAGAAGTTAAGTTAACATTCGAGGATGTCCAGTCTCGTCACAACGCCGTTAATCACTTAGAAGAAAATGTGATGATGAGTACACGAAACATTATCGACGCCATGCCATGATTATAATACATTAAACCACACCTGAGCGTGGCATGCTGGTGACAATTATTGAACCATATTAAGAAAGAAAAAAACGTAAATTTGTTACAAACTACGACGTGCGCAAACTATTCAGCACGTAACCGTAACGACAGATATTCAGATTTAGGCGATGATGTGGCGCACGTACATGACGGGTACTAAAGTCTGGTTGCCGTCGCAAGTTGTGCCCTTCCGTAGTCCCTACGCCGCCACCAGGAGTTTTGGCTGGCCGATGCCTGTGCGCTTGTTCGCCACTTTCGTACTGTGTGTGTGTGAATTCCTAAGGGACCAAACTGTTCAGGTCATCGGCCCCTAGATTTATACACTACTTCAAAAATCAAATGTCTGTTAACTGCTGAGGTCATCAGTCCCTAAGCTTGCACACTACTTAAACTAAATTATCCTAAGGGCAAACACACACACCCATGCCCGAGGGATGACTCGAACCTCCGCCGGGACCAGCCGCACAGTCTATGACTGCAGCGCCCTAGACCGCTCGGCTAATCCTGCGCGTCTACACACTACTTAAACTAACTTAAACTAACTTATGCTAGGAACAACACACACGCTCCCATGCCCTATGGAGGACTCGAACCTCCGGCGGGAGGGGCCGCGCAGTCCGTGACATGGCGCCTCAAACCGCACGGCCACTCCGCGGGGCTCCCTTTAGTACTACTGGGAGATGTCGCCAGCCGATTCCGACATGGCTACAGCTTCGCTGCCAGCAGCCCGACCATCGCCCGGTAATCGTTCTGCAGCTCTTTTAACTTAGTCCACCTGCTAGTTCTGTTCGTCTCGTAGCAACCACAATGTAAAGCCCTGCTAACGATCCTGAGAATCTTTTTGTTTAATTCCCTAATTATTATTTCTGTTTCACTCATAACGGCAATTTGTAAATTTTATTTGTGGAGTCGTGAGACCAAAGCATTCTTGTTTGTTTAAATAAACGTTCGTCACCAGCCTCCTTGCGCTCCTGTGGCATCCATTCACACAGTTTGGAAATGCCGCACTTCAGTGGACTGTAAGATGCTCTGTTTCCTTTTATTCACTATGTGAATGCCTCGCTCAAGTGTGGTTTAATATATCATAATCGTGGCATGGCACGCATAATGTTTCGTGTACTCATCATCACATTTTCTTCTAAGTGATTGGCGGCATTGTGGCGAGACCGGACATCCTCGAATGTTAACTACAAGTGACGGTGCTCATGTAATAAAAGTAAAGCAACCCTGATACGTCACCCCTGATCTCTTACTTACGTAAGTTTTGAGGTAACTGAGTACACATTTAACGTTTCCCAAGATTAACTGAATATTGCCGTGCCATATGCAAGCAAGGCTCATAAAACTGTAACATGACGAGTATTCACAAATCTGTCAAAGACAACAAAGTTTTCTCTAACAAAGTATTTCACCAAATGCACTGGGAAAAGCGTTGTGGGCTGCTAACATAATGGCGGACGCTGCACAGAACTTGTATTTGATCGACACAGGACATTAATCCACCCGAGAATTAGCACGAAAAACAGATAACAGGCAATTGAAGATAAACACAAATAAATATGCAGAAGCGATTAAAAAGCGAATCGAAAATAAAGACTGAATATCTCTGGTCGCAACAGTAACAATTGCGTTATTAGCTTATACCTAATGGGTTTGCAGAACATAACGATTATAGAATTTAATTAATTATAATTATGAATGTTACTGAAAAAATGAACTGCAGTTCAATGTGGTAATTTCAAGTTCTGTAAAATCACTGACAATGTACAGCAGTATCTAAGGAAATAGGCTGGGAGAGTTGAGTTTTTACAGTATTTTTTTTAAGTCGGTCTCCATTTGGCTGGTAATTTTGGGGAATCGTCTACGTCCGCGTCGTTGGTCAATAATCCTTGAGCATGCAGTCCAGTACTTATCGTCGTCTTGCTGTTCCCCTTGATCGTAACCACTCGTAGCGAATGTAGGAGGTACGCACGCTGTTTGTAGAATTCTCTTAATTATCGGATGTACCTACTGTGATTAACTTAGAAACTCTCCATTCAATTTATGGCGCTCTCTGCTCAGTTACGTGCGTACCGAGAAGCGTGATATCTGAAACTGATCCGATCTTCAAACTTGTTTTACTGTATATCCAGATATTACATTTCCGGTCATCAATTCCATATCAGAAATTTATATGCCAAGTCCTCCATATAGCCCCTAGAAACCAGTAATAGCGACTGAACATCCTGTGTAACTGTTCATTCATTACATTGGTGAGAGACCGAGAGATCTTCAATAGAACAAGAATGGTCACAACAAAATATCCTAAATTTGTACATTGCTGACAATTGCTAAGGAGCGATTGACATTTTCTAAGAAACTGCCAACTGCTGCGGAACAACCGACAATTTCTGCAGAACACACGACCAATGATAGTGAAAGGAAATGTAGAGAGCAGGACATGATAACGGTAGCGAAGCCTTTGCACGAACGCTCTGTATGGATTTGACAGTTCGTACAGTACGGTGTCTGATGAAGGTTGTTGTGGAACCGCTTAGTGCGACATTCAGAGTGGTAAGGCAAGATGCCAGCAACCCATCGTTTGAGTGCTTACCATGGTGGACGAACAGTTCGACAGCTCGGAGCCGGTCTAAGTTTCGCTACTATCGCCACAGAATGAGTGTGTCCGAAAGTGCCATTGCGCGATTAAAAAAGACAGCAGAAGGTGGAAACGTTATACGAAGCATGCCGGTGGTTGTACCGTGACACCAAAAGAGGATCGATACGTAGCCCTGGTGGTGAAACGGAACAGACATCTCAGTCCTAGGCAGATAGATTCAGACCTTGCAACCGCTGCCTGTATCGTCACCATTTCACGTTGATTAAATCTGGCTGGTCTGTATGCTCAGAAGCCTGTAAAAAGTCATCCCGTTTCAAAGAAGGAGTTCGAAGAGTTTCCTGGTGTGGGGAGCATGTTAGTTGAGGCCGGCGGGTGTGGCCGAACGGTTCTAGGCGCTTCAGACTGCAACCGCGCCACCGCTATGGTCGCAGGTTCGATTCCTGCCTCGGGCAGGGATGTGTGCGATGTCCTTAGGTTAGTTAGGTTTAAGTAGTTCTAAGTTCTAGGGGACTGATGACCTCAGATGTTAACTCCAATGGTACTCAGAGCCATTTGAACCATTTGTTAGTTGGGTCTCAGCAACGCTGGTCCAGAGCCAGGTTCTCCGTCGAATCCCACTTCACTGTGGCAAGTGATTCTGGCCACCAGTAAGTGTGGAGAAAGAGGGAAACACGTTACACCCCACAGAATTTTCCTGTACGTAATTGGAATGGCGTATGCCTTATGGTGTGGCAGCCAATATGCACAATGGCCGAACACCGCTACATTTCTTGGAGCTGGGTACCGTTACAGCACATCGGAATTCCAAGGAGATTATTCTGGATCATGTCTGTCTGCTTACGGGTGCTGTGTGTCCAGCCTTTCTGTTTGTGGATGACAATGCCAGCCCACAAAGGACCGCTAAAGTGTCGGAAAGTGAAGATATAGGAATGGTCTGCGTATTCCCCAAACCTAGACCTGTAGTGCTTGCCTGTGATGCTCTTGGCAGACGTATTTGTCAACGAATATCCCCTCCTGAAACCGTCCAAGAATTGAAAATTCCAAGGACTCCTCAACAGTTTGGTAGTATGGATGAGTAGCAGGTGCAAAGTGCATTAGAGCCCAGGGAGGGCACATTCCTTGTTAGTGCGATATCGACCTTTATGTTGGAAGCCTGACCTGTGTCAAACATGAACTTTATTTATCTCTGTTATCTTGTTTTCCCATGTGCTGAAATCTGTACCACTTTCGTTATAAATACGCCGCTCCAACGCTATTACGCATGTAGTGTGTTTCAAGTCTTCCGTCTCTGCCTGTGATTATTCCTTCCCAGCAATGTCACTGTTCCTTAGAAATTGTCGAACAGTGTATTTAAACAACGGAAGGTTTAACTAAGAGGTGAGAGGAAACACACGAATAGAAACATTACATTTATTCAGTTTCATGTGACTGGCTGGCTCCGTGACCAGTTAGCAATATAGTATTAATCCAGTTTTCATCGTCCTTACGAACGCTGCCACTGCGCTGCAAACACAGTGCTGGCCATTACATTAGCAGCAACACGAAGGCGACATTTAACAGACGTCAGATTGTTATATTTTTATGTTTTTTATTTTTATTTTTATTTTTCTTTCACAGGTTCAGCCCCTCCACGTCCACATCGGCATGAAGGCCAGCAGAAAGGATAAGGGTTAGGTTTCATTAAAGTGAGGACTCGCCGGATGTGGGTACTGCGATGTTTGTTTACGTGTGGTTAAGGTTTGTGGCGTCGATAGTTACGATGTCCCAAGGTAGGTGCACGCTCTCGTAAGCTCAGAGAGTGCCGTCTTGATTTCTGGCCATTTCATCAAGAGCAGAGGGTTCGGAAATATCGCTTCTACTACCGAGTGGGCTAGCTTGCTATTGAGACTTTGTATTAGTTACATTCAGTTAAAGCTTGGACAGCAACGAGTATTTGCTACATTTGAGATTATACAGAAAAGTCATCCTAACTTCACAGGTTTAAACATGGACTACGGCTTCACACCTATGTGCTCATCCTAGCCAAAGTTATGTATGGATTTGATATTTACTTGTGGTTTTTGACTCTATTAAAAGTGTTAAAGTTACCTGCAGTATCGAAGTGCTTCACCTCTCCTGCTCCTACTCGCTTCCTTCACTCTCGGCCTATATTACAGAAACAGTTCACAGGAGCAGACCCACGCACCGCCTATCCAGGCACGATAGAAAAAGGTTAACCATTGATACGCGCTCATCTGGAGACAGAGATAGACTGGATCGAAAGTTGAAAGAAGGGCAAAGGGGGAGAGGGGGGGGGGGGGGAAGAGTTCCAAGACAAGAGCGAAGGGAAAAAAAAACTTTGCGATAGTTGGGTCGGGTTGTAAGAACAGTATCGGTTTTCTTGCTGCCTGCAACAGGTCATGCAAGGGTAGGCTTTGTTGGTTGTGGGTATCATGCAGGTCGATGCCTTTGACGTTGTGCGGTGCTGTTACTCGGCGGCTGCTGGTGGGCGCCAGTGTTGGTTTCTCGGTCAGCGCCAGCATACCTAGGTTCATCATCGTTTAGTGTCCGATAGGTCATGTATTGGATTCACAGTACAAGGTAGTGTTGGCGGTTTGCGTGTGCGTTAGTATGCGAGCTTGTCGGTTTCCCTGCTGCAGCCTGTTGGTCGGCTTTGATGGCAGCTGGCAAGTCCAGTCAATGTTGCTGATGCCCAGGGGCTTGCCGATGTTGCCAGTTGTGGGTGTATGTTAGCTAGCCATAGGTGGCTGTGCCCCAGGTACTATAGTCTTGGCCGCTGGTGCTTCCACCTATGGTCGTGATCGCAGTTTGCCAGAGCAAGGATGAAAGGATCGTTCGAGTGTTATTGAATACTTCCTTGAGGGTTTCAAGGCGGTATTCTGTGTGAAGACCCTCGGTGCGCGTGCAGCGCGGAGCGTTGCTAATGATGCGTAGCACTCTGTTCTTTATTACTTGCAGACCGCGCAGGTGCGTACGAGCTGTGTATCAAAAATGCAGCGTAGCGCACTACATCTACATAGGTTACTCTGCAATTCACACATAAGTGCCTGGCAGAGGGTTCATCGAACCATTTTCATACTACTTCTCTACCATTCCACTCTCGAATGGAGCGTGGGAAAAAGGAACACCCAAATCTTTCCGTTCGAGCCCAGATTTCTCTTATTTTATTATTATGATCACATCTCCATACGTAGGTGGGTGTCAACAAAATATTTTCGCATTTGGAAGAGAAAGTTGGAGATGGAAATCTCGTAAATAGATCTCGCCGCAAAGAAAACCGCCTTTGTTTCAGTGACTGCCGCCCCAACTCGCGTATCATATCAGTGACACTCTCACCCCTATTGCGCGATAACACGAGATGGGTTGCCCTTCTTTGCACTTTTTTGATGTCCTCCGTCAATTGTACATGGTAAGGATCCCACAGAGCGCAGTAATATTCTTTCAGAGGACGGATAAGTATAATGTAGGCTGTCTCTTTAGTGGGTTTGTCGCATCTTCTAAGTGTCTGCCAACAAAGAGCAGTCTTTGTTTCTCCTTCCCCACAATATTATCTATGTGGTCTTTCCAATTTAAGTTGCTCGTAATTGTAATTCCTAGGTATTTAGTCGAATTGACAGCCCTTAGATTTGTGCGATTTATCGTATACCCAAAATTGATCAGATTTATTTTATTACCCATGTGGATGACCTCGCACTTTTCTTTGTTTAGAGCCAATTGCCACTTTCCGCACCATACAGGAATTCTCTCTAGATCATTTTGTAATTGGAATTGATCGTATGATGATTTTACTAGACGGTAAATTACAGCGTCATCTGCAAACAATCCAAGGGGGCAGCGCCCGCATCTCGTGGTCGTGCGGTAGCGTTCTCGCTTCCCACGCCCGGGTTCCCGTGTTCGATTCCCAGCGGGGTCAGGGATTTTCTCTGCCTCGTGATGGCTGGGTGTTGTGTGCTGTCCTTAGGTTAGTTAGGTTTAAGTAGTTCTAAGTTCTAGGGGACTGATGACCATAGATGTTAAGTCCCATAGTGCTCAGAGCCATTTGAACCATTTGAACCAAGGGGGCAGCTCAGATTATCACCTAGATCATGTATGTAAATTAGGAATAGCAGAGGGCCCATGACACCACCTTGCGGAACGCCAGGTATCACTTCTGTTCCTCTCGATGATTTACCATCTATCACTATGAACTATGACCTCTATGAGAGGAAATCGCAAATCCAGTCATACAACTGAGATGATACTCCATATCCACGTGTTTTGATTAACAATCGCTTGTGAGGAACGGTATCGAAAGCCTTCTGGAAATCTAGGAATATGGAATCGATCTGAGATCCCTTGTCGACAGCACTCATTACTTCATGGGAATAAAGAGCTAACTGTGTTGCACAAGAACGATATTTTCTGAATCCGTGTTGGTTACGTATCAATAAGTCATTTTCTTCAAGGTGGTTCATAATGTTCGAGTATTGTGTATGCTCCAAAATCCTAATGCAAATTGAGGTCAATGCTATGGGTCTGTAATTCAATGGGCTACTCCTATTTCCTTTCTTGAATATTGGTGTGACCGTTGCTGCTTTCCAGTCTTTAGGAACAGACCTTTCGTCAAGTGAGCGGTTGTATATGATTGCTAAGAAAGGCGCTATTGTGTCTGCATACTCTGAAAGGAACCTGATTGGTACACCATCTCGACCGAAGACTTGCCTTTCTTAAGTGATTTGAGTTGTTTCGCAACACCTAAGATATCTAATTTTATGTCACTCATGCTAACAGCTGTTCTGGTACGTGCTTAAATATGATGACCATCAGCATTCCAGCATAAGTGCTCGAAGAAGGCAGGAGTAACGTCATCTACAGTACCTATAAGAAAATGTTAGACAGCGGGTTTCATATTTAGAAATCATATTTGAGTGTTGTTTACGTATGAGAAAATCGTGATATGCCACGTGCAAGGAGGGGACACGTATACCAGCAGGTGTCGAAACTCGAGAACGGCAGACTCGTGTGCTTTGGAGACTGAAGTGTAACGTTCAGAAATAAGACTTCCGCGTATGTAGGTCCAGCATCAACGCCATGTAGATATCGAGGGCCTCGCTCGATTACCGCCCGAGAAGGCAAGCGTATCATTCGCTCTGACGTGCGGGAACTCATTGCCGCATCACGAACCTTCAGTCAGTCAGTAAGTGAACTTGTTTTCAGCAAGCTACGCATGCACAACGACATCTGACGAACCACGAAGCGACAGCATGGCGACGATTGTCGCGGCTACCCATAGTTATAAAGTGAGGAGTGTTGAAATCATTACCTAACCACGCCAATTTATACACAGCGGCGTTCTGTAACCTATGACACAGCATTTATATTTGCACCAGAGTATGCAACTCAAATAGTTGCGAAACCGGTTGTGTGGCTATGTAAGTGACCTGGAAAGAAAAGTACAGCTACAGCGGATCATTGGACATTTAATTTAGTTTTATTTTAATAGTTTTAACAAATGTATTTTTTTAAAAAAGTGTTCAGTGTATGAAGTGTCAAGCCATCATCTACACCCACAGTTTGCCCAACGTCATGTCTTCAAATATGTGATGCTGTTCACGTACTGCGCAGATAGCACTTCAAGCTGATATAATTTTTCTTTCTCTTTTACTATATTTTCTTTTACTTCTTTTATACACTGAAAAGATTATTTCAGAAGGAGTTTTGTAAATTTAATTATTGATTGTGTTTCTGTTTACCTAATGTAGTTGTTACGAATGTGATTGCCAATTTTGATTAATCTGATATTGAATACTTTCTTATTAGTTAAGATTATATTTGAATTTGTTTTCTATGGACAGAGTAAAATGAAATTGTAATTTTTTGTAGAACTGTATATTAATGTTACCTCTATCTTCGAAAGCGATATGTGAAACGAGGTATTTGAGCGATGTAAAATCATATCGAGAGGTCTATAGAGAAGGCAACAGGAGCGAGAAGACAATTCATGTGATTGACATGCCGCATATGTACTGTTACACATTGCGTTCGTGGCCGGTGGAAAATATCAATGTTTGGAAAGTTCAACATATATGATCTCGGTGTGTTCCGCAATTAAAGAACTTGTGACTTTACGTGTCGCATTGTTCGTTTGCGGGGTCTGTGTTTTGACTCATTAAGCATAAAACTTTGATATGAACACCGGTAAGCTATCTGCACTCCGTAAAGGTAATGTTTTTGATTGTAGAAAGCACAAACTGTTTAGTGCTTGCCAGGGACTGTGGAATGAAACAGTAAATATTAAATGCATTTTCATGTCGCATATTTATACAAAGAACTGTGAATGTACGTTTGTTGACCGCCGCGTTACTGAAGTGATTACGTAGACAATTGTGCATGGCACACATTGTTCGGTTTAACTTGCCAACTAATGATTTACGGTACAGTTGACATTATTTACTTTTGTAATGCCGATGGAATGTACCATGAAAAGCGCTGTATCGAGATCGTCAAGCATAAATCTGAAAACTGTGGCTAGACTGTATAACAAATATCATGACGTCATAAAATCTTCAACATTTCGCGGCCCTTTCAGCAACTGTATAAATATTAATTTTAATTTTAATAATCAACAGCTTCAGTTGAACCGTTTACCTAGAATTTACCTAGGTTTCACTCGGGATAACCCAGCCTTCCTCAGAATAACAGTTACTACCGTTTGTCCGTAGTGGACATCGTCAAGCTAAAAATCCATAATTTGTCGTCAGACTATAAAACTTATCTGGAACTGCCTCGGCCCCACTTCGCGACCGCGATGCGGCAGCCACGAGTGCTGTACTGGAACTGATCGTAGCGTCATGAGGCCCGCCTAGGCGGACACAATACCTTGCGCCTGCGCATAAACTGTATGATGGTTACTTGTTGGGAGAAGACGCGAACTTAACTCCTGACCTTGAATTTACTGGTAAAGTGAAGTGAAACGTATAAAATAAATAAAATAAATAAATTAAAAATATGTTGTTGTTATTTTTTAAATATGTTAATTATTCTATCTGTATGATAGTGATTGTGATTGCAATTGTGTTCGCTTATCTGGAACGTGGACGTTTGATTATTCGTTATCAGACGCTTGACAACGGCTTTTTCGTAAAGGCAATGTTACTCGTAGTTGACCGTGTAATAAAACTGAATAATCGGACTTCGTAATTAAATCGTTTCCAAAGACTGCTGCGGTAGGTGCGGACTCATAATCTAAATCTCAATATTACAATAATTTGCCAGCCATGCCAATACGTCGTACAGAGGTGATTGTCTACTAAACATAAAAAAGTTACACAGTTAGTTAAATCAGATATATTCAATGAATAAGCCTACAGTTCATAATCCTACTTACTTTTATAAATATAAATTCTTTACAGAATCGAGTGCCTAGTGTGGTTGCAACTCTCAGTATTCTTCTATAACATGAAATATGGCGGTGTGCCAGACAATAAAATAAAATACGTGCTTCTCGCACCACTTCAACCAGAGCTCTCTTTTCTTTTAATCAAACATAAGAGTAACGTAATTGTGCTTTTGTTTTATCAGCGACACAGCGCTGCAGTTGTGTGCCATAGGCTTTATTTATTTGTCACTGATTATTTATTTAATTAATATTTCGCGTTTCCGAGGAAACTCACGCTCGGCATGCAAATGTGCCTTTATAAACGTATAGCTGAGGAAAAGCGCGTATATGTTATCCTGTGCAGAACGTACTTAGATCGACTGTCTTAACATTTATGAAGTATTCATTGGTCATCATGTGAGGAAAACATCATGTGCTTACAAGGTATGGCCTATCTAGGATAATTTTTGTGTTTATGCACGAACATTAATCACCTAAAAAGAATTTGGTTCAAAATGGCTCTGAGCACTATGGGACTCAACATCTTAGGTTATAAGTCCCCTAGAACTTAGAACTACTTAAACCTAACTAACCTAAGGACATCACACACACCCATGCCCGAGGCAGGATTCGAACCTGCGACCGTAGCAGCCTCGCGGTTCCGGACTGCAGCGCCATAACCGCACGGCCACCGCGGCCGGCAAAGAATTTGGGAGTGGGAAGGATAATATAAAGCCAACATCATCATTATGACTAGGTCTAGAAATTTTTAAGACGTAATTGTTAAGCACTTGCTTAGCTATGGTTACAAAGCATGAATATTCTATTGACTTAGCAGACAAATGGTCATGATTCAACTTATGAACAAGTCTATATCTAATCTCTAATATCCTGGAACACGTGCCATATAAAATAGATGGTCATTATGCAAGATTAGTACATTTGACCTGAAGTGGTCTAGAATCAAGTCAAAAACAATTGCACGTGCCTGATTGAGCTTCTTGGCGAATTTATGGTTATGAGTAGCAGAAACCACTGTAGTAGGGGATAATGTGGCGGCAATGGGGTACTCAGATTGCCTTCATGACGGTGATCCACACACATACTGTAAGAGCTGTGTGTGTGTGGACGACTGCCGTCATGATTCGAGCCTGGTGACCACTGCCATTGAACTTAGGGAATGACAGCGCAATTATGATTAAAGCTAAAGTGTGACTTGGCGAACATCGCTCCAGATCATTTCAGGTCAAATGTACTAATCTTGAATAATGACCATCTATTTTATATGGCACGTGTTCCAGGATATTACAGATTATATATAGACTTGTTCATAAGTTGAATCGTGACCATTTGTATGCTAAGTCAATAGAATGTTCATGCTTTGTAACCGTAGCTAAGCAAGTGCTTAACAATTACGTCTTAAAAATTTCTAGACCTAGTCATAATGATGATGTTGGCTTTATATTATCCTTCCCACTCCCAAGTTCTTTTTAGGTGATTAAAGTTCGTGCATAAGCACAAAAATTTTTCTAGATAGGCCATACCTTGTAAGCGCATGATGTTTTCCTCACATCATGACCAATGAATACTTCACACATGTACACATGCACAGGATAACATATACGCACTTTTCCTCAGCTACATCTTTTATTTCACTTTACTAGTAAATTCAAGGTCACGAGTTAAGTTCGCGTATTGTCCCAAGAAGTAACTATCACACAGTTTATGCGCAGGCGCAAGGTATTGTGTCCGCCTAGGCGGGACTCATGACGCTACGGTCAGTTCCAGTACAGCACTCGTGGCTGCCGCATCGCGGTCGCGAAGTGGGGCCGAGGCAGTGCCAGATAAGTTTTTACAGTCTGACGATAATTTATGGATTTGTAGTTTTAGCTTGACGATGTCCACTACGGACAAACGGTGGTTACTGTTATTCTGAAGAAGGTCGGGTTATCCCGACTGAAACGTAGGTAAATTCTATGTAAACGCTGCAACTGAGGCTGTTGATTATTAAAACTAAAATTACGACGTCAGGCTAGATACGTAGATTGGAATTAATTCTGCAAACATAAAGCGTTCCTGCTACAATCGCAGCAGGCACCCACGTTCGAGGAGCTGAGAAAGACGACAGCATTTACTGGATTACATCTGTAGGATCATGGACTGACGACGCGGACGTCTACGATTCGCCAGCAACATCAGCTAACTGGAAACTGTTTTGAAGGAATTTTGGCTAAGAGACACCCCTAATCACATCGTTGTAATCAGTGATGTAAGAATTCTTTACATAAGAGCAACAATAACTTTCATAGTCATTCATTTTGCATAAATTAACTTGTCATATTGTAATACTACTCACTTTTATTTTCAGTAACATTCAGAACTGTCCCGGCGTAACATCAAGCGCCGGCACGTGCACCCCAAACGTTGCAGCAGACGAGGCTGTGAGACGAAGTCAGCCAACAGAGCGCTGGAGAGGACGACACCACGACAGGAGCGGCCTCTACAAGAAGAGAATGCTCCAGCTAGCCTCGGCGGCACTAGAAGGCGAGCCTTGGCTTTTGATCGCTATTAATTGCTTGTATGGAAATTGCATGTATCAAGGGACATTAATTATTTGCATGTCACCAATTCCTTGCGACAACTCTACGTAGAAACGCAAGTTAAGTATTCCCATTTTTATTTAGTGTAATAAACTCCATTTATAAGGAAACTTCCTGGCACATTAAAACTGTGTGCTGGACCGAGACTCGAACTCGGGACCTTTGCCTTTCGCGGGCAAGTGCTCTACCAACTGAGGAACCCAAACACGACTCACGCCCCGTCCTCACAGCTTTACTTCTGCCAGTACCTCGTCTCCTACCTTCCAAAGATTTTCTTGAGTTGTTGTTTAGCTATCCGAGAAAGCAGCTTCCTAGGCAGGTACAACTTGGTTTCATTCAATTGATTATTTATTTTCACAACCATAACTACTCTGCAAACCTATCAATGTCCCACACACTCATTTTTGCAGACAATAGCTAATAATACTAACGAGATAAGAGTTAAATAATTTTGATTTATTTTCATTTTCTTTTAATTGCCATTGCTTCTTACTTTCTATGTTTTGTAAGTGTATGTCTGCATTTGCATATTTTATTGTTTCGCATTTGGTGTCATTTAGCACGCTAGTCAATATATGGCATTACATTATTAGGTAGAAACAGTTCAGGATTTATTCATTTTGTTTAGAAGAGCATTTTATCAGTGGTAATCTGTTTGATATGGGCTAATTGGTGATCATTGGTAATGTTATAGTTTTTGAATAATTACTTGCGAGTGTGAATGTAATGTTCAGCCAGAATGAAGAGAAGTAGAATTTTCCTGGTTCCAGTCAACGAGCACGGTAAATTTAGGGGAGGCAGGTCGGAGTATTGTCAGTCTGAATAACGGAACACGGTCGGTTCTAGCCCAATCTGTTTGAGACGTGCTGTTTCGGATGGGTTGGGGTTGGGTTGTTTGGCGGAAGAGACCAAACAGCGAGGTCATCGGTCTCATCGGATTAGGGAAGGACGGGGAAGGAAGTCCGCCGTGCCCTTTCAGAGGAACCATCCTGGCATTTGCCTGGAACGACTTAGGGAACTCACGGAAAACCTAAATCAGGATGGCCGGACCCGGGATTGAACCGTCGTCCTCCCGAATGTTTCGGATGATAGTTACATTTCGTCATGCCCTCTGATTCGTTATCGCCAAGGTATCCAGCTTATTTAAGCGATGACGCACCCCGTTGCAATTCGTCATCGAAAACTTAGTAAGAAGATATTGTTCTTAATATGTGAACTGAAGGTGGATGGGACGAAAGGGAAGGAACTAATGACATCACCTCCATCAGGACTGTGTAGAGAATCAGCGGCGACGAGTGAAACTGTGTGCCAGACTGGGACTCGAACCTGGGATCTCCTGCTTACTAGGCATCGGCGTTAACCACTGCTCCATTTCTTGTGATGGCAGGAATCTACTGATTAGGCGACATGCACAGTTAACTTGCACTGAATTATTGATCATATACGTGAGTATAGCTGAGTTTAAATGTAAGAAATTATAATTAATTATAGAATGCTCAACAGAAGGATCTGAATATTCCGGCAAGCAGCGGAAGCATTTTACAAAAAGCTAGCAATAATGGTTACAGCCAGTTATAGGCAGGTGGAGACAAGCTGGACAGGGACTGAATCCTGAGGCGTGGTCAGAATGCCTGTCCCTGTACTCTCACTGAGCCGCTCCCACACATAGCTTCATATCTTCTTATTTTTCATTTGGTGGCGAGAAAAGAAAGCACAATGAGGGCAGCAGCTGCTGCTGGAACTATCGAACACAGTGTCTTTGAAAGGTAGGATTCAGCACATTGGCAAAGCGTTCTCGAAGTCGGGACACTTCCAAGCAAGAGCAATAAGCAGTAGACATAAACTGCGAGAAACCAAATGGTCATCACCACTTTCACCAGCGACAACAAGTGTACAAAATGACTAACCATCCAGATTACTGTAATCGTCCCTGTCCTCGGGAAAAAAGCAGCAGCCGGCCGCAAAATGATATCTGCGGAATATGCGGCTTCCTGAGCTCGGACCAGCTGGCTAGGTGACTACGACAAGTAAACCGGTACAGCACCGTATCATGGGACACACAACTACTGCATTTATCTGAGTCACTAATTACGATACGATATAGATGCTCGTTGGAGGAAACCAAATTGTTGACTGCGCTGTAACAGCAGTAAGCCGCTGCCATTGGTAGAACAGGGAGGCTGATGTTGGCCCCCATAATTTTCCAGAAAATATGCGGTGATATTTGTTCAAAATGGTGCCCTGAACATACAAGAGAGACTCCTTCCTCTTAAGGTCAGAAAGGCCCAATACGCCAAGGGAACGCGGTTTCTTCATGATCTCGTATCACAACCTGAAGATATGGCACTTCCATAAAAAGCAACCATGCAGCTGTTTCAGTTTCGTAGCCACCATAGGCGGAAGCGGAAGAAGATGTGCAGTGTAACAGGCCTTGCACAACACATTGTTGTTGTTGTTGTGGTCTTCAGTCCTGAGACTGGTTTGATGCACCTCTCCATGCTACTCTATCCTGTGCAAGCTTCTTCATCTCCCAGTACCTACTGCAACCTACATCCTTCTGAATCTGCTTAGTGTATTCATCTCTTGGTCTCCCTCTACGATTTTTACCCTCCACGCTGCCCTCCAATACTAAATTGGTGATCCCTTGATGCCTCAGAACATGTCCTACCAACCGATCCCTTCTTCTGGTCAAGTTGTGCCACAAACTTCTCTTCTCCCCAATCCTATTCAATACTTCCTCATTAGTTATGTGATCTACCCACCTAATCTACAGCATTCTTCTGTAGCACCACATTTCGAAAGCTTCTATTCTCTTCTTGTCCAAACTATTTATCGTCCATGTTTCACTTCCATACATGGCTACACTCCATACAAATACTTTCAGAAATGACTTCCTGACACTTAAATCTATACTCGATGTTAACAAATTTCTCTACTTCAGAAATGCTTTCCTTGCCATTGCCAGTCTACATTTTATATCCTCTCTACTTCGACCATCATCAGTTATTTTGCTCCCCAAATAGTAAAACTCCTTTACTACTTTAAGTGTCTCATTTCCTAATCTAACCCCCTCAGCATCACCCAACTTAATTAGACTACATTCCATTATCCTTGTTTTGCTTTTGTTGATGTTCAT